>NC_049213.1:24008443-25492834 GCF_013347855.1 Anguilla anguilla
TAGGTGTCCTAAAAGGTTTTGCACATGCTAACGGTCTTTGTAGGTGTGTCTAGGGCCTGATTTACATTTGCATTCATGGGGTAATCTCCAAAGAGTTGACACATTTTATCAAATGTTACACTTTGGCACACTGACATTGATTGCAAGTCTAATGAATCTTAAAAACTACGCTTTCGGTCAATAGACCTTCATCAGAGCACCAGTGAGTATGAGCTGAGGGTTTTTATGTCAAGTGTGAATGGTGGTTGTTCTATATTGGTGCTGAAGGGTTCCGTCTCAACCACAGGATCCATTTCATTGCCAGTCCTGTCAGATGACGCTTGTGCTCTAAATTTAATCGGCCTATTAAAAGCACCTGCTTTAACCCAACAATATTCCGAGGACTAAGTTTATTTCAAAAATGTTAGTTCCTCCAAGACGAAGACAAGATAAAATTCAAAATGTGTAATTCAGTGTTGGAACCGTTTTTAATTGCACCGCTTTCACATTTTAGTTTCACAAATAGTTGGATTATTTGTGAGATTTAATCTGTCGGCAGATCATCTTCAATTGAAATGTTTAGGCCAAAGTCATGAAGATTCCAAGAGATTTTGATTGATATTGGAAAAAAGATGAGGGGGTTTCATGTCGCAGGAGTGTTTCCTAAGTGCAGCAGGCCCATTGAAATGGATAGTTTAGCACAGGAATACATCTGGCCTGGTAGTGCTATATAATGTGATATTGGGAGTCCAGGGGTACAGAGTGGTAAGTCCACTACACAGCTGGCTTCTGAACTATTTCAGATACTGTAGTTTAACTCAGTTAAGGTTTTCATTTCGCTGCCTAATAATGTGACAGAATGAAAAGCAGCTGATTCACCATTCTGTGTGAGCCTACATACACCTGCATGATTTTTCACTTACTCTGCATGCATTGCTAATTCTACAGTGTACCATTACCCATAGCTTTTCATTCTATCCTCAAGTACTGGAAACGCAGAACAGTCACATTATGCTGCACCTTCGTGTGGCATTTGGTGTACGCACAATCAAATGGATGGGAACCGTTAAGGCTATGTTACACTGCATTAAATGGCTGTATTAAACCAAAGAAAGAATGTAATGCGCAAAATAGATTCCAAATGGCCACTCGAGGTTAATTAGACAGATTGTGGTGGTGATGGTGGGAGGCAAAGTGCGGCAATAGACTTCGATGCGTGTAAGAGAATCATCCCTGCAGAAGTGACTGAAACTGGAGCCCTGATCACCTGCTCATCAACAAAGGCAGTTTTTTTCTTCCTCTTCATTTGAGAGCAAGACTGCTCGACAGCAGCTAAACGGCCAGTGTCAGCAAGGGAGAGACAAGGAACGCACCCGGTCACCCACATGGAGCTTGCAGCAGGTACGGCCACTCCACTGCAGAAGGAAGTCACCTTGGGTGCCTGACATGCCTGAAGACAGATCTGTAGTGCTTATTTTTGCACCGAATACTGCATTTGTACATACAAATAAATATTATTTTTGCTGTGGGCATGTTCTATAAAGGAACTAGAACAAAAACCGCATTAAAAATACCATTATAATACCATCATTTATTCAGTAGTATTTATATTATTACTCAGACTGTATCAAGATGGTACCTATGAAGTCCATGGCAATGCCCAGCGAACTGCTGTGTGAAACTGTTGAGTGGCAGCCAAGGAACAAGGAAGAAGGGGGCAGGGCAAAGAATGGAGAGGATGAGACGGGGGACTGCTACAGCATCACCTCAGTGATCCCTTCTCCAGCCGAAAACATGCAGCAGCCGAAATCAGGAGACCAGCCCGAGGAGGAGTTGGTTTTGCAGAGCCCGCTGGTGTCCCCTCACACCGAGGACAGTCTGAGTAACGCGGGGCACCGTGTTTCCCCCCTGGAGTCCATCAGAGAGCTAGACGAGGTGGACGAACAGGGCTCCGACCTACACAGGAGCCCGGGGGACGGGGCGGTGAAGGTCAGAGAGCAGGTAGCTGGTGCCGGGTCCCTGCCGAGCTCTGTGGAGAGGAACAGTGGGATGGGGGACAGTTCAGGTGACAGAAGTTCCCTGTCTGGTGCCGGATTAGTGCCGACCTTCAAATCCGCGGTCACGCGTGTGCAGAGAGCAAAGCTAGATGGCGAAATGGCAGATCTTTTAAAGCACCCACAGGGAACTTCCCATGACAACCTTCTCCAGGTCGAATCCCTAAATATGCAACCTGAGGAGAAAAGCGAGGAAAACAGTTCCTGCAGTGGGAGCAGAGTCTGTCGTAAAGAGAAAGGGCATGATTCCATAACAGAATTCTCCCAGCCTGAAAAAGGGGCCCGAAGTGAGGAGTCCCTGGACAAAGACCTGGAGACTTCGGCCACTTCACTGCAGGAGCTACAGGACCTCAAACTACACCATCAGTCACACCAGGAAGAAATAAATCATCTGTGCACTGAACTGAGGGACTCTAAGGAGAGGATCAGAGAGCTCGAGAGTATACTCAGCACAGAGGGGAAGAAAGGTGAGAACCAAGCCCATGAAATCCCAGAGCTGGAGTCAGAGATGTCCAACAGTTCTCTCATTGCTGTCCTGACTGAGTGCCAGTCCAAAATAGAGCAGCTGGAAGAAATCAAACACTCCTCACTTAAGTTTACAGTCCAGGTGAGTCATTATATACTCTGTATCTGACTGAGAGAATATTATGTATGCCAGTGGTTCTCAACTTCGGTCCTGGGGGCCCACTGTGTATGCTGGTTTTCGTTGCAACCACAATTGCAATCTCGGAATTGTAACAAGCTATTATTTTTCCTTAATTGGGTGCTTCTCATGTCAGAGGGATTATTTGCCCACTTAAGCCACCTTGTGTCAGAAATAGCTATGCATGCCATGAAGAATAAAAGTCCCATATTCACATTGTGCTATATTGTAGATGATTACATAAAGAGGTTCAAAAAACGTTTTACTAATCAAAATAAAGACTGAGGCAAATTAACAGGTTCCCAACTGGGGAAAGTGTGGACACCTGGCCACTAAATCTAATCATTTGATAGATAACTAATAATTCTAAAACAAAGAAAATGATAAGTCAAACCTGTATTGTGCTAATTAGTTTAAGGGATATATTATGCACTTAAAGCACTTAAACACGTGTTCAGCAACCTAATTAGGAGCCCATTAATTCCCCTCATTAATTTGATCTGTTCAAAAATGTTACCTCTTTTTAAGTGATTGTTTGCAATCACTAAAAAAGCAACACAATAACACAATGGGATTTTATTCTTCATGCCGTGCATAGCAATTTCTGACATAATGTGGCTTAAGAGGGTAAATAATTCCTCTTAACATGAAAAACACCTAATTAAGAAAAATGAACAGCTTGTTAAAATTCTGAGATTTCAACTGTGGTTGGATCGAAAACCAGCATACACAGTGGGCCCCCAGGACCGAGGTTGAGAACCACTGATGTATGCCAATGAGGACATTGTGTAGTCTCATTTTGCCACATCCAAATTGATCATATTCTGTATAGATACATGTGTCAGAGGGCGGAGTTTGGTGGGGCAAGGACAAGCACATCATATATGAGCATATACACTACAAAATATTGGCCATTTGTCAGTACAAAATACCTTATTATATTTCAGGTCGTAAGCAGTTAAGTGTGCATACAAAATGCTCTTTTGCCCCATCTCAGCTCCAGGCAGCGCAGGGTCTGGCAGCGTCTCTGCAGAGGAGGGTGCTCTGTTTGGAGAATGAGCGCACACTGAAGCAGCAGCAGGTGCTGGAGCTGACCAAGGAGCTTGAGGCCACCAGGAGAGCACTGCAGGAGAAGAGCGCAGAGGTGGCCTGCCTCACAGCGCAGCTCCATGTCCTGCAGCAACTGAGGGAGAAGACCCGGGAGAGTGGGGCTTGTTCATCGGATGTCCTCGCAAATGGACACACCACCGTGGAACAGCACAGGCAGCCCAGGCAGTACTCTAATGACTCAAAGGTGTGCACACTGCTATGATTGCAGGCCAAGGGGGAATAGTACCAAAATGAACAGACCTATGGTACTTTGTGAGTAGATTGAAGGACAAAGCAAGACAAGTATTCAACCGACCTGTCTGTAACCTAGAATTATATGGTTATTGTTTCTGAAACTGTAGAACTGGAAGAACCAAGTTCATTAACATTTCATAACATATGATTTGGAACAAGTAATTATGTTAGACAGAAATTTGAATGTATTGTTCATATCACTCAAACGGTGAAATGTTTTGTTCTTCATAAAAGATTGACCAGGGGATAAACGAACATATTTTTCTATCCAGGAGCTGGGTCAAACCCTCAATTCAATGTGAAATAACTTAATTAAAGCACTTGTCAAGCGTGAAAGCGTTTGTAAAAACGGAAAACATGCGTTTTACAGTGATATCGTTTATAAGTAATCGAGGAAATATAGTAACTGTACGGTTGTATTTACTGTGCGAAAAATATATTTAGTCTACACATTGCAATTACATCGAACAGTTGTTCAAAGTTCAGTGAGTGAACAGATGAACAAAACAGTACGCATAGCTATATGATTTTATTAAATCATTAAATATATAATTTTAATATGTCGAGTTTATAGTCTGAAAATGCATAAAGCATTCATTCAGTTCTGATGGTATGAATAAAAATATCGTCCTTTCTTGATCGCTGCCTATTGCAGCTCCAGTTTTGCTAGGTCTGTTTTGTCCATAATCACATAATGGGAGGAGGGGTGCTATTTAATCGACGATGACGCGCCTAAAATTTTTTATTGCAGATAAGTCATTTTGTTCTTTTTCGTCAAAAATGAAAACCATTCCTCAATACAGCAGTTCGGGTGACCATGAAAAGCGGTGATTCAGTCCCTCAATTCTAGTTCGAACCGGTTTTCCGAGACTCAGACATGCGCGCATTGTTTACCTGCAGGCGCTTGTATTTATGGGAACGAGCATCCCCTCGAACTTCAAAGAGGTCCTGGAAAATCAGTTTCAGCTCCCAATGTAGTGATAACAAATGCCATTATCTCGAGTGCATGTTCATTAGGCGCGTTTCGCTTTCCCTTTATTTAATTTGACCCTGACCAAGTCCTTGAATTAGGCATCCTGTTGTTTGTTAGCAGTTCCGTATGAAGATCGACGTTGTGAAGTGCATTGCCGCATTATTCTCGAAGGACAGGTTATATGAATGTTGCAGTGTAATAAATAGATGTCTGGCGTGCTTTCGCGGCAATGAGCCCCACTGTCGGCTACTGTCGGTTGTCGTACAACTCATTTTTATTGAATTAGAATTTAACAAGGACAAGTGTTTATTTGGAATTTTTATATTAGTGTTGCTATTGTGTAAATACAGAATGACTACACATCTAATATGGGTACGGTGACATACTTTATTCCTTTACTCCTTTTTTCATTTTTTATTTTGTGTTTAGATTATGGAGAACATTGTGTAAGCTATTCAGACAACAGACTTGCTAGCTTTGTGTACAAGTTGAGTGTTTCCACATCACAATTTTGAAAGCAGACCTGACTGCACATGCTGTGGACACAGTGGCTTGTGCTCATTTTAGTAGAGCTGCATTTCTGTCCTCCCTCATTAAACTTGTAGAGTGAAACCTTAGGATACTTTGAGGGGGGTGGATACCTGCTCTTGGTTTGACGTGAAAGTATTGTCTTGGCAGACCCAGTCAGCGCATTGGTCATACACATTTCAGCACTTTCTCTTCTGCACTAAGCTCACAGCAAAGTAGCCCTATCACTGTAAGCAGAGTGTGAATAAATTATTAATTACAGCAGAAATACAATGTAGGTCAAGGGGGTAGGTAATCAACTTACTCTAAGGTTGGGTTCACCCCTTCCCAACAACACAATCAAATTCAATAAAGAAAGTTACATACATTTTGTGATTCGTTGTTAGCCTACAACGATCGATAAACATTTTATGATCTGACAGTGAATCTCCTGTCAGCACTGGCTTTGTGCTAACATTCTTATAGGATTATTTTTGGAAATCATTGCTAGATAAGCATGTAGATCAGTTAATATAAAAATATGCATTTGTGTAAATTGTATATGTATAAAGGAGCAATTCTGTCACAGGATAACCAAATTTATTATTGTTATTTTTTAAATAGCAGAGATTACATCAATACTTTGAACTACCTGCAAATAACAAATTACTGGTACCGCCATCAATTTTGTTTGACAGCCACGAAAGGTTTGGTTTAAATAACTGTAATGACACACACACACATACCAAGACAATTAAAACCTTACACTACCTGCTTATTTGCTTGTCAGATGGCCTTTGGGCAATGTGAAAGGATATTTCTGCTTTTAATAATTTGTGTCTAATTCAACCTTGGTTTAACGTCTACCCAGTTCTGATTTTTGTAATGTTTAACAGAATGTTCTGGGCTGTATATGCATGTGATAGACCAGAGTCTACTGGGTCAACACATGGCTTGTATTCCCATGTTCTTTTTCTTGATAACAAATCACACACATCTTTTGGCCATTTAGTTGTTTAAGACAATCAATGGGTTGAATCAGGTGAAAAAGTACGACTATAGCTACCCCAGGGTTTACTCAGTTACTGAAAAATATAGCCTGATTGCAACTAATACTGCAGGAATCTCATCCATTTTACACGTGTGCATCTCTGTTTGCTGTTATAATCCAATACCATGCACATGAAGTAAGAGCCATGTTTAAACTGAAGAGATCCTCAGTGCAGCAGAGTGGTTTACTGACGCTGAGTGCCTGCTGTGTGGATTGGGTTTCTGTGCTGAATAACTGGAATTAGAATCCTGGCTACGCTTCAGAACCATGCTGTCAGCAGATATAGAGAGGGACAGCTAGCTGGGCAGCCCTTGACAATGGACTTGTCATCCCGCCACAGTGATCTGGCAAAAATGAAGGACAACACTGTCAATCAGGCCAAGTTACACATGGTACACTACAACAGAATTTAAATAATGCAATAATATAATGCAATGAACTGATGGGATGAAAATATGCCATTGTATGGTTTATGTTCAAACAACCATGTATAAAATATCAATCCTTTGTTTCAATCAAATGCAAATTGTTATTTTGTATTCTTACCTCAGATCTTACTTTTCTCTCCCTTTTCTTTGTAAATATTTCAGCTAATCATTATCTCTTTAAAATGACTGCCAGTAGCTATATACTTATTTCCCACAATGGACACCTTTTATTTTGATAAATTTATATGGCATGCACTATATTTCACATATTAATTCATAGACAGGTTTTTTTCCCCAAAGCAACTCTTTAGAACCCTATGGTTACAAGCCCCCTATTACCATGCTTATGTCACAGAATATACACATAACTACGAGGGAAGCTGAAATAAAATGTGCAGAAGCTGGTATAAATTTACCAACTGTCCTGCCTACCAGGGATGGCTGGTGTCAGTTTCAGGAGCCTAGATATGAGAGCAGAGCAGGAGAAGCTCACGAGTGAACAGGTCTAGCCCTAATGCAAAACCAAAAAGCACAGGCTGCCCATAATAATAATCATCATCATAAGGCCTTTATTAAACTTAAATTAACAGTGTCTGTCATGCCTAGTCTATCATTCCTTCAGTTCAGGCTCCAGTGTGAATTAATTTGCAGGCGCCTGGAATGGATGATGCAGCTACATTGCATGGTTAGAATACAGCCGGCTGAATTCTCAAATAATTTTAAGCACTGAATTATAAACATTAAAGGAATTGCGTAATGTCATTATTATTATTCAAAAAACAAATGCACTGGTTAGATGACAGGACTTTACAAATGTTTTAGAAAAAAACCTTCTTAGCACCACAAATATTGTTTGTCTGAATTTTAAAAACAGCACCATCACATTTCAACTGTATGCAATGGCTGCGCAATATTCACACCTTGATCTAGCATTCTCACGGACACCCACAATTATAGAGTAAATGCAGGCACTCGGTTCAAATGCGGACAACACTCAACCTAACAGCCTCTTTCCTCGTAGACTGAGTGCATTAACAGCATTTAAATTTTTTTATTCTTTTGGGTACCTAGTATAATAGTATGGTTTATTTAAAATTTTCAATGTTTTCCTTGGTGACTAGGAATACATTATCTAAAAGGAAGACTAAAAACCGACAAGGTTGTAAATGTCTAGCTAGGTAACGAAAACCATTTTAAAATGGCTGGCGTAGCTATTGTTGTAGTCAATGAACTGCTAGTAGCAGACGAGATCCCTTTGTTTTGGCTAGCTAGTTAGGATATTTCAAAAACAATATGAATTTTGTTAAAACCTCGAAAACAATATAACAACAGGATATAAATTACCACTGTATTTTTATTATTTCTACGAGTAACACGTTACAAAACAAGTACATGGAATGTGAAATTATTTAACTAAAAAACCCGTTCATCCAGTTTCCGTTTGCTAGCTCCATCATCACATAAACGACGTCGTCGACCTTCGACCACTTCAACTTCGAACTTTCACACTTCGACTACTTCCTGTTCGTTAACGGCATGTTCTGCGTTGAGCGGAACGAAGACGAAATCATATTGAGGTCTACTTATTAATCTGCAAACATGGTATGTACAAAATGTTGAATTTAAATTGATCACTTGTTGCTTGTGATTTGCTGGATATTTCAAGAACCAACATTTTTAGTATATAACAGTCGACCAGCGACAACACATTCATTGTGTACAAGACATTCATTTATCATCGCAACTATGTTTCTAAGTAACGTTAATTACTAGCTATAGTTATTTCACAGGTTTTTATATAAACGTCAGAAACCGCGCTACTTGGTTTTTGAGTACCTTGTCCGAAACTTGTTCTGATTGATAGATGACAACAGAATTGATTAATTCAATGAAAAGAGCGATTAGCGACTTTTGACATTGGCTAGTGTTGCAATTACTGTAGAAACCCTAGGTACAGATCTTACAGGATTTCGCAGTGTTGGTTGAAGCCCTTCTTTTTCTATATATTTTGGGGTTCTCTTAAAAAGACATTAGAAGTTCTGTGTCATGCATAGTATTACTTTATGCTACTACCACATATTTCTTAGTGAACTCCCATTCATCTTCCAGGTTTTCATAGTCTATTCATTGATAGAGAATAAAAGTGAAAGAATGTCAGTAATTTGGTGTTCACGGATTATGAACTTGAATGTGTTCTACTGACTTTTGGTAAATTAATTACTTAATTACATTTAATGCTCATTTGGGAACCTTAAACCAACCATTTTGGAAGACTTGGCTTGAATAGCAAAAATGTTTTGGAACCACTGCAGGGTCTAGAATTGGGCAGAGACTGGGAAACAAACTGATAAATTTGTCCTTGTCTGCCAGCTTACCAGTAATTATTTATTATTTATAGTGTTTTTCTTGAACATCAGTATGTTCAGTATGAGTCAAACAATGTGCTGTACATGATTATTTTATCTAACCAGATCTCAGGATGATCTTTTGTTGTCAAGTTCATTATCTCACTGTTATAGGAATAGCCTACTATTGTTGAACTCTTTTTTTTTCTATTTATGAGAGCCCTCAGGTAAATTATATTGGTCAAATCTGAGAGGGTAATGAAATGTCCCATTTCTGGTTGGGTTTGCATGAATGTAGAATGACCTTTTTTCCCCCCTTGAATACACTAAATATATGAAATCATATTGCTATAGTCTCTGATGATCAACATGCCGTAAAGTCATTTTTATAAACCTGCCAAATTACATTATTTGTTGCCTTCAGGTTCTGTACCAATAGTACATTGGCTCTCAAATGTTGTCAATGCTGAAAATGTTTTTTCTCCAATTTTCTAAATAGGCTCGAAATGCAGAGAAGGCCATGTAAGTATATATTTGTAAATATTATAGTTTGGGTAAAAAAGTTTTTTTTTTTTCTTAAATTGTTTAATGCTCGATTCATCTGTAATGTGTCCAGCGGGATGCATCATTATTCTTAAAGAAAGAAGATAACTCAGGCTGGGATAAATGTGTATATTCCAATAAGCTCTTGGTGGCTGTTAAGTCCATTTTCAAGTGGTAGATTCTTCAGTAATTTATATTGATTTTTTTCAAACAGGACGGCCTTGGCCAGATTTCGACAAGCCCAGCTGGAGGAGGGCAAAGTCAAGGTGAGGCTAATTCCTGAATACTAATAACTACTCAATCTCACTTAGCATTGTATCTGAAACTAGAAAACCCCTCCACTCTTAACTTCAGTGCAAAATGTATGCTTTGTCCAAAGAATATTATTATAAGGTCATTTCACCCCAAAGGTCATCATTTTCCAATAAAAACCTTTTTTTTCTTTTCTTTTTTGAAGATATTGCACTATTTTCAGAACATGTTTATGAGAATTTAGCAGGAATTACAGGACCCAATTAGATATTTTGTAGAAAATTGAGAGTTAAAACATTTGGTATTTTTGAAATAACATATTACCATATTTATTATTATTATTATTATTATTGTGGTTGTTTCATAGGACTTGCTAAGTCACATTTGATTATTTTAGGAAAGGAGACCATTTCTTGCATCTGAGTGCAGTGAGTTGCCAAAAGCAGAGAAGTGGAGGCGACAGGTAAGTCAACTTCAGTGTGTGTGTTGTATTTTGGATGTCTGCTTCGTGTGCTGTATGGTAGTAATAATGGGCTTGTTGATTGTTAATTACCTTTTGACCATATGAGGGCGCTTTGGCTCTTCCTGTAAGGAACTTGGTGCAAGATTCTAAAGTATGCTGTATCCCAGAAACAAATTCACTTTTCTGGGTGTTTGTATTTAAAATTCAGTTTTATTTTCTGTCTGATTTTTAGATCATCAGTGAGATTTCCAAGAAGGTCGCACAAATTCAAAATGGTGAGTTTTCTCCTGGTAAGGTTGTTGAGAACTTGCCTTTGGTATACAGCAGATCCGATGTTTAATGTGTTTTTTGCCAACCACAGCTGGTTTGGGTGAATTTAAGATCCGAGATTTGAATGATGAAATCAACAAGTTGCTTCGAGAGAAGGGACACTGGGAGGTTCGAATCAAGGAGCTGGGTGGACCTGACTATGGGGTAAGAAGGATGTAAATGTCCATCTTTGTGCATTAAAGATGTAGTTGTTTATCTTTATACTCAAATGAGCCTGTCTTTAAGATTACCTGATTTGGCCATTTGATGCTCTGTGACTAATGGTAATAACCTCCATTTAAAATAATTTGAAGTAAAAATATTTTCTCAGCAGACAACATTAACAGACTTGATAGATAGCATTTGGAAGTGTGGAACCCTATGTGTACAATAGGGTTTTCACTGCATGCTAATTTAATTGCCTAAGATGAATATTACTACATTGTGAACAGATTAAATTGTCATATGCAGGCTGGCTTTGGCCTTCCTCCTGTATTTTAGACATTTGAATTTGCAGAGTAAGAATCTGTGTTAAGAGAATATCAGGAGAAACCAGGACCATTGTTCCCCTGCCTGTCTAGAGGGTTGGACCAAAAATGTTGGACCATGAGGGGAAAGAGGTGCCAGGGAACCGAGGGTATAAATATTTTGGCGCCGCGAAGGACCTGCCCGGAGTGAGAGAGCTATTTGAGAAAGAGCGTAAGTTTACCCTCGAGGTGGTCACGTTTTTGAGGTTGGCTGGCCTCTTTAAGATCATGTGCTTATAGTGTGTGGTTATTCGATTTAATTTCCGCCAAGATGCACACCTTTGAGGCAGCCGCAAGACATCCTCAAATTCCCCTTACAAATTAATTTCAAATTATAGTGAACATCGTTTTCATACCAAACTGATGCAAGCAACTGGCCCTTAAAATCAGAAGCAGTTCTTCCATTTTGCATTTTAGCACAGTGATTTTCACAGGGTAAAATACTGACTTGTGCATCTCGTACGTTTTTGTGCTATAGCAATCCCTCCTCCAAGAAAGACTCGGGCTGAGCTCATGAAGGACATTGATGCAGAGTACTACGGCTACAGAGATGAGGACGATGGTGTCCTGGTACCTCTGGAGCAGGAATATGAGAAACACGGTAATTTACATAGCATTTTTTAAAAATATATCTAAGGATCTGAAGATCACCGGACCTGAATAAAAGATCTCTGCTGAAAGAGGTTATTGTACAACCCTTGAAAGAAAAGAGGTCGTTGTTCAAGTCCTGTCAATTGTGCAGCATGCATACCAGCTGCTTAGACGAGACCACCCGAATGAGGAAGGAACGAGAGGTCATGAGACCCGTTTGAAATAATTACCTGCACATGACACGGGGCTGAGGGGGTTAGCTCTGCGAAACGTAACGGCTCCCATTCGTGGCACAGTAAGAAGGCCTGTCCTCGGACGCGTGCAGCGTATAGTCGCGCCCTTTCACGCTGATTACGTGGACTCTCCTAGAGACGCATGCTTCCCATTTGTCCAGATACATTTGGCTCATTCTCACTTACCCAGGGAAGGGTAATGCATCTCATATGATGCAACACAGCAAAATGCCACCTGCTCCATCTCATTTTGCTTAGGTGGAAGGTTTATTGGAAGGTCTGAACATTTCTCTGCCATTGCGTTCCTTAGAAGCACTGTGTCTTTCTGTCTGGACAATGCCTAAACTTTTTAAACAACTCCCACGCGCTTGGGACACGTACTTCTGCCAAGGCACAGAGGATGATGACATGCTTCTTGAGAAACGCTCATAAATTGGGGTTATCCAGTTATCCAATTTTTTAATTTTTTATTTAACCAGGAAAACCCCATTGAGATTGAAATCTCTTTTGCAAGGGGGACCTGACATGAAACACGAAGTTACCCAACAAAACTTACACCTAACAAATGGCTCAGTCCACTGAGGTGGCTGCCATTGTTTCTAGTCCCCCTTGCGCTTGGCTTCTGTGCAACAAGACAGTATAGTTCAATAGTTCATTTTAAAAATGTCAATTTATTGTCATTTGTGTGTAGATAAATTGTAAACTCTGTAGAGTAAATGGAATCCAAATTACATGTTAGTTTCTGTAGCAAGTTTTGTTGTCTTTAACTCTAGTCTGATCTTTAACTAAGATTTTTAATGTTGTTTTTAATGTGCGTGCGTGCGTGTGTTTAACCCTCCCAGTCATAGCAGAGGCTGTGGAGAAATGGAAAGCTGAGAGAGAGGCACGGCTAGCCGGTGATGGAGGAGGAGAGAAAGAGGAGGAAGAGGAGGAGGAATACATCTATGCTGTCCAGGATGAAGAGGTATCTTGTAGCCTTTAATTATTACAGCAAGAGACCACATATTCCTAAATTTGTGCTTTTTTTTCTCACATGCTTTTTATTGTTATTTTGTCCATGCTGATCTGCACTGTAACTCTGAACCTGTAGCATACTGGTTTCAGTGCTTTTAATGTGGCTGTAATCTGAGTGAACGCTTCCATTCCTAGCCGCATCTGTTGCTATGACAGAAGGGGTTCTTGGCTCATCTTTAGTTTTGTAATCTGGTGCAGAGTCTTCATTTCCTAATGACTTCTGCTCTTTCAGCAGTCTGATGAAGAGATGAGGGATGCCACAGAGGGAGGGGAAGGAGCCCAGACATTCATCGCCCACGTCCCTGTGCCATCACAGAAAGAGGTGGGCAACCTGAACAAGGAGATACTTTGACACTATTGGTTTGGCTTTGGTTGTGACACTAAGCGTTTTTTGGCTACGTGCGGAAAACGAAGGGATGATATTCACACGATACTTCTTTTTTAGATCGAAGAAGCCTTGGTCAGAAGGAAGAAGATGGAGCTGTTGCAGAAATACGCCAGCGAAACTCTAATGGCACAGAGTGAAGAAGCCAAAACACTGCTCGGGTTGTAGCTGAAGCAGGCTGCTGCTCGGGGTGTAAACAAGTGTTCTCTGGAAAAGCATCCTCCCAAGGAATGAAGTGACATACATATGCTTTTTCTGCAAGTGAACCAAAATGAGATTGTGACTTCTTTTGGTTCCAAGTCATGTCCTTCCTCATTGGAATTCATCATCTCATTATACCACAGAGGTGATATGTCTGTACATACCTGGTCTTTGTAATATTTTTTATTCAAATTTTGACAGTAAACTATTTTCTAAAAAAGTGTTCTTTTCATTTGTCTAATTAAATGCCTATGCTGGCTGTTCTTGTCATTTTGTTATGATTTAATCAGCATTTTCTTCACCATGCATATACAGTTTATTCTATGACCTCGGTATTCCCACCATCTAGATTGCTAGACATTGCCAATATGTCTCCATTCTGAACAAATGGCTGCTATGTCCTCAATTTAAATCCTGAAATTAGAAGCGATTGGAAGCAGCTTGGTCCATGTGACTGGTCTACTTGTGAGCAGAATAAAGGAGAAACCAGTGTCACATTTTCACCATCTGGTCTAAATCTAATCTTGTAATTAAAATGACTGTATTTGTGCTTTCCAGTTGATATAGTATATACACATATAATAAGCTAATCTTTAGCTTCTTCCTTAACCATGCTTGCTGCTCTCATTTGTGCGAGTCATTCAGAAACGGGGCATCTGGTCCTTTTAGGATGTTAATCTGCTGTCCTTACAATGTTTTCTATTTCATGTAAACTGTACATTGGGTGTGTAATTCAGGTTTCAACTTGTTTCATCAAGCAGTTGGTACTGGGAAGCTTTCTGGTTTACTGCAGTGTGCTAGCAATTGGGAAGATGGCATACAATATACACCGATCAGCCACAACATTAAAGCCGCCTGTATTTTTCTGGTTTAATATTTTATTTTCTCGGTTTGTAATCAAAAAATTCACGCGTGGTCAAAGTGCAGACTTAGAGCTTTTATTAAAGAGTATTCATAAGGAATTCAGACATAAGGAAGTCATGGCATGAAAAGGATATGCAACCAAATACAAAACATGACTCTTATTTGACATGTTAATTTGTCTAAAACACTGAAATGGGGAACTACGTATAAAAAGTGTTGTAATTACTACATGGTGAAACCAAAATGTATAAGAATACTCTTTAATAAAATCTCTGAGTCTGCACTTTGACCACATGTGAATTGTTTGATTACAAACAGAGAATATAAAATATTAAATCACAAAAAGCAGAAAAATGCAAGTGGTTTTAATGTTGTGGCTGATCGGTGTATATGGTGGGTAGAGGGAGGAGATGCACATTGAGTGACTGCTTTCAAATAATAGCCCTTTAAACCGAGACCAAGAAAGCAACAAAAAAGTGTGCAACATGATTTGCCTTTTTATTAAACTAAACTGCCAATGGTCAACTTTTCATAAAAGGCCTTGGGAACTGACAGTGAGGTGCATCTTTGCTTTTTCATCTTGGTTTGGGGATTTACATTTGCCATTTTTATTAGCTAGTCAAAATAAGTGAATGTTTTCTGCGCCCACATAGGAGATAGCATATTCTCCTGGAATCTTGTGTTATGTGGTCATAGTTTTGAGGGCTTTGTGTGTTATAGGTCAGAACTGGAACAACGTCTAATAGCTATAGTGTAGGCTAGTAGAAGCGTATTATGGTGTTACAAATTACGAGTTTATATTCAGTTTGATTCCACGCATTTTCTTTTCTGTTTTGATCTTTCAAGACCAATATTTAGAATAACATGGTTTGATTCAAAGCCCGATTGTGGCCCTTGGTCTTGGTTTAGCAAATATGCTTCGAAGCGGAATTGTTCCAACACTCAAGGCTTAACAGAAAGGAAACAGACGGTCAAATAACGACTCAAACGACATTCACGCGAGATGGTAAAGCCGAAACGTTTGTTTTATTTGTAGACTGCTAGTCTTTCCACCACAGCTTCCCCTGCAAATTATGATGGCCCTCCTCTTCTGTCGTCACTTCGTCTTCCCCTCAAAAGATATATGGAGGAATTGGATAAGGGGACCAGCCAGGCACAACCAACAACAGTGCTTGGACCAGCTGCTCATTGATTCGAAGCGCGATCGTCCCTGATACCCCCGAAACATAAGGGAAATGAATATTTTATCACCTTTTTACCGGGCTCTTAGCTCCGTGTGTACAAGGCAATTTGGCCGAAGAATTCGGCTGTCAGAGTGCGGAATGTGTGGAGCGGCTTCTGACCGCAAGGTAGGGGTCGAATGCAGTCCCGGGTGTTCTACATTTACCAAGCTACTCCGTGAATTCCGTCAGTGCTCAAGATGTTATTCGATTACTTTGTTTCAGTTCACAATTGTATACAATGTTTCAGTTGATGATCCGAAACTGTTAACGTTGCTTAGTGTGGATTCGACAATTCTAAAACGATGCTTTCGAATTGTCGGTTAAACTTTTCATTTTGCCGAAGGTCTCATGTTCCATTCATTTGCTCCACCTCCAAATGTTCTCAGTGTTTTCAAATGAAACATCAAATGTAGCGAGATGTTTATTTCCTGATAACGAGAAAGCACGAGTATTTTAACTAACCTTTGCCTCTTCCTTTCAATGTCCATATAGAAAACACATAACCGACAAGATTTTGAACTATTGAACACTGACTTTTGCTGATTCCTTGTTTGTTGCCAGCTCTACTGACGCTAACGTGGATGTAGAGCCTACATTACGCGAGGCATGAAGATTGTGTGGTCCTCATTAAACCACATTATGTTCATAATTGTTCAAGAATGTGGTAGTGTCGTGCTTTCAGTTTCTAAAACATTTTAATTTCAACACAGCACTTAAAAATACCTCGGCCTTTAAGAAACATAACGATGTGTCGTTTTCGTGGTGTCAGGTCCCGGATTCGACCATTTCCCCTCTGTTTACTCTGCTGAATATGGGGGTCTCGATTAACATTAGCTATCGTCTACATTTTGTGGGTCTACTCTTTGCGTATGGTTGTCCTGCTTTTGCTATTAATTGTTGTGGCTGCGAAATAGTACCAAGGTTTTCAATATTGAGTATACCCATTTTAGTTTCTTGATCACGGTTGGCCCAACGTGCACATTTTGTATTTGTATGTTTATGTTATTTTTTCTAAATAGCTTTAAGGTGTTGGTGTTGATGTGTCAGGATACCTAAATTATTTATATATATATATATATATATATATATGTATTGATATATATGATGTAAAAATGTATTCATTACAATTTTCCTAAAGCACTTCTAGCGCACAATTATTGGTCTGTGTCACTCCATGGCAACAGATCACGGGTAAGAACATTAGCTATGTATCATATAAGAAATAATGTTCCTAAATATATTGTGAATTGTTATACAAGACTGCACGCCATATGTTGCAGGTAGGAAGTACAGTTCTGTTCAATGTGTCATTTTCATTTTGATTATCAGCAAGTATACGTGCTGCCCTAATATAACATGCTGTTATGTTCAGGGTTCAGGTGGTGGTGGGGTGGGAGTACGTGTTTAAAAATATCCCATCAAACATATTGTGTAAATCCCAGGTGAAATTTTGTTTTGGATCTGTAACCAGGTCAGAATGTGTTTTGTATCACAGAAGTGGACTGGAAAGTGTATGCACATGCACATTAATGCATTTGCCTGAGCCATGGGCCTTTACTGAGAAAAGCAAGTCTTCCCATGGAGGGAAATGCACAGATGTTTGTGCTTGCAGATAGTAAGAAATAAATGTAATCCCTAAGCATCAGAGAAGGGAAACGCATGGTGCTTAGACTGCTTATCACAATGTTTGGAGGACAACGGACAAATGTCTATCAGAAAGCTGGAATGACGCAGAATCTCTGTCATGCTCTACTTTCATTCAATTGAGAACTATCCTTCAGAGCCTATCCTGTTAAAATAAGGAAAACAATGTTATTTGATAACACTGCCTCCTTGATAATACACTCCTTGTAAAAGTAAATCTTTTCTTATATAAATGTATAATGCTGTGTCTTCCATCAATTGTAAATCAGCATGCTTAAGCTTGGTGTGTTGCATCATTGCAAAGAGGCCTTTGTGTAGTACTGAAGGCGTATTTGGCGAGTACAGTTGCTGTACTGTTTAGCTCATATATGTTTCTGCAACTTGTGAAAAGCTGTTGCTATTGAGTTTTAAGTGCTGATTCGGATTAAGCTGCACCGTATATATGGATTTATGCAGCATGTGATTCATGAGCACAGGAAGAATCTGTTTTAGGTTTTTACAAGAAAACAAAAACTTATTTTGAGCCCTTTTAAAGAAAAGCCTGAGTGCTTGAGATCTTTGCACAAGCTTTTTCTGACCAGAGATGGAATCCACAAATTTGCAGTATGGTGGCTTCAGATCCGTGCAAGCACAGCATCAAAAATATTATTTCATTGTGATTTATACACTTTATATACTCTATTCTCAGTGAGGCACATTTTATAAACTCAATACAAATCTTTTTTCCCACAGGGCATTGCTTTCAGTACTTGTGTGATTAAGCTGGAGATGCATGTTATATTGAATCTTTTGTTTAATTCGTTGCATGGATTTCGTCTTTTTGCATGTACAGGAAAATGTATGATGTGTGTCCTGTGTGTTTTTTATTGAAAGAAAATAAATATGTTAATTGTGTTTTGTAGCATTTGCATAATTAAGCCAGAGATTGTGTGTGCTCCACATGCCTGCTTGGTCACAGTCATTCCACATTTTGTCAAGCAAAACTGTGCCCTGCTGGGACCCAGATAAACTCAGCAGAGCTAAGGCCAGGCTTGCATGCGGTTGTAATAGAAATGAATGCATTTGCCATGCAATGTTCACATGATCACAGGTAGAACCCAGCTGAGGCCAGTATGTATTTTTGTATTTTGTTAAATAAAGTAATATTTTAAGTAATAGACTACTCAGATAAAAACTTGATCAAGGGTCTATGGGATTACCTGGAGAGCCAGAAGCAAGCGAAACAGCGAAACAGCCTAAATCTGGACAGTGTGCCGAAGAGAATTGATGTAGTATTAAAGGGGAAGTTTATATTTATTTAGTTTTTAACTATTTGCTGCTCTTTATATTATTTTTTCGATATTTATAACCTTTCATTTCATTATTTCTGAAAGCATCTTAGCTGTACATCATTTTTTTTTTACAGGTGCCTAAGACCTTTGCACAGTACTGTACATGAAAACTATTTTAGGGAGGCTTAGATCAGCAATGCAAGCTATAATGATGCTCTGATATGTAAAATGACACTACCTGAATGGGACTACAGAAACATTGGCTTAACATTAGGGGCGACATAGCTCAGGAGGTAAGAGCGGTTGTCTGGCAGTCGGAGGGTTGCTGGTTCGATCCCTGCCCTGGGCGTGTCGAAGTGTCCCTGAGCAAGACACCTAATCCTTAACTGCTCTGGTGAATGAGAGGCATCAATTGTAAAGCGCTTTGGATAAAAGCGCTATATAAATGCAGTCCACTTACCACTTAACATTAGATTACAAAGCTCTTGTGTCTTTTCATAAATTTTAAATACATTTTGTGGGGATTTGAATCAGATTGAATCAGTTGGACAAACAATTAAGTTTTTACTTTGATTTTCAATCGAGTTTCACTTGGACAAAAAAACCCCAAAAAAAACAGCACCCTCCCTTGGAGCTGCTACATTCTTTGATACATGAAACAACACATCTTCATAGACATTCAGTCCATATGGCTCATAGCCAATTGACGATTGCACAGTTTGTTCTGCAGGATGAAAAAGTTACAGTACTACATACTTAAGACATTAGAGTCTCAATCAGTTTTTATCTTGATATATTTTAAATACAAAGCAGGATTATGCCCTGATACATGTATAGAGCCAATCATCATTGCTAGTAATAATTTTTATTGTTATTCTGGTTCAGTAAAGCTTGACAAAGACACTGAAAATGAATTAAAACAGTTGAAGAAGAAATAAATGATTGTTGCAATTACAGTACACGTTTTAGTTAATTTAAAATTCATTCTTATTTTGTGATCATTCTTGTGTGGTAATTTGTAACTGGATTTACTGGAAGGCTGAATTACTGGAATGGAGACATGGGTAACACTTAATGATTATGACTTATGATTATGATGTGTGCAATAGCCCATAGGGCAAAGAAGTTCTCGTCTTGGGCAAAAGACCTCTTATTTACCCTATTATCTAAGTGGATAAACTAGATCCTGTGAATAAGAGACACAATTCCACATGACAGTTCGTCATCACTTCCATTCATAGAGTTTGATAGGAGAGAATGAATGAAAAACAAATTTCAAATATGGCGAAGAGGTACTGGAAGCATTGATCTTGGTTAATGTGAAGTAAAAAACACTTTTGTTCATCAGTCATGTATATTTGAATGGGATACCGCAGTGCAAGGGCAAATACTTTTTGTTTTTTACTCTCAAAAAGTGGCAGAAATCCTGCTAAAGTTTTTAATGTCTGCTCTCTTTTTGTTGTTCAGGTCCAGCCAGGCTTCGGCCTCCTGTTTGACATTGACGGTGTTCTCGTCAGAGGTAGGACACCCATCCCTGCAGCAAAGAAGGCCTTCCAGAAGCTGGTCAACGCCCAGGGACAGTTTGTGGTGCCCGTCGTGTTTGTTACGAATGCTGGGAATGTTCTCCGCCAGACAAAGGCAGACCAGCTGTCTCACATCCTGGGAGTGTCTGTGAGTCTCTTTTGAATTGCCTTCCAGAAAGCGCCAGGAGAGGTTCCTCCATTATACCACTCCTGAAGTATGCCCCAGAGGTTTCATTCTACTCTGTGCACCATGCATGTAATTTAAGGAATTATTTTTTTAAATATTTGTCCTCACAATTACTGCAGTTTAATGTAGTTAGTGCGTAATAGTAGTATGATTGTGTCAAAAAGAGAAAGGAGCTTCCTTCCTTGGAATTGTATCAAGTGGAGATTTATTGATTTATTGTGGACACAAGAGCTAATGCTGACTTAAAAAATCTAAATACAGTGACGCTGTGCATTTAATACCTTTTCCACTCGTGCTAAAATCAGCAAATGCTCACTTGTTAGAAAGGCTTACTGGTATGGCTGTCCGGTGTCCATAGTTTTATTTCTCTGGTGCTTTTTAAATGACCCAGTCATGAAGGTGCCATAAAGGAAATGGGACATAGGAAAATGTGGAAAGACTGAGCCTAAACCCCCAAAAAACCAGCAAGTGAAGGAAAGAAAAAACACCCCAGTAAGAAAAAAAAAAAAAAAACTCAAACAGTGGCAAGAAAAAACCTCCCTGGATGGAAAAAATGTTTGGATAACCCCAGCTATAGAAGGGGAGACCATCCTCAGCTGGCCATAATTAGTCCAGTAGCCACAAATCCTTCCTGAAAACTTATTTGAAATTGAGATGGCAGCATTTTACCATTGATTTGGTGATGTTTGTGTCCACTGTTTTTGGCAGATCTCCCAGGACCAGGTCATGATGTCACACAGCCCTCTAAAGATGTTCAAAAAGTACCATGAGAAGTGTGTGCTGGTGTCAGGACAGGGCCCAGTTTTGGACATTGCCAAGAAGTATCCTGCCATACGATTCTCACTGTCACCACCCCACTTATTTAATTTCTGCTTTTGAAAATCATCTTTCTGCCTTAATGAATGAATGAGTGAATGATTATCATTTTTGCTGTGCCTTTTATCCTTCTCAGTGATGTCAAAGTACTTTACAATAGGAGGATAACTCACCTCGGACACTACCGTATGTTGACATACAATAACTTGTATCCAACACCATATGATGACATATTGAAATATTGTTCCACCTGGGTGAGATCATGGCAGCCACTTTGTATCAAAACTACATGTTTGCTTGAACTGAGGAAGTAATAACTAATGCAGTCAAATTTGGAGAGGATTAGATAGTTATACCAGACTTTTTTATCAGGACAACTCTTATTCTTTGCGATAAATGCAATTATTGAACGTTGTTGAGGCTAGCAGGCCCATGTTCCCACCTCCCCCACCCATTCCTCTTTAAGTCATGACAGATCCTTCAGTTCCTTTTACCTTGTTCCTGGAAGAAGTGTCAAGTTGCCAAGCGAGGCTGCGTGTCTATGCTTCTACCACATGCTTGTACTTTAACCACATGTACAGTCGTTATGCAACTCAGCGTCCTCTCCTGTTGCGTAGGTTAAACTGCTTGCAGAGAGAGTCTAAAATTACAGAATCAGCAACCACAGCACAAGCTAATGAGGTGTTATGCAATATGTCACTGAAATTGGTTTAACAGTTTGGGTTGTGCTACTGTAAACTGACTTCTTTCGCCCAGTCCAGCTATAAATCGGATTACAGTGCTGAGATTCTTGCTTTAAATATTTATAAAGATTAATTACAATTGCAAACAAGGATGTAAGATCTACTCATGATCTTTTGGGGTACTATGGTGAGTTCTCTATTTTTTTCATAAACATTTTTGAAATCTTAATTTTTCTGTGTTTCTGACTTGCGGAAGCAAATTATTTGTGAAATCATGGCAGTAAATTCCAAGCATTGGTCCTTCAACTGCATCTCCAGTTTAGGCTTTATGAAAGTGGTCAGCATTGACATGCTACGGGAAGCCTTTCCACTGCTGGACATGGTGGACCACAACAGACGCCCCAAACTTCCAGTAAGTTCAGAGGTCACGGTGTCTCAAAATAGAATGTTTGTTAGTTTCAAGCACTGAATAGTGTTCAAGATGTGTCGAGTGAAACCAAGCAGTTTCACTGTGTATCTGTGTATATTTCAGCTTGGCAAACCATGGGCTTAGAATAGGTTTGCATTTTCTAAACAGGGGGGGGGGGGGCTGGTCTGATGAAAAAAAACTGTTTTTAAATTTAAAATTTTGACATTTTTAAATGAGGTAACATCCTCAGTCAGCCCTGCTCCAGTAGAAGTTCAGTTCTTTCACGTCTGATACAGTCATAAATGTCCTGTGGAGTCCATGCCTGCTGAAATGTGTTATTTTTAATCAATATGTGCCAATATATTTTTAATGTAGTTGTGCTATAATGTTGGACCAAAAAAATTATTTTTTGGTCCAGAAAGCCCCACAAATACACCCCCCCCCCCCCAAGAGTTGTGGTATAATTCAAACCCTGAGTAAGGATACCATCACTGTTACGTTTATAAGGAATCGCTTGTCTCTCAGACATTGCAGCTTGAATTGGAAATAGAAACAAGCTCACACTATAGAAACTGGTCCATTGGCCCTCCCTATGGATTTTGTATTACAGTTTTTCCATGGATAATCAAGTCAATTCAGTATACTGCAGAAAACAGATAAGATTAGACCTGTTTCTCATACTGTCTGTGATTGGGAATTTGGATGCTGGGTTGAGAGAGGTGCACAGAAGGAATACAAAGTGGTAACTTGTAGTATTGCAGTTCATAGCTGGCTACCTTGAAATGTAGTACGAACATAGTTTCTTAAAGAACCCACTGCCCCAACATCTTATTCCCACATCACAACCTTAGGTTTCTATCTGTGATCTGTGTTAGTTGGAGCAAATAGGATATATAATATAATTGTTTAGAAATTATGATTATTGTAAATGTTTACCTCTGAACATAATTTCAGTTATTGGCTATTAAAATAATATATTTCTCACAGTTTTACGTGGACATATGCTAAATTGATATTCATCCATACTAGTATATTGTCTTAGAGGCACTTGTATTTTATACATGTCACATTGCTTTAACTGATTTCCTTTGTTCCTTTTCTTATTCAGTCCTCCCCCATTGTTAATCTTCCCAAGATTGAAGGTAGGTGCCTTCATGGAAGGAGCTGCATTAAACTTGCCTTTAAACAAAATTTGGGCAGATTAGAAGTTTGAAAACAAATCTGACCAAAACCAAATCCTTATACAACAAATATTAAATGTGTAACAGTTGTATAGCATCAACTACGTAATGAGTATCTTTATATCTGGTTAATCAGTTTTGAAATGTTTGTCTTTCGACAATACAATAAAATAACGTCTGGTGATAATATATACATTATATTTATAGCTGCACAGAGATTTAATTTGCAAATGGTTATGTTTGTCTGTGGCTATAATAGCACACTTAATTAACTTAGCGGTTGTATTCATTCATTGGTTATATCCACACAGTGGTTATGTTTATGTAATTGTTTTTGTTCACTTAGCACCACTGAATGAATATATCTATCTGCATAGTTACTGTATTCACTGTCCTCACATCCTTATTGGCTGCTTTTGTTTTAGCTGTTATTCTCTTTGGGGAGCCAATTCGATGGGAGACGAACCTGCAGCTTATCACTGACATCCTTCTGACCAATGGGAACCTGAGCAGTGTCCATCAGAATCAGAAGTTCCCTCACCTTCCCCTGCTGGCCTGCAACATGGACCTCATGTGGATGGCAGAGGCACAGTCTCCACGGTAACAGCCCTTGCTGTGTCCACAGATGTGCTGCATTGTCTTTATAATCCATTTTCAGCACAAGGTATTCATTTGATATTGTTACAGAAGTGTAGAGAAGTGACTACAGTATCAACTCCAATCTGGAAGCTAATGATGAAATGAGAGAGGAGTTTTGCATTTGATAAATATTACTTGAGCTCATAGGGAATGAAAAAATCAGTGAATACATGAAATACCAGTTCTCTTATCCTGCTTAATAAGTATTATAGAACATCTTGCATACTAATGAACATGTTAATTAGTAATTAGTTGTTAATATGCCACAGCGTATTTCACAAATATTTAATGAAATGCATATCCTTCATTTGTTTGTAAAGAAATAAGCACTAGACTCACCTCTCCACAAAACTCCCTAAAATGGATGTGGCGAAGTTATTGCACTTATGTAGCAAGGCTTTTAAGTATGGCAGTGCAAACGGTAAGTTTGAGATATCATTTGTTTAGATTGTGTAAAATGTAACTTACCTGATTTGCTTTGGGAACTTTGCTTCACATACAGATTTGGTCATGGAACCTTCCTGGTTTGTCTGGAGAACATCTATAAGAAGATAACAGGAAAAGAGCTGAAGTATGAGGCTCTAATGGGCAAGCCCAGTGAACTGACTTACCACTATGCTGAGTACCTGATCAGACAGCAGGCTGCACAGAGGGGGTGGAGGACCCCCATCACATCCCTGTATGCTATTGGGTGAGTTTAGGTCCACTTTCCTTTCAAATTTGTACGTTTATTTCCCCCAAATGGAAAACGCCCTTGGATGTGTTTTAAGGTGGTGCCTGCCAGTCCAAAACTGCTTTTTTCTGTCAGAGACGCTTCATTTTGCAAATTCAAGGGCAACACGTGGGCTTGCTTTATTTTATATTATTTTAGATGTTGACCTCTTTTGACTTCTTTTGTCTCTTGACTTCGATTAGGGACAACCTCATGACCGACATCTATGGTGCTAACATGTACAACCGCTACCTTGAAGAGAGGACTGCCAGGAAGAGCTCCAAGGCTGTGGCTAAGGTGGCAGCTGGTAACCGGTCCTCCGCCACGCTGCCCCAGGAGGACGACGTGGACAGTGCTTGGGAGAGCGAGCTGGCGCCCCCCTCTGCCACCTCCTGCAAATCCATCCTGGTCTGCACCGGTGTTTACAACCCCCACACTGAGGTGCCACCAGACGCCAACCAGGCCATCAAAGAGACTGTGTTCCACGGGCACCGCGACTTCCGCTTCGACCCTGCGTTGGTGGAACCGGGCCATATTGTGCAGGACGTGGACGCGGCTGTGGAACTCGTATTCCAGCAGGAGAAGTTTTTGATCCAGTAATGCTTTTGGAGGAGGGCCTTCGGATCATCTCCACATTAAAATGGAAAATCATTTTAGATCATCTCCTCCCATCTCTTCTTAGAACAAGAACAAAGAAAAAATGTCAGTACACAAGACTTTACGTGCACATTCATCCAGGTGGATGATTTTTAAATTATGCAACAAAAAAGGAGTATCCAGAAGGAATATCTAGAAATATGATTTAAGGGCATTGAAGCAGCTCCTTAAGGTTCATCTGCAACTTTGTGAAGGTGTACTGAAAAGCTGTGGCGCAGTTTTAATGCGCTGGAAATTCTCATGCTCTACAAAAGGTTTAAGCTCCATCCTTAGCAAGTTAAGCACATGGACACCTCAAAGCACATGCTTCTGTGATATCCTACATCAGGTCCAAAAATGTAAAATGGAATGCTGAAGGCAAGAATATAGTAATGAATATGTGTTCTAATGTTAAATTGTAATTAATAGTACATATTTTATTGTAACTTCTTACATTAATGGTTCACCTTAACTTTACCAGTACATGGTACTTTTTACATTTTATTAATTCGTTTTTATTTCCATGTTCCAATGTTTGTTGACTTTCTGTGGCCAAACTCAGTGTAATTATTGCTCTGTAATGTTTGACATGTTAATGTTTTTTAATGTAATTTTTTATGAGCCAGGTATTTCAGAAACTGTGACATTTGTTAAACAGTTATGACTAGTGGAAAAATTCAACACACAGAACTTGCAAAGTAGTAGAAAATCTGTAATATCCTATCATTTTATTTTTTTATTTAGTATTTTTCTTCCTAATAGCAGACATTGAGGAAAAACTGTAGTGACTGTAGTAGCATCTTCTGTGCAATTGTCCTTTTTTATTCATGTTTTCAATGTTGTGATATCATGAAACATGTGGAGGGGCAAGTCCAATACTGTCTGAAAGCAGATTCTGACAGTTAGGAAACTGTGACAAAACTTGTAATTGTTGTCCTGGCTGTTGCATTGAATGGACAGCTGTCTTATAGACCTAAACTGGGTATGTTAAATTTACATATGCACATTTGTGCTGTTATTCTGTTTATAGGACATTTGGTTCCTGTGTTCTCACACTACAGTGACATGCTGTGTACAAATTCAGTATTGTTCCATCTCTTAAAACTTGCTAAATGAGTGCAATTGCCACTGCATCAGCAGGTTTAACCTTTTTAATGCACAAACAGGAATATTCACTCAAACTCATGCTCATAGATTCTGAAATGGTCTGATGTAGGTTCATTTTATTCTCCAATGGTTACAATGTAGTGCAATTACTTTGAGACGTGTCTGACTGATAGTGAATAAGCAAAATCAGATTATTACATTAATAAATTACATGCATTATTTATTTTTATTAACATTTCAGAAGTATGTTTAAAAAAAGTATTTTTAAATTCAAATGTTCTGTTATTAAAAAAAGTACTGCCTCAGACCTGAATGTTCATTGTTGAAGTGGTTTTATTCAAACAATCTGATATATTTATAAAACTTACAAATATTATTTTGTTAATGTGAGTGAATTGGTACCTAAATATGTATTAGTGGAGCCGGAGGTGCATATTAAATATGGTTTCAGCCTTCTGCCTTATGAGGTCAAATGTTTCCACTTATGAATGGGCGCCAGATAATAAATGAATAATCATTTGATAAGAGGCCACCAAAATAGTTTCATTTGATTTCATTCATCTTTAATTCATCTTATACTCTCAGATCCTTGATGACTTGAGGCCTGTCTGGTTACTTGTTCAGGCATTTTGCAGCTGCAGCTGGTCCACTGCTGAGGCAGAATCATTTGTTGTATTTGGAATGGCTGACAACATTACTGGATGGTGTCCTTTAGCTGCAAAATGACACTGGGGGAACTCTGGTCCAGATTATGGATGGCCTTGACCACAGAATTCTTGCTAGTTCATTTTCTCACTGAAAGTAGCTTTTGCTCATTCTTATTCAGTGAAGACACATGCAATTCACTTCTCTGGTTGCTAAGGCCAGAACAATTCAGGCCTGGGCCAAATGTGTATTTAAATCAGTTAAAGATGTCCATACAATTGACACATTTTCAAATGGCGAAAATTGTGACATGAAAGGTCAGGTGTAACCCCAGCCCTGGGCCTCATTCATAGAATGTTTATATTTAATTTTAAAATGCGATCTTAAGCTCAAATCTAAAAATGTGAGAATTAATTATTTATATAATACTAATTTACATGAATATTTGTACATCTGACATAACATTTTATCTATATATCACAAATCACAATTGGATGCACATGAACAATTTTAATTACTCTACCCTGTGAATGCATTCAATTAGTATTATATGACTATTACGTTGCCTTTTCTGATAAAAATTGTTTTTGTTAAACAAGTACAAGGCAAAAGCTACAATTGAGAATGACAGGCAAACAAAGGAAAAAAGTATCATACATGCAGCTGACTATTGATGAAGGATAGTTTGTATGCATGGCCTGGTACTGTGTGAAAGCACACTTTCATGTCAAATTAAAGAAAATCACACTAATTTCATTGTACATACAGCTTACACTCAAATGTATGTATCCAAATGTTTTAAAATGAGACCCCTGGTGTTAACAGGTTAGCATACTCATTGCAAAGAGTTATGGGGAAACACCGTATGAGACAAGCCATGATGCGATTATCTGCCCAGCATGCCTGTTCACTACAGGGATATTTGGTTTCATTTGTGCATAAAATTCCTCTCTAGAGCTCCCTCCTCTGGACACGGTCTTAGCATTTTATAAGCTAACAGTTCCTGGGTAATGCACATTTGCACATCGCCAGCACTGGCTAATACTGGGATAAATACTTTCAGGGAATTTTTCATTAAAAATGCTATACACAAAGTAACAACAGTGTAACCAGACAACTACATTCTTCAGAAACTGTCATTTATTCAGTATAAACACAGAAATAATTTAAAGAATTTACTCAGAATACAGATGAAATAAAATATGATTAATAAAAGTGACTGGGTAATAAAGAAGCTTATCAATAATTCATACTTATATGTATCCTATTCGTATTTTTAAACACACAAACAAATAGTCATCAGTCCTGTTCCTACTTTTGAGAGAATAAGCATTAAAGGCACTCAATTAAAACAAAGAGAATATATGTCACCCTCTCTATCATTATATTAAATACATTTTCAAGTCATTAGAAGTATCGTAATCACAACCATCCTAAATATGTATATAGTATTAAAATTACAAATATTTTGCTTTTTGATTTGTATTTTAATGAACAGGTACCATACAAAATAGAATCTAAGAAAATAGAAATAGATTTACAGTAATATAATTCCTGATATCTGCCTTCATATGCTAATGCAATAGGAGACCACACTAAAATGTTTTAACAAGAAAATGATTAAAATCCATAAAGGCAACTTTTTTACTTAGCAAGGAAAGAAGAAAATGACATAAACACTAAAACAATCTACTCCAACTGCCTTTAAAGTTCTGAAATGCAGAGTAAATTGTTCCAAACATGTTGTAAAAAAGAACTTTAAACTTGACATGTTGAAATTCTTTTCCTCATACAACTATTTTTGCACATACTATTTCATGTTAAACTTAATGAGACAGTTTTCCAAGAATTCATAGTTTGCCATTTTAATTCCTACATGGCTTTGAGGTATGCTCTTAGGCAGTTAATTACTGAGAAATACCAATTCTGCACCTGATCACTGTCCATGCCAATTTATAGGAAGAATTTCAAGTTTGATATTAAGATGAATTACACGGCCTAGTCTACTGCACTAGGAAAGTGATTCCTCTACCTGACAACTAGCCTTGGTATTGATTAATTTCAGACGGATCCTTCATTGCACAGGACTGTAATAATACTCATAATGGTTTCCTTCATTCCCAAACTCACATTTCTGTTATAATAGCAGTTGACGAATAGTTGTATCCACCCCTCCCAGAAGTTATACACCATCTCCCTCTAGATCACACAGCTGTCAACACACTATGCTATTTTTAGTCATCCAGCCACATAGTGAAAAATTAGAAAATATGACATCATTTCTTGGCAACAGAAGCAGAAGTAAATTGACTTGCCGCAGAGTGCATATCTGTGGCAAGCAGGTCCTCTCGGACAATAAAATGGCCCACCAGACGGTGTCCACAAAGAACCCTTCTACACTGTGGGGAATCCTCTCATCTCTGTGACGGTTAAATCAAATTTAGCCATGTGGTGTATATGCCTCAGAATTGAGCAATAAAACAAATCATCACTGAACTAACATGTATTAAGACATTTCCTTTTTCCATTTGAATATTTCACTACTGTAACTGTTGCTGAAGACACTGAGCAGACTGGATTACTGCACACTAGAAAGGAAAATGATAATTCATACAAAATGTATTTTAAGGGTGCAAATTAAACTGTTCTGATTGTTTTCATAAAAGAGCAAAAGCCAAGATAAGTCAATGACAAAAAAGTCTGGGCTAATGCCATTGAACCATTATTTAACACTTAAGATAAAATTCTAATGAAGGTACATAAAATATTTTTGCTATTAAATTCAGTTTCAGTTGCATTACATTTTTAAATCTTATTTTCTTAAAGATATTGTTGACTTAAATTATAGTGTAATAAATACACACATAGAAATCAATCAGAAGTTGGACAGTACCATAGTAACCGCATGTTCTTTCGCAGAACAAGCATAAATCATAATTTAAATCATACCGATGTTGATGTTCCTGGTGCTCTGATTTAATCAGATACAAATACCCCCCCCCCCCCTCCCCCCACCACCACCACCACCACCACCACATGGATGATGCCTGATTTGCATTGTTTCTCTTTCTATTGAACACTGTTAAGAAAAACAAAAAGCTCAGCATAAATGTGACATTTTCTGGTCGAACAGTGGAATTACAACATGGCTAGTGATTATCCTCCATGTTTGCTGTGTGTGATCATCTCTAGGCGGTAATAATTAACTTGTTTGTACATAAATATTCCGCCGATTGCTACAGTTCCTCTGCCCTGTGCAACTGTTCTTTAAATTTGCATGTGCTTCATGGCAGACTTTTACTGGCCATTTACAGGCAACTTCCTCACATTGGTTTCATTTCAGCTGAGCTGAGCTACTGCTACACTGAAGTGCTGAAACTGGTCCCAGTAAAATAATATTAGGCGTGAGTTGATGTATTGCACAGGTTAACTTGTTCTGCCAGCTCAGGAACACACATTAACTCTGAGAATGACATCAATATCCACAGCTCTACAGTATTACTATGGATTAGGTTAGGTGTCAACATCCACATCCCCAACCCTCTGCGGCTACGTCCTTGCTGTTGAGTTTGAAGCTGTCCGTAACGTTTTCATTGAACATGGGCCCACCATGCCTAAGGATGAGTTCGGCAGCCATTTTGTTGAAGGCCTCATCCACGTTGCTGGAGCTCTTTGCTGACGTTTCTATAGCATGGATGAACTCCAGTTGGTTAGCCATTGTCTGTGCATCTTCAAAGGGGACTTCACGCATCTCTTCCAAGTCCGATTTATTACCTTGACAGAGGTAAACAAGTTAGCAATGGACAGATGGAGATTGAACACATGGAACTCAATGTATATAGTATTAAATTACAAATCCTTTAAGGGGAAACAAGATGAAGATGATCAACATGTTATTCACAAGAGACTGGTCTCTTTATGGTTTGCGTACATTGTTCAGTCACTGCGCCTCAGCAACCTCAGTTTCTTAACCAGGAAATAATTGTCAACCCTAGTGAAGTTGAAATACACTACACCAGCCCAACAAGAAGAGACTCACCAATTAGAAGAGGAACAATGTTGGAGCCTCCATATTTCTTGACATCTTCCATCCACTTCGGCACAGACATGAAGGAGGCCTTCTTAGTGATGTCATAGGTGATGATGGCACCATTTGTGCTACGGTAGTAACTCTGCGTGATGGTGCGGAAACGCTCCTGTCCAGCTGTGTCCCAGATCTGCAGCTGAGGGACAACATGGACAACATACAGTACCCTACTGGCCACACTTTCTACAGACCTCCTTTTGAGGATGCATGCATACACATATCACAGTACACTCAGGGATCAGAGGTCAGGAGTCAGGCTTGGGTCTACTAATCACATTCAAGGCAACTCTGAGCCACCCGCCCATTACCCGGGTCATCCAAGAAGAGTGCACAATAATCCAAATGTGCCAGAGTGCTAACTCAACACAAAAGCTCAGTGGGGATTTAACACAGTTGCATATCCATGGCACGAATGCTGCCTGGAGACCTACAAACACTTACATAGAGAACCTGGTGAACCCTGTTCACAAACAGTCCACACTTCATGTGTCAGTCTGGTCATTTTGAAATAATGCTGCCTAAGTGTTTTTATAGCATTTAATCCAGGCCTATAGGAATAACAACAAGTAGCTTTTTAATAACAATTAAAACACAGTGCAGGTATTTTGTAAGTATTTTGTATAATGAATAAGCTATGACATTCTGCCAGTTAGCTAAATTAAAACAAGACACGGGCTAAAGGTGGAAGCTGCCTTTCCAATTCCATTTATCATTAAAATAAGCTTTATGGGTGAGGGAGGCCTATGATTTACAAAATGATCACTGTCTCCTCCTCTCTTCCTGTCCTTCTCTCCCACACGTACACACGTACAACGCTTTGCCAAGCAGGATGTTGTGGTCTATAAATGTTAATTTGCAGTGTATAGAACAAAACTATAAAACTGAAAGACTGTTTTTAAATATTACACAAATGCTAAATTGGAATTACATTTTGAATGTACTACACATTCTGGGTCATATTGGCCTTTTCAGTAATCTTGACTTGATTGCTCTGTTGCACAATTCCTCCTGCAATGTTGGCAGGTACGGTCATTCAGATTGCGCATGAACCAAAGCAAAGGTACTAGGGTCAGATAATTCCCAGCCGCCCCATGTGCGTAGACACTAATCATTCTACATAGAGATGAGAAATAAAACCTCTTTGATAAAGGAATATATCTAAGTGAAAGTAACAAATGCTACATAAAGGACAAAAATAAAAGCAAAAATAGGCCTATGTTGGCTAACTAAAGTAATTAAGTAATTGCATTGGTCTTGTTTGAAACTGTTCGTCAGAATTATTTACGATAAGAAAGGCAAGAACGTTGTTGTCATTATTGTATAGCCTATGGATAACAAATATAATCAGAAATGTTTTTATAACCAGAAACGAATCGTGTCATATCACAACATTATAGTGTATACCAGTTCTTAAACTAGACAAAACACAATATGCATAGGAAAAATAGCAAACCTACCTTGACTCTCTTTCCTTGAATATCCATAGTCTTCATTGTAAAGTCCACCCCAATTGTATTTCCTTGTCTCTCGATAAATACGCCAGTTTTGAAACGTTGAACCACACAAGTTTTGCCCACCCCGACATCTCCAACTAAAACTATTTTAAAGACAAAATCGTAGGTATCATCGGTCTCAATTGATGACATATCTGTAGCGGCTGTTTAGATGGTAGCTACCTAAGCTAAGCTGCCAGAGATATGTATTGCATATGCCGTTACTTAACAACAAGCTAGTTAACCAGAAGTTGATTTCTGTTTATAAAGATGAAACTGACGTGGATATCCCCACACCGGCGGAATTGCCAACGCGGAAGGGACGTGAACAGATACGGCCCTTGTAGGTATCCTAGCGCCATGCCTGATTCGATTAACAAGGAAAAGATAGAGCATTTTCACATTGGTGTCCTACGCCGTAGGCAGAAAGAGACATCACTCTACAGCTTGAAGAGTCCTAAGCAAGACAATGTTACAGTTAACTACGTGTCCTGTTACATAAAGGTATTTTACATCCTCAAACACGTATACCAGGGCACTGTGTAGCCTACAATTTAAGTAAACTTTAAAGAATATAGCCAGCGCCAAATTCAAAATAGCATAAATGTTATGTATCCTTTATTATTATTATTATTATTATTATTATTATTATTATTATTATTGTTATTATTATGTCGTTGTTGTTCTTGTTGTTAAATAGGTCACAACCCTTATTTCGGAATTTTTTTTACAACTGCTTAGTTACAGTCTATGGTTACAGTATTTACTCCATGCAGAAGGTTTTTTTAACAGAATAATATACAAACATTGAAGTAAACAATAACAGCACATACGCATCACATTTAAGGGACATAAATACATATGAAGAACATAAAATGAAAATATTAAAAGACAATTACATAAAAATAAGAAACAAGAATACACATATACACAAATATAAACATTTTCAGTTTCAGGGGAAAAAGTTCCATAATGTTTCAAAAGCGTATTATTTTTCGTTGTTGATTAATAAACTGAGTGATTTAAGGAGAAGATTTAGTTCGAGGAGAAAGGTGAGATCTTAGGTAGTGATTTAGAACATTTTTGTTTGTGAATAAAAAACTTTGCATATAAAATAATGAAATTAATCAAATATTCAAGAGCACCATCATCTGGATTATCATAGTAACAGATAATATCCCTAAGATTAAAAGAGTAAACAGAATTAGCAGCTTCAAAAAAGTGAGTCTCTAGATCTGTCCAAATTTTTGGGATATTTCACAATCAAAAAATAGGTGAGAAATTGTTTCTCCATGCAGAAGGTGGCGATATATGAGAGCAGGCATACGTCACTTCCTTGTCGTCAGAACAACCATGCCCCCTTTTGGGTGAAAACAAGCGCTGTAAAAGTGCCGGTGCCAGATTGGAAAAACTAGTGGCACCAGGCCTATTAAAAGCTGCTGCGTCGTATTTTTCACGTTAAACAATAATAAATAAAAAAAAAACAGTTTACGATGTTCTTTACTTCCCCAAAGAGCGAAGAACAGTAAAAGAAGAGATCTGCGGCTTCAGGCCATCCGCAGAGAGGATGAACATGGTAAACTGCAGGACCCAGCCAGTCAATACGTGTACGTCTGTGGCAAATACTTTATCACTGGTTAGTTAATGATGTTAAAGTCAACAGTTATAATGTTAAAAGTCAAAGTAGTGAATTTTGATGCTGAATTGAAAGGGCAGTACATAGAACATACTTAAAAGTCAAGGAAAGCCCAATTTAATGTTAGCCTGTAACAAAAGGGTTAAGTTAGCTAACAGCTAGCTCGCTAGCACTGGCTGCAGCAAGCTGGCTTTCCCCCTGGTTTGTTGAAACATAGGTACCAAGTAAAACAGCTTCACCTGCCTGTTCCCTGAAGTGATTTTATGCCATGATTATCGTCATAATAATCCAAAAGAAGGGAACAAGGGCACCTACAGAAGCTTCTCCCACTGAAACTTCTCTCACTGAGCCCACTGAAGTTTGTGCACTGAGCAACAGGCCAGTTTGACACAGGGAGCAGGTTCCAATTGCCATAGAGGTAGCCAATCTCAGGAGAGAGAGGGAGAGAGATGAGGCCAGAACAGCAGCCATACCACTACGCACTCTGCTTCTGCCGATTGGCTGAAGCTAAGCAAGTGTGGGCTTGGTTAGTACTTGAATGGGAAACCACCAGGGAATACTGAGTTGCTACTGGAAGTGGTGTTGGTGGTCCAGCAGGGGGCAATCTTCCCTCTGGTCAAATAAACCCCAATGCCCCAGTGCAGTGACGGGGACACTGTGCTGTAGGAGATGCCGTCTTTCGGATGAGACATTAAACTGAGGTCCTGACTCATTGTGGTCATTGAAGATCCAGTGACACTTATCTCAAAGAGTAGGGGGTTCCCCGGTGTCCTGGCTAAAATCCCAGATCTGGCTCTCACAAAAACTTGCCACCTAATCATCCCCTGATTTAATTTGCTAAAAAATGTTATCTCCCACCAGTGGAGCTGTTCAGTGGCCAACAATAGAGGATTGTGGTTGTACTGGGCAGCTCCCAGGTGTGAATGTGTATGAGTGTGAAGCAGGGTGTGAACCTACCCTGGGTAAATAAAGGTTAAATAAAAAATGTAAAAAAGAGAACAAAATGCAGCACTGCAGAACTGGTCTAAGGAGCGATTGTCTGTGAATGCTGTTCGAGGCAACAACAGTGCATGCAGGGCCATGATTGGGCTCAGCTGGGCAGTGTTTGACTGTCTTCATCGTTACCTTGTTCAGTTCATCAAGTGACCACCCAAGGTTTTTCGATTGTCTACCGAGGACCAGCTTTTCCTCTGTTTGCTCAAGCTACACGTTGGCTGAATCTTCTGTATGCAAAGATCACCTTCCTCATTCACTGCCCTGACAAGGAGTGCATCACACAAACCATACCACCAGTAATGAAGGCCAAATATCCTCGCCTCACATCAATTATTGATTGCTTTGAAATCAGAATTGAACATCCAAAGGCCCTTAAAGCCAGGCAAAGACATCAAAAAATATGTGATTTATGATTAATTGGGCAGGTAGCTTTTGAACGCTAACCATGTTTTGTTTTTTGTTTTTTGATTTTTTTCCCACAGGGCAAAATCTTACTCCAGTTATAAGAAGTGGACTACAGTCAAATATTTTATTGCGTGTAGTCCTGCAGACAGCATCACCTTCTTGTCCAAAGGCTGGGGTGGAAGAGCATCTGATGTTAAGATAGTGAGGGAATCTGGCTTCATTTCACCACTGTACCACCATCCTGAGGACCAGGTAATGTAGCGCCCAACATACAGTGCACATATACTATACTGTAACAGTTCATCACATACATTTTTATTTTTTATTTTTTTGGTACTCATTATGGACGGTGTTGTAAATTAGTGTTTCACCACAAACATTAAAAGCAATAGGCCTACATCTAACGCATTACTTGTTTCAGATTTTGGCTGATCGGGGTTTTGCCCTTAAAGACGACTTTGCCTTGCTTGGTGCCAGTCTCCAAAACCCCAGCCTTCACTCACGGCAGGAAACAACTCCCAGGCAAAGACGTTGAAGAGTCCAGAATGAAATCAAAGTTCGGATTCATATTGGCAAGTATATTTATTTGCCGCAGACTGGCAAACTATTTGATATATCAATTTGATGGCACATAAAATGATTAACAATTTCATTGAAACTCCTACATTAAATTAATATTCAACAACACAGCACAAAGTATGACTGTAGCCATTTGTATAACAGTGCTATAACAAATACTGAGAACAACTTGGGTAGAATGATGTGAAGTTTTATGCTTAAAAAGATTCTAAAAAGACTTATTGGTATTTTACAGAACACGTGATTGGCGTCCTGAAGCGCAGATTCCAGAGGGCCACTTCCTGCTTTGTGAAGTCCCTGCTGGATGAGATAGAGAACAGGGGTGTAGCTACCATTGACAAGATAGTACATGTGTGTGCTGCCTTGGTCAACATGTCAGGTAGCATTGTGTTCAATAAAAACATACAGGGGGATGTGTAGGTAAGTAAAATCAGTTCATCAGTCCCGCTGTCTTTTCTGTTTGAGTCACTGTAACAGTTCTGGCCATGGCAGCTCAAATGAAAAACTGCCTACAACTTACAGTAAATGTGACCTAAGCACCACACACATTACTCACGAATAGGAGCGGCCCAGAGTAAATCACATCATAGTCAGTCTTGTGACAACTATTTGCTCCCTCATCTTCCAAAATCTACCTTACTGCAATGCTCTCCACCCTGCACTGACTGTGGACTCCACCTTAGTCTCCTGTGAATGTAAATAAATAATTTGTGATGAATGCTGTTGTCTTGAACCTCATACTTAAAAGAAATTATTACATAAATAATAAATGATATGTGTAAATGTTAATTATTTCTGTATTTTTCATATGACTGTAATGCAGTGTTTTAAATTTAGTGTATTTTACCTGAACCTCCTGTCCTGTGTCTGGGACAGCACTGTCTGTGGACTCCACCTCAATCTCCTGAAATTACAACTAACCATTTGTGATTAATTGTTGGGTTTCACTATATTCGTATGGCATATATTACATGACAGACAATGTATTTGCAGTCTCTGAACAAAGTATGTTGTACCTGAAGCTCCAGCTCTGTTTCTGGGACTGAGGTTCCCACCAGCGTAGATGTGCCTGGCCCAGAAATGGCTGATGGTATCCACTGCCTTACAGATGAAATCTTCATCTCGTTGGACACAGAAGATGACCGTTTGCCTTGGGGTCCAGGTGATGAAGTCTGCATAGCCTGTTTTTCATACATACATCTGCAGCTGCACCTGTAAAATAAAAAAGTACAGCATAGCCTCCTCCCACTACCACCCCACAATCACCAAAACTGCCACACAAACAGAAAATGAAATGAAATTGCTTGTGAAGTATTATTTATTGTATTACCTGGGTGTAGTAGCTGTGGTTGGTCCTCAGCGACAACAAAGTGTCCAGATGTCCATGTCTGTGGGCCAGTGATCAGGTGAAACATCACTGGCCCACTTCAAGGGACACTTTGCCTCAACCACTCATTTCCCACAGCAATCACAGGTTATGTATGCATCACAGCTTACAACAATGTAGGACTTGTCTTTGCACACTCGGAAGCCTGCCCTTAGAATATTGAGGCTCTTGTGGGCTGTATATACCTCATTTGATATGGTGATTGAAGTTTGTGCTGTGCATGTGGTCGTTAGGCCTAGGGCATACTTATAAGTTTTGATGGCCTCCTTTTCATGATCCCTACCCCAAACAATGTCTGGAGTTGTCAGCCGGTTTTGCAGAGACATTTTCTGCACAATCTCTCTCAGCAGTGCTTTTGATGCCTTCTCAAGAGACGTGTGTAGTACCCTGTGTGCGGATGTGCCCGTCACCCTCCCAATTCTTTGCTGGTGCCAAGATGAACATTCTGCCTGGTCTTTGGTTTCTTCTTCTATTGCCTATACTTGGTCATCAGAAAACCCTAAGAGATTTTCAAACCATGGCTTTGGCCTGAAAGAGTCTGCATATCCCTTAAAAGTGCTGAGACCAACGGGCAGTTCTCCAGTGGCAGACAACATTTCAAGGAACTGTTGATGTTCTTCTTTTGCTTCGGAACTGCCCTCCACTTTTTTCCGACTCCCCTCTTTCTTTTTGCTTTGTCTGTGTAGAACTTAATGTCCTTCACCATGTCTGCCTCAACCTTTTTGGTACAGACTTTGTTCCAGGCACAGGCGATGATGGTTGCTGTCATACTTGTGTAGCCAAGGCGGACAGATGCCTCTGACTTAAAAAGGAGTGCCCCAACATGGTAACAACTTTCTCCCAGTCTAGAATAAAATAGAATACAATTACTTACTTTTTTACCAAATAGGAAGAGCATTTCTTCTCTTCTGAACGACTTTGATATGTGGCATTGTGATTAATACTGTTAATGTTATGCGGTCAGCTTACCCTGCCATGCAATCACAGTGAGCCGCTTTAATCTCTCCAGTCCTCTTAGCAGCAACCCAAGTGTTGTGGGATTTATTGGTTACCCTCCACGATGGCTTGACCTGGGTCTTGAAAACGGTAATGTCAGCAGAGGGTTTATGGTGCAGTACCACCACATCCACCCAGCCACTGGTGAAGAACTTATGTGCTTCCAGGGATTTGTAGTTCTTCATTTGACTTGCCGTGCAAATCCCTAGTTTTCTTAAGATAGGGGGATAATGAATTAATCTGTTCAATGGGCATAGATGATGCATTTACCAATGTGATGAACTGTTAATCAGTATATAACCTGCATAGAATATATAGTATATGTATATATATATGAAGAGTTTAGTTCCAAAAAACAAATGTTTTGCTAAATTCTCACATTTGCGTTTTCTTTGTGGAAATGACTGTGTGTGTGCGTGCGTGCATGTGTAGGCCCACTGTATGTGACAGAGGTGAGGATGGAATTGTTACTGTCTACATTATAGCCTACCTTATAGTTGAAGGGTGCTAGTTAGCTTGCTAAACCCCTGTTACGCATGTTAATGTTAGCGATGTAATTAGTTTACAGTAACCTCACATTGGACAGACTACCAAAACAGCAAAATTAAGTGTCTTAATGACAGAAAAAGTGACAGATGTCAGAAATACATTACCTGGAGATTCAATAAGGTAGTTTTATATGTCAGGATATGACACCTCCGGCCATTAGGTGGGGTCGTTCGTCGACTTTGATGGAGCCAGACTGAAAGGACACTCATCAACCCGTTTCTTAAATTTTTTCTATATAACGACGCCGTAATTGTTTGCCTGACTGGCCATAGGATTTGGGCTCCTAATGGCTAAATAGCAACATGGTATTCTTATTTTATGCTATTAAATTGACAAAGACCTCGGAATTTGAATTTACCGCCAGTCAAATTAGAGGGGCTGCTGTCACCCAAAAAGGGGCGGAGGCATGACGCAAGGGCAAAGTACCCGGATGTGCTGCTCTCAAACGCTGCTTTGGCTGGCCCGCTTTTTGTTTTGAAAGAACATCATCGGAAGTAGGCGGCGAAGCGCGAAAATCAAAAATAAGTTCGGTGAGGAATAAAGCAGGTAACAACTATATTTAAACTAACAGAATCCCAAAACAAAGTAGTCTACTTTAATTTAAACGGATAACATTAAGTAAAATAATGTCTGTTTTAAAAGGTGTTGATTAGCCAGCCTACTTAACTAGGCTGTTGTAGCCCAGCTAACGTTACCGTCAAGCTGACGTTTAAATAATTGGTTGTAGCTAGCTAACGTTAGCTAGTCTAGTTAACACATGAGCTGATTCATCATTAGATAACTAATCACTGATGTTAACTAACTTCATCCGGTTAACGGTCAAAACTATGACTGACTATCCGTCCTTCTAACGACAATTCAGCCTGTGTTGCTATCTTGCAAGCCAGCAGCCATAGTGTATAGTCTATAACAGTGGTTCTCAACCTCGGTCCCCGGGGCCCACACTGTATGCTGGTTTTCGTTCCAACCACAATTGCAATCCCGGAATTGTAACGAGCTATTATTTTTCCTTAATTAGGTGTTTCTCATGTCAGAAGCATTATTTGTCCACTTAAGCCACTTTGTGTCAGAAATAGATATGCATGCCATAAAAAATAAAAGTCCCATATTCACATACATTGTGCTATATTGTAGACGGTTACGTAAAGAGGTTAAAAAACTTTTTAACTAATTAAAATAAAGACTGAGGCAAATCAACAGGTTCCTAATTGTGGAAAGTGTGGACACCTGGCCACTAACTCTAATCATTTGATAGATAACGAATTCAAAAACAAAGAAAACGATAGTCAAACCTGTATTGTGCTAATTAGTTTAAGGGAAATATGCACTTAAACACGTGTTCAGCAACCTAATTAGGAGCCTATTAATTCCCCTCGTTAATTTGAGCTGTTAAAAATGTTACTTCTTTTTAAGTGATTGTTTGCAATCACTTAAAAAGCAACACATTTTTATTCTTCATGCCATGCATAGCAATTTCTGACATAATGTGGCTTAAGAGGGTAAATAATTCCTCTTAATATGAAAAACACCTAATTAAGAAAACAAGCTGTTCATTTAAAATTCTGAGATTTCAATTGTGGTTGGAACGAAAACCAGCATACACAGTTGGCCCCCAGGACCGAGGTTGAGAACCACTGGTCTATAACTTGCACATTAGCTTGATAGATAGCTGGCATTCCCCTCTAAGCACTAGCTAGCTAACACTTGATTGCTAGTTAACCAGAAACCTCTTGTAAGTTAAGTATTAGCTCGTGATTTACTAGCTGACATCTGCGTAATTGTTACCTTAATGTTAGCAGTCATTGACATTCAACATAGACTCATACAACATTGGCAATATGCGTAGTCTAATGTAGATGTTGAAATGTCTAACGTTACAGAACAATGACGGAAAACACCTTCCCCAACTGCAAAGTGGATGTTCTCGTACAGTTTTTTCGTAGTGAGGTCTTGACTTCTCAGGAGGCAAAACATTTTACTAGAAATGACATAACTCCGACCCCAAAGGTATGTGAACAATTTAAAAACATATGGTTCGATATAAAGTTGTAAGAATTGGCTAAGTTTTATTTATTGTGTCAATTAAACCTGGCTAATGATGGCTTAGCTTAGAACTTTTGAAAAATAATTTATTTTCCCTTTCAAAATGTTTCTGCATAGCTCGGTATAGAGTAGACCTTCTGTCACAATAACAGTGGCCAGTATGGGTGTTATCTGAATGATTATAAATATAGCCATGTGTAATTTTGATTGAACCAGATCTTTATGTGCGGTGAAGGATAATTTAGATGTTTGCAGAAGTTTCTAAATGATCAGGGTTTGTAGTCTAAAGCAAAAATATACACCTCAAACATTCCAAAGCAGCTTGTACTGCTATGATGTGCTTCCCGAGGTTGGACATCTGAACAGATTCATTTTGTAGTGTTTGTGCATAATTATAAATGTTAATATGTGCTTTTTATAAAATGAAGCCTACAGATTCCCTATACCAGCCATTGTGAAAACAGCAGGTCATCAGAAACCTGTAAATATCTAAAATATCCTTAATCGCACGCAAACTGGGCCAAGTGAACTACCCCTTTAAGTGTATGTTTTAGAAATGTATACATGTTGGTCAGTTATGTGGGAATAAGCTCATATATTAATTTGCACTGCCATTTTGTTTGACTGTTGTAGCCAGATGCAATTCAGAAACTCTACATGAGAATCTTAGAGCTCATGTATCGCATCAGGCCAGAGTGTCATTACATGGTAAGTGTTACTTCAGCCAACAAAACAAGTCCTGCTGCTAAGTATCATTGGTGTGATGGCTACTGACATTTGATTAATTCATGCAGTAGGCTAGACCAATACCGCAATGGTGGAAACATTTTGAACATGAGGTTACTTGGAAACTACTTCTCTTCCATGTCGGATCTGGTGTATGTTACACTTGCGCATAATTCACTGGGCTCCTCTTAAAATATAATTTCACAAAATAGCTTATGTGGTGGAATAGGAAATGCTGCTTTGATTGTTCTTGCCTGTTAGAATACCATTACATTTTTCTGCAAGCTTGAAAGTTTTTTTGTTGTTGTTTGTTTTTACAGAATCTGCCTGAACAATGTGCCTTTTTAAGTGTCTAATCAATGTACTGTTTTACCCAGATGCCTATTGCTGAGAATGTCCCAGCAATGCAGGAGTGGGTTGTCCCTATCTTACATGTTTATCTACGCATGTAAGTGTTTTAAACTGATTTTGCTCTAAATGAAGCCCTCGGTCATCCGAATGGAGGTAGTTGAAGAACGTAAATTGTTTAAGACACTGAAAAATATTCTTTGGAGCAGTATTCTAACAGGTGTGATTTGTGTGCCAAGTAGTTTTGTGTTTACCAATATGTTAATAGTACACCCTCCAGTTTCATCCCTTTGGAAGTATAAATTGAATTTAATATTATGCTGCTGTAATCTACATTAGATGTTCTCTTCCTATATAGGTGTCAGTTTTTGCCAGTTTGTCGTATATATGACTTTCAACTTAACGATCTGCTTAATCCAAGTAAGTAACATTCTAGATAAGGAATCTCAAAGGAATATTATCTTTGTCACCATGTTCATTTGGTTAATTTTAAGTGAAGCAATAATGATTAAATTGCAATGATAGAAAATGTACTTATTACACATTTTGTGGCATTGTGTTAATGGCATACTAAATTAGCCAATTAATCTTTTTCTAAAGACTGAATGTTTGTGAAAATTTTTAGTAGCTTCATTTGTTCCCTGATGTACTGTATATGAAATGAAACTTAAAAAAAAAAAAAAAAAAAAAAAAGATGATGCTAGAAAAGCCCTTTCACCTGGCATGCTAAAGGGGTCAGAATAGTCACTTCACTGAAGTGTGGCTTCCATGGCACAATTGATGACTTTTTTTGGAGCTTGTACTTCCTGAAAATAAAAATCACGGGGTGAATAAATTGACAGATAATGACTTGCATGTTTATTGATACAATTTTTTTTTCTCCAAATTATAGCTTTGAAATTGTACCCTTTATTGTAATCGGTGCCGTCCTTGAATTTGTCAATTAACATTGAGTTAAAAAATCAGCAATATCTCGGTCGTACACTATTATTTAGATTGAACAACCCTTTAATTTTTCAGAAGCCAAACGGACCATCACCATTTTGAGTGGCATTTTGAACTTCCTTCATTTCAGAAAACTCAGGCTGGAGATGACCTCAGAGTACCAGCAGTCATTTGTAAGTGCACTTTAGTTACGTATGAAACTTTGATATAGCTGATTGGTTTTGTTTCAGTTTTGTGAAAAGTAATTGTGATAAAATACCAATATTGTCCCTTAATATTGCATACAAGGGTATTCTAATTTTTGGTAATGCCATCTTTTATCTTACAGATTAGTGGGGCATATCCCATATCCAAACAACAATGATATGGGTTTAAAAACATTTTCAGGGTTTCTGACAATCACCTAGAGTTATCAATTCCTATAACCATTTATGGGCAGTGTGTGCTTCTTTAAGCGTACAGAAATTATTAAAACTTGACATGAGCAGAAAATAAAGAACTAGACTTGGTCATTTGGACTGCACTTTAACACACTTTGTGTTCCCGTTTCAGAGAGCAGACGTGGACAAATTGCAAGCTTACACCATGGGCGTGAAGGAAGCGGAGTGGAAGATCGAGAAGCTTACGTATGTCCTTCAGTTTCTGCTTGAATGAAGCTTTTTAATGACGCAAAACTCTGATGTAACTGGTGATCCTCTGCCTCACTCAGAACCATCCCACCAGAACAGCAGGCCGAAGCCAAGGAGCTGGCTGCAGCCCTGTCTGAGCTACAGATCACCACCGCCCACCTGTACCAGGAAGTGGTCAGTGCTGTAGCCAGTCAAACTGGCAGTACAACCCGTTAGTGTCAGAAAAATTACTTGCCGGGCTTTCATTTTGTTAATGTATTGGCTATCATTTCAGAACGCAAGGAATGAGCAGCTTGCCGAGTGGAAAATGGAAATTGCTGAAAGGTCGCAGAAACTGGTATGTGTAATTTACTCAATTTTTAAAACTGTAGTAATATGATTCTGTGATCATAAGGGAGTAATGAGCAATAAAAGTATGTCAGTGGTTAATAGGGATACAGGCAAATGGGCTGTAATTGGGCTAATCTAGAGTTGCATAGAACCATGGGTTAAGTCTGCATCGTCACAGATTTTAATGAGATCATGCTGATTTGGTTTTATATGCTCTCCCTGATGTGGATGACGCATCTTTGTTTGGTTTGCGTTGGGTCAGTTTTATTTAAGACTGTTTTCTGCAACTTTGTAACTTTACAAATGATCTCCCTGTATTTTGGTTTTATGTATTTTAGTCTTAGTTGCTTTGCAACTCCTAGCGGGTATCCTCTAGCGTACCTTTCAGCACCCTTTTTGCTTTTTCTAAAATGCAGTGGCTAACAATACACACTGCTTTTTTACTTGATTACATCAAAAAGGACCCATCAAGGAGGTTGTGCATTATAATTTTGCGTGTGCCTATTTCTGTTAGTATTGATGATTGAATACTGTACAACAACATTGTAAGGAATGTGACGCCACCTCAGATAACTAATGATGTCTTGGCAAGGACTCAAAAGCCCAAGACCAAAGGTTCTGTAGGTGTTGATGACATTTTAACCTAACTTTGGTGAGATTTGGTCCATTGTAGGTTTTCACAGATCAACTTTTTAGATTATAATCACTCATAACTGTTACCTTTAATTTTGGGGTCAGCATAGTAAATATGCAAAAGACTGGAGCTGGAGAAGACCTTTGAAATGTTATAAGATTTCAGGCAGTCATTGACTGCAAAGGATTTGCAACCAAGTATTAAAAATGACAATTTAATTTATAATAAATGTTAGTTTGTCCAATTACTTTTGAGCCCCTAAAATGGGGGGGGGGGCGCTATGTATAAAAATGGTTGTAATTCCTACATTGTTCATACAATATTTTTGACAAAACCCTTAAATTAAAGCTGAAAGTCTACACTTAAATCACATCTTGATTGTTTCATTTCAAATCCATTGTGGTGGCATACAGACCCAAAATGATAAATTGTGTCACTGTCCAAATACTTATGGACCTGACTGTATTTTCAAAGTTCTCCTGCCCTTTAAATGAAGAACCTGTATGTTCTGCTATTGTTTTTCACGTGTAGACTCAGAGCAAGGTAGATGTGGCCACTCTGAAGGAGGAGATAGTCAAGCTCAAGTCTCAGATCGTGGAGTCTCCAGAGGAGCTGAAGAATGAGATGGAGAGAATGAAAGAGAACGTGAAGAGCATCAAGCTTTCTAAAGTAGGAATCCTGATTTCACCTCTCCAATGCCCCCTTCACTCCTTAAAGACCCTGTACAATTAGAATGATTCCATTTTAAAAAAAAGTTACATTAAGCATAAATAACAAAAGAATATAAATGGTATTGTGTTTTTTTATTATGATAATTTCATTCATTGTTTTAATCCTGAAAGCAACACACAATTTTATCTTGCCCAAAGGGAGGATTTGGTGTTGGTCATTTGTAGAATTTTTCCTTATATCACTGGTACAGTGATTTACATTTTAGCCACGTGTCATAATCCCATGCGTCTGCTGTATCTGATCTGAGTGTGCACGGGGCTTTGAAAATGGAAAAATACGGCAGTTTTTGGTTTTGGTTTCCTGCACAACACAACATAAGAGGCCCTGGTGTATGAGGGTCCCAGGGAGTGTGGGTTGGGATACGTGGGTCCTCACTCGAGAGGCCTGGGCTGCTCTTGGTGTGTGGTCTTCTGGACCATGTGACTGAAGCTCTGTTCACAGGAGCGTGCAGACGAGAGGCTGGTGGAGCTGCAGATCAAGGTGCAGGGAGTGAACCAGTACGAGGCTGAGATCCAGCGCTTCTGCAAGCTACTGCAGGACCTCCAGAGTGGCATGGATAAGATGAACATTCTGCAGGAAGAGGTGAAGCTCTGTCTGCTCCCTGTGGGGAATCATTACAGTCAGTGTTCACCTGTATACTGATGCTTAGCCCAAGTAGTTAGCAAGGGAAGAAAACGGTGTTCAGCATTAGCAGTGCATGTGGGAAGTTTTGACGGAGCGACATGTTAAGAGGTGGAAACCTGTTTGTGTGGACAGGACCAGACTGCGGTGGCTTTCAGAGAGAAGCTGGAGAAGGAGCTGAAGAACCAGGTGGCGGAGGAGGGCCAGCTGAAGAGAGCCCTGGGGATGAAAAACGACAAAATGTCCAAGCAGCAGATCCGCAGACAGAGGAAAAGGGAGACGAGGGAACAGCATGAGCAGAACTGCATCGGGTAAGAGACCCGCTCATAATGCGCCTTCTGTTTCTAGTGTCTACTCTGGATTATCTGTGCTGCACAGTTCACATTTTGCTCAGCTGGGTTTCCTGGCCATTGTGTCATGCTGTAATCATTTGATCTGTGTATTGCCTGTCAGTCAATATGACCAGGTGCACCAGAAAAGAGAGGAGATCGTGGAGCAGATACAGGAGATCAACAGGGAAGCTCAGCAGATCAAGGCCAAGATCCAGGGACTCAGGGATGTCTGCTGCCAGGAAACTGACAAGGCACAGGTAATACTTTATTTCCTCTTTTACACCCACAAACATTTCCCCAAACCTTACATTGGCCTTTTTTGTTATTTTTAAACTGTCTGGCATATCTGGCAGAAAACCAAGTAATTGAAATGGTTAAAAATAATTTATTTCTGCACAATAAATATGAAATAAGAATTTTGAGGTTACACAAACAGTATACAGCAGTGAACTCAATTTCTGGTCCTGGAGGGATGCAGCGTCTGCTGCTTTCCATAGTTCCCTCTCACTCAGCGGCCAGTTTAGGTGTTGGAATCAAGGTGTTTGGACTCAGCAAATTGAATGATGCACTTAAGTGGGAAAACACAGTGAAAACCAGTAGATTGCAGCCCTCCAGGTGTGCAGTCTCAGATCCCTGGTGTACAGAGAATGCTGCTGAAACGTACTGTGACCTTATGACCTTGCAGGCCCAGTACGACCGCCTCCTGGCTGCTCTCGACCAGTTCCACAAGCGAATTGAGAACCACGCTGTTCAGGGGAGCGAAGACATTGTGAAAATGAAAGCGCATTATTAGTCTGTACTCATCTCCTTCTCACTTCCTTTCTTACTCCTTTGTGCTATTTTGAGTAGTTGTCTCCTGCACCATTTATACTTTTCTGTATTTACAGTCTCTTGTACAAACATCAAATAACGTGTCTTTAAAAAATGATTAGGTTTTATGTTGTACATTACTACTAGATGTACTAAATTTGGGTTTTAAATGCCTGTTCAGATAAAATAAAATATATTGGTTTGTGGCATCTTATTCTCTTATTATATTTTTAGATTGTAAGTACTGTATTTATTTTCTAGTGCTCCCATGTTGTTTTTACTGATTCTCTTCTTGTGTGCAAAGGCTGTGTGGCTTTGCAGTCAAAGGAGGCCTCTCCCAGATGCGATATAAGGAAACTCATTAATTGTCCAGGAAATGTGATAATTTCCATTATTTATTTATTCTAACCTTTATGTAACCAGGGAAGACCGAGCGTGAGCAATGCTCTCTTGCCATGGGATACATAAAAATGCACAAATGATATAATTTCAGAATGCACAGAAATAGGAATCACAATCACACAATGACAAGACAAAGATAAGCAGTGGACAATAAAGAAAAGAATTGTGATACATTAAGAGAAATCACCGTTTATCCTGTTAGACCTTGTTTAAACGAATTAACATAATCTGGAGGGTTTGAACATGGCACGTTGTTCCATGTATGAGGTGCATAATGAATAAAAGGGATGGTTTTCCCAGTTCTGTATTCATAAGGCTTATCTGAAGTAATATACCATATACTTGAGAGTGAGTATGCTAACTGATCTAAATAAATATAAAATGATTGCTTGTTAAATCACAGAGAGGCCTGTTAAAAACCTGAGCAAGGTATTTCACAACACTGAGGGATAAAGCTTGTCTGGAGAGACTTTACACACACACACACACACACATGTATATTATGACCATTTGTCTAATCTTGATTTGCATTCACCCAACAAATTCCAGATTTTCAAGGTTTCAGTCAGTTTGGAGTCATATCGATACCTACAGCAATTTCAAGGAGGATATAAACTACCACAAGATGGCAGTCATGTATAGACAGTAGCTCACATTTTAAAAAATACAAACGTAAACCAGAGGCTTTAGAAAATAGCTTCGTGATCTGGGCAGCTTTTGGAACCTAAGCAACATTCTTCCAAGCGCAGGGATGTGTCATTTGCAGGCTGATACAGTGTAGTTTCACATTGTTATACAGTCCTGTAAACGCTCCCAGCGAACGAACGGGGCCGAAAGATGCGGCTCACCAGAAGGAACGAAAGTTACCTTCACCAATATTCTGCAAGTTATCACGGCGACGCTTTTAAGCCCTTTAAACTACCATCGTGCGTACATGCCCTTCGGAACATGTGCTTTTAAATGGCATTATCCGTTGAGATCCTGTCAATCAAGGACGGACAAATCAACTTCTTGGCATGAACAATTCTGAATAAAAACCTAATGGGAAACGACGTCTGTCCTTCTGCTTCGAATTTGGCATAATGAAACATTTAGTCCCGGGGTCGCAGGTTTTTGCGTTACTGTCTTTGTGTAGTTTAAGACAACAGCAGGTGAAAGTGGAAAGCTGGGAGGTGGAGTGTAGGAGGGGGTCTGGCAGCATTAGGACAAAACACATTGGGCAAAACCACGGAGAGGCGTGGATAGATATACGCAGTATAAAACAGTTTCCGGGAGTTCAGTCAAAGCGGCAAGTCAAGTAAGCCACCTGCCGAGACGGCAGATCTGTGAACAATTAGTCGTAGCTCGAAAGGATGAAGTAAGGATCGCATGGAATAGAAGGTTCATACTTCGAGGAAGAAAGAAGAGTTAAATTGGAAAACAAAGGCTTGCTGTTCCATTGTGAAATTGGCCAGTAGGCTCGCAAGTTACCTTGAATGTTTTAATTTCATGCCAACGAGTAACGTTAGCCTAACTAGCTAGCCGAGTCACAATTAGCTAGCCATTTTTTATTGGTTAATTATCGAATTTATTTCAGTAACCAGCTAGCTAACTAATGCTTTTACATCAGTTTGTGAACGGTGTCCTGGAGGCTATGCATCCAACAATTCAAAAAGACACTACTTTCACAAAAATTTTTGTGGGCGGTTTGCCTTACCACACTACCGACGCTTCTCTCCGAAAGTACTTCGAGGCATTTGGGGACATCGAAGAAGCGGTGGTGATAACGGATCGACAGACGGGGAAATCTAGAGGATACGGATTTGTAAGTAACATTGGCAATCGACACGTCCCCTAAGTTAATTCACCTTGGTTTCATTTTAAGAATCATTGCACTCGTGGTGTTCATAACATTCTGTGTTAATGCGAGCTAACGTTAGCCAAATTACCAGCGTCCACCTATAACTTAACGGTAAATTGCAAAGGTATTTGTTTCTTTGTTCGCAATGCACTGACACTTGGGCGGCCAAATGAGGATGGGGATGAGGTATTTTGCCTGCTCATGTTTGTATTGCTATGATAGCTTGCTGCTTACTAAACAAGCAGCAGGCAAACTCAAAACTACTTCACTTATCTGTTATCCAGTTGGGTATGCCCCTGCTGCACCGTATTTTAAGTGAATGTCTGAAAATGAATCGTGGATTTTATGTGAATTCGAAGTCTAAAAAACGCCGCAGATGGGTGAACACATGGTTTTTAATGGATAACGGGGTATCGTAGGGTACAAGCAACAATTGTCTCTTGTCATACATGTCAGTCATTTACTTCACGCTGTGAATCGGTCGATTGTTATACTAAATGCCGCAACAACCCCGGACAATACTCTACACAACGTCGACCGTGGGATCGCAATATACCGTAACTTTACTGTCTAAGTCGATAGCTTGTTAGCCAACGTTGGTTATCGGTATGGTTGGTACAGTTGAAAGACAATTTTGATTATGAGTGTAATGTGAACAGCGAGTGCTACCGCATTCACGTGTTTCATCGGGAGCTAAAATAACTCTGTATATAACTATTGGAAAGGCGACCGGTAAAGATCGGAAAGTTCAAATATTGTATTAAAGCTAAAAATCGAGACTTTCAAAGTCATCACGTTTATCCACGGCTTCTTCTGGAAATGAAAGTTATCATCTGCACGCAGAGCATTATATTCTGGTGCAACTACGGATCAGATAACGTATCAGAGCACGTGAATGCTCCCGGTGCTTCTGATACTCCACGCGCCTTTCGCCTGTCAGTGTGCACGTTAATCAATCATTTTTAGGAAGCGCTTTTACACTCACATCTTACAATAATGACCAGTGTTTTTCGAATATCACACGAGTTTTTCCCACAGGAAGAATTTAAGATAATCGAATACTTTTGTAAATATTTCTTAAATGTATCCGATTTATTTCTTAAAATATATTTATATCTTAAATATTGAGATACAATTCCATAAAATATATTGGTGTTCTTTGTCAGAAGTTTATTAAAATTAATTAAGCATTCATAGTACGTCACCAGGACCAGGGTTGAGAATCGCAGCTGGAGAATAAAATAAATGGACAGTAGCAACATATTTTCGTTCCATATGTAGTTCATTAAGACTAGTAGTAATGAAATATACATGTAATCCATTGATGCTAAGGAGCTTAAGGAGTTTAAATCTTCTAACAAATGTTTTTCTTGCTGACTATGCTATATGGATCACGAGTTGAAAGGTAAGTAGTTTATTTCCGTAACATATGTCGTCTGTTCCTCCATTCAGCGTATGTGTGAAAAGTTGAATTTGAAAAGTCTATTTTTTTTATTTTTTGCTGTAGGGCACGTGAACAGTGATTCGTTCGCGCATGCTTTATATGGATATTTAAACAAGATCCCACGGAAGGCACGGTGGCACAAGGCCTGGCCTCTTTACTTATGTTTATTGAATAAGTCGAACTGCAGTGAAAGTGGGATTCATTTCTTTCCCTTAAGTTGGACTGCTCAGTCGTCTGGAGCATAAGGCCCTGTCACATTCCCTTTGTAAAGTTTTTGCCATGAGATAAAAGGCAATGGTTAACTTCACTTTGTTGTGTCAAGAATTGTGAGTGTGTGCGCTTTGTCCAAATAATTTGTTTTCATTTGCTTTAGCTTAAACCATCAGCACCATGTGTGTATGAATCTCAAAATATTGGCATCAGTTTTACGAATGTAAACAGGTTTTATTTGCCATCATGTATTTTAAGTTTCTGTAGTAATACTCTACTAAAATAATCACACGTTTTTTTCCCCCTTTCATTAAGTAAACACTAGCCACTTCCATTATATTTTGTTTTGAGACAGTGACCTGGGCTTTTTACTAATATAGTTTGAAATGACTTGAGTAATTTTTGAGCAAAAAATCAGTTGGTTATACATTTTGTGCATGGAAACATGAGTTTCCTACTCTGTTTATTGTGAGTCAGGTGTAACTGGTTTCATCAATCACATATCCAGTCCCCTCTGTTTTAGTCTCAACTGTGCGCATATAGGCTACACACACTGATGCCTACACTCATGTTGGTAACTGCTGGTTCTGCTGGACCTAAACACATTGAAAATACTTTGTATTAACATGCTAGATATAGGAGCCCTACAGTTAAATCATTAACGGATACCCGGGCTCGTTTCTGGGACAACCTGTTCAACCGGCTGGGGGAAACGTGGGTGTTTTTGATTTGGGAAAGCTCTTGGTGGTCTATGCTGTCTACTGCCATGAGAGCTACTTGTAGGAGCCTGCCTCTGCCAACTGAGGAGACCAACTTGATATTCTTGTTTCTCAATGGAACTTAAAATGGTGGGGGAAAAGTAGCACTTCCATAAAAGTATTCTTCTATCTTCTGTATGACAAACACCAGTACAAGGATGTGTTCCAGAACTTTCTCTCCTCTGTCTTTACTGTTTCTAGAGATAGTCTATTTACAGCTGCAGTCATGCATTTACAGAATTTCTTCTGGAGAAAAACATTTGATAAATACTTTAAATCTTCCTCTGCTGTGTTGTCTGTTTTTGAGAGTGGTGTGTTGCTGACCTGGTCACTCACAGCTCTGTATTGAATACTACAGTGTGTGCAGTTTGCTCCATGGTAAAAAGTGTCCAGGTGTGTATGATGTCTTCAAGGCACACGCAGATGGTAGTGAAAATGCTGATTTATGAATGCTTTCTGGGTTTTGTAGTGCATTTTACACTGCACAAAGCTCGGTCTAGATTGTGGATCAGGGGTGGTGCAGGGCATAATCCATGGGATGCGGGCCTTCCGGATGATGTGGTGATCAGTGAATCTGCATAGAAATTTGCACAACATGACTGCCTCAAACACAGCTGCTGTCCTTGAAATTGGAGCCACTATCCAAGATTGTTGGCTGTGGTGGGTCTCCTCTTAGTGACTAACACTGTCTTTATGTTTCCTGTGTCAGGTGACCATGACAGACCGGGGAGCAGCAGAAAGAGCCTGTAAAGACCCTAACCCCATCATCGATGGTAGGAAAGCCAATGTCAACCTGGCCTACCTGGGGGCCAAGCCTCGGAGCCTGCAGACAGGTGAGCTGGTGCTGTACTGTACTGAAGCAATTGCATCACCATTCACTGGAGAGGTTAGAGGAAGGATGTAAACGCTATTTATGCAATTAATTGAAAAATTTGTTGGTACCAAGAGATCATATTAGTCACCCTCCCATGACTCAACTTTGTAGATCCCTAAAAGTTTGTATGTATATTCTGTAGAGTTTCTTTCAGTTGCCCTGAACAATAATCAGAAGTGAACTTTGAAATGAATCATACAAATATGACCAGGAGACCACAGCTCATCCACCCGGGCCTAAGTAGCTTTAAGTCAGTCCGGTTTCCTTGAATTACCAGTACATCTTTGTCACAACCATACACCAAGCAAGTCGCTTAAAGAGATGTCATTTTTCCAGTGGGCCCTTGTTCTCTCCTGTAGATTTGTGTGGAATGTAGGGTGTGAATTAGTCACTGGCACGCAGGCAAGTGCACCAAAGGAGGGTACCCTTTAGCTGCAGGGCTCATGGACTGAGGGGAATAAATAAATAATAATAAATAAATAAAATGGCGCTACCTGGGGTCTCCTCATTTTCAGCTGCCTGGCTCTGGCAGAGGTTGCTTCTTCCATATAGCTGGTGCTCTCTCTCACTACACTGATTTTGCAAATGACAGGTCCTGCTTTAATCCTTTCAAATTTTGTGCCTACTCCCATTTGTTTAAAATCCTGCCCTACCCTTGATTACTGTATTGTATTTTTTGATTTGGCCCCGAAAAAGTTTTGACAGCCAAGGCAGCCATTATAGGGCTCAGACTCGCGTACACTGGTCGCTGTGTGCACACGTACACGCCCTGTCACAAGTGCACAGCTTCATAGGGACAGTCACACAGGAACAGCCCGGGTCACAAATCAAAGTTTGGCTCGCATTTACAATCACCTTGATTTGCATATACTGAAAAAAATATCACTGCTGACTCTGAGGTCTAATGGTGTGGACTCTTTGAATACTGTATGTTGACATTGAGTCTTGTTCTGTGTGCAGGCTCTGAAGTCTCATTTGTAAGGCCTCAGTGCTCGCTGTGGGTCCTCTTGCACTGATGTGCAAACACTGCAAGAGAGACTGGCTTTCAAAGGCTTTAAACAACAGATAAAAGGGCAGTGTTACCCCAAATCACCACACAATGTGAGAATAATCCCAAAAATTTGGAAAATGAAAGTGGATGTGGATTTCAGTGCAAAAAAAATGTTTCTTCCACCAGTCATGTCAACATGGGACCCATTTGTTGAAAGGGACTTGTTTACCCCCCCCCCCCCCCCCCCCCCCCCAATAAAAATTCACACACCACACACACATGGTCATATGGTCCATGTACTGTATTGGCCTCATCTTTTTTATTTTTTTTATTCTTTTTTTCTTTTTTGTTTTTTAAGGCTATGTAGGTTTGTGTCTTTCTGTCCGTATGTTTTTCTCATTATCAGACATTGTTTGTCTGCTTAGAGGTGTGTGTGTGTGTGTGTGTGTGTGTGTGCGTCACCCTAACCCTTTCCCTGCTCTCACTTCCAGGCTTGTCGGTGGGTGTGCAGCAGGTTCATCCGACGCTCATCCAGAGGCAGTATGGGTAAGTTCGCTTGCACTGGGGCGTGTGGCGCTCTCCTGGGTCTTTACTGTGTGTTCTCACATGAGATCTCTCATTAAATGTGTCTGTGCTTAGAGTCTCCCAGGTCCTGGACCCCCTTAAAGAGCTTCTCCCACCTCCCTCTGCGCATTGAAAGAGCGCTCCACCAAGACAGGAGCTATTATGGGTGTTTATTGGCTTGGCAGATGTTTTTATTTGCAGTGCTCAGCAGACAGTTTGATTACATTTCTGGAAGATGTTAAAAGGTTGCAGTGTTTGGGACAGGGCAGTCCAAGTGCACGGTCTGTACAGAAGATCTCCTGCCCTGGAGGGCAGGCTTTTAAGGGTTTAAAGGCTGTAGTGCTACTTTGATATAGCTCTTTGCGCTTGGCCAGCAGTCCCAGTGCAAGTCGGTGGCTTGAAGCTACCAGTAGAGACTAGTATTTAATCAGGCCCTGGAGAGCCAGGTTCAGGCTGCATGCTCACATGCTAATGGGCAGGTAATTAGCACTACAGTGACATGAGTTTAAGCGGACTCCCCTGGAGGCCCCTGTGGCCCCCGTTATCACCGTACAGCACCCGCCACTGCATCACTGCACTGCACCTTTCTCTGCCCCCTGTCTGCCCCCTGCCCCGTTTTACTGTCAAGCACTACTGTGGACAGGTGGGACTTTCAAAACCTTTTCTTGTGTGACATTTGTGATATTAAATGTGGTGTGAGAAAATGATTTCACATTGGTTAAACACTTGAAGTAAATGCTATTGAAATACGACATTGTCTCAGAACTACCGCTCCAGACATGCAAATTTAGTTTAGAATTGGTGCCAAATCATGCTTTGTGCTAGGGATGTTAGCAGTTAATCGATGATCAATTATTCTTCATTACGCATTCACGTCGATCAAGCTTAATGAGTAAAAAGATTAATTTTATTTTGTATTTTTCTTTCAGAGAGAAACATTATGATTTAAATAGTCCTCCAGATAGAGCTGTATAGTTCAACCTCCTTAGCTAGGCTTGGAAATGTACATCCGGGTACTGGCGCAGATACTGTTGGTAAGGTGTCAAGCTCATGGGCGGAGTCAGCGAGGGAGAAAACAGTCTATCACTGTTCTGCGTAGGGACCTGTAGATCAAGCTAGCCATCATTGCTATTTTATTGTAATGTCAGCAAATTGCATTGAATCGAAAAATTCAGCGAAGGTATTTTGGCTAAATGAACCAAATCGGACTCGAGTAGGCTACAGTCCGTATGCGGCTTCAGAGTGGACAAATGATCCAAATCAGTAGCTTGTGGTTACTTATGATTCCCTGACATCTTCATCTATCTTTATGATTTCCCCAGTAAGGAACCACGTTAACTACAATATGGTCCATGAGCATGAAAAGTAAACTACCTTGTTGACCATAATCGAATGGTTTCACTTTGAACATTTGATTGCAGAAGCAATGTTAACTATATCATTTTGTGGGCTAGCTGTTGCTAGCCATGGTTTTTTTGCCAAAAGATCTAAGTGCAAATCCAGGTTTTTAAATCGGTTTGCTATGCAGTAGGCAACACAGTAGTTTTTGTTTTTGGCATTTTGGGAACTGCAATGTTTTAATATATATTACTAGGATTTTGTCCTAATTTAAGACTTAATTTACTGACCGCTTCATTGATTTCCTGGAAACTGCAAAACCCCCCCTGTGGGAGTTGAATCTATTTCAAGTGCTCAAATGTGACCCCTGTGTCCCACTTGCCTTGCCTGTGCCCTGTTGCTGAGTTGCAATAGTGACCAAAGGACAACATGTCTTCCACTTATTACACATGATGATGATGTACTTGGGGTACACCTGTACTGTTTTAACAGACAATTTTAAGTGTAGCAGGCAGTAGGAAGAGACGCTAAATTCTCTGAGCTGAGGTGTTTACGTTGCCTTTTTGTCTAAATTTAAGAGCCATCTAAACATATTGTTCTGTGTTTTCACGTTGTGTTCAGTATTTTGATCTTATTCATTCTGAATGCGAGTGAAAAGAAGCTCGTTCACAAAGCCTGGGGTCAGGAAAAGTATTGCCTCTTGCGTCACTCGCATTTTTATTGGTGAGCTGTTTAACCTCAGTTCATGGAATTTAGGCCTGCGCTAATGACTATCGATTATTTGTTAACATTAAGATTAATTGATCAAAGGAATTATTGTGAATTTGCTTCCCTACTTTGTGCGCTTAGAAGATGCTCTTATAACTTGGAAAAAAATTCAATTTCTGAATTCTATTTTTTAAAAAGTTACAATAAAATGTATTTGATAAAATGTGGCATTGTAAAAACAGTCAGCCTCGATAGCCTGCAGACGTGAACATAGGTCTCAGAGTGCAGATAAGATGATGGGTTGCCATGGTTTTTATGTTCATTGTGGTTTCTTAGAGCAGTGTTGGGCAGAGGTGTCTCTTGAATATCAGCTTCTCGGCAGCAGTCTAGCTGCAGGTCTTGTTCAGTTGTGTTCCTCTCTTCAGCCGGCAGTGAGCCTGCGCAGAGTGTGCCTGGCTTTGTGCTGGTGTGCACAGTGCGTTTATGCTAACCAAGAGCCCGGTGGGGGGCCACTGCCTGCTGAACTGGGGCAATGCGTAAAAGAGCTAACTAACTGCAAAACTAATGCACACAGGCCCCTTCAGTCAAACAGGAAACACCTTGAAAAAATAATCTCATTTCCTCCCCGTGTTCCTTTATGCCTGGCAGTGCGAGGTGGCAGCTCTGCTGCACAAAGAGTACCAACTAGTGTATATGTTCAGTTTGTGTTTGGTGTGTCCTGGGTCGTAAATCTAGCTGCTGGTGACGCTATTGAAGTCAGGGAGTCCGTAAACAACCAGACAGTCCATACAGACGGTTTTCCTGTTTTCCTGTAAAGCGTCTTTGTGCCCTGTGTCTCTGTAAAAGGCGCTATACAAACTCAGTTTAAATGAACCAAGAAAGTGCTCTGTGGTTGCCATGTGAGTTGGAAAAATTGCAGTCTGGAGCAATTTCCTCTGATTCTGTGTGTGGAATATTGGTCCGCAAACAGCCCGTCTCTCTTGTGACACACCTCTTACTGCCCATCTATCACCATTAGGTGTTTGTTACTGAGCGTGAAGATGGCATTTGGCCAGACTTGTTTGTGGTCCTTGGATCGTGCAGAGTAGTGGGGAAAGCGTGGATGTGTGGTTATGCTCTCGCTGCACAGACTGTGCTGTGCGGGTTCAGGGAAGGGCACCGGGCCACTGTCCTCCGCTCTGGCATCATAGGATGCTTATTATTAGGCCCTGTCAGGTTGACATGTAGAGGGTATGATTTGTATGTGAGAATGCCCCTTCCTATCTTAGTGGCCACAGATATCTACATGCTGAAGCGCTGCGGAGTGGAACTTGTTCACTAATGCTCGACTGGCAGGTGTTTGAGGGGGCAGGGCTGAAAGGGGATAGTTGTCATCTCAGACTGTTCTTCTACCTGTTGTGTGTGTGTGTGTGTGTGTGTGTGTGTGGCCTGCCAGCTCTGGGAAAACTTGGAAAACATCACGTCAATCAGTCCCACTCTTTTTTTTCGGTTGAATTCGATTAATTTTCATTCCAATAATTCCACTTTCATTCCCCCCCCTTTTTTCCATATTTTAAAATTAAGTGAACAAAATGACAAGGAAGATGTTTGTGCCATACATGCAGTGTCTCAGTTGCAGTGCTGAAAGTGTGTCTTGGAGGGAGAGGCCTGTCTGAAGAGGTTGTGGCATGTGCAGGGTGAGGGCGGGGAGGGTCAGAGGAGGGCGCAGGCCAGTCCAATCACATGTACCCTGTGTCACGGTGCCCTGGCGAGAGAGAGGCTGCCAGAACAGTCTGAACTCTCTCCCTCTCTCTGTCTCTCTCTCTTCCTGTCTTTCTTTTCCCCTCTGTCTCTTCTCCCCCTTCTCTTTGTCTGTGTCTACGTCTCTTTCACACAACAGAGGACAGGCCGTGTTCGAAGGTTTTGTAAGCTTCCTGCTTCAACACAAGCAGCTTGCCCTCAGGAGGGGGATTAGGCCCTCGAGGCACTGAAACCTGACACCCTGGTGAGCTATCTGCTGGGGGGGGAAAGGGGCCGGGGGCGGGGGCGGGGGCGGAGGCGGGGTCGGGCAGCAGATGGGCATGAGCCTGGCTTTGCTGAACTGGCATTGTTGGGGATTGTGCTAATTGGGGCAGTGGTGCCAACTGCGCCCGTCCTCACCTTCCACAGGTGGCAAGCGAGTTTGGCTCATTAAATATTCACACAGTCCCCAATTGAGCCCTCAGCACCCCAGGGCCAATTCAGAGGCCACATTCTGCACTGAGCGCACCAAAATGGCCTGCCTGTTTTTCTTATTTTTCTTTTTTATTTCTTTGTGTTGTTTCCTGCCTTTCATTATTATGACGGGCCCTATCTCACAGTGGCACCCATACGGTTTGCACAAGTGCTGAAAACCTCAGTGACACCTTGGTTTTGTTATCCCTTCTGAGGAATTTCCCTTGACGTCCCCGCGGGGGGGGGAGAAGTTAGCCATGTCAGTTTAAGTGGTGTGACTTTTCTGTGTCTGTGAAAGTGCGACATCAGACGTGTGAGTTGGAGTGGAGCGATGCAGAGCTCCTTTCCCCCCCCCACTTACCTCCTGTTAACTCCTTTCTCATTCAAATAAGATGCCTTACGGTTTACAAATAAGGGTCGACTATGCAGACGCAACGCAAGGCCCTATGAGAATGGGGAAATATCAGTCTGATCTCTCAGTGTCTCTCACAGACACCAATAGTCATTCTTTCTTCCCCCCTCTGAGGAGGTTGAGCAGCAAACAGCCCGAACGTAGATACTGCTGACTACCTTGTGTGGCATGCTGGCGGAAAGCAGAGAGCTAAAGTCTCTTGGGTATAATTGAGGCCATTACTTTTTGAACATTTTTGTGGCGGATATCAGCGTTCTCTGTGGCCTGATTCAGCTTCCGTTTTGCCTGAAGTTTGACCTGGTCATTGCGGTCGTGCTGAATGCTGACATGCTATGTTAATCCTGCCCCCCCCCCCCCCCCCCCTGCCCTGGATGTCATGTGCTCCCAGTTGAAGCGGACTGAAGGTGCCCATGGAGCAGGAACCCCTCTGCAGCAAGGGGGTGTCATGCCACCCATCTCCCAAGGTGGGGTCTGAGGTTGCAGTGGAGTGGATTTCTGCAGTGCGTGTTTGGGGAGGGGGTGACCATGAGGAAGACCTCCCTCTCCCCCCTCCCCCTTCTGTAGCATGGCTTTGGAGTGCGGTGGGGTGTGGTGGTGATTGCAGTTTGAAGTGTGATGGCTTGAAGGGAGGAGGGACATCAAAGGGTGTGAGCCCCCCCCCCCTTCCTGTGGATTGTGCACGTGTGCTGTGACATTCACTGGAGTTTTGTGCTGGTTTCTTGCTTGACAGTGAAAAGGGGGGTGTGAGGGTTTTCCTGTCAGTTAAGTTTTAGTCTCTGCTCATGTCACTCTGTCTATTATAATACAAGGCAACCCACTGGTAAGAATAGTATCAGTCCAAGATGGATTTTAGATGAGCAGTAGTCTACATATTATAAGTAGCATGCATTCAAATGAATGGAAGAAGCAAAATTGTGTGAACACCAAATCCAGCAATTCTAAATACAGCAAGTCGTATACAGTGAAAAAAATCTTACTCATTTCAGTTTCTTGAAAATGAGAATTTCTTGCAGGCAAATGGTGATGTGCTGAAGTTTAACTTAAGTATGTTTGCTGAAAGCTGCAACGACAAAAAATATAGGCCTAGTCATTTGGCAGATGCTTTCTATGAAAGCAGCTTACCAAATATGTGCATTTAATGTCGTAAACAAATGCCACCTGACCTGAAGAGAGAGGCAAAGTTGCAGTCAAATCAGTGCCGTCATCAAGGTGTAGGCTTCAAGTCTTAAGTCTGTTCTGTGCGGAATTAACTCATTTCAGCCATAATTGTTTTTAAAGGTGAGAACCAAGGGCTGCTGGGTTGCTCATCCAGTGAAGTCACTGTTGTTGTTTCAGGATGGGCCCCATAGTCTGCTGTTGCCAACTGTGGCCAGCAGCACCACAGGCAACATAATTGGGTTAGTGAGGGTTCAGATGGCTGGCATCCTCATTTCTCTCTTGCGACCCCTGCTGGTCGATCGAGCACCTATGATCTGCTTGCTTAAGCTGCACATGAAGTGTCTTCCTCTGAGCCATGTCTGTGCAAGCCTTGCTTGTGGGCTGCAGTGTGAAAAGAAGCAGCTGGCGACATGTGCTTTGGAGGAGAGTGCATGTTTGTCTACAATCTCGCATCGGCTACAGAGATTGCAGTATGAGCTTGGCTTTGTACAATTGGGCATTCCACACTGGGAAGAAAATTGAGGGGGGGGGGTATAAAAAAGAAAGAATGAGAGTTATGCTGCTGCATTGCCTCTTAATATATGGCCAAAAATGTCACTGCTGCAGGCATTTGAACTTTTGAAACAAATGAACCATTTCGCTTGTGTAATTTTGTGATTTGGCAGTGATCTCATTGCAGAGTTGTTCAGCTCATTCAATATGCTGAAAAGAAAAGGCAACTAATACGAGATTAGATTCTACATCCTATGTTTATTTCATGGTTTGACTAAACTGATAGAGTAATCATTCTTCAATACAAGGTCTTTATTATGTGGAGTACTGAAACTGCATTTGAATAGGAACATTAGGAAGTGGAAAGAGTTTCCGTCATTGAGACCAGATTATTCCAATACCAGATTTGCCTCTAAGCAGGTTACACTGTATGATTACAGAGGACATTGGCAGGGTGCTTATGCTGTCCCTTCTCCTGTAAAGCAGCAAGATTATAAAAATGAGCTCATTGTCTGTGAGTATTTAGGGTAGGGTAGTTTAAATACATCCATCCCCCCCCCCCCCCCCCACATCCCCTGGCCCCCAGGTCACGCTCAGTCCTCTGTCACCCATGAGGAGCGCAGGGCACCCATGAGGGGAGAGTCTGCAAGATAAAGTTCAAAAATAACCACCACCCGCCCCCCTCCATCCCCAACAGAGGGAGAGCAATAGAGAGCTGTTCCTAATAACCCCTCAGTGGAGTGAAAACAGTGCTGCTGTGCTTTTATATAAGCACACTTAACTGCCAGGGTGCTGTAGGAGGGGACGTGTGCTTGTGAGTGTGAGTTCAGCATGGAGAAGGCAGTAGCAGCTGTTATACCGTTATACCCTTTTATGTCGGGATGTCCACCATCTTCTCTAAACCTTGTGCTTTTAGTTCACTTATAGCAAGAATGGAGATTGCCACCTTCTGCGTCTAGGCATGTGCCCTCTTGCTTCACAGAAAGTATTTGGTTGAAGGGGCTGGTTTTGCATCACAAAATCTGCCAGCTTAGTAAAGTATTCACTTCTTTTCAAAAGTATGCCTGGATAATTCAAAAGAAAAAATGGAAAAAATAATGTTGCTGTTTATTCCTTTGATTACTTTGAATTAAGTGAAAATACCTAACTGGAAGCCAGTGAACTTGAGCATAGCCTGTCTCTTGTGGAAAGCCAGGTCTGCCTGTGTTGTCTCAGCAGCCAGGGTCTGCTCCACGAGTCTGCTTTGTTTGTGTTTCTTTGTGTGTCTTCCTCTGTGGTCATGATGCACACCATCCTGTGGCTTTGTGCCTTTTGTGTGTCCCAAAATAGGTGATGTCATTTTGTTTCGTTTCTTCCCCCCCCCCCCCCCCCCCCCCCCCCCCATCACCCTGCCCCAATTTGCTACCCCTGTCTGCAGACTGGCCCAGCAGTACATTTACCCACAATCCTTTGTGCAGCCCAGCCTGGTGCTGCCCTCCCAGATGGCCTCAGTCAGCTCCCCCTACCTGGACTACAGCAGCACCTACGCCCAGTATGCTTCGGCTGCCTTTGAGCAGTACCCATACTCTGCCTCTCCGGGGTTCCTGGGGTACGCCTACACGCCCAGCCCCACCGCGCCCACACCCGTCCCTCAGTCCCTCCCCTCGGGGGCCGGCGTGGCCACCGCCTTCCTGCAGTACCCCCCGCAGCCGCTGCAGCCGGACCGCATGCAGTGAGCTCCCGTGGGAGTGGTGGTGTGCGGTTCGCTGAGGGGAAGCTGAGAGGCATCGCTCTATGACATCAGGAGGAAACCCCGTCACTGCGAGCGTGGGGTGTTGTGTCAAAGGGCTTACAGAAGCACACAGCAAGGCTGTGCATTCTGTTTAATAATGTTATTACTCCTACTGTTGTTATCATTGTTATTGTTATTAATGTTCTTATTGTTACTCTCAATGTTGTTGTGTATTGTCCTTGTCCATGTTCTTATGATTATATTGTTTCAATCAGAGGAAACCTCACTCTTGTCCGTTGCCATGTTCACACCCAAACGAGCTGTCGTTAGTACCTGCATTGCGGGCTGGTGGGGTGAGGGTTGGTGGCACAAGGATGGACATTCAAGGCAGGGCCAGGCAAGGGCGAAGCTGTGGAGGGACATCTTGCCTTGTGGTCAAGGAAGGACGATACGGGCTCTGCTTCTTGGGCGAAATGGGAGGCAGGGGCTCCAGCAGAGGAAATGCTGTCGTGCCTCCCCAGCCACCAGCAGCCGTACTCCATTGTGAACGAGGAGGATCAGGACTCCCTCGCTCTGCAGAGCTTTAACCGGTACTCAGCCATGGAGGAACAAGGACCAAAGGGGTCCTCCCAGAGCTAACGGCGCATGAAGATGACATCAGTATCACCTGCTTTTTATGAGGCCTTAATCTTTTCACCCCCCTTACCCTGCACTTCCATAATGTGAATATTAAGACCTTGCTCTTCACTTTTTATATGAGACTCCTTAATGCCAACATTAGAATTTCTTGTTCTTTTTCAAAGGCAGGTTCATGTCTTTTCTAATTAGATTATCGTAGTTTGATGTAGATAATCACAGCTAATTTCAATATGCAATTATGATAGGGAGGGAGGGGGGCAGAGTATGTGGGGGTGTACAAGGTAGATGACACTGTAATACATATTTTATATAACTGTTAATCATATCAAATGTTGCTTTTTAAAAGGACATTCATGTACAACATTTTTAATATTGCTGCCGCAAATTAAAATGTATATTACAGTATTTATGTTAAGATATTTAAAAACATAAGTTAAACTTTTTTTCCTTCATTTTTTACATTTTATTTAAAATAACTGTCCACAGGAAATGGATGATACGTCTTTGCATCGCAGTCCTCGGTCAAGGCCTTTCTTTGTGGACTGTTTATTGATGTCCTGCAGTTAATGTCACCGGTCCCTGCAGGGTATTTTGGTCACTGCTGTATTTGGAGCATTTAGTTTTCATGTTATTTACATAGCAACGCCATACCAAAAAAATGTTCTGGAAAAAAAATAAAGAATTTCTACATACAAATGTTTTTAATGTATAAGGAATGGGGGAGTATACCTTTTATGTAACAAAATGAAAATGAAGAATTGGTTGATTGGTTGAATCGAATGAGCGAATGATCCATATGGAGAGGTATGTGCCTGTGCATATGTGTACACGTGCTGTCCATATCAATCTGCTGCTTGTTCTTTTTTTCCCCTTTCTTTGCAATGCTGTCTAATTGGGCGTTAACTGGGTGTGCCAGACAAAAGCCCTTCATAAAATGATCAGTTGTATAGTCTTTAAAGTGCTCCAGTTTTCTTCAGGGTTTAGAAACCAATACATTCCCTTAGTCAATGTTGTGCACTAACACTGCAGTTGCCGTTTGACTTTCTCCCTTATCTGTGATTACCCCGCTGAGTGACGTCTTGATGATTTTCCTATCCTACCAGGGTAGAAATACATTCGTGACTGAATGGGGGAAAACCCACGGAGCTCCCTGCAAAGCCTCCGCAGCGCTCCGTAGTTCTTATATGGAAGCACAGCGGCGGACACACTGTGGCCTCAGCTGGGGCTGGATGAGGGAGCGGCGCTGCAGCCCCAGAGGCCCCGCTCCAGGAGCGGAGCGCCCCGCAGTCTGGCGGCCAGAGGCCCCGCTCCAGGAGCGGAGCGCCCCGCAGTCTGGCGGCCAGAGGCCCGCTGCTGCCTCGCGCTGACGCACGTGCCGAGGCTGGGCGTGGCCCCGAACGCAGAGTGCAGCGTTGGAAGGCGCGTTATCTGCCCGTGCTGTTCGCTTGCAGGAGAGGGGTGGAGGAGGACTGTCTTTGCTGGTGCAGTGAGGCCCCTGTTTTATCAGCTTGCAGAGCCCACGGTGCTGACATCTGCCAGGAGCACACGCCGACTCCACCGTCCACACGCATGGCACTTCGGGTGTTATTGAGATGAATGTTTCTTTAAAATTCAAGAAAAACATCATTTTGCTTACAGGCATCTACAGAAATACATTAACGGTTGTTCTATATTGACACTTTAAAACGAATGGATCTTCAGGCATCCGGCTTGGCCACAGGGTCTAATTCAGTTTTGTTTTAGATGGGGATCAGTCATCTTGTTAATATATTCCTTCCAGGAATATGCAAACGTCACGCTTTCTGTGGGTACTGGTGTGGTAAATGAGGAATGCATTCACTCATATTGACAAACTGGTTTGCACCCTGAGAACACAGTGCACTTTGGAGGAATGTATGTCAATATTAATCCCTCTACACGTCTAGTCAATTATAGGTGACAAGCTGCCACTACTATTTCTTAGAGACAGAAAAATTTACATTTGTTTCCTGTGCAAGACGTGACAAGGCATACTTCCTCGCCCAAATTGACGGTGCTTTGATTGCACTTCACACTAAAACCAAGACATGTTCGTGTAATATAGTATAGGAAGGCAAAGCTTTGCTGTTGCCCTTCACATTTAGTATCCGTGTATAAATGCGTGATTTAAAATATGGGATGTTGCCATTGTTCTTTTAACCAAAATACCTTTAACCAAATAAGCAAACCTGGATTGCTTCAGTAAAATATTGAATTTGTGAAAATATGTAACCTGCCTGAGATGCTTTGGATGAGAGTATCTGCTAAATTTGAAATGTAATACAATGACAAAATTAATTTAACCACGAGGCTAAACATCTGCTTGTGTCTGCATTTGAGCATGTATATACAGGTCCTGAAATTGTACTTTGATACTAAGAATAGGGGACATTGCCATTCATTCTTCAGTAATGACTGGAATTACAATGCCTGCAGCCTTTTGCAGTGATGTTTGCTTTTCACAGTCTCATGTTCTATGCCCTTGTATTGCACCCTCCTGCTCTCCGATTGGCTACATGTTTAGGTTTAGAGGATGTTTACCTAGCCAACATTCTTCCATTCACGACTGCCATAGCACGCCTGCAGTACATGCTGGGCCACCTGACTTGTCACCTATGATCAGCTAGATATGCTGTTCTTCTTCAAATAAGTTTCTTGTATTTTTTGAAAAAATTGTATTTATTGTGGCTGTTTCCCCCCTCTCACAGTGTCCAGAACTAACTTCAGGTTGCCATGGGTGATGTTTAAATTAGCTAGCTTTGAAACTGCTTTCTTTGAGATGCTGCAGTCCCCAAGTAAGGCTATCATGGCAATAGTGAAGTCCATACTGAGGACCTCTTTAAGGTTATCCTCTTCCAGAGAGGTCTGTGGAAGGGGCATATTTCTCTTTAAGTTTGTGCTCACACATGAAAATTGGCAGTTGTCTTCCGATATTGAGAAAGTGTGAATTCCTACCTGTTCACTCGTGCCAAAGTAAACCACAGTTCCATTAGTGTCAGTGTGATGAGTAGCAGTTTCCATACACATCAGCATGTTCATTGCCTTGCTAATCACAAGTATCCACTCCCACAGTGTCAACGTGTTGTTCCTGTCTGCCTTTATTTATAAATAAAGGTTGTACACGCATCTTACCATGTAGAAGTGAGCACTGCTCACTCTACAGTAGGCAGGTCTGTTGGTCTTGTGCATACAACAGATCTATGTTCCCAGTATTCAAGTCACACTGTTTGAATTGAAATGGCCTTCCATACCTCCAGCGACATGAAACCACATTTGAGATTTGTGTTCAATATGCCACAAAAAGAGGAGGATGGCTGTGCAAAGACAATGTAGGAGTTCAGCTCACGCAGGCCCGACAGAGCACATTTTACTGGAGTCATCACGCAACAGCCATCCCTCCCCAACAACATAGTGTAGTACAGCTTGTTCACTGCACAGTTCTAAACTCCCCGAAACAGAACAGAGCATCCTCTCCTCCACAGTTCTAAATCCCCACTGTCCAAGAGTGGGTCACAGCATGACCTCTCCACTGTAAGGTTCTGTACTCTACATAGTACTTCTCCTCCTTTGACCTTACAGAATTCCCGTGACTGTTTTGCCTCAAGTGCAACTCCAAGACTTTGTTGATTAAAAAAACAATGCAAGGAAAGCCTTGTATCCTGTGCTTTGAGAATCCTTTCCATTCTTCACCAGATTCCCTCTCTCTTTTTATCCCTTTCACTTCTGCCATGAATTTCTCAGGAGTCCCACAAATGAGTGGCAGACACACTTCAGGGGAAACACCTGTGACTCACATCAGTCTCGCAGTTTACAGTTCTTTTTACAGTTTACTGTAAAAAAGGGAACTTGGAATCTCCTTCCGTAATGCGATGCAAATCTGCATAAAAATAACTAGCACCAAGACCAACAGTGCCCATTCCTCTCATGATTGGCAGCACCAGGCCCCACCCATTCAATGCCCTATGACGGAACCCTCACGCTACTGGAGGAAGTAATAGAACTGGTCTGGCGTGAGTGTGTGGAGACACTGGGGGTGTGACCTGCTCACAGTTACCGCTGGCCTTTAAAGGCCGTTAGTGATAATTACCACAGACACTCTGTGAGCTGATAACACCCCAGGACTGTCCCTGCGTTTTTGCAGAAGATAGCAGAGTGTGGTGACGTGGCCGCATGCCTGTAAACACAGGCTGACGTGCTTAATCATTCTCACTTTCACGTCATAACCTCACTTTTGCTGGAAGGATCTTTGTGTCTATGTACATATGCACAAGCATTTGTGTGTGTGTGTGTGTGTATGTGTCTGTGTTCTTGAATGACTGTGTGTAAAATAAGTACTGACATTGGCATTGGGTAGATAACTCTACTTATGTGACTTATGTCTAAGCATGATTCCAAATAAAAAATGAAAATTCATGCATAGTAGTTTGTGTACATGCATGCATGTGCTTCTTTGTGTGTGCGTGCGTGCACCTGTATGTGGGTGTGTGCATGTGTGTGCGTGTGTGTCTGTATGTGTATGTGCACCTGCATGTGCATGTGAACTCACTCGTGAAGTTAACTGTTTGTGTTTTCTTCCTCACTGTCTCTCCTCTGCATGCAAGCTTGTAATGTGATCTGCATGCAGCTCACACTGTTCGTGTCTGGGGAGCAACAGCAACGGAGTGAACTCAATGGCATGATAGCAACAGGAGCAATGGGGGGAGGTGCTGTCTTTCTGTCTACTTTGTCCGTTTGTTACACAAGCTCCTCGTCTGTACACTGATCCATTATCTCTCGTCACAGACGTACTTCTTAGCATGTACATAAAGCTGGAACAGGGTCATGGGTTCTAGTCACACAGACAACTGTGTGTTGTTAATGTGGTTAACAAAGGCCTACTTAAGGGTGCGTTGGGCTCCTGCAGGCAGACAACATCCCTGGAAAGAGAAGTGGAGTTTTGATAAACTTGACCCTCATCTTCCTGTGCAACCTCTTAAAACTTAAAGTTAATCTCTGTGGAGGGGAGGGTTTCTCTTTGTATAAACTATATGTAAGTGGAAAGAATGTGGGGGGAGGGGAAGAAAAGATGAGGGGGGCTTTTTTGATTCCATACCCAGTTTCCATTTACATACCCACAGACCAGGCCCCAGCTACCCCAACCCCCACCCCTGAAGCCCAGTCTGTCAACAGGGAGTTTGTCATAACCTCGGTTCACTATTTGAATTTCCTTTGTTTGCAAGACAAACATGCATTCATGTAAGGGTTATACATATAGCTTAAAAGCATAATGCAATACCCTTCCCCTCTCACTCTCTCTCTCTCTTTTTCTTCATCTGTCTCTCTCTATGTCTCTCTCTCTCTCTCATGCCTTCTCTTGATAAGAAACCCTGGGTGCCTGTCTGGCCACAGTGACCCAGCATCTACTTGTTAATGACCGCAAGCTTATCATCATTTCTCTCTCTCACTCTCTCCCTGTAGCTTCAGGTACTTCTGAAAATTATTTCAATGCATTCTGGATTGTGTCTGTGTGTGTCCGTGCGTGTGTGTGTGTGTGTGTGTGTGTGTACATCCTTGTTTGTTTATGTATGCGTGTGAGACAAAGTGGGCTGAGGTTGGGTTGACAGAGCCAGGCCCCTGGGACATACAGACTTTGTGGGAATGCTACATTCAGTAAGGGGAGGCCATGCAAAGATAGAGAAAAACATCCTTCAGAGGACAGCCTTCTACACTTTACACTCACCAAAATCCCAGGAAAAAAGGGAAGGGGAGAGTGGCAAAGGAGGGAGTAATACTAAAATGCCCTCCCCTGGGCATCTGGTTGAGGCCTGAGAGAAAATTACAGTTGGGGATGGTGGCTGCTCAGAGGTGAGTTACTTTTTCTAGCTCACACACATACAAACACACTTAGGTCCACATTTATAAAATACATTATAAGGGCCCAAATATATTTCAGTTTCTGTCTCATGCCATTCACTTGTGTACCAGTACAATAGATATAATAGATATACCAAATTTCCAGAACATAATTTTGCAGCTGATTACATTAACAACAGCACACACACACACACACACAATGGCTGAGCATGTGTAGTCGTGTTCATATGAGATCTATGACATGTGTTCTCATAGCACAGGTAAAGAGACAGTTTGAGAGTGGGATGCTGGAACGCAATACTTTTCTCCTCCTCCATGACCTTTGAACCCTTCTTGTCCTCATGTAATTAACTACCGTTAATTAATGTAACAGCTGTGGTGGTCCCTAGTGAAATACCGCTCTGTATTCAGACAGGAGGCGGTCTGAGGAACCTTAGACGTTAGATCTACATGTGTGGCAGAGATAGTAGCACTGGACAAGTTTAGTTGCTTGGGTTTGCGTTTGCTTTGGAACACTGTGAGTATGTGCCTTTGGGTGTAATGTAAGTGTGGTGTGGTGTATGTGTGTGTGTGTGTGTACGCAAAGAAAAATGAATAGTTGATAAAACCTGACAGTTTATTCCAGCAGCTGCAATGCTGTGCTGTTCGATGCAGAGGTCAGCTTGCTCTTGAATGAAGAGCAGCACTCTACATTGACACGTTACTCATTTCTTCTGTGCTGCCGGCTCTTCCCTGGAGACAGTTTTCTCACCCTACATGGAGGCCTTTAAACATTCTGGCAGCTGTTACGGTTCATTCCCTTCCACATTTACAGCCCCTGCTGCCTCGCCTCACATTAGTTCTTCCTCTGCCCCGCTCCATCATCTCTTTCCTGATCACTCCTATTTTAGTATGTTCTGGTATGTTTGTCCTAGTCCTCCCGCCCACCCCCTGTACAAAAATAAAACTTAATAAAGTTTTTTTTTTCTTCAGCAGAAGGAGGCCAGGGCCCTCACCCCGGGTCTGACAGGCAAACTCGCTCATCGGCGCAAAGCCAAGGGAGGGACCCTCCACTCAGAATCTCCAAAGCACTTTATAAGGAAAGAGAAAGAGGAAAAAACCCCACAGAGGCACTATTTATAGACCACATTTATCATGCTTCTTATTCCTGCTGCTGTTACGAATCTCAGGGAAGTCACTTCACAGGAGCCCATAGTGGGGACGAGGAGGATGAAAGTGATACTAAACCGTGAGGCTCTCTGTGTATTGAAGAGAGCATGTTTGTTGATAAGTGATTATCATTACTGGCATCATCTTTAGGCCCTGGATGAAGGACTGCATGTGATCTGTCTTATCGGTGTCCTGCAGGGACGAATGGTTTATCAGCGTTTTCAGAAGGACGGGACCTCCACTTTGTCACAGAGAGAGAGAGCAGCCCATTCGTTCAGCACTGTGTGCCCCAGAGAGAGCAGCTCACATAGGCTCCCCCGGAAAGGGGACAGCATGGGCTGAACACAGTCCCAAAAAGAGCAGCTCACACTGTTGGGACAGGCTCTTACAGAAAGAAAATGAAGCCCACAGTCTGCATGGTTCATCAAAGAAAAATAACAACTCACACCGAGCAGCTGAAAGTATCCTACTGATGAGCAGCTGTGATTTTTAGCAGTTTCCTACAATGTGAGAGAAGATCACACATCCTGTAGTTATTTACAGAAAGAGAGCAGTTCGCACAGTCTTTACCATCTGGCACACAGAAAGAGCAGCTTACAAAGGTGTCACAGAAGACACATTGTGATACTTGATAATCTTTCTCAGGGCACAACAGATATACACGATAGTTACCTGATCTTAAGTCACAATTCATTTGTTGTAAGTTATGATAGGAAAATTAAATGCCCTGTGACTTCCCTCCATTTGTTTATCCAGTGACTTACTCTTCCACTTTGCATTTTCAGTCTCCTTGGCAACTGGTGTGTATGTGTGTGTCCTCCCCCTCGTCTGTAGATGTTTGTTACGGCAAACTGAACTGTGTATGTGTGTATGTGCGTGTGTGCGCATGTGCATGCGCTTGTGTAAGCTTGAAGAGGACCGATCAGATGTTCACAATTTAAAATATGTGAAAAAGTGTTTTGGATGCTGGGAGAGCTATCATTACAGCAACAGTAAGTTAAAAATCATAGTCAATTTATCAGAGCTGGCTTCACACCACCACTATTCATTACGCTGTGCTTCATCTGTGGTGCCATGGCCACGTTTCTGTATCACACGTCTCATTCTCCCCATCCACACCACCCAACCATTCACCAGACATGAGTCTGAAATATCCATGAGCTGAGCATGAGTTGTCTTGGTGCACCAATGCTGCATTATGAAAATCTTCTCAGAACCCCTTACCACAAGCGGCCATTAGTTTGCCTCTTGAAAATGTCATGAGGTGCAGACTGTGTGTGAACATGTGTGTATGTGTGTGTGCGTGTGTGTGTGTGTGTCTGCACCCCATTCTTTGCATGCCTATGCAAAGTATGTACAGATAGTTCCTTACATATACTTGACTTGGAGACATTTTTACAGAAAAGACCTTATCACCCATCTTTCCACAAAGGAAAGGGTCGGAAGTCTCCAGAAACCCCTCTGAAAAATGTCATTTCCATTTGCATGCCCTTGCAAATCCGTTCCAACCACCAGGCAAATGACATGCAAATGACAGAGAGAGTGTGTGTAAGCCAGCAGGAGGGAACAGAACAGAGGACGGTGAGCAATACTCTGAAAACGAATCGAAAGTATAAATCAATCCAGACAGAGGGGACAACACTGACTGCAAAGAGAAAAATAATCTGTGTGTGTGTTTGTCTCCCCTAGAATCTCAGAATATCAATTTCTCCTAGCAGACGAGCAATTCTTGGAATCACAAACTATGACATCACAATGGAGTTGAACACTGGTGGCTGAGACAATGGCCTCCAGTTTGGAGGAAGGCCTGGACTTGACCTGCACAGAGGGTCCTCACAGTTGTGCTAACAAAGGGCCAGCGCAGCCTCTGAATGGCTGCTTTTACACCTCCCACTCCCTGTCTCCGCTGGCAGCCCGGCCCGGGCAGTGGAACGCGGAGTGGGAGGTGGAGGAGGAGACCACGCGGTAAGGGACGACTCTCTCGTCTGGAAAACAAAGGGCAGGCGCTGATGGCTGGCTGCTCCATACTGGCCCACAGTTACCACTTTACTGACCTTCCTGGCACTTACAATCTGTATTCACCCAACCCCCCCTCCTCTATCCCCAGTCCCTTTACTCTACTGGCTGCCTTGCCTATCTATAAAACCTCCATTAAACCAACAGGTCTGACGTGTGCTATGGCTGTGCCAAGCCAGTTCCTCTAGCAGTGTCACCCCCTGCAAATGCTCATAAATGTTTACTGTGCTCACAGAGATGGTAACAACTCTGTGCAAGGTTGAGAGATAGACGTCAGAGCAAGGCCAATGAATGTCTAAAAAGAAAGAGATTTTAAGAATAGAGGCAGAGGTCACATTATTTTGAGAACTGACTACAAATTATGACACACCTGCCCAGAAAGATGAGACAGGTGCACACGCAGAGCAGAGAAACATGAAACTATTCAAACAGATCGCCAGCGAGCTCCAGATGAAGATGAGAGCTCTGAATAAATGCAGGGGGATGTGTACCATACCTGAGTCTCATTAAACCAATCTGAGCAAACACTGTAGAGATGGTCAGCAGTATCTATTACTGCACTCACTCAGGTAATCCTTTTAGAGAGTCACGCTATTAGAGCTCCATATGTTTTGAATTCAAAGCCCCTAATTGTCATGAACAACAGACCCCATGTTTTCATATGCCATTGATCAACAAGCTGACACTTCTCCATGTAGCTGTAGTCCCCAGCCCTCCTCTGTAAACCTCTAACCATGTGACCATACAATGTTGCGTTTCTGTGTGGCTCTGTGTGCTGTATATCAGGGGGATACCTTATCCATTACCCAGCACTTGTAGCTTTAAAAAACTATGTATGTTGTGCAGTATGTGAAATGACAGCCAAGAGGACCAAACTGATGGCAGAACTGTGTGGGTCAGGGGTTTGTGTGTGTAAGTCTATGTCTATGTATTTTCTAGAAGCCTAATACCCTCCCTCAATGACCCCACTTTCTCTGTCTTTCTGTCTGCTTTCTGTCCCTTTCCTGTATATGCCCTTTTTCCTCCCACACTCTTACATCTGTCCTTTTCTCTCCCACATTCATATGTACTTTTCCCCTCTTCCTATTTCTCCTAATCCCCATCGGCACCTCCCCTTCCCACCAGCGAGGTTTGAGGTGTGTCTGTACTATAGAGGGCTATGCTGGAGGAGACAGGTTGGGTCCCCAGCTGCCTAGGGGATTTTTGTGATGCAGCTCTATAATTACCCCCTCTGCTGGGTCACCATGGGGGAGGAACAGAGTACCTGTAAATAGGCGGAGTCACCCAGAAGAGAGCTGGGCCACTGGGAGAAGCACTGCCGTTAACCTTGGCTGGTGCGGGCCAGTTTTCTGGAGGCCATGATTAAAGTGAGAGAGGACAGTGAAGTGTGCAATGAGAAACTCCACCCCCAGAGGAAGTAAGTCCTTTTCATGTGCACAGCCACGGTAGAGTTTACGGAGGATAATCTCTCATTAGGGAAATTACACGTATGATTGCCAGGGTCAAATACAAAAAACAAAAACAAAAACGTTTTTTTGTGTATTATATTCTTTAGCCTGTAAACTGTTTTTTTCCCCCTTAAAAATGTTATTTTGATTTATTTACAGTGATTTAAAAAAAGAAAGAAATTATAATAATTTCTTCTTATATCACTTTTGGTGGGGTTTGTACGTCTGTTGGATTGTTTTATTTGAAACAGGACAGGTTCCCGGATTTAAATAAAGAAGTAAACTGGGGTATATGGATTCACTGAAGGTCTATCAATCCAGATGATTTAAAAATTAGTTTATCTGCAATACACATGCATGGTTAAAATGTATGTTATAATGTGCTTGCCAAAATCTTGCACATAGCAGACGCCCCTGCAAACTTCACATACATATTTGTATGAATGTTTTTGTTCTAGCAAAAGTGGCAATCGGTTCTATTTAAATGTCATGTAAATCCATTTCCAACATTTCACAAGTAAACATGAAGAGATCTGACAAGTTTTAAAGCAAAAAATCTAAGGTCAAAGAGCGACCCCAAGTGTAAAATACAAAAATTACAGGGGCATGCAGTGTGAAAACCTTGCTGAAAATTCCAGCTAAAACCAGCGGGGATCCTGAGCTGATTTAAATAGTTTAAGCTGTGTTTTTGACACTTATAATTGGTCAAAGCTGATCTGTAGGTGCAGAAAGCTGGTCAAATCTGGTTAAGCTGGTAGGGTAAGCCGGTGGTCAAACTGACTATACAGGCTGGAAGTTGGAGAGTTCTGACTCAACTAACTAGTAAACATTTTCTGAGGTTACATTCCTTATTGGTGGTTTGATCCAAGTTTCAACTTGAATTCACCTTCACTTCGAAATGAGACGTTTCGATTGGTAAAACTCGATCGGTAAAGTGATTCATAAACCTATAACATAGGGCAGAATATGGCTGTTTATGCACTTCTACAGTAATTCCAAATAGTAACTGGATAATGTGTGATATGTAAGTGCTTCGTGAAAATGAATGAAAGTGGATTCGGAATCTTAAAGGTCACTAAGAATTGCACTAAATGTTTGTATAATGCGCAATATATACTTTGTATATAAACTGTAGGCCTATATAAATACTGCATATACATTTTAAAAGTTTGTGTAGGCTGCATATTACAGCAGCTGCTTAAGAACATCACTGCAGAAGTTTTCCGCTCTACAATGCCGCTTTGCATCTGTTTCTGTGTGCGCTTGTCTGCGCAGTTGCACTGCATGCATTTTACCCGGAGCAATATTTTACACTACACCGTCACATTAACACAGAAACAGTTTCTATGGAAACTGTAAACGGTGCGTTGGAATGTGCGGGTACGAGAGACTGCGCATGTGCGGCGCGATCAAATTGGGAGCGATTGAAAGCAAGGAGAAAGGTGAGTGTATTACCCAGCGCGAGACAAGGAATTGTCCGAGAAATGCAGGCCGACTGACAGCTCGTGTTGCGGTAATAAACTTAATAGCTGTGGCATTAGGGAAAGGATCGAGTCGACTCAATGCCTGGAAGCCTAACCTTTTCACTTGCGTGACCACGCTGCCTATTTGTGTGCTATAGACTGGACTGGTTGACTGAGCTGCACCACCTGCAAGAACAGTGATATGCTGGGATCCCAATGGTTGTCCAGAGACTGGCACAATTTTGGAATAGCAGAGGGAGAACAGCATCAATTATATAATGTGCACTTGTAACCTGTATTATAAGTGAGTGCATTATACATCATATGTACATTATGCACATTATGTTTGTCGCTAAAATTTGCGGTAGTGTTGTATCTACTGTTGCTGCTGGTAATTTGGATTGTTTCATGTTGTTGTCTGTGGCATTGTTGTCACCATGATTACAGAGATGTTAATGAGAAACTCACCCTGCAGGGGTGTAACTCTGCCCTGCCTGAGAAGTGACAGGTGTGACAGGTATATCCAAGATGTCTCTGGATTAGCAATCTGACCCAGTTAACACTCCGATCCATTGACAAAACACATTCTCTTGTGGATCTGTCTGTCTGCCTACTAATCGTGTATCATGCCTGTCCCTGTACCCCTGTTAGTATGAGCATTTGTGCATGTGTGTCTGGTGTGTATGTTTGTTTGTGTGTTACTCCCCCATTGTAACCCAGCAAAGGGGATAATTACAGTACTGAATCAGAGTCACTAGGCAGCCGAGGACAACCTGTCTGTGCTACAATTTCATATATTTGGCTGCGCTTCTCGTGGCAGGTGCTGCAGAGTACACTGATGGAATTAATAACTGAATAACGGACGGAAAGACAGGAAGCTGGGCTGCCCCACACAGAGACGGGGGCAAAGGGGGGGAGCAGGGGGACAGGCGGAAGCATGGAGGCCCCGAAGCAGAGAGAGCTAGTGCCTGAAGCACAGTGTCAAGAGGAGGAAGTGAGCAGTGAGGTGTGGCAGCCACCCAGCACAAACAGTGGTGAGACTGACCAACTGCCTGCTTGCTGTCTGTCTGCCTGTCTTTATCTGATCTGTCTGTCTCTCTGTATCTAATCTGTCTGCCTTTGTTTGTGTCTATCTGACTGATCATAAATATATTACATGCCATCCATATACTCTTGTGGGGGTGGGGTAAGTTAATCATATTTAAATATTTAAGTAAACATTTAAAGGACATGTCATGTTGTACAGTATAATGAATTGATTTCATGAAAAATACATCATGATTTGCATAATTAATTTTGGATCCAAACAACACGCAGGAGTGGGAATCGTCCAGTCCTGAGGGCTTGTTTCAATCATGTGATTGGGTGTTAAGAGTGAAGGATAGTTTAAATAAGTGATGAAGGTCAGGTTTGAGAGTAACGGGCAATACCTTAGTTAATGAATTAATGTGTGCATGCAGCAGGAGCGGTGTGTGAATATTGCATGTATTTTTTCATGTCGTGTTATTGGGGAGGTCAGGGGGTCAAGGGTCAGGGGCCGAGTTACAGTCTCAATTACACATTAATGCCTTTGTCAAGACATATTCAGGTCATGTTTCCTCTAACTTGCTATACATTTATGCTGTGGGTGACAAAAGGATCAGACAGGGTGCTGTGGTCAGTGCTGGAGAGAAATAATTGGGAGTCTTCCTTGCTCTCATGTTTACAGAGTACCCATCCCCCAAACCCCTACAGTTCACCTTGAACTGAGCTCGGTGTCTAAACTATGTCTATAGGCTTTTTGTGTACTCTCTGATCAGCTCGCAGGCTACTTACTGACAGCACACACACTCACTCACACACACACACACACACACACACATAACAAACACTACTACCTGAGGATGTCTGTTGTATTTATGGCAGAAACATATACTAATGCAAGTGAAATTTACAGTTTTTGTTTATAGTGTTAGAATGGGCGTGTAATAGCAAAGGTGTGATAGTGAACGTTTTCATTTGTCTGTGTGCGTGTTTGTCAGCTCCATCTGCTGAGGGGAGGGTGCGCCGCAGCCAGCTCAACTTACCCGTCATTAACCTGGACAGGCTGCGGGCAGTCAAGGCTCTGGTGGACAAGGCTGTAAAGGTGAGGACAGATAAGGCCGCACACCTCCTGTGCGGTGTCGGGTGAAGGAAGGCATTCCCTCACAATGACCCCCCCCCCCCTCACCCTGTCTCTTCGTCTCTCAGCTCCGAAAAGTGTTCTCCATCCATGGTCCGTATCCTGTGGTCCGTGCTGCCCTACGGGCAAGAGGCTGGGTGGAGCATCGCATGCCCCGCCCGGGTCTGCTACGCAGGCGTCGCCGTGGCGACGAGGAAGGTGACAGGAATGACGTGGACGCCAGTGATGACGATGATGACGACGATGATGGTGAGGCTCTGGGTGAGAAGAGAGAACAGAAATCTCAGATTTGTGGTTTTTACATGCTTTCCTGATGCAGAGGATGCACTTCTGCAAGCTTTTGGCTGGATAACAAAGAGTACAGGAAGAGCATGTAATCGGAATAAGAAACGTTCTATAGGAAAAGTCAGTGAAGCCAGCCAGAGCCAGGGTATTACATATTTAACAGCCAGAGGCCTATATGTGTGCATGTAACACTGAATGTACAGAGGACCTGGTGCATATGCAGTGGGCTATAATATATATACAGGGAATAACTAGCACTGTCATGCCATCATATCATATCAGGTCCACTGTACTCTGCTTTGAAAGACTCAGTTGGAATTGACTCCCCTCCATTTTTCTCAGATAGTCCAGAGGAGGTGGAGAAGGAAGATGACCCAGATAACATGTATGATCTCATGGTGAGTCAGCTTATCTCTGTGTATCCAACAGGAAAGGTATCCTTTCTGATGCTGGCATCCTGTGGATTCAGTTACCAGGATGCCACCTTTTAGTATGACTGCAGTTCTGATCATACCACTTTACCTAATTATCTCTCCTCCCACCCCTTCTCTATTTCTTTCTTCCTAACTCTCTTTCTTTCATGTACATTTAAAATGCAGCATTAAAGTTTTTTACTGGCGAGACATAAGCCAGTGATTCCAAAAGGCAAAACAAAAAACGAATATAATAAAAGGTGAAGAATTCACAGTCGTTGTAACGAACAGTTGTATTTGTGAATTTTGTAATGTTTCTCTGTCCAATTCCCTCTCTATGTTCTTCCTCCATGCCTTTGAACCTCCTTCAAGTCTCGCATGGTTCGAAATGAAATGACGTATTTCTATTGGACAACACGAAGAGACACCATTGACAATCGCACGTTGAGGAAGGAGCAGATGACCAATCATTTTGCAAAGGCGGGAACTTTCACCACCAAGGTCAGAGGCAGGTCACAGTTGAGGCAAATAAATGTAATGTTGCGAGCAACCTTCTACCTCTCCTTGTGTTTTACTCACTTGTCACCCGCTCATTCCCTCCCTTTTTACTTCCATTCCCGTTTTTCCCTCCCCATTCTCTCCTCTTGTTCTCTGTATTTCTTTCCTCTCCTCTCTGTCCCCCTCTCCCCTGTCCCTCCTTCCCTGACTCCCTCACCCCTGTTCTCTTCCCTGCTCCTGCTCCTGTTCCTCCGTCCCCTCTCTCCTTCAGGTGGGGTTATGTGTGAATCTCAGGAGCCTGCAGTGGTATGCTGCGGCAGATCCAGACTCTTTCTTCCCACGGTGCTACAGGCTCGGGGCGGAAGACGAGAAACACGCTTTCATCGGTCAGCCCCTCCTCTCTGCTTCCAATCTCTGTTCTCGCTCTCCTCCCCGTTTCTGTCCGCCCCCTATGATTTATAAAAGGGGGCGGTAGCATCTCTGCGTGTAAGTGATGGTTAGTTTTTACTTGTTCTTAAAGTTACAAAGCCAAGTGTTCAGGGCAAAATCTGATTCTGTAATTTTAGTCCGTGCTGGACTAATGTCAAAATATTTAAACTGTCCTACACTGCAGAATTGTTAGCACTTAGCAGTTATATCATTGTGTTTGGGAGGTGAGGGACTATTGGTGATACTTAAGTATCAGCTCAGCTCAGATACTTCACATACTATGCTCCCCATTTGTGGAACTCACTTTCAGCAAAAGAATGCATTACACATTGGTTCACTTTATCTTTTATGAAACACACTGTCTCCCCACCCCATCAAACACCTTTAATTCCTGTTCGCCTGAATCTCTTTTATTTTTTTCACCCATTCATTGTCTGTTCCTAAATGAAGTGCTTCATCTGTAACCTGCCATATTTATAACAACCTTTTAGGTAAGATACATCTCTTAAACTACTATGCAATACTTTCCCTCTTTCTCTCTATAGAAGACTTCCGGAGGACAGCATGTACCAGCCTTCTGCAGTGTGTAGTGGAGAGGATTGTGGGCGAAGGACAAGAGTTTGGGGAAACAACTGGCCTCTCACCACAGGGTACCACACACACACACACACGCATGCACACACACCTACACACACACACGCACATACACAAAATCCCAAGTGTGCCACAGCAAAAAGGTATGAGACGCTGAAACTTCAACCACGCACACTTATACAATACTCCACTTTCACTCAAACATCACACTGACAAATAGCACCCTGGCAGAAACAAACTCTACATTCCTACACAGACTTATCTGGCAAACTGAGGTATCCTGCTGCAGGTGGCTAAAGAAGGATAAATGTGGGTGAGTTTGAGCCTTTTACATAACTCATCCTGTGAGGGTTTCTCAAAAGTGAATAACAGGAAACAGCAAGGTGTATATGATGAGCTGCCACTTCTGTGCATTTTCAGCAGTATTCCAGATTCACCATGAGTTACTAGCATACAGAGGTCAATCACACATGGTTACAGTAGTTAAGATACCTGGAGGTTGGCGTACATTGCCAACTTCTTCAACTTTCAGCCGATGTTTAGATCAGAGTGCGTGGGCAGTGCTAGTAAGAGGCCACACACTACAGACTGAGAGGATCCTGCATGCTCTGACTCCTCTTAATTCATTTCACAAATGCCTGGCACTGGCTGTGGCCCATGTGAATGCTGTACCAAGAAGCACTGCTGTACTGCTCTTTCACCCCGCCCTCCCTTTCTTCAGGTCAGAAGAGGTCATGCAAGCGAAGGGCTGCCACCCTGGTGTCGTCCACTGTGATCCAGAGAGCTCTGCGCGTGTGCCAAGCATTTATGGACAGCCTGGACCACAGTGACATTGATGTTGCCATGGAGACATCCCCCACCCTCACAGAGCAGGAGTGGGGAGAGTTCATTCACAACTATTACCGGGTGGTCCAGTGAGTATATTTTGTTATTTGTTTCAGATTAGTCACATGCAAGGTCAAGTGTGTGTTCTTTTACTTTGTATCTATGTACATTTTATTTACATTGGAGGTGCATCTCAGTATTGACCTCTTATTCTTTGTCTCTCTCTCTATCTCTCTCTCTCTCTCTCTCTCTGCAGTGATGGGGTGGAGATTGAGGCCAGTGCTCTCTATGCAGACAGCTGTCAGGCCATGCTGAAGAGGCTGTGGGAGGTCAGTCCACAGCTGGACACTGATGGAATCCACAACATCTGGATCATCAAGCCTGGAGCCAAGTCCCGTGGCAGGGGTGAGTCACATTCAGTCATAGCCATCCCATAATACCACTGTCACATATTTAATTTTGATTATTGTCTTTGAGAGACAGACAATATAATTTAATCTGGAATACTTGCTCATAGTCCTCGCAGTGTCATTTGTGATTGAGTAACTTCTTGTTTTGATCATAGGAATGCTCTCTCTCTATCCCTGTTCTCCCCTCCACAAACAACAAAGGAAACATCCTTGGGACAATTAAATTAAAAATAATGCTGCAAGTCTTATCTCTGTATACAAACCTGGTGTTTTGGAGTTGGAGTTTTCTCTCCTTTGAAAGTTTTATTATTCTTTCTGAAGACACACAGCAAACCAGAACCATTGGGACACCCAGTGTGTTAATGTCCATATAGACAATGGTTGTTAAGTCCTGCCAGTTAGAATTTACATTTTTAGAAGCAGTGCCACTTTCAAGCAGAACCCAATGTGGTGGGATTTGGTTTTGTTATATTTGATTTTGTTATTTAACATTTTTATCTGTGTCTTTTTGGAACATTTTGCTGTCTTCGAGTTGCTCTGCCTATCAACCAATTTGGCAATTTAACTGATAATTGATATATTTGATAATTAACTAATCAAATCATATAAATATATTTTATACTTTGGATAAGTAAAGTTTTAACTGTTGATGCACTTGTGTTCGACATTCAGAGTGCTGAATATTAAACGAGAGTGTTAGCTGTTAAAAATGCTGGATTCAAATTATAGATATATTTTACTCAGTCCTCACTTCCCTTACACCACTGACATAGTGCACAGTCACAACTGCAGCAACAGGACTACAGACAGTGAAATAACAGCACTACAAACAGAGCACAGTAACAGTACTGTAGATTCAAAAACAGTTATTGCATTCTACTACTGCAGGCATCATGTGTGTGAAACACCTGGATGAGATCCTGAGGTTGGTGGACAGTGACCCTGTTCTCATAAAGGACAGTAAATGGGTGGTGCAGAAGTATCTGGAACGCCCTCTCTTGATCCACGGCACCAAGTTTGACATACGGCAGTGGTTCTTGGTGACAGACTGGAACCCCCTAACCATCTGGTTCTACAACAAATGCTACCTGCGCTTTTCCACACAGCCATACTCTCTGGAAACCCTGGACAGGTGAGAAACAGGGAGGAAAAGAGAGAAAAGGGAATGAGAGAGGGAAGGAAAGAGAGAGAAAGGAAGCAACAAATTCATGAGAAGAGAGGGAAGGGATTAAGACTGAAGAGAGAGATCGGGTGAGAACAGGAAGGATGAAGAGTGAGAAGGCAAAAGATATTGAGATATTCTGCTATAATAAATTATTATTATAGATATAAAAGATATTTTATTATTATAAATATTAATCATTCACATTGGTAATATGATACAATGCATAGTCATCCCAATAAAATATATCTGAATCTGAAACTGATATGACAGATTGTAAGAGAGGGGGAGAAAGGCTGGATAGAAAGGAAGAAAATGGGTGGATTGATAGAAAAGCAGAATGAAGAGATGGAAATGGAAGTGTGACAGAAAAGACTGAGCAGCTAAATAAGCTTCAACCATCTGTGCTGAGCAGTTAACAGACAGGCATAGTGGAGTATATTTCTTCCCAGAAAGACTTCAGGGGGCTTCATGGATGGAGATAATATACCTTCTTTCACACACCCCATCCCTGTCTCCATCTCTCCATCTCTCTGTCCCACTCAGTTCAGTTCACCTCTGCAACAACTCCATACAGAAGCACTTTCGGCCATCTCCACTGCGTAACCCAGAGCTGCCCGAGGACAACATGTGGTCATGTGACCAGTTCCGGGTGTTCCTGGGCAAACAGGGCAGGGAGGCAGAGTGGGAGGGCGTGGTGGTGCCGGGGATGCAGCAGGCGGTGATGTACGCCCTGCAGACGGCCCAGGACCTGGTGGAGTGGCGACGGGGCAGCTTTGAGCTCTACGGCGCGGACTTCATGCTGGGCCGGGACCTGCGGCCCTGGCTGATCGAGATCAACGCCAGCCCCACCATGTCGCCTTCCACCGTCGTGACGGCCCGACTGTGTGCCGCTGTGCAGGAGGACACCCTGCGAGTGGTTCTGGACCGACGGTTGGACCGCAACGCTGACACTGGGGGATTCAAGCTCATATACAAACAGGTTAAAGGGCTGCAAACACAAACATTACACATGTATTATACGCACATTACACATATGGACACGCACACACACATACACACGCAAGGTATGGGGTTTGAGGAGGGTGCAGGTTTAGTTCAGTGTATGGCACTACCATTGTGCCCTTAAGCAAGCTGCTTGACCTGGAGTGCTTTAATTACTATCCAATTGAAGAAATTGGGAAACTAAGGTAATAAAGCCCCTCACCTTGAGTTTTAACTTACACTTTCCACTTACGGTCACTATCAGTTTAGTTTTCTAAACACCATGCATTCTACCTGGGTAGGTTACAGTACTGCCATTTAAGGTAGTGCTGGCAGGTGCATCTGTCCAAACATTATATGAATTTCCTGGCAGTGTTCATGGTAGGTTCATTGTGTCCAAATGGTCTCTCCCATTCAATCCAGGCTCCTGTGGAAGTGCCACAGTATGTGGGGGTCAACCTGCTGGTGGAGGGGGCTCCTCTCCGGCGACCTCGCCCCCCACCTCAGAGAAATCCAGTCCCATTCAACCCTGCCCCTATTATTCTACCTCGCGCCGTCAAGTCATGCCCCCAAAACTTCCTTCCCAAACATCGTCCCCCAGGCAGAGAGAATAAGATGGTGGCAGAGAAGAAGGGGTCGCCTAAGTCCCCAAGGAGGTGGAGGAAGGGAATGGTGCGACAATTCACCTTCTCCAATCTCAGCGTGCCCCCCGTGAACGTCCTGGAGTGCCCCACCTTGACATCAGAATCCAAGAAAGTGCAGCGAGTGAGGTTGAGCCTCACCACCATAGAAGGCGTATCCCGCTCTCAGGACTCCCCCTGGAACAGGTCTTTCCCGTGTGGCCACACCCCTCGGCCCCGCAATGTCCGCCTGCTGCCTTTACCAGACCACTCCAGCAATGTCCACAGCGGCCCTGTCCTGCCACTGGAGGTCATTAGCCTGCAGCATGGTCTGCTGGGTGCCGGACAGTCCTTTGACCCCGCCCCACTTGTCTCGCACCCTGGACTCCAACTGCATCCCCTCTGCCACGTACGCAAACAGGTCAGGGCCAATCAGGAAGGCTGCGCTGGTGTCAAGCAGTCCTCCTGAAAGAGTCCTGCAGTGATCAGGGAATAACGCAAACACAGCCTTCTGTAGTGTACTGCAGGGGTCCCCAAATCTTTTCATCTCACTGATAAACATCAGAGACATTTAGCCAATGCCCTATACTGGATGCAGTAAGTGGCTTAAGAATGTCTGGCTTCAATAAGTCACAGAAGCATGTACAAGTATTGATGTCATTACAGCATGTTTAGAACTATATACAGTCCAATGCAGTCTGTAAGTATTTGGATAGTGACATTTTGGTCCCCTTAAAATGGGGAAAGTATGTATAAAAAGGACCGTAATTCCTACAATGTTCAACTGATATGGATGTAAATACTCTCAAATTAACTTTGACAGTCTGCAACCTCATATTCACAGTTTCATTTCTAATCCAATGTTGTGGAGTACAGAGCCAAAACAATAAAAATTGTGTTACTGTCCAAAACACTTACGACTGCACTGTATCTTCTATATAAATGTTTAATATTTAAATTACCACACTATTATTACATTTTATCTGAAAGCCTAAACTATGACTTTCATAAAATATATTAATAAACAAAATATTCTCTTCAAAACATCTGTATTTTTCTTAGGATCCCCTGGATCTCCATCAAGAACCACTGGGGGTCACCAGACCCCAAGTTTGGGGACCCCTGTTGTAGACCTTTCCATGCACACACAGATATTTATAGAAGATTGAGATAACTACGAATTGAAAAATAAAACCAGTATTAAATTGTCTCCCAATGCATTTTTCCTCTGGGTTTTTAAGTACTAAGTTTATGAATAACAGTCTTTTGTTAAAAATTACTTTGGAATACTGGCTCATGCTGGTCACATTGTCCATCTTGATAATACGTGGGAGTCAACTTCGACCAAGAAGAGGTCCACTTTGGTTCTGTCCTTGATGTTGCTCGTAGGTTTACTTAAATAGAACTGTAGAAATGTAGCAAAAGCAGGAGTCATCAGCAGCAACTTTTGATAAATGTGATTATATAAACAATAATTATTAAAATTATTAATTTAATTAATAAAAAGCACGTCTGGATAATACTGAGCATCAAGAGCCCAACTTAAAGTGGGAGAAGCAACATTGTGGTTTGTATATACACTCCCACATTTTCTAAACGACTAAACTAATAAGATTACCATGAAATGGCAAACGTGCGCGTTCATACTTTATTTCATCATTTCGTACATGTTTTGTACGCGCGCGCGACCGGCCCTACGTTCTGTGAACTTGGGAAAAGATGGCTGCCTCCGTGTGTAGAGCCGGGAGCGCTTTGGGTCGAGCTCTTGTCAAAGGACCCAGGGTAAGTATCCAAGTTAATGTTGTTCGTTAGTACATAAATCAATAGAAAGTATCCCTCCGTCCATATATTTAAGGTGTCAAGGGGTAATAACCATGTATGACTTAGCTCTGGTAACCTTTGGAGTTACAACGCTAGTTAGCTTGCTTAGCAGCCGACCAGGAAAGCCATTTCCTGCACAGGGCTGTCCGTTCTACAGCTTGGATATCTTGTGTAAGGTCACAATGCTAATGTTAGCTCAATGTGTGGTTTCACTGGTGTATTGTTAACAGAAGCAAGATAACAATGAACTTTCGTGGTCTGCTACGTTGTGTTTTAAGTGTCATGAGAACTCGTGGATTAACGTAATTCGTGACGTTAGGGTGATATATGTTGTTCGCAGGAAAGAAACAAGGTCATAATGCGGACAGCTAGCTCACTCATCACGTACGATCAAACGTGCTATGTTGAGACTAAGACTGATTAAAGGTGTTTCAATTGTTTTACGTTTTATTTACGTTAGTTAGCCCGAGTTACTTGACATTCACAGCATGTTTCCTAACCTACGTTAGCTAGGCTTATTAGCGTTAAACTAAGTGAGGTTCAGTTCGCTGTTGGCAAATGATTCGTTCTTGCTATGGCACAGATGTATGCGTTTGTCTTGTGTTTGTTAGTGTCTAGCTATGTGTGCATTAATCAGGGTTCCCTTGCTCTGTAGCCTGTCCTGTTGTCTTTGAGACGGGGACAGGGCAGCCTGTCCTATGTGCAGAGTCTTCGGGGGGTCCCCGAGACTCAGCTCACTACCCTGGAAAACGGTCTGCGCGTCGCCTCAGAGGAGTCTGGACACGCAACCTGCACCGTGAGTGTTTACCGTTTGCTGTTCTTTGTGCTGAGCATACACTTATCAGTGCCTGTCACTTGAGTTTGTCATGGCCTGTGCTCCAATCAGAGGATCAGCTGGTTATGCCTTTGTGTCAAAATAAGGCATTATCTGGGGGCATGGTATTGCTGCCTACCCTGCACCTCGTCTTACAGTTGTATTGTCTGGAATTATGTGTTATTATTTACATTATTACATTACCTTCTATGTGTGTTCTTCTGGTGAGGCCAAATACAATTTTCCAGAGAAGAGGACAATAATATCTGATCTTATAGAGTAATAAAACCAACATATGGAAGTATGGGTACACCTGCTTTCAGACATGCACACACATCCCCATTGTCCCATTTTCCTATGTATTCTTCTGTTATCTTTCTATTCCGCTCAATTCATTTTCGCTGCCCTTCTACACCTCTGCAATTCTCTGACAGGTTGGGCTGTGGATTGAATGTGGCAGTCGCTATGAGACTGAGAAGAATAATGGAGCTGGCTTCTTCCTGGAGCATATGGCTTTTAAGGTACTCAAAGCCTCACTGTTGTTTTAGTTTTAGCCTGGCATAGGCTTGCAGCGTAAGTCCTCTAAATTATCTTTTACCTGTGCTTTATTGTGCTCTCCAGTATGCACATGTGCTGTTCTCGCTTGTATCTCCTTTTTCCCTATCCTAACCAATCTCTTCTCTACCCATCTTCTCAGGGGACGAAAAAGCTCTCTCAGTCTGCCCTGGAGCTGGAGGTGGAGTCCATGGGGGCCCACTTGAGCGCCTACACCTCCCGTGAGCACACTGCGTACTACATGAAGGCCCTGTCCAAGGACCTGCCAAGAGGTAAGGCCTGTCCTGTCTTCCTCTGGGTGTGTGTTTGTGTTTGTGGGTGAGATTGGTTTATGCAGTCCTTGCACAGATTTCACACAGCAGCACAGAGCGGGTGTGTTCCTGCATGTGTGCTGGGTTTAGTGTATGTGCGTGTGGGATCGGTCACGAGGCCTCTGTCTCTCCGCAGCGGTGGAGCTGCTGTCAGAGGTGGTGCAGAGCAGTGCGTTGAGTGAGTCAGATCTGGAGCGGCAGCGCGGGGTGGTGCTGAGAGAGCTGGAGGAGGTGGAGGGCAGCCTGCAGGACGTCTGCCTGGATCTGCTGCATGCCACCGCCTTCCAGGGCACCTCGCTGGGACACAGTGTGCTGGGGCCTTCGCAAAACGCCAGGTACTGCACACGGATGATGTCTACATATATGCATCATGTTACAGTCACTTAGCAGATGCTCATTATATACATAGATGGGTACACTATAATTTATCAGGTGCATTTACAAATACACAAAAAGTACACTCCTGCATGCACATATATATATATGTGTGTGTGTGTGTGTGTGTATGTGCACACACTCTGTATAAAGCCCGGGCTGCTGGTTTGATGTGGTCTCTGTAATTCACTGCTGTAGGACACTAACTCGTGAGGACCTGGTGGAGTTCATCAACAGCCACTATAAGGCCCCTCGCATGGTGCTGGCAGCTGCTGGAGGTATGCAACAGACTTTCCATGATGAGTGTGTTTCCCCACTCCGTGCTGGTTGCTCCTTGCATTGTACATTTTAGTTATTGACTTTTCTGTGGTATTGACCAGTTTTGACTGTGCTGTTTATCTGCAGTGGTTCCGTATTAATCAGTGTCGTTCCCCTGCTCTGATGCCCTGTGGTGTATAATCTGCTCTCCTGACCCCTTCTCCACAGGCGTAAATCACAGTGAGCTGGTAGATCTGGCCAAGCAGCACTTCAGTGGGGTGTCGTTTGAGTACGAGGGGGATGCTGTGCCCGTGCTTTCCCCCTGTCGCTTCACAGGGAGCGAGGTAAGGGGCGCACCTCCCGTCTGTCCCACACCCCCTATACTGTCCCTCAGTGAAAATTTGCATTCATTTAGGATTATACTCTATAGGATTACAAGAGAGCTGTGCACTTGTGTTCTGTGCATTGTAAGTCCCCATATGTAATGAGTCAGTAGCTTTTAGAACCAGTAACAGTTCAGTAAGAAGTACTAGTGTCATTGTGCCAACTTGTCAAATAGTAATAAGACGGGGCATTGCTTTTATCTGTTCATGAGACACATCATTTATTTAGTCCGTTCTTGGATCTGTTGCAGACGAGCACCAACTCGCAGCTCCTACTGAACGCTGGTATCACTGTTTTATCTGCCTTTCTCTTCCCCTCTCCACCCTCCCCATTTCTGTAGATTCGCATGCGTGATGACGCCATGCCCCTAGCTCATGTTGCCATTGCAGTGGAGGGTGCTAGAGCGACAAGTCCTGACATTGTTACCCTGATGGTGGCCAATGCGATGATTGGCAGTTATGATATAACTTTTGGTGGGGGAAAGGTGAGTTCTCTCGATGGATCCCAAACTTTTACTCTGAAACTTCCTGTTGACCTTTCCTGAGGGAAGCCTTTCCATTTCGATGTTGTTAGTGACAGTCTTCATGGTTTGACTGCCTGTGCGCTTTTCAAACAGAATCTGAGCAGCCGCCTGGCTCGCCTTGCGGTGGAAAACAAGGTCTGCCACAGCTACCAGGCCTTCCACTCCTCCTACTCGGACACCGGGCTGCTGGGAATCTACTTTGTCACCGACCAGCACAACATCGATGACATGATGTTCTATGCGCAGAACCAATGGTTAGTGTCCAACGACTATTCATAGCTGGTAGACCTTGGTGTTTACACACTCTCCAATGTGCAAAGACGCTTATGCATGTGCATTTCATCCCATCAGCTCATAGACACAATAGTACACACTGGCACTAGAACAGGGGGTCTCAAAATGGGTTTGGTAAAGTGGAATAAAATGTTTTCCTTTTAGAAAATTTTGTTTATATTTCCATTTATATATTACACATTGTATAGCTTCAGATAAACTGATTTGTGCATCCTTGTTGTATTAAACAGTTGAGTTGTGAAGAATTTTGGAACTGGAGCACGGATATAAAATTAATAATATTGTTCAATGCCATTTTACACATAAACTGACAGATTATACTTGGCAATACTTTCTCAGATCTGGCTAATGCACATTCACCAACCGTCAGATGGATATAGGCTCTTGGATATGGATGGTTATTTCTGAAGGGGGTGGGGTTGGTCATCTCCTCCGTGCCGATACTGGCCGTGTGAGTCCCCTGACTGTGAGCTCTGATGCGGATGGACGCTGTCAGACTGCAGTCCGCGGCTGTGCTGTAACGCTGCGTCCTGGCTCGGCTCCCGCAGGATGAACCTGTGCACCTCGGTGACGGAGAGCGATGTGGCCAGAGCCAAGAACGCGCTGAAGGCCACGCTGGTGGGCCAGCTGGACGGTGAGAAGCGGGCCTCCTCCCTCAGTGCCTCTGTTCTTATTCCCCATCTCAAACCCTCTCCCGTATCTCACTGCCTGCTGTCTCGCGCTCTTCTCTTTCCGCTGACGCACATGGCTGTACAGAGTCACTGCTGCGGGCTCCTGGGACACTGATGATGTATTACATGTACTATTACAGCTCTGACTGCTCTGATATTGACTCTGCTGTGTTGACTATTGTCACACCTCTGATCGTATATTGACTGACTCTACTGTATCAATGTTGACTGCTGTATAGACTCTGTGCTGTAGTTACTATGGCTGTGCTGTATCCACTGGATTGTAGTTACTATGTCTGTGCTGCATTGACTACTGTAGTTACTGTGGTGGTTCTGTATTGGCACTGTTTTACTAAGCTGTACTTTATTGACCCTGTAACTGTGCTCCCTCAGGGACAACGCCGGTGTGTGAGGACATTGGCAGACATATGCTAGACTACGGGCGCCGTATCCCTCTGGCCGAATGGGATGCCCGGATCAATGTGAGTCTGCTCTTCACAGCTCACCATTATGGCATGCCTTTACTGTGGAATTCTACCTACACACCTGAAGCACGTCTACTACATAGGCGAAGCACCGCTAAGGCATTCTACCCACAGCCAGTAGTTCTGCCTGCACCTACTTTCTGTTCACTCTGTCTCTTCTGACCAGAGATACTCCTATTCCACTCTTAAGCATTCTGACAGTGCCTGCTTTGCCCAGTTATTCAGTACCCGTACCATAATTAAGTACCAACTCTTTTTCATATACTCGTTTCTGGTTGGAAAATGTGGATATTATTTTGTACGGATTGGTGTTGTCTTCAACCTGATGGTAGAAAAACACAAGTAACTGAATACTGAGTGAACAGTGAAGTTAGTACTCAGTTAACCCCTGCCCCCCCCCCCCCCCCCCCCCCCCCCCCGCCGCCCAGCCCGTCTCACTGACTCTATCTTTCTCTCTCACTGCCACACCTGCAGGATGTCACCCCAAGGATGGTGCGAGACGTCTGCTCCAAATATATCTATGACAAGTGTCCCGCTGTAGTTGCAGTCGGTGAGTCCTGTTTATACGGATATAATTATCATGGCAGCCTAAAGACTGCAGTGCTGTTCTGTAATCTGTAGGTGTGTGTTCACCTGGGTGGTTGTATATGTGTGCGTTTGCGTAGCTGACTGTTACTCCAGCAGATTTCTGAGCGCTCTCTCCCTGCTCCCTCAGGTCCAGTTGAGCAGCTGCCTGACTACAACAGGGTGCGCAGTGCCATGTACTGGCTCCGATTCTAACCCTGCAGCTCCAGCGTTAGTCTGCTCCTCACTGCGTCCCCTCAGACCACTCCCAGCACACCCTTTGTCACCCACCCTTCTCTGCTCTGTGTCAGTGCTTCCCATCATGCAATGTAATGGAGAAACTGTGTTCCCACAGTATGCTGACTGTACGCTGTCCTTCTCCTCCCCCTTTTCCTTTCATGCCTCGCTCTATTCTTCTTTCTCCACTCCGAACACGTGTTTGGTGTTGGAAGTGCATGTAGGCCTCTTTTCCTGTTTGTTTTGTTAGACTATTTATACCTGTTCTTTTTACCAGTGTTTATTTTGGGGTCCACCTGAGCCCTGAGGTCTGACCACAGGTTTTTAGAAGGAGCTGTAGCTGAACAGGTTCACAGACATTTCCACACTCTGTACAGGAAGTGCATTTGGACTGTGCACACAGGTTCATTCAGTACTGTAGGGGGGGAGGGCATGGGGTATTTACAGTCATTAACACAACAGCAACAGTAAATTATTCTAATGCACAGACTTTTATTCAGAGGAGAAAGGGGAAGTATTTATGAATTCATGTATACTTTTTTCTGTTGTCCATTGTACATAACAGCAACTCTGGTGCATCCAGATTCAAATAAACATGTATTGAAGTACCTCTCTCTATGATTAATTTACCTAAAATATTATTTAATTCACCTTTCAAGGTGTGTGAATGTTCTGTATGAAGAGATTACAAGGCAAGTGTGTTCTGGTGCAGGAATAGACCTGGATTCGCTCTATCTCTAGTGGGATGAAGAGAGGACGCATCTCTCTTGTAAGCAGGCGACATACCTTTATGAAAGCCTGGTTTTTTCATGAACAAATGCTTGCTAGAACATAGTATTGTTTTTCATGTGGACTTATGTAAACAATTAAGGTTGCATTAGGGTTAAGGGGTTTATGTCTTGTTAAGTGTAAAATGCATTTTTCGCAGTGTTTTCCAGATTTATTCCATTTTTCTTTTTTATTGTTTGACTGCATTGAGCGTAATATTTTAAGGTTGCAGTAGTTTCTACGGTTCATTACAGTGCAGCATGTAGAACAATGCAGTGTCAAAACGTATCACCACACATACAGAGTACTACACATAGTAGAGCACAAACAGTGTATCAATGAGCACACGTGTCCCTTAACAAGTTAAGCACATACATAATGCAGCTTAACATACCGACAACGCAGCAGCCCAGCAAGCCCATGCAATGTATATGACAGTGGAACACAACTGAAGACCCATGAGTATGCCATGCTGTCAGCTCAACTCAGTGGAGCGTAATACAGAAATAAATGCAGATTGATGGTGCACAGAGAACAACTGCAGTTTCAATTCCTATTTCTTCTAAATCTTGCATTTGAATTATACTGTCTCTGATGTGTAAATATGGGATAGTGCATATATACATTTATACAATGATTCCATATTTAGATTTGAAAACATTCAAGTATTTCTGAATGTCAAATAAAAGGGCATTACTTCAGTTAAATCTATGTGCTTGAAGCATATAGTGATATTGTAGTTTCTGTAAGCTGAATTTCTATTTGACAGGATAAATATTCAATATATTTTTTGAATGAGGTAGCCTAACATTCACCACTATTAATAACCAGTAATATATAATTCACATTTGTGAAACCCAAATAATTTGTCTCAAAATTTGAGTGAGCTTCAGGGATGGACAATGATGCAGAACTAAAAGTAGTGCAAGAAAATCCTCTAAGAGCTAAAAGCTGCCAGATTGCTTCTAAAAGTAACTTTTACTCTCAGGAGTTTTTAGGATTCACAATTCACAATGTGTGGTGGTTAATTGGTAATCGCTACAAAAAGTAATAATGTCACAAGCTTGCTGCCAATCAGTGTGTTGTGAGCGCTTCAATTCATTTACCAGTAACCAAGCTCAGCTTTCCTGTGTGCTCAGCTAAAAATGCCTGTCTCATGGACCACAGTCAGTCATCTTGGACCCTTCTGATGCTGGAACCTCGGCCACCGATTTTAATTTTCCTGATTAAGGACGACCAGCCGAGTTCTGAAGCACAGCACGTGCAGAACATTTTCACTGAGGATCTGTAAACATCAGCTGAGGCACTGAGCCCTCTCTCCCTTTGCCATTTGGGGGGAGGTGGGGGACAAGTCAGGATGCATGCATATGAGATCTCTGGGGACATGGGGGTGAGAAGAGTGCCTTCTGGGGCTATGACCGTGAGGAAGGGGTGAGGGATGGGGGTCTGTCTGGAGAGATTGGCACAATGTCTCCAGAAATAGAAGGTCTAAAGTTCTTCCTTGTGAAATCTAAAGAAAGGTGTTTTATCTGTGTATCTGTGTTTGACTAATAAATCAGTCACCAGACTTGTGCTGCTCATTTCCTGGTGCAGTTATCAGATAAGAAGTGTTCAATCTGGGTTTGATCATATTAGTCTGAAGGGTTTGTGTTGTCACCAATATTATTAATCCGAGAAACATAGTTTTGGGCATCTAACATTCATATTTAGTTACTATCACAGATACACATAGGCCTACATGAGGCTCAAATATATTGTTAATATGTAAAAGTATAAAATATCAGGAAGTGGTTACATATACTGTAGTAAATGGCTCATATCAAGATAAAACATGATAACTGAAGTAGGAGAGGTTGAATAGGTACATTATCAGGTACCTGCAGGTGGAACTGCCTCAGGTAAATACCTTGGTTAAACTGGTCTTTGTATCCATCAGACAGACAGTTGTATTCTGTAGATTGTCTGCCCCTGGTGTGTAAATGTTAGGGTTACAACACATTACAAATTCCTATATGCACTGTTTGCATTAACTACTATTTCAGACCCTGTATTCTTGATTGACAGTGCTCTCGTTAAAACATTGAGAAAGAAGTGATAAGGAGGACGCAATGCTTGTAGTTTAATAAATCCTTTTCTGCCATCATTTACATGCATGGAGGTATGACTATTCAGTGCCTATGTAGATGTATTACAAACTATGCAATTAATTACTAATATACTTCAACATGTGATCTGATGCCAGTGTCTTGGGTAGCTTGTAAGACTTCCAATATCGAACAAAAAGAGGGATGGAGAGGGTTTGAAAGGAGTGGAAGTGGCAGGGGAGAGGGGCAGGGGTGAATGGTAAGAGTGGTTTAGAAAGAGATGGAGAGATGGAAGAAATAATACTTGGGAGAAAGGAAGAGGGGGAGTTAGAACAAGAGCAGAGAGGCAGGATCCAGGGACACAAAGGGACAGCAAAGTGGAGACGCAGAGCCCAGAAGAAAATCTGTTAGTGCAGTTCATCGGAGGCTCCTCCCCTCGCAAGCAGAATAACTTCAAGACTCGGACAGTAAGAGGGAGGCTTATCATCATCTTCATCATTGTCCTGCTTCACTGAAGGACAGGAGGCGGTATTTTACAGGACTCTTGTGGACGTGAACAGTGGTGTCAGGTAATTTACGCTGTTCCTTTTCATAATATTTGAAATTATTTCACATTAATAATTTTTTATTTGAAATATTTCATATGTATTTGTCTTGATTCCTGTCTCTTTCTTCTATATTGTTTTACCTGAGACGCATAAATGCACCTGTTTGAGTCAGTCTGTGTCACAATCATGTAATTTCAGATATTTGAAGCATTTCAAACTTTCAGCTCCTGTTTGTACTTTTACAGTTTTATATGAATGGCATGAAAACACAGCAAAACATTAGCCCCAGGTTGACATAGAAATCTATTACACAGTATGTACCTTTCAGTGTGATATTTCATTGAGCTAATGTGGGCAGCTTGGTGCAACATGGTGCTACTACTGTGTTAGTTTTGTTCAGCACTATGTATTGTATTGATGTACGGGATGAAAAGTGAATTGGTGGACATGTTTTAGTGGTATTAACTGATTTGATTACACTGTGCTCACAAACAGCAAGCACAGGAACTTCACAAAAAAACTCTATTTCTGCCAACAAGACACAAAAATTTGTTTTTTTATTGAGTTGCATTGTGCTTTTTTTAATATCCTAATTTAAAAATATTTATTAGATTCTTCAAATTTGATCACTTTTATTTTAACAATAAAATAATACGAACATTAAAAACAGACAATTACACAATTTTAAGGGATTTTCAAAAAGATACAAATGCAAAAATGATTTCAGGTTCTGAGACCTACTTGCAAAATAATTGTGTTCAATGAATGAACTGCATTCAAGATTTCTCTCTCTATCTATCTATCTCTATCTCTGTCTCCCTCTCTCTGCCTGTCTTCTCCCCATTACCCCCTCTGCCATGTGCCCTGCTTGGTTGGTGTCAGGCATCAGATTGCTCCTTCAGTGATGCGTGGCATGAGGCTGTGTGTGTACCTGGCTCTGCTGCTCATGGTAAGTGGGCTATGCCAGGGGAGGGGATCTGGGGACCGAAGAGAGCAGCAGAAGGCGGAAGGCAAGGGGGGGAGAGACCTGGTGGCCCTCCGCATCCTTAACAGGAATAGGGTCCCAGGACCCCTGCAACCCCCCCAGCTTCGACCCACATTACGGAAGTACAGATTCCAGAGGCCTGCACCCCTGGCCCCGAAGAGGAACCCCCAGGGGTCACGGTTTGCCCTGTCACTGGATGTCCCCACCAGCATCCTCAGTGCCCTGATAGACCTGGCCAAGAACCATGAAATGCGAACCAAGGCCGCCGCAAATGCTCAACTGATGGCTCGCATTGGAAAGAGGAAGTGAGGACTGCACACCCAATGGGCTGGGGCAGTGGATGGGGGGACAAAGCAGGGATGACTGGGATAACAGTTAGTAGTGGGAATACATGAGATGCTGACCTAAAAATTATACAAACTGGAAATATGTATGTCCAGGGCAAGTTTCTTCTTTATCTTCTGTACCCCCTGGCTGGCTTTGTACCTCAATTATGTTAACATTGACTACTATGCCTGAAGTGTAATATTCTAGAACAACAACACAAATTGTATCTGCTTAAACAGCTGAGAGATGAGGCTGCACAAATGTTTGTTTCCACCAGCCTTAGTGGAATCTTAGGTGACTGATAGACAGGCTGACTAAGGATTAAGGAAACAGTATTGGAGATTGATACTATGTATAACCAAGACTGCCCAACCATTATAAAGGTTAAATGATTAAAAAGACAATTTGGTTCCATTTATGTCTGTGACAGTGACGTTATTGGGGCATTTAATTAGTCAAGCATTAAATCACAAATTAGTCAGAGAAACACATTGTTGTTCACAGAGGCCTGCCCTGATAAGAAATCAGCAGTGGAGCGGATATTGTCCCATCAGAGGAACACTGCAGCGTCTATTCATGAAGCATTTCCGTCCTTAGTACACCACCAACTGCTTCAGAACATACATTCAATTCTGAAATGACAATGCAGCTCTTGGTTCAAATTTCCCTGATGTTCTAAAAAGTCATATGAAGGTTTCACTGGCTCTAAAACTTAAGTTTTCTAATAGATGAAAAATATAGTCAGGCCACATCACTGTGGTCAGTCTTGTATACATGCCATCTGCTGTGAAAATCAGAAATGTTCTGTGAACACTATTCGTGCTCATAGAGTTTAAAGTGGGATAAGGATAAGGGTGAGGGCAGTACAAATACTGTAAATAATGAGTCAATGTTGTCGCCATATGAAAAACAGTTGGTTCAATTATTCAGCGAATTTGCAAGAAGTCAGCTGACCTAAGTGTTACGTCTGTGTTGCTAAGTTATTGGAGGTGAATTCCATCATTGAATACAAGTTTATTTTATCTTGACCAAATCAAACTGCAATTCAGTTTAGATGGTGAACTGACGTCTTGTGCCCAGGAGGACTTTTCAGCAGACGTATATGTAAAGCGTAAACCTGCATGATGTGTGCATTTAAATGTTTCTATATATATGAGTAAATGAATTCCAAATTCGTGTTTTATGTGGTTCTGGAGTATTCCCTGGACAAAAAAAAATAAAAATACCGTAGCCTATAATTAAATCATGAGTCGTAGTTATTCTCAGGCCAACGAGCATGCTTGTTTTCGTAAAAACCTGGGACACATATTATGTACAATTGTAGGCTACATAGGGAACATGCGTGTGACACGGGCTTACGTAGGCTACATATGTTTGAGTAGCCTATATTTAACTACGGATACGAATATATTAAACAAGATCTAAATGAGTCATGAGTCACTGCATTCTTGCCTCTGTCTTTGGCTTCACCGTGGCCCATACAGCAACTGACAGCTTGTTAGTGCTGCAATAGCCAAGCATCTCCTCAGCCCAAGAACGATCACTTCGCATCTTTCTGACCCTGAAGTTTGGCGGCGCAGCTATGTTAGTGAGAAGATGGGTTCACCAAATGAAATCTATGTCAAATGCACCGGATTATTTTCATTATTTAGTTAAATGTCCGGTAACACATCAGTTTGTTTTTTTAGACAAAACCATGCAATTTAAATTAATGGGTATTAGTATTAATGAACCAACGTGCTTCTCGGTTTTTGGCATCGCCCAAAAGCTACTGTAATACAGGAATGTTCTTTTATAAATTTACTCTGATTTAGCGAATATTAAAATCGTATTATAGTGGCATACAACTCTGACCAAAATAAGTAGGCTAGACTACTACCTAATGTTCGAGATTTGGATACAACGTTGAGAAAGGGTGTGCACTTAAAGCACATTTTTTGGCTCCGGATTGGGTTTCATCTGTGCGGCCCATTTGACCCTCAGTTTTTGTCAGACCACAGAAACACAGATTTAAATTCAGGCACATGTCATATGACTCGGGTTAATCTCCCCATCCGCAGTGAGCTGTAATTCATGGCGGATGGTGGCCGCCAAACGCTGTGAGACTGCAAAATTGTGGCGGGTCATCGACACAATTAAACAGAGTAAGTTTTTTTTTCGTATTTTGCGCAAACATTCCGATAACTGATGGTCGTCCGGATATAGGCTATTACCTATAAACAGATTCACTACGTCAAAGTGTTAAAACTTTTGTTTTCATGCAGCTTTATGTTAACATGACAACTCAAGCAGTCAATGCCCGGCTCACTCGTGCATTGTATAACACGCTAGTAGGTTATTTGAGCAAACGTTTGCACTTATTTAGTTGAGATGTTGAGTGTTTGTGTTCGCAAAATAAGATACCAAATCTCTCATTTCACAAACCAAAAAATATATAATTTCACCAGGCTGGTCTGGTTGACTTTGCATTGTGTGGGTAGGCTAAGTGATAGCCGGCTACGTCTATAGGCCTACAGGACGTGTCGATATGTTGACACTAGATTCCAAACGAGGTCAATTGAATTGCATTTAAAGTTTCTTGTTTGTTTTGAGAGACTGCACTCCAAGCAGGAATTTTATAGCCGTTTTGGAGAATCTGTGACGATATACATGGTACTGTGGTGGGATGTAATAAGAGAAACGGCAACAGTAACCACAAATTGGAAATATGTATTCAACTGTCAATAGTGTATTACTGCACTGGAATTGTAGTGTTCTCTATGATATGGAATTATGAGAATAGTAGTTTGTTTGGATACTGATGTTTGCCCAGGATATCATTGTGGCTGTAGTTTTCCACTCATCATTCTTAAAACCTAGAACGTGTTTTCGGTTATGGAATGGAATGCACGGCTGTTTCACCGATAACCCTTAAACACTAGCAATTTTTTCATTTAATTTTATTCAATTTATTTGACAGGGACAATGTACAATTTTTAACATAAACTTCAGTAATAGAAGTTTGATGCATTTTACCAGATATAGCTAAGAGCTAATTTTCATCTGCAGTCCCTGGGCAGGTGTACAACAATAAAACAGTCAGGACAATGACATATAAAACAGTCACAAATAAAACAGTCAAAAAAGTCAGGACAGTCACAGTATACAAAATACACTATACACAATGTGTCCATTTAGTTTACTCTACTTTAAGCATATTAGGTGCATTCCTTCTGTTACTCTGTCTAATTATAATTGTAACCCCTTTCTGTGTGACCTGAAATAGTGATGTAGTAGTTTACGCATCACTCATAATGTTGACAAGAAAATAGTGAATACAGACCCCCTGTACTGCTACACTCTGCACAGCTGAGTTTACTGACCACTGTATACACTTACAAGGGACACTGCATAAGGGTCCTGCCTATGGGAAGGGGTTGTGTTGGGTGTAAGAGGTGGGTTTGACTTTTTTGTGAAACAGTTAAAAACCCACCACCAAAGCGAAGTAAATCTTTAGTTGTGGTCCCAAACTAAGACTTTGCTTTGGTAGCAGGTTTTTAACTGTTAATGCACTGAAGTATGTATTGCACTGCTGCACTCAGTGGCCCATGTGTTGTGATTGTGTGTGCGACAAAAAAGTGTTTTTTGAGCTTCACTTTTTGCAGATGCAGAGAGTTGGGTTCCTTGTGTCTGTGTGCATGTTTGGAAGTAAACAAATTATGCATTTTTGTCATGTGGTTTGGTTGTGCCTGCATATTGGAGGTTAAGGATTGTTGGCATGAGAGCACGCTATGGATTGCACGTGTGGGAATGCTAGAGGGTCACAGACAGACTGTGAAATACTTTGGCAGCTTTCTATGTCTTGAGAAACGGACACGATGACAGCAGGAGGCTCCACTGTCTGAGATTTGATTGGCCCTTGATCTGGAGCTGTTCTTTTTTGTAGAGATTTTTATTTACATTAAACTATAAATAGCTCATATAGGCTATAGGTTTATCTGGTATGAATCTGAAGCAGGGTTAAAAAGGTAAGAAAGGTTGATTTTACACAAATGGACTTATCAGAAGGATACATTTATATAGCACCAACATGCCTCCCCCAAGCTGATGAAATAAGAGAAACAGGTACTGTCTGATATGGGCTCATACACTGAAAACAGGGAAACTCCAAATTAAATGAGGTGGAGGCTAGTAGACAATGTTTTGACTTCAACAACTAACAGAAGATGTAGTAATGCTGAACAGTTTTTTTTAAAAATATCCTCCACTGTTTGAATATGCTTGGTTTTGATTATAGTACAGGGTTATTCCATTTGAAATTTCCCTGATAAGGGTCATGTTTTCATTTATGTAGCATATTCTCAAGATTTCAGTGTGTTTTACACTGAAGATAACGTAAACCACTACAAATATGTAAAACCCATGGCAGCCAGGTTAGAAATTTGGCCGATGCGTCACTGAGCCCAGCCCCGTAACAAAGGGAGGCAGGACCTCTGTTTAGTGTCTGTACCAAAAGACCAATTCAGATATTGAAGAACAGACATGACTAATGCGTGTGGATGGATCCTCAGAGCAATCCTTCCTAAACGTATAACAGTAGATGCCAGTAGCATTATACAGGCTTAGTTTGGTCACGTGGGTGTGGTCAATTTTATGAATTTGTGCAATACAGGAAGTATAAAGAGCAAGACATCATTCTGAGAGATATTGCACAATATGATGAGAAGTCCGGTGATGTCAATTGTGACATCAGGTTAACATGACTTTTCATTACTCATCAAACTGCCAGGTAGCAGATAGTTGTTTTAATTTTAGGGGAGATGAACAACTGTTACTTTTGTTTTTTTTAAAGCTCCCCTGCAATAGCATGTCAAGATTTAGCCTATCTCTTGAAAAATTATATACTCTCTGGGTACGTTTGACTACGTACTGGTCATAGCAGGGGTAGTCATCCTGTTAAAGACCCATCCATCCAGGACTTGCCTTGCTTTCTGCTTTTGAAAATAGTCCAATTCCAACAATCTGCTTTGTTCATAAGAAGTGGAAATCCAGTTTAAATGACTGGTTTAAGAGTCAAGAGAAGTGGGAGGGGAGACTTCTGGTGGATGTTGTGCAATATGATGTAGGCTAGTTCAATGATTTTGGGGTTGGCAAAGAAGGTGTTACTCAATAAAGCTGACTCCACATGGAGCTGACTGAGTAGAACAAAGGTGAAAAGAGGAGTGACGTGCGAGAGATAGGATCTACGATTCCCTCATAGTTCTAACTCATTTGTTATCCGATCGATCAGTCACAGGAGTTGTGTGTCCAAATAAGAGGGATATACCAAGACAGGTAACCAGTGAGCTCTTATTTTCCGATTCAGTTTTTCAGTTTTATAAGAAGTCAAATGATAAGGGAAGTCTGCCTGTTTTGTACAGTTTTCTGTTGGGGAAATTAGATGAGATGGCTACTCCATATTTAGGAATGTTCAATACTTTTGCTGTTGACTCTTACATGTATGTACAAGCATGGACAAACAGTGTCAAATTCCCTTGGGATGGCAAATGACATCGTATTCTAAAAAGATTACGTGCTTGTTCAGTAGAAGTGTTTTGTTACAGTGTGTGGTTGGAAAGTGTTTTCTACAGTATATGGACAATGGAGCTAGTTAGCACATTAGGAAAGTTCTGGTTCTTCAGTAGTCTGCCAGACTTAACCGACAGTCTCCCTTTCATTGAAAATATTTAGAAATGGTCAGAAGACGAGATACAACTGAAGGGTAATGTATTGATGCATTATTTTGAGTGTTCAAATCAATGCTGTGATCAGCAAAGCAGTAAGAAAATCAGACCTCACGCTCTGAAAATCACGCTCTCTCAACAGTGCATCGTTGGCGCCCCCTGCTGCCTGCTGGAAGCAATATCCTGAGTGCTGGCATTGCTGTCATACAGTGTGGACGTCAAAAAGCTGAACACTTCTTTTGTTTAAAAAAACTGATTACATTTTTTTTTAAATACAGTTCTATTTGCCTGTTCACTGAGAAGATGGAATACGCCAAGAAGTCTCTCAGTCTGCTGTCTCCCACATCCCTCTCCAAGTAAGCTCCTGTTTCCATGGCAAACGCCATCACAATGATTACTATCCGTAACTAATGGATTTAGTTTGTGCTGAGTTCACATTACAGGTGTGTTTTACCCCCAGGTGTGTGACAGCCAGCATGACAGCCAGCGCCTCTATGACCCAGCAGCTTCTCACGGGCCTGACCCCCCGCCTCAGGCCCTTCCGGGTCACCAACGCAGACCGCAGTGTCAGGAAGGGCATCATGGCCGACGGGCTCCAGGATCTGCTAAACAAGGTGGGGTGGTTCCAGACTGCCAAGCCACATCACCAGGAGGGCTCATTTGCAAAATACTAATCAGAAATCCATATAATAGAAGGCAGGAGGAGTTTGTGAACAACCTTTGTGAGACTTGCGTCTGTACACTGATACACGTCTCCTCTGACGGTCACAGAGATTATACTAATGAGTAATGCACTGATTTAACATGCAAACACAAGCTGACACTCATTGAAATGAGTCACACCTGTGTCACCTTGAATGATCCCAACTCGAATGTGGTGAGGACTAATATCCAGTGTAAATTTAGATGTCAAATGAAAGTGTCAGTATTGACAAACACTCTCTAAATACATGGCTTTGTTCTCTGGTTGAATGGTAGATTACAGGTATTTATGCCTTTTGTCTGTCATTGCACTGCCATCATCAGAGCTGCACTCACTTATTTTATCAACCAGTAAACACAGTTCTGCAGTCAAGGACAAAATAACATCTAAATGATGTTGCCTGACACTGTTACACCTGTGATTGATATGTGCCTTGTGCTTTTTCACCTCCTCCTCCTGGAGCTAATCTCACAAAGAGGGAGAAATATAATAGCAACGTGATATAATTACATGTAATATATGATCCCATGGTTATACCTCACTTTTTTCCAAACCATCCTGTGTTTTTAATTATTTAATTGAATTGTTCAAATTGTCCTGTTTTGTATTAAGTAGTTGTCATGCTGTACCAAGCATTTCCTGCAATGTGCAATGTAGAAATTCTATTACGAGTGCTACGTAATTGCATTCAAATTATTGATTGATTGAATAAGTGATTCCCCCCCCCCCCACCCTCACACACCCCAGGTGATGGACATGATGCAGGTGTCCTGTGTGAGTGCCCTGGTGCTGGACGAGGACGGGACCGGGGTGGATACAGAGGAGTTCTTTCAGACTCTGCAGGACAACTCTGTCTTTGTGGTGCTGGACAAGGGGCAGAAATGGACACCTCCCAAGGTAAGTGCCTCGGCCATGCCTCCACCACGGTTCCAATGTGAAGAAGGAGTTACTGAGCCTCAATAAGGCCGTGCCTTCTTTCTTCCCTTCAGGAAATCTTATACTGAGTATGACCTGCAGGTATAGATTTATAAGAGCAGGTATGAGTACCTACCTCCATTCTGGTGGCTGGCACTGTTTTACTGTTTACTCACACTACTGTTTACTCTGAGTTTGTGTTAATACTACACGACAGATGTTTACAGCATCAAGCTTTCTCCGTTGTTGGGTAGCGAGAGATTGATGACGTAAATGTCCGTTGTGTAGTTTTTAACAATATCTTAAATCTTGTTTAAATAACTTTAAATCAACTGATGCAAAACACATTAATAAAAGAGCAACATAGAAACAAATATTTCAGAAATCTTGTTTGAACTATTTAATGTTTGGATACTTAGAAATCAGTCAATCTGCAATAAGTATTTCAAAATAAGATAAAATAGTTTTCTTTGTGCATGTGTTTTCCACATAAATCATGGAAATAAATGTATGAAATATTTGAAATGATTATTTCAAATATTTCCTAAAAACCTGACCCAGGTTTGTTTCAGACACAACATTTATACAGGCAATTCTAATTGCTGTCTGTCTGCAGAAATTGATTTGCATATGTACTCAATTATGTCAGTAATGACTTTCCGGCACCTTAATTCCATTAAACGGCATGTTTATTCAAATGCTGTTATACTGAGGACAACGCATTAACGTATGCCATTTTCTCTTTCCGTCATTCGTCATCTGTCACTCCCTGATGATTTACCGTGCATTCACTGGCATTCAAATGTATGCTAAACTAAGTCTAGATATAGAGATAATTTGTTAAATAAACTCTAAAACCAGCATTCATCTTTTGTGGTTTACATGTTATAATCTAAATGCATGCCAGCCCACCATTTTTTAAAATTCTGTTGCCTATTTGTACTCTGCCTTCTTATTTTTTTTCCATTTTTTCTGCATGGAGATGTGGCATGCCTTGCACTGTGATCCTCTATCTTTGAGGCGTCGCAATCGCATTCTAACAAAAGCTGTTTCTGAGTGTCCCAATGCCCTCTGCACCACCTACCTGTGAAAGAAAAAAGTATGATATCCATGTTCTTCTGTGGTCCCTATCTCTTATTCTCGCTCTTTCTCTCTCTCGCTCCCCCTCCTTACCTCCTCCTTTCCATTCCAGAATGGTCCCCACTGCGAACACTTCACTGAGCGTCGGCCCCAGCGGAGGAAAGATGTTGCTCGGTTGACCTTTGACCTATACAAGAACAACCCCCAGGATTTCATTGGCTGCCTGAATGTGAAGGCCACACTGTATGGCATGTATTCCGTCTCCTATGACCTGCGCTGCTATGGAGCCAAGAGGCTACTGAAGTGAGTGAACCCGTGGCTGGGGGTGGTTTTGAAGGAGTAGGAGGTCGGCCTGATTTGCTGGTTTGTTAGGCTTGAAGTGGGAGGTTACATAGTTGTATAGGTTATACAGTAAATACAGTGACACTCAGTAAGGTGCATATTTGGGCCTGTCAGGTGACTGGTTCTACGAAACAGTCCTTCTCAGTGCAAAACACTGTCTCTCTGGGCAGAATCCACAAAAGGATTGGGATGGTTTTGCACCTCTTAATGTATCACCAGAAGAAAATTATGTACAATTCACAAAGCACCTGCAGTGGGACGAAAGTGCCCTACCAGGGAAATGGCGACACAGTGTGCTGTTTCGGCCATGCATATTTAAATTGTGTTATCTACATAAATTTCAGCATCAGAATTATGGATTTCAGTGCAGAATGTAGCTCAATACAGGGCATGTCTGATTCCCAGAAATTATTGCAAATTACCACTTTGGTTTGTTCAAATGACCTTAAACCTGGTGCAAATACGGGTCTTCTGTATCTTTCAGTTAAGAGTCTGAAATTATTTGTTATTACACGCGTCCTGCAATACTTAGAAATTTGTGATTATATTATACTGTAATTTATTTTCTGCTGCAATTTATGTACGCTGTTTCATTGTAAAGAACAAATTATTTAAGTAATTTTTAATAGTAAATGATGATAAATCATATAACTTATTAAAAGCAATGAGCTTATAGGAGTGTGTCTTGTCAGTAGTCTTTTCTCTTTGAATTTTTTGCTCCCCCCACCCCACTCTGAACCGATCCCATTTTTTTCAGGGAGGCATTACGATGGACTTTGTTCACCATGCAAGCTACAGGCCATGTTCTGTTGGGCACCTCCTGTTACATGCAGCAGCTGCTGGATGAAGAGGAGAAGGGCGAGATTAGGTCAAAGATGCCTGAAAATATGGCTGATGAAATGCAGTCCATCCAATGGAGGAAGACGGGGGTGTGACCTCTGCTTGAAAATAAAAACACTGGAAAGGGATCGGCTGCCTGCAAGGGAAAGCTGTGTAACCAGGGGCAATGCCATGCCTAAGGGAGGGGAGGTGGAGGGTTACATGATATCACTATTGTGTTATCACCATTAATGTTCCATGACAGGTGCAGGTGTCATGGTAACATCTGCCTACTGTGGGATGCAGCACTTTCCTGTTGGCTGTTTTGCAGAGCAAAATGTCTGCCCATGTTTTCCCTGGCATTGAAGCTATCACTTTGCCCTGCATGTTGTTACATGTGTGTGTGTGTGTGTGTGTGTGTGTGTGTGTGTGCGCGCATGTCTTGTTTATTGGAGAGAGGTGAGAGGGAGCCTCTACAGTCTAAAAGATGCCACGTCACCCCGTGGTTCGCCGCTTGAACCCAGTCCTCACCCCCAAACTAAAGTTTCAGTTTTACAGGTGCTGAGTGTGTACCACACAGACATCTGCAGTGTCTCTGTCTGTCCCTTTCAATGTTTCCCAGCACTAATAAATGATGAGATGTATCATGCTTGTCATTATTTTTTGGAATGTGTGAAGACATGTATAGACGGAGTCCACTGAAGAGTAGCTGACGTTGATTGTGTAAGGATGAAGATTAGATCAGGACACTACCATTGACTGCTTGTCCTCCTCTTGCTGGTATAGGGTGTCTGGACAATTTTATAAGACATGCTGGGCATATAATACCAATGGAGTAATTGACTTTGCCCCTCCGCTTTTATGAAATCCATTGATTTGCTAGGAAGAACCTAAAAAAGTTAAATGCATTATTTTGATTTTTTTGTAAATGTTCCTAAAATTAAGCTTGTTACTTAAGAATATGGAGTTTTTAAATTGGTTTTGTATTCTTCTGCACCCGATAAGATGCATCCTTAGGCTGCTATGGGCATGGCTGAAGAACTTGTCTCAAAAAAAAAAAAAAACTCCCAAATTAAAACAAGCAAAGATTTTGTCACAAAACAGATTTACTTCTCCACTGATGTTGGTACTGCACTCATGTAGTGGCTTTTAAGGTTGTCAAAGCACTTTACAGTGAAGGAGGTGGGGCCGCTTACCTCAGTCGTGCGTTTTAGTTTTTATTACCCAACTGGAGGGTGTGTGGCAGCCATTTTGTATCTAGATGTTAACCACGCACTGGCTAATGCGCGATTATTCCTGACTGTTCTCTCGCTTAGCATCTAGAGTAGCTCTGCTCACAGTCTCTTGCTGAGGTGGCTGGTATGAGCTCCGAAGGCTGTGCCCAGTGGTTTTCAATGGTGAGGTTAGCTCAGCTAACACTGGTGAAACCTATCAGACCCAAGCTATCCTGATCAATGGCCAGATGCGCAGAGCTGGTGTGCCTCTGGGAAGGTTGTTGCTGCCGCTGCCACCAAAGCTTCTCTCCCCTGCACAGCCCATCTGGCGGCCAATTTCTGGAACATGAAGGACATTTCTCACGCCGTGAGGCCAATGTTGGAAAAAAGTGCCTTGATGTTTAGCCAAGATCACCAGTTTTGCAGGAGGAGCATTACGATGTACCCGTGGGAGGTGGACCAGCTCCCCGGAACCCACAGTGAAAAGCCGCTTCTCGTTGGCTGCCCTGACGGATACCGTTCCTCCTTTTGTGTCTGGCAGACAGGATTGTATGAGAACTTGTGTGTTGCCAAGCTTATTCTTAGCCTACATCTGTTTACACACATCTATTCATTTCTAAGGCTTCTTTTTTGTTTCTAATAATACTGCCCTTGCTTTTTCTTAACTTATTTTCTTTCTTACACATGCTACAGTAACAGCCCAAATTAACTATATGCCACATTTGATGGGTTTTCAGTACAATACATTATTTCTGTGCCCTAGTCACTCTGTGAACGTTTTGACATAGTTGATGCTGCTGCAAGTAAAGGTAAAAGTGGAGGGAGTCTAAGGAAGATCACGCCACGCGATCAAATATTCATCAGTTCTGTGGACCCTGGAAAAATGGAATAAAAGCTCTTACGTTGCTCATGGTTGACTCTCAGCCTGGCATTATACGAGTGCGTACGTACGTGCGTGAGCGTTTTGGGAGTAGACGATAGGCTTTGTGATAATACGATTTGGGACTCCTGCGTGCCTTATTTCACGCGGGGTTAAAAGTGGCTTTATGAAGATGGGTATACGTCGCCAAACAGCCATCCTGTCACAGGCTGAGCCAGAATTATTATAAACTTATACATTAGGCCTATTACCCTGTGTACTGATTTAAATTTTCTGTCGAAACCATTAATTTATTCTACATTTGTTTAAGATTTGCCATCTCCCATTCACGGAAATAGTTCGTATTAAATGAATGAACAGGAATTATATAAATTCAACCCGCTCTCACACGTTCACCCTTGAGGTGTCTCAATCGTCCTTGCATCGCTTCCCACTTCCCTTTATCTCCCTCCTACTCAAATGCTCAATTCCCCCCCGTGCGACACCCCCACCTTCGCTGCCTGCAGATAGTTTCCGTATTGGACGAGGGAAGGAGAACCGAGCTTTTTCTTCACGGGGTAGTGTTGGGCTACCCGCTGCAGTGCATGTGTTATCATTTCACACAAGTGATGTATGTTGGTTGCGTGACTGTATTTAATTCGATTGGAACAGCTATGTGCACGCTAAATTACATAACAAATTAAGCCTGCATTGCAATCAAATAAAAACAAGTGTTTATTTCTCTTCGCTCCTTCAAAGCTTCTACGTATTTTCGAATCTATTGGAGACCTTATTCTGGTCACGGCGCATACTACCAGACAGCTGTCCTGAAATTTACTATTGCGCGAATCCTGCACGCGACGAAGGACAAGCGGACACCTGCAGTAGAATGTAGCGGGAATTCCCCGTCACTGGTGCAAGAGGTGAGTTTCAGTGCACGTCTCTGTCACCAATAACGTTTTGAATCAGGCAGCATGATTTAATCCAGGCTATATATTAAATTATAAATGATGGGGATTATGGTGCGATATTTTTCCATACATTGTGCTTTACTAGTACAGTGGTCGTTTGTGTAATTAGCGCCTTTAATTTGATGCTTTTCCATAAATACTATAGTACTGTATCAGAATGCACACCAGTCTCAAGCGCAGTGTTAAAAAGTGAATGGCCATACATGCATGTCACTATCAAGCCGGTAAAAATCTGCAGCAGCGTATATATTTACATACCTGCTAGCTGCATAGTGGACACAATGGTTCATGGACGTTTGAGAAAATCAGTACTTTAATTGTTGTACTACGTAGTTTACCTTTAACAGACCGCCTTAACATTATTGTAATGTTCATAGCAGTGTATAGTCGGCTATTCTGCGATTGGTCCCATCTAAAGCAATTATTAATATTGTGTCAACAGCTATATTGGCTCTGGACAACCTGCGGAAAACGTGTGGAAAACAGAACGTGAATTGTTGGGTTAACAATTCTATTTTATTTTACAACTAATTGATAATGTTTGTGGAACGATTAATTCTGTGATATGGTATGAGCTACAGTCAGACATATTTTTCCCTTTGAACTTCCTCCATACACGAAACAAACAAAAAGAATATAATTTAAAAAATTAATAAATAAATACGCCGCTTCTGCGTGCATGGACAGCTTAATAACGATTATTTTGTCGTGCGATAAAAACGCGTGCAGAGAGATATTGCAATTATGTGAATGACTTTTGTGTTGTGTTGTCTACGGATGCACGCTGTTTGCACTGTGAGCTGCTGATAACGGCTTAGAGGCTGCACTAGTTGTCGCTTGATTCTCCCTTGGGACTCCCTACTGTGGATCCCAAGACAAGACTTCCAAAACATCTTCTGCAAAGACCAACAGGGAGGATGCGGTAATGTGTGGAGGGAGGGAGGGAGGGAGAGATAGAGAGAGAGAGAGAGAGAGAAGGGGGTTTATACAACAGTTATTTTTACATTACAAATCTGTTTGTTGCAGTGTAGGGCATGGAAAGCCAGCTATTTTCTTTAACACAGTACATGGCGATGAGCAGATTCACAACAATGGACGTAATGGGAAGTGTCCAATCATAGTGGAAAGAGTACACTGAGAATTAAAATGAGGTGCTTTCAATGCTTTCAATGTATAAAAAAATATTGTTAACATCAAAATGACTACGCACTTATAGATGTGTTTGATATTGCATCTCAATGCATTATTTTATATTTCTCTCAAGTTGCCACCAAGCAAACTAAATAATTTGACTTCTCTAATACAATTAGCATAATTTTATAGAATTTTGGCCACTTGTGGTTCAATGAAAATAGATGATGGAGAATGAAGAAAGTCAAAGATGAAAAAGGAGGGAGGTGGTGAGCAGAAGGATACCAGATGGAAGTATGAAAATAAGAGTTGAAGAGGAGAGGAGAAAAGAGAAACATAACAGAAACAAGCTGAGAAGTGAAGTAGTGAGAGCACTAACATTCAGATTTTAATGAAAAGCTAGCCACAATTTTAGTCTTCCCTCAAAGAGAGTGAGTTCCTTTTGTGATGGCTCTGATAGCAAGCACAAGGCACCCTCTTGACCGGAGGAAACATATTCCGCAGCAACGTTTTGTTTGAGTACCACCTTGTGCAGGGAGTACTCTTCACCAGGTTCACCTTGCAGGGCATAAGTGTGATTAATTGTGTTCAAATTGCCTCCTTTTGCAGATAGGGGACTTCCAATATTTAAATTGAACAGCTACCAATCCTTCCTTTTGGATGGCTCTCTGGTGAATATGCCCACTGGCTATTCTAGCATCCCTGGTGTTTCTATAAAAACACTCTGATAAATTATTAAAAGTTACACTGCATCTTGACAACTCAGTACACAAACAAAACCATGCATCTCAGTTAAGGCTGTAGCAGGCAACCTAATCACACAGTGAATCAGTTATTTTTTATTTAGTTTTTTGCTCTGAATATCTTTTTTAAAATGTATGTGCGAGTTAATGTGTGAGCATAGCTGATTTATATGATATTACATATTTGTACTTTGACTCACATTGTCACTGTGGCAGGGCCCCATATGGTAGTCACTGACTCATAGTTGTGGACCAGTGGTTCTGAGACCCCTACATAAGAAGAGGTATTTTAACTGATCAAAGTAAAGTCTGAGGTGAATCAGTAGGCTCCTAATCAGGCTGATGAACACTTAAGTAATTTAATCTTCTTTTTTTTTTTTTTTTTGCTGAACTTATTAACCATGCAGGTTTGGCTCGTTGTTTGCTTTGTCATTAAATTCTTCATTATCTTTCAAACGGTTAGTTTTAGGGGGCCATGTGTCCACACTTTCACCAATTATGAGCCTTCAGCCTATTGATTCTTTAATTTTGTCAGTTAAATTATCTTGTTTTCTCTTTTTATGAAATTGTTTGCAATGTGATCATGGGACGTTAATACATGGCATGCATAGCTATTTCTGACATAATGCGGTTTAAGAAGTAAATAATCCTTCTAAGCACAAAAAATGCATAATTAAGAAAAATGAACAGCTTGTTAAAATTCTGGGATTGCAATTGGGGTTGGAATGAAAACCAGTATACACAGGGGAGCCCAGGAGCGAGGTTGGGAACCACTACTCTTATGCCTTATTCACCTAGATGGGAATATTATCTTTTGTATCGCTATGCATCAGAGGCATTTATTTGCTTGCAGTCATTATTAGTGCTTTTCAGTGCTGCTGTGTGGCTAGCTAGTTTTAGTGACTGTGGGGAAAAGACAATTTGACAAGTTTTGTAGTACAGTATCCTCATTAGTAAAGCTCCTTATTTTACAATACAATACTGAGCTGACCAGGTCCATATTGTGATGTTGGATTGGTTGCTAATAATTACCAATGGTCAGTTACATCTCTGATGAATCATGTAGGTAGGTGGAGTGGCAAAGAAGTCCATGAAATAGAGATAGATCTTCTAGGGTAGTGGCTCCCAACCTTGATCCTGTGCATGCAGGATTTTGTTCCAACCATAGTTGAAATCTCATAATTTTAACAAGCTGTACATGTTTCTTATTTATCTGCTTTTTAAGTCTAGGGGCATTACTTACCCTCTTAAGCAACATTATGTCAGAAATAGTTAAGCATTCCATGAAGAATCGCAGACTGATGTTCATGTTGTGCTTATTATGCTGCATTGCAAACAGTTACATAAAAAGAGGTAACAAAATTGTTTAACTGATCAAATTAAAGACTGAGGTGAATCAATAAGGCTCCTAATTAGTGAAAGTGAGGACATATGAGCACTAAAATCAACAATTTGCAATAAGGAACCACATCTGCATTGTGTTTATAAGTTTAAGGAAAAAATTCTGAATGAACTGAAACACATCTGTTGAACTGCCTAATTGGGAGCCCATTGATTCAAATAAATAAATAATTCCTCTAAGCATGAAAAGCACCTAATTAAGAAAAATCCTTGCATCCCTGGTTGGAACAAAAACCAGCATACACAGCGGGTCCCCGGGACCAAGATTGGCCACTGTTCTAGGGATCAAGATTAGTAAGTAGTAAGAGCTGGATCTAAAGAGCTGGGGTGCTCACTGTCCACCAGGGGGTGCTTATTCAGCAAGAGAATTCTCATCTCCAGGTGCCTGTCAGGAGAAAGAAGCAAGTACTTTTAACTCAAGAGGAATTGTGGGTAATGAAACCATTTGCATGTGTATGCCAGACTGCCTTGTGTATGTCAGAAGAGGATGTAAAGCAGGGCTGCATGCTTTGGCTTTTTAAAGCCTAATTGCCTGCAATATTACTGCTGTGTTTCAAACTGGCATATGGAATTGAAAGGCCACCTGGCATTTAGCCTCTTTTAGATTTTTTCCTCTAAAATTTTGTCTGTGTCAACTAATATAAATATCTCATATCATTCATCAGCAGAGATTAAGGTACTTGAGTTTCCATAGTGACTACTTTGATGTTTTCAGATTTTTCCAAACTGTGTGTTATTGAAGGCACTAGCGTTCATCATAACATCATATGTTCTTATGTAACATCATAACTTATGCCACAGATGATGTCACATTGGTTTGGTACTGTGAAATCAGCATGGCAATGCTAATATAAAACTAATACACTGGTTTCTGATGGAACATTGATTTGAGGCAACTGCACTGACTGATGTAATAGAGACTCTCTTGCATATTGTTGCAATCTTACATTGTTTTTTTCATCATAGCTTGTTGGATACAATGCTTCCACTTTAATATTATGCTGTTGTGTTCCTGGTGAGTGCTGGAACATTTTTATGTGCTGAAATTCTCTTTTGAGAGACGGAGAATGCAAGAGAGAGAAAGAGAGTGAGAGTTAAAGAGAGGAAAAGAGCGCGAGAGAGAACAAGGTGATTGATGAGTAGGAGGGACAAGGGTGCAGAAGGCTGTAATCGCTGGAGGGGAATATTTCTCCCTCCTGTTTACTCCTGCCATCCATCTCTCCTCTGACAGTTTTCCAGCTCTGTGTTCTCTCTTCCTTCCTCTCCTCCATCATTTCTCTCTGTCAGCTATGTCTCCCTCTTCTGCGTCTTGCTTTCCATCTTCTCTCAGATACTCTGGATTATCTGTCTCTCATTTAGCTATTTTATGTCTTGTTCCTTGTTTCTTTTTTTGTTTCCTTTTCTCTCCCATAGAGCTCTCGTAGGTTTCCCATAGTTCCTTCCAGTGACATGCCATTTTCCCCATAAGTGGTTTGGTTTCAGTTTACAGCTCAGGTGTGTAACATTGTAACATTACATTGCAATTACCTGAACTCTAGGCTGTGCATAGAAACGAAGGGTAGAGTAGCAATTGCTCTAGAAAAAGAGAGAAATCTCTATTAGGATGTAATTTTCAGGGATTGCGTTACTCTGTGACTTTCCTTTTAATGTATATTTTTTGTGTGTACTGATGTAGCCTATAGCTCACACACAGCATGCCAGAGAAGGGTGTCAAGCTGCACACACGCTCTCTGCAGTCAAATCAGTTTCCCTTGTGGGCTGAATGGGGTGGAGATGAACAAATGCATCCTCTGTTGCATAACACTCTGGAAAGGAGACAAGATTTAAAATAGCTTTCACACGTTTCTACTAATCACTTCTCATTTATTTTCAGATATGATATGAAATGATGTTTTATTGAAAAGATGCAAGACTTCCACTGAAGTCATCAACTTGCAGTTAGAATAAAAATGCAGTTCAGAATTTAAACAATTGTTCTGCGTATGATTTCAGTAGGGTAAGTCTATATCATGAATTGTGAATTGTTACCTTTATACACTTTTGTGGCCTTCTCCCATCAGAAGTTCATCCGTGTCTATTCCTTCCAACCCCACAACTAGCTAATTTTGCTGGGATTTTTCCGCCTGTTGTTCTATCAGTGTTAATATTATTTCCTTAGTGGGACCACCACTTGTGTCCTTTGCCCTCATAAAGTTTTTCTTTTGTATGCCACCTGACATCATGCCATCTTTTCTTTCATCCTCTACAGATCGTTTTCATATATATAGCTCAGGTGGTAAGAGCGGTTGTCTGGCAGTCGGAGTGTTGTCGGTTCGATCCCCCGCCCTGTGCGTGTCGAAATGTCCCTGAGCAAGACACCTAACCCCTAATTGCTCCCAACGAGCTGATTGGTACCTTGCATGGCAGCCTTTCACTGTTGGTGTGTGAGTGTGTGTGTGAATGGGTGAATGAGAGGCATCAGTTGTAAAGCGCTTTGGATAAAAGCGCTATATAAATGCAGTCCATTTACCATATACATAATGAATTCATTCTGTAAGTGATGTCACTCCAAATTTTTGTCCTCTCCATTGGTGTTGTATTCCTATGCTTTAATATGCCAACCAGTGTTGTGAATCTGTACCTCATTGACCATTCGGGCAGTGTCGGTATAAATGTAACAGTTTTTGGATTTTGCTCATTTACTCAGAAAATATGTAGGCTAGTGCTATGAAATTTTACTTCTAACAGCTCTGTCATGTCAGAGGTCATTATCCGTTTCAATTACGTTCATAACGTAATCGAGTCATATTCAATTTATACCAAAGTACAAGCAGTCTGATGTAATATTCATACGACCTAGTCAGTATAACTGGAATAATTGTAACAGTAAACGAGAATGTCCTATAATATGGATATGGAGGTTTTTTCTGCGCATACTAATGGTAATCAAGGAGACATTTCCAATTCTAATGTGAGACCAGCCACATCCTGAGATTATGAAGCATGGGGCTTCATTTATGAAAAAAGACGTGCACAAACATTGACGCATAAGCAGCTCCGTAACGTACCTTGAAGCGAGTCCAAATCGATGAGGAAATCTGTTTTTGTTTCTTAACACCCAAGTAAGCTTTTTCAAAGCAAATAGCTTACTATACAGACCAATCTGGTGTCTGCTTATTTTAAATGCATGTGACCAGGTGGCTGTTTCTTTTCCATTATCTTTTCCATAATTTCTTGGAGCACCCAGAAGATGATGCTATGTCAACATAGCAAGCAAATTAACTGAAACCATTTAACATTAAACACTGAACTAATTTAAGTCAAACACGTAGATGAGTACAATTAATTTATTTAACAAATACTAAACACAATTTAAAATGCTTTAGGTCTTCCCAAAAGGACGCTACATGTAGATGGTTTTCAACACCATCTATTGTCCCTAATCTCCAAATCTAAAGCCCTTTCCATGACCTCCCTGGGTACCAACCCTCTTGTTTTCTCTTTAGATGGCATTCCGTAAACATATAACAGTAAAAAAGCATGTTATTTGTTACAGGAACTTAGAGGTGGCATAATTGTAACAGCTGTTACCTTTATACAGACATCATGTCTTTTTGGTCACCTAGCAAACTATTCCCACTAAAATTGACTCAGAAAACCATACTAACTTTTCAAGGACAGATGACTGCTTAAAAATATGTATGATTTAATTTATTGTATTAATTTAATTTATTTAAAAAGAATGCCTTATATCTGAAATTTATGTCCTGAACAGGTTTGTACTGATCTTGTTCAGAAACATTTTTTTTTAAAGAAATCCCACCAAGGTTGTGAAATTGCTCCATTATTTTGGCACTTGGGAGAGGACTAAACTGTTTGTGTACAAACCTGAAATGGCTACTGTAGCCAATTTTGCATTTATAATGTGTTACATTTATACCGACTTTCCCCTTCCTATTCACTGTTATCTGATTTAAGTTATCTTTTTCTTTAGCTTCCCTCGCTACTTGTGCCTGATTGCTCTGTATCCATTTCATAGCTCCTTGCATGCCATATTGTTTCTGATCCAATTTATGTCTGGCTACCACAAAATTGTGAATGAGAGCGTTTAATTTATTTGATTAGTAAATAGAACGAGTCGTGGTAAATCGGTTGTTAATGTGTTGGTATTTGCGGCAGCAACAGAGCCGCAATATTGTGATTGTTTTTACGCTGCGACTATTTCCTAAATCCGGTTGCAAGATTTAAGTCCTTTGTGCTCTCCTTTTGTACTTTTTTTGTAATCATGTAATTTCCCCCTGTCTCAAACTCAGATTGAAATAGAGTTTATTTGCTTGGCAGATATGAAACATAATATTGCAATTTTATATTCTGGATGTGTATACAGAACAATATACAAAACAAAATAATAAATGACATGAGTCGCTCTCTCCCTCCGTAATTGTGTGATTGAAAACCAGGAATAGCACATTTGTATTGTTATTGTTAAGGGGTGTTTACTCAGTGTTCCCTAAACTGTACAAACCGTAAACAAATTGGGCTGAAAGGCTAATTTTATCATGTTGATAGGCACTTGGAATTAACAATGGCAGTTTATATTTTGGGGAGATATCCATTCTAAATTGCTCATGTTTGGAGCATGGCAAAAAAAATGAATCTGTTTTCAACTCCCAAACCAGAGGGTATCTTAACCATCTTGCAGACCGGACTAGGAATGAAGCTGGCCTTTGTCTCTCACCATTGTTTCTCCTCATTCCTCTCGCCTAACACATCCTTCTCTGCATTAGCTGAGGTTCTACACTCAAACACAGGACACTGTGCAACACTCTCAACAGTGATCAACTTCTTGTTATTTTGGCTGGAAAAAGGTCATGCATGCCAGTAAATATCTTATATTGACAAATCCCAGTATTTCATGCTTTCATTTTCTGTGATGTGCTATATGGTCGTGCAAATGATTCCTTTTAGACAGAATTGACATTTTTAATTGATTAAATTATCGGATGAGAGATGAAACAGCGGAGTTATAATTACTAAAAGCGTTAACATCTGGCCATTAAAACTTAATCATTTGTGGTGAACTAGATTTTAAAAAAGCATATTTGGAAGAACTTAACCACATTTTCACAACTGTCCTTCTTTTCCACTCTATAAAAACAGAAAAATAGTGACTATTTGGGTGAAGAAAACAGATAATATGGTAATTCTATATAAATTTAAAACTGTGTAGAGGTGGATATCTCATGCTGCATATTTAGATGCTTGCTGCAGTGTCAAGGGATTTGTGGGCTGTGTGCTGAGCATAGGCGAGCTGTGATCTGACTTCTGTTCTAAAAGTTTAGTGAGAGACAAAAGAACATAAGAGTAATCTGTGCTTCAATAGCGTTACTGGTTTTCATAATTTTTGAGTTGAACTGTTGTTTGTATTGAGCAATTACCAATACTGATACGCATCATGGTGTCAGAAGACAGCTTTTAAATTGGAATGGGTGTGGCCTGAAAGAGGTAAAAAGAAGGAATTTTTGAGGGTGAGTTTTAAGTGGGAGTGAGTGGGAGCTAAGAGAGGGAGAGAAGAGGTGAGACATTTTGTTTTCCTGTCTAGGTCTGGCTGGTATCTACTGCTGCTGATGAGGCTATTAATGGCTTGGAATGAATTCAGTGAGAAATTAAGACTCTGATTGATTACCCCAGTGCAGACATCACCAATAGCCAGTGCAGTCATGAATCCATGCTCTCTCCTAATTGACTCTTACTTTACAGACTATTTTATACCTTCGCTCTCTGCTAACTGACTCTCTTCCCATTTTCCTTTCGTCTGCCCCCATCCTTACTTAACTTTAGATTTTATTTAGTTAAATTTAGATTGCTCTGTGGTTGGCAGCAGATACAATCCTATAACTTTAAATATTATACGAAAGATGTATATGTATATTCATAAGTGTGTGTGTGTGTCTGTATGTATGTGTGTGTGCATGCGTGTGTGTGGGGGTGCCTGTGTGTGTGCAAGTGTGTGTGTGTATGTGTGTGTGTGTACTTATTTACATGCATATGGTGACAGAGCGACAGCTGAGCCAATGCTAAATAATTCTTTGAATAGAAATGAAATCTTTGTTCATGGAGTCTGCGGTGTCCTGCATTTTCAGGGTGGTCCCTTGGGAAAAGCTTTCATTTTGTAACATTGCGCCTCCTACGGGAAGGCATCTTCTACAGAAAGATATCAGTTACAATGCATCTTGTTGAAGGCATCCATTTTTTAAAATTAGGCTTGCGTGTTTTCAGCCAGATTCTCACTTTGCAGATTAGCTGAGTGTGTGCTGTCCCATAGTGAATAAATATACTAGTTTTGTATATATTCATGTATATGTATATCTCACTTGTCTGTAACTGAAAGAGCAAGAATCTCTAGATTTGAGTGCTTGGGAACAGCTACCTATGGCTAAGCTGAATTAGTTGAAGGCCTCCTACCTTGCCTCAGTTATATTTAATTAATCTACATCAACGGTGGATGAATAGAAACACAGCTCACCTCAGTTAAAGCTAACCTACAGCTAAGGTAGGTCAGTACAAATGTATCGCACAGCATCACAGGCATGGATAACCTACAGCAAAGTCAGGTCAGTGGAAGTGCAGCTTGTGTGTTTTCATGCCTGTCTCATCGTTTCCCAGTGATTGTGGTGCTGATATGAGGGGCACGACAGGGTGTCTTCATTAATCTCTGTGGTAGCTGGAAGTGATTAAAGCAGATTCGCAGTCTTCACCTGAGACCACGGGGCTCCCCGGTGAGCCATCTCCGCTAACGAGGGAGTTAATTAAGGGCTGCACATTAGGCTGGATTTACCTTGATTTCACACTGCAGCAGGTAGTGGCATTTCTGTCCTCTTTGGGGTGTGTGTTTGCCTTATATGGGGGAGCAGGACACAGAAGAGTCTGTGCCTTTGTTTTGGACAGGGACTGTAAGAAACACTTATATCACCATATGTATTGCTGTGTACATGTCTATGTAAGTTTTTGTGTGCATGACAGGCAAAATCATTGCTTTGCCTCTTGCTTTACTTGTACAGCCACATGGTAGTTGTTAACATACTGACACTTATTAACATATACTGTCTGGGTAAAAATAAAATGTCACAGACACAAAAAGTATGCAGGGCAGGTACTATAGGTCAACTTAGTATTGGAGAGTCAGACGTATGCTTTTTCATGTCTGACCTGTGTGTGTGCATGTATGTGTGTGTGTGTGTGTGTGTGTGTTTGTGTGTGCACGTGCATGCGTGAGTGCGTGCGTGCGTGTGTGTGCGTGTGTGTGTTTGTGTGTGCGCGTGCATGCGTGTGCGTGTGCGTGCGCGTGCGCGTGCGCGTGCGTGTGTGTGTGTGTGTGTGTGTGTGCGTGAGGTTGGCTATGTTTACCTGTGGAAAAGTGCAGTGGGAATGGTTAAAGCTGCCCCCTCCCTGCTGTCTTTTCTCATTTACTTTACCAGGGATTTCAAATTCAATTTTGACAACAGCAGGCAGCCAGAACACATCAATCACAGGAAACACACTGTTCAAACTGCTCTTTCTACATGGAAAGAAGGGCGTCTACCTTTTAGTTGATGTTTATTAATTGCCCCTCTTTAAATAGCATAGCTTTCTTTTTTTCTTTGTCTCCTTCCTCTGAGACTTGCAACATTTAGCTTTAGTCATGTAGTCGTAGAAAAGAATAAAAATTTCTAAATTGCTCTGTAAAAAAAAAAATCTAAATTTGGCTTGGTCTGCAATGCTTACTGTGAGAAGGTGCTGTGTGGTCCACTGCCAGTATAATGAAGCTATTCTCCTCCCCAAGGCAGATGGACTGTTTTAAAATATATGTCTGTGTTTTTTTGGGAAGAAGCTTTCCCTAATACACTGCATTTCCAAAAGTATGTGAGCAACCCCTTCTAATTAGTGGTTTTGGCTATTTCAGCCACAACCATCGCTTACAGGTCCATAAAATCAAGCATGCAATCTCCATTGACAAACATTGGCAGTAGAATGGGTTGTACTGAAGAGAAATGTAGTGTATTACCATACTTCTCACAAGGAATGAGAAGCTGTCGCTCTGCCTCAACAACCTGAAGCTGGTGGTGTGAGCATTGCCTGGACTCTCATGGTGGCCAGATGTTCCTGTGAAGGCGGGTCTCAATGGCCTGCTCACTTTTTTTAAATTTTCATTTCATGGTTTTGCCTTCATGTGTTTTAAGTTCCACTGTTGCTTTTCTGATTACTAGTGCTTATTTTCTGCAAGCACTTGGGTTATCTGTACTGTGCTGCCAAAATCTCTCTGTCGTTGCTTGAATTTTTGTATTTATACAATTTATACTTTTACAGATAACACAAAGGTGACTTTACAAAATTCACCAAAACATCGTCTTTGAGTAACAAAGTGAATTTATCAAGAATTCTCTTCATAAAATAAATCTCTCCCTTTCTTTCTCTGCCTTTCCATCTATTTATTTTTATATCTCTTTCCTTCCCCATTTCCCTGTTCTTATCACTCTTTCTTCCAGAAGTTATCTATCTTTCTCCTTTTGCTATCTTCATACAGTTCGCTTTCTTTTTTCTTCACCCCTCCTTTCCTCTCCCTTTAACTCTCCTTTCTCTCTTCTCTTTAAATTAGTTCTTATTTATCTTCTCATATTCTTCCATGCCTTATAAAAGGTAGTACTTGTGAATTAATACTGAAGTATCCAAACATATAGCATGTTATTTTACATGTATGCATTTATTACGTATATATGGATTATAAGTTATTGCCATGTTCAATCATGCATTGTAGAATATCTTATTTGTGTTACATTTGTATGGACATATTTAATATGTTTGCATGTTGAACATTTCATTACTACTTTTTAGCTTATGTTATCAACAGTAAAATAATATCAATGAAACTAGACATTTGTCTAACTGCAAAGTAGTTGCTATAGCAAGAACAGGAGAAATAGTTAATCTTTCACCAAAATATTTTGTTTTCTGAATACAGATTATAAATTAATGGTATAAGCAAAGCATATAAAGGGCTGTGATTACTGAAATAATGTTTTTAAAATGTGGGTTCTTAACAGTATATTGAAGAACTTTGTGATTAGAGGAGAATGCAATGTGAATTAGCAGAGTGGGGAGGTAGTTATTTTAATTTAGTACCTGGAGACCTAGACTGACACTGGATGACGCACGGACTGTCCGAACATCGAGTGATTAGCAAACACTAATGTGTCTGATCTATTCTGAAGCATAAACCAAGTGGCACGAGTGGCTGACTCGCTTGCTTAGTGACTGGCACACATTGCGGAACCACTGACCAACAGACTCACACTTTACTCACACTTTGACTCAATAGTCAATGCTTTGCCTGTGCCTTTGTTGTTGGTGCCTGTTTAGCTGTGTCCTTTTTGTTGTGTAGCAGTGTGTTTGTATCCTTGAGGCTGTGTAGTGTTTTTTGTGTCAGCTGGTAGATAGTGTAAAGTCATGTTTGTATCTGTGCAGTGATTAACACTTGATTTTGATTAGTCATGTCTTCATAACTGTGTTGTGTTCTGTGTATAAGCTGTGTCTTCACGGTTCTGTTGTGGTTTTTGTATCTGCTGTGTCTGTGCCATGCGGTGGTTGAAATGTCGGCTGTGTCCTGATAGTGCTATGAGGAGTTAATGATCTCATCATTTTAGCACAGTGCCTGCGCACGCCAGCAAACTGACCTGCTGAAAATTAAATTTAGTTAATCATCTGGAGAGCACTAAAGTCGCTCAGAGGTGCGCTGAGCAGAATTCTCATTGCACTCCTGTCCCTATCTCTTCTGCGCTGTGATAGGACTGTAGCCACTGTCAGTTATCTATGATTGCCATTATGACATTGATTAAGGGGTGGCTGGCAGGCATGTCTGAGTTCCAGAAACTGCACCTCAGACTCATTTGGCTGCTGAGGTTCTCACAGTGGTCCATTTGCATCACACACATTTCTTTTTTGCTGGTTGGGTTCTGTTATATAAGCTTGGAGTTCAGAGCTTCGCTTTCTGGTTCTGCAGCAGGTGATTTCGTTCCCCCTTCTGCAGTATATTGCACTGATCTGTGCTCTCACTCCTGCTTTACAGAGACTGCTACCCCTGGCTTCTGCCCAGGAGGGACGGGGGCCAAGTTGTCCCCTGCAGCACTTGCTTTTCCCCCACTTTTCCTCATATTTGAAAAATCGTGCTGTGGTACCAATGGCTTGCCAGTTCTTGCATCTCCATAGGGAAAACTGCTCCTAAAGCTCACACACTCATCTGCCTGCCGGTGACTGTTTTGCACACTTTACGCCACATAGTCGTGTTAGTGCTCATTGGGGGAAAGCTGTTTTCCCGCTGGCAGAGTCTTATTATATGTGTCAGGCGATTAGCTCAGCAGTTACCCAAGGAACCCTGGCCAAGTTAATTCTGGTTTACCTGCTTTTTAGAATGGCATTGGTGTTCAATTTTCACCTACCTGCTTACCCGGAAGTCCTGCTAATGACCTTTTAGGCACTACATCATAGTCCTCTGTTAATCATTTGGTCCTGTCACACGCAGCTAGTAATCACTGATATTGGCTTAAAAAAACTGCAAACGGTTATTGTAAGCCAGCAGCAGTATAGTGATTAACAGGGACAATTTCTGGGGATAATATACCTAAGTTGCTTTATTGATGCCAATTCCATCCAAAGATGTAAAAATGATTAAAGTGTAATTACACAGGAAGATGGATTAGTGCCTGGAGCTACCGAGGTCTCTTAGTCAAGAAAACACACATTATCTGATGAAAGTGAGAACACCATATTGGAACCTAAGAATCCATTAGCCTATGGAATAGTTGTAATTGGGATTGTAGTGTAACTGTGGAGATTCTGTATAGTGTGACCTATAGAAAAGATCAGCATTGTACGGAAGTGGTTAGAAAAGCAGTGTAGTGTAATGGTCTGAGTGGTCTCCTGTAAAAGTTGCGTGCAAAACCATGGGAGTGATTCCATCCTGCTAATAATGCCGCACCCAACCCACAGGTTTTATCAGGGATGCCATGCTTCACACGCATCTGCATATATGAATAGGTTTTCCAACTTCCCACACCACACATCTCTACACACCTTACAAGGCCAGGCTCACCTACTGTACCAGTGAACCAACAGTATTGTTTCTCAGCCTTCAGAGATATATGCTTACATCCCTTGCCTTGATCTTGTCCTCCTTCTAGTTCAACAGTAATTAATTTTTCGGCCTTCTTCTGCCTGGGTGTTCATGAATAAAAGTGTTGTGCTTTTGTCAGGAAAGAAAAAAGTAGAAAAATATCTTAACTCAGTGACCTCAGCAGATTCTAACCTTCTCTCTATCTCCCTTGTGTGGGCCTCTCACATTCTCTGACACTTTCTCTGTCTCTTTGTCCTCCCCCACTCACTTTCACTTTCAGCTCCTCGTTCTCAAATCCTCTCTGTCTCTGTTCTCTCTGTGTCTGCAGAGCCATCAAAGACCTGTCCGACATCTCACCTCACAGGTCCTGCAGCTTGTAAGCTGGAGAAGGCGTGGACATGGGAGCAGACCATGGGGGGGTGTGACGGTAAGGGTTGCTATGCATGAGGAAAACCAGAGGGTGCCATGGAGACAGACAGCTTCAGCCATCGCCTGGAGACCAGTGATGGGGCAGGCGGGGCAGAGGTGGGAGCTGGCCTAGGGGGGCTGGGGGTCCCAGATGGAGCAGGCACGGACTCTGGGTGGTACCTGCCATACCCAATCAGCTTCCAGGTGTCCCTGACCAGCTTCCTCATGCTGGAGCTGGTGCTGGGCTTCAGCAGTAACCTGACCGTGCTGGTGCTCTACTGCGCCCAGTCCAACCTGGTCGACTCGGTCAGCAACATGGTGACGGTCAACCTGCACGTGCTGGACATCATCGTGTGCGTGCTGTGCCTGCCGCTGACCGTGGTCATCATCCTGCTGCCCGTCAACCGCAACCTGGCGCTGCTGTGCTGCTTCCACGAGGCCTGCGTCACCTTCAGCAGCATCGCCACCGCCGTCAACGTGCTGGTGATCAGCGTGGACCGCTACGACATCTCCGTACGGCCGGCCAACCGGCTGCTGACCCCGCGGCGCGCCGCGCTGCTGTTGGCCGCCGTCTGGGCCATCTCATTGGCTGTCTTCTTCATCCCGTTCCTGGAGGTGGAGTTCTTCTCCGGGCTGGAGGGGGGGCCGGGCGACCCCTCCCTGGCGGCCGTATGGCGCAACCGGACGCTGTTGTGTGTGGGGGGGCAGGGCGACCTCACGGGGCTCCCCATGTACTACCACCTGCTCCTGCAGGTGCCTGCCTTCTTCACGGCCGTGGTGGTCATGCTGTTCACCTACTCCAAGATCCTGCGGGCCCTCAACATCCGCATCGGCTCCCACCTGAAGAAGGGCCCGCGCTTCAAGGGCCAGGGCTGCAGGGGGCGCCGCAGGAAGCGCAAAATGAACGGCGCGGGAGCAGCCGGGGAGGAAGGGGAGCTGATCAAACCCCTCTCTCATCCTCCCCTCATCCCCTCGCCTACTCCCACCCCCACTGCGACCTCGCCCCCACCCTTGTCCTCCGCCCCTCTGATCGCGGCCGACGGCGGCACCGCCCCGGCCCCGCCCCCACCCGCGGTGGGGGTCCAGGCATCGGTGTCGGCCATCATCGCGCTGCGGCGGGCCGTACGGAGGCACCGGGACCGGCGGGAGAGGCAGCGCCGTGTCTTCAAGATGTCGCTCATCATCATCTCCACCTTCCTGGGCTGCTGGGCGCCCATCTCCGTGGCGAACGTGCTGATCCTCAGCCTGGGCCCCAGCGACTGGCTGGTGAGGCTGCGGCTCTGCTTCCTGGCGCTGGCGTACGGCACCACCGTCTTCCACCCGCTGCTGTACGCCTTCGCCCGGCAGAAGCTGCGCCGCGCGCTCCGGAGCAAGGTGAAGAAGCGCGTGGTGTCGCTGCTGCAGGTGGACCCGGCGCCCAGCGGCACCGTCATACACAACTCCTGGGTGGAGCCGCGCAAAGGCCGCAAAGCCCGCCAGGAGGGCAGCGACGGCACGGACCGCTGCCTCACGGAGGCCGTGCGAGAGTGAGGGGGAGAGAGAGAGAGAGAGAGAGAGAGAGAGAGAGAGGGGGGGGGGGGGAGGGGGGGGAGAGAGAGAGGGAGTGGGGGAGAGAAAGAGAGAGAGACAGAGAGAGAGAGAGAGAGAGCTGCCATGCATGTATGTATGTGTGCATGAGAGACAGAGAGAGGTCATTCACTGTTTACAGTTTCACACAGACAAATGGGATGCCCTGGTGTACTGGTTCAAGCCTGCTGTTGTTAAGCTATACCGCATTGAAACAGATAGAGGTGCTGCCCTCCATTTCCATGGCGATTACTTCCTAAAGCGGAACTCACTGTTTGGCAGTCAATCATACTTGCTCTGTTTAACCTCAGAAACACACACATATTGCTTTACACAGGCTTGACAGATGGGCACACACTCAAGCAGTCATACAGTCTGTTTACACAGTACTGAATAATTACACTTAAGATACTCACACACATGCTGGAATAATGATTCTAAATGACTGTCCATTTAATTAATAATAATAATGGCAATCCTCTGTATGCCTACTGATATCCTCCTACGCAGATTCTAATAAAAAGACGAACAATGTTACACGCTACAAATAAGCAACCCAATTCTAAGTGAGAGTTTGCAATAGATTACTCATGCCTTAATTCAGTTCCAAGTTTCTAGGAGCGGTTACAGTATTCTGGTAATAAAACTGAAGGTGTACACGTGCAGTATGAATTTTGTTGAGCATTTTGTTGGTGTATTTTCAGGCGTGTGAGACTCTGTGCTTGTTGAGCAATGTGTGTGTAGGAGACTAGGTATTTCCAGGTGTGTGTGGATATGTGTATTTATTGAGCATGTGCATGTAACAGAGAGTGTATCTGTGGGTGTGTATTTTCAGGTCAGAGTGTTTGGCTGTGCAAGGTTTTTATGCGCTTGCAGGACAGGGGTTCCCTCATATGAGGAGAAAGGCATGAGGCTGTTTTTAGTTTTTAAAAATACTTTTAATACTAAAAGATTAAAACATAAATCAGTCATGTTGAATAAGGTTGATTATGTGCTGATACATTTTACAGCCTAAGAGGTTTGGATATTCTTTCATATAAACTCTCAGTAATATATTGGCAAGACTTTGCTACTTTGATTTGAGCTAGTATTTTAAAAGGCTTTCTGACTGTGGTGGTTTGCATTTGATAAACAGGCTTACTTCTGCTTGACTCATCTGGGCTGTGGGCCAACCTGTTGTTGTTGTATGTGGGGTTGGCTAACACTGTCACTTGGGGTCAGTTTGCTGTGGAAATGAATCCAGCTTGCCTGAGGCATAACAGAGCTACAGCTAAGGAGTGAGGGCTTCAGAAGAAATGCAGCTTATGTATGTCTAACTTGTCATATATAATGCACACACACATACAGTATATGCACACAAACACCGCATGCACTCATACACATTCTTGCACACACACATGTTTGCATGCATGTACACACACACACACACACACGCACACACACACACTATATACTGCTCCATAACTCAGTATGTATGTACTGAGCTATGGTGCAGTACATATGTACCTTAATATACATCCAGAACAACTCTTCAAAGTGTCCATCATTGATCATTTCCGAAACGATCCATAATTAATTCAGCAGATCAATTTTCTACCTGGGGGTTTCTATAATTGGTGCAACAAACCAAAGCAAAAAATCTAAAACCTTTTTTTTATTTTTAACCTCTTTAAGGTTTCTTATAGCAGATTAGTAAAGATTAGTAAACAATTATTGTGAATGTTGTTATACACAGTTAAAATTATTTGTGTTTTATGACGCAAATGAAATGAGAAAAACATGCACAACTTGTCATGTCATATGGTTGCATCTTGCATTCCGTGTGGAAACATGTTTACACGGGACAAATCAGTGATTTGGCGCTATATTAGGCATGAAGCCCAGGTGTGTGATGATGCTGTCAGAGTCACTCTTCCCATTCCTCTTCTCAGTGAGTGGAGTCCCAGCTCCCTCTGTTTCTGCAGTGCACGCAATGAAATGCACTCAACTGTGAGGCCATTTAAATTTTTTACCTACAGGAGAGAGAGAGAGAGAGAGAGAGAGAGTGCGTATGTCTGTGTATGTATACATATGTGTGCCTGGGTTAGTGTGTCTGTGTACACATGTGAATGCATGCGTGTATTTCTAAGTCTATATGTGCATGTGTGTTTGTGTTTCCATTCAGGATGCCATTGTTAAACAGGATAGTCAGACCCAACCTGAGTATTTGTGTGCAACCCATTAGGACTTCTGACCAGCCTATTATACAGAGTCCGAGGATGTACACTTCCAACCCTGCTGGGCACCTGCTGTACATCTGTACTTTGCACTCCCCTTGTGCTCTTAATCACCTTGAACATAAGTACATTAAATTAGCCATTAGAAATTCATTATTATTTTATATACTGTGTATATACAATAAACATTATGAAATGTTTCATGGGATTTGTTTACCCTTATGATGTACTATATGATAGACACAACCACTGATATCTGTAAAATGCATGGCATGTGTTACAAAATATATCAGTTGGTACCAGTTTTATACGTGCAATCTTTTGCATATATTGTAGAACATATTTTACAAAACATTCTACAGTATATTCATATTTTACACATGGGAGATTGGCAATGATTGATATATTTTCTAATATGTCCGGTGTATTTTTGCTCGTAATTTAGCCCATTTCATTTTATTGTAAGGGGAGGCCTTGTCCTAACACATGTAAAGATGGCGATGAGAAAGCATTTGTAAAAACCTGCTGGACTGGGTGTTCCTACCCTATAGACTCCAACCCTTCTGTTTACGCATGCCAGCCTTCCCGTACTTCTGTTACTACGAAAGGTCTCATCTGCCCAAGGATTTCCAGAAAGCACCGTCTGACATGGCTCACCATTACGCTGATGGAATAAAACTGTCTGTGTTCAAGAGTTGCTTAAATAGACCATGTTATTGTGGATTCGAGTTTGAGGAAAGAGAATGACCTTGACCTTCGCTTAGCAGAACAGAACTCTAGCCCGTATTCTGGGCGTAAGTGGTATTCATGCACACGTCTGATGTATGTGTTGATATCTATGTTGCACTTCTGTTTACGTGTGTGAATACCAACACATGGTTATTACTGTATACAATTTATATTGTGTAACTTTACTGTATTTATAGAGGAGACACAGTCTGTATTATTAAATTTGTCAATTTCAGTCAGTGTCCTACACAAGTGTTCAACTCTTTCCCTTGCAGAGTCCCAGAAATACATCACCGTAATATGTCACCATGTGCTCTTCTTTAACTGTGTTAGACAGACAGGGCAGACATCAGCATCCACAACAGGCAGATGGCGCTGTTGTGTAGCACCAAAAGTCTGTCTGGACAAGTGTTTTAGTCTTGTACTGAGACTTAGAATCTTTTCTTCTCTCAACTAGTAAATATTTGCTTGTTTTAAGTTACTTTTTGCTTGACAATTTGTCTTACCCCATTGGCAAAAACTGAAATGAGTAAAACTGTCTCACCTCATTGGCAATCGTTTTGTCTTATTTTGTAAAAACGTATTTGAAATAAGATTTTAAGTCTAAATATAAGACTAAAATACTTATTTAAAATGGACTTATTTTCTGTTTTTTGCAGTGTAGCTATTATTGCAGTGCGGTTATTTGGAGTTAAAAAGCTGTTACTGTTCTGTGGGTTTCTCTCCCACGAGAATAAAAGGGCTGCAGCAGCAGTACAGGGCAGATAGGTCAGGTGTGTGGGCTGCAGCTAGGGGGATACAAGAGGGAGAGAGCAGCAGATTCTGTCTCACGTGTACACACACACACACACAAATAAACAAATCATTCATGTATAGTCCATACTGTAGTTTTATACCAATGGATTCATATACCTTATTACAGTGATTGTAACACATGCAAAACTGTTCAGATATACAGAAATATTGCAATTGCAGTTTTATATGTGTACAAATCTTAATATACCCTCATATGCCAAACACGCATGCATACATGCTCCACACACATGAGAGAGTAGAACAACCTGTATGGCAGTTATGCTGACAACACTGCAGATTTGTCAGTCGAAGCCCAGTGACACCCCCAATGAAACAGCAGTGCATTCTGACTGGAGCTCTCACTCATAAATAGCAGTGGAGCTCAGCTGTGCGAATGAGCATGCAAGCTAAAGGGCGACGTCACCCCAAGAGCCAGAAGAAGAGCACACAGGTGGATCCCAGCGTTCCAGTCTCTCACTGCTCTACATTAAGCGGAAGGTGAGGCCTGCTGTTATGCTTTTATTCCCCTGAAACCCATGTCAGAGCTGTTACAATTATTAAAACACCCATCTTTCTTTTTCATTTGGACATGGTAAGGAACACCCGAGTGTTTCAATGGTGAGATTTTAAAAGCCAGTTTCCTCCGGTGCTTCTGCTTCAGGTTGAGCTCTGTCATTCTCCTGGCCACGTGATCCTTTCGTGAACTATGATCTGGCTTTGTGTGGCAAGAGTGAAGTACCTTTGGGCCCCCAGGCTGCCTCCCTAGGGGGCCCAACAGCTCCTCAGACAGTCTGCTCTGTTAGATACCTAAATTTAGCAACATGTCCCGGATTCTCTGTCCCCTGTGCTGTCTCCCTACCACTGTCTCATTGACAAATCCATCCACCTTATTCATCTCCAGTCTACCCTGGCCCCTCAAATATGATCCAGTCTACCCAATCACCAGAATCCTGTTTCACAGCTACATACTTACATGAGTGCAATGTCAGGCCTGCACTTGGTGGAAACAACATTGTAGCAGTGAAGATAAAATCCAATGTGTTTGTAGTCCACAGGGGTCTCTCTTCTCTTTCCCTTCATTCCTGGCTCTGTTCACATTGTCTATCTGTCTCTGTCCCTCAATCTCTCTGCTCGTTTTCCTCATCTTTCCTTTACTCACAGGGGTAAAAGCCTATGTTAAAACTATGAAATGTTTTATTCAATCTATTAAAAACGAAAGTGTGTTTACATGTGTGTGCATAACTGAACGTGTGTGAATAACAGCTATCAGCTGAAGCATTATAAACCTGAGACAATTGTTTATAGCAATGAACTGGCAACAGTAAAAGGGACACTGGGATAAGGTTATGATTGCACTTCAGTAAAGCTCTCATTTTTCTCTTGAACACAAAAATCTTAATCACTGTAGTCTACACAGTAGGCTACAATGTGCCGGTGTGATTCTCTGAATGTCATTCCACCTTTTCTTCCTCCCTCCATTTGTTTTTTTACTTGCTCCTCTCATACCAATGGGAAGACATCTGCTTAGGCTATGGGAAGAGGAAAGTCACCTTGAGTGTGTATGTGTGTGTGTGCATGAGCGCATGTGCATATGTGCTAATATAGTAATCGCCCATACATTCAGCTAAACATATCTGCTGGCGATTTAGGCTGGAAACATACTTGAATGTTCTGGCGTCCAAGCATCTGCCACGTCACTAGGCATGAAATGTATACTGCCCCCGCTGTTTACCCGGGTATTGCGTAGCGTTAATTTATGAGGACGTGCAACCCTCTGAACGACCGCAGGATGCCCATGCCAGTAATCATGCGTACGTAATTTAAATTAAGTTAAACCATTGCGCGACGAAGGTTTACCAGTTACGGGGTAGGTATCTTTACGCATGTCATTAAAAACACCACAATAATTAATAAAAGGCGATTAACGGGCCGAAATAGCTCAGTTGGGAGAGCGTTAGACTGAAGATCTAAAGGTCCCTGGTTCGATCCCGGGTTTCGGCAGATAAAGGGTCATTTTGCCCGGAAGGCAAACCTGGATTGATTCGCCACGAAAATTGTGAACTCCCGAATGAAAGAAGCGGGGCACACAAAACATCAGACACCGCCAAACTTGTTGGTTGTTTTTTTAAAAAAAAAGTATTTATTTCATTTTTTCAAAACCAAAACAAGTTTTCCTGTGGTTGTTCAATTTATCTCTGCCGAAAGAAAACTATTACATTACATTACACCTCTTATCCAGAGCAAGTTGCATTGTAGGAGAATATGAAATAGAGAGCCGGTTTCACCAACACATATTAAGTTCAGTCCTGGACTAAATGAGTTTTGTATGGAGAATCTTCATTCAAAATTCTATTTAGTCTAGAACAGACTGCTGGTTTTCATTCTTTCCCTCTAACCAGGGACTGTTTTAGACCTGGGACACCAGGTGAGTGGGATCTTTGGCCAATTAATCAATCAATTAACTATAAACTAGAAAGAAAACCAGCACTATTATTGGCGTTGAGGGAGAGATATTTCAGTGCATGGGGCAGAATTGTGCAATTCTATTCCTGGAGGGCTGGATGCAGATTTTTATTTCCACCAATTCCCTAGCTCAATTAGCTAATAGACTCTACAGGCCAAGAACATTTTACTTAGACCACAGTAAAACCCTTCATTCTGGTGCATACGAACAGAATCAGGTGTCAGTCATGATCTTGACAGTAAAATGTAGCTAAAATGTCCAATCGGACATGATTTAGCTAATTAAGTAATTAAAAACAGAGCTTGGCTTGAAATCCAAAAACAGATACATTCCTTCTTGCTTACACCTACTCAGGGGTACAAAAATTAAGCGATCCAGTTTGTCAGATGCATGTAACAACTGGCTGTTGCAGTGAGTGTCTAGCACATGGCAGAGCTATACAATTTTCACAAGGGGGCACTGTGAGTGCATTTTTAAAACAAATGTGTGGCTGGCTTACATAAAGCAGAACAGTGCAGTTCTCTCATCAAATCAATATCTCTTTTGTGAGTCCTGCATAAAACCTAATTGTCTCACAGAGGCAACTGATTTTAATGTAGTTGTTCATTTTATTGTTTAATCCCCAAAATGCCCAAAATATGACATATGGCACCTGTGCATCCACCTCACCCCATCTGAAGAACTGATGTAAGCTTCAAACTGACGCTTGAAAGAGCAAGGATGTTCCAATTGCCTTATACAAGTTTCTTTGATTCCTTATGTCCTTTCCTTGCCTCCTTTCCTTGATTCCTTCCTTTCCAAATCAGTAAAATATGTCCTTGTCCCGAACATTGTGGAGCTCGCTATATACATTTTAGTAATAATAATGTCTCATCAGGTGCATTTTTAGGCCCCTCTCTGACCTGCCTATGTGGCCTGGGCATTAATCTGGCCCTGGCTGTGGTTGTTGTTTTCCAATTTGGTTAAGAAAGTATCTGAGAACACATTCATTTATTTCATTCCTGGCACTGAGTTGTGACTGCACTTTGGTCCAGGGAAACAGATGCACATTTGGCCCAACTTTGGCTTCGCAGGACTGTGGCGGAAGAACTGGACACCAGCTGGCCCATAGTAAAGTTCTGGCTGATGTGGTCCTCTCACCAGGTTGTGTTGTTGAGGTAGAACTCTGTCACAAAAAGGAAGGTCCTGGCAAACAGTGAGACTGGTGGGGGATTTGCGTCACCCCATTGAGACTGTGGAAAATGGCTACCTTTCCACAGCAAAGGGGTAAGCAGTGCAGGATGTCCTATAGACACTCAGTGAAAGGAGTGTGACGGTTTGAGAATGAAAATTGATCTGAGTACACATTATGTGCAGTGCTTCTGCTGACTGGCTGTTTTCTTAGAAAAGGTGCTGCAAGACAGAGAGAAAAAAGGGAAGGAGAACTGGAACATTGGCTTAATATGCTTTTTTTATCAAGTGGGTAGAGGTGAACCCTTAGCATACTGAAATACGACTATACAAGACAAGATATTTATCTTGTCATTTATTCATATTGTTAATTATTTAGGTATGAACATAAAATGTATACTGTGTTGTTCTGTCAAAACTTTACCTACTTTTACAATATTTCATGGTTTGTAATAAATACAATAAGGCGTATTGAATTCAATTTAACTGAAGAAATGAAAAGAAAGTTGATCTGATCCAGAACAATCCATGCCTTTCATGGAATTGCCAATATTCATATTTTCTATAGTGTGTGTGTGTGTGTGTGTGTGTGTGTGCGCGTGCATGTGTGTGTGCATGCGTGGGTATGCATGGGCATGTGCATGTGCATTTATGTTTCAACAGGAATTTTGTGGAAACGCAGCTAAAACATAACAGCATATTTGTTTTAACTGCCTTTTGGCCTTTTTCAGCTTCTAATGGTGGAACATTGTTATTCAGATTCAAATAAACTATAGACTTCACTATATATTGTATTACCAAATTTGAATGAGTAAAAAACAGTAATATAATAAAAATGACTGAATAGTAGCATGAAAGGCAACAGCAATAAGAGCACAAGCAATGATCCAAATGATAGCAAATGGTCGTAAATAAATTGGTTTAAATAATAATGTTGATAAATTAACAGATTAGTATTTTATTGTGTTTAGGGAAATACAGTGAACTGTCATTAATAGAATATGCCCAGATAGTGCAAGCCGCAATGTATTGGACAGCCACTGGTCCCACTTGTGTAAAAGTTTTTCTTGGTTAAAATGTTCAATGTTAACATTATTATTTTAGGAATGCTACTCACACTTATGGGCCAGATTTACTGGTGAATCAGAGACACTGTGTGTATTAGGTGCAACTTCTTTCCTAGGATAGGATTGTTAATTCCTTGAATCCCTTAATGTTTATAGGTCTCGTTGTTCTGTACACTTCCCAGAAGCAGGGAAAATTCTGAATTTGCCAGTGATGCAGATAATTGATTCAATTAAGGACTTGGGTGGCATAAGTTCCAGGAGGAACTGGATTTCAGGAACAATGACTCCACAGTCAATTTCAGTCTGCTCTAATTAGTTTGAATTCAATTTTGTTCAGGCCAAATGACCTTCCCCCCCAACAGGACCTTAAAGTTGGCATCTTAAAATACTCTTGCGTAACTTGAGACCAACTGTGACTTTACACACCCATAATAAATGAATCTGTCCAAGAACACTGACCTGGATGGCCACCCACAGGAAGGGTCTGAGGGAGAAAAAAGGGAGGAGAGAGAGAGAGCAAGAGAATTAGCAATGGGTTTGTAACCATGGCAACAATGCAAGGTTAGTGTTCTCACCTTGCACCAAGAAGAGCCATTGTTGATTTCCAACATAAAGTACTGTACCAGACACTGCATGCAACCGCCCGCACTTGGTGATATAGAGGCATTTACTACAGGATCCAAAACTTCTTCATGCTATTCTTCACTTACCATTACAGTTGTTCTTATTGCTCCTGTGATGCATACACCATGTAAATGAAAGAAATGACTGTACTGCTCTGGACCCCATTGATTTAGAATTACATTGGAGAGAATGTCCCTGTTCACCCCTGCTGTTTCCCCTGTTTCCTTCCTGATGCAGCTGCTGCTTTCTTCACCATTGTGCTTCATATCACTCTTTATAATTAGATTTGCTGCTTTCAGCACAGCACTTAATTTCTTCTTCAGCCGTGGAGTGAGTCAGCAGTCTCCCCACAGTCTTCATCGCAGTGTTCCAGATGCACTCCATACACAAATGCACACACATGCATGCATAAGCGCATATTAAGACAAACACACACAAACAAAAAAGCTCACACATAACCATACAACTGCCACAGATTCTTCTTTCCCCTCTTTTGTGTTCTTATCTCCCCTCGTCTTGGATAATTAAAATTACAGCCTGTACAGTATTGATTATCATCACTGCCAAGTGTGAAAAAATGTAATTTATTCTTCTTAGACTAATTTTTTAAAAATCTTCTCCTCTCAGATGCACATTGGAGCTGAAGCTGAGCGAACAGAATGTGAATAATTCTCATTGCATGTGAGGTACGCAGGGTGCCATTGTGTGCCTGCCAGCTGAATAGAGCTAGTCCACACACAGCCTGTGGGCTTGTCCATTAGGCCTATTCATTTTTCATTACAACTGCCACATTTTAAACCCTTTTCTGACCTGTGAAGCATTCTATATAATTTCTTAAACTGCAATGCAAGTATAAATAACCTGCACTAACATGGTTTCATAAGACTGCTACATTTCATTGAATTCTAATTCCAGTGAGCTGAGCATGTCAAACAGGGTAACACAGAATTCTCACAAGGCACAATGGGGCAAAAGAGAATTGTGCATTTCATACAAATCACTGGTTCTGACATTACCATTATCACAACTTACTCATTTTTATTTTAAAACTGAACTAACAGGCTAGTTTAAAAAATGTAGTTCCTTAATTTAAAACAGGAAATAAATGGCAGAAGATATTTTGCAAACTCACCAAGTCTAAACAGGATGTGAACTTCAAGAATGAAAGGGTGAAAATGAAGTCACAAAGGCACATTTCAGAACACTGAAACAAGCAAAAGCAACCTCTTTTACCTTAGTTGTGCTGCTAGCAACTCTTCATTCAAATAACAACTGGGAGAGGGGAAGATGAGGGGGAAATGAAAGAAAGAATGAGATGACTGAACAGGTGAGCTGGGTAAAGCAGGATGACTGTGACTTTGATGGAAACACAGACGTGTAAGTTCTCAGACCCACAGCCTACTGTAGTTGGCAGGTGTAAATCAGCATTCATGTTTGTGTTAGAGGCAAATTTTTTCCCTGAAGTACCCCTCCCTTTAAATTTTTTCCAATTAAATTTTAGTTTGCTTTGTTCGCATGACAAAAGTATACAGTAAAATCTTTAGCATAAAATCAATCCTAATTCAATAACTCTAATAGACCCTATTGTCTATATTGTTCTTACTGGACAATAGAGCTGACTTAAGTAATCATTTTGTATGTTGGTTTTGGAAAGCATACATATGGTAGAGAACAACACACCCCAATTTCCTAAAAAAAAAAAAGAATAAAAGGGAGAGGTAAATGTAACTAATAATTTACATGGGTAGGAAATATTTCAGAGGCTGCAGAGAGGTCTAATATCATAGCAAGTGAATTTTTAGATGTTCAACAATGTTGTCCTGTCTAGAGGAAGACATTTGTTCTTTTGTCACAAATTTTAATCTCACATTTGTTTCATACAAACATTTATTTAATAATATTTCAGAATTTTCTTGCTACCCTATTACTGAATAAATTGCACTTGTCATTGTGACATACTGAATCAGTCCATTTAAGATGAAAACAAGTGCAAATATCTTGTTTATGTTTTTCAGTTTTATTGATAAGCTGACTGTCCATTCTTCATGAACCATAGCTGGCTACTAAATGACCTGTGACCTGTCAAGTACCAAGTATTCTGAAGATAATGGCCACCCAGTAGGCTACCTGATAGCAACTATCTTTTACCTGCATGACCGGTATTTTCATGTGCATTTATCGACCTCCTGTATTTTTGTAAACAGGCTTTTGTAAAACTGAGTATAGTTTGTTCTATAATTAATCATTTAATAAATGTGAAGAAAAACAACTGTATGTTTAGTTTTGAAGGCAAAAGAGTATGAACTTCCAACTACATAGCTTATTGTGCTATAGCAATTTTTATCATCCAGAACATAAATTTTGCTTTGAATTTCCAAAGTGTGCATAAACGCTGTGACTATGGTGTCCTGTGGCAACACACAATGAAATTCACAGTCTTCTTTGAGGATGGGTGAAAATAGGAAACTCTAATGCACTAGTGTATTATGTCAACATGCATTACAAAGCACAGGCTGTCAGTCAAAATACTGATTTGAAAGTAAAAGCAGCCCCATGGGCAATGCATCTTGTTTGCCGCCAGTAGTTTGCTTTTCAAGGGTGGCACCCCTAATTTTATGGATTTTTCTAATAATTCAACTCACATCTATGCATAAATAACATTCTCAATTGTTTTCCTATTTTTGTGGTTACTGCAGACTAAAGGCTTAGTACCAAGTGTATTAAACTAATTTTCTGACTTTTAACAGTGCAGCAAGAAAAATTGATATTTCATCCAAACTACAAGTAATTCTTTAAGTATCTTTCCGTGTTTCTGCAGCAGGGTACATTTAGAGGCACAACTAAACCTCTGCAGAAAACAATCCACTCTGATACACAATGATAAAGTTATTGGAGCAAACACAAGGAACACATGAAAGTGAAGCTGGTGCATATTTGCACTTGAGCAACAGTTAATGAAAACTAAATGTAGATAGTTACCCCATTTTACACAACACACAATGCTGCCATCCTGTACCAGACAAGATAATAGCAACATGAGAAGGTCTGATGATGCTAAATTTTCATTAGCATCAGTCAATGTAAGTTCATAACATTGTTTTCAATACAGAGTATATCCTACAATATCTCAGACTTGGTCTTGTATTAATTTCCACCTATGCCCCCTTGTTTTACTGCTATTTTATATCATATTAATGTAAAACTTTATTTTAAAAAGTAAAGTCTGAAACCAGTCCAATCCCCTGTTGCTTAACATGAAATGATTAAGTGTTTCAATTCCTTTTATAATAGTATACCATGTGCTTTTTAAAGAAAGGTGCCATTAACTGGACATGGCAATGTAAATGTATTCTGAAATGATAAAATAATATTGATATATTCATTCCTCCTTGGACAATACATTGGGCAATATATTCTAGCATCCTTTTTGCTGTTTTATCACTACAGCACAATTTCCAGAGCGATAGAGTATTTTTCAAGTTGTGTACATTTTTGCTTCCTGAGCTGGCCCTGAATACAGGCTAGACCATATGATCTTGACATTGCAAATTCAACTTATGCCATTGGTCCATAAAAACCAGGAGTTTTCAATAGAATATATTTGGCTTTGTCATATAAGGGGTGGGAAGGGTTTCCTCAAGTTCAGTACATGAACTCCACCAATGGTTCCCACAGTCTACCAGTTGTCGTCTGAGAGAGACATGCTTCTCATTTGATTAATGCAACCTCTCCCATAGAACTGAATGGTCACTGAGGCATTTGCCTGCCAAAACCAAGCCAAGCTGGATGCCTCAGTTAATGACCATACTATTTCTCCAGGCAGTTTGACGTATTTTAACCCACTGTGAGAAAACGCCTTTAAATTCAGGGAGTTACAATGCACTTTGAATTTTCAAAAAAAAAGACAGAAACCTGGTTCACAATGAAATCTTTAATGGAGTCCAGGATATTTTAAAGGCATAGTTAATTGATCTGGGAAAACTATAGGCCTCATAGTTTTATTTACATCTTTAAATCTTAGAACGCGTCGCTAATACAAGGTTCTAACATTTTTAAAGAGACATCCCTCCAGCCGAGGTTTCATTGAAGGCTATTAGAGTAATTCATTTTGTTTGGCATGTCAATATCAAAGACAGATTAAGATTTTCAATTAGGCTATCTCAGTTAAGGTGCAATTATCAAATATTTCAGAGAGATTTACTCTCCTTGCTGTTCAGTCAGGGGGCCTTTCTCAGTCTTTTTTTGTGATAGCACATCATGTCACACGAGTATCCGTATTTGATGCGGTCCTAAACTGTCTTTCAGTTTTTTGCTATACTGAATGCAATTGTTTTGAATGAAAATCTTTTCCCTGGTTGTGGCGTGGGTCGAGGATGTGTCAGGCAAAGGATGCGACATGCTGCTATGGAAACACTCATATTGTAATGGCGGCTGTCGTCACCCAATGTGTAGTTCACTCCTACGATCTTTTAGACCAATGAAGCAACGAGGCGTTTTAAAAATTTTCCGTCCACCATTTTAGGTTGGTTAAATGACAACTGGCGATTACGAGGTGAAGAAATTCGTCTTTCAACAACCCAAATTAAATAACCAACAAGAAGACACTTCGTTGAAAGGTAGCTAACGTTAGATAATTATTTTTCGATTATGAATGGGTTTTTTCCATCAGTGAACGAGAAGTTTCAATGGAATATCCCATCAGCCGATTGATGTATCTGGAGTGGCAGCAGCGATTAGCCTACATTATGCTCTTTGGTGACAGCACACTAGATAGCAGATAACCTTTTTGGTGCGGATGTATCTGAATAGCTAGCTAACATTGATTAGCTAGTATAACTTAGCTGGTAGCGCAGTCAGCATGTAGAACAGTTGCGGCTTGATAACACATTATATTCTCTCTGATAGCGCTACTGCCCTATGTTACAGCTGTATCTGATTGAGTCCGGTGATGTAACGTTAACTAGTTAACTAAACTAGTTAACTTTAGCTAAATTGCCGGTCACCGTGTAGGCTTTGTTAAACTTGGCTATACGCTAACGCAGCGTTCTGCTCTGTGCATATTTTTAGCTACTTGGCTATCGTTAGTTTTTGCAGGTTGCTATCACTGGTATCTTTTTAAATTGTAGCTACTTAATCCTAAAAACATACAATAAATAATGCTGGAATGCTTGAAATTATTCAAGTTATAACGTTACAAGTTAAGACACGAACCCGCAAGGGTCTTCCTATTTGAAGGCTTGTAGTTTATCAGCTTAGTAGGACCTAGGTACATCCCATGGTGTCTATATTTGGGGGCTGTAGTTTAAATGTCAATTCGGTGTGGTGCTCTTGGGTTTGTTTTAAAATGTTGAAGCTGGTGTTAATATGTGTTGGAATATGGAAAGACAAATGGACTAAATTACATTAAGGAACCACTTAAATCTTTATTCAGCCAAGTTTGTTAAAGCGATAACCATGACACTTGAAACCACCGGCCGTTTCCATTCCATTTAATTTAAATTAAATACAGTGAGCATTGGTAGCATAACCCACCACCTGAAAGATTGCAAAGCTCTACTTGGATTTGTGATTGTTTCATATTCACAAGCTGCTCGGATGGTGCTTGCTAGAACAGCCATCAGTGTTCACAGGGTGTAATCATGCTACATGAGGTAATTAAAATAAATAAAACCGCTAATCAGAGCAAGTTATTAACAGATTTGAGCTTGTGTTTTTTCGCTTACTAACTAAAGAAAATGTTGTAGTAATCGATACAGATACCTATTCCAGTAAAGTTAGTCTTCCTGTCTTCTTTTTCTTTCTTTGTCGTTCTTTTTCCCTCTTTGACTCTGACCAACAGCTCCAGGCACATGAAACTGCCAGTAATTGATATTGATATTTTGGCAGTGCTCTACATTCAGCTGAGTGGCTGCCAGTGTGCTGACATTGATGACCCTGTGAGAGAGAGGGAGGGGGAGAGAGAGAGAGATTTTGAATTTGAATTTGAGTGGGGAGGTGGAGAGAGAGAGAGGGAGAGAGATGCGTTGTCTCTGTCAGAAACATGTGAGTCAGGGTATCACAGCAGTACATTTGCCAGTGGCCTCAGTTTATCCACTAGTGTGTGTGTGTGTGTGTGCCTGTGTTTGTTTGTGTGTGATGGAGACAGAGTGCATGCATTTTGAAATGGGAGAGTGCTTGTTTTCACTGAATGTGGTGTAAGGTCCTGGGTCAAAGAGGTGACGGCAGGTCTCTGGTTTCAGTGTGTGTCCTCGGCCCTCTCTGACACTGATACACATGTTTATAATTCATAAGCTGCTTTACTTTCGGGAGAGTGGCTTGTGGCTTGAAATTCGTCTGTCATGGTGGTCAATTGCTGTGCATTGTGGGATTGGCTTATAGTGAATTTTACGCTTTTTATGAGACCAGAGTCATGTGTGTAGCAGGGCTCCGCAGTTCTCCCATTTTAGAAGCATTTTGTGTCAGCAAATGTATGTCTGCTAACTGGAAAAATAATGTAGGAGCAAATATTCAAATTGGAATGCATTAGTGTGCTAAATTTTTTAACTTGGGTGCACACGTCCTCCATGGAAAAAATGCTAGTGTAGACATCTGTGTAGGGGCCTGAAGTAACCTATAGCTAGTGGCTTGAGAGAGAGAGTAGCTGTGAGTGAGCTGGGCTTTGGCCCAGAAGACTGTACGCTGAAAGCCTGCAAGGGTTGTTAGGTAACTTGAACTGGTACAGTGAATATCTTGACAGTTGTATAAATAATCTCAAAAATATATTGCCCTGAATCACCCAGGATTTAGCCATTTGCAGATGGTGTCAATACTCAAGGACCAACCATCAGCTGCCTCTGTATGACCAGCACACAGAGAAGGAAACTGAGACATGACCTTTTAATTGACTGATTTGAAAATGTTTTGATGTTGGGTAAGAGAAATGATGTACTGCCTGCAGCTGTTGACTAAACAATGGGTCTGGGAGGTGACAGTTTCCAGTGCTGTTTTGGGGGGCATGGCTGCAGGCTTTTGCAGGCTTTTATTCTGGATAAGTTTGCTGTGTAATTTGGGCTGAATTATTAGACCCCTTTTCACTATTTGTTTAACAGACACTATTTGTTTTAAAGGCACTGTCAGAAAAGAAGCTGGGCTGAAGTAGCAGGAACTCTGACCTCATACAGTACATGTCCAGTTGTCCTATTCGGTTGGAGGACAGGTTTCTCCAAAAACTGCATAAAATATTCCCTTAGAAAAGACAGTGACCTTTAATAAATATATACAGGTACATTTTAAATAAAAAATACCAAAATCTGCTTTAGTCTCACACACTGCTGTTCCCCATTTCTTTTTTGAGTCAAACTAACATAGAGATGTAGAAGTCTGACTGTGACTTGCTCACACTTTTCTTGGTTGATCAGTTCATATAAACAATCATGCCTGATAGAGCTAGGCGTTGCTTGGTTTCCCATCTGCTATGTAAGAGGTGGGGTATCTCTCAGGAACAGGAATTCCCCTGCAGCTTTGCCCTCCTGACCTCCTGGAATGGCAGTTGCACCAGCAGGTTCCCCCTTTATTGCAGATGACCCTAGTCACTGGCCTGAGATTGACACATTGGTCAACAGGAAGAGACTAATGGGATCCCAGAGGACAGGCTCGTGTACATGCAGTATAGAGAACTGCCTCCCTGACACACACACACACACACACACACACATATAGCAAAACTCAAAACTGTTCCATTTTGAGAGGCAGTAAACTGGCTGTGAACCTGGCTGGATAGATCAGCTGTTCTGATCAGAGACTCACCGATCTCCTTTTAATCCACACGCACAAGCACACATGTACGTACAAGCTCTCACACACACACACACACACACATGCGCATACACTAAGGCAAACTCAGTCCTCCGCCTGCACAAGGGAGACTTATTTCATCAGAGCGAAGGAGGAGCCAGGAGTCCTCTGGGTTTTCAAGTGTTGTTTAGAAGGAAAGAAAGTTTCCCATAGGGAGGTGAGGCTTAAAAGAGAATCATGTTCACAGCACATGCATTTTCATGTTGTTGTAAATAATTTCTGGTTCTGTATGTCCTGACGTATTTGAGCATCGTGTGTTAGTATTTTGTGGAGTGGGATTGCTGTCCTCCCTGGGTGGAGGCAGTGAGACTGCTCTGATGGGGGGAGGGGGTGTGGGCAGTGAGAGCGAAGTGCACTGAGCCCAGCTCCCTCACACTTAAGCTATTTGTGTGCATGGCTGCCCTTTTGTTGAGGGAGGACTGTGTTTATATTTAAACTGTGCGCTCACTTTCAGGAGCCAGAGTCATCCCCTGGCACTTACTGGCCCTGGCGGCCGTCTTTACCTTTAAATTTCTTATTTTTTAGTTACTCAGACGAGCAGGATGTTTCCAGGAAACTGCGACTAAGGTTACCCGTGAGAAAGAGCACGCGGCATGTAGCAATAGCGCGGTCGTTTTCAGAACGTTTCCCTGGCGCCTGGCTGGATTTGGATTGTAGTGAGTCGTGCCATCTGCTCTGTTTGTGGAGACAGGAACACGCTGTTCTCGTTTGTGGCCAGCGCTCTGAGAAATGGATTCGCCTCTGTGTCGCTTTGGGAGTCTGAGATGAAGCTGAAGCTGGGAGTGGCACTACGCAGCTTTCGTATGCGCGGAGGGGAGGAGCTGGAGCTGGACTCCGCTCAGGCTGCTGCTCGCTGCCTTTAAAAGCTGCCCAGCTGAAGCATTCGCCCTCTGCAGCGTGACGCCCCACAGCCTTATGCTGACCATGCCAGTGTGGACTGAGACTGGAAGCCTAGGGCAGCTTGTTATTGGCCACACCCAGGGAGGCAGGGTTCTAGTTAGGAGGGTATCGTCCGCATCATCACACAGTCACAACATCTCCAGTGGAGCAGGTGCCTGGAAGTCTTTGCATTTCAGTATTTACTGAGGAGCTCTGCAGAAGAACTGCAGGCTTAATTGAAAAGGGTGCATATTTTGTGTGTACGTACGTACGTGCGTGCGTGGGAACCTACTGCGCCTTCAGACGATCCCTCAGACCGGTTCTCTTTCTCACGCCGGCCCGCATACTTCTCTCCAGCTTGTCATCCGCCCCATTACACCCCCCCCCCCCCACTGCTACATTCTGCCGCTTCTCCTCATACTTCCCTCTTTGTACTTCTTTTCTTCTCCTCCTCTCTTTCTTTGTCTCTCTGGGTTTTTTGTTTGTTCGCTGTGTGATGGTGAGCCCTGTTTTACATGTCTGAAATGGAGACATGACAGTCTGAAAGTTTAAAGAGGGGGCAATTCCAGCTAAACAGTAAATGGTCACATGGCCATTGAAAATTCAAACTAAAAATAGGCTAACGCTGCAAGATGATTTTCATAATATATTTTGCAGATGCAAGTGGAATACATGGAAGGATTTGCAGTATTTACACCATTATCAAAATTTGTATGGTATAATATCAATTTTTGTCTAAAAATCCTTTTTTTAAATCCATTCTAGAGCAGTCCATGGCCTCATGACAAAGTTCTTATTATTGCCTATTAATATGGATATCAAAGTTCTGAACACACCATATGGACTTCTTCAGTAATAGCAACTGTACTGGTACCTGCTGATTTACTTTGTGGAGTTTGTATTGTAACGTGAGTAAGATAAACATTGCCATGAGGTTTGAACTTAAGTTGCTCCCATAATTTTTTGGAATGCCCAAGAAGGCCCCACTCTCCAACGCTGAAAGGCAGAATTATTTTCAGGGAAAGAAAGAAAGCCAGAGGAGAATATGAAGCATATAAGGCTAAACATAGAGAACTAAAATGAAGTTGAGAAGAAAGTTGTTGCCTAGCCTTCCCTTCAGAGTGCAAAAAGGTTAGCAGTCAAGAAAGGTGTCGCAGAGTTTAGGAAACGGTCAGAAGAAAGCAAAGCCGATGAGGGTGAAACAACAGCAGCATTCCGCTTTACTCAAGCGATTGCCATGGCAACGACTCCTGCTAAACGGCATCTAACTAGCACATCAAGGAGAGGAAAGGTCTTCTGTGGGAGGCTGTGCATAGTGAATGCCTGAAAAATGATGACGCACAGGATGTTTCTGGACCAAGCAATCCCAGGCCATACAGACTTAGCAAAGAGGAGCAACAGGGGGGTTGCTATGGGGGCGGAGTCTCGCGCAGATGGAAGCGGGAGGAGGCACGGGACGTCTGCGGCAGGATCCGGCCGCGTAGACGGCCTGAAACGACCGCTCGTGAACGCGGACCGCTCCTGCAGCTGACCGACCCAGCTGGACTGCATGTGCCCTGCAAAACGCAGTGGGACCCGGGAGCGTGAGGGGGGTGGGGTGGGGGGGTGTTATTTAGGAGCAAGGCAGGGGTATCTGTATGACTCACTCTCTTTACCCTCCCCAGTAACAGCAACAGCATGCTCTTATATGGTGGCCTGTGCCCTGTTTGTTGAAGCCCAGTATACAGGGCTGTTGGAGCAGGCTGTGACTGCATGTACAGCCAGTGCTAATTCTAGTCCCTCTGCTGCCCACTTTTACACTGAGCATGCCAGTCACTCAGTCGCCTTACACCTGGTTATACATCCTCCTCACTTCAGACCTGCGCGTGCGTGCGTGCGTGTGTGCATGCGAGCGTGCTCAGAACATGCAGGAGCACGGTAGCTGAGCTCTTTAGTGACATTGGGAGGTGGTGTTGGGGAGGCGTTAAGTTGAGGGATGACACACTGCAGCTTGACGACACCCAACCACACACTGCTCATCACTGCCTCAGCTCATCTCAGTCCACAGCCCAGTTCTCTCCCACCACAACATCCTCATTCATATTCTCACCCGCATACATTAGCACTCATCTTCATTTACCCTCATACAGTCACTCATACGTAAGTTTCACAAAGGGACACACGTATACACACACTGACACTGGCCTTCGTACTTTCTCACACACACACACACACACACACACGCACAAAAACGCACGTGCACACTCACCTCCTGTCCTCTGCCCCTGGTCTTAAACGTTCTGTATCAAATGCAAATTAATTTGGCTGTGTAAATATGAAGGTAGCAGATAGGCTTTTTTTTTTTGTATGTTTTTGTCAGAGCCTTTTGGAGCAGCGCTGAGCGTGTCGGTCCGTGGGCTGATGGGGGCTTTCACTCTGTGGGTCTGTGTTTTTCCACTCTGCATGTCTCCCTCAGCATCACCGCTGCATCCACTTCACACCCGCACCACAGCTGCAGATCTCTCGAGTGGAAAATTCCACTCTGGTTGGGGGGGGGGGGTGCAGACTGGGAGCGAGCGAGCAGTACAGAGACTAGGAGAGATCTTCAGTGTAATTTACTGATGTACAGTGTGATGTTTTTGATTGACAGATGGCTGTGCACTTAAGCTGATGATGGGGTCAGTGTGTTAAGGCTTCCTCTTTCAATTAGAGAGAGGATCAGAAACAGGGATGGAATACAGAGAGAGGGTGCAGGCATTTTTGGAGGGGTGCAGTTTTGGCTTGGAGGAGGGGGGCGGGGAGAGTCTACACGGGATGTTCTTCTGCAGAAACATGTGAGGCTGTATTCACATGCAGGGCAACAGTGCTGATCCCTGAGTCTGCAGCACCAGAACTGCACACTGCACTACACCTCCCACATGCACACACTACTGTGCTTCCCACACAAGTAGACATCTTAGCGTAGCTTATAGTTCACTGTTATGTATAGAGTAGTTTGGTTTGGGTATGCATTGAGCTCAGCTAGACCCTGATATTTTCTGCGTGTGTGCGTGTGCGTGCATGCATGCGTTCGTTCGTTTGTTCGTTCGTTCGTTTGTTTTTTGTGAAAATTTCTATAAAATGTTGCCTAAATATATAGTTTTATGGGCCAATTTTATTTTTACACGAAACCTGTAGCTAAATAGCTTAAATACACTATATTGTAACTAACATGGATCCTTATTTTGTCTGGGCAACGGGGTTACAATTATTACAATTACATATTCAGAATGTAACTTTTTTTTTACATTTTAGATTTGACAAGGTTGATTTTCAAAGAAGAAGTGTCAGCCCAGTGTGTGTGTGTGTGTGTGTGTGTGTGTGTGTGTGTGCGCGTGTGTGTGTGCGCGTGTGTGTGTGTGTGTGTGTGTGTGTGTGTGTGTGTGTGCGCGTGTGTGTGTGTGTGTGTGCCTGTGCCTGCTGTCCTTCTACATGTATTATGTATCCAGGTTAAGACAGCAGATCTCAGGCGTCTCCCTGCAAATGATCACATTTCCGTGTTAAACTTTTACACCCCGGCTTGAGTTTCAGAAAGAGCCGGAGATCTCTGTGACGTCTGACTCCACATGCCAGTATGTCTCTCCTTTTCCCTCTGTACCTTCCTCTCCTCAGTGAATGAACAGGTCATACCTCAGATTTTTCTTTCATTTAAAAAACACTACTTCAAACTTGTACAGGACAAAGTATAGCTATAATTTGGTTGTATCAGGGAATTAAAGAATCTGTTATTTTCTTCTGAAACTCTTTTTTCTCTCAGTTTCTTTTCATCACAACCTTCAGTGAAAGGCTGATTTGGTCAGTTTGAAATAGGCAAGTTTTCTGTTTCAGAGCCAGTGAGAAGTGCTGAGACAAGAGAATTGATTTGTACAATGTCACTTGGCTTCTTGGGTTTCTGGTTTTTAGAGGGTCCATTGGTGGATAAAAAAAGCTGTGCAAGATAATATAGCCTACTTCTATTTATAGGCTACTTAGTGAAAAGGAGAGCTTCCTCCATAGGTAAGATTTTAAATGAGATATCTACGACTTCTAGCATAAATCTGCTGGCTTCTTTGGGCAATCATTCTGTTGGCATCGTTGTGCGTACTTGTCAGGCTCCAGGTTATTTAAGTTAAGGTTATGTGGGGCGATATCATTAGGGGTTATGACAATTACCAGTGCAAATGTGACAGGGAGACACATGACCGGTTTCTTTTGGCTTCACCCCAGAGAGTTCTTTAGATGCAAAGTGTCCCTAATGTGCCCTGGCGTTCTCGGTTCCATTTCATTCTGCTGCATCTGCTATACCAGGCTTCTGCTGTCCCTCTGTGAAGTTCAGTAACCTGTGAACCTTTCTGCACTTTTCTGGGTTTGGCTGGGATGGGATACCAACAGAAGACCCAGTTTCCAAAGCCCCCTAGATCCCCCTCCTGCTCCTCAGGCACTGAATTGTCTGAAAAGACTGCATTCCTATTCCAGGACGGCTAACGGGCCTCTTGGGCCAGGCCATTGATCTTCATCCTGTGTGAGATGCCGGCTGTGGCCACAGAGAACATGGTCTGAAGTTCTGCATGCCGGTGTGATGAATGCCTGTTAGCGGAGCACGTGTGCCCTCCATAAGCGCTTGTCTCCGGAGCGCTTGGACGAGGCATCCGCTGCGCCTTCTCATCGCAGCACGTGTCAGCGGCTCGAGAGAACGACACCGTCCTGCAGTTCTGGGAATCCCAGGAACTTGACCACCGTGCGCTCTGTTTGGGGGTGTTGAGTGGGGCGAGAGGCCTGGTCTAACCAGAGGCCATTCCTCCACATTCCCTGCATGCTCTCCTGCTCTCGTGGAGGTGCGGTGTGGGGTGTTCGGCACGGAAACGCCCGTGAGAGCGTTGAGACTTCCAGACCAGAGCAGTTCTGCAGGTCATCGGTGTCTATATTAGTGTGTGGAAAGTCCCTCTGTTGTGTGGAAGGCATTGGTAACACAGGTCAGTGCCTCCAGATCTGTCTGGAGTGATGAGTTTAAGTGGTGACACAGAGTGTGAGCTGTGCAGTGTAGTGGGTGTGTTCTTTCAGAATTGTTTGTCATGTAAACTAAGCTAATTTGAAAATGTCTCAGAATTTTCATATGTATGGAAAGCAGAAACACAAGTGATTGAGATGCAAATACCCTGCCCCTCCAGCATCCAGATTTTTGGACACACTTGTAGGAGAGGAATACGCCATTTCCACTGTGCAGCTGGAAGCAGACTGGCTCATTGTACCACTCATCCACCATGGGATTGGAAACAGGCCAGCTGACTTGGTTCAGGCTCTATTTGCATGCTTTCGTGTGCTGATCTGTCTTGAGTTCACCAGGTTTCTGCTTTGCTTAGGGCTAATTTGGCAGGCTGTGTAACAGCCTTGCTCCTCCCAGTGTCATCACAAAGAATAGATTAAATAAGCACAGCAGAGGTAAAGGCAGGAGACGGAATGTGGCTTTATCTGAAGGGACCATGGCTTCAGAGAAAGTTAGGAGACAGCATGTGGCTTTTTCTGAAGGTACCGTAGCTTGGCTGCTGGTAGAGTCCGGGCAGTTTCTCAGTCACGGCAGAGGGCAGCAGTCAGTGTGAGGGCATGTAGAGTACTGCAGCGCTGCTTGAGGGCGATGCAAACAGGAAAAGCCACCCTGCTGTTCTGGGGTCAGGCTGTGTTAGCTCTCGCTCTGTGGAAGAGAAGGCTAAACCTGGTTTTAGCTGTAATAAGAGACCGTGTGGCCTAAATCCAATCCCCTGAGACGTAAAGGTGATGTGAGCCTGAGGTTAGCCCGGCCGCAGGCTAATGACTGGGCCGGAGGCGGGCCTTGTTTCCGGCGTGTAAGCGCCTGTGTGATGCCTGGTCAGGGTAACCATGGCGTAATGGGCAGAGCGACCGCCGCGGCTGTGTGACGGTCGGTGTGGCTGACCGCGCCCGTTCTGCTGTTGAGAAAGAGGCGGGGAAGTGGCCTGCCTGCGCATGCCCCTCAGCCCGATTGGCCGAGCAGCAGCAGCCGCAGCAGGGGGGAGAGGTGCGAGTAACCGGAGCGGTGGATGGGGGGGGTGTCCCTGAGCCCCCTCCTGCGTCACTTCGCCAGGCTCGCCGTGTCTCCTGGACGTGCCCCAGGGACACAAACCCGAAATCGGATCTCCTTTTGGGATCGGGTGCCGTGCCACAGCAAAGGGCGCCACAGCCGGCTCCACTGATCTGAGGCCTTCGCCTCCACCCTTTTCTCCACCTCTCATCAACACCACACTCCCTACTATCACACTCTAACACTCTTTAATACCACTCTAGTTATTACTTCCCATGATCCTCCCTGTGCTGTCTCACACTCATCACTGTCTCTCTTCTGCATTCTTCTCATCAGCAGACTCTCCTACCATCAACAAAACCACCTGCTGTGTCACTCTTCATTAAAATCATACACTCTTCATTAATCCAACCTTTCCAACAGTGTAAACATTGACAGGGAATTCTCCAAAACTTCTCGTTGATGGGACACTGTAGCACTGTCCTTTCTGAACTCCTCTATAGTGAATATATGCTGTGCCTTCTGGCTTTACCTTAGTGTTCAGGTGAGTGTGTGTTTGGTGTGTGAGTCTGTGTGTGTCTGTGTGTGGCATGTTTGTGTGTCGAGCCCCTCTGACGTATGGTTTCCCTGTTGTCACCAGCAGAGAATGTGCTTTTGAAATCAGTCTGTGTTCATGGCGCCATCTGATTTCAGCATGTTCATGTCATTATAATGAACAGAATATTCGTGGCATTCCTGCTGCAGCTGATGTCCCTTTGTTTGCTGTCACACAGAAAGATTGTGCTCATTACTATTTCATTACTGGAGGCCTGATGAATACTTGGCACGGAGCAGTCAGATATTTACTCCTCCTACCATTGCTTTTTTGCGACCCAACATTTTGAAAATGCTGTTATGGCTTATATCTGTGTTTGCCGTTTGTATACCCTCTCTGCATTCACTCCTGCATAGTCTTCTCAAGATTCAGTTGTATCTTACGTGAACTTTATTTAGGCTACCTCTAATGCTGCTTTTTTCAGAGGTGCATTGTCTGTCTAGAAATCGTAATAACATGACTGGTATTTGGCATTTGCATCTCTGTGCGATGTTGACTACAATCAAGCAGGAAAATCAACCCTTATTATTGTGTGAATACAGGCTGCAGTCGTTCAGTCATACATTTGCATTAATGCTCATGATCCGACTTGCTGTTGCAAATGAATCGTGTGAAAGTTCCCTATAGTTTGTTTTTCAAGCATTTTTAATTTGTTGTTGGATTTTTATGTTGCGTTGGAATAAAAGTAGCTAGCCTATATAGTTTGCCTGTGTGTTTGAGCATAAATTAAAGCTGATTGTCTGTGTTTTTTAATTTATACACTTTCCTCATTTCCATTAAGGGTGCCCGTGATTGAACTGTGTGTGAGCATGTGTGTGCGTGTGCTAACAGGGAGTTGCTGTTGCTGTTGGCTGTTAGGTTGAACTCTGGCTGTGATCCTGTATTTTTTCACTCCTGTTTGCTACAAAGCTGCGCCCGGCTGATGACCACAGATGAACTTGGTGGTTATGAGGAGTGAATCACACTTCAGGTTTCCCTCACTCTCTAAAAAGCACAGCTTACCAACATCCATTCTGTACACCAAAAAAATAAAGACGCAGCATTGCTTTCCAGTATGCACAGTCATAGCAAAAAGCAGTGAATAACACAGCAAACACTATGGTAGAACAATGTCTACTTAAATTATGATCATTTTAGCTGGCTGTATATTTGATTCATAGCCCATTTTAGTTTGCCAGGGTTTTCCTGCACACAAAGCGAGCGCCCTAAGACCTGGAGAGATGGGTGACCTTTTCTCTCCTGAGAGATGGGCTAAGACCAGCTGTGGCGCTCACATTGGTTATGTAAGAAGACAAAGGCACAGGTCGGCTCGCAGCTGGAGGGGGGTCCCCTGCAGGGCTCCTGGTCTTCGTACACCGGAAATTGGGAGAGGGGCTGTGAATGTTTGTCTGGCTCAACTGATTTCTAGTAAAGATGGGAGTTTCATAGCATCACGGGTGGTGTTTAAGGTATTCTCTTATAGGGATTTTATGAATGAATTTGAGGGCTATGGGAGGATATGAAATTATAAATATCTCGTGTACAGTAGCTCTGTAATGTGGTAAAGAACATTTACATGATAATTTAGCCTGTAATGGCATTTTTGCGCATATTCATGGTTGCAGTAGCCTGTATCGTAGTGATGGTGGTGGTGAAGAATGGCAGTGAGCTAGTAAACATGGTAAAGAGCAGTTGAGGACTGAGGTAAGGAGGTTGTCTCCGCTCAGGTCAGCGCTGGACACAGTGCTGTGGGATGCTGCTGATCCGGAGACCGGCCGCGCTCTGACGCAAGCGGCTTTGTTGTCCGCCGTCATGGAGCTTTTGTTAACTTTGTGCCCTCGCTTTCATCCCTCTCTTTTAATCCTCCTCTCATCTTCTTCTCTGTCCGCCCCACGCTGTGTGTGTGTGTGTATGTGTGTGTGTCATGCGCGCGCGCTTGTGTTTGTGTGGATGTTTGTGGGTGTGTGCGCGTGTGCATTTGTGTTTGTGTGTGTGTTTGTATGCATGTTGGTGTGTGTATATGTGTGTATCTGTGTGTGTGTGTGTGAGTGTGTGTATACACGCCCAGTGCAGAGTTACATTCATTTAGCAGATGCTTTCATCCAGAGGAGCTCTCCACTGACCAGGTTGATGTCAGGCCCCCTGTCCTGGTTCTTCGGGTCTGTGTTCAGTCAGGCTGAACCGTCCCACCCCCCCCACACGGGCGCTGTAAGCTCCGCCCCTCTGTGGGGCGAACAGGCAGGAGCCGAGGCAGGATGTGAAACGGGAGGATGGGTAAACGAGAGGGACCAGGACACGTCCCCCGACCCCACCCACTCTGGAGGCAGAGTTAGTGTGTGTGTGTGTGTGTGTGTGTGTTTGTGTGTGTGTGTGTGTGTGTGTGTGTGTGTGTGTGTGTGTGTGCGCGCATGCTGGGCACAGAGCCCGCTGTCTCGGGCACGCACATGGGTTATGTACAGGGCACAGAGGGGCTGGAGGGGATTCTGCTGCTGCTGGAGTGGAATCGTTAATACGCTCTGGGCCTGTGCTACAGAGTAGTGAGGTTGTGGAGGGGGGTCCGGAGAACCCCTCTTGCTGTTTAATCCTCGCAGGACGGCCCCCCACCCCCCCCCCCACACACACCACCTCCCATCCCCCAAACTCCTTCACTTCTCCCCTCGTTCCCCTTGAAAGCAGCCTCTCTCCATGGCAACACTGTTATCAAATGCAAGGAGAAATGTACTGGCACAGACACATGCAGCTGCTCCTTCTAAAGTGGGTCAGGGCATAGCCCCCCTCTGCCAGCCACCGCTCATCCCCTGTGGCACTGCCCTGCCATCTCTGTGTTGTGTAATGTTCCTGTGCATCTGTGTGTGTGTGTGTGTGTGTGTGTGCGTGCGCGCGTGCGTGCTTGTGTGTTTGTGCGTGCATGTTTGTGTGAATGTTTGTGTCTCCTCTGGTGTGAATGTCTCACGTAGCAGAGAGCAGGGAATGATATGCCATTGCAGGAACAGCGTGTGTTGTGTCTCCTGTGTCACGTTTTTATTTGTGTGATATATTAGTCGGGTGTATTCATATCCTCCATGGATTTCTGTATGAACCCCCAATCCTAATAGTATTTGTTCATTTTGCTTGCTTGTATGCGTTTGTGTGTGTGTGTGTGTGTGTGTGTGTGTCTGTCTGTCTGTGTGGATTTGTTTGTGTATTTTTAGAATATGTGTCTGAACAGCCAGGTCGCTGGAGGTATTTATATCCAGGCTTTACTTGGTGACCTGTCGGATTTGTGAGGCCTTCCCCTGTCTGGTGCGCAGCCAGTTGATCAGATGAGCCCTTTTCCACCGTGGAAGCCCAGGCAGGCAGTGGGGCTGTGCCCTTGACTGCACCTTTGCTGCACCTTTACTGTACCTTGACTGGGCTTTCTCAGCTCTCACCGGTGTGTGTGTGTGTGTGTGTGTGTGGTTTTGGTTCAGTCAACACCTTCACATTTACCACACTTTAATTTCACCAAATGCATGTGAAGCGGCCTGTGTTAAGCAGTACCCCCTCGGCCCTGGGCCTTGCCAAGTGTTTTTAGAGGCCAGTCAAGTAAAACCCAGTTTTTCTGGTTTGAGTCTGAGGTTGTCATGTTTTTGTGTGTTGTGAGGTCCTGGTCCTGCTCCAGAACAAACGTTGTATGAGTAAGTGATGGCCATTTCCTGCTCTTACTTGATCACTGTGTGCATAGCCAGTAGCACTCTCCATTATTTACATTCAAGCTGTAGGGACTTGCATAAGTGCACACAAAAAGGTGTAGCTAGCCAACAAAGGGCTGCTGCGGAGCGCTACAACCCATAGAACCACAAATTCAATCGTCAGATGACCCCACCTTGGACAGTTTGGCATAGAAGTTGTTGGGTGGGGGCTTATACCTGAGTTAGTTCTGCTTTGCCAGATGCCTTTCAGTCCCTTATTCAGTGGATCTATCAGCACACCTGCGCTGTGTGGCCATACCGCTTTCACAGCACGAATGCACTGTGAGGAGAGGAGCCTGTGTATTAGCACTGCCTCATAGAGTCAGTCAGCTCTACCGTGGGCCTGTGTCTGCAGCAGGCTCGTCATCATGATGCAACAGCACGAGCTGGAATAGGCTAAAGGAGAGTTGAGACTCTGAATGTGTGGGATTGACAGTGACGTGGAGCTGTGTGTATGGCTGGAACTGAATAAAGGATAGCTTATAATGTGGATGTGTGGGATTGACAGTGATGTCTGTGTATGGCTGGAACTGAACAGAGGATGGCTTATAATGGGAACGTGTGGGATTGACAGTGATGCAGAGCTGCAGATATGGCTGTAACTGATCTGTGGTGGCAGATAGGGGCCCAGTGGAAGAACACTACCCTCTTAGGCTTGTAATGCGGAGTAGCAGAGCACCGGCAGCATATAAAAATAGTCACGCCTTGTTCCCAGTGGCTTTCTCCCCTGGCCTGTATAATGCTGGAGTGCATCTGGATCAGTCACATTCCCAGGCACAGGTGCTGTGTCGGCCGGCCCGTGCACAGGGCCCCAGCAGAATGACTCACAGCATCTGAATCCTCACCCCACAAACACGCTAAATCCCCTGTAATCCCCAGGGCGTGACCCCGTTTGCTCTTCGGCGCCTTCGCGAGATCGAGTTTGGCGGGTGATCATTTTTACGGCGGACCGAATGGCGCTCTTAGTTACCATTACCAGACAGATCACGATTAAATGGTCACAGATGGGCCAGTTATCTGCGGTGGAGAAAAAGCACAATTTACGTTCACTGTCCCTGGAAGAACGGCTGAGGCAGGCTGATTGGCCCAGGCCAGATCAGTGGATTGCCGATCGTCCTGACAGAAGGGTGCACACAACTCAATGCAGACGTGAGCTGATGGATGGCTGGTGCGCGTGCAGGAGCACTGCAGCTGGCTCACTGTCAGGCCTTCACATTGACATGCAATTACAATTGAAGTTACAGTTGGGAAGAGCCCTATGGGGAATGGTGTCAACAGTGCAGCCCTATAAAGACGTGGACTGACTTCATTTGAACTCAGCTGCTACGTGCACAGATTACTGTGTCAGAATGTGTAAAGTGAAAGTAGTGTGTAAGTAATTTTGTCTTAAAGGGAAGTGAGAAATTAGTATTTTTCAGAAAATATGGTCTATAATTGCTAATGACTGTGGTGCAGAACAGAGTCCTTTGATAGATGCAGGAGTCCTGTGTGCCACAGCTGATTTCAATGTAATAGCCCATGGTATTAGGTGTGGGTGGAGGGCTGGGAGCTGGGAGAGGCCTGGGCTGAGACGTGGCTCTGAATCGCCCTGCCTGCGCAGTGGCATCGCAGTGGGAGAGCAGTTCTCCTGAGTGCAGGCAGCAGCCCCTGTTTGTGCGCTTGCTGGTCTTTTGTCCTGCGCTCCACCTCCAGGCGTGTAGCGGCCGTTTGGGAGCGGTGGGGAGCAGTGGGGAGCGTTGGGCTGTATGGAGGCTGTCTGCGTGACTCTGCCGTGCTGGGTACGGGCCGGTGGCTGGGTGGGTGATGTGTCAGTGGGCGCCGGTGTGACTGGGACACGGGGCTGTCCCATCTCACCCTGTCACAGTTTCAGGCCGCCATGCTTCTCTGTAGGAGTTTAATTCTAGATTTTTGTGGCCCATTCTTCCTTTTGTGTGGTCCAGAAGGCTGGATTGTGGACTGGTGTCTCCCCTGCCGCTGATCGTTACAGCTAATGTCAGCTCCCCCTCGGCCCCCGTTAGAGCTATAAATACCCACCCCAGCTCATGCAGTAGCATCTCTGCACCACTAGAGGTGGCTCTCTCTGAGCAGCGGTGCTTTAGTTCCTGTTTGTGTGTTTTAATCTGTGCTAATTGGAGCGTTGGGATTAGGTGGCCTGATCTGTGCAGCCCCCAAAGACAGCATCCACAGCGGAACACCAAAGCCCTTCGCAACCCCCCCCCCCGCTCTGTGGCTCCTTACGTAATGCTTATTATTAACCCCTCTCGGCCACCTTTCTGTATGTGTCTGTGTGTTTGTGCTTGTTTTTTGTTTGTTTGTGCGTTTGTTTGTTTGTGTGTGTGCTTGTTTGTTTGTGTGTTTGTTTGTGTGCATTTGTGTGTTTGTGTGTGTGTGTGTGTGTTTATGTGCATTTTTGTGTTTGTGTGTGTGTGTGTGTGTGTGTGTGTGTGGGGGGGTCATAGGTTTGTTGATGTTGCTTTAGTTCCTGATCTTGAGCATACTCAACCCCAGCCCATCAGTCCGTCTGTCTGTTTCTCAGCCTGTCAGTATATGGAGAAGTGTTTCTCAGTGACAGGGCGCTCCTGTTCTTCTGCATGTCTCAGTGGAGGCAACCCCTCTCGTCCTCTGTGTTTTTCTCTCTGTTTTTCTTCTTCTTTCTTCTTTCTGCTTTCCCCCAACCCCCCCTCGCTTTCTTTCTCTCTCTTGCTCTCGCTCTCTCTCACTCTCTTTGTTTGGCTGCTCGCTTCTCCGGAGCTTCCACCCAACAACAGCTGCCTGCCGGTGATTGGCTGAGAGGCGGGCAGTGGGAGGAGCCTAACACCCTGTTGTGATCTTTTTCCATCCTGCTCATAGCATCACATTCAGTTTCAGGGAGCGAGAGACGGAGCGAGGAACCCAGCCGCTCTCACGCAGTTCACCACTGCGGCCCCAGCACAAACGCGGGTCTGTCCGTGCCTTAAACCCCCAAAACTAAGGGCTCCCACCCTGTCCCTCCCGGAGACGGACTACACGCGCGCGTTTCTCGCTGTTTTCCGACGCGGAAAGAGGAAATAAAAAGGCTGAGCAGGTTTTTTTTCTCTCCCCCTCTGCCGTTTCCTCCCTCCTGTTTGTGAAGCTGCAGCAGGGGCCTGCGGGAGGAGCCAGAGCCCTCGCAGGGTAGAGCGAGCGAGCGAGAGAGAGCGAGCTGCCTCCGCTGGATCCCGCGTCCCGCCGCCAGGAGTCTAATGCTGGCAGAGGATGAGTCCCGCGCTGGAGGCCATGCAGCCGGGAGAACAGCAGAGCTGTTCCAGCGCCAGCAAGGGCGTCCTGCAGGGGGTCCTGCTTGAGCCGTTCGTGCACCAGGTGGGGGGCCACTCCTGCGTGCTGCGCTTCAGCGAGCAGACCATCTGCAAGCCCCTCATCCCCCGCGAGCACCAGTTCTACAAGAGCCTCCCGGCCGAGATGAGGAAGTTCACCCCGCAGTACAGAGGTACGGGCGCCCGCCCCAAAGTACACACCCGCAAACGCTTTCATTCAGCCTGTGTGTGCTGCTGCTAGTGCCTAGCGCTCCCTCTCTCTCTCCCTCTCTCTCTCTCTCTCTCTCTCTGTGAATGACTTATAGCAGGTGTGTGGTGGGTCATGATGTGCTGTCTGGGTGATTTGTGTGCGGTGGATTCAGGTGCAGGCGTTGTGTGGCTGTCTGAGGGGACACTGTGAAGGGTAGGCTGGCTGGCCAGCGCGTCTGTAGGCCTGCGATGCGGGCGAGCGAGCGAGCCAGGGTACCGCGTTAGGGCTAACCGCCGTGCCGCTAGAGGGCGCCGTGCCGCGGACGCCCGCGTTCAGGGGGCAGGTAAGTGGGACAGGCAGGTGGGAGCGTTTTCCTTGTTCTTGTCGGAACGGCGCGATCGCGCTCCGTGTCTGTCCCAGCCCTTCAGGACGAGGCGCCGTCGCGGGCCCCCCCCCCACCCCCCCCAGGAGCCGCAGCCCGGGACGGGAAGGACGGAGGAGCGCCCCGCGCCCTGCCTGGACCCCTCGCCCCCCTCCTCGGCACCCCGGCCAGCCCGCGGAGCTCTCCCTGATGTTTTTTTAGGAATTGGTGCTGGAACTGGCTGACACCTGGAAATGGATGACATGTTGAAGGACAGGTTTGACGAGCTAGGCGATAATACCGCACGCAGACGCGTAGCTCCCGCCCACAGCACTCCTGTGCGCACACAGGCCGAAAGGCTCAGCGTAAGCACAGAGCGGTATGTGGAGAGAATGAGGAAACGTGGGGAGCGTGCCATAAATTTAGAATTGAAACGCAAAACACTCTGCTAATTCCCCCCAGGGTGTCATCTGGCAAGAAGAAAGATAATTGCAAGGTGATGACATCACTAACGGTGAAGATCATTGGCAGGAATTACACGGGACGATCTGCTGCTGGTTTCCTAACCAAACTTCAGCTCATCTGCCAGTTTAGTCGCAGAGCTTTGTTTTCTGTCTGTCTGTAACTGATGCTCTCGTTTCCTGATTTCAGTTTCGTTTATCAGTTGAAATTCAGCTGAGATTCAGAAGTGATGGACAGGTTTTTTTTCTGTTTGGTTTCTCTTAAGAGTACTTCCCCCGTGTAATGATTGGCTGTGTTCTTTTAACGTTTTGAAAGGATCGGGTTGTCTTTGTTGCCTTGCAGAGTGAGGGTGTGGATGAACTGTGCTGTCTTCCCTCCCCCTCCACAGTGAGAAAATATTTCTGCTGTTTCTGTGACAACTCCTCTACGAGGATGGATGGCTAACCATCTGTCTGTTTCCTGTGGTTCTCTCTCTTTCTCTCTCTGTCTCTCTCTTTCGCTCTCTCTCTCTCAGCTGCTTGTGTTAGATTGTACATACCCCCTCCCCTCCCTCTGAGCACTGTTAGTTGCTGGCTGGTGTACATTGCAGGGGGGGAGGGGGGGGGTGCTGTGTGCGGTCGTGGGAGGAAGTGCACAGAGACGGAAATAAACGCTGAGCTCACAGCACGCCGAAGAGACTCCGCACAGAGACTGTCCCGTAAATGAACTGCAGAGAAAGAGCGTGCACGGCAGACGAGCGTGCACGCCGGACCAGCCCGCGCAGGAGCCTCCTCGTAGCGTGCGGACCCCGCTTACTTCCTCACTCCTGTGTTAACGCGGCGTTCGCGCTGCCTGCTGAACCCTGTGTGAGGTGCACTTTTGTGGAGCCTGTCACTGTGTCAATATGTACAGCAGTGTGTTTTCGTAGGGCTGATCTCTTTGATCTGTTTGAGTCCTGTGGGTGAGCAGTGCGTCTATTTCAGCAGTTTGGAAGCCGTAATGTGTGAATATGAAGCTTATTTCTGTGATGAACCAGCTGTTCATTGCAAATAAAGAGATCAGATTGGAGTGAAACCACAAACGGCTCCTGTGATTTATTTATTTATTTATTTATTTTTGACTCTTAGCGGGGTTGTGTTGTTCTCGGTTGTACCTCCCTAACGCACACACGCTCACGCACTCACCCCTCCACATGCCCCAATGCTGCGTGTGCTGCTGTCCCTGCTGTGCTCTCTCAGGTGGGGCTCTGGCAGGGTGCTGCTGTCCCTGCTCTGTGCTCTCTCTCAGGTGGGGCTCTGGCAGGGTGCTGCTGTCCCTGCTCTGTGCTCTCTCAGGTGGGGCTCTGGCAGGGTGCTGCTGTCCCTGCTCTGTGCTCTCTCAGGTGGGGCTCTGGCAGGGTGCTGCTGTCTCTGCTCTGTGCTCTCTCAGGTGGGGCTCTGGCAGGGTGCTGCTGTCCCTGCTCTGTGCTCTCTCAGGTGGGGCTCTGGCAGGGTGCTGCTGTCTCTGCTCTGTGCTCTCTCAGGTGGGGCTCTGGCAGGGTGCTGCTGTCCCTGCTCTGTGCTCTCTCAGGTGGGGCTCTGGCAGGGTGCTGCTGTCCCTGCTCTGTGCTCTCTCAGGTGGGGCTCTGGCAGGGTGCTGCTGTCCCTGCTCTGTGCTCTCTCAGGTGGGGCTCTGGCAGGGTGCTGCTGTCCCTGCTCTGTGCTCTCTCAGGTGGGGCTCTGGCAGGGTGCTGCTGTCCCTGCTCTGTGCTCTCTCAGGTGGGGCTCTGGCAGGGTGCTGCTGGGACAGGCAGGGGTAAGACTGGCTCTGCATTCAGGCTGCGAGCAGGCTTGGCTGTGTGACTCACTGCTGCCCCCTCTCTCTTGCGCGCAGGAGTGGTGTCCGTCAGCTTCGAGGAGGATGAGGAGGGGAACCTGTGCCTCATCGCCTACCCCCTGCACAGCGAGCTGCCCGACATGGAGAACGTGGACCCCGACAGCGAGCCCAAGAACAAGCTGCTCAAGTGGAGCAACAAGAAGCCCTCCGCCCTGCTGCTGGACAATGACAACTACGGCAAGGAGCGGAGCAGGCACTCACGCAAGGAGGACAAGATCAAGAGGTGCAGAGACACACTGAGAAACGCTGAGATACACTGAGACACACTGAGACATTCCCACACTGAGACTTACTGAGACACTCCCACACTGAGACACACTGAGACATTCCCACACTGACACTTACTGAGACACTCCCACACTGAGACACACTGAGACACTCCCACACTGAGACGCTTACACACTGAGACACACTGAGACACACTGAGACACTCCCACACTGAGACACACTGAGACGCTTACACACTGAGACACTCCCAGACTGAGACGCTCCCACACTGAGACACACTGAGACATTCCCACACTCAAACACACTGAGACACTCCCACACTGAGACGCTCCCACACTGAGACACACTGAGACATTCCCACACTCAAACACACTGAGACACTCTCACACTGAGGCATTCCCACACTGAGACATTCCCACACTGAGACACACTGAGACATTCCCACATTCAAACGCACTGAGACGCTCCCACACTGAGACACACTGAGACGCTTTCACACTGAGACATTCCCACACTGAGACATTCCCACACTGAGACACATTGAGACACACTCACACTGAGACACACTGAGACATTCCCACACTGAGACACATTGAGACAATCCCACACTGAGACACACTGAGACACACTCACACTGAGACACACTGAGACATTCCCACACTGAGACTTACTGAGACAATCCCACACTGAGACACACTGAGGCATTCCCACACTGAGACACACTCACACTGAGACACACTGAGACACTCCCACACTGAGACACACTGAGACACTCCCACACAGAGATTCCCACACTCAAACACAGAGACATTCCCACACTGAGACAGGCAGAGACGCTCCCACACTGAGACTCTCCCACACTGAGACTCGCTTAGACGCTCTCACATTGAAGAACACAAAGAGGCACATCCATACTGAGACAATGTCACAGTGCAATATCAGAAGGCTTAAAATGCTTGTTCTATTAAAGTACAGGGGCTGTGGTACTGAGTGCTTTACGGTAATGTGCTCAGACTGGGGCAGGGCAAGCAGGGGTTAATCTGTACAGGGATTATGTCATCGGGAGCTTGGGCAGTGACACAGGCTTGACCCGCAGGGAGGTGGAGACAGCGAGGGCCTCAGAGTTAACAACACAAGCACACATGGTACACTGTGTGCACTGTCTGTCACACACACACACACAGTCTGCTCTCCTTTCCTTTCAGTCAAACATGAACATTCCTGTACTGAGAACGTAAGCGTGGTGCGACAGGTTGCGTCCGTGTGACCAATGAGAGCCTCTCGTTCCTCCGCAGTCATAACCGTGAGGAGGAGCTGGACTGGCTGCAGCAGGCCGAGGTGCTGTACTACAGCCTGGAGAAGAGCAATGCAGTGCCCCAGGTCAAGCACAACCCCTGGAGCCTCAAGTGTCACCAGCAGCACCTCCAGAGGATGAAGGAGAACGCCAAACACCGCAACCAATACAGTATCCTTCCCTCACAAAGCCAGGCCTCTGGAAATGTCCAGCAGTGTCTGGTACAGCGGTCCCTTTTCAGGCTTTGTAGACCAGCAGGTCTACTTCCTCCCACAGGCCAGCAGCTCCCCCAGACCAGCAGCTCTTCAGGCAGACCGATACCACGTCCTTCCCCTCACAGCGGTTTTCACTTTTACATTCCCAGTTTCACTTCAGCGTCACACTTCACTCTGAGCTTAGTTCCTCTCAGCCGATGCAGTAATAGGCATGTATTCCAGATGGCCGCTTTGCTGCTGCCTGCTGTAGAGCTGCTGATGTTCCTACAGTAGGAGGCCTCTCTGTCTGCTGCCGTTGCGCCTCCTTGACCCGCCCCCTTCCCAGAATTCATCCTGCTGGAGAACCTGACGTGGCGGCACACGGTGCCGTGCGTGCTGGACCTGAAGATGGGCACGCGGCAGCACGGGGACGACGCCACCGAGGAGAAGAAGGCCACGCAGATCCGCAAGTGCCAGCAGAGCACCTCGGCCAGCATCGGCGTGCGGCTGTGCGGCATGCAGGTGAGCGGGGCGTGGCCACGGGGCGGGGCTGTGCAGAGGGGGCGGGGGCGTGGGGCGGGGCTGTGCAAAGGGAGCGGGGTGAGCGAGGGGGCTGCGGGGCAGGGCAGCACAGAGGGGGCGGGGTGAGCAGGGGCCTGTAGGGAGGGGGCGGGGCCACAGGTAGGGAAACGCCATGCTCCTGGCGTTGGGGAGTAAAAGGCTCACTCGCAGAACGTGTCCCTGCAGGTGTACCAGTCTGACTCCGGGAAGCTGATGTTCATGAATAAGTACCACGGGCGCAAGCTGACGCTGCCGGGCTTCAAGGAGGCGCTCTTCCAGTTCTTCCACGACGGGCAGCGGCTGCGGCAGGAGCTGCTGTCCCCGGTGCTGCGGCGGCTCCGCGAAATGCAGGCGGCGCTGGAGGGCTGCGAGTCCTACCGCTTCTACTCCAGCTCCCTGCTCATCATCTACGACGGCGAGGCCCCCCGCGCCCAGCGCCCCCGCCTCCGCGGCGGGGAGGAGGGCGAGGAGGACGACCTGTCCGAGGAGGACGACGAGGAGGACGAGGAGGAGGACGAAGAGGCGGGCGCGTTCGGGTTCCCCTGCGGGGGCGCGTCGGGCGGGGGGGGCAGCGGCAGCAGCCCCGGCGGCGGGGTGATCAGCCGGGCGTCCGGGCGGGAGGGGTGCCCCCTGGTGGACGTGCGCATGATCGACTTCGCCCACACCACCTGCCGGCACTACGGCGACGCCAGCGTGGTGCACGAGGGCCAGGACAGCGGCTACATCTTCGGCCTGCAGAACCTCATCACCATTATCTCCCAGCTGGAGGAGCACAGCGCCGACTAAGCCACACCCCCTGACTGACTGATCGATCTGCAGCAAGACCTGCCTCCCCCACACATGCACCTCAGGCCACGCCTCCCCTGATGGGGGGCGGGGCTTGAGCAGGACAGTGGAACTAAGCAGGTGAAGGGAGGGGAGATGTTACTACTCCCACCGACCAAAAGGGACAGAACTAACTCATGTTCTGCTAGTTCTTTGTTTTTTTGTTTGTTTTGTTAGTTTGTTTTTTTTTGGTGTTTTTGGTGTTTCTTCTTTGCTTTTTTTGTTTTGTGCGTGCGTGCGTGTGTGTAGAGGAAAAGTTGAAATTTGTGATCTTTTTCCCACTTTTGTTTACTTGACTAAATGATTCTTAGCCTCATTTATGTTCTTGCACTGTTTTTTTTTCATTTTTATAGAATAAAAAACTTTAACGTACAAAGAACCTAAAAAATGTGTAAATAAAAACACAATAAAGCAATCATGGATTCCTAATCTTCCCAGGTCCTTCTGAAACAGAAGGTTCTGTCAGACACCGCACATCTAAACCACCAGCTTCGTGTGACACACACACGCACGCACACATACACACACACACACACTCACACGCACGCACATGCACGCACCCATATCCACACACACACACACACCCACAAAGTGTGCTGGGACTGAAACCATTAAGAAGTGGGAAGAATAGCGAGAGTGGAGACGACTGGAAAGGAGGAGAATAATGAAGAGAGGGAGCTGTGATCGAAAGAGGGAAGCTCACCGTCTGTCTCCCTGAGTTCTGCCCTCCGTGTCCCCCTGTGGAAGAGGATGGAGGGATGAAGAGGATATTGGTCCGGAATGAAAAAATGGTTTGGGAGGGGGAGGGGTCAACATCAGACTTTTTTTTGTTTGTTTGTTTTTGATTTTTATTTGTTGTCCCCGGTGACCCCCCCACCCCCCTCATCATTCCTGCAGTAGTCACTCAGAGAGAATATGTTAAGATATATTGTAGAAATGCAGAGAATATAGATCTTTATTTGGACTATTTCATAAAATTTTCATAAATTAAGCAAGAACTGATAAACTGTAAGGTGGATGACGTCTACATTCCATATTATTAATGGTATAATAATATTAATGACTATTGTTATTTGATGGATTCAGATACCTCTACCTTATATACATGTGTGTCCACAGTATGTCGGAGAATAAATAAAGACCTTTTTGTTTGTGTTCAATGCTCTTTTCCGTTTCTTCGGCTGTCACTTTGGGTGAGCTGGGGGTAGTAATATTACGGGGGTGGGGGGAGACGTGGACCTGTCTCATTCAGAATAAAAATTTTAAAAAGGCAGTCAGGGTGAAATGGAGTTTTGGAACTGCTTTGTCGATGAGTGAGATTACCGTTTTTTAACTGATCAATTAAGCCCCCTTGAGATAAATTGAAATGAGTCCCCTGTTGAATTTACGCATGTATTGAAACAGTAGTTTAAACAAACCTTTCTGAGTCATGTTAAACCAAGTGTAAGGTTTGTTGCTACCACACCGATAGATGATCCTTGATTTAACCACTACATTTCACTCATTACTCTTATCTAAATTAGGTTGCAGTGTAAATGAAGTTCATCTGCCTGAGATATATGAGCAGCAGTAGCAGACCTGGCTAATAGCATCGCCTGACTAGCAAGCATGCAGTGTGTGCTGCCAACCTGGAACCATGACAAATCTTAAACATCATCTGATACATCTGATACCATAAAAAGCTTTAATACCTTAAATGAGAAGTGCTGTGGGATGGGGATGGGAGAGGGGCCAGACACATTCTGAAGAGGTGGCTTTCAGTCTGTTGGAAGATGGCAACTGATAGGCATTCAGCCATCCTAACAGCAACGGCAAGTTCATTCCACCAATGGAAGGCCAAGATAGACATTGTGGAACCCAGTTGCCCATGACAATGGCGTAGGTGCTGTTAAGCAGATATACTATTATGCAGTTTTAAACATCTATCAATGCGGGTGCAACTAGTGCATTATCTGGCTCCCTGGCCCTGAATAGAGTTTATCTGAGAGCAGAATTCTGGTGGATTGGCACTCACAGTCACGTCTTCAGCAAGAGTGTCGTGCAGGAACGTCCTCTGTGAAGGAGCAGATAAGCGATTGACATCACTGGGGGGCACATGGCTGGGGGGGGGGGGGGGGGGGTTTGTGCCACCACAGCTGACCCAGCGCACCCTCTGACCTCACGAGTGCTGCTGTGTCACACGGCGCACGTTGGGGCGGGGGGAAGGGGGGGGGGGGGGGGGGGGCTGGGGGCTGGTTGGAGCCTGTTCCCCTGCTGCTGGAACAATAATGAAAGCAATTAATTCAGTGCTGATGGAAAATATGACAGGAATGTGCTTCTGTAATTTCAGGATAGGTTTACTAGCAGATGGAGGAGGAAAAAGGCATTCAGGAGTTCTTATAATGTAATCCCCATGGAGAGGAGCTGGCTGTGTGTGCACGTAAGGGGTGGTGTGACTAGTATTTGATAAATACCATGCTAAATCAACAGCTTGCACAGGTTCATTGTTTAGGCTCGGAGTAGATTAAATCATCAGTTTTTAGCAATTTCCCCATTTGTGTTTATTATGTATTTTAGCCAGGAAAGTGAGAATTACAGTCAGTATTACAGTGGGAGTGCATGTATCTGTCAAACAAGTGAGCTGAGATATGCCTGACGTCTGTCCCTTTGCAAGCAAGATGGTCCTTTTCTGTCAGTGTGAAAGAGGGAGTCTGTCCACCGTCATTTGCTTTTTTGCCTCTCTGGGAATGGGCCAGGTGACTGATGGGAGGAAGCAGGAGGTTAAATAGGGATTCATCACTGTGGTCTGAGGAGCAAGATTACAGTATCATCACAATGGTTTTAATAACACTTATGGCCTAAATTCAGTAGTAATAGCAACAGAAGATGTGCTGTACTTCTGTGCTGTGCAGTCCCAGGCAGCCTAGACCCCCATCTTTGCAGACAGGACCTTTGCATTTTTGTGGTTTGAACATTTTGATGGTTTGCAGGAGAAGATGAGTCAGATGGAGCGATTTTCATTTATTTGTCAGTAATGTTTGATCTGGATCTGCATCCGTGTGTGTGTGCGCGTGCAGTACATGCAATATATAATGTCTCCCTTCCTGCTTTATAGGTTGCTATGGCAAGTAGGACAGTTTCATAACAGTAATAAATCTCTATAGCAACCATGCTGGTACTTTTAGTGCTTTCTGAAGAACAACAATGACTGTGTTTTAAATGTTGACACAACCCTGTCAGAAGAAGATCTTTGCAAGGCCAAAAAGGCCCTCTTTATTCTTCTTAACCATTCATTAATTTCATTCAAATATAATAATCATCTTTGAGTAGATTTCCACACCCACCCCACCACAGATCACAGACAGAGAACCTGCAGTTAAGCACAGGGCTATCCAGCATGGAAACAGTGTTAGCCTGCTCAGTCAGTGCAGACAGCACTTGCCAGTCCCTGGCAGGCAGAGTGCAGGGTAGGGGTGGTGGTGGTCCAAACATTCTCCTTAAACTAGAGATGAACCAGGGAGACACACAGCAAGCATACCCACAACAGTCTTTGCAAATTGTTTTAATGGGTTGGCTTTTAATGTGTTTAAATCGCTGTGGTTCTTCATCATTTTCATTACAATAGACACAGTATGAAATCACCAACATATTAAGCACAAAAAAAACTTTGTCCATACAAAACACGAGCTTCACAATGTAAGTGTGTCTCACATTTTGTTGCAAGACTGGTTATGGAGTCATGTGACATAAACCATTTTTATGTTTTCACATAAATCTATATTTCCTTGGTGTTAAAATCAATTTATTTAAAAAATCTTTTACGAACTGGATTTTACCCTGCAGATACGTGCTCGCAGAAGCCAGTATTGACATGTTCAGTGGTGTACACTGTGGGTGTGTGCCCGTCTGGGGCAGGTGCTTATCTCCCGTGAGCATAAGGGTTCTACACTGGACGTCACAGCATTAGACTTGGCTATAGGACATGGTAGATATAGAGCGATACACTAGCGTCTTGTAATGTTTGTGGATAAACAGCCCCCAAATCATTCAAAAACAGTACTGTTTTATGTGAGTAGGCAGCACAGCTGATCAAGGGGTTTGGCTTGTTAATTTTGGCATGGTAATTTATGTTTCGTTATCTCTTTTTGACTATTCTCTTGTCATTCTCTTGTATTGCAGAATCATTTCCCATTGTGCAACCATGGCTGATAATGTGGAAGTGTTTCACTATAGCTTGAAATATAAAAATGTAAACACTGAATACATAATTAATGAAAAACTATTATTTTGCTCATTTTCAAGGGAGTGCTGCGGTCTGTATTTCTTGGTAGCTTCTCAACTTGAAAGCATAACCTTTCTTCAATGTTTGCATTGAAGAGAGTCAATTCAGTTAAGTTTTATTGGTATAGATCTGTTTATAGAGACACTGTCATGAAATATGCTCAACAGTAAATAGAAAAAAATTAGCAAGAACAGCTTCATGGATCAGTGTTCATTATTTTTCTTAGCTTGTTTAGAAACAGATACATAATTATTTTTTGGGCCTCACCACACTCTGTGGTGAATGAAATCAGATTTAATGGGAAAATCTTAGTTTTCCATCCAGTGCAGTGGGGACTATGACTTTCTGATATCCATGATTACCTCACATAATACTAACTCGTTGCTATGGACTCTGTGAAGTCATTGGTGCGGGGACATTTGTGTAAAAGCAAGGTACACACATGCACAAAAATAATAAAATGCTTTAATTGTTTGTATGAGAATGTTGAGGATCATAGCATGCACTTTCGATATTTTTTGATATATATATATATATATACATACTTAAAATAATTTAAAAGTTTTCTTCTCTCTTAAACCCTAAGATGTAGCTATAATTGTGACCCTGCAGGTATTGGAAATGGCTTACAGATATGGTTCCACTTTTTCCAGGCATGAGTGACACCAGTACAATTTGTCAGAAAGTTTCAACCAACCATGACACAGAATACAGATATTTCAGACAAGAAACAAGTCACATGTTTGGTTTCTGGATGATGCTGGTGCTGCTGGTGCATCTGGGTGATGTCAACACAATAGACAAACACTAGACAAAAAAGCAGAACAAGACAATGAAGCAATGTTCAGTTATGAGCCAGCATTGACGTGTCTTAACTGTTGCAGTCAGTTTTTTTCAAAGTTCTGGGCAATTTGCTGAATAGTTTTACACAGCTGGCTTATTATCACCAAGGTCTGTCGTTAATAAGCTGAATCAGTAACTCTAACACGCTGTAGGAAAGGACTGCAGAGAGTGGAGCCGTGAGATTTGAAGAGCCTCTCAGGCCCCACTCAGGACTCGTAAGGACTAAACATCCCTGTGTACAGACATCCCACACTGTAGCCACAATGTCCCACAATGTAGTCCCTGCTATGAAGCTGTCCAAGGGACAAAAAAAATTGCAGATTCTAAAAAACCTAGTCAAAACAAAATTTGATTAATTCATTAGGCATTGCACCTGCATGAGTACAATCACAGCACTCCCGAGCAGGTAGATAGGGAGCAGCTGAACAACAGAATGTGAGGGTCAACACTCTTATCTGCTTATCTTTGTCTCTTTTTTGCTCTTTCGGTTCCCTTTTTTGGTCCCTACAAATGTTTCACTGTCGGTGTGCCTGAAAAAATAAGGTAGCCTTCAACATTGCATGTGCACACGCTTATTTTCAATGTGCTGGTGTGTGCACGTATGTGTGATGCTTGTGCCTGCTCTCTGCATTGCCTTTGAACACCACAGCCCTGGTCGTAAGATCAAAGTTTGTCAATCTGGTGCCCAGCTATCACTCTTCCGTGGAGTTTGACCTTTGCTCTGGGAAAGATGTTCCAGCCAGCATTTGTACTCAGTACACAGAACCATCGCCATTCTCCTGAGAGAAAATACAGAGCTCTACATAAAACTAAATTCCTGTTGCATAAGCATTTCATGCTCACATAAACACTGCTGCACACTTATTGTACCCAAATGTATATATTACAGATTAATACAGCAGTATTCATTTTTCTATGACGCACAGACTCAGTTTACTGGATGTAATGTACTGTGGTTTTTCTACAGCTTTCTATTAACGCTGAAGTCGATTGTATATATAAAAGCAGATGTAAGCAATGTGCACACACACACATACACACACACACACATACAACAAGGTATGCATGAGAAACTCATGACTTCTGGTGTATTGAGGAAGTTAAGTGATGAGATATTGACCTAAGTTCAGTTACATCTCTGTTGTTTTTGAAGTCAGAATAGAGAGCAAATATTCATTCCCTCCATATCTGAACAAGTGATAGTAGTGAGGAATGCCCTGCATCTCACCCTATAGAGATGGACCAAAGTATTGCAATTCCTTACATAACCTTCTCAGAAGGGACAGTCTCTAGAAGAGCCAGAGTTTAATCAAATCCCCCAGTTTTCTGTTCTCCCCATAGTTAGAGATTATTACCAGTGATGACAGGCTTTAGATGAATTAACTCCAACCCACTGGGACTGCTGGTCGACAGCTGTCTATGGGATTCATCTTCTGAAACTGGCCTTTCATTGATGATGTGCAGTAATTTCTATATTATGAAACCAAAATGTATTTTTTTAAAAAAACAGCCTTTAATAAAAGCCGAGAATCTGCACTTTAACTACATATAAACAGTTTGATTACAGATATAAAATTGTGGAGTTTATGATCAAAGCATGGATCAGATAAATATATGACAATGTAAATGTAAATATGGAAAAACAGAAAGGAACAGGGAATTATATTCATGCACACAGAACGTGGGCCAATGCCAATGACATTGTCTTATGGGCTGTAACAGATAGGACAGGGTCACAGCAATTCTTCATATAAATCAAGGGAATTACGAGGACAGTGTCATTGTTTTGACAAAGCCAGTTATAAAGAGAATCGGGGGTGGAAACAAGATGGTGACCACTGGCGACTGAGTGGAGATGAGACAAGAAATGCCTGTGACAGCACCCTGCCATGGGGCATGGATGCCCTTCAGATGATGGAGGTCACATCCATTCTGACTGCCTGGAGAGGGGAGGGCGAAATAGAGTGAAAGAGTAGCTAAGCATAGAAATAATGAGAATCTTACATAACCAATGCTGTGATGTCATCATCCCTCATTTGGATCAGGAATTAGCTAGAGGCTGCTGTCAGAGCTGGTGCATTGACTTTGCCACAAAAGAAGGGTTCAGAATAACCACCCGACTAGTAATATAGCATACAAATCTGGACCTTGACAAAGCCAATCTGCCAATGAATATTCCACTTCTCTAACTTAAAAAATAGAATCACAATAGGATTTTTGCTCATTTCACATACTTGCTTATCAATTTTCTCAAAATTCTACTGTGAGGTTAGTTTGTAAATACTGTCTCTCCCTCTCTCTTATTTTAATTCAGTTCAACTGAAAATCTAACCAACAACCAGAATTCTAAAATAATATATGCAATGGTTTGTCATTATTATAATAATAAATATACACATATTGAGTTCAATTATACTGTATGCAATTAGCATGAAATGCAAGATAGTAAAAATGGATAAACCGAGCACAGAACATTACTCACTATGTGTGGTTTACATAACCTGTTCCCTGGTTGCTTTCTATCCCAATAGGGGTGCAAGAAGCTAAGACAAAGGATGCTGTCGGTTTATTCCGCTGCTGATGATCTACTTAGATCTGGTGTAATCCTGAAATAGAATGCCTGAATGAATGGGAAGGGTCTCACCCTTAGTAGGCTGTATTTTTTTTTTTTTTAATTTAAATTAATTGTATATATAAAGTGAATGTCTTTACGTATGTGGTTATTATCAATGAGGCATTTTCTGGGAGGAGGAGGATGAAGTCAGTAAAACAGTTAGTCTGTAAGCTCCATTCAGATTCTCACGACCCAAAATCATTATGGAATTACACTGAGAGAGTGATCAGAATGGTAGATTTGCAGGGGGATTTCTGGAGAACAGAATGAAATAGAATATAACCAGATCTGTCAGATCCTGCTGAGCCAGATTCCCATTGATCATATGTAGCTCTATTGAACTCAGCGTGCGTGTATGCGTGAGCACTACAGCACACTGTGAGCTACTGCAGGCGTCCACACCTTGCAGGACACAGTATTTTTATCCGCGTCTTAAATAAGACGTTTAAAAAAAAATCCCTCTTATCTGGAGCGGATGCAAATTAGCAAATCGCCTTCCTCACGGCATGTTCTGGGTCACGGATAGCCTTCCTACACTTCATCTTCATTGATCTGAGAGCGTCTGCTTATCTCTCCATGCGTATCTACATGTGTGCCTGATACTGTTTGTGAGTGATTACATGTTTGTGATTTGTCTGCATCTGCAGATTATTCTAACAGGGTATCATCTGGCATGGCATGGAAGCAACAGCTGGGCCAAGACAGGTCAAGGGTCACCACAATGTCTTTTTCTGGCATAATGATCAACTGGAGAGAAAGATTGTCCATCAGATGGCAGTTACACCATTTTTTTTTTTTTTTTTTTTTCCCCCCAGATAGATGAAACAGTGACCTCAGGCACTGGCCCTGAATCACTTTCATACATGATGGTTAGAGTGTGCTGCAGGCTGGATTAACTGCTCCTGGATCAGTGCTTAGGGGATACTGTGCCCCCAGAATTGCCCCATTGGTTCTGTGGGTAAACTCCTGTATGGAGACAGAACCACCAGGGCTTGAATGGAGAGATTCAGACAGGAGGTTCTTGTGGATTTTTGTAAAGTATGTTATATACTCACACTACATGCAAGAACAGTCACACAGTCATTACTGTGCAGGAAACATCAGCGACCAGCGACTGTTTGTCCTCCTCAATCCTGTGTCCTTCCATAGCCTATTTACTCTAAAAGCCTCTTACAGTGAGCACACTTGGGCTTAGAACCCTCACCTTTATCCAGCATACACTGCAGGCTGAGACGCTGTGGCTATTTAACACATATTGTACTATGTCTAAAACCAGACATATACATGTATTATGGATCTATATATGTATTTAATGCAATATAAATATGTCACAATTACCATATTACGTTGGATGTGAAGACATTGTTTATATCTTGCAGATGACCGCTGAGATTCCAGAATGGCCCCTGGACCCATTTTGGGACCTCTGGACCTAGTAAGCACTTACCGTACAGAGCTTTTTGTTGGAGACATTTGTTGGAGAGAGCTCTCACCATTTTCCAGTGGTTTATTGCCAGCTTCAACTCTCTTTCTCCCCCCACCTCTATATAAATCCAACATCTTCTTTCCTCTATGCTCCTGTATCTTCCCATATTGTTCTATTCATCTCTTCACACATCTCTTTTTTTTCTCTCAATCTGCCTGTTCCCCTCTGTCTATCTTTCTCTCAATTTCAGTGTAAAAACAGAAAGCCAATACAAAATGAAAGGGGGGGGGGGGGCATGAGTAACTAGAGGACGATGAGTAAAGGGCAGTTTTTAATATAATAATAATAATAATAATAATAATAATAATAATAATAATAATAATACATTTCCTCACATTTCTGCCCACAAATGGCACTTTAAATATAATAAAATGCATGTTGTAAGACTCAACAGCAGGCACAATAAATCTAAAATGTATAAGAGCAATGTATTCTGTGGGGAAAAACATAAGCAGGTCAAAGTGCAAGAAAAACAGAGCAGAGCTCTACCTGGTTACATCATAAAACATCAACAGATAATGGAAGGAGGTGTTTTTTGGTATTGGGGTTATAATAATAGAGTACACTGAAGCTTTGTTCACTTTTAAAATAATCTTTGGAAAGAAAGAAAAGTAAAAAAAGGAAAGAAATAAATCATATAGCCTAGTTTCAAAACAGAAGGACTGAAGCAGAAGAAATCAAAACTGAAAATAAAATAAGGAAATAATCATCTTCATAAGCTAAGAAATTGAATTTCCCTAGATTACAAAGGACAATGGATTGAGAGAGGGAGGTAGGGAGGGACGGACAGAGAGAGAGAGAGAGAGAGAGAGAGAGAGGATGATGTAATGGTAATGAGGCTGGGGGGGGGGGGGGGCATTTGCATGTCTTCACCTCCGTGTCGTTATATAACCAAGGAGAACAAGTATTTCTTTATTCAGGAGCAAAGACCGTGCGAGTGTCACTGTGTGTGTGCACCTGCACACGCATGGTCTTCCATGAAGACAGTATCCAATAGAATATGTACATTTTATATTTTCGCTAAAGTGTGACTAGGTTAATCATAGTCCTTATTTGTGTGCATGGATCCTGATCAGCACGGGTCAGTGTGGTTATTATCTGAGCCTTTTGATAGAGATTTGGATATATGAGTGCGCCTGGAAACAATAGTAGTTACAAAAACATGCAGAGTGAGTTAGGAAAAAACTAAGCCTGTCGCCAACAGAACCCCTCTTCTGGTTGAGTTTATCCTTAGAATAAAGTGAATCTTCTGTTTTTACTTCACTTAATCACATATGATTTTTCACATGTTTTTGTAATAACTGACCACATATGTAAACCACAAATGTAAGCTGTCAAATATGTAATTTCTTCTTGAAAGCGTGTTGTTTGTGGTAAACTGCAATCACAGCCTCTGTGCTTTTAATGACATTCCTCATACAATGCTGACCTCTGTTGCTCTTAGAGTGAATTACACTGTGGCTACAGTCTTTTAAAAAATGGAAGGAAGTAAGCAACACTCATCCCTTCTCATTTTTCTTCCAGTCCTGGAAGCCAAAGTTACAGTAAATAACTGTTCCACACCCAGCAGTCAGGTCATAAACTGCACATTTATGGCAATGACAGAAAAGTAGTATGCTATGCACTATTTATAACCAAGCATGCAATTAAATCACAAATCTTTCCACCACTTATCCTACGCAAACCCAATTATATATTATATTGATATTATTATTGTTTATATAGGTAACTTATTTAAATAACTGATTTTTCATTTACTCACTCTATGACAGAGGTCTACAATCCTGGTTCTAGAGTGCCACAAGCTCAGCTGGTTTTCATTTCCACTTTAAAATCAGCACCCAATTAAGACCCAAGTAACCAGAGGGGTGTACTACAAAGGAAGATTACGGGGTTAGCAAGCTAACATAATTTTTATCCTTGGGTTTTCCATATCACAAAGTTGACTCACTTAAAATTGGGGTATATCGCCATGGTAACATATGCTGCACGGCTAACCTGCTCAGGTTATGTTCAGGCTATTGAATTGAAACATAGAAAACTGCCGCCCTTTGACAAATCAACTCCATGGATCCTGCAGGATGCTATTGCTACCCAATGTTTCCTAAATTATTTCATATTACTTGGCCCTGTGTTTTTTCATCTTGCCATCTCTGAAGAGAATGTGGCCATTCACACTTTATGTTCCACATCAAAACTTCTTCATGGAAGAAGACATTATTTAAAAGAATGTCTTAAACAGCTTATGAAAAATTACATTCCAGAAAGGCCATGTTGGGGGGGAGTAAATACAGATAAAAATTACAAATATTTAGTTGTAATAAATAAATATAGAATCTTACAAACCTATCCAGACATACGTTTGCGTCATTAATGTACTGTATGTTTGTGTGTCAGCTTTTTAGCCAAAAAGTGTAGAATTTATTTTAAAATGTACAATAATACAAAAATCTTATTTGTGAATACAATATTCTGAACAAAATGCATGGGGTCCAAGCACACCCAGCCAATATCATGCCTTTTAACAAATGCCGTATCAGTGCCAAGATCACTTAGCAGCCATAGGGAGGTACCCAATGTAACAAATTAGATATTTTATCGGAGTCTGAGGTGGAATTTGAACCTAGGTCTCTCACTCACCCAAAGATTCTGTAGACAAACACGTTACCAGCTTTAAATATTGGGCTGAACCAATGTTTAAAGATGGTAGGGAAACACCCAGATGGGCAATGTGAGTGTGGTATGCCTGTTGTGGTATGACAGTTGAGAATGCTATCATAACATGTAAGAAATATAGGGAAAAGAGGAATGTATTATTTCAAGGTGTTTCAGAATCAGGGGTTTCTTCTTTTTCTTTTAAAACTTTTTTACGTGCACCTGGACGTTTTTTCTCGGATATAAATTGAGGATTTGATTTTTTATTTATTTTTCTGATTTTGTTTCATCGACCAGCGGAGGGCGGTAATACGCCTCGAAGCCACTGAACTGCATTGCTCGAAGCCCTCACAATACCGGAAATCCCGCAACAAGAAGAACACTTACTCTTAGCCACACCTTTTCCGGTCGTCGTCACACTGAGAGGCCCAGAAATATATATATATTTTTTGGTTATCGTGTTTTGGAAGTTAAACATGAGTAGCCTGCATGCTTTTTTTCTGATTGTATAATTCAGTGAAAAGAGAAAGAAGAGAAAATGTCCTTTAGATTAACTAGACCGAACGTGACTATAAAACGTGTCTATAAGCTAAATTATGTTTTGCGGATATCTGTGGTTTACCCTTCTGTCTGTAACACCCTTGTTTTTATACTAGGCTACCTATATTCTAGTACTTCTGCATATATGATTTTTTTCATATATGCAGAAGTACTAGCTACAGAAAAAAACGTGTATTCGGCCTGGAGATCTCTCCATGCTGCTTGTAATAAAGAAGCCCTACAGCCCTGAACAGAATGGTGATTTTCCACGACTATATCGAAGCGTACCGTTTATTTTAATTACAGTCAAATAAAAATCTTAACACAGGTTAAGTTGTTGTTGTTGTTATTATCATTATTATTATTATTATTATTATTATTATTATTATTAATAATAATATTTTTTTAATTTTATTTTTATTATTGCTGTTGTTTAAATATACAGCTGTAGGAAGTTTGGCAACAAAGTTAGATGTCAGAAATATTGCTTAACACCATATAAGGGTAATTTACTTGATGGCTCCGAAAAAATTAGTCTAACAGGTAACAGAAATATATTGATGCGTTGAAAATCAATATAATAGAATTAAACACATCATATGTTGATATACTATGGCTACGTTTAAAGTTACAATGTGTACAGCTAGGTAGCTACTACAGAACAGTCAATGCTGCCCAAAATGAAAACATAAATTCACCCGACCGCTTGGGTTTAGTTAACCTCCGGGCTTGTGAAACTAGGCCAATGCTGATTTACATCTGACGTGTATTAGCTGCTGTAGTGGTGACGTGTCTCTAAAAGTGATTTCTTTTCAGAGCGGAACGGCGAGCCGGTGCCATTCAGACTTGACTGATCCAGCACACCGGGACCATTAACACACTGGGATCTACACAAAGGGCGCTATGGGCAGTGAGTACATTTTCTAAATAGGTTAACCAAAACGTATGATTATATTATGATAGAGAAATGCAGCAAATAGCTCTGTTTACAATGAAACATTTCATTGAAGGTTCGGGAAATCTACCGTTAAAGCGTGGTATAGGCGGAGGCCATTTTTTGTTTTTAACTAGTATCTGGAGCTGTAACCTTTATAGCTGGATGCCGTTTAATTTTTCCACAGTATAATAACGTATCCATAACAGTTATAAACTACCCAGTAATCGTGTGGTTCATTGAAATATAAAGATGTTAATGTATTGGTTTGAGATTACACATTGGCTGCTTAATCTATGTTTCGACGGTGGAGAGCGGTTACGCTAGGCTAACGTTCTACACTGTACAGAAAGGCTATTATTACTTGACTAAGTTAACTAACGTTGACTAACTAGCTGACTTAGTTTTGTGTTTGACGTAAGGTAGTCAATAACCGTTATTACTTCACATGGCTAATGTTACATGAATAATTTCGAGAACTCCACGGCAACATGAACGGCGATCGTTTCTATGATCGTAGCTTGCTTGCTAGTGGAGGTAGACAATTTTGTTGAAGTGTTAAAAATACGATCCTGCTATTCATATCAAGTAGGTAGCTGCACTAGTCAACCATTTTATTATGTGTTAATTTCTGCAAATATGCATTGTTTATGCACGGGTGAACGCGTTGATGTTGGATTCAAGGTTGTAAGACTGATGACGTAGCCTAGCGTTACATCTGTACTAGCTAGCTATATGGCCCATCTGGTTTGCACTCCAAGTTGGCAACACGTTAATTGGATTTTCTGGTGCTTTAAGCAATTCTATGTGGCATTTTCGCGTTATTTTACATTCATATAGCGATTGCTTTGTTACCAGCGTTATTATGATAAAATTGTTCTTTCGATTACGCCATTTGGCTAATGCTGACTTGTCTGTTGTATGCCACGTCTCCTTGAGTCTGAAAAGATGCCTCGGGTTTCCGTTTTACATTTTTGATCAATAGCCCATAGCCTCGATTATTAGCTATCATTCTCTCGATGAACTATACATTTTGTTCTATTTGTTTTTCAGTAAAGTTTTTGGAAGTAATAAAACCGTTCTGTGCGGTTTTACCTGAAATTCAGAAGCCAGAAAGAAAGGTAAAGTTGTGTATTCACATTTTTCTCTTCATTTCATGACCCGTTACAACTCCGTTACATGGGTGTTCACTCTTGTTAAAATGTTTAATTTCTCTTCAGATTCAGTTCAGGGAAAAGGTACTATGGACTGCCATCACGCTCTTCATCTTCCTGGTCTGCTGCCAGGTAAGTAGCCAATTGCTATCCAGTAATCGCATGGCTAGCCATTCAAACATCCGCGGAGCTGTCCCAGTATTCAGCACAGTTCCGTGTGTTCCAGTATTTTATGAAGTAGCCAGTTATTTTCACCTGATGGATTGCAAATTTCTAGGTGGGTTTGTGGGAATGTATGCAAGTTCTGTGATGATGGCAAGATTTGTGTAGCATTATATTAGTCTTATATAATATATATAATAGTGCCCATGCTTTCTTCTCTCCTCTAGATCCCCCTGTTTGGGATCATGTCATCGGACTCTGCCGATCCGTTCTACTGGATGAGAGTGATTCTGGCATCCAACAGAGGTGTGTTCTTGAGATCTTGATCAAGCCTTGAGTACTTAAGTTCATAACCATAAATCACCCTTTTGCTTACCACTGTTAATGTTCTTTTAAGGCCATAGGTGGATATTGGTTAAGGTGAAGATTTCCTTTATTTTGCATGTTCAAGGAAATTAATTTTGTGCAATTGGCACATATGCAAGACAGGAAATATGAGTGCCACATAAAAATAAAAACAATCGATAAAGCTAGATTTCACACAGATACTAGGAAACATTTTAGTGTTCAAATAGTTAATATGCTGTTCATAGTCATTTGGTTACATTGTGGGCTGACTAAAGTATGGTGGCTCCAGCCAAAACTTTGAATGATTTTTTGTGTGCTGCAGCCTGGTGTTTCCTTTCATGTTGGATCATGACCTTGCTGTTATACAGACCTGGCTGGATTCTGCTTAATTTTATTTTGTTTCCCTTGCCCGCATGCCCTGGTCTGCAGGTACTCTGATGGAGCTGGGCATCTCTCCCATCGTCACCTCTGGCCTCATCATGCAGCTGCTGGCTGGAGCCAAAATCATTGAGGTCGGGGACACCCCCAAGGACAGAGCACTTTTTAACGGGGCACAAAAATGTAAGCCTGCACCCGCCAACCCAGACAGACTGCCTAATCTGTTGTTTTTTTGTGGGGGTAAATGAAAAAGATATGTTATGGACCATGCTTGGAGAAACAAAGAGTTGGAAAAGTATGGGGTATATTTGTGTTGAGAGAGTATATGTGTGATGGGAGAAAAGACAAATGAAAAAAGACAAGAAACTTGACGCTCTAGTGTGATTTAAGTCTGTTAAACTGTATTCAGACTCACTTGAATTTGTTTTTGGGAAAACTCTTTGGTTGTATTTGTGGCATTTCCATTTTTTACCAAATTTAAAATGTCCTTTTGTAGTACAAAGTGTTTCTGGGACAGTGTCTTTTTAAAGTACTATACAAAATAAATTGAAGTGAATGTTGAAAATCAAACCTGCTTGTCTACTCTCTGGTTATGTTATTACCCACAGGCTTGTTGAAATGGCTACTAATGGGTCATTTCAGTTATGCTGCTTCTATTTAAGGAGGGCCACTAGCATACATTTATCTGCATTTCTGGGGTTCTGCTGGAATCCTTGACCATAGTATGCTTGTCCTTGCTTGTGCACTTGTGTGTCTGTAAGCGTGTAACGTTGCTCTCTCTGTGGTTGGCAGTGTTCGGTATGATCATCACCATCGGCCAGGCCATCGTGTACGTAATGACTGGGATGTACGGGGATCCCTCGGAGATGGGTGCTGGGATCTGCTTGCTAATCATCATTCAGGTGAGCCACTTACCCACTCTCTTTTTTTTTTTTTTTTTTTTCCTTTTTCTCATTGGTCAGTTAGTACAACCCCTCTGCTACTAGTGGGGCTTTTAGCTGTGCAGTGAGGCAGCTTGCTAAAGTGTGCTTTTGATTTGTCTCGTCTCGCTAGCTGTTTGTGGCGGGCCTGATTGTCCTGCTTCTGGATGAGCTGCTGCAGAAGGGCTATGGCCTGGGCTCTGGAATCTCCCTTTTCATCGCCACAAACATCTGCGAGACCATCGTCTGGAAGGCCTTCAGCCCCACTACTGTGAACACCGGCAGAGGTAGGAATTCAACAGACGTTTCTCTAGGGCTTATAAGAGCTGGGATTGGCGCTGGCTGCTCTGACACAACGGACCTTCTGCAGTTAGTGTGTTCAGAGATATCTCTTGATTTGATTTGAGTTACATGCTGAGCAATGCCTACCAAGTCCCTTTCTTTAAAGAATTAATTTCTCTAATTAATTCCAGTTCAACATTAAAATTATTAGGTGACCTGAATGGATTCAATGATTTTGTGTAATTCAAGCTTGTACAGCATGTTTGTTGCCCTTCAGAATGAAGGTTTGGCTGGGTCTGGTCCGCACTTTGGGTTGACAGCAGCGACTAGAAAGTGCAACCTGTCTCTTATGTTCAGGAACGGAGTTTGAGGGAGCCATCATCGCCCTCTTCCACCTGCTGGCCACCCGCACAGACAAAGTACGCGCCCTGAGAGAGGCCTTCTACCGCCAGAACCTGCCCAACCTTATGAACCTCATCGCCACCGTTTTCGTCTTTGCCGTGGTCATATACTTCCAGGTCAGTGCTGATCTTTTAGAGTCATCGGTCTCTCCTGGCTCACAAGCGCCACATTGTTAGAGTAGATTTATTCCCTCTGGTTTCTCCAGTATTTATTCTCAATGTAGATTACTGTGTATAAAATGTCTAACTACTCTTGCAAGATGATGATGATGAACAGAAGTTGTTAAACTTCCTTTTCGCGTTAGGATTGTGGCATGTCAGGATTGTATGTTTGAAAAGACAGCAACAATGAGGAGATGTATTCTTATTCCACTGATTGTGCTTGCATATGACAAAGCTTATACTCTCACTCTCCACAGGGCTTCAGAGTCGACCTGCCCATCAAGTCTGCCAGATACCGTGGCCAATACAACACCTATCCCATTAAACTGTTCTATACCTCCAACATTCCCATCATCCTCCAGTCTGCCCTGGTGTCCAATCTCTACGTCATCTCCCAGATGCTCTCCACGCGATTCAGTGGAAACTTCCTGGTCAATCTGCTGGGGACTTGGTCTGTAAGTAATCAACTAATAACCAACTAAGCAACCAATAAATCACTTGGTGTATACCGGTGACTGTGGTGTGCCATCCTAATAAGCTTTCTTTTAATAATGTATTCTTGAGTGAGAAGTGTCTTTATTATAATTGCGTTAGAATAAATGAGAACTAGTACTTGGTAGTGTCCTCAGACTTTTGGTCCCCACTGTATGTATAAGGTACTGAAGTTATTGATTACATAGTGTGTGCCCATGATTCAAATGGGCAGTGTAATGGAGGGGAATGCTATTCAAGGTTGTGCAGGGATGTCAGTCTGCTTGGTAAATACAGTGCCAGCAAGCATTCAGAAACTGTGGAGGGCAGTGAACTGACGGGTGTGGGCTTCTGCACACAGGACACTTCCTCTGGAGGTCCAGCACGTGCCTACCCTGTCGGAGGCCTGTGCTACTATCTCTCGCCGCCAGAATCGTTTGGCTCGGTACTGGACGACCCGGTCCATGCTGTCATCTACATCGTCTTCATGCTGGGCTCCTGTGCTTTCTTCTCCAAGACTTGGATTGAGGTTTCTGGGTCGTCTGCCAAAGACGTGAGTTGCCGCTTCCATGTGTACACCTGATACAATAGAGTCGATAACTGAAACGTACGCAAGAGGACACAAAACTGTGGGTAGGGACTAGGGGGAGTTGCAGGAAGTTTTGAGGTGGGTTATGAGTTGACAAAAAAAGGGGCAGCTAGTATGTGACACATTTTCCATTGGCATTCACACGAGTCAGATTGAATGCGGTAGCTGGACATTCTCTGCAGAAAATTAATTGTTTTGAAGTATCTTAACATTTAATTCTGTTTGGCTATATTTTAATAGGTTGGGTCACAGATCAGTATTTTCTCATTAAATAGGCTGTGGGCTCAGAGTTTGGGAAGCAGTATTTTACATGATGGCTATATGGTTTTTGTATCAGGCAGTCACTCTGAATTTATGTCCAACAGGTCGCTAAACAGCTGAAGGAGCAGCAGATGGTGATGAGAGGGCACAGGGAGACTTCCATGGTGCACGAGCTCAACAGGTAAAGAATGAGTTCTCTGCATCAGTGGTAGGGCCCTTTCCCCTAAGAGCAAATCACAGGCAGAATTATAGGATTTTTCATCTGGAAGCAGAGTTTATTTACTAATGGTTTTCAGGGCTGTGTAACTCACTGTGTGCAGTTAAGCATGTTTTGGAAAGAAATGAATGGCAGTTGTGCTAGTGGGAAAGATGTGGCGCCCCCAACATAGTTGAGTGGAGCTGTTGTTTGACAGGTCTTCTACACCGGCCCTGTGTTTGACTCTGTTCCTTTCTGTGCGCAGGTACATCCCTACAGCTGCAGCCTTTGGTGGCCTGTGCATCGGCGGGCTGTCCGTCATGGCTGACTTCCTGGGTGCCATAGGCTCTGGCACGGGAATCCTGTTGGCCGTCACAATCATCTACCAGTACTTTGAGATCTTTGTAAAGGAGCAGAGTGAAGTGGGGAGCATGGGAGCCCTTCTCTTCTAAATCCTTGCCCCCCCACACACGCCAGACAGACGCCACCACTTGTCTCTTGTATTGTTTTTTTTAGTTTCTTATTCACGCACAGTCAGTGTTCTTCTGCCTCCTGGAGGAATCTTTTGAGAATGTGTTTTTTTTTTTTTTTGTTTTTTTTCTAGAAGCCCTATGGGCAGATATACAAACATTCAAGTGGGTTCTCTCTGGGAATGAGGGGCACCCTTGTGTCTATCCTCCCTCCCCCATTGCCTCGTCCTGTCCCATTTACCCACACTCCTGCCCCCACATTGGTTGTCAATACTTGGCACCATGTTCTCATTAGATCTTCTTGAAGTTTTATTTTGCTTTGGAGAACATGCCTAAAAGCACAAGTGGCCAGCTGGTTGACTGAGGCTGGGTCCTGGGTGGCATTTTGGGCTGCAGCCGTCTACAGACTGGGTCTGAAGGTGCCGTTGGTCCTGTTCATATCAGAGCAGGCTTTTGTTTCAGTCAGCCTATGCTTCCTATGAACAAGAAAACTACTCATGGTTTCAAAGCCTTGTTATACTCACCCCCCCAAAAAAATGTTTTTGGGATGATGGGTGGGCAAGTGGCCCTTGGCTCCCCGCTGTTGTCTGTCAGGGAATACCTTTGCACCTAGGCATTCTGGGGAGGTCTGTACCTGTGAGACACGGGTGAGAATTCAGTCGTGGTTATTTCTGGTTGTTTTTAATGGGTGAGGAGAGTGGTGCCAGAGCCGTTTCATGTTGAAAATGAAACTGCCTGTTTGAATTGCATCCACTTTTTTCTTTTTTTAAAAGAACGGCGATTATAAAGGAAACAAAGTACAGATACCCCATGAATCTCTGTCCTGCTTCTTTTAGTTTTTCCATTTTCCTAATGTATTCACACAGGTCTTATCAAGAGTACACAGGGTGTCTTTTATTTCAGTCCAGGTAAAGGGAAGTGTTTTGTTGGTCACTAGGTCCTTTGTCTCTGATGTAATTGGCCTTGTGCAGCAACATATTCTGCCTGGCAGATGCTGGAGGGTGCGTGGGTCAGGTTGGGGAGGGGTTGTTTTTATTTTTATTTCATGCATTGGATATAACTGTATTAAAGAATGGAAAAAAACAAGCGATTTTTCTGACATCATGGATTTTTTTTGTTTTTTCTGTATATATCCATTGTACCCATTATTCCTCCACAGTGTAAAATAATTTTCGAATGTGTAAAGATAAGGAAAAACCTGCTTTGAACAAATGCAATCTGTTTAGAAAAGGCCATGGTCAATAAAAGCTACTTTGGGGAAAAAATGCACAGATAACTGCTGCCATTTCTTCTATTCAAGTCCTGCATGCTTGATAACCACCAGCATACAGTCCTATCATGCAACAAGCCCTACACAGTTGCCTTTGCATAAATTTGATCACCTGGACATCTGTTTTCTGCCTCTGTGGATGGGTGTTGATGTATGTGAAGTTTGTGGGACATTTAAAATTGCATAACTAAGCTGAATCCATGGGACTTAATTAGCCTTAATGCTTTTTGGTACTCCTGGTGCTCAAGTGGCTCAGTAAATAAAGGCAATTGGCAGTGGCCTGGTCTACATAGTTCAGGGTTGTATCCTTTGCTAATGACAGAGTGGAAACTTAAGGAATTCCATTAATTCCATTTTCTTCTAAGGCCCAGTTAACCATTGACCAATATGAAAGCAAATTATGTCAATCTGACATATACATTAATTGCATTCCAGAGTGTTCACACCATAAAAACTTTTGGATATATGCATGCAAGTGAACTTAGGCTGTCACGGTCTAAGCATGGCACAGATGCTTGGGTTTTCAGTGAGTTTTCACAAATTACAATGGCTCAACTAAAAAATTATGCCTGGAAAAGCTGTAGCCTAATATATCGCTGTTTACCATGGATTTGTTAGAAACTGGGAACAATTCTGCTTAAGCAATTTGCCCGAGCCGTGAATCATGTATTGGATGCATCTAGACAGGAAAGCAATTCCAAAATTAAGATAACTTTGCTCCTAAAATGGTCTCTGATGCAGTTGACAGTTGACTAGCTGGTTTGGCTTTATCTTCAATCCGGTCTGACTCGAGTGATAAGGGTCTGCTTAGAGAAAATGTCAGTGAACAGCAGAACACGACGTGTATCACGACGTCTTATAGTACCTCGGACAAGTTGGTAGCTTTGCCATACATTTTGAAAGATGCACGCGAAGGAAACAGACAGGCATTCCGATGGTCAACTCTGTCAGTAGAAGGGCCCTTTCCGCCCTGACGTAAAATACCACGTGCAGATGTGTGGAGGTCGAAAGATGAGAGGTTGTGGGTCACAGCGTGCTAAGCGGCACAAGCCGGGTGAGTGAATGTGGTTGCTTGGCCTGACTGGTCGCTGTTACTGATCACTGACTCAAAGAACTGCACAGACTGGGACCGGCAGGGATATTGACACGGCGCCAGATTGATATCCAAATCGCCAGATATGTCGTATTGCAAGCAGGAAGGTACGCCTGAATTGTATCAGTTTACAGCGAGCTTGTTCAGACTACGGCAATGACATTGAATAACTTAATGTTAGCTTGCTAGCTACTTAGCAGCCTGTGTAAATATAAGTTTTCATATTGAGTATGTGAGTCTGTAATGCAGATGATCGCCTAACGCGTCTACTAAACAAGTAGCTACTTGTGAACACCGTTATAAAGTTATTCATGTATAAAGCGACTGGCCAGCCCGGTTCTTACTCATAATGCTGCCTCGGTTGTTTTAATGGCTTGAATAACAGCGCGCTAACGTTGGCTTGCTTCTCGTCATAGCTTTCTGAGGATGACTAACATAACATTTGTAGCATGTAACGCTAGCTGGCTAACAGTAATTTGGCAAATCGCCAAGATGGGAAACCGGTAATATTGTGTTATCAGCCATTATGGCAGATTTTTTTTATAGCGCTGGGTTAGTCGAAACGTTAGTCGTAAAGCTGAGCCTCCTCTAAACAACCTAGTCTAATAGTTTACGTTGTATCCAGCGATGACCTGGGGCTTCAGTCCTGGGCCACTAGTAAATTTGACATAATTTTGTAATAGGTTTGCGTACGCTTTCAGGAGTTCGATAAATCTATTTTATTGTCTAACTCAGTGGTTCCCGACTTCGGTCCTGGAGTACCATACATTTCAGGAAATTTAACGCGTGTTCAAATAAGTGTTCAGGAGTCTATTGTTTAACCCCAGTCTTTCAGTTGGTATAAAAAAGTTTGTTACCTCTTATGTAATTGTTTGCAAAATAGTAACCAACTAGCATGCTATATCAAAACTATGCTATCTGTTAGTCTCTAAAAGACTGTTTAGGATTACCTTACATACATTTGGATTTCTTGATATAAACACGCAATACAGCCCCCGAAAAATCTGATTGACAGCCCCCCACATTATCATATGGATGAAGAAATACATAAATACAGAAATTCATTAATCGAAATAAGCATATACAGAAATAAATGGATCCAGAAATAAATAAAAATTGAAATAAATATGTACAGAAATGAATGAATCAAGAAATATGGAAATAAATTAATTAAGATTTTATCGTGTTTTATTTCTGCGTACATTCATTTATTTACATATTTTTCTTTATATTAAGAGTTTTTTATTTTATATTTTTGATAATTATTTGTTTATTCATTCGAGTCATTTTATTTATTTATTTTGGAATTTTTGGTCCTCCATATACTCCAGGACTGAGGTTGGGAACCACTGGTATAACTAATGTAACATTTGTTAGCAAATTCCATAGAGCATGTAGCTCGACAACTATGTTGTACAACGTGCAGAGCTAGCTAGGTAGCTAGTTGGCGAATCTCGTGAGCTAGTTTATACAGTTCTGCTGGGTCCTAGTTGGAATTGCTTTGGTGTAAATAATGAAAGAATTTGGCATCATTTTGAAAATCACATGCTAATTTCCTGGGAGTAACGTTTTATTTGCTTGTTCTGACAGGTAAAGATCGAATCATTTTTGTGACCAAAGAGGATCATGAAGCACCCAGTAATGCTGAGCTGATTGCCGAAGACCCTAATGACCCCTATGAGGACCATGGTGGGTACAGGGTTCCCACATTCCTTGTAAATCTGGGAAAGGAGGTTCTGTGTGATGTACAATAAAACCAATAGTGTATGGTTCTAAACATTTGGTTTCAGTGTGCAGTTTGTCTGAGAAATAAGTTTTAACGGTTGCCCTTCCTCTTCTCTCAAAGGCCTGATCCTGCCCAGCGGGGAGATTAACTGGAACTGCCCGTGCTTGGGTGGCATGGCCAGTGGGCCCTGTGGAGAACAGTTCAAAGCAGCCTTTTCCTGCTTCCACTACAGCACAGAGGAGGTGAAAGGGTCGGACTGTGTGGACAGGTTCCGAGGCATGCAGGAGTGTATGCAGAGGTACCCCGAGTTGTACCCTAAGGAGGATGACAATGAAAGTGTCCCCCCACAAGGCGGGGATGAGGGCGGGGTGGCCGAAGCCACGCCCTCCACTGATAACTCTAACCCTTCTCTGACCTCTGGACCCAGTTCGGCCCCCTTTTCAGAAGATGTACCTTCCACAGACAGCAAGGCCTCCAGCTAATACCCAAGCACTCCTCTCTGTTAAGTCCTTCGCCTACTTGTGCACCCCCTTGCAACCTGACTTTTTTGTACACACAGATGTGTATCAGTGCTAAAGCCCTCTGACTCTTCTGGGTGCTTTTTTGTTCCACATTTTAAGAGTGTGAGAAGAAGAAAAACGAGGACCCAACATGTTAGGAGAGCATTTCCTCTGTTTCTGTCTCTCTGTCAGGGAAATTCAAACATAGGCCTGGGGAGGAAATAAAACGCACACAAACAGTGCTTACTGAGATTACTGTGCGCCTTGGGTTCCTGTAGGCTTGGGCTGCTAGAAGGGAGGAGGGGAAGGGAAGAGCCATGTTGGGGAAGTCAGTTGCACTTGCAGAAAAATTTTAGTGGTTTCGGCCAATTTTTGGTTAATTTTCCCGTTTCTGGTGGGCTAAAGAGATTGGCCTTGCGTGGTCCTTGGCTTTCCTGAAGCCAAGTGGCAGTCAGTATCGACTGGTTGCCGACCTGTTTCCAGTTGTATTTATATCACACATGCAGTACTGCAACTGTCACTCTGGTCAGATGAAAGTTACTGGTCTTTACACTGAATGTTTGAGTGTGTGCGTACTTGTGCATCATGAGGGGCGGCATGAGATTGGTCTGCTGTGGGGACTCGCACCTGTCCAGGGGGAGTGAAGGGTATTCTATACTAATTGGTCTAATGCTGTGCACCAGGAAAAGAGAGCCTTTAATCTGACATCAGAGACCCAAGTGCTTCTCACATTTTATTGTATATTTAAAAATATAATACTTTTCTCCTAAAGCCTGAATGAATGGTTAATTCTGAGTCTGTCATTGATTGATTAAAGTTTATTGCTTGCATAATGTAAAGTAATGCCCCGCCCCTAATGTCAGCTTGTAAAAAGCAAAGAAACGCATTGATTTTTACTGCCTCTCTGGCCTGCACCCATGAGCCCAGGCACAAAATACAGTTTCTCTCCTGTGGTGCAACTCATGAATGGAAGAGGGCTAAATTAAGCAGGAGACCTTTGGCCCTCAGGTTGAATACCTGGCCTCACACACAGGTGTGTGACTGTCCTATCCCAACGCTGCACCAGTGAGAAACTTGCTAACAGCGAATCTTCCAGTGTGCCCGATTCCCCTAGGTCAAGGCTCAAGTCGCTTCACATAAACAAGGTGAGGCTTACAAACTGCATCCCTTAAGTTTCATCCGGTAGATGGCTGTCCAAAATGCTCCGGTGAGCGTGGGCCACGGGAGTGGGTCGCCTGGCTCATATGTCTGTATGGCTTCAGTGCAGGTGGCCTGCAGCGTCTGCCTGCACTCCTGCAGGGCCAGGTGAGTCAGAGGCACTGCCCGCTCCGTGTGCATACGGGAGGGGGCGGGGTCAGGGGCAGCCTCGTTGCAGTCCCTTAGTCACCTGATCGCCCAGGGCAGGTGTCCATGGCAACGCCACGCTCTGCATGGTCACCAGCAGTCGCCCGGACTTGGCCTCCTCTGGTCCGGCCAGCAGATAGTCCACACCTGGCCAGTGGACAGGGTGAGAGAGGTCAGTTTGTGTTTGACTTTTAGGGGTGCTACTCAGAGAGCAGGCGATGTTAGCTAATGTATGCATGTTGGTGTCAATGAATAGTGTCTGTAGGAGAATGGGGTGCTTATGTGGGTGTTATGAGGTGGGATGAGGATGAAAGGGAGACTTTTTGGTTGGGGTGTTGGGAGAAGAGGGTGGCATTTTGGCAGTACGTATGGGAGTACCTGGGTTGAGGACAGGACAGGTGCACCCACGGCTGGTCCAGGACAGGGGATACAAGGTGTGGGTGCCCTGGGACAGTAACCCCTGTCCCGAACGCAGGACCTTGCGTACCTTTACTCTCACCTCGGCGTGACTCCCCTTGTCATGGGCTGACAGGACAGTGCCCTTAATCACTGTTTACACACACACACACACAGTGCACATGAATGCACAATCAACCCATGTCAATATCTAATGCACTCAGTATTTACATTGATACAGAGACAGATGCACTATATGACCAAAAGTGTCTGGGGCTGTTCTTCATGGTTTGGGCTAGGACCCTTAGTTCCACTGAAGGCCAATCTTGCAGTAATACAGCATACAATCTCGTTCTAGATGATTCTGTGCTTCCCCTACAGTTTGGGGAAGGCCCTTGCTTGTCTCAGCATGGGCACTTGGGGGGGGGGGGGCATATAGAAATGGTTTTGTTGAGAATGGTGTGGAAGAACTTGACTGGCCTGCACAGAGCCCTGACCTCAACCCCATTCAACACCTTCGTGGATCAACTGGAAAGCCAACAGTGAACCAGGCTTAATCTCAGGCAAATCAGTGCCTGACCTCACAAATGCTCTTCTGGCTGATTGGAAGCAAATCCCTGCAGCAATGCTCCAACATCTAGTAAAAAGCCTTCCCAGAGGAGTGGAGGTTGTTATAGTCACAAAGTGTGGACCAACGTCATATTAATGCCCATAATTTTGGATGAGATGTTGGATGTCAAGTGTCAGGCTTTTGGCCATGTAGTGTACCTACAGATGATTTCCACAGCTCACATCACAATATAGGACACAATATATGTCTACTTACTGCACCCTGTCCCAGTTTATGTCAGTGCTTCAATAATGCACTATCTACGCATTAATAAATGAACCATGATTGTGCTTATACAGAATTACATGACTAAGAATGACACATTCCACAATGATGTAATACAATTAATGTTAATACTTTACAAAGTGTATTGCAGCCCTTTCATATCAATATGCTAATAATGCATAATTTATTCATCAGAACATTGAGGTATCATAGGTTCACATCAATATACCAGCATGCAAAATAATAGCATGCAGTTAATTCATCATGGATGTCACGTTCATAGCACCAGTGCATAACATTCCATTATATAAAGCATATTCATTTCCTGTACCATAGGTGTGCTTCATCCTGCAGAGTTCAGTGACACTTCTGAATTTCTTCACTTCACAGGTGCATTTGCCTGGCAGAGAGAGGGAATGTCACTGTCAGAACACAAGCGCACCACTCTACACGTTCACTGGTGCATCAGCACTTCTGTTAGACCAGAACCTTCACCACACTTTGCTCTGCCGCATCTTTTTTTGTCAAAATGAACATTTGGGTTCCCTCCCACCCTCAAAGTTTGCCCCATTTCAAGTTGCTCACCCACATGATGAAGAGCAGAGATGGCAAGCTCCTCGGACCATGCCCTCTCATTCCCATTGGTCTGGGTGTGCGTGATATCGGTGATCTTGCCTCCAACTGGAATGTGGTAGACCACCTCACGGTGATGACTGTCAATTAGCGAAAGAATAGTAGATGGAAGGGCAATTGAACTCACTGTGGACTGGGTGGACTGTATTACTGCTCAGGTTTACTATTGTGTCTGCTGGTTTCAGGTCTGTTTAACTCAGGTCTTATTTACTGAAAAGCATATGATTGGGTGGTAACCTCTCCTGTTGTGGCAGTGGCTGGTTTTAAAGTATATTCAGCCCTCAGGACCATGGCCCCCTAGGAGGAGTCATTGCATGTGTGTGTGTGTGTTTGTGTGTGTGTCTGTGTGTCTGTGTGCGTGCATGCATGTGTTTGTGTGTGTGTGTGTGTGTGTGTCTGTGTCTGTGTGTGCGTGCATGCATGTGTTTGTGTGTGTGTGAAGGACACAGACCCACCTGTCCGGACAGTGGCCTGTGACGGGGTCACAGTTTTGAGGGCACACGCACGGCTTGCACCCCTCATCCCCAAAACCCCAGTGTCCCGGGAGGCAGATGTTGCACCTTGTGCCACCGACTCCTGGCCTGCAGTGGCAGTGTCCACTACGGGGGTGGCACCACCGACCCTTACCCCTGCCTCTATCCCGGGCTGGCACTGTGCCTACCGGGTCACACAGGCATCCTGAGAAAGGCAGGAAAGATGTGGAGTAGGCATAAATTCCTGTCACCAGAAGGTCATACAAACTCATGCAATCATTCAGCTGCTTTGTGTGAATAATAGTGTTGGTCCCAAGCAGTATCCTTGTACCTCCAAACACAATAATTCTAAGGAAATTAAAATATAAATATAAAAATATTTAAAAATTCAACATTATATTTTATTCACACAAACAAATTTCATTAGTTGCTTATTGATGTTCACAGTGCATTAGTCAGAACTTTCTATGTGCGGGAAAAAACAAAACCGCTAAATGGTTTTTGTATGACACTGAGAATACATTTCAGTGCTTCCTAAACTATGAGTCCCAACTCATTGGTGGGTCATGGGTCATGAGCTAATGTGAAAAACACACAGTACACACCTTCCACTGGCATTCACATGAATAAAACTCAAAACTGTTGGCTTGTCTGCCTTCTGTTATTTCAACATATGTTTCTCATATTTCAGCAGGTTGTGTTTTAGGGCTGGTGGTTCTCATAAAACGTATTCACTCATTTTGTGGGTTCTGGGTTTTGTAAGTTTGAGCACTCTTGTTACACGCAGACATAGGCCCCCGCTGGAGCTAATGAAAACGAGCTCCACAGGACCCACTGTGCTTTAAGCCGCTTTGTTGTCTTTAAAATGTTTGTTACTCTCGTTACTCTTCCCTCTCTGACTTACGTGTGCAGGCGTGGGGAGAGTTCAGGGGTTTGGCAGGGCGGCGATGGTAGCCCGGGCGACAGCGTTGGCACCTGCGGCCCTCGGTGTTGTGGCGGCAGTTGTCACAGATCCCCCCGCTGGACCCACCTGAGGACCGCCACGCTCGCCGGGAGAAGCGACAGGTATTTGCATGATCGTGACACTCGCACTCTGTCCGGAACATAAGGAGAGAAAGAAGGAGGACAGGAGGGGAGAAGCGGAGAAGCAGCTAGGGTGAGGATGGCCAGGGCTACTGTTACATTCGGTCGTTCCAGCAACATTACAGTGGTCTCTGAATCCTCTCCTCCAATCTGCCCTTCCTGTTGAAGTTACATGCTTCAGACACAGCACTCCTTTATGTGGGCGGCGCTAGCCTAGCAGTAACTTGCGAGGCACACTTGCTAATTCCAAAATGGGAAGGAAATATAAGTTTTCTTATGCAGAAAGCTTCACCCTCACGAGTAGACGGTGACCTGGAGTGACTCTTTACTGACTCCCGGCCCGGCAGGGCTGATACTCACTCTGGCAGGCATGGGGCTCCCCGCTGCTGCCATTGGCTGGACGCCAGGGCCGGTCGTTGAAGAGCGGGGCACACTTTTCACAGTGCTCACCTGCTGTGTGATGCAGACACATGCACCTGGCCTGCACCTGAAATACAGCGCAACTCACACTAGAGTGATATATGGCCTTTGGCTTGTATGGGTCAGAGATTGATAGCAGTAGCACTACCCTTTGGGGATTTTGCTAAATCCAAATGTGAATAGAGTAATATAATTGTGTATTGAGGTGTGTAAGGCTCATGTCCTGTCTTAATTGGGGCGCTACAGTGCTATTAATAATACCAGTGGTTTTCAAACTCAGTCCTGGGGGAACGTTATGTATGCTGGTTTTCATTCAAACCGCAATTGCTATCCTAGAATTTTAACAAGCTGTTAATTTTTCCTAATTACTTTTCATGTTTTGAAGAATTATTTACCCCCTTAAGCCACATCATGCCAGAAATAGCTATGCATGAAGAGTGTAATTAAGAAAAATTAACAGCTTATTAAAACTCTGGGATTGCAATTGTGTTTGGAATGAAAACCAGCACACACAGCGGTCCCCAGGACCGAGTCTGAAAACCACTGAATTAGACAGCGAGGCATTGACTCTGGTGGGACATCCTGAGAAAGTTACTCAGATAATCTGTGTGTTCTGAAATGTTGTTTCTTCTACATAATGAGCACACACTCTCAGAGATGGTTCATGAAGCCTCACTCTCCCATTAGTATCCATCTCAGCTCCATCCCCGCCCCCCCTTTTTGGCTCACCATGCCCCCTTGGTGCAGCGCGTCTCGGGGCCCTGAAAGGGGAAGACATCGCTCAGCATGGCCATGACAAAGGCAAGTTCCGCCGGCCAGCAAGGTGTAGACAGCAAACGATGCCATTTGGGGTGTGGGTAAAGGCTTGGAGAAGTTCAGAGGGATAGGGGAGGGGCTAGGGTGATTGGCAGCTCCAGGGTAGGGGCAGGACTGTGCCCCCAGCAGGCGGATGCGCAGATTGGTGAGGGTCAGCAGGTGAACAGCCTCTTGACTGTAGGGATCATCCACTCCGCTACCAGGACCCAAGGCTCTAAAGATCACCTGGAAAGAGACAGAGGATAATATGACCCTCATGCAGTGACATCATGTCATCGCCTGAACAAGTACTGTTTAAAAGGAAACCCAACATTAAACTTAGTATGCAGGGCTGCCCATCCCTGTTCCTAGAGATATACCATCCTGTAGGTGTTCAGATCAACCCTAACAAAGCACACCTCATTCAGCAGCAAGATATATTTTTTAGCTGCTAATTAGTAGAATCAGATGTGCCAAATTAGGGTTGGAGGGAAAACCTACAGGATGGCAGATCTCCAGGAACAAGGTTGAGCAGCACTGTCAGTATGAATGCATATACCTGTCTATAGAATTACCTTTCTAAGTTATAATTACTAGGTTTTGCTTGTGACCACTTTTTTGTGTCATGGGTGTCTACCATATATTTAATGCTTGAGTGGTCTCCATTTGTGGGGGGAAATTAAGTGCTGTGTATTATAATGATTCCATGAAAACCAGTTAAAGGTTTCTGACCTACATATCATGGTTCTGTGAAACTGTCCATGTTGCATTTAACCTGGTTTGATTTCGAAATCCCAAGCCAAAGTGATGTCATTTACCAGCCAAAACAATAAAAGGTAAAACAAAAAAAAAAAAAAAAAATATATATATATATATATATATATATATATATATGTTTTTTTTTCATTTTTTTTTCAATGCCACTCATTACAAACTGGCTTTTTGCATAAACTAATCTTAAGCAAATGCAATTATGCTGATTCTATTCAGATTTAAGCCCCTCTAGCTATTGTATTGTAAATCATACATTTTTATTGAGTTGATTTTGTTTTATGGAAAAAGACAGCACTGCAGGGCAGCACAAATTCAGTGACAATTTGGAAGAAAAATCCAAAGCTGGCAGCACTGGCATGACACAGGGAAACACGCTGTGTGGGGGAATAAGGCCAGAAATGGCTGGAGCAGTTTCCCCGCGATGTCCACAGCCCCGCCCTCGTTTACCTCTCCCTCACTGCAGGGCAAGGCTCCGGAGTAGCGGGAGGTGCAGGGCGCACCTGGCTGGCTCACGTCGTCAGGGAGACCGAAGGTCTGGCTGCAGTTGCTGGCAAAGAGCTTGAGAGGCCCCCAGCTTTGGGCAAAGTCGCGGGATCGCTCCAGTACCATCGCCGCAGGACGGGGTGAGCGGAACAGCATGATGAGGTGGGTCAGGCAGAACTGGGCCTCCAGGTCCAGACGGATCTCCTCCTCTCCCACGCCAGCCTCAGACGCCCACCAGGTGCCAGGGTGCAAGAAGGGGTCATCCGCCATGTGGCTAGGTGGGTGGGACACTGAGCATGGGTAGCTGGGAGCAGAGCGGAGAGAGGAGGGTCCACCATAACAACTGGTCAGGGTCTGGAGCCTTCTGCCAGTCGCCAGGTTTCCCATTGGGGGGCTGCAGGCATGATCTTTGCACTGCAGGGCTAAGAGAAGACCCACAATGGAGACTCGGTTAAAAGGGGTTGGTGGTGGGGAGGTAACAGCTGCCTGTGAACAGTCTGTGCCTTTTTCTGCACATTGCATTTTTCCTCTTTTTTGAGTCTTTTCAGTGACATACATGTCTTCAAGTGAAATATGTGTCTAAATGTTTATGCAGCTATGATGAAAGTTATTAGTTAAATAAATATAATTCAAAGTGTTTACTTTGTATTTTCTTTTACAATACACATGCAATACAAATAATTTACCTTTGTTTCATTTATTATGACAGAACAAAAAAAGAAGACAGAACGAGTGGACAGCTTGAGGTCCCTGTATGTAGCTGAGATGCACTGTCTCGTGTGCACCCGTTGTGTGTTAATGGTGGTGAACACTCCACGCAAATGCAAAAGAACGGATTTTTATTCGGGACCAACTAATTGACGCAAGACCAGCTAATTACCATATACATTTGGGTATGAGTAATGATTCAAATCCCTTTGCAACTAATTACCTAATTGACTCCATACGCACAAAAAATGACAGTGAAATAAAACCACTCACCACGGTATCAGGAATAGCCTATTTCCAAAGTTAACGAAATATTTTTTTCGATTATGTAATAACGTTGAAATAACGCAGCTGACGTAAAATGTAAATTAAGTACAACACCAGATATGCATATTCATGTCTGGCATCAAGGTTGTGGCGTGAAACCTTATTTTGAAACAGGTGTTAATTTCCGACAAAAGGATTATTTCAGAGAAAACGAGCAGATGTTTGTTGCTATATTTATATCGTACTATTGATTAATTCTATGCAACTATCATATCTAACCTCTGGCTTTGGCAGCGAAACCGCCGTCGCAACGAGCTCACTTACCAGTCCCGCTGTCCAGGAGCCCAAGAAAGAGCAATATATAGTTGCCTGAGTGCATCGTAACTTGTACGAGCCCTGAGTAGTTCTCCCCTACTTTTTCCTGAAGGTCCCGTTGAATTGTTGTCCACTGGGTTCTAGATAGCCTATACCTTTGGACGATTCATACAAATTCGCGTCTGTTTATCCCCTGCGGATGTCCACTGATAGTTTTTGGAGGGTGTGCCATACCACCTTTAAACGTTTTGTTTTCTTCCAACGTGACGTAAATCGACTTCAGAAAAAGCGCACCAGACAGTACCCGGTTGATATTTGTAGCAGCCAGTTCTCCGTGTCCATGCGTCCATAAATCCCTTGAAACTTGGCTCCCTTCCCTAATTCCCACCAATATCCATCAATTCATACAATATACAGTATGCACACACTAACAGTCGATTCACGTCCGTTCAGAAATGCGTGTATTGCACAGATGAATTAGTCTCGTATGTAATTCCAGCTAATAACCGAAGATTTGGTGTTTTCCTTTGTGTGCATTTGAATGTTTTTTCATTATTATTATTTTGCCTATGTATTTGTAAAAAAAGGACCCAAGTTCGGGTTTTGGTTTTATGATGTTAATGACATAAACTAAAAGAAGAATTGCTCAGCAACAAAAAGAGCGCTCCGTAATGCTCAGACATTTCTCTCGTCTTTGCCTTGAAATGTATTGTCTGGTGTGTGCGCTCAAGTGAGTTTCCCAGTAGTGTTATGAGTGCGTATTACCGAGCCGTCAGCTGTGTCAGAAGAGCCCCGTGGTGGAGTAGAGGAGTACTACAACGACGCTAGCAGTCAGTGTTTAAACCACGCACCGCAATCTACGGAGAACGATCGCAAGAGTGACTGGAACGGGACCCATCCTACTCCTCCAGAGGGGAATGACGTACTGTGTTAAATTTCCATCAAGTGCGCAGGAGTGGCGTTTGAGGCTATTCCCAAAGATATTTCCAGGAGCTCATCAACATTGCTAATACAAAACAGGCCCACATTGCATACCAGCCTTTATAGCTGTCTCACACATTAACTCGAGCACCTTAATGGACAAGAAAGGAAACAGATTGCAATGCTATTTCCCCCCCAGTCTATGTAATGACTGCCAAGAAATTAGATTAAATCAACCCCTGTACAAGAAAACGCATGTGTTTAGTTTTCGACTCGGCAAGGCAAAGTGCGTAATATAGATACATCCTGTTTTCAGTGATGTACTTAGGAACACACACACAGATCTAAAACTGCACAGGTGCCTACAGTAAGGAGTAGACTGGGGAAGAAAACCAAAACACAGGCATACTGTTCAGAATTCTCCCCTATGCAGCCAGGCATTTTTTTCTTACTGCAATACAAAGAGTACATTTCTGAACACCTTACCTTCCCAACTTTCTTGCTTTCACCCCCCCCCCCCCCCCCCCTTACCTTCCGAACACCTTACCTTCCCAACTTTCTTGCTCCCCCCCCACCCCCACCACAGCCATTTCCCATGCACCCTCATAAATTGAGCTTTGGGACCTCTGTTTCTCCCTCTGCTCACTTAACCCAGGCCTCCTCCTTTCAGCTCAATGAGTGTAAAAGTTGCTTGCCAGCCTATTGTAGCTCCTGGCTCCTGCCTCGCCTCCCTCCATCCACACTCCCTCACACCACAGTTGCGTGTCAGAGCTCCATTGCTTTTTGTTGGCTTTGTATGGTTTGCAGACCTCAAGGGAGGAACTGGCCTTCATTTCTCACGATATACTTCAAACAGCACGCACACAGAGAGAGTATGGTGGATAAGGAGATGTCAGTCACATCAGCACTGGAATCCCTAAGCTTCCTTTTGCTTTTTCAGCCATGTTTCCCCTGTGATGGTTATATTTGTGTACTACAGCGAGGCTGGCTTCTTTACCAACAACACCTATGGAGAGGCAGGCAAATCCACTGGCCAGCCAGAAACACTGCTCACTTTCAGAGGTGCAAAGATGCTGTTTCAATTTTTCTTACTCTTTTCCTGTTATGTTTGACTCCAGCAGGATGCTCAAAGGTTTGTTTTGGCCTCATGTGTGGTGTGGAGTGTTTCAAAATCTCTCTCTTACTTGGTCAGTGGCTACAAAGATTTGTTGAAACAAAGCCACTATAGGAGTGGTGGAGCCTTTGGGGGTCAGAGGCCAGTTGACCAATGGGAATGTGGGGTGGTGGTTGGGGGTTCATTCATGACCTACCCTTGTTGAGTTGAAGAGCTGCCTTATGTTCTGACCCTATGTTGGTGTCTGTCTTCTGCCTCTCTGACTGAGTCTGTGGTTCACTCTAGGCTGTAACTCACCTGCCTGCACCCCCAATCTTTCATTCCAAGAGACTGCAAGAATGCTGATACACACACACACGCATGCATATGCACACACGCACACACACACACCCCTCTCTGTTGTCCATTCCCCTGCATTCCTTTCTATCTTGTCTTTCTTTTCTTCCTCACTCTCTCTACTTGCATCTTTCTCTCCCTTCCTCTATACCAATTTTTATGAAATTGAAATTATTCCACAGATCTTTATGGTTGTTGTGAATTTTATAACAATTTGAAATTTCCCCAGTAATTTATTTAGGCTTTCTAAAGTTCACAGAGATGAGAGCTCTAAGACTTTCACAGCAGTAGAGAAAACAATAAACCATTGCAAAAGCAGTGTACTCAACAAACTCTATATTTGGCTACACTATTCAGCTGAAATGTGAAAATATGGAAAACATTATCAGAGTCAGAAGTAATTGTGAAAAATGTTTTTACGGTGAGAGAATGACTTGAGTTGTGCCAGCTTGCAGCTAGTAAAGAGGTTTTACAATTAAAAATAAGGGAATGTTCACTTGGGCTGAACTGAGGCAAACATGATTAAGGAAAGTCTTCAAAGAAAAGCAAACAAGAAAAAAGAGATTTTTTCAATAGATGCCCTTGAAAAAGGCACAAAGCAGGTTGGCTGATGGTGATCAGAAGCTACCTGCACCACTGCCTCTTCCATTTCAGGCCTGAAATGGCCGCTGACCTAAACCCGGAGATAACCTAATACAGTATGCAGCAGAGAGGGGTGAAATGGTATATTGAGGTGTGCTCTCATTGCCAAAATTATGGTTGTAATCCATGCAAAGTGAAATCTGTCTGTTTAGTCTTGGTTACCGTGGCAGTATTGTTAACCTTTGGTGAGTAGGCTTGCAGAGAAGAGAGGACTCTTTCCATCAGTGTCTGCTTAAATGTAAACTGCAGACTGCAATGAAGGTGCTGTCCTCCATCTGACATTTGTTATGTGAAACTTCGTACTTATTTTCTTATCTTGGGTTACCAGGTTGTTAGCACGAAATAAGCTCTCATTAAGCTTATCTGACTGGACCAGGATGAATATTGTGAATACAATCTAGGCAAATTCGAACATTTGTCTCCGCTGAAGCGCATCTCTAATTAATGCATTGCACTTATAAAACGGCAGTGACTATGAAACCTCTGCATATGTGCGTCAGATCTGTGAGCATGTCTAGCAGGACCAGGTCTAGGCATATGCGACAAGGGCGGTCGCAAAGGGCGCCATCCACTGGATAGGCGCCAGATAAATCCATGATTTTTGGCCCTCGGTCCCCAATCACACTATTGATTTTGATTATAGCTTTTTTTTATAGCTCATATAATAAAGTGGGGAGCATTGATTTGGGAAATAATGAATCATCAGTCACGTTTAATTAAAAATATCTAACAGTTACATGTGCTAAATAAATATGCAGTTTAAGTTGTACGGTTGTCACCTGATGTAAGTAAGGCAGGCTGAATAAGGTAGGCCTGGCATGTGGCTGGTTAGGAAGGTTCTCCACACAGTTCAGCATGCCAGGGTGCAGCTACCACGTTGACAAGCAATACGGTTCCTGTAGATCATCTGAGCTAATTTAGCATCTGTCTGTGTAGCTGTAAGTGGACATGTCAAAGGTCAAGAGTGTAGATCAAAGGGGGCACTGGCTCAGGTTACACAAGCTGGGGGATTTGTGCCATATCATGCTGACAGCAGGCGTGGGTGGGGGGCACCTTGGGTCGGCTAATTCTTGGTGATAGTGAAGGGAATTCCTGCCTCAGACGGGAGGATGATGACAGTTCGCAACACAGAGCTGCTTTCACACAGCTACTGTCACCAGGGTGGATATTATGGTTTACAGTACAGAGCAGATCCTAATGGCCATAAATGGGAAATAGTTTCTCAGCCTGTCAGGTAGAAGGTGGTGAAGGAGCATAAGGCCACAGGGGCCTCACAGATTAGAAATCCCTGCACAGCCCTTTTACTTTTGGGTCCTACCTGGCTGGGCTTGCCAAGACAACCAACATATTGCCCTTGTTCCCAACCACTTCCATGCCGCTTTGCAGGAATTGGGACTGCACCTACCATGTCCTGCCTGTTGGTCCTGTGTCTGTTTTATTGTCCTTGTTTCGTCAATTAGATCTGAGTTCGTTTTTCAAAAATATTATGAAAAGTGAAAGATAACATAATATAAGAGAAACGAGGGGATCAGTAGCTCAGGTGAGGGGAATGTGACTCAGGGAAGCTAAGAAACTCCAAACAGGCGGCCAAAGCACAACAGTCAACAACCTTGTGTCAGTTACTCTAATGCCCCAGCCCCACTGGCCACATAGCTACGGACTTTGTTTTTTTTTTTCCAGTTAGGCTGAAAGGCTGGTGTGTGGATGCACCTGTGTGTGAGTGTAGAACATTTCATGAATGTGTCTATGCATGTATGCAGACGCTTGTATATGTAATTGCTTGTTCATTTGTAAAGTAGAGAACGTGTGTGTGTTTGTGTGCATGTGCGCGTGTGTGTGCATGTATTTGTGTGTAATAGGGATAACTGAAGTGAATTCCTTTGATCTGAGTGGATGAATGACACAGATTAAACTGTCAGGCAAATGGCTGATGGAGGCCAGATGAAGCAAAATGACAGAGGAAAGCTGCCATGAAACCCTGGGCTGGCTGCCAGGGTAGTAATGTGCTGCACGTGTGCGTGTGTGTGTGTGTGTGTGTGCAGGTTGGCATACTTGTGTTTGCATGAGTCTCTGTGTGTGGTTGTGTGTGAAAGCCAGAGCAAGAGGAGGGGCCCATCTTTAAGGTTTAAAACTTTTACGTATGGTTTCACATCTTCTTAATTTAAAAATTCTTAGCTTTGTTGAAAAATGGCTGGAATTTTGAAAATGGATGAAAGCACGTTTTTATTGAAGATTTCTGGGGTGATTGGCAGTAGAGGAGCATGCCTATGTAACTGAACACCCAGATAATGTCCAACCGAGACCATTACCCCTCCTTCATACACATGTCAATCAGACAAATTTCAAATCACGCATAGATGCAGTCTATGGATTTTGTCTAAGAGTAGACCTGCATTTTTCTATTTTGTGTGACAGTTATGAAGTTTTAACTTTACAAGTAATTTCAGTGCTAATTCATTTTACATTGTATTGCACTGTTTATTTAACAATTATTTTTGACCTGTAAGTACAGTATATTGAGTATATTTATAATGAAAATGAAAATACTTGTTGTCTAATAACATTTGTGCAAAAATGTTTTGATCACTGCTTTTTCTTTGTTGGAATTTGTATGGGTAGTGTCACAGCAACAACATTTGAAAATGATAGTTATAGATATACAGTATCTGTGACTTCAGTGGTTCTCAAACTCTAAGCTCGCAGCACTTAATTTTGCTTAAAAAGATTTTGTGTGACTCATCCCCTTTTTAAATTTCTAAAATGGCTACATGAACACTTTAGTAAGTGTTTAGTGCGCTGAAAATTATTTCACATATATCTCTGTATAGGTAATATCACATTGCAAGAACATCAGTGAATAACAGGTATGGATAATATATTTGAATACATGGTGCAATTTTGTCATAGTGGCAAATTTCTGTGCACAAACACATTTTATGAATTTCTATATTTCATTTCCAGTATATATGATTATAGTACTTGATACTTTAGCCACAGGCGCCTCTACTTTAGCCGCTTACCAGTAGTAAGTATATGTTTTGCAACAAAGTGTTCCCTTCATTAGGTTTCTGACCTTAAAGATGTCCCCCAATATTCCCTATATTGATGTGCCCTTGCATTATTGCCCCCTTGTTTTGGTGGGCCCTGAATTAGCCTTGCCCCCTGTTGGTATCCCTAACTAGCAGTTCCCCAGCAGTGCCCCAGTACAGCATTGGGTCTGTGACGGGGGACTGGGAGAGCAGAGGGAGCCTCTTACAGATCCAGCGCCTGCTCACTGTTGGCAGAGCATATTTCTTCTTTACGATCATGCGGTTTTTAGATCTTCAGCTTTACATGCAGTTTGCTCCCCTGTTAAAATTCACAGGGAGAAACGAGGGAAGCAGAAGAGGAGGAACCAGACAAAGCTGCGTTAGCGGGCTATTGCTTCATTCTGCCACATACCTTTCCCTTTCCAGTCACCACTCCTCCTTTAAAACCCAGCTTTTAACGAGCATGCTTAGTGTTCGCCTGTGACTTGCCTTGACCCAAAGCAGCCACTTCAATATCCCAGGAGTTGGGGGTTTCAATCAAAATGGACTCCCTGCCCTCGTTAGAAAGTAATAGCTCATAGAGATGGCTTCTCACAACTCAGGAGTCTTCTCTCATAAAAACTGGTAGCTACTGTGCACCAATGCGACAGGATGCCATTAGTCTCCTTGGTAGTGTGTAGGTAAACCAAAACCCCAATTCACTTTTATTATTATTTATTATTTATTATTTTATTGTCATATGTATGACAGGGTGGCTTCTCAGAGTGGCAGCAGTAGTAATTTTCTACAGCATTTTTTAAGACAGGAGAGATATTGATGTTTCTATAGCTTGTGTGTGAGTATTGGTGCTAGCCAGTGTGAATATTCTCAGAGTCTGCTTGATAAGCATTTGTCTATCCATGCATCATGCCTGCCCACTGAAAAATCATACCTTCATTTTGCAGAAAGCTTGTAGTTTGTTCTTCACTATTAAGGGTAATTCTCACAGGCCGAGGCCATTACTCCCTCTATTGTTTTCAGGGGAATGCTTGCGACTGAGTATTTTGAAATGAACCACAACCTCCACGGCCGCACTGCCCCCTCTCACAGGTCAACTTTTGTCACTTGTTCGCTTGATGTAAAAATATACAGCCCCGTGTTCAGCATGAGAGCATGTGATTGCCATCTCAGTGTGTTCAGTGTGAAAACTTCAGGGTCTCTGGCTGTTCTCTGTGGGGTCCTTCTGACCTGTCACTGTGCTAAATGCAGGAGCATATTAAGAGTCTAATTATGTTTCAGTGCTAAAACATCAGGCAGCTGCGTAGAGATGACATCTGCTACATCTGCAAGGTTTAAAAACATGGCATTATACCACCGTACCTCCATTTTGAGTTTTACACCCTCACTGGTACATACTTTAAAATAGTGAAAGAATAAAATGAATGGGCTGATAGTTACAGTACTAGAGAGCTATTTCAAAATGTTTCTCAATGACTTGAAATATAAAGCCTTCATTGTTCACATCTGTCAAGTTACACTTCATTTATGATTTCGCTCACATGGATCTTTGAGGTGTGCCTTAAAAGAAGCTTCCATCTTTTCTAGTCAGTATTATACAGTCTCATACACTGAAATTCTCTGAGAGGCTTGTATTACATTTCTCATAAAAAATCCCTGAACAGACCCAATTATTTAAAAAAACAACATGACACATGAACCCAGACAGGAGCTCCACCTGTAGATCCAACAACAACTTTGGATCAAAGCAAGCACCCAAATTGTGCCCTAGGTCACGCACATGTGCTCCCATAAAATCATTCTACTGTAGCAACAGTAGTTACAGAAGTGATATGGTTTCAACAGTCTATGGAAAATGAACAAATGATTGGTTTCGACCTAGGATATTCAAACCCTGGGTCCTCACAATTGCCACCTTTAAACCACTGGCTAAAATTATTGTGCTGTCTGGATTCTGTTTGGATTCTTCTATTTTATTATGCATGCAAATGTGGACTTTTCTTGCCTTTATTAAATGTGTTGCAAATGAGTGTCTGTGTTCAGTTGTCTCACTGTGTTTCACTGAATGGTTGTGTCTGCAGTATGATTGGCTATCTCTGCATATGGCCATTCCTGGGGAGAACACTCAGGGGATAGGAGAGTCCATAGCTTCACAGAACTCCTTTACCAAAACAGCACAGCTCGCTTGCATGAGGCAACATCTGGGTGTCAGGAGCAGCTAAACATAGAAACACACATGCTGTTCTCATCACTGTAAATGTTAAGTTTCGCTCAGACATGTGTGATCTCCCAACAGTAAAACGCTGTGTGTGTGTGCGTGTGTGTGTGAGAGAGAGAGAGCGAGAGAGAGAGAGAGAGAGATATGGAATAGGCAGAGGAATGGATGAAAACAGGGTGAGAAAGGTGTGGAGTGCCAAAGGAGGGGTGGGTATATTAGCTCTACCTTCTGTTTTCATGCCTGGCCTTACGCCAGCCACTTTGTTCATGCGATTGAAGAAGTGGATGGATCAACGAGGCAGGGGTTTTAATCAAGGCTGCATAGTAGGAGTACCTAAATGTGCATCTGTTCAGCAAGGTCAAGGATCAGTGCAGTTGAAGCCACATACCTGCAATGCACTGTGCTGCAATGTTAGCCCTCACCATCAGAGACTTCATACACTGCTGACATGTTTAATCTCCACAAAAGCTTGCTCCCTTACCTCAGTGACTTTACTTCACTGGCTCTCAAACTCTGAGCCCATCACACTTAATGTGGGGATATGTTTTGTGTGACCCACCCCTTTTTTAAATTGAATTTTATTTCTAAAACAACAACATGTCCACTTTAACTGAATGTCTATGTGAACTATACAGTAATTTATTTCAAGTATATGTCACAGTCTGCATCAATGACCTCACATCACCTAGCAGTGGGACCTGATTTAATAACCACCAGCATACCTTATGACATAACAATAACTTTTTTTCCATTGAAAAATCATCCTTTAGAAGGAAACTGGCTCTGGAAAGTGAATGTACTTTTAAAAATCCGGTACCAAGGAAAAAAAGGCACTCTGTCTCTAAGTGAAAAAATTGATGAAAAGCCAATTTTTAACTTGGAGACAGAGTGCCTTGGCCTTTTTCCTTGGTAGCGCACTGTTTTTAGTTTATTCATTTTCCAATGGCACTTTCTTTCTCAAGGACTGTTGTTCAGCACTTGTCTACCTGTCTTTTCAATGACTAACTGTAGTACCTACAGCAGCACTTATTTTTCAGTTGTCCTTCTGTTGTCCTGTTGACATTGCTAGGGGGTCCCACAGGGATTCATCTTTGGTCTACTACTTTTTTCATTGTACATGCACCCTCTTCATAAAGCACCTAGTGGTCCTGGTATTCATTTTTATTGTTGAGCCGATGCTACACAGTGCATCTTGGTGTCATCTGAAGATAAGAACTCAGTTAACTCTTGAGAAAAATGTATCTCAGACAGTGAGATAGAGAGCAAGACTGAGTGAGTGTGTGAGCGAGGGATGTATACATATACATTATTCATATACTGCAAACACAAAATTCAATACAACTGCCAATCGCAAAACACAAGAAGTGCAGAATAAAATGAAATTCACTCACCAGGACATTTCCTACTGGCCCAGAGATCAAAGGGAGCAGCTCCACAACAGCAGTAGTACAGGTAATGATATCATGAACAACCATCAAAAGAGACATGTCAGTATATACATTATGATCAAAGTGTTGTTTGCCCTATTGTTTTGGTTATCAGTCATTGTCTTGAGGGAAGTTCTGGTTAGGGGTTTATGAATGTATATAAATGTCACTTCACTTACTTTGTCGCAAATTGACAGTGATTTAACCTCACTTACCAATCCTCTGTTATGCTTAATAACAAGCCTGGTGACCACTGGCAAAGATATAATCTGATATAATGTATCCGCAAAGGCTAGTTAACCAAAAATGCTTTCTCATTCAAATTCAAGATTTCTTTGATTTTATCAGCGATTGGTTTGGAAACTCGGAAGCAAGTGGGGAAATTAACTCATGCAACTTCTGGAAATTAGAGGTGATTTGTGAATGTTTGTCACCTGAGGAATGTACATCTGGTTGAGTGAGATATGATTGGCATACAGCTGGGAAGTGAAACTAATGATACGACAGAGCTGCTGGCCAGTGGAGCCAGGGTACCCTGTAGTTTGGTTATTTTCATCTCAGTATTTATTTGCTCCGTTCATACCCCTATAAAATTGCTTTAAAATACACAGCAGAATGTAAAGGTGAATATTTAAGGAAGCATCACATTGCAGCATCTTGCTTATTGGAACAATAGCAATAGTGCTGTTCTAAGGAATCAAACCTTCAACCCTCTGGCTAAAAAAGGTTAGGGGGCAAACGCTGGATTCCCAAGTGAGGCTCTGTCATTGCACCCTTGAATATATTTTTGAATGTGAATTTCTTCAGTAAAAACCCAGCTGTATAAATTCTAGCTGTTAGGCCACCTGGATAAGTAGGTGTACCAACTAAATCATTATGACTATCATTAATAATAATAGTAATAAATCAAGCCCTGCTCCCTAACAACAAAACCACATTGCCAACCTGTTCATGTGTATGTTATTCCTTGTCCCTGCAGGAAACACCTGTAAATATTCATGTGCCTCATTAAACAGACTTAGAGGATCCAGGTTCAGGCAGATTTTTGGGGCTGTGCGTGAAATGTCTGTGATCTCCAACAGGAAATGAGGCAGGAGACATCACCCTGTGACGCACCTGCGTGGGAAGCCAGGAAAGAGCCTGGACGGGTCACAGCACAGCACTGGTTACAGAACATGAAATCTACAGGCTTTCTGGTGATCAACACCACCATCATATTTGCCGTAATCATTTATATGATCACTGGGGTATTAACTCATGGAAGACTTTTGGAGACAAACATTTAAGCAAGATCTGCATGTTGCTCTAAGTTGAAGTCTCTGGGTTGCCTGAATGGCGAAACCTTTCCATTATTCGCTCCTGCGAATATATCTTGCCCGCAGAACTAATGTATAGCCTCGTGCCATAATTCTCTCTCTAAATCACTTCCCTCTTGTGGTGAAAATAAAGCAATGCATTAATTTCACCACAACAAAGCTTTGATCATTTGCAAGAGTAAGGTTGCTCTTCCTCTTAAGCCGTGTTTTGCTACAGCTTTTCCTTGCCACTCCGTTACTCTCTTAGTTAAATTGGTTATTGGTTTTGAGAAATACCAAACCAATAGTTGTAAGTCAAAAGCCTTTGAGTTATAAGACTTGATATACTAATGTAGCCAACGTTTGTCTTTACCATTTGCTTGTTAAATATCGTTTGTTTATTTGCTAGGTTTTTAAAAATGTTTTTCAAACGCATTGGTTTGTTTTTCCTGATCAACTGAAGCGTGTTTTTGTTTGTTTTGTTTATTTTACTACGTAACATAATCTAACTTTTGAGTGTAGGCTTCATTTAAAACATCACATCTTTACTTGTAGAAACACTTTTTAAAATCATATAGTTAGGGTTAGTGTCTAGTGCCGTACAGCGTCCCTTTCCATTTCTAAACTTTCTCGAGTCAAGCTCCGTCTGCTGCCAGTAGGCTAAATACCACTCAAATCAACCTTCAGAACATAATGAACAAAAACAATAAAAATGCATTATTTCTGTTGTTTCTAAATTTACTAAATCAAGTTAATAGTGATCCATCTCTAACCGTCCCCCCTTACTAAGTTTGCTACCTTTCGCGCCCCTGCATGTAGAATAGTACTACCCTAACAACCGTTGCCGCGTCCTCCCCTCTAGTTGGAAACAGAGATTGTAGGAAGGCAGAAGTTGGGTAACGTTAATGTTCCTACTTGAGATGTCATTTACTGTTTGAAGGTACGTGTTTTGTGTGATAAAACAGGTGAAGCGCATTGTAGAAACACCTCCTAACTTATTTATTTTGTTTATTCTAACGTGAGCTGATAAATTGTTCCGACTGACGTTGACGTTAGTTGACAAGCTCGGTAGCTAAATTAGCTTCCATAATTAATGTTTATTAGCTGACAATAACATCCAGGTGAGCTAGATATAAGTTAACTAACGGACATTAACTCCGTAGATATTGTAGCCGCGTTTGTAAACAAATGTCAGATTATTTATTTTGTTTTATTCGCTCGGATTGATACGTTAATTTGAACGTTCCAAGTTTGTTTCGGTTGGTTATTTTTTATAATGCCAGAACCACATAAAGTTAACGATAGCTGGACAGACAGCGAATTAGTTGTAACTTAAGTACGTATAAATCGCCATTTGAGCTTCGTCATTTTAATTAACTTTGGTAAAAATAGTCTTTTCAAAACGTTAGGTAATCTTTGTCACAAAAGTTGAACTTTTTGTATAGGCTACATGGCACCTGTTGCGGTAACCACAAAACAGCACCTTGTTCAGTGTAAAATCACCTGCAGTGAAGTAACATTACATTTTAGGGCATAATTGTGGTCATGTACTCTGACATATGAGTTAATTTAATACGTTTGCTGTTTACAATTCTCATCTGGTTAATCTATAAATTTAAATTAATACATTAGTGAGTGACTACACAGTCATATAATTTATAATACAACTTTGAATACAGTACACAATATTGTAACTCATTTGAGCTGTCAACCTTTCTCTGCTGTGCAGCTTCACAAATGCATAGAGATCCATATATCCATGACACCACTTCTTTCCAATTATGAACTGTGTTGTGGTAGCTGCAGATGTTTTCCTGAAGATGGAGCAGAAACAGCCACACAAAAGCCGGTCCCAGGGATGGGGTGGGCTTGTACCACATCCCCCACGCAAACCTGTTGAGCGCAAGCTGACCCCCTCGTGCAGTCACAGGACTAAGCTCCCACCGATCAGGACTTACCCTGTCATTGAGGAGAAGGGGTACTATTCCGAGCTCCTTTCCACAGAGGCCAGCTCTCAACTGCCGGTAAACACGTGTCCCTGCACGCATGCACACACACGCACACATGCGCCCATATTCATGCACACTTAACACATAAACACAAACACACAGTTGCATGCATATCACTATGCAGATACAGTTAGGTGCACAAGATTTATGACAGATAGCACCATTAACTGGTAACCCACTGATGCTTCCCTTAACAGTTCATTTCTCCCACAGCCTTTTTCCCTTCCTCCCTGTCCTCGTGACGACAAGTGTTCCCAGTGTGTTCTTTTGAATTTACCAGCTCTCAAATAGTAATGGGTTTCAGTTTTGTTCATTTTTGCTCTGGATTACTTTGATATAACAAGCTCTTACAGTTCTACGTGTCATTTATTGGTAGAGGGGGAGCCAGTGATGTGGAGGCAAACATGCTAACACAAGGACTTTCATTTGCCATCCTTTTAATTAGTGAAATGTCTGGGGACAGAGAATTCATTAAGTGAAGTGAAGTGCATACGCTTCATTGTCCCTTGTTTGGTTGTTGAAAGTGACTATCAACGTTTGTTGTCTTTACTTTTGTAGCCCTGTACCCAGGGACCAGAGACCCAACAGAGTTTGCTGTGCCAGGCGGGATATGAGTCCAACACTCCCAAAGGTGAGACTACAGTGTAGTGTAGGTGTACCTTTGCTGCCTGTAGGATGTGCTTATTGGTTATTTCATGAAGTATGCAATGGACCAATATAGTAGTGTAGGGATGATTGCCAAGATATTACTGTAGAGATGTATCTCTGAGATGGGCAAGTCTGTTGTTCTGCTGCATCCTGCTGCTTGATTTTTGTCTTTGAATCAGGGCATTGCAGTACCCAGAAGAGCTCATTGGCTCTGGGCTCATATATACTAATTGTCAGCTAGCTCTGGAATACTTTGCTTTGAATCCTGAGCAGCATAATGGCAATGCCTTCGCCACAAATTCATTTTTTCAACGGGGACACCATGGTATTTTTGTCAGTGTTGTGCAAAAAATCTTGTGGGATTATCAGGAACAGCAAAGTTTTTTATTTTTATAACAGCATATCATTATGGTTTGGACACATGGAATTTTGAGTCAACTTTGTTTGTTATTTAGTTGTAAGACATCTGCACTATAGTGTATGAGTTGCATAGTGGAACATCTTTGCTCTGACTTCAGTTTAAGCTAGACCTAGAATTTCCGTGACGCAACAGTGAAGGATATCAAATCCTGTTAGTTATTTCTCACCTCACAGTTTTCTGAAATAGCACATTTATCTTGTACAGATCATATTGAACTTTAGTCATTAGTGTGTCTTAGGGCAGGGCTTGCCTCCTTGAGTGAAGGCCACTTAAGTGCTTACTCTCTGTTCCCCAGTGACCACCTTTAAGACCCCTGTGGCCTTTGAGGACCTGTTGGCCAAGGACAGACATGGGCCGTCCACTCAGCGCCTGCTGCAGACAGACTTTGCCCCGGGGGGTTACACCGCCAAAGTCCAGCTGCCCTTCAGCTGTCAGCCTGGGGAGCTGCCCCGCAAGCTGGAGATTGAGAGGTGAGCCACTACCCCCCCACCCTTATAGAAAAAATATTGTAGGTTTGGCTCCAACATCACTTTAAAACCGGTCCAGCTGAACTAGGTTTATGCTTTAACATTTGATAACAAAAATAAGCGGTTTGAGCATGAGTGCACAATACAATTAAATTCATATTCATCTGTGTATGATCTCAGAACTGATGTTAGAAAAACACACACATGCACACAGGTTTTAATGAAATTACATCAATTTGAAAGCTCTTCATGAATTTCTTACAGGCGAAGACGGACGTACATGAACTTTGACATCGACCAGCTCCTGAAGGGCATGGGCATCGACTCGGGTGATCTGATGCTCAGACACCAAGGCTACGAGGAGGGTCAGAGCGGCCCTGAGAACCTTGGTCGGCCAGTGTTCAACTACCTGCCTTTGGAGGTGGGCTTATGTGGCCGATCAAAATGGAACGACGGAGACGAAAGTGTGTTTTATCAGCGACAGAAAACTCCTTCAGATCCGTAGCACTGCTGTTACTGTTGCTGTAGCCCTTTTCGAACATGGCGTGGAAAGCACTTCAGACGAAGCGTTTTACATGGGCTGTACCCCTCAGGTCTTTGACAACGAGGAGTTTGATGTCCGCACCCCAGAAGACTGGCTGTCCCTGGGCTATGAGGAGGGGACTCCTGACCGCAAACCTGTCCCTGCCAAAGCGCTTCTGCCCAGCAGGGACGATGTGCCGCAGGGTACTGTACTCTGCTCTGTGAGCAGGGCTGCTGAACATGATCTGCTGTGTGGTGTGGTTTCCCAGCGTATCAGCTGTTTTGGATGTCCCTCTCGCACCACATCTCTACCTTTTACTTTCCTTTTTCCCCCCTTTATGATTGATCTCCAGTCGGTGGCCATAAGTAACCCTCAAGTAAACTTGTCTTTATGGCCAAGCTTGACTCCCAGGCTTTAAGCCCAAGTAGAAATGCATTGCATTTTTTCAAATGCAATGGACTGTGTTTTTCAGTAAATCTCTTTTAATGCATAGCTTTTATCCTTCAACTGAGCTTTTTGCCTCTTTTCCCTTCCTGGTTCTGTAGACGACCCGAAGAAGCTGAAGTACTGTTGGCAGCCCGTTGGAGTTCTGGACTATGACCCAGAGAAGCAGCTGTACCTGGTGCACAAGGCTGACTGTAACCGAGTCAGGGATGCAAAGGGAAACCCCGTGGTTATCTGCGGGGGCCAGGAAGCTAAAGGTGAGCTAACGCCCACTGCCGTCTTCCTCACTCCATGTCCTCCCAGAGCGAGGCATGGCAAATCTTTCAGTCTGAACCATTAAATCCAAGAGTTTGACTATTAGAAAACAAGAGTGATGTTTTCTCAGTTTGGTCATGCATTTCAGGATGTCCATGGTGTAGTACACCATACAATAAAGAACATCTCTATTCAATATCTTTTTGTATATTATCGGTTTTTGGTGGTAAGATAAAGGCTCAGCCTGTAGCTAGATGTAGCTAGATCTACCCATCTCCATCGATACATGTCCTGTCTGCTCAATTGAATAGTCTTGCTAATGCTGATCAGCTTTACTGGCAAAAGTGCTAGGTATTGTGATGTCAAAGAAAACGAATATTGGCCATGAATTTGTCATTTAAAAATAGTTAATAATGACAGTTATACCCAGAAAAGAAATGGCACGTTCTAACTCTTCAAGGTGATGAGCCGTGTACTCTCTTTCTGCCCCCTGTAGATGTGGGCGAGCTGCAGCCAGGTCAGTACTGGGTGCCCAGGGTCCGGCTGAACTTCATCGCTGAGGACCCGCGCGTGTTTGCCCAGCGGGTGCAGTGGGCCCAGCGCTGGCGGGAGAACACCGAGGCTCTGCTGCTGTACCACCTGGCCGTGGACTGCATGCCCGTGTGGAGCGGCTCGCCCTCCCTGGACCCCGCGTGCCTGAGCCGCGTCAAACAGTACGCCCTCTCCACTCCCGGGCTCAAAGTGCAGCTGTGAGTCAGGCCGCTTTACTCCCGATTCACTCAGAATATCAGCTCTGTGTGTGTGTGTGTGTGCGTGTGTGTGTGAGACAGTGTGTGTGTGTGTGTGTGTGTGTGTGTGTGTGTGAGAGTGAGAGTGTGTGTGAGTTTGTGTATGTGTGAGTGAGTGCGTGTGTGTGTGTGTGTGCGTGTGCGTGCGCGCGTGTGTGAGTGAGTGAGTGTGTGCGTGTGTGTGAGTGTGTGTTTGTGTGCGCGCGTGTATGTGAGTGAGTGCTTGTGTGTGTGTGTGTGTGTGTGTGCGTATAATGGTCTGAATAGTGCTGTTGCCTGCAGGCTGCAGGAGTGTGTGAGCCGTCTGGAAAGTGAGATCAGTCTGGAGTACGAGCGCACCATGAACCGCATAAATTTCGACAAGGTGGTGACGACATGTCCAGAGGAGTTCTCTCACATCACCCTGCCGCAGCGCGATCCTGAGCAAGTGCCAGAGTCGGGTAAGAGGAGCACTGCACGCAGACCACTGGGGATGCCACTAACAAATCAGGGGTGGACAACATGGGTCCTTTTCAGCTGCTGGGAGTGATAGTTTTTGTTGTCACGAATTTCCTCCCAAGAACCTGTATTATATGTATTTTTTGTTTCTATATCTAGATTAGAACCAAATTGTATTTATTTTTACTGACATGAAAGGGCAAAAGATGATTTTTGGCTTGTTTGCTGGTAACACTGTTTTCAGGCATCTTCTATATTCTTTAATTGCGGACCTTTTTCTTTTCAGTAAAATTGGCTCTTGTTTCAAACTCCCTGGTGAGTTCAGTAGGTTCTTGTTTTTTGTAATGATGTGAGCAGCACTAGTTCAGGCTTTGTCTTGTCCCCAGGCCTTGTGCCGGTTCCAGACTACCCCTTACAGCAGAACCGGGCGTCGTTCATCCGCAAGACTCTGCTGACCAAGCCAGAAGTGATTAACGTGCTGTGCAACGTGCGTGTCCAGTGTAGCAAGGTGGCGGCCATGAGCGTGTTCCACATTCCCTTCACCAAGGCCCTGCGTCTGGACGAGTTTGAGCTGGCGCACTCCCAGACTCAGTCTCAGGTACCCCAGAGATGACCGTCTTTCAGCCAGTCCCCTCATCCCCCCATCTCCTCTCACATTACTCCATTATCTCTTTATGTCCATTAATCTCTCCCCTCATCCTTCGGTTTTCGGCATATCACTCCATCCTCCACTGCCTCTCTACACCAATCTGTTACTGATACTGTCTTACTAATAATAATAATGCCTGGCATTTATATAGCACTTTTCTCACTTGTACACCACACATCACCTGAGCTGAAGAGGGAGTGTATATGGCTGCTACTCCTCCCTCTCTTCCTCCACATTGCTCCATCTCCTTCCGTCTGTGCTCTGCAGCTGCAGCTGTTTCTGAGGGACACCTGGGTGCCCTCGCTCTGCTCCTCCATCCGCTACAGCCTGCAGGACGAGAGCATGGGCTGGTTCTGCCTGTCCGAGTCCAGCTGGGAGGTGTACCGCCTGTCCAAGATGTACTGCCTGATGTCCCAGATCCGCTTCAGCCTGCAGGACTCCCTGCGCTTCCTGGTGCAGGACTCGCTGGTCGGCCTGGGCAGGCTGGTGCTGGACGCCTGCCACAGCATACTGTCCCTGCCCGAGGACATGGTGTGGGGGCCCGACCTCATCAACAGCCCTTACAAGTGTGTGTGCTTCTCCCCTGCCAGCCCTTCTCTCTCTCTCTGCCTCTGTCTCATCATTAGCTGCAGGAGGAGTGCATAGGTTACAGTCTGTCTTTTGCTGTCTTCTTTCTTACGGTTGGTGAAAGAGGTGTGTTTTTAAAAGTTGAAGCCTGCATATTAATGTTACCACCAAGCTTATGTGTGAGAGATAATAGTTCTATGGAGGCTGCAGTATACAACAGTGAAACAAAATGACAAGCCGACAGGGCTCGTTCACAAACCAGTGCCAACCTTGGAATTTCTTTGCCTCAATGTTGACAGCTGCTGAAAAACAGATAAAAAACGGTATAAAAATGGATGTAAAATATATAATACGGACGTGAGTGGGCGGGGTTGAGGACGGAGGAGGAGACTTCTTTGATTGTAAACACAGGACCACAGCAAGGCTAAAATCCTGCACAGTATGCCTTTAAGAAAGGAGCTCTTCTCTCTGCAGACCCACAAAGTACCCAATGTTTTTGGTGGACCTCGTCCTCGACCAGACTGGAGTGCGCTACAGCACTCCCCTGGACAACTTTGAGGCCACCCTCGTCAGCCTGTTTGACAAGGGGATTCTTGTCACACACAACTTGCCACAGCTGGACAAGGTGACGTCTTCTCATTGTGGCTAATGTGATCATGATTGCACTCTTGTCAGTGATTTACTTTTAAATGATTAATGGGACGTATGTTTCATTAGCCCTCTGTACTAAGCTGTCCAGTTTAATTAATGAATAGGTATGTCTGTATTGCAGCTTGTAGTGCAATGAAGGGTTTTATCTTTGTGTCTGAATTTGTTAGGGGAGTATGTGCCTCGGGGGCCCAGTTTGTTATGGAGGGGTGTGTGCCTGTATCTCAGTTTGTAACTGAATGGGCCTGTCTCTCTGTCTCAGTTTGTGATGAAGCAGATGTTCATCAGCGGAACCCCCCAGCTACAGTCTGTTGCGCTGTGGGAGCCAGCAGTAGTGGAGATTCGGGAGAAAATTCGTACTGCCCTGCGCAAGGCCACCGTGCCGCTTAAGGCTTATGCCCGCGAGTATGAGCGGCACTTAGAGGTGCACAACAGTGACATCGCAACCTACATCAAGTAAGGAAACAACGTCATATGCATCTGACTCACACAGGGCCATGACGTTGTCTGCACAGCTCTTTATTCAGATAGGGCAAGAGTGCCTATACTTGGTTTGGATAGGGGAATGATATTGTGTATTATTATTAATATTAGGACAGTTAAAGGCATTCTTCACTTTTCGGTGCCAGTGATGCTCATATACTTTGATGGTTTTTCTGTGCAGGGCTCACAGCAAGCCAGATCAGACACCACAGGAGATAAAGGAAGAGGTGGATAAACACCTGCAGGAAAAGTATCGCCTGGACCACACCCTCCCATCCTCCATTTTCATTGGACCCTTCTTGGTCAGCGTGGAAGCCACACGCCAGAGTCTGTCCAGCAAGCGCCGTGGCCTGGCCAACGCTGTGCTCGACCAGTTTGCCTTAAGGCTACGCCAGCAAGTGGATGATGTGGGTTGTCTGTGTTTGAGTGTGTGTGTTGTGCTTTCATGTTTATAACGTTGTGTGTATTGTGCCAATGTTTTTGTCCTGTGCATGTGTTTCTTATTTCAGTCATGCGCGGAGTGTAAGGCAATCAGCATGAAGCTTTTTGACAAACCTAACAGCATTGAGGAGCTGACAGAGAAGCGTGATTGGATGAAGCTGATCCCAGAACAGGTCAAAGGTCAAGAGGTATGGCATGGACCCATACCTGGGGCACCTGTGCAGCTGGATTATCTGCTATTATGTGGACTGGCTTGAACACGCTGCATGACTAGTTTTGTGTCTGAGTCCAGGGTTTTTCCTGCACAGACAATTCTGTGGCGGCCACCTCGATCAAATTTTGTGTCGCCTCCACAAAATTCTGAGCGGTGTTGGCATGAAAAAACTGCAATGTAACTGCAGTGTCGGCATTACTTTGATGTGGCGCTGTATCGTAATAAGCACAATGCACCAGGAAAGACATTTAATGTTCTCAACCCGTGGTGCCACCAGCCCATGAAACCCTGTGTGATCATGATTTAACTACCACCGCTTCCTTATTTTAAGTCAGAAAAAATCCTGGAGTCATACTGTAGAAACTTGAAATGAATTTGACTGGTGTAACTATGTCCTTCTCAGTTTGATTGATAGTTATTTTACATTCAGATTTGTTCTGTCGTGTTTTGAAGGAGTTCATTTCCAAAGTCGTGGCTGATTACGAGTTAATCGACGAGTTCTTTTACAACCTCTCTGATGGAGACTTCACTGCAAAGTAAGTTGAAAAGTACCCAAGCTGGCCCATAAGCTCCTTTTGTCTGCTAGTGTGAGTATGAGTCAATGAGAGGGAAGGGCTTGGTGCTGAGTGTGTGTGTGAGTTTGAGAGAGGGTGAGAGGTACCCTATGCTAGATACAATACAATAAAAACAAACGGAAATTTGGACGACATACAATTAACCCCTTTGCGCAAGCCCCCTAGTGGCCAGGACGCTGGTGCTGGAACAACAAACTCTGTGTTCTAGCTTTATTATTGGACAACTATGCCAAATACATGACAACTATGCCAAATATGGAGTTTCTGAGTGCCAGAATTGTCATGTAACTTGTCCATTTAAGAAGCACCCACCTCCCAGTGTCATCTGCAACTAGCGTTTCTCAGCATTCAGGACTAGCTTGAGGCTCATTAGAGTTTTTGTATAATATTAAAAGCAGTCTGTTGGTTGGAGAATGTCTGATGGAGGAATGGTGCTGAGGAGTAGAGCACTGTGTCATCAGCATAAAAATGCTGTAGGTGTGAGACGTGAGGGCGTATGCGTGTGTTGAATTGTGAGGGTGTGGGAGGGTGAATCTTAGTGTTTGAGTGGGAGTGTGAGGGTGTGTGTGTGAGGGTGAATTTGTGGGTGTAATTGGAAGTGTGAGTGTGAGACTCGAGAAGGGCACTGAACACACACTTTTGCGCAGATGGACTGCAGTTGGGTGGCCTTACAAGGTCCTGACCCAGATGGAGGCGGTGAAGATCCAGCATGAAGAAGATGAAGAGCGCTTCCACAAGATCCAGCAGGTGGACCAGAACAACTTCCAGGAGCGCCTGGATTCCTTACAGGTGAGCTGTACACCTGGATACATCACTGCTCTCCAAGGTAAAGAGTACTGTATAGAGTCTGTTTTTTCTGAATGAATTTTTGTGTATAATAGTCTTCATGGTTCTTATTTAATTTCATATCAGGCACAGAAATTTAGTTTTACCCTTTGAAGAGTTTTGTTTTTGGACATGTATTTTTGGTATATATGAATGACCAATCTGTCATTCTCTTGAATGTGTGCCACAAACTGTGACATAAGGGTGCTTCTTGGGAGTGATTTCATAATCTTCTGCTTTGTGTAACTAGTTGATGTAGTATCTTGTTTGCACACAATCATTGAGCACACTATTTTCCTGTTGCTGCTCTTACCATAGTGAATGTTCCCTGTATTTAATCCTGTGGAGCCCTGGGCTTTGTTGCATGTAGCAGAATTTCCCAGTGATCCTGATCATTCCACCTTCCCAGATGCTGGTGGCAGGGTTTTCCGCCTACACGGATATTGAGCGCACCCATGAGATAGCCAATGAGGTGCGACGTGTCTCAAAGCAGCTGAAAGAGGCCCAGGGCTTGGCGCAACTCTACAACAACCGTGAACGTCTCTTTGGCAACCCAATCACCAATGTGAGCTTGCGCTCCTCTCTCCTCTCCCCTCTCTCCATGGTTCCCAACAGCCCAATCAGAGGGTACTGCACCCAGATCTTCTCATTCTCTGACTACTCCTGCTGAACGGCAAGAGCACTGAGGGGCTTAATTGAACCAGTCCTTGCTACTTAATTATAAGTAAAAGCATAAGACCTGCTGCTTGTTATGTGCACATAGACTTAAATCCAGGTTGGGGGGAAATCATAGTTTTTTGCCAAAGGTATTACCGAATATGAAGGAGCCCATCTTCCATCCAAATAGACCATGCATTGGAATGTTTAGGTGAATGCAGACACTCCAAGCCACTAAAGCAAACAGAGCCCTTGTGCTGAGTGTGTGCTGTGCTTGCACTGTCCAGTACGACCGCCTGCAGAAGCTCACCCGCGACTTCCAGCCCTTCCGCGACCTGTGGACCACCACCTCTGATTGGGTACGCTGGCAGGAGAGCTGGCTGAATGACCCCCTGTCCATCATCGACCCAGAACTGCTGGAGCGCAACGTCAGTGAAACGTACAGAACCATGCACAAGTGCATCAAGCAGTTTAAGGACATTCCCGGTGAGTGTCAGTTAAAACATAGGGAGCTGGAGAAAAGGCTCATCCAGGTTTTCACAACTGTCTTTGCTGTTATTAAGTCACATCATAGTCTGGTTTTCAGTTGCTGGTTTTCTATGACTAATCCAACCCCTAATGTAGCCACTGTTTCTGTAGCTACATTTCTCTGCCTCCATGTTCACATCTTCTGTGTATTGTCCAATATGAAGCACTCATCCCCTCCTTTCGCACCTTGAAGGGGCTTTAAATGTGCTTGAAGTGGTGGCAGAGGCAGGTGTGTTTGTGCTAACCCTCCTTCCCCCCTGGATGCTCACAGCCTGCCAGAACGTAGCGACAAACGTGCGGGGGAAGGTGGAGGACTTCCAGCCGTACATCCCCCTGATCCAGGGGCTCCGGAACCCTGGGATGCGCACTCGGCACTGGGAGGTGCTGTCCGAGCGCATCAGCATGAACGTCAGGCCCAAGGCCAACTTCACCCTCGCCCGCTGCCTGGAAATGGGCATGCAGAGCCACGTGGAACACATTGCTGCAGTGGCTGAGATCGCGGGCAAGGAGTTTGCCATCGAACAGGTGAGCATCCAGCTTTGAGTCTTCAGCTCTCGCTGTTTATCCTGAGATGTTGGTCAGTGCCACTCTCCTATAGGAGTGACTTAGCGGTTTTTATCCTGTATGGTGTAGACCAGGGGTGTCCAGTCTTGTCTGAAAAGTGCCTGTATGGGTGCAGGTTTTTGTTTTAGTCCAGCTCAGATACCTGATTCAACTTGATTAGTTAATTAGTTGAGTCAAGTGTAGTAGTACAGGGCTAAAACACCAGCTCTTTTCAGATAAGATTGGGCACTCCTGGTGTAGACCTTTTAGAAACAGCCATGAAAAGCAATAACAAAACAAATGCAATTGTGCTCAAATTGTATTCGATTATTTTGTAATGCTTTAGGGCTAATTTGGATACAGTAATCTTTGTTTAAGGACTTAATTTGACCTTCATGCAGAATCACGCAGAATGTTGTGATCAAGCTGTTTTATATTTTTGTGTTTGGTGTGTGTTTGTTTTTATTGTGTGTGTGTGTGTGTTTGTTTATATGTCCCTCTTTGTGTCTCTATGCCTGTGTGTTTGTCCTTGGGTGTCTGTTTGCGTGTTTTTATTGCCGGCGTGTATGTGTCTATTTTGCATGTGTGTGTACATGTGTTTGTGTTTCCCGGTCACCTAGGCACTGGATAAAATGGAGCAGGAGTGGTCCTCCGTGGAGTTTGATGTTATGCCCTACAAAGAAACTGGCACACACATCCTGAAGAGCCCAGATGAGGCCTCCCAGCTGCTGGATGACCACATTGTCATGACTCAGAGCATGTCCTTCTCACCCTACAAGAAGCAGTTTGAGGAACGTATCAGCACCTGGGAGAACAAGCTAAGATTAACCCAGGTACACTGTTCTCGGGTGACTGGTGAGCTGCCTAGCCTTGGGGATCCAGCAAATCTAAGTATTTGTTGAGTAGTGAGTCATAAAGTTCAAAGAGAGGGGTGTATTGGGGAAACATGATTACTGTTTGCCTTTTGGGTGCATGTCCTCTCTCTGACTTCTTTTAAGAGTTTGTCAGAAAATAATTCTGCTTAACTGAGGCATTCTTTTCACTTCGTATCTGCTAATTTCCTTCTGTTGTGTTGTTCAGTGCTAACCTAGTGTGAATGTTGTTCACATTGTGGTCATCTAATAAGATGGCAAGAGCACTGTGAATGTGCTGATAATGGCTCTCTGGTTCCCCCTGCTGACAGGACGTTCTAGAGGAGTGGCTGACCTGCCAGCGCTCCTGGCTCTACCTGGAGCCCATCTTCAGCTCTGAAGATATCAACCGGCAGCTGCCTGTGGAGGCCACGCGGTACCAGACCATGGAGCGCACCTGGCGGAAGGTCATGAAGAACGCCTTCGAAAACAAGCAGGTGAGCCCCAGCTACTAGGGGGCTTTGTGAGCTCCAGACAAGCACAGCTTTATCAGCAGCCAGTGATAAGCCAATGAGCGTTTAACCTTTTTGTGAGCTCTGGTCCTGCAAAGAAACTGGAAGACCTTGGACTCTGTACAGTCACATCTCTTTATGTCCCCAATAAAAGCTGCGATAGTTCATTTATGCACATAAACAAGGGTGAAAATTCACTGGAATGTTTGCTCATAGTGTGGGCACTGACTCTTAGTCGTCAAATGAGACCTCTACATTGGACTATAGGGCTCTGGTGAAACCCACCGCACTGGCTCTGTAGCTACTCCGTCCCCTCCCTACACAGAAACAAGTGTCATACCCAGAAACATCCCAAACACATTTTAGAAGAGGAAATGCAGGCAGAGGAGCACCGATTCAGCAAATGTGCGCAAAGACAGAGACTGCCCCACTGTCATAGATATGGCTATGCATGGTTATTTTATAAAAAAATTTTAAGGTAATATTTTACCTTAAATTTGGTAAAAATCTTGCATAGTATGCCTTTAACTAACATATTTACACGATCAGTCATTTTTTGCCAATGCTCTTCCCTAGCTTTGGAGGCAGCGGTGTTGCTGTTTGCCATTACGATAGTTTTATGTTCTTTGTATCTGTCCATTACATCCGTCCGTATCAGTATTTTTTTCCACAGGAGAGAAATACGCTTCTTGAGTACTATTGGCTCATTGTTGCAGACACTGACCCTTTTTTGGGAACACACACAGAGGTTGATTAACAAAGCCTGTGTTCACTTAGCAAGCTGGTAACCACCTTTATGATACTGGTTATGTCCATTTGAGATTGTTAGGTTTTGTCATGCCTGCTAACGCAAAGAAATCCTGGGTATGTTAAGCCTTCTTCATAGTATACCCCCTTGGTGCTGACCGTGGGTTCATTCTAGTCGTTTATGGAATGTCTTCCATTGGGTGGAGCTAAGGACTGAGGAAAGGACACAAGGAAGAGATGCAAGGAGTGAAAAGCAAGGGAATTGGAATGAACCTCATGTGTTGCCCGTGCCCCAGGTGATCAGCCTGTGCCCGGATCCCCACCTGCTGGAGAGTTTGAAGAACTGCAACAGGCTGCTGGAGCAGGTGCAGAAGGGCCTGAGCGAGTACCTGGAGACCAAGAGAGGGGCCTTCCCCAGGTATGGCCTGTAGGGGGCACACAAACACATAGTGACCACCCTCTAAATCAGTTTTAAGCCCAATTTTCAGTGTTCTTTTGTTTTGTCTTTGTTGTTCTTATCCGTATCACTTGTCAAACTTCACTGTATGAAAATTTCTCTAGGTTCTACTTCCTGTCAGATGATGAGCTACTGGAGATCTTGTCCCAGACCAAGGATCCCATGGCAGTGCAGCCCCATCTCCGCAAGTGCTTTGAGAATGTTGCCAAGGTATAACACTCATGTATCTTTCTTTCTGTCTCTTTCCCATTATGTTATTTAGTGTTTCCAAAGGAAAGGTGAAAATAATGGCAATCATTAATTAAAGTCTCTGGGTTGGTGGGGGAAGCAATATGGCATTAAATATCTTTTTCTTTCTTTCTCTCCACTTCTGTTTCTCTCATTGCTCTTTCTTCCTCTTTGCTCTGCCTCTTCACTCATCAGTCTCTCTCCTCTTTGTTTTCTGTACTACTGAAATACAGTATGTCTCAGAGGACAGACCTGTTTAGTTTTAGTAAGTTGTAGCTAGTGTTCCCCAGGATCCTGTTGTAAATCAGCCTACCTAACAGGGCACATTTGTAATGGTGCGATCGCCTCCTCGCTCCGTCCCATTCAACATCTCGCTATACCATGTCGTGTCCCACAGCTGCAGTTTCAGTCAGACCTCCTCATCACACACATGTACTCCGGGGAAGGGGAGGAGGTCCAGCTGTTTCTGCCTGTGATGCCTTCTGGGAATGTGGAGGACTGGTTACGGGAGGTGGAGAAGTCTATGAAGGCCAGCCTGAGGGACAACATTGATCGCTCCCTTCAGGAGTACCCAGAGGTCAGGCTCCAAATGGAAAATAAAACAAAGAAGTCTGTGCTAAATCTGGAAATGTTGTTATGCTAGAAAGCGAGACAAATGAGGCAAAAGCTCTGGAACGTCAGTCTTTTTTAGGGTGTGAGACAGAAGAATGCCCTAAAGCACAGTTGAACGACTTAGAAAAATAGGATAGTGTGACTACCAGCAGCAACAGGAAATTCTAGCTCTCTCGATCATCCATCAGCTTGCTTTGACCCTGTTGTCAATCACTCATATCACAGTAGTTGAAAGCCAGCAGGTTGAATTTTTTAAAATATAAATGGCAATAAATTATTAGGTTTTTCCTACATCTGTCTAGCTTCTCACATCTTCTGTTTCTTCTCTCTTCCCTCAGAAAGCACGCACAGAGTGGGTACTGTCCTGGCCTGGGCAAGTGGTCATCGCTGGCTGTCAGACCTTCTGGACCCTGGAGGTATCTGAGTCACTGGAACAGGGGGACCTGGCCGACCGGCTCTTCCCCCAGTTACAGACCCAGGTACCCTGGACGTCTCTGTACGCCTCCGTGGATACAGATCCACTTGGGTGGATGGCGCAAAGCACTGTTGTCCCCCTATGAACATAATAAAGATTTTGATCATGATGTATATAGAGGATGTGGAAATGTCTGAGCTCAATGGACTTGCAAAAAGACATAGGGATGAACATGTTTACGATCATGGATGGACACAGACAAACATCCGTGTTTCAAATGATAATGATTTGGCAGAAATGAGTGATGGCAGATCAGACTAGTAGGCTATCTGAAGTCCTGTGTGTTGTGTGTAAATCATATGAGATGTGTATAAAGTAAAGTATAATGTATAGTGCTTGTGCGTAACTGCTCGTGCTTGCGTTACCCTGGCAGCTGGGAGACTTGGTGCAGCTGGTGAGGGGTCGGCTGTCCTGGATCCAGCGCTCCGTCCTCTCGGCCCTCATTGTTATTGAGGTGCACGCCAAGGATGTGGCAGCAAATCTGGTCGAGGAAGGCGTCTCCAGCGTCAACGACTTTGAGTGGATCAGCCAGCTGAGGTCAGGCAACCTCCCATCTCAGCACAAAATCAGCATTTGCCCTGTATCCCACAACTCTTCTATCTTCATCCCTCAGTTTATGTTTATTATCACCTAAAAGAAAGGTGATAAATGACATTGACATTAGTGAGTTTGTGCACCCAGAGGTTAAAGTATCAAAAAAAGAGCAGTACACAGAGACACACACACACACCTCGCATGCAGGGCAGTTTGTCTTGCCATACATTGACTTTGGGTACCTCATTTTGGTGAGTTTGGGTGAAAGCTGTGTCCATTTTTTTTGGTCAATTTTCCCAGGTATTACTGGGCACGCAATGACTTGTATGTTCGGGCAGTGAACGCAGAGTTCCTCTATGGCTATGAGTACCTGGGCAACACAGGCCGTCTGGTCATCACCCCGCTAACAGACAGGTACAGCCCTGGCCTCACAATGCCTCAGTGTGCCCTGGGTATCCGAGTACATGTAATGAGCTCCCTGCCCCTCTCGCCCACCCAAAGGTGCTACTTGACCCTGACTGGAGCGCTGCACCTGAAATTTGGTGGGGCGCCTGCCGGACCCGCAGGGACGGGAAAAACCGAGACCACCAAGGACCTGGGCAAGGCTCTGGCTATCCAGACTGTGGTCTTCAACTGCTCAGACCAGCTGGACTTCATCGCCATGGGAAAGTTCCTGAAAGGTTTGGCCAGGTGAGATCCTGCTACACCCAGAAAATGGTGCTATAGGGAGTAAATTCTTTGTAAATATGTGTCCTATATGTCCTACAAATGCACCATTTGAGTTTGACGCAATTGCAATTTTGTTGTGCTTGCACAATAAAGTTCTTGAATTGAGGTGTACATTGCATTTCATTATTGCTGTTCCATGTTGAGTTTCTATATTAGATTTTAGATTTTTTGGAATCCAAAGCACATAATGCAACATGTTTCAACTTCTGTGAGTTTTCCTGGGAACAGTTCATCCTTAAGCTTTAGAAATGCAGACTGGTGTCATAGCCTATGATAAGAATGTTCTGAGATGGTCTGTCAAAGTGTTTGTGTGTGTTTATAGTTTTGTCACCAGCAGTGTGCTGTCCGTTGTGTTTGTTTCCTAATCCCCCTTCTCCCTGCAGCTCTGGGGCGTGGGCCTGCTTTGATGAGTTCAACCGTATCGATGTGGAGGTGCTGTCTGTCGTAGCTCAGCAGATCACCACCATCCAGAAGGCCCAGCAGCAGAGAGTGAGTAGAGCAGCTACATACACACACACACATGCACACACACACATACACAGACACACACACATGCACACACATACATAGGTTTTGTTGAGATCTGTTGGTGTGATGAACATGTTTATTTTTGTGACTTTTGTATGTGTGTGTCTGTGTTTAGGCAGAACGGTTTATGTTTGAAGGATCGGAGATTCCTCTGGTTCCCTCCTGTGCTGTCTTCATCACCATGAATCCAGGCTATGCTGGCCGCACTGAACTGCCAGACAATCTGAAGGTGACCACCGGAGAGCTGTATTGCTGGAGAGTTGGAATCCCTACCGGCCAATAGGAATCGAGTTCTGTCACTCGGACTGAATAGAGATCAATCATGCGGCTTTTTTTCTTTCTTTTAGTTTGAGATAGAATGAAGTTAATCGTCCTTTTGTGTTGTGCCCAGGCATTGTTCCGTCCGGTTGCCATGATGGTCCCTGATTACGCCATGATTGCCGAGATCTCCCTGTACTCCTTTGGCTTCAGCGATGCCAAAGTCCTCTCCAAGAAGATCACCACCACTTTTAAGCTGTCATCAGAGCAGCTGAGCTCCCAGGTGTGATCCGTGTGCCTGAATTCTGCGCGTGTGCGTCTCTGTATCTCAGATGTGTACACGCATGATGTTTATGTATGAGTATGTCACTGTGTTTGTGAAGTCTGTACTTCTCTCTTTGTGCTGAGTGTTGTGTGATTTGTCTGTGTGTATTGTGTATGTGTCTGTGTGTGCTGTTTGTCTTTGTGGGTTGTGCATTCGTGTTTATTTTGTGACTGCTGTGTGCTTGTGTCTATTGGATTTGTGTTTGTATGTCAGTACGGTGCATTTTTTGTGTGTTTTTAACAGTGATGTGTTTTGTGTTTGCCTGTTTGCCTGCAGGACCACTATGACTTTGGAATGAGAGCAGTGAAGACTGTGATTTCTGCAGCTGGGAATCTGAAGAGGGAGAATCCGGACATGAATGAGGTGAGGCACTGTGTTCATGTGTACAGGCAGGATTTTTTCACTTCCTCTTCAGTAGTCCATGTTCAGTTAAAATGCATAGATTATTTGACCATCTTGAAGGGTAACAGACTCACTGTATGGTCTGGTCTTCACCTTCTGATCTCGCAACCTCTGACCTCTGACCTGTAGGAGCTTATCTGCCTCCGGGCAATCCGAGATGTCAACGTGCCCAAGTTCCTGCAGGATGACTTGAAGCTCTTCAGTGGCATTGTGTCAGATCTCTTCCCCAAGATCCGTGAGGAGCCCATTGACTACGGCACCCTGGAGGAGTCGATCCGCAACACCTGCTTCAAGAAGTGCCTGAAGGATGTGGACAGTGAGTGCGGACAGGCAGTGGGTTTAGTAGCTGGGAACCGTGAGTGAGTAGGGATTATGATTGGGTGTAGTAAGTGGGGACAGTGAGTAAGGATTATAATTGGGTATAGCAGCTGGGGACAGTGTGTGAATAGGGATTATGAATGGGTATAGTACGTGCAGAAAGTAAATCATTAGGGATAATGATTGTGTGTAGGAAATGGTGACAGTGAGTGAATAGGGATTATAATTGGGTATAGTAAGTGCCGGCAGTGGAAGATCAGCCAGGGAAAATGAAAGAGACACAGAATGAGAGGTGGGGCATGAGTTGGGCAGTGTGATTTTCAGTGTGCTGATTTGTTTCCTTTCCTGCAGGTTACATCACCAAGTGTATCCAGCTCTATGAGACCACAGTAGTGAGACATGGCCTTATGCTGGTGGGACCCTCTGGCTCTGGCAAAACCAAGGTGAGCTTTTCATTTTGAAATAATATTACCTTCAATGTTTGAACTAATTGGAGAAGGCTGCCCTTCTCAAATGTGGTGGGCACCACTCTATAGACTGATCAGACAAATTATTATTTTTTGTTGTGTGTGTGCGCGCTCGTGTGTGTATTTGTATGTGTGTGTGCGTGTGTGTGCCTCAGTGTTATGAGATTCTGGGTGCAGCGATCACAGCTCTCCGTGGTCAGCCCTCGGTGAGCGGGGGTGTGTATGAGGCTGTGAAGACCTATGTCCTCAACCCTAAATCCATCACCATGGGACAGTTGTATGGGGAGTTCGATCCAATGACACATGAATGGTGAGGTGCCCCTGCACGCCCAGCACGCGGCAAAACTTACACACACACACTCACACACAGGGGAAATGTACACAATGCTCACAAATGGAGTTACACAAACTAGCCATAACAAAACAAACATGAACACAAGCAAAACACACATACACATCCAAACACACAAAACATGTCCGTACCCCAGTATAAACATATCTTGGCATCCAGTGCTCAGACCGTTTTTGGTGGCCCCTACAGGACAGATGGAATCCTGTCTTCTCTGATCCGGGCCGGGGCGTCCTCCATGGACCCACAGAAGAAGTGGTACATGTTCGATGGCCCAGTGGATGCAGTGTGGATTGAGAACATGAACACAGTGCTGGACGACAACAAGAAGCTGTGCTTGAGCTCTGGAGAGATTATCAAACTCAGTGATGTGAGAACTCTTCCTCTCCTTTCCTTCTATTCAGGGTCCTTTACTATTCTCCCTCTCTCACCATTCGCCCTGTCTCACCATTTACCCTCTCCTTCTCTATGAACATACTTTGAACATACATTAATACATTATTGAATATTGAACACATTATTAACCTGAAAATCTGCTTGTCATCTTTGTGAATATGTGTAAAAATGTGTGTATATGTGTGTGTGCGTGTATGTGTATATGCATGTGCTTGTGTGTGTGCGTGCGTGTGTGTACGTGTGTGTGTGTATGTCTGTGTGTACGTGCGTGTGTGTGTGTGTGTGTGCGCGCACATCTGCTTCCTCAGGTGATGACCATGATGTTCGAGGTGCAGGACCTGGCGGTGGCGTCCCCTGCGACCGTGTCCCGCTGTGGGATGGTGTATCTGGAGCCCAGCATCCTGGGGCTGGCCCCCTTCACTGAGTGTTGGCTGCGCACCATCCCCGCCTGCATCCAGCCCTACTCTGAGCAGCTCACCTCCCTCTTCTCCCGCTTCCTGGAGGTGACACATGTGCTCGTTCCTCCCAGCTGTTAGCTGTGCGTACCGATCAGGGACGGTAGTCTGAATCAGTCCTTCCTTCCGCAGGACTCCATCGCATTCGTCCGCAACTCAGTGAAAGAGGCCGTCACCTCCATGGACAGCAACCTGACCTGCAGTCTTCTGAAACTGTTGGACTGCTTCTTCCAGCCCTTCATTCCCCGAGAGGTCAGAGGTCACAGGAATACACGTCTTAAACACAGGGATACGCACAGCATAACATGCATCCATTTGGTGAAACACATAAAACACACAGACTGGACCGGATGGGGTGGCTCATTAAGTTAAGACTTTTTGTTCCTGTGTAATTTACAGTTAATTATTTTATGAATTCAAAGATATGTGATAACCAAAAGCAATGGTTTATAGCCCTGGCAATCAAGAATGTACATTTTAACTACCAGTCATGTACCTAGTTTTCAGGGGCACGCTTTACTGTGTAGAGCAGGTTATGACTGCACACCTGTATGTGGAGGGGGCTTGGGGATTTATCCATTGCCTGTGTTTGTGTTTGTGAGGCAGGGGGAGAAGCCACACCCCCAGGAGAAGCTGTCTCGCCTGAGCGAGCTCATCGAACCCTGGTTCATGTTCTCATTGGTGTGGAGTGTGGGGTGCACAGGTGATGCTGACAGCTACCAGAAATTCAATGCCTGGCTCCGTGACAAGATGGCAAAGGAGAATGTGAGATTCAGTCAATCAATCAAGTCACTCAACTAATGAACCAACCAACCAGCTAATCAGCCAACCCAAACAGCTAGTCAGTCAAGCAAGCAACTAATCAGCCAGCCAACCAACAAATCAATCAGATACCCAATCAAGTCAATTGTACAGTTTATGAGATATTTCTTGATAAGCACTACAGTTTAGATGACACAGGGCAACGCAGTCTACTGCAGTGGACAGTGTTAATTTTCTGATTGTCTGCTTTTCTATTTGGTTGTATTTCTGCCTGCCCCCCATACCCTGTAGGTGGCGCTGTGTTTCCCTGAGGAGGGACTGGTCTATGACTACCGCCTGGACGATGCAGGGATAAGCAATCCGGAGGAGGATGAGGACGAGACAAAGAGGAAAGTAAGCAGTTTCACTGTTTTTTTAACAGATTGAATCCCTGTATTGAAAATTGTTTTGGGGCTGTTATAAAGTAATGATTGCCATTGTGTGTCCAGGTGCAGTGGGTCAGCTGGATGGAGTCTGCCCAGAGCTTAGTCATCACCCCAGACACCAGCTACTCTGACATCATTGTCCCTACACCAGACACTGTGCGCATATCCTTCCTCATGGACATGCTGCTATGCAACAAGAAGCCTGTAAGTCCATCTCCACTTAACACAATGAAGTAGGAGTCTCTGCTGCATGTTAGCTCTCTCTGAGCTTTGTTTCAGTTGTGTATGCAATGTCCGTACTGTTTATGAATGTGGTGTGTTATTAATGCTAGTGTTTGACTAACTGATGTGTGGGAATAGTGTCTTCTGTTTTGGTTGTGCTTGGGGTTAGTTTGTAAGCAGTGTTAGTTTGTGTGTGGATGTAGTCCACTGTCCTATGTGCTGTGTTGAACAGGTCCTGTGCATTGGGCCCACTGGAACAGGGAAGACCCTTACCATGTCCGACAAGCTGCTGAAGAATATGGAACCTGAGTACATCACCCACTTCCTTATGTTCTCCGCTCGCACCTCTGCCAATCAGACACAGGACTTCATTGACAGCAAGCTGGACAAAAGGTGCTGCCACCTTGTGGACACCCAATCCTTCGGTGTCTTCATTCTTGAGTCTTATCTGTGGGCTGTTTCCATTACCAGCCTCACTCTTTTCAGTCTTACCCATGATTAGCAGTGAGGGACAGTAACTGATGGTGATTGGCTCTTCCTCTTTGTGCTAGGCGGAAGGGTGTATTCGGACCCCCAATGGGGAAATACTATATATTCTTTATCGATGACCTGAACATGCCAATGCTAGAGACGTATGGTGCCCAACCCCCCATCGAGCTGCTGCGCCAGTTTGTGGACCATGGCGGCTGGTATGACAGGAAGCAAATTGGTGAGGGACACAATGGCTGATTTCATACCACTGCTCCAATTCATGAAAACTATTTTAGAACTATCTTCAGATTCAGAATTATACATGTCTCTTGTGTTAACCTGAGGAGAGGCTGGTCTCTATATGGTCTTTTTTATTTGTATTACATCACTTGATGGAAAAGCAGGCCATTTTAAAGCTGGAATGATTTTTTAACTTTTCTGAAAAATGTAATGATAGTCTTTTATCGTGTCCACCCTGAAATGACATGAAGTGGAAAAAGGGCATTGTATTGAAAGCAGAGCAGTGCAATCACTGGTGTCTGACCATTCTATTCCATAGGAACCTTCAAGCACCTGGTGGACATCAATTTTGCCTGTGCCATGGGCCCCCCAGGCGGTGGCAGGAACCCCATCACCCAGCGCTTCACACGCCACTTCAACTTCCTGTCCATTCCAGAGATGGATGATGCCAGCAAGAAGAAGATCTTCTGCACCATCCTTGGCAACTGGATGAGTGAGAGCATGCGTCTTTGGGAGAAGCTGAGTGAGACGGGGGGATTCTTAACTCAGATTCTACTCATATGCAGCACAGATAATACACTCAGATTCTGCTCATACTCAGTTGTGGCTTCTGCATTGGTATTTTGTCACATGGGTAATGAGGGGCGTGCGGCCTTTCCTAAGTGGATTTGTGTTGTTTTACAGGTGGAAACATGAGCAAAAAGGAGCGTGGCAGTGAGTGCAGAGCAGGCAGACACAGATACAGAAAGACAGGGAGAGGGAACACCACTGAAGAACTCAGAATTTCTTTGACCTTTTAGACTTACTATGCAGGGTGATGTTGCAGAGCAGTGTTAGCACTATTTCTTTATTAATATACACAATCCTCACATATTCTGTCTCAGTGATGCAATTAAATTAAAACAATTTTTCCAGATGGAACTGATAAACCAGGCACCTGGTCTTGAAAAAATCATAAAAGTAGTTCTTATTCTTTTTTTACATTGGGAATGTGTCTCAGCTGTCTCACTACCTTGTTGTAATTTAGTATCAAGTCAGCGTGCTGATGCTTCTGTCATATTAGTTAAACTGGTTCACGCATTAAACCCACTGTCATCATTGACTGGCATCAAACACAGTGCTTCTCAGAGTGTATTTCCCTCTTCATTGACACCGTAGAAACAGCCATATTTTATGGGATACGACTGCTCATTTACCCGAGTGTTTGGCCTGTGCCCTCCAGTCCCAGTTGTGGACATACAGCCGCTGAACGAGCCTCTTGTGGATGCCACAATCAAGGTCTACTCCACCATCACCTCCCAGCTGCTGCCATCACCCGCCAAGTCCCACTACACCTTCAACCTGAGAGACCTGTCCAAAGTGTTCCAGGGCATCCTGATGGGGGAAGCCAGCATGTTCCCGGTAGAGCACTGTATCTCTTCTGCCGCAGCTAAAGCAGTCTATGGGAGGACTCCATCGGGGTTTTAATATTCATAAAAGGGATTAGCAAAAATATGTCCCAGGTTGACTTCTGTCAGCACAACAACAGGGCACAGTAAAGTAAATTAGTTCATGGTAAATTCCTGATATCGAGAAGTATTTTTGACTTTTTAATAGGTAAATTAAGTTCCTAGATGGGGTAAATGGCCTGTTTGCATCTGTATGTACTTATGTAATACACCTTCACAATTCTTCATTTTTTTATTGTTTTGTTTAGAGAATTGTACTGGAACTGTTTCTGATCTGAATTCTATTGTGTGATAAATTCACATTAATTCAAAAAGCTCAGCTGCTCAAGTTGGTTCTGGCTGATTGACATGCAGGATAAGGTGAAGCTGCTGCAGCTGTGGTACCACGAGAGCTGCCGGGTCTTCCAGGACCGGCTGGTGTGCGCAGAGGACCGACAGTGGTTCGACCAGCTGCTGCAGTCCTGCATAGAGGAGTTTGAGTGCAGCTTTGAGGAGGTGGTGCCCAGCCAGCCTGTCCTTTTTGGGGACTTCATGGTCCCAAATGCTGCCAACAAGGTGTACCAGCTCATCGAGGACAGGGAGAGGGTGAGACCCTGCCATTAGCTTTCTCAACATTCCTTACATTAACCACTCACCATCCCTGACCTTCTCCTTTCATCTGAATCATTTGTATTGCTGTCTCACTGCCAATTTTAAATGTTCACTGCGAAATCTCTGCCTTGCCCTGTGGCTTGCAGCTGGTCACAGTCATGGAAGAGTACATGGAGGACTACAACCAGATCAGCACCACCAAGATGAGGCTTGTGCTCTTCATGGACGCCGTCCAGCACATCTGCCGGATCAGCCGCATCATACGGCAGCCCCTTGGCAACGCCTTGTTGCTGGGGGTGGGGGGCAGTGGACGCCAGTCCCTCACCAAGATGGCCACCCACATGTGAGTGTGATCTCCATTAAGTTTCGTCACAGCTTCTCTATGGTAAGATGTTAAGCTCCTATGTTTCCCCTGTCCTCTCTGCTTCCTCTCTAGGTATATTATTTCAGTTGCTATGTTATATTGAATATATACTAAATATATACTGCTGTAAAATGCAATATACAAATAAAATTTGATTGATTGATACTATGGATATTCATGAAAGGCATGTCTATGGACAGATAATCCTTTTCTACTGGTACAGTCTTTGGATTCACTCTTCATGGATATTCATGAAGATGCATAAAATGTAACATTGCCACTTTAACTTGGTATTAGGCTACCTTGCTTGGCTGTAACCATTTCTTTCATTCAGATGAATGGTAACTACTGACCATATCCTCCCACTAGGAGGAGGTGGAATCTCACCCTAGGCTTGTCACTCAGCTCAACAAATTTTGATAAGTTGAATGTAAAACAAGTATTAATTTAATCTATTTATAGATTTGAGGGCTAGGGTAAGATGGCTATCCTTCACTGTTATGGTCAACTAGATCTCATACATGCATGCCTTCACCACAAGCCCTGTCCCTCATATGACTATATTCCTGTCACTTTTTTGTCCCTCAGGGCTGACTATGAGTGCTTCCAGATTGAACTGTCCAAGAACTACGGCCAGGCTGAGTGGAGGGATGATATCAAGGGCATCATGCTGAAGGCTGGCCTACAGAATGAGCAAATCACTTTCCTGTTTGTGGACACTCAGGTAAGCGTGTTTCACCAATTACTTTACACATTCTCATCGGTAAGTACACATACCTGTGTTCTCACACATTCCCGAGTTGTTCTGCACTACTCTTTGCAGATCAAGTGCGAGTCGTTCCTGGAGGATGTGAACAACATCCTGAATTCGGGCGATGTGCCGAATCTGTACGCGTCAGACGAGCAGGATCGTATCCTGGTGGCCATGAAGCCCGTGGTGCAGGATCTGGGCCAACAGCCTACCAAGTCCAACCTGATGGCTGCCTATATCAAGAGAGTTCGCAGCAACATCCACACGGTGCTGTGCATGAGGTACACACACATGGGCACGCGCATACACTCATACAGGTACACATACATGCACGCAAGCACAAACATACATGTGTATACACACACAGACAGACACACGAGTGTGTATACATGCCTGCACTTTGACGCAATCCCTCTCTTCTCCCCATGCTTCCACAGTCCAATCGGGGAGGTGTTCCGTGCCCGTCTCCGGCAGTTCCCCTCCCTGGTCACCTGCTGCACTATTGACTGGTTCAGTGCCTGGCCAGAGGAGGCGCTAGAGTCTGTCGCAAACTCCTTCCTCGGCGAGCTGCCGGAGCTGGAGGCTGAGCCTGCCGTCCTGAAGGGGCTGGTGAGAAGGGGGATGGGTGGAAGGGAGGGGGTAATGCAATGGAGATGGTGAGTCTGGGAGAGAGAGCGGGAGAAAAGCTGCAGGGAGGTGCCCTAGGCAGAATGGGTGGGCTTGGGGGCAGGGATCAATGAAGGTAAGTGATTGCTTATACCCTCTGTCTGGTTCAGACCATGATGTGCATGGACATCCACCAGACAGTGGCCAGGAAGTGTGATCAGTACCTGGCTGAGCTCTCACGACACAACTACGTCACGCCCAAGAGCTACCTGGATCTGCTCGCTATCTTCTCCTCCCTTATTGGCCGCAAGAAACAGGAGCTGCACAGCGCCCGGCAGAGAATGAAGATCGGCCTGGACAAGGTGAGAGGAAGGAAGGGAGAACACTGGGGGTTTTTGGAAGAAGGAGATTTTCTTATTTCTTTATTAATTTCATTGTTTTTTGTGTGACTGTATGTTTTTCACACTATGCTAGTTGCTTGTGACTCACCGTGTCCTTGTGGTGTGTGTGTGTGTGTGTGTATGCGTGTGCGCGCACGTCTGTCTTTTCCTGTGCTACTGTAGCTGCTGCATACAGCAGATGATGTCAGTAAGATGCAGGAGGAGCTGGAAGTTATGAGACCCCTTCTGGAGGAGGCAGCTCAGGACACCCTGGTTACCATGGAGAAGATTAAGGTTGGACCAGCACATCTGGGTACCACTAGTGCTTTATAAACTGCAATGAACCCTCATTCAGCAAGTGTTTGTTTTTCTGTGTGTTTGTGTGTGTGTTTTGCTGTGTGTGTGTGTGTGTGTGTGTGTGTATATTCCTCTGCGCGTGTCTGTGTGTGCAGGAAGACACGGCAGTAGCAGAAGTGACTCGTGTGGAGGTTCAGGCTGAGGAGGCGAAAGCCTCTGAAAAGGCTCATAAGGCCCACGCCATCGCTACAGACGCACAGAAGGACCTGGACGAAGCGCTGCCTGCGCTGGATGCCGCCCTCGACAGCCTCAAGTCCCTCAATAAGAACGACGTGACTGAGGTATCCCAGCCCAGACCCAGCCCTAACCCACGCACGTGTCCCCTGACACACCGACATTACTCCAGTCTCTGTGACACCATTCACTCTAAATTAAAAACAGGACAGAACCATAATGCAAGTTGCACTGGACTGAAGTGGAATGTAAGCAATTGGTATGTGAAAAACCGATGTAATTTTCAGTGTGTCAGCTAGAATTGCTCTCTGTTTATGTCTAGTTACTGGCACTGAGATGGTTAACTGTCCTTTCCTGTCGTTGCTACTGTTCTTGTAGATCTGTAGATTGTTTGTATGTAATTTGTTTTGCACGTTGCTGTGGATACGTGCTTCTGCTAGACGGGTGTAATAGGCAGTAATGGGCCTGATGTCTGGCAGGTGCGGGCGATGCAGAGGCCCCCCCAGGGTGTGAAGCTGGTTATTGAAGCTCTGTGCATCATTAAAGGCATTAAGCCCAAGAAGGTGCCTGGGGAGAAGCCTGGCACCAAGGTGGATGACTACTGGGAACCTGGCAAGGGTCTGCTGCAGGACCCGGGCAAGTTCCTGGAGGGCCTATTCAAATTTGACAAGGTAAGGGAGGAGGCAGCGTCCTGACCAATGAGGGAGGTCCACACAAGCCCTGCCCACTTTCCATCAGAGCCATGGTTATGGTTGTGTTCACTTCTCACATTAATAAAAATTTCAGTGAAATGTCCACAAATTAAAATGTACTTTCCATAAGATTCAATGAGTGAGTGTAGTGTTGTTTCCAGAACTACTCTCTTGTGGGTGACCAACCTCGATTATTCTCTTCTTTTGACCTTAGGAAAACATCCCAGACTCAGTGATCAAGTTGGTCCAGCCATACATTGACAATGAGGAGTTTCAGCCTGAGTCCATTGCCAAGGTGTCCAAGGCCTGCAAATCCATCTGCCAGTGGGTGCGGGCCATGCACATCTACCACTTTGTCGCCAAGGGGGTGGAGCCTAAACGGGTGAGGCCCTGCGTGCTCTGCTGCAGTCTCTCTATTTCAGCCTGTCTGTCATGCTCCTGTAGCCTGGTAACAGAAGCAGCACCAGATCTGCTTCTCACTTTCTCATGTACGGTGCAATGTGATCGTTATACAACCCCTTTCAGATGCTTATCTGTTGTAGGAATGTTTGTTCTACTGAATGTGGTAGCATTGTCAATGGGAGATTAGGAAGGCAGACAGGGAGGACATATGAAACCTCCAGAGCCCTGTCTCTATCTTACCTGATCCCAGTCCTAAAAACCCCCAACCCTCCTCAGCCCTTCATGCCACATCCTGTCCTGCCGCCCCCTCCTTCCCTTTGTGTGAGCAGCAAGCCCTAAAGGAGGCTCAGGAAGATCTAGCAGCCACCCAGAAAATCCTGGATGAAGCCATGGGCAAATTGGCGGCTGTGGAGGAGGGCATTGCTGCCCTGGAGGCTAAGTACCGTGACTGCCTGGCCAAGAGAGATGAGCTGGACAACAAGTGCTCACTGTGTGAGGCGCGGCTGGTTCGGGCTGACAAGGTCAGTCTGGGAACACACTGTGCAAAACACCTCTGCTCTAGCAATGTACAACACTCCTCAACTACACACTACTACAACCTCACACCCTGCAGTATACCTTTGCCATAGCAACGTACATTGCCCTTCAAATACACACTACTTCAGCCACACAGCTTTGCATTTTTACATAGGGTCCGTTTATACAGATGGATATTTACTAAAGCAATGCAGGTTAAGTACCTGGGAATCAAACCTTCAACCTTTCAGTTACAAGGCCAGTTCCTTAACCATTATACTACACTGCCATGCAGTGGCATAGCTGCTATGGCACATCACACCATGCAGTATACCTCTGCTATAGGAAACTGATCAGCGTCACAATCCGCACTGCTGAAAGTGGTGTGGTTGAAAGAGCTGTTTCTGAAACAACATTATTTTTCAGGGATATTGAACCCATTTTTATGTTGCTTTATTGACGATCAGCATTCATGACATTGCTTATGGTACAGATTTTATGGGCCCTTGAATTTGACGGAATGCGACCTTGGAAAGACTTGGAAAGTGAGGGAGCCCTATGCATGTGCGTGCGTGCACACGCATGCCATAACTGTGTTCTGCGTGTTCATGCGGTGTGAGTGCAGTTGATTGGCGGCTTGGCGGGTGAGAAGGTGCGCTGGGCTGAGACGGTGGAGGAGCTGGACTACATGGTGAATAACGTGTCGGGAGACGTGCTGCTGGCGGCGGGATACGTGGCGTACCTCGGCCCTTTCACCGTGAGTGCCTTCGCCTCTGCTGCCTGTGACCGTGAGGACCGTGAGGGCAGGGTGGAGCCTGGCGTGCGTGTGGAATAAGGGTGATGTGATTTAAGTATGTGACAGGATGCGCTAAACCATGTCCTCTTTATAGAAGGATGTGGTTTAGTTAACCAGTTGTGCTTGTTTGTGCGAGAATGATTTCTTTTTGAGCAGTGGTGTGCACTGTTTGGGTAATAATGGGTGTAAAGATTACTTTTGTTTCTGTAAGCTATGTAAGCATGTTGTTTGAGTAAGCTTGTGTTTTATTTCAGTAAGCATGTGTTTTTTAGTTTGGGTGTTCAGTTAAGGATGTGCATGTGCTGTTTCAGTTAAAAAGAAAAGTGTGTTTTTCGTATAGGGCGAGTACAGGGCGGATATGGCAAAGGAGTGGTTGCAGCGGTTCAAAGAACTAGGTGTTCCTCACACATCGAACCCGGATCTGATCAGTACCCTGGGCGACAAGGTCAAGATCCGATCCTGGCAGGTCAGAGGCCCTCGGAGCAGCACAAAGAACATGCTGTAAAATGTGTCTGTGTACTTTATGGCCCCACTGCACATGTATGAACCCTGCTGGTATGCATGTTCGTTTTGTCCTAGTACCTGGAAGAAACTGCAGAGTATCATAATTGTGAACCCCATGTAAACCTTTCCTAAGTTTTATGTGACAGTGGCTCCCGGAATGGCATTGTGCTGTTTAACATCATGGCTTCATCGCTATTATCTTATGTGTTTTTTTACCTGTATGGGTAAATTTGCATGTGTATATTAATGTGTGCCTGTGTGTCTGTGTGTGTAGATCACAGGGCTGCCCAAGGATTCTCTGTCGGTGGAAAACGGGGTGATCACGCAGTATTCACCACGCTGGCCACTGTTCATAGACCCGCAGGGACAAGCCAACAAGTGGATCAAAAACATGGTGAGGACTCACAAGCTTAGCACTGTTACTCTACAGAATGCGTTTCAGTCAATCAGCATCCTCTTACCCGACCCATACTCTTCAGGGTATTGCAGTATCTGCAGAGCACTGTAAATGTCTAAAGGAATACTCGTCCTTTCATTAGCAGCTGCCCTTGTGATATTGTGAGTATGGTAGGGTGCAGAGGTCCCTGCTGTTCCTGTGGTGGGCTGGAGCCACAGTGTGAACCTCACTTCCTGTGTCTTCAGGAGCGTGAAAACGGACTGGACGTGATGAAGCTCAGTGACCGGGACTTCCTGCGCAGTCTGGAGAATGCCATCCGCTTCGGGAAGCCCTGCCTTCTGGAGAACGTGGGCGAGGAGCTGGACCCAGCGCTGGAGCCCGTCCTGCTCAGAGAGGTCTGAATTCAACAATGACCTCCGAACTACACTGACTCAACACACGCCGTACTGAACACACTACTGTGGTCACTGAACACTCCCTCCCTGAACCATTTAGGTGTGTATCGGGGGTATTTGGTCGTGTTGCAAGTTTGCATGTTCAGGTCTGCAGTGTTATATGCGTATGTTGAGATCTGCAGTGTTACATGTGTTTGTGTTGAGATCTGGTGTTATACTTGTGTTGAGATCTGCTATGTTAGATGTGTCTCTGCAGTGCTGCTTGTGTATTTCTGCTGCCTAGACCTTTAAACAGCAGGGCAGCACAGTGATAAAACTTGGAGACACCATCATCCCTTACCATGACGACTTCAAAATGTACATCACCACCAAACTGCCCAACCCTCACTACTCCCCTGAGATCTCCACAAAGGTCACTCTCATCAACTTCACCCTTTCGCCCAGGTACCCTTACCATGTCTGCACTGCAGATAAATCTCTGACAAATAAAGCTCTGACACAGTCAGGGTCTTGGGGTGAGCTCTCACACAGTCAGGGTTTTTGGGGTGAGCTCTGGCACAGTCAGGGTTTTGGGGTGAGATCTGACAGTCAGGGTTGGGTTTTGGGGTGAGCTCTGACACAGTCAGGGTTTTGGGGTGAGATCTGACAGTCAGGGTTTTGGGGTGAGATCTGACAGTCAGGGTTTTGGGGTGAGCTCTGACACAGTCAGGGTTTTGGGGTGAGATCTGACAGTCAGGGTTTTGGGGTGAGATCTGACAGTCAGGGTTTTGGGGTGAGCTCTGACACAGTCAGGGTTTTGGGGTGAGATCTGACAGTCAGGGTTTTGGGGTGAGATCTGACAGTCAGGGTTTTGGGGTGAGCTCTGACACAGTCAGGGTTTTGGGGTGAGCTCTGAAGTAGGCCTCTGACCGCAGTGGGCTGGAGGATCAGCTGCTGGGCTGTGTGGTTGCTGAAGAGCGACCGGACCTGGAAGAGGCGAAGAACCAGCTGATTGTGAGCAGCGCACGGATGAAGCAGGAGCTGAAGGAGATTGAGGACCAGATCCTCTTCAGGCTGAGCTCTGTGGAGGGGAACCCCGTGGATGACGAGGAGCTCATCAGGGTCCTGGGTGCCTCCAAGGTCAAAGCGGGAGAGATAGAGGTCAGCTTCCATGCGTGGTGCATATGTTATTACACACCGGGAACACACAAACAGAAAATATTGGCTAAAGTCACAGAGCAGTCACTGCAGTTGTTAGAAATCACAGAAAGATTTTTAAAAGAACAATAATTATAAGTAGAATGGCAAGAGTCTGTGGTTACAGTAAACCTTGCCTATGCTGGGCCTACAGTATTAGTGCTGTCTGCAGTACACATATAGTGCATATTGTATTAAAGCCCTCAGCTGTGCGTGTAGTGTATACATGCTCTCAGGGTTGTCACTGCTCAGAATGTGGTTAGGCCTTTGAGGATGGCTGACAGGGACAGGCAGGGCTTTGTGCGTGTGGGTGATTCCCGCTGACTTGCCACCTGTCGCAGGCCAAAGTGATGGTGGCGGAGGAGACGGAGCGGGACATAGACGCCACGCGGCTAGAGTACGTGCCGGTGGCCGTGCGCACGCAGATCCTCTTCTTCTGCGTCTCAGACCTCTCCAACGTGGATCCCATGTATCAGTACTCCCTCGAGTGGTTCCTGGGCATCTTCATGTCGGGCATCGCCAACTCCGAAAAAGCAGGTGCTGGATCATACCTTTTCATGCATCAGCTGCACATCTCATACATAAGCTTACATCATAACTTTCATTATGCTCCCTTGCTCCTCCCTTACTCACACTAAACCATATTGCTAACATATTGCTATATGGTACGATAAGGGGTATTATACCATGGATGGTCCCCAACCATGGAAACTAATTATGCTCTTCTGGCAGTATGGGGTGGTATGGTCTTCTATACATCATTGACTGTATAAGCTTGCCTGTGTGTGTCTTACAGATACGGTGGAGAAACGGATTGTCAACATCAATGAGTTTTTCACCTTCAGCCTCTACAGCAACGTGTGCCGCAGTCTGTTTGAGAAACACAAGCTCATGTTCGCCTTCCTGCTGTGCGTTCGCATCATGATGAATGAGAACAAGATTGACATGGTGAGGCAGAGACACTCATTTAGACACACCTAGCTTGTCATGTCTGTCTGTTTATCTCAGCAGGCCACCCCAGCTGGGACAAAATCTTCCACAAGTCACTGCCCCCGATCAGATAAATTAAGCATGTTTAAATGTTAGCCACCATTGTGCTAACTGGGAGTTAAATGGTTTTCTGATGTGATGAATTTTTTTTGTATGGTTTTTGTTCCTTCAGTGTTGAGTATATTTCCCTGGCATTAAGTGTGTTCTTCTGGCATTGAAGGTTTGTCTCTGGTTATGAAGGTGTGTCTGGTAGTGTTGAATGTGTTCCTCAGGTGTTGGGTTTGTCCAGTAGTGCTGAGCATGTTCCTCAGGTGTTGGGTGTGTCCGGTAGTGTTGAGTGTGTTCGTCTGGTTTGAGTTTTTTCGTTAGTGTTCAGTGCGTTCCTCTGGTGTTGGGTTTGTCCGGTAGAGTTGAGTGCTCATATCCCTGTCCCAGGCGGAGTGGCGGTACATGCTGTCGGGGGGCATGGCCCAGGAGCAACTCCCCAACCCTGCGGAGGACTGGCTGTCCAGCCGTGCCTGGCAGGACATCCTGGGCCTGAGCAGCCTGCCCACCTTCAGCAGCCTGGCAGCCGACTTCCAACAGCACGAGGCCCGATTCAGAGAGATCTTCGACAGCAGCCAGCCTCACAGGTTTCAACACACGGGCATGCACGCGTACACATGCATGTGCACACACACACACACACACACACACACACAGATACACACACAGTGACGTTCAAAGAGACACAGGTTCAACTGACTGTAGATTCTGTGTTTGTGTGTGAGTACAGGGAGCCTTTACCGGGAGAGTGGGACACCCAGCTGGACTCCTTCCAGAAGCTGCTCATTCTGCGCTGTCTTCGGGCTGATCGCCTCACACACGGAATGCAGGACTTTGTGGCAGCTCAGCTGGGCCAGCGCTTCATTGAGCCCCAGGTACTGAACGCCACTGCAACAGTCTGCAGGACTTACAGTGCAGCTACACCATCCACAGATTAAAAAAATATCAAGGTCTCGAAAGTTCTTGGGGGTTACTACATTTTGAAGGTACTTTAAAATATTTGAATTTAAAATATTAGATTAAAAGCTTTGGATTTTATTTAAACCTGTCCCTTATAAATTAATCCTAGATCAGAAACCACAATCTATTCAAAGGCTTTTGGTTTGGATAGGTTTTTAAAGAGCTTATTTTTAAAGACTAAATATATTTTCAGTCATATTGAGGCTATTTTTCAACTTCTTATTGATGTTTGGAGTGCAGCCTTGAAATTAGTTGATGTCAGAGATAGTTGTGTGGATGCTGCTTTTAACCCACTAACCTCTGACCCCCTGCTCTCCCTCCCCCTCCCTCTCCCAGACATCGGACCTCTCCGTGGTGTTTAAGGAGTCGTCTCCCTCCATCCCGCTCATTTTCGTGCTGTCTCCTGGAACTGACCCCGCCGCCGACCTCTATAAGTTTGCTGATGTCATGAAGTTTTCCAAGAAGATGAGTGCCATCTCTCTGGGCCAGGGCCAGGTCAGTCACCAAGCGTAGCCATGTTTGCACCAGAAAGCTAATTCGTACTAATGAGGAAACAGTAATTAAGTGCATCTCTCGCTCTAATTGTTAGTTTAATTAGTGCTTGGGTAAACGGCTTGATGTCAATTCCAAGTAGTTCTGGAGCCCTGAGACCAGGTCCACATGGGCAGTTGTCATTTGTATTCACTAGCCTTTTTTAGAAATGTCTCGACAGCATGGCTCGCCGCGCATGGCTCACAAACTGACAGCCCACCCGGTCCTCACTGGAGCAGAGCCCGGGGAATGGCTATTGAATGAATGGTTTACGGCTGCAAATCGCTGACTCTAGTGTGATGTCAGTGTGTGACCAGTCGTGCTGGCTCCTGTCAGGCTGTGATCGGGCTGTGATGTTCTGGCCTGCGTTTCAGGGCCCGTGGGCAGAAGCCATGATGCACAAAGCCATGGACAAGGGCCACTGGGTCTTCTTCCAGAACTGCCACCTAGCCCCCAGTTGGATGCCCTCTCTAGAGAGGCTCATTGAGAACATCGACCCCAACAAGGTGAGAGGCATCGATGGGTACACAGGCCACGCTCCTGAAGTTTCATTGGAGAGCCAGAAGACGATGGAGGACTTCTCATCTTACATTTGATTATTTTGCACTATTTAGCTCTTGTTAAAAATGACTTACAAGGCCATTAGACCACCCAAACAGCCTGTAACATTCTAGACATTTATTGCAAAGCTAATCCGCCACCACACAAGTGAATGAAAGGCTGAAACAGCTTTGAGCCTGATCTTCTGTTCCCTTCGTAAATGCAGCACCATAGTCTAGAAGAGCTGAGGTAAGGAATGGGCAGCATTAGCCCAACTCACACCTGTACCCTGCTCTCTCCCAGGTACACCGGGACTTCCGCCTCTGGCTGACCAGCCTGCCCAGTAACAAGTTCCCTGTGTCCATTTTGCAAAACGGCTCCAAGATGACCATAGAGCCCCCAAGGGGCATCAAGGCTAACCTGCTCAAGACTTACCTGAGCCTCTCTGAAGAGTTCTTCAACTCCTGCTCCAAGGTCAGACCCCTGCTCCTCCTCTTCATCTTCCTCCCTCTTCCTCTCACTCCCTCTGCCTGCATGTTTTTCTCTTTCTGTTTAGTCGCAGACAAGTGGCTCTTGTCACAATCTGTTTTCAAAAGATTTTCACTTCTGATTTTATACTGTTACTCATTGCTGTCATTCTGTTTGTGCTATGTCATTTTTTTACATTACTGCTTGTTGGCACCCCCCCTCCAAGCCCCCTTCAGTCAAGCTTAAAAAACATATCATGCAGCCCTGCAGCTGCCCTGATAAAGGTTCATAATGATCTATTGATTGTCTCTGGTGCTATTCCTCTTGTTCCCCTTAGCCCATCTCCACTGCTGCCTTTTACCCCACCTGCACCTCTACCTGCTGCAGACACTGATTCAATGCTGCTCTGCTTTACCTATGGATGCTGTTCCAGCACAATGAAAACTAAGCAACATAGACCAGCCACGAACAGCCTCTCTCCAGGCTGACTGTCCTTATGATTTATGTGTCCAGTCTAGCCTTAAGGTTCTCCTTCCCCTGCTGGCTAAAAACACTGGGCTTCTCTTGCTATTCCCTCCCTGTGTGCTGCAGGTTATCTAGTTTAATTCGGAAGTGCTTGATATAGGTCCCTCGTGTATTTTTTATATGAAACTCTAAAACACATCGTTTTAAAGCTACATTCTCCAAAACCCTTTTGTGTTGTTTTCTGTCTACGTGTACAGTCGATATATTTTGCACACCTACCATAGTTTTGACTTTGCTGTTGTTACTGTTACTGTAAATTTTATCTTCATTCAAGACAGTAATTCTTTTTCCTTGTTTTATTCACTGGGACTTTGAACTATTATTATATTTGTTGATACCACATACATCTACAATGCTCAAAGGGTTATGAGATTGCAATTTACAATGTGCACTTGGGGCAGGGAGTTATATAAGATGGCCGAAGGTTACAGATGATTGCCTTGGAACTATTTTCTGTCGTAGGTGTTTTGTTTTCATTTTGTAGTGAATTTAAAAGATTTGAGAGATTATGAAAATGCTGGGAAATAGAACATGCTGTAGCACAAGACACGGGTACATCGGGACTCCCCTGACATCTCTCTTGCTGTTGGCCCCTCTCCTCCTCCCAGGCCAGGCCCTTCAAGTCCCTGCTCTTCTCTCTCTGCCTGTTCCATGGGAACGCCATCGAGCGCAGGAAGTTCGGCCCGCTCGGCTTCAACATCCCTTACGAGTTCACAGACGGGGACCTGCGCATCTGTATCAGCCAGCTCAAGATGTTCCTGGATGAGTACCAGGACACGCCCTACAAGGTGTGTGAACTCAGCACTGCCATGTGCTGCTACACCATGGCTGCCCTGACCCTCTATAGCTGTCCTCTTTCTTTTGGGCTTCCCTTTGGGATGAAGTTATAGGTACAGCTATTTGAAGATATGTAAGCTGTATTGTGCCATTTACTTTTGCTTACAGTACTTATTGTTGGTTTGTTCAGTTCACTATTTTAACAAATGGGTGTGGCTTTGTGGCAATATTGCACAGAAACACTGATGTTTCCACTTCTCTCTGTAAGTCGCTCTGTACTGTAAGTGCGCAAGCGATTTTACTGACTCTGACTGTGTGTATGAGTATATTTGTCTGTGTGTGTATTCTCCTGCCTCTCTCATCAGTTTTGTGTGTGAGTGTGTATGTTTGTGCGTGTGTGTGTGCGCATGCGTGCATGCGTGTGCGTGTGTGTGTGTGTGTGTGCATGTGTGCGTGTGCGTGTGTGTGTGTGTGTGCGTGTGTGTTTGTGTGTGTGTGCGTGTGTGTGCGTGCGTGTGTGTTTGTGTGCCGCAGGTGTCGTGTATTTCAATGGCTGACTGGCCCTTGTGCTCCCCCAGGTCCTGAGGTACACAGCAGGACAGATTAACTATGGCGGCCGTGTGACAGATGACTGGGACCGGCGCTGCATCCTGAACATTCTGGAAGACTTTTACTGCCCCGCTGTCCTCACTGAGGACTACGCCTACTCCCCCTCAGGAGAGTACCGTCAGATCTGCACGGATAATGATATCAAGGTAAGGGGAATGCTCTTTCCTTTCTCAAAATCTCTTCCCAGGTGTCAATCAATGCCGCTGGGTGTCATATGGCACTGGGATCAGTGATTGGGCGGGTACATTTTTGTTCTGCAGGGCTACCTGGAGTACATCCGCAGCCTGCCCATCAACGATACACCTGAGATCTTCGGTCTTCACGACAATGCAAACATCAGCTTTGCCCAGAATGAGACATTTGCTTTGCTGGGGGCTGTGGTGAAGCTGCAGCCGAAAGCAGCAGCTAGCGGTGGCAAAGGCCGGGAGGAGGTACAGTCTCAACACAACGCTGCATTATCACAGCAGGCTATCTTACAATGGTACAGAACAACACCATACCACAGAAGACAACAGATCATAAGTGTCATTCCATCACACAACACAACACAGCATACTATGCTGTAGCATTACAATTTGCCTTCACTGGAACTACGGGGCCTAGCCCAAACCTTGAAAAAACAGCACCCGACCAAGAGGTGTCCAGATACTTTTGGTCATATAGTGTAGAAACACAGATACCCCATAACACAATTCAAAAAGTGAACCCAGGTGAAAGGTCGCTCATTGTTTGGGTGTTAAGAGTAGAAGAGGAGATGAGGGAACTAAAATAAACAGAAAATTCAGAAAAGCCCACAGCCCTGTACGTAGATGCCTCAGACACTGCAGGCAGCAAGGTGCCGCGTCAGTGTGCTGTGTCAAGTGTGCATTGTGCACTCTCTGTCGCCCTCTACAGATCGTAGAGGAGATTGTTACAGGCATCAAGGATAAGGTTCCTGAGCCCATTAGTATTGAGGAAGTGATGACGAAGTACCCCATCCTGTACGAAGAGTCCATGAACACAGTACTGATCCAGGAGGTCATCAGGTACACGGGGCCTTCCCTCTCCATCCCTCCCTCCCCCACTTTTCCTCCTTCACTCACTCCCCACTTTAAAGAAGATTTCCTGTGGATATTAGAGATGGGGTCTCTGCGATTAGAAAACAACCGCTTCTTAAAGACAACTGTTGGTGATGAACAGTCGTAATTCTGCCATCCATATTGATGATTATTAATGTGCTGTGTTGTTTTTCTCAGTGTGATGCTTTCTGTCCTTCCCTTCCTCCCTCAGGTATAATAGACTGCTAGTTGTGATATCACAGAGCCTCAGTGATCTGGTAAAGGCCCTGAAGGGTTTAGTGGTGATGTCTTCAGAGCTGGAGCTGATGGCCAACAGCCTGTTCAACAACACCGTGCCAGACATGTGGAACTCCAAGGTAAGGGTTTACACTCCCCCCGTCCTGCTTACACTGCACAGGTTTCTTTATTCATGTGCATTTTTACTCATCAAAGCATTACAATTACTATTAAATGTTACTGATTTACAATTTAGGTGTCAACCCTATAAAAAACTTCACAGTCTCTGTACAGTCTGATGCCTCTTGAGAATGACTCAGTAAGCAGTCAGGATTCAGGATTATTTAAAAAATGGAGATGTAGAAGGTTCTTGTAGTAGGTGGATGTTAAAATTTCATAAATAGTAGCTTGTTAATGCATCAATTCCCTTCTCATTTTCCCACAGTAATTTTATCAAAAGGTCCTGACTCAGATTTAAATGGTCAATTGTTTAGTGTACAGTGGTTGCATAAAACATAACATTACATTTACATAGGGGGCTACTCGCCTCCTCTTTCCTAGCTCTGTCCCTTCAGTTTATGCCAAACTATTTCACTTACCCTCATCCCCTGTTTGTGGCCACATTTCTGTAAAGCCAGCTTGAGTCCTGGGCCCCATTTATCACAAGACCCACTAACTCCACTAACTAACGTGTCTTTTTTATTTTATAACACTGAAGAGGGATATTCTCTGTGGTGCGTTGTGACTGACTGCATGGCGCACTGACCTCCTTCTCTCTCTCCCCTCCTTCCAGGCGTACCCATCCCTGAAGCCGCTGTCCTCCTGGGTGATGGACCTGCTGCAGAGGATCAGCTTTGTGCAGGGCTGGATCTCGGACGGCATCCCGGCCGTCTTCTGGATCAGCGGCTTCTTCTTCCCGCAGGCCTTCCTGACCGGCACCCTGCAGAACTTCGCCCGCCGCTCCGTCCTCTCCATCGACACCATCGGCTTCGACTTCAAGGTGAGGCCAGGGAACTCTCAGTCTCCACGGCTCCTCTCTGTACACCATTACTGCTCATGTGTTAGACTGTATAGGAAGTTTACATCAGCACTTCCTACTATTTAAACATCAGTCTCTAGCCTCATCATAACTGAAAAACCTTTACTGTGGATCTATCAGGAATGTGGTTACTGGATTATTTTGAACAGCCTCCTATTTTAACCTCACTGGTAAGAGGTCAATTGATGTATGTATAAAACGTATCTCACAAAAATAGGCCAGTAGTTGCAGTTTTAGTAATGATGAAAAGGGCTTTCCCGTGGTCTCCCCGTCTGAAGCAGCTGAGTGTGGGAGGACAGGCTCGGCAGTGCCAGGCCGCTGCTCTGATGTGCTGTGTACCCTCCGTGCAGGTTATGAAGGAGTCGGCCAAGGAGCTGAGGGAGCGGCCGGACATGGGCTGCTACATCCACGGGCTGTTCCTGGAGGGCGCGCGCTGGGACGCCCAGGCGGGCTGCCTGACCGAGTCGCGGCCCAAGGAGCTCTACACCGAGATGGGCGTCATCTGGATGGTGCCCGAGCCCAACCGCAAGCCGCCCCTCTCCGGGGTGTACGTCTGCCCCATCTACAAGACCCTCACCCGCGCAGGTCAGCAGTGCTTCCCCACCCAACACCTGTCACTACGTTTTACCCCATTTTACAACGCCCTGGAAACACTGCACTGTGCTACCCCTCATAGAAATCACGCTGTGAAAGCGCACTTACTGTCTGCTCCCATATAATCAGTTCTGTACAAAACCAAATACACACCACTCCAGACACCTCTTTTTATGCATTCCCCTATCAACGGCACACCGTATGCCTCTGAGCACTGTACACCCCTACATTAACACATATTTGGGGAGCATGGGCAGAGGGCCGAGGGGAAAGGAGAGAGTCTTTGGCACAGGGAAGTTTTGACTGATGTGCTGTGAGTCACCTGCTAAAGACAGCCACAGAGCTGCTGTAATACCGGCCAGACGTGCGTGTGCTGTAGTTAACCCAAGAGCCTGCTGCATTTCTGCAGTCTGTTTCTGTCATCCAGTGTGGTGGCAAAGCTGCTCGCTGAGAAAAGTGCTCCTCTCGCAACACATACACGCAGTGTCACACGCACACACACACACACACACATTTTCTCACACGTACACGCACACACAGAAATGATGAGAGAGGCAGGAGAGTAGCTCACTACCACTATGTTTATTCCACAGGAACTCTGTCTACCACGGGTCATTCCACCAACTACGTCATCGCTGTGGAGCTGCCCACTGACCGTACCCAGAGGCACTGGATCAAACAGGGCGTGGCACTGATCTGTGCCCTGGACTACTAGACACACACGTGCACATGCGCGCACTCGCACACACACACACACACACAAGTGCGCACTCAAGCACACACACGTGCACAGCCTTCTAGAAGGAAAGCATTAGTGCTGGGTTTCAATATTTTGAACTGGTGTTTTAGAAAGTTGTAATATTTTGCTGGAAAGGTATAATATTTAGTTAGAAAGGTATAATATTTTTTTTCAGAAAGTTTTTGAAATGTTTTGTTTTCAAAACGTTAAAATTGTTTAATTTATACTTGATGTTTTTTTTTGTTTTCTTATAAAACATTTGTCACAGTGATGAATTTTGTGGTTGTAGGGAATGAAGAGATAGTGATCATTTGCTATGGGTCTGTCTGTGTTTTTGGATTCGAGTGCACGTCTGTCACTTGCAGGGGCATCACCATCCGTCCTCAGGCGTTATTCTGGGATTGAGGCAGCTTTGTGGCATGTTTACCACAGGCGTGAGATGTTCCTTTTCATCCACTGAACACCATCAGGAGTGTCCTAAGAGAGAACCAGGGAACAGTGCATGGTCAACACTGAAAATCTGACCCAGAGCTTTGAACTTGTTTTGCCAGTTTGCTAGATTAAATGGTAGTTCGCCTCCATATATTTTGCTGTACCTGAGTGAGAAATCCTCAGCAGGAGTTCAAATGTGCTAATGGGCAGGATGCTACTAGCGGTCACTTTACGTCTCTGTGTTACAGACGTATACGGGGACTCCGGTGCTGGCAGTCCGTGTAATGTAGCCTACTGTGGGGCCTGGCGGGCGCAGGGCCAAGGGCTTTATGCAGTGGACCCAGCCGGGTTCCTCTGATGTGACACAGTATCTGCTGTACCTCTTTTCCTCTTTGTCTTACGCCATTCCTGTAAGCTGAATGGCACATGCTTTTTTATCTTCCTGTCTCTCCCGCTCCTTCTTTGACCAAGTGTGTAGCTGCCCTCACTTTCTGCCCGTCGATTTCCTGTGGGCAGTCTGCCTCCTAGGGCGAGACACGACATCATCGCCACTCCTCCCAGCCATGGAGCCTCTGTCCACATCACTTACGAAATGCCATAACTCTGGTGCCAGAAACACATTATGAACGGAACAACACAGGCCCAAAAGGAGAGGGGGAAATAATGAGTGTTGTGGAGGAAATGGTCTGCACACACGCACACATATGCACGCATACATACACACACCAACACATGCATGCATTCATTTGTGCTTACACTTGCACAAATGTATGCACACATACATGTATATGTATAAACACAAACACTCACATGACCTCCCAGTAGAATGCGCATTGGGACTGATGTGTATAAACACACACACACACACACACCTATTTAGCTTTCATTCTATGCTTTTATTAAGACCTACTTCATTAAGTGGCTCTGATTATTTGGATACTGGAGTTGATTAATAGCATTTGGTTCCAGCAAGTAGTTGAAAGGATGAATTACCTTTCAACTGCTTGCTGGATCTCCAGTTCCTGTATGACTGCTTTCTCTCCTCCACTCCAAGACTGCAGACAGCAGCACAATGACCCAGTAAGTGTGAGTGTTCACTATTTTCCGGATGCAATAATTCAAATAGATGCACAGTAATTGTTAAAGTATGTTAATGGCAAGAGTGAGTTCTTGTCTCCTCATGGCAAACCATAATATGAAATCACAGAAGATATGTTTCTTCTTTTCCATTACATTACAGGCATTTAGCAGACGCTCTTATCCAGAGCAACTTACACAACTTTTTTACATAGCATTTTACATTGTATCCATTTATACAGCTGGATATATACTGAAGCAATGCAGGTTAAGTACCTTGCTCAAGGGTACAACGGCAGTGTCCTACCCGGGAATCGAACCTGCGACCTTTCGGTTACAAGTCCAGTTCCTTACCCACTGTGCTACACTCCGTCCGTTTTCCAGCTATTTTAACCTCTGAACCATGTTTCAGTGAGTCGAGGTGGAGGAAAAGGTGTGATACTGAGGTTCTTTGGTTTCCTTGGGTTGCATGCTACACTGCTCCTTTAAGACGACCGCTATAAATTTGACTCGAGCGGAGTAGTACCGTTTACGTAACGACGGAGTTCCTCCGAAAGGGACTGCAATTAGCTAAATCAAGAAGGGACAACGTTTCAGACTGAAGTCCTGTCAGCTCGATATAGGCGATTTTAAAAATAGTATTTATGTTTTTGCCCCAGGACATGTCGTTGGTGGATTTTAATTGATCATTTCAATGAATGGACTGATACCGTTGAGCATTCCGTAAAGGAGAATTCAAGCAATTAAAGTAATGTACTTTGTAACTATTTGGATGATTAAACGTTGTTCAGTCACAGGTATGAATAGTTTTTGTAGGGAACGTACAAATTGATATTTTTGGTAAACGTACATACGTTTTAAAAGTGAAACTTTTCTAATTATAGCAATCTTTTAAATAGTTATAGACCTTTCTTTATAGTTATAGCCTATAAAGAAATCGTTTAATCGTTAAACTACGCTGTAGACTATTCAATACATGACTGTATGATGTGAAATGAAAGATTAAGTGTGCCTTTCACCTCACCAACATATAAAGAATCTTCATTTATGCATAGGAAAGAACCAGGAACCACCAACTTAAATTATTGTTGCCAGTTGAAGGCGGTGCGGAGATTGAGCAAGAAAGAGAAACTGTTCGGCCATCGAACGAGCGCACTGGATTGTTTTAACAGTCATTACTCGTGTGGTTTAATTTTTTCCACGACTGGCAGTTACTTTACAAGCTTTCCTCGAGCCTACTCATTTTTAATCGTTGGAATACAGTTTGCTGCTGACGCGGTGATATTAAGGACCAGGGCGAACATGCACCACAATGGTAACGGTAAGGAGAAAGAATCCGAAGCTCCCAAGGAGAAATCCGAGTGTCAACAGGCAGCGAGTGACAGCGCAGAGCACAGCACGGACAGAGACAGCAGCCCCAGTCACTTTCCGCTGCCCTGCGTCGCCAAGCCGGACTTCAAGCGTAATGCGGTGACGGACGACTACAAGATCTCCAGTCAAGTACTTGGCTTGGGCGTCAATGGAAAAGTGCTGGAATGCTACAACAAGAAAACCGGGGAGAAGTGTGCCCTGAAGGTACAGCCGGGCACATCTCCATCGTCACCATAGGCTGCCCAAGATGTGTGTTTCTGTGTACATGTTTAGTATTTCATTGATTATATCATTATTATTGCCTGTTCAAAAGCGCCTTTCTGTCTTCAAGGACCAGAAACTGTGCCAAAGGCAAACCCGATAAAGTAGAAAGGAACTTTGACCTTCAGAACATTGTTAGTCTCTCTGGCTCTCTCTCTGTTAACCCAGGGAGAGAAAAAACAATGTTTTTTTCTAGGAAGCTGTTTTTCTATGGTTGTTAAAGACACATCTACCATCAGTGATGACTGATAGCTTTAGCCGTTAGCTTACATGTAACCTCTCACAAGCAGAGCTTTGTGGTGTCACCATCACCTGTCCCTGTGTCCCAGCAGCATGTGTGTGCCTCACGTCTCCCAGGCAACCATCACACACAAGCAGCTTAAATGCCTTTCTTTGATGAAACGTGATGGGGACGTGTGAAAGCTGAATGTAACCCTGGCATGGTGATGTGACAACTTGGATTGATGGAACTAGAGTCCGCTGCGGTGCAGACTTGGTTATTTGATTAGGGTTAGGCTATATTTGTGTTTGTCCTGTGCCATGCCGCACATATGCACTTTCATCTTCATGTTAATTAATCAGCACTTTAAGTATAACTTCTTGACATGTAGCCTGTTGCTGAATGCTTTTAAAAGGCCCTGTAATCATATTGTACACGAAGAACGAAACTGATTCTGTGATATGTTATTTTATTCAGTTGAGAATAAAAGTAGTGTGTCTTAAATTACCCTGCCTAGTAGGGAGGATAGAAGAAACAGAGGAACTGACCATCTCGTTATCACAGGGCATCTGTGGTCCCTGCGATTCATGCCAACCATCTTCTGCACAAAGGAGAAGTCACGTAGAAGAGTCTTTGTTCAGGTCCATTTACAAAAAATGGAGCCGGTCCTCTGCGGATAAACAAGTTTTAAAAAATAATTTACCAAACAAAACAAACTGGGTGTGAATCCAAAAAAATCAATATAAGATAAGAAGGTGGATGTGCCCCAATGAAAAAAATGTTTTTCTCTTCTTTTAGATTTTCTCTTTGTGCTTTATTCTGCATAAAAAGAGCAGTACAATAAAACGGCCAGCGTTTCTGCCAAAGCCTTTTTGAGTCCCGTTTACACAAATGACAAAAAGGAGGGTGGGAAAATGGTAAAACGAATTGTGCTATTCACTGTGGGCAATTGAATCCAGTGCTCATCAGCCACACAATGGCTCAGCCGGCCGTCTGATTAGTTTACAGTGAGACCTGTTCCTCAGTGACCTGAGGGAATCACCCAGGGGACGTGTCCTCAGAGGTCTCTAATGGCTCTGGGCACTGTTCTTCACTCAGTGCAGATCGCCCATTCCAGGCAGATGAGACTGTTTCCTCCATTAATATGCTTGCCACCTGCGGAGGGTTTAAGATAAAAATTCATCTTATTCATTCAGCACATTTAATTGCCAGCGCTGACACAGGCAATGCAAGATCACTTTAGTGCATGCTACCATTGTGGCTCACAAAGCAGAGCTTAGTCTTATGGCTAAGTATATGTACCCATATTAACAGATAACCTGATTTGATCAAGCCTTGAATTAAACATAAATATATACAGCCATAGTTCAGAAGGTATCAGAAGCTGTTGTTTATTTACTACTCTTTGGGTGGCACTCACTGCGGCCTCTATTGGTAATGTCTACCTCTGCCCCACTGGGGCTAAAAGTGGGTGTGTGGGGGCGTGGTCTTGTAACCGGACAAATGATATGGGTGACTGACCCGTAGGGGAATTCTTTTAGCGTTCCAACCTGTGTGATTTTATGCCTAGTGCTCATGTAGCGGTAGGAAAAGAATGTGCTTGCGCGTGTGTGTGTCTGTTTGAGTGTATATGTGTGTGAGTGTATTTTTACGTGGGTGTTCGTGCTGCTTGCACGTATCAGTTACCCAGCAGAGTTGGGCCCAGGATTCGGGTTTCTGGTAGGTGGAGTGTTACTCACGGAGCTCGGAATTGTGTCTCCAAGAGTAGCCGGTAATGTGACGCATGTCTTTCCGGGTACGCAGTGGAAAGCTGTCATCACACAACCGCCGAGAGCTGGATTTACACCTGGCTCTTCTCCAGCCCGACTCAGGGCCCTGCACCAAACAGGTGTAGGCTTTGTGTCATTGCAGTGCCTGGGAATGATATTTAAGTGTATTGAATTGATTCTGTAGACTTTGACAATAGAATACAGTGGAAGCTTTATTGTCCAGCCAAAAAGATTGACTGATTAGATTTCTCTTTTCATAAATAATGACACATTTCCAGCATCTTAAATGCCACATACAACTTCTGGTCATTGTAGCTGGTAATTACTGTCATTGCGTAAGGATGAGCACAAGGTTGATAGAGCAAAGAAGGCAGTGATAGACCTGAAGAGGAAAAGCAAAAGAACATTAGGTAGCCATCCGGTTGACTCCTGTTAAAGCTCAAGTTCTCGGCGTAGTGATGTATTGTGGTCTGCGGCTGGCAGTTCCATAGGTTGGCACACGATCGGCTATAGCCTTACCCTGGGAGGGAAGGTTTTAAGAAGGTATTCCACAGCTCATTGCATATGCATATGGTTGATCGAGCACAAGTCGTCTGTCTGCGCTAGCTGAGCATGGTGGGCATTTTTCTGATGTAATGTAGGTAGCTCATCGACTCAGATGGCTCAGGCGTTGCAGCCGGCAGCTCCTCTTTCAGAGGAGATGTGCGCTTGTCAGCGCTCTGCAGACGTGACAGACGTTTCAGCGCTGAGGGAAGCCTGTGTGTATGACTGGGTATTCCACATTGGGAGACAAAATAAGGAACAAAATAAAATAAATCAGGCGACAGACAGACAGGTTTTTTGTTTAATAACCAGGACCTGTGAAAGGCTCTTTCTCAGATTGTGTGTGTGGGGTGCAGCAGTAAAGCTTTATGTTGTGCTTTTCAGAACTCCTGCTGGAGAGACTGTAATTTGACCAGGTGTAGTTGGGTGTGGTTGATGTGCATGTGAGGTGGGTGGCCTGGCACATGGTTTATTGCAGGGTGGTATTCTTAATTTATTTTCTTCCTATTTTGTGCTGTCCTGTGTTTGATTCCTTGCTTTCTCTTTCGAGTGCTTATAATAATAATCTTATGTATGCCTGTATCACTGAAACCACAGTAAGCCCTGATTCACTGCAGCAGCGTGGGTATAATACAGATGTGTTCATTTTAATGTGTTGCTCTGTGATGTGCTGTATTTTCTTTCTATTAAGGGAGGTTGGGGGAGGGTAAGAGTGGTGGTTCAATCCTCTCTGTGGAACTAGAGACAAGCCATCCTTCCCCTGCAATTTTGTTACTCTGGTTTTTATTTTCTATGTGTCTCCCAATGGCTGCATCCAGGTGCTACATTTAGATCCAAAGGGCTGCCTGTGCCTAGGCATGGGCAGCCTTGTACATGGACTGGCTTTGTGTTCTATTCACACTATTTATACTGGATTTTATTTAGACTGACTGCATGCATGTACCATGCAGGCTGTTTTGTATGGACTGTAGACTGTGTTCAGAGTGAATTGTGCATGCTGTGTCCTGTGTGGACTGTAGACTGTGTTTAGAGAGCATTGTGCAGGTTGTGTACTGTGTGGACTGTAGACTGTGTTCAGAGAGCACTGTGTGGACTATGTCCTGTGTGGACTGTGGACTGTGTTTAGAGAGCGTTGTGCAGGCTGTGTTCTGAGTGGCATGATTTAAGTTGGACAGCTTGTGAAGGATGTATGCAGAACAAGCACAAACTCTGACCTCTGTGTTTGGAAAGCTGGTAGGATAAGTTAATCAGTCAGAAATGTCTAACTAAAAATGTAAATGATAAAGTAGGTAAACAAAGAACTACAAATGAATAACTTACTCCTTTGTGCACTGGAGTATGTTTGTTTCAATAAGAATAACACCTTTTGTATATATTTATGAATGTGTGAGCATTACATATGGTGTTATTTATGGCCTATAGGGCCTACTCCTTATATGCAGAATTTTCATACCCAGAATGCAATGCCTTGTATTTCTCCTTACTGTGGTTTTAATTCTTGGGAATAAACCCCATTTTTTTCTCCAGAGATATAGATACCTTGACCCTGTCCCCTGTCAGTCCCAATAGCTCTAATGAGCCCCACTGACTCAATAGATCCATGCTTTTTACTGCCTTCCCCGTCAGTCACCTCTGAGAGGCTAGGGCCGGTGGTGTGGGTGAAAAATATGGGGTCTGTTATTTGGTCTATTTCACTTGGAGGAGGTACTGTGGGGCAACACAGAGGCTTTTTGCCTTTTTTAAGTCACTCCGCCCCATCGATCCTGCAGTTCCCTGGTCTCCCAGGGCCTGGTGTGTCTCCATGGCTGTCCTTACTATTGAGTCCATCTATGGACTGGAAGTGTATAAACACACAATCTGTCCTGACTTCTGTTTGTGTAATATTTTCTCTCCTTCACTCACTCTGCCACTGTGTTTACAGTCAAATTGACTTTGTTATGCTCACTCAGTGACCCTTGACAGTACAATGACTAGCAGAGTAAGTGTTCTGTCATTGCCTTTCATACACTACATTCTTCTTATGATAATATGCAAACTGTGGACTGTTTTCACATCTCTATCATTTAAAAAGACTGCGCTGTCATGTAAAAATGATGAACACTAGGCAGAACATTATAGTCAGCTCTAAATATTAAGAGATGGTAGCGCATGAACACTCCATATATTTTTTCATCCATTTTCTCTGATGTTCTTGGTTATGGTGCACGTTAGTCAGTCATTACTGAGAATTTTCATACTTCCACAAAATAGTAAAATTCACAGATGGCTTTAGGATTGAGGGTGACATCCCTCCCTTTTCCCTAGGGATGTGAAGGAATAACTTCCCTAATCTGAGGTTTCAGGACTGCCCTGGCTGTGTAAACAGCTGTCCCACAGGCTGCTGTCAGTTGCTTAAAATACTGGGTGACGGAAGATGTGCGCTATGTTGAAAACCTGCTTCTATTCCAAGGCAGGGAATGTGCCGTGAGAGAGAGAGAGAGAAAGGGTGAGAGAGAGAGTGAGAATATGGAGGAAGTGGAAGAATGTCCTAATGGCTGTGAAATTTAAGGTTAATTAATTTGAGGGTTAATTTGGTAATTTGCTTTCTTGTTTACTTGGTTATGTGGCTGAAGTCATTTTTTCTTGGTGAATTCCTGATAACATGTTGGTGGATGGCTATACAGAATGAATCCTGCCTGTTGACCTTTCTTACATTCCACCATCAAGCAGGAGGAAGTCACAGGATCATGTTCTGACCACTTAGTATGGGACATCCAGCCCTAACGATGCTACGTCTTACACTCACAAACACATTTTCTGTTTAAAGCATGACACCCTCATTCTCCCAATTGGACCTACCATGGCACTTAATGTTATTCTGTAGGTTTGCGTACTGACTATTCTCTTTCTCTCCACTCTGCAGATTTTATATGACAACCCTAAAGCACGGCGGGAGGTTGAGCTTCATTGGCAGGTTTCTGGGGGGCCTTACATAGTTAAGATCCTCAGCCTCTATGAGAATATGCATCAGGGGAAGAAATGCCTTCTCATCATTATGGAATGGTGCGTCCCGAACTCCCTATCCCAGCATGCCACACTCACTTGTTTAGAATACATATTTCAGCAAACCCAACACCAGAGTGTCGTTGTCTTATCTTGGAAACGTTTAAAACATATTTAAATTTACATTTTCAGTTTGAAATTTTTTTACGTTATGTACTTATATATAATCAGAAGTGTTCCCCGTGGAACAACATGTGGAAATCAAAGAGTGGAACTGACTCTCACTCAGCCAGTTTTTACTGGCTGAACTCAGTCAGTCAGAAACTCCACAAACCACATCCACCATTATTCACCAGCGTTCTCATTTCCACTGGCACACATATTCCGCTCCACACCCGTCCTTCTCCCCGTTCATCCAGTCCTGTAATCATTACATTGAGTGGAAACTGTGGGGTGTGCAGAAGCATAGAAGCTACACATAATCAAAAACTGCAGAAAGGGTAAAATGGCCCTGAGATACTTATGACTGTGTCTCAGCCACGCCAGCCTCAGGAGTTGTAATTATCACCTCTATTCGAGAGAAAATGGGTGCGCAGACTGTATTGCCCTTCACTGTCAGGGAAACCTTAACCACACAAGGTCGAATCATCTTTCCTGTGATGGAAAGTTAGCTGTCATCATCTTGAATGAGAAATAGCCAGACAGGCTGTAGTATTTCTCATTTAAACGGACCCACGTCACTGTACCAGTACAGAAAGCTGAGTCACTGGTTTTTGTTGTGAAGTGAGTCTCACATATTCACATGCTTCCTGCCCCTGACCTACATTATTTCACCTCTGGGCCAGCCAGCCCATAGATGTCACATAGAACACACTTTAGTGCATGTAGAAAAAGAATGTTCTGAGCGCACAAACACAAGCACACAACAGCACTCTCTCTCTCTCTCTTTCTCTCCCTCGCTCTCTATTTCCCTCTCGATCTCTCTCTCTCTCTCTTTCTCTCCCTCGCTCTCTATTTCCCTCTCGATCTCTCTCTCTCTCTCTCTTTCTCTCTCTCCCTCACTCTCTATTTCCCTCTTGATCTCTCTCTCTCTCTCTCTCTTTCTCTCCCTCGCTCTCTATTTCCCTCTCGATCTCTCTCTCTCTCTCTCTCTCTCTCTCTCTCTCGCTCTCTATTTCGCTCTCGATCTCTCTCTCTCTTTCTCTCTCTCTGATAGGGTTGGTTTCTGAATAAAAAAACAGGAAATGAGCATTGCACAGATAAAGGAAGTGTGTTCATCACACTGCCCACTGCCTTTTCGGTGTAACTGTAGTGAGTGAGTTGGTTAAGGGCAGTGTGTAGGAGAATGGAAATATTTATCCTGGCTATGCACTTAACTTTTCTTATATTTTATTTCTTATTTTTCCCTTCATCTTTTATTGCTTTGTCATAAACAACTTTTCTGATTGTATCTCCAATTTGTACATCCTTGGTATTTTTGTGTCAGCAAATTTGATGATGATAATGAGTGACCAAACATGGTCCTATTTATATCTGAATTTATTATTGTTAGTTGTGTATATAGATGTGTGGAGGGGGTTGAGCTAAGTGTTTGAAGTATTTGTTGTGTCTGTACTCCAGTATGGAGGGGGGAGAGCTCTTCAGCCGGATTCAAGCTCGGGGAGACCAGGCCTTCACAGAGAGAGGTGAGGAATGGAGGAAAGGAGAGAGGCTGAGCATTCTGGGAAGCCTTGCTAGTGTTTCAGTTCAGAGTTTAGAGGTCTGTGTCCCATGGGGTTATGTTTGTCTTAGCCGAGTGGTCTCTAATCCAGGTGTTCTGTGCACCAAAGATTTTTGTGTTCTATGATTTTCTGTATTCTGTCTTTCCTGTGTTCTGTAATCGAAAGTTTGTCCACACTCTTTGTTCGGTGGATGTCAGTGTTCTGTATTCCATAGTTTCCCGTGGCCTGTATTAAATGGCTTTCTGTGTTCCATGGAGCTCAGTATTCACTTTCTACTTTTTGTTGTGTTCATGGTCTTGTTTAAGTAGTGTTTCCTGTCTCTCTCTGCTCTGTGACATTTTGTCTCCCGGTCCTCTCTCCACAGAGGGATCAGAAATCATGCGTCACATCGGGACGGCCATTGAGCACCTCCACAACATTAACATTGCTCACAGGGACCTCAAGGTGAGTGAGGCTCAGTGCAGCCCACAGCAGGGCAGCGATGCAGGTTAGAGAGGGCGAGATAGGGTGTTACCGCACAAGCCTGACGCCTGTCTCCCCACAGCCTGAGAACCTGCTCTATACCACTAAGCAGAGCAACGGCGTTCTCAAGCTCACAGACTTCGGCTTTGCCAAGGAGACCACACTACACAACCCCCTACAGACGCCCTGCTACACACCCTATTATGTAGGTGAGTGTCCCAGGTAAGGGAGTTCAGGGAGGACCATTAAGGAGGTAGCCAAAAGGAGAGGCTAATTTGTTCGAATTTTGTGAATGAATTTTCAAAAGAGATACGACCAGTGGGACAACAGGCCAAAGTTTGACTTCTGTGTTCTGTACGTGGTAGATGTGGCAGGTCAATATGGTGTGTGGTATTTCATTGTGCAACTGCCTGTGTATCTGTCAGCTCCGGAGGTGCTGGGCCCAGAGAAGTATGACAAGTCATGTGACATGTGGTCTCTAGGCGTGATCATGTACATCCTGTGAGTATAGAGAGAATAATTGTCATGAAATGTTTCTCCACACATCTGTGTCACATGTCCACTCACACACACGCGCATGCTGGCTTACATACAGCAGACAGAGACACGCTATACATACAAACACGTTTGAGAGGACAGAGCATGTGTGTGTGCATGTGCATGGAGAAGGACTCTTTCACAAAAGTTGGAGTTTTCCTTTTTACAGCCTGTGGATTTAACTAGTTCTCCTTTGGGGTGTCTTCTTTTTCGTGTTAAGAAATTAGGGAAATGGACTTATTTGTGTATATGAGTCCTCTTTGGCTTCATCTACAGGCTGTGTGGCTTCCCCCCGTTCTACTCCAACACGGGCCAGGCGATCTCGCCGGGGATGAAGCGGCGCATTCGGATGGGCCAGTACGAGTTCCCCAACCCTGAGTGGGCCGACGTGTCCGAGGAAGGTGAGAATGGGGCGGCAGAACAGGGGGATCACGGGAGATTATGGATAGAAGGTGCCCTGGTGCAACAACTGGCCCTGTCACTCATCACATTCATCCCCTGTAATTTGGTGTACGTGTGTATGTGTGCATGTGCCTGCGTGTGTGTGTGTGCGCATGTGTGTGTGTGCGTGTGTGCATTTATGTGTTTCAATAAATGACACATCAATTTCTCAGTCACATCTGTGAAAGCACATGATCTGTAAAAAATAAATGTGATTTTCACAGTTTTTTATGTGAACATGCTATGGACTTGTTTGTGAGGCCACAGCCACTAAATGCTTTGTATGAGAGCTTTGCAGACTCTTACTGGATTTATCAAGAACAGTAAACTTTCATTTGGTTGGCTGATTTAAGGTTAGGGTGTAATTTAAAAATAAAGTATTGACCTCCTCTAAGCCCATATTTTAGACATGGTGTACAGGGCACGAATGGGGATACAGAGCAGCTGGTATATACCATAGATATCCTGGCAGAATCTGTGGATTCACTAGGGGAGAGGGTTTACAGTACCTCAAATAAATATGTATATATATATATATATATATATATGCATGCTTTATTTTAACAAAACTTGTACTGGGGCCTGGATAGATATGTTGAGCATTGAAGGTGACTTTTATCTGGAGTTGTACTGAAACCACCTCTTGTCCCCATTGTAAAGAATCTTTCTCCATATAAAACTGTAATTAATATCCAGCTCACCACCGCCCTCCCCTCACCACTCCCACACAGCTGCCTGTTCATGTAAGGGACAATTTTAAATTATAAACCAACCCGTTGACTGTGTTTGCTGAACATTTTGGATAACATTAAAAGCTTACTTTGAGGTAGTCGTGCCATTGACATTTGATCTCTTTGATACGTACCACCTTTGCAGCCAAACAGCTGATCCACCAGCTATTGAAAACTGACCCCAATGAGCGAATGACCATCACCCAATTCATGAACCACCCCTGGATCAACGTAAGTCCAACTTATGCTGTCCTCATTCCAGACATCCTGTTTTTTGCTGCGCAGAACTTATTCTAACCTTGTGTGTGTGTGTGTGTGCGTATCTGCATATGTTTGTGCTGTCACTGCAGCAATCAATGGTGGTCCCCCCAACACCACTTCACACTACCCGCGTACTGAGAGAGGACAGAGAGCTGTGGGATGACGTGAAGGTGAGCAATACTGACACCCTCTGGTTACCAGGGGAAGTCCATTTTCAAAACATTATGGTAATATATTCAGTACTTGGGTTACGGTTAGTTTTTTTTATAAAAAAGACCTGAAGAGGTACTATTACTAAGAGTAAAAACTTCTAATTGTGCTTGCATTTAGGTATAATATTCAGACCATTTAAAATGACCAAAACCAAAACATTTAAATTGTGTAAAAATCTGTGTTCCTTACATTGTACAGCTTGGACAGATTAGAAACCAGTGGCTAATTAATGTGGTGGCCTCAAATGTGTGGTCAATCTGAGATTAAATTCCTGCAGTAACACTATCAGTTCCCTAGAGGGGAGCAGACAGTATGTTTTTGATAATAAAATTCTGATTGCAGGTTGCCAAACTGTAGAATAACTGCTTACTCAGCAAACCAACTGTTTGTTTACTAGAATTTTGCATGTTAGTATCATTCAGGACTGACATACTGGACATGGGCCACATTCACAAAGCATGTGCACAATCACATTTGATCATTAACTGCTTGTAAGAACATTTTCAAGAACATTTTGGCATTCATCATTTTTTTCTTATCTGTACTTGCTCATGGCTGTTTCCTTATACAAATCACATAAACAGAATTGTGCATAAATCCATCCGGCATTCATCATCTCATACACCTGGGATATGTACAAAAACAGGTCTGCACACGTCATAAATCTCATATTGTTTATTCGTATGAACATCTTTAAGAACTAAAGTAAGAATCATTTTAGTAAAGTTTTGTGAATGAGGCCCAGTATGTCCTTGTGTGCTTGAGAAGAATAGCATAAAGACTCAGGAACAGGAAGATTGATATTTATATTTGATTCCAGGTGGTCCTTTCAGTTCAACTATTTCTCATCCATTCATTTTTTGTCTTTTTTTTCTCAAAATAATTTTGTAATGCAAATGCATCGCTATTCGTTATTTTTATAAACCCTAGTGGACATTGGACCTCCTTCCCACAGTATGCATATGATTTCATTAAATTTTCCTAAGCTCCCACTAACATACAAATTACATTGGAAGGATCAGGACCCTACAGCCAGGACGACACGCTTGCTTCACATTCCCTCTAACATACGAAGTCAGCTCTCTCATGCTCATAGTCCTGCATGTGTGGTATTTCCCTCAGGAGGAGATGACCAGTGCACTAGCCACCATGCGTGTGGACTACGACCAGGTGAAAATCAAAGACTTGGACACCTCCAGCAACCCTCTACTCAACAAGAGACGCAAGAAGGCAGCGGCGGGAGGGAAGGGGGGCAGCACTGTATGTAACAGTCAATGAGAGACTAGAGCCAAAGCAGAGACAGGGGTATCATGAAGGGCTGGGTGAGCAGAAAATAATTACCAGGGGAGGTAGTTTGGATTAAGGAAAGGAATCAGGAAAAGGTTGAGTGCAATGGTAAGCTTTTACTTCAGTTGCTGAAGATGGATTTGAAGATTAAATTATTTGTCTTTACGACTGAAATGCTTTGCCTCTCGTGCATGATCCTTCTTTTGTTCTAGTGTGTGTGTGTGTGTGTGTTTGTGTGGGTGAGTGCATATGTAAGCAAGGGTACACATGTATGTATGTGGTTTTGTTGTGCTGGTATTAATTTCATGCTTACTCAAACAAGCACGTAGATCAATACGTTAATGTTTTTCTCCTATCCATGAAAATGAAGTTAAAATATATCTTAAGGTATAAAGAGAAAGGAATAGGGTACCAGCACTCTCTATACTAAATCAGGTCTGAAAAATTATCATGATTGTCATCATTTGTATTTTACTGTAAATGTTGTCTTATGGTCAGTTTTTCAGGAATTAAAAAATTCTGGAGATTTTGCACCATAGCTTGGGTCTAAAGTTTTATTGTCTTTTTCACACTCACAGTGGCCGAACAGAACTAGACATGGTTGAAGAGTGTATTGCTTCAGGGTGAAATGGGGGCCATTGGGTGGCTCGTCCTGTTAAGGCATTTTTCTACTGGGTAGGTGAGCCTCATGGGCTGGTGTCATATCCAAACTATGGCCAGCAGCCCATCAGGGTGCATAATTGGCTGTAGCTTTGCCTGGGGAGGAGGGGATTTCAGTTGGCAGGATTTCAAGCGAGCCTCTCAGATCAATCAGGCACCGAAAATCTGCACAAACTGCACATGAAGTGTCCTCTGGCTCCGTTTCTGTGTGTGCTTGACTGGGGACAGTGCAAGACAGTATCCTCTGACATCATGTTTCTGAGTTTCTGTACTCTCACCCATGCACTTGCCATGCCCTGATGAAGGACTTCACCTTCAAAATGCATCAGCCTTTTGCAACTTTTTGGTTCAATTACACTGGCTGAGGGAGTTTCTGTCCTAAGCAATTAAAACTTGTGTTACATATGCTCACTGGTCTGGGAATATTGTTTGCCAGGTCTGGTACTATTATTCATGTAAATCAGATAAAAATGCTTATGTTCTACACTATAAGTCACTCTGGGTAAGAGTGTCTGCTAAATAACCTAATTTGATATAATAATAACACTAAACAATAACCAGACAGAGCTTCTGCTTTTTGTGTTATGTTGTCCTTCAATTACATTTGTTAAATGCAGAGACAGAAGTCTATTTCTTACAAACAGGCACTGTCTGTTTTACAATTTGTTGACATGTCAGTCCTCAGTGGGATTCATTTTGCATGCATCCTGGTGTTGTTTGAACATGATTTCTCTATTTCATAACTATGCAGCCAGAGGAAGTCAGAACAGACACTTCTCAGGTCTTTGTGCCATTATGTTCGAATAATAATTCTGAAGCCCACTAAACATCCAGCTGACTATGACAGGCACTGCCAAACTAAAGTCCAGCTGAAAATGTAGTTCATATTGCTTACATTCATTTTGGATAGTAAATTATGAAAACACGTCCTGAAGAGTAAGATGATGATAATGCATTCAACTCATTCAGCCCTTAATTACGCATTTTTTCCAGGTTTGAATAGCATTTTTCTGATGCTTGAATGGCTTTTTATATCTGGTATCAAGAGTTATGGCTTATCCGTCCGTCTTGTTTCGTTCATTTGGGCAATTTGAACAATGTAGATCTAGATGTGTAGTGCCCCTTACACAGTGTGACTGCATTACATCACAATAAAATAGGGAACTGACAGCTATGGTAAGACCTGCATTCTGTTCTGTGAATATAGTATTTCTTATATTAAATTTCAGACCTTCAGTGCCACTTGGGTGTTGTGCTGAAAGGTGCTGAGAAGGCAAATAATAACTGAAGAAGAACAAGAAGACAAGGGAACCTTAGAACTGTAGCAAGTGCAAGCTTATTTATTTTTGGAGTCTACCTTTCTTCTCTTCCATAATATTTTCCACAAAGAGGGAGTGTGTTTTTGTGGGGGTGGGCGAGGGGATGTATGGTGTGGTAATTTTGTCACCCCATGCTGCAGCACCCTGTTTTGTGCGAGCAGCTGTGCAGTGTAGGATGGAGGGAGGGGCACCATTCCCTCTGACCTTTAGGAGGAATGTAACGGACACCACTGTGTGCACGTTCTTCTAATAGTGTCCCAGCCATTTTTTTTTCTGGGTGCATATGTTTACTGTGCCAATCAATTTACTCTGTCAACCCCATGAAAGCCTCCAGTCCCTCCAACTTTACTGACAACCTTGTCCCCCTCCTGCATCTATATAAAACCTCCAAATTCAACTCTAATGACCCCCCCCCCCCCCCCCCAGATGCACATACACAACCCTGCCTTTCTCACCTCCACCTCCTCTTTAGCCCTCACTTCCTCACTTTCATCTTCAGCCTCCTCCCCATGGCCCTGCATTCATTTACCGCTTAACCAGGAATGACAGTGACAGGATTTTCTGACCTTTCGCCACTGTTATCATTTGCAGCACAGATAGAGGCTATCATTACTTGAACAGAAATAGCTTTGGCCCTTGTGCATCACATTGTTCAACTGCCAACAGAATAATATTGTCAGAAAAAAGTGCACAGACCTTCCCAGGCCCCAAGGATTCTTGTCAGTAGTTTGTTGAGGCCAGCATCAGACTGGCTGGCCTATTCATTTTTCACTGTGCATAGTCTGTTACTGTTACATTAACCCATGTCTGTCCATAGTCTCTATGACTCTTAAAATGCACCATACTAATAAAAAACCTCTGGTTTGCTTACATGGCTTTTATTGTCACTGTGTTGTCTTAGGTTATATGAAATCTTTAATACTTTATTACAACATTGTTTACAGGCAATAATTTATTACCATGGCCCATGGGGCAGTAGGTGGCTACAGCAGATTATGTAACTGTTTGAGGTACTGTAATTGTTGGTTTGACCCCTACTTACTGCCCTTCTTTAAACATCTTACTTTTAAACTTAATTTCTCAATGCTATCAGCAGTAAACATCACTTTACCTTTTCCATTTGACATTTTTGTTATTCCACAAGAAATTCAGTTTGGGTGTATAGATTATTCTATGTGTTTCATAACAAGGCAATGAGGATGTGAATTAGGGATACTAGAGAACAGCAATGTTCACAGGCAAATGTGGTTTTTCCTACTTTTCTCACTGAGCCTATTCAATCTTTCTGCTCCCTTTAGGTAGTAAACACATTTGAAAGGTTTTCTAGCCTACAGATATAATAAACAAAGCGAGGAGAGTGGATTATAACATTTTCAGCTCTGGAATGAGAAATATGCCAAGTTGACTGCATATTCTAACATGAGGTATAAATTGGATGAATATGCTGAATAAATAAATAATAATAAATAAATAATAATATCCAAATGTACCATTATTTATTAATGTAAGTGTTTACTGTTGGTATTCGCATGCCTTAATTTGTAATTTGGCTTTTAAAATGAGTTTAGTCTACTGCTTCTCAGAAAGTGTCTGGTTTACGAGCGCTTTGTAATCCTTCACGGTTGCACAAGATCTGTAGCAACTCCACGCTCCATTGTAAGCGAGCGCCACTCACTCACACAACCCACTACTGACCCGGGCAACGAACGCCTCTTTGAAAACCCGGATAATGAGGGGCTCTGGTCGTCCCACAAGCACACAGAACCTGGATAGGACTGGTAAGAAACCCCAGCGTTCACTATTTTGGTTAGTTATAATTTTGGAGATAGAGAATTGAACGCAGTTCAAAGCGATTTGCTGCACAGCTACTGTTATGTGCAAGACGGAAGAAGTAAACACGACTGTGCACGTAGGCAGTGTGTCTTCAACCATAGTGATACATTTCGGTAACAACAAGCAATATGATACTCGATATGGGGGAAAATGTGACTTAAGTATGAAGCAAATTGTATGCATACGTTTCGGCCATGTTTATTTTATTTGCATTTTACCGGAATTTCTTTCATGGGCCGTGTCATAGCGTAGCTAGCTTGGGCTGTTACAATGACAGTGTAACAGCTGTTGGACAAATATTTTCCCATGCAAAAACACCATTCCAAATGTAAACAAATCGCAATCGTTAACTGATCTGACAGCAAATAAACTGCTATCTGACTGGCCAGCAGTATTTCATAAAGTCTCTTGTTTACATTGAGTAGCTAGCATGGCTGGCTGTATAGCTAGGGAATTACTTTGCGTTGTTTGCTTGCTAGATTTGATTTTCCATTTCCAATGACAGGCAGACTTGAGTGCGTAGCCTATATTTTCGAGTACAGTTTTATCTGTATCACTTCGATATGATGGTGGTCTAGTTAGCTTCTCAAGTAAGCTAATGTTACACATCGTGATAGCTGCAGCCTGTTGAGAGATTGCTATTGATGTAATGTAAAGTGATTATTGAACTGGAACAGTTTGTTTCGGGAATACGGGGTCGCCGCTGTTGTTTTTGAAATATTTAATAGCTTTATATATAAAAAACAATAGCTTTAATATGCAATTTTAATGATCACTTTGTTGCTAAGTTTATAGAGATTAGCAGAAGTAATCAACATTAACGTTGTTGGTATTGACTGGTAGAGCAGTGTGAATTTGCTTTTACAGTTACATGTTTTGTGTAATATTCACAATACCAAGTGGGTATTTAGCCCGTTAGCTAATTATGACAATTGGGGCTGTATGTTTTTAATCGGTCAGAAGGTTGAACGGGCCGCCTAAATATAGTTGCTCGTGTTCTACATTAATGTTTAATCCTTACGCATTCTTGGACATCATGTAAGGAACTCCGTATGCACACTGTAGGTGCAGTGTCTGACTGGAAATGTGACTATTTTGGATTCACCTGCGTTAACCTGTTTCCTGTTCCAACGGCAATGTGGGGTCGGTGTGAATGTGTGTTCACCGTGGGATTCATATTTATTCGAGAGGACTGGACGCCGTTACCTATTTAAATGCAAGTCCCACATAATAAACTGTCTAAATAAATAATAAATAAATAACAAATAAACAAACAACTTCATACATAGGCTACATTTCATTATATTAATGCAGCTTCTTTTACAATATCAACTTTGAGACCAGGAACACGCTTGCAATTCCCTGTAGCAGCTTTCTGACAGGTGGCTCTATTTTGAACGCCAGAAGCTTGAATGGTGTCATCTATTAATCTGGGTTGGATACACGGGGGCATTAAAATAGCCTATATTATGGTTTCCTGCTTCAGGGCATTGATAGCATAAATGTGTAAACATTTAAGTGCTCAGGTTGTTTGCAAGTTTAGAATCCTGGGTTTGAATATCTGGTGAGGGGGGATCTCACTACAGGATACCTGTTTCACTACAGGATACTTGCTATGTGGTGATAAATAGAAAAGTGGGTTGCATAGTTGTGAAAATGTGTGATTACTCTCAGTAGCTAAATTACTATGGGAGAGGGTTTTATATGTTGCAGTGATAAACTTGTTAGGATAGTTCTAACACATCACCAGGCTCAGTCTGTTCTCTCTTGTGTGTTCTTGATTCACACCTCACCTTTGTTATTTCTGCAGTCATACTACTAGTGTGTAAACAAGTAGCTTGAACACCCGCACAACACTTAAGTTGTGAAACAAGATGCCTTCACCATGGAGATGTTAGTGGAAATTTGCTTGTTAAATAATTGACAACTGTTTTTGTCTTTTCGCTTATATCATTGATTTGTATATCGTACCATTTGAGACCTCTGTAGAATGGTTATTATTTCTCTTATAACTGCTGTTCTCTGTACGTCACACTCAATACAGGAGTAACTTTGGAAAACTGCCATAAGAGATGTCAACAAATACAAAGAGCTTTAATATGCAGATACTAAACTCCATACTTGTGTCTGTCAAGAGTGGAGTAATAAAGAGATTAATATTCACAGTTTACATGTTTTGGTGGGTCAGACAAAGATAACCTTTTGACCCTGTAGGCATCCAAGTAAAGTTCACAGCCAGGACATTTAATTTCAGAGCTTTACGCTGCTGGGATGAGTTTATGGGTTTATTCCCTTATTTTGTAGTTACGGTCTGGGATGGTCATTTTCTATTCACTGCCATGGTGTTGATTGAGTTTCCCCGCATGGCAGTGAGAGGCGTTGAGAAGGATGGAGACCCTGGTTTAAGCAGTCCTTCAGGCCCTTGGAAAGATTCACAGTGTATGCAACCACTGTTGTCCCTCCCTTTTTGTATTTCACATCTCTAATTGATAGTTTGTTGCATGTCTCCTTCCAGGAAGAAGCAGGAACCTGTATTTCTTGTCTTGGTTGGTATACTGAAGATTTAGTACAGTAGAGTACAAAATGAAACAATTTTGTTTCCTTTTTACTGTGATTGATCAATGTTGATCTTGTAGTAGGCTCATACACAAAACTGTCCTGTATGACACTGTGGTTACTATCTTCCAAAACTTTGCTTTAATCCTTATTGCATGTAGGTCTGGCAATGCAGGTTGTGGATTAAGTTTATTTGTAATTAATCAGTGTGATTATGGTAATTGAAGGTATGCATATTACATTTCACTACTTGAAAAAACAGTCCTGGATGTTCTTATGTGATTCTGCTTTCTATTGTCATGTCAGTTCATGTTCTGCCATTCACGGTTCCTTGTCACACAGAGACGTGGTCTATTTTCGATCTAGGAGTCCAGCCAACAATGTTCCTCTGGTGTGCGTTTGGGCTGTCCTGGCTCTGTACGTGATGAAATGTTTTAAACTGCCTCAGTGTATTTCCTCTTTTCAAATGTTTGATGCCTTGAGCCCCCCCAGCCTACATGGAAAGCAGAGGTCAACTCCCTGCCTTTGACCTTTGACCTTTGACCTGTTAAACATGCTGTTGCTTGTTGATATATCAAGTGGCTTTGTTTGAATGTCTGAAGTAGGTTAACATTCCAAATCTGACTTCCTCATTGCTCAGACTGTGGTGAAACATTGATGCTAGACTGTAATTAACCAGCTATCTGTTACATGACTAGTTAACTTCATGTTTGGCACCATTAAGTCGATATGTCACAACCTTTGTCTGATGTTGCAACCTGTCTTCAGATGAGACACTGCTTTGCTTCATAGTTGACAATGACAGTATCAGTCTGAACTAAATGGTAAATGGACTGCATTTATATAGATGAAAAAAAGAAAAAACGAAAGAGAAATAAAAAACTAATAAAAACTAGAATACTGATGTGTCACAATTACAGAGTGAGCATAGTCCTGAATAATTACTGGCTGATTGACAGCAGCTTAGGGGAGAGTGGTGGGATGTGGGTGTGGCCATCTGTTTCTTTCCATCAAGTCAGCTAAGACAGTTTATCATCGTACAGAGAGCTGACGCACTTTTGTTTACTGTAATAAGCGGAGGCGCTAATCCTGTTTCAGTTGCCCTCTGTCTTTCTGAAAGCCCATCTTCTTCCTTCTCCCAGGAAGAAGAAAATTAAATGAGTATTTATTAGAGGAAATCAAATAGAAGACCCAAGAAGTCTCACCATCTCTCACTCTGGTGTTTATTATGGTTTATGTACAGCTGAACGAGACGGTTAGCACAATCACCTATAAAGGATCTCCAAAAATTCCTTAATATCTGAGCCATGGGCCCTAACGAAATTGTGCCATCTTGTGGAATGATTACTAAATTGATATTGGCTTGGGGATTTTCAGATAATATATTTGCAAGATATGACTTAAACAGGTTCTGACTAATTTCTAAAGGTGAAATGCCACAGAAATGCTTGCATTTCTGTGGCATTCTTTTGCATAAGGTTTGGTTTTGCAAAGCTCTGTCATGTTTACTGTGCCCAAGAAAGATTCCTGTAAGCAGTGTCTAGTCAAAACAAATTAAGTGGCTCAGAACTTTAGCCAAAGATATACCCAGGTCTTTAAAAGTCTCTGTTTAAGCTTCTAAAGATATTAAGTTGTTTAATTGGTGATAGTAATGGTTGAGCTTTTTAACTGAAACAGTCCTCAACACGAACATCAACTTTCAGCAATATTGACTAAAACGTGTTTCAGTAATATTATATATATATGTGAAGCCTCTGGTCATAGGGGTGCATTTTCAGAATCATATAACATATTTAAGCAGGATCTGAAATTGTCTTAGTAACTTGTGTATTTGTTTGCTTAGCTTATAGCTTTGGAAATGTATGTTTAAGTGTAATTTCAAGGAGAGTATTGATTTGCTGGATTTGGCAAGTTGCGTAAGATGCTAATCATTGATGGCTGATTAAAATGATCAATGGCTTGTCTCTTTGGATTTCAAGTTCTGTAGAAATCTCAAGGGATAGATGAGAAGAGAACACAAAGTTCAGACAACCTTCCCTCTGTGATGTCATTTGTTCTCTTTGACTGGATCTATCAATTTGTTTCTCCCATTGGAGTGCTTAGAAATGAGTATTTTAATGTGGATAGGCTACCTGCAGGGTTGAGTGTTCCGCTGGCTGACCAAGAATACAGAACTTTAAGTCTCTAGATTTCGGTCTTTCCAAGTCAGGTTGCACATGCATTATCCGCCTTTTTTTTAAGGCTTATGGTTATAAAGGGCATGGCATCATCCAAATATGTGGATGGATCCTATGGTCTGGGATAAAATCCTAACTGTGCCAGGGCAGACCATGAACGGGCACCACTTGGTGACAATTGAGGGTCACCATGTCCGGAGTTTGGGAGGGTTCAATCGGCTGGTATTCACATCTCATTGCCCTCTAGTCACCCCTACTGGTCAGTCAGCCACAGCGTTGTCCTCTAACTCGTGGTTGGGCAAGTTAGGCTTATGGACAGACTGTTTTCTTTTGTCTTTGTAGTCCTGTATCAGTGGCAGACTTTGTGGCATGAGCACTACTGTATATGACTGTGTTTTCTAAATTGCGGAGAAAAGTTGGAAAAGTGGGGGTTGGTAATGTAGGGGATCTGTTTATGTGGAGGGAATGGATGCGAGAGGTGTGTATAAATATAAGCAGACTGTAAGACTGTGCTTGTGTTGAGGGAAGTTGACATGAAAAAGAAAGCATCAGATGATGCCTTGTGGAAAAATGCATGAAAATGATTACCCTGTTTATATGTGTGAATGCCAATTCAATTAAATAACATGAGGGGTTATCATAAAATGTTTTTAAGTGATTTTGATGTATTTTGTGAATGTCAAAATATGATTAACTAAAAGGGAAAAAGTTGGTTGTTTTGCTTTCTCAAGACACAAATATTATTACAAACAATGTAGTTTGCATTTTGTAATCAGTAACAAAATCCAGGCATCAAATGTGTAAGAATACTTGGATATTTAGGAATATTTGATCTTATTTATTATATGTTTGGTTTTAACCCCAGGGAGTGCTTTACTGTAATTATAGTCTATTTACTATCTCCAAAATTGTTTTTGCATCTCATCAAAATCAGATAATGACTTGGCATAAAGTGGCACGCAGTGTTGAAAAGTGGAATGGCGCTGGATTTAATAAAAGCAAGCCACCAGACTAAAGCCTAGTGTTTACTCCTCCTTGAAATTTAATGTCCTTAGGGATTTGGACCTAAGTTTGAACAAGCGGGGGTTTAAAATGTCTGCCTAATACATGGGTCCTCTAGATAAAAAAAATAATAATATCTTGATATAACAGATCAGAAAGCAGTTTGGTGGCATTACAAAAGCAACATCCTGCATGTTCTTTCAACAAATTCATGCTTTCTGCACACTGTTTTCCCTCAAAGGGAACATGAAAAAAAAAAACAACAACAATCGGACAAGCGGGAAACAGGAGTATTTGTATATGTTTATCAGTATTTTATTATTTTTTTTACTGTTCACCCTTTAAACCCGCTGGCCTATGACTGTGGGGGGTATTATTGTGTCAAAATAAATAAATAAATGTAACTGATCCACAAATAAATATAGCCAATTCACAAATAAATGTAGCTGACCTGCACATAAATGCATATGGTTCACATTTGTGCATGGCCTGTTCGCTTGCCGCTTGAATTCATTTGTGGATTTTTGAGACAATCCTCTTGACACGATAGGTTTTTTTCACTGTCTGTGGACAAGTCTGTGATTTCATTTCGGTTCAAAGTTGTTTTAGGCTTCATTCGTTGACCGAAGAAATGGCCATTACAGCAATCCCCCCAACCGAGAGGTTGTCTTGGCGGAACACAACACAATCCTGAAGTGTATACGTGCTGTGATTGGTCGGAGTACTGCGAGCGTTAGCGAAAGGATGACTTAAAATCTTATTGTCAGGACTAGACTCAGTGAAAATAATATATGTATTCGGCAATTTTAAAATTAATTTGTTAAGTTTGTTTTTTTGCAAATCGTGCCGGAAGGATTGTTTCAAAATGCGCAAATAAATACAAGCGACACAAGTGTGTATCAGCTGCATTTATTTGTAGATCGGCTACATTTATTCGTGGATCGGTAACATTTATTTGTGGATCAGCTGCATGTATTTGCGCATCAGCAACATTTATTTGTGGAGTTGCATTGATTAATTTTTGAATCAATAGAACCCCCATATATGAATGTTGATTTATTTTCTCTTAACATTGCAAGGCGCCCTCGATAGGTATCAATTAGAAAAGACGAACAGCAGCACGCTAGGCCTACTGCACCATACGGTTAGGCGCATCGTTTCGCTACATTACGGTAAGTTACTACGTAGCTGGCGAGCTACTTGTGATATTCCTCGGTAGATCCGTATTCATATTCGGGCGGTGGGTGGTAACTGGCCGTCTGTTCTTTATTAAAAGCGGGATTTGTGCTCATGGTGCGGTAACCACGATGACTTCTTTGGAAGACTACGCGAAGCGTCCAACGTTGGCAGCCCCAAGGGAGCTCACTCAAAACCCGCTTAAGAAAATATGGATGCCTTGCAAAAATGGCCTTCCAGAAAAAAATATTTCTCAAAGAAAGGGTAAGTGGAGTAGCCTACCACGTAAGCTTGTAACCAATTGTTTGCACCGACTCCGGGTACACAGATGATATAATGGGGATTGCATAATGCTGGCTGGTTGTTTTTGCCTACCCAAATACAGTTTTACATGGCAATCAATGTTAAGCTGGCTAACGTTTTATTACTCTGAACTGTGGCGTGGCTTTCTTGCCAGTTGGCTTACATTGCTATAGCTAGTCGGGTAACTACTTGGCTAGCTGGTTAAGACGTATTTAGATGGATAGTTGTCCTGTATGAAGACGTGCTTAAGGTAGCCGCCTCTCGATTGGAAAGCATTTTCTGAAGTGCGGCTTGTTTCAGCCTAACCAGATGGCTGTTAGTTGGCTAGCTTGTAACAAGCTGTGCGCGTGAACACTAGCCTATTTGTAGACGAGTTCACTGAGCCGATGTCAATGAATGATTTTGTTTATTAGCAGAAGCTAACCGTTTTATTCATCAGTGTAGCTAGTTGGAAATGATGGCTATTTGTCAGATTAATGTTTTATATTGGTAACTGATCTCCACTTATTATTGTCGACATCAGCATATAGCATTACCTAGCTGCATAGCCGTCACGATGTCACGGACGAAATCTGGGCTGGCGTTTTTGATTGAGTAATGTTGCAGAAGTGGCGACCAATGCTGTATATTGTTACTGGCTCCCCTGAAGTCTGAATTGTAAATTTTACTAAAAACCCATCGGATAATGTTTCCGAGACGCACTTGTTTTCCAGTACATAGGCAACACTAGCGTTACTGTTCGTTGGTGTTACTAACTGCAGATTTACTCAACCTTTCTGTGCTATGAGTTGGATGGGTTTTGAGCAAGTATTTAATTTGGAAATTAAGCCTTTATTTGAATCGTGAATTAAATGTTTCTTTGTAGAGTATCTGGCCATTTATAATCTGCACTCGATCAGCCATTGCCACCTCATTTGACATGATATTTCAGGAATGTTTGCGATCTCATTCGTGTGAAAATGCTGTTATAAAATTAAAACATTCAGTTTCTTTCAGTTTCATCTTTGGATGGGAGAATGTACATTTATAAACAACCCATTGCAGCGGTTTATAACACTCAATTAATGTACAACCTGATATACTACTCCCCCCCCAGCCTATATCTCGTTATAAACTGAAATGGTTCTGTGTTGACTGTCCAGTTATAGAGCACTGCTGCCGTTGATAATGCACTTGTACGGTGTAGCGCATATTCATATGGCTACAGTGTAGTCATACCCACGGAATGGGAGTTATCATTTCTTTTAGATTGTTGCAAGCATTTGAGAGAAGAATGTTCAGGACACAACCGTAAGCAAAAAGGGCTTTCATTATCACCACACCCAAAACGAAGACCTTCCTTCTCTAAAGCATTCTTTGTCATGTCAACATTGTACACGGCAGCAATACACCCCAAGTAGGATATTGTTCCTTGTAGTTCCTCTTACTGAGCCTGAGGGTGACTTTAGATTGTGCATATTGCAGGCACTGCCACAACCTGTGCTCCCATTCTGTTCATTATGGAGCCCTTCTTCATTTGGCACCATGCAGTCGACTGTCCTTTTCTGCTTCTTGCTGTGGTTTGATGCCTCTGTGCCAAACCAGCACTTTGAAGAGGTGACAACTTGTACAGCATAGCACTGTCCCTCAGCGCATTCTTAACAGCCACTACTCAGCCATTGCAGACAGCAGCTAAGGTTTTGTCTCTGGTCTCTGGCCTAGAGCATTGCATCAGTGGATTAAAGGGGACTGGATGAAGGGGAGAGTCAGAGGGGAAGAAATGAATTTCTTTTTTGGCACTTAAATCTGTGGGATAAGGAGTGGTGTGACTACATGAAGTGGTGTGGCAAAAGCACGCCCTGTTCAATTTGGGCAGCTTTGAGCTATATTGGATCATTTGAATTTCTTCTTCCAGCAGAAGAATATCAATGACCTATGACCCGGTCTGCACCGGCAGGAGGCGCTTGTCCTTTCACCCAGTTATTGCCCTGCTTTGCCTGGATTATCAACAGGGGAGTAAATGGGTGTGGCTTTACTGCAGGTGATGCGTCTGGTGTACCCAGGTTGTTTTGCAGTAGTACATAACTTAGCAGTGCATGTGAAATATTCACCTCTGTCCTAGTGTCCTTAGTTGATTGCATCTAGAGGAATTATTTCCTCCTCTCAAAGAGTGGAAAAAAAGTTGGTATGCCAAATGGAGGATTAAAATATTTCTGTGTTAAAATCCAGTTTTTTTTGTTTTTAAAGAATTTTGCCAGGTTTCACAGAGCAACTGGGGAGAGAGACTGACACAGAGAGAGACAGAGAGGCCTGACTGACTTACTGACTCACTGAAACTTTTGGAGAAGTGCTTGTGTTGAACAAACCAGTTGTGCCACAGGTGTGGTAGGTTAGTGGAGCAGTGTGCATGTATTTGGTTTCAGGCCAATATTTAGCCACCACACACTCTCCCTTAGGGGAGAGAGGCTCTTGCAAGTCCAAGTGTCATCTGTCATTTTATAACTAACAGTAGTTATTTTCTCTCTTTGCAGTGTGTATGACCAACTGCCCCACCCTCATTGTAACAGTGGGCCTCCCTGCCAGAGGAAAGACCTACATCTCCAAGAAGTTGACTCGCTACCTGAACTGGATTGGCGTGCCCACCAAAGGTAACGTTCTGGGTTCCTGGCTGTTTGCGCAGGTTGCGCTGTGTGAGATGGGGCATTACCTCTTGGGAGACCACAGCACGTGCTTGGGAGTTGCTTTTGTTCTGCCTAAGGACTTCTGTGGCTTTTTAGATTGAAGTGTTCGGTTCTTGTGTGCTTCCAACTAGTCAGTAGAAAGGCTGCCATTTTATTTTTGTATGCTCTCTTCAGTGTCCGGATGAAAGACCACAGAAATCCTGTGATGAAATCTCTATATATCTGCCATTTCTCTACAGGGTTCTGAGCCAGGCTTCGATGTGCTTTTTTCAGGGAAATAACTTGCTAGAACTTTGAGAGTGATTTTTTTGCGCACTACTCTTTCTCCCCTCCTCCTCCCTCAAGAGTTCAACGTGGGCCAGTACCGGCGAGAGTGTGTCAAGATCTACAAATCCTTTGAGTTCTTCCGTCCAGACAATGAAGAAGGCCTGAAGATCCGCAAGTAAGAGAAGCATGTGGGTTGTAACGCAGCCTTACATTTTGCTTAAATGAAAAAATTCACCTACAAAAAAGAGCAAGGGCAGGATATTTTTTCTGTCTGCAGACCATAATACAAACACCCAGAACATGATAGATGCAATATCATACCTGACAAGATACTGTGATTGTACCGTAAAACGTTGACCTTCAATGTTTAACCATCCTGTTGTGTGTCTGTGCCAGGCAGTGCGCGTTGGCGGCCCTGAACGATGTCCGGCAGTACCTTGGAGAAGAAGGAGGGCATGTGGCGGTAGGTCAAGGGCATTGGCATGATGCCATTACATGAACGCAGCCTGTTGAAGTGGATGTATTACCATGTTTGGGTAAAAACACATGTTCTCTTCCTGGGTCAGGTGTTTGATGCCACAAACACTACAAGGGAGAGGAGAGAGACCATCTTAAGGTTTGCTGAACAGAATGGCTATAAGGTATGACAACAGGTGGATGTAATGCAACCATTTTTCTCTGAAATGGTGAACTGTCTCTCCCTTTGAGCAGGTGTAAAGTGATACTGTCTTTTATTCTCAGGTGTTTTTTGTAGAGTCTGTTTGTGAAGACCCTGATGTCATCGCAGAGAACATTGTGGTATGTGAGGTTAATCTTATTCCACAAAATCAGGGAATAATATAATAGTTTGTGAATTTGCCCTGGGGTTTTGATTGGCTGTGCATTTCCCTTCCTCACCTCATCACTTATTGGCAGCCAGTTGATTGGGTGTCTCTTCTGCATGCCCCAGTCTGTGCATGAAGTGCAGGTGGCATGCAGAGAGGATGTGTGGCTGCTGTGTGCGCATGCTTTGGATGATGTGCTAGTGTGTTTCTTCCTAAACTAATGGAAGATGTTGCATCTATTAAAGTAAGATTCTTCTTACCTCTGAACTTCTTTCTGTCCTTCCTCCTGTTTGTTCAGCAAGTGAAGCTGGGGAGCCCAGACTACACAGACTGCAATACAGAGGAGGCTGTAGAAGACTTCATGAAGAGGATAAAGTGCTATGAAAACTCATACCAGACACTGGACGAGGTCTTGGATAGGTGAGTACTCTTTGCTCCCTGGTTAACCAAAGTCTGCCTGTATGCTATGTCAGTCACCTCTGAGATGGCCACAGTTGTTTCTTGCAAGTTAATTTTTTGTATGTTTTTTTTTGTATGGTCTGACGAAATATATATATTTATATTTTAGGAATTAGTTGCCATTTACCCTTTTCAAACTGTTGTGGGTTTGGATAGTAAGTTCTTGTTTCTTTATAGTACTCTTTTGTCACCAGTGGTGGAAGTTGACACTATACTTCACCATGCCTCTTGCATTTAAGCGCATATCGATTTTCATGCGGAACTGCAGTTTCTTGTTCTGTTCTTGAATACTCATTAAATGAACCTTTTTCAGCTTTGGTGGTTGAAAAATGGCTTCAGCAACAACTTCAATGGTTGGTTCATGCTACTGTCCAGATGCTTTTAGAGTAAGGAAGTAGAGGACAGAAGGAGTTGGCTGTCTGGGTACTGTGTAGAGGTATGAAACCCTGTAGTTTTGTTCTTTTGAGTCAATCGCGCTCCACTTTTGCAGAGAGCTGTCCTACATAAAGATCATTGACGTGGGCAGGCGGTACCTGGTGAACCGGGTCCTGGACCACATCCAGAGCCGCATCGTGTATTACCTGATGAACATCCACATCACGCCGCGTTCCATCTACCTGTGCCGGCACGGCGAGAGTGACCTCAATGTCCGGGGCCGGATTGGCGGCGACTCCGGGCTGTCGATGCATGGCAGGGAGGTGTGTTCCCCTCCATATAGGGGGCTTTCGCCTCTATAGAGTATTCAGTGACCAGCGTTGAGCATGTACTGGTGATGGATGGTGTTACAAATGCTATTCTTTTACTAGTCATTATTGGAATGGGTGTGTGAACATCTGGGATTGTAGTAGAATATGCATTTGGATTACTTCGATGTTTTGGTGTTGAAGAGAACATGTTGAATGGCCAGGTCTAGAGAGAATTTAATTTAAAATCTCTCTTATCTGTCTCTCACACTCTGTCTGTCTGTCCATACATCCGTCTGTTCTCTCAGTTTGCAAAGTGTCTGGGGAAGTTCATCCAGGACCAGAACATCCCAGAGCTGAAGGTGTGGACCAGCCAGATGAAGAGGACCATCCAGACGGCCGAGGCACTGGGGGTGCCTTACGAGCAGTGGAAGGCCCTCAACGAGATTGACGCAGTGAGAGCCTGACTGTCCTCTTGCCCTCATTTGTTTGTGAACGTTTGTACCTTTGTGTGCTGACTCATTCACTCTCCTCCTCCAGGGTGTGTGTGAGGAGCTGATGTACGAGGAGATTCAGGAGAACTTCCCTCTGGAGTTTGCCCTGCGGGATCAAGACAAGTACCGCTACCGCTACCCCAAGGGGGAGGTGAGAGCGCTGCTGCGTCTCTGCCACGCCCGGTCATGGCTGTGTCTAAGATACGCTGTGTCTGTTTCAAACTGTAAGTGTGAACTGTAGCTCGATTTATTCACATTTATTTTGGTGTGACTGAGTTCAGCTGTTGCAACAGGTCAGCAGCAGCTGATTATTTTTCCAGGGGTGCAGTTTTTGTATCAAGCTAGCAAGCTCTCAGGTCTGAACTGTGATCTTGGGTCACCATTTTGTTTCACCTGCAGTGCTGATTCCAGCAATGCAAGGCGTTGCTAGCAATGACTCAAGCAAGTGTGAGTGTTTGACTGATCCTCTGTTTGCTTAGCGTGAGAGGCAGGAACTTTTGTCCTGGTTGATTTGTTGTTTGCAGCTCTATATGCACTCAGTTCTCTATGCAGGGTAAAAATGTGGCACTTCTGGCCCAATTACCCGGTGCATAAATCGAGGGATGGGCTATTAACTGCATTGTCCTCCCCTGTCATGAGAAGGCCCTCTGATTTCAGTTTTCCTCTCTCTTCCTTTAGCTGCAGCTCTAGTCAGGCTGCCACAGCACTGGCTCTCTAGGGTTTTTATGTGAAAGTGCAGCATCTGGTCTCGCTCTGAGGTTTCAGTGGCAGGATTTGGTGGCTGTTGCGGCCGCCTCTAGCTGTACTGGTGGGGGTGCTGGGTAACAGCCTGCTGCCGTTTCAGATGGAAACTGGATCAATGAGCTTTTTTGGCGGGCAGAGTGTGTGCTGCCTGTGGCCCTTGTCTTTCTCTGTGACAGAAGAAAGAAGAGGCAAGTTGGACTGTGGCAGGTGTTTGTGTGAGTGAGAGAATGTGTAGTGTATAATCGTCTGTGTGTTCCTGTAGTCCTATGAGGACCTGGTACAGAGGCTGGAGCCGGTCATCATGGAACTGGAGAGGCAGGAGAACGTGCTGGTCATCTGTCACCAGGCCGTCATGCGCTGCCTTCTGGCCTACTTCCTGGACAAGTCCGCAGGTCAGCCCCTGTGTGTCGCACCCTTACTCCTGCCAATTTTTTCCACCCCCCTGTCCCATCCCATCTTATACAACCGATTAGTCTCAGTCGCACTCTACCCCACCATCCCAAACTGCAGTGGTGCATAGCTGTACCTAATTCTCTACTCGATTCCAGTGTGGATGCCTAAAATTTACATAGTTCTGCATTTAATCCTGACAAAATGCACAAGCTACTCACCTGAAACCATTCTGACCTTGGAGAGGGTTAGCTTCTTACTGCCTCTGTATTGTCCTGTATCCCTGCCATATCAGCCTGGCTAGGTGTGATGTGTCCAATGTGTTATTCTGGTAAAGTCAATAGGGCCTCATTCACCAACCGTTCTTAAGAAGAATTTTCTTCTTGAAACCCACGTACGCAGTTTTCACGAAGATTCTGGCATTCACCAATGTTTTCTTATTTGGGATTTGTTCTTGGGTAAGAACAGAATCTACGCACACTCAAGAGTGCTGACATGTTTGTGCAAAATAATTGGCTATTGCGATTTCTTCAATTCTACAGTTGTATAATATAGGATTAAATTACAATAATATTTTTTATCATTTATAATATTTTTTAATAATTATTTTCATTATTTTACAAAGCATTAAGGTGCCAGGTTCCACATCAGAGGGTGGTTGCCTCAGCGGGAGTTCATCTGTAAATGAATGATAAAAAAGAACCATTGGAGTGACCTTTTATTTTGGGGGGGGGGGTTCAATTATGCAATGTTTGGTCTATACTGCAAAAGCAAATGTTTAAATTTTGAATACAAACTAAGGTAACACTTTTTAAACACATGGACATGTTGAAGAAGAGAACACTTATTCAGAGGTGTCACTAGGGGTGTGAAACCAAAATGACTGGCAATATATTTTTGCGCAGTGTTTTGTGCAACGACGGGTTTACTTCGATGCAGTTTGCTGCTGGTTGATTTAATTAGCGGTATAAATGTGACGAGAAGCACTTTGTCTTTTGAATGCATAACACGCAATTCCTTGCGCCCACTCCCACCAGCAAATCTGCCTCAGATTTGATATCAAACCATTTTTTTTTTTACTTCATCAGTTGTGCGCCCTTCTCCGGGTACAGCGTTCACTGAACAAGTAATAGCATCCCATGCATCTTTTTTGTGTTATTTTATATCCACTACTGACGCTAGTAAATATGACAGGTCGTTTGCTGTTCATTACCCGCAGCAATACCTCCACTTCAGAACTACTGAAGTTTTTCTTACGTTCGGAGTCTGGTGCTCCACCCTCTTTAGATTTTCGATTTGGCATTATTGACTTCGTTCGCTCTCAACTTTCCTTTTCGATTTCTGTGTGTGCACATGGTCCTGCAGTCTCATGCCCTTTTATGGGGATTGGCGGGGCGTTTACCTATGCTAATTAGGAACAACTGGCACACGCTTTACATTTATGAGGACGATGGGATTCATCATTTTAAGAACACGTGCGAACAATTCTGCAGTTTTAGAACCCTTTGTGAATCTGACGTAGATTTTTCTTAGGACCTTTCCTAGAACGGAAAAATTTAAGAAAAAACTTAGGAAGATATTGGTGAATGAGGCCCGATGAGCTTAAATACACGTGCCTTGTCATATACTTTACTTGCCTTCCTGTTCTATTCGTTCATTTGTTTGTTTTTCCCAACAGAGGAGCTGCCTTACTTGAAGTGCCCTTTGCACGCGGTACTAAAACTCACTCCAGTGGCTTACGGTAAGTGTTGATTTTGACTTGGAAAAGACAGTTCATTTAGTGTTTATTTTTTATGAACAGCCGCATCTCATTCGGTATGGCAGTATAATTTAGCGACATTAGCATACTGAAATGTATTTATATTAAAAATCATTTTAAAATTAATTCCATCCTCATGAGCTACAATTCAACTCATCGAAACAGTTACTGCTCGGATGTGCAATTATGTTCAAATAACCTCCAAAGGTGCTGTAGCTATTTCTTAGCTTGCTTATTAGAATAATACCCATCAACATGCTCTGGGTTGACTCAGGCAGTAGCTCCACCCAGTTTAGCTTTCACAAAGCCTTGTTTTCTTGTCAGTGTACATCATTCACTACAATCTCCTGCATTATATAGGGATCCTTATTAAAAAAAAACTTAAAACAACAAAATCTGTGAACGAAAAACACATTCTGAACTTTGTAAAGAGAAGCTTTAAAACCAAAATTGTCGGACATGCTGAGGAAAAGTTTGAATATTTTGCTTTTGCTTCACATTTAGAAATGGTGGGAATCCTTTACTCTCCTGCTCCTGCTTTCCTGTTGTAATATGAAACTTTGCATATGAATAATGCACGCCACTGTGCATACATGAAGTGAATTGTGGTTTAAGTGAACAAGTTCAAGGTCATGGGAGGGACTGTTTGCATCTGCCTTATTACCTCCTGTCTCAAGTATTTGGCAATACGTGGCAAAATAATATTCTGATTTTCTACTGAGTCTTTTGAACTTCTACTGCTAGCTTCCTATTGAATACCAGTCATACAAGTTTAGATATTCCTGAAAAGTTTGTTTTTTGTTTTGCTATGGGTACACAAACCACAACCTGAAGGTAAAGAGAGTAGGAGAAATAGCTTATATTTGTAAGTCACTCACCTCTAAGCATCACAGCCGCGCTGTAGTGGTTGGTCAGTGAAGAACATTTGTGCGCTCCGCACCTGCATGGCTTGATTGTTGTATGGTTGGTGTCACAGGGGGCTCCAGCACGAGCATTCATGAACTCCATTGTGACCTTTACCTTTAACCCCATGTCAACAGGCTGCAAGGTTGAGTCCGTCTGCCTGAATGTGGAAGCGGTAAACACCCACAGAGAAAAACCGGAGGTATGTTCTGACATGTCCACGTGCATGGAGGCCTGATTGGTGATTACAGGTTGCAGTGCCTGTAGGAAGGCACTCTGAAGTGCATTGCATGATTGGAAATGGGTGTTCCGAGGGTGGAAATTACCCACAATCCTGGTTTTTCCTGGTTAAATAATGGTTAAATAAAATAAAATAAAGTGACATGCATTGCAAATGTAGTGCAGCTTGCTGGGAGGTCATGTAGCTGCTCAACTTCATTCTATGTTCATGGCAACATTCTGAAATTCAGATATTTGCGAGATGGTGTTGGTGTGTACCAGCTGTTTGAAGGAGGCAGAGCTGTTCATGGAGAATAGGTTGAGGTGTCTTTTGTAATATGGGTCAAGGTATGGTTTACCCCATTTTGCTTCCTTGGCCTTGACTGCAAGTGGCTGATGTAGTTTAGAAGTATATAACTCTATTGTGTTTATTTAATTTAGTTTTAGTTATAATCGTGGAAATTTTCTGCATTGTTCCAATGACCGTAAACATGGCCCAGTGTTCATGAAGCATCTTCTGCTGATCTAGGATCAGTTTTCCTCAGACTCATCCCAGTATCCTTTATGGAGAAACTGAACTGCACTCCTACTCTGAGAAGCTTTATGAATACTGGCCCAGGACTTTCACATGGTTTCCAACATTAATTAACTTTGTATGTCTAATCACCACAGTGGGCAAGTCTGTGTCTGCAAGTGTAAAATATTTAAAAGTAATGCATAGTGGCTTTTACTCTCCTCTCCACATACAAACACCATTCCATGATCAAAGCAGCCCAGTTTCATAGGAATTTGACTGTTCCAGCAAAGGGTGGAAATAACCACTGTGAACGGTGGTTAAAAATTGCCCTTGAAACTCCCGTCTCCTCCAGCCCCGTGTCAGTATTTATGAACCCTGCTGTCATTGAGTTGTGATGTGTTGCTCCTGCTTGGAGGTGATTGCCTGTGTTCTTGTCATTGAACAGAATGTAGATGTGACCCGCATGGCAAAGGAAGCTCTGCTGACAGTGCCAGCCCATCAGTGAGGGAGGCAGTCTGTCTCTTGTCATTTACACGTCTCATTCATAAATATGGCAAAGTCCAGTGATGCTCAGAAAACTGGAGAGCCAAGGTTATTAGTATTTTGGATTTAAGTTTGTACTGCAGACAGAACAGAGTTGTTATGGTGATATGAATACCACTCGATATGTTGTTACATATTTTGTCTTTAGTGGGAATTCCAAATACAATGAGACTGAGTGGGTAAGTCTGTGGTAGATGGTCTTGAGAGCTCAAGTCTGCATGAATTGCAATTGAAATTTTTTTTAAACGTCTGTCTTCATCTACATGTTAAGTCACAAAATAGCTCATGGTTCAGTGTGTTGTATCTGTGAAGGGTGACCGAAATGGTGCAGTCTACCTCATAACATGTTTTTAAGGTTATCAAAAATGTTTACAGGAAAGGGTAGCAACACAAATATGAGGTTTTTTTTTTTTGGGGGGCGGGGGGGGGGGGGGGGCATGGCGGGTGGGATTTAGATGTTTTAGCACTGAAGGAAACTTTAATGTCTTGCCTTTTTGATTTTTTACTTTTTATTTGGACTCCACAGCCCACCCACACTCCCAGGAAAAAAATTGTGCATATTTGTGCTTTGCTTTAGCTTTTTTTTTTTAGGTAATGGAACCTGGTGATTGTGTTGCATTTTACATAGTGCCGTTTGTTTTGTTCCCCCCCCCCCCTGTTTGGAATGTCAAATCATTCATCAGCAAAGCTCATTGCTACAACCTGTGCTACTGATTCAGGAGAGTGCAGGCAAGCTTGTGTTCTTCTCTCACGCATGTGATGTCAGCCGCCTCTTATCACGCTGCAGTCTGCATGTGGTGCACTGTGTGCGCCCAAGCGGGGCTCACTAGTGCACGATAAAGCGCTGCCACTCCAGCTAGCTGAAACCCTCCCTTCTCTAGCGCCAGTTGTGCAGTACCCGACAGGGCTGCCAGCTGCAGTCAGCACTGGCATGATCTGGGTGATAAACCAGGCTATGGGGCTCATCTGTGCACTGCAATAGTGCGTTAACAGGGTAAGCCTCCCAGTGGCCCCCATGCAGTTTTAATCCTGTTAAATAACTTGTTCACAGCATGCCAGTCTTATTTTCTATTTATTTTTATTTTTCATTTTTTTGGAACCCCCCCCAACGGGAGGATTCCATAATGCCTTATGAGGCTTTGCTTGTGTAATATCTGTGCTGGCATAATTACTAACAATCAGAATATTAATTTGGCTTGTCTGGTTCTTTTTTTTTTCTTTTTAAAATGTGAGTATATATTTTTTGTTGTGTGTGCTAATGATGAATGTATTTGTCATGATGGTGGAATTGATGTAATGTGCAGGTCAGATAAACAATAAACCTATGAAAAGCTGTCCTGTGTTGTCTTCCCCTCCCCCCCCCCCCCCCCCCTTCTGCTGTCTTCAGAGGTAGCTTCAGCTTCTTTCTTTTTTTTGCTGACCTTAAGAGGTGATCTCTTTGTGTCACAGTTTATAGCTATTGATTTCCTGCATTGTGGCTGCGCACCATCATTTCTGGAAAACCTTTCAAAGTTTAAAACTGCAACCTCCCCCAGGCTGCCATTAACTTCACTTTTACATTTGCACTCGTTCATGTGAAATGAGGAATAATTGAATCTTTTAAAGACGTTTTTCTACTGGCATCTGTCACTTAAGTTATGCAGGGAATCGTGCCAAAATGCAGTGAGCTGGGAATGTTGTGGGTGCCGCCCTCTGAGATATGAATCTGGAAGGTTGTGGCCATAATGTTCTGGATCATAACTGACCAGATGAAGAAAAAGACTCTGTTCTCCTCTGAACTAGATCACGTGTATTGCAATGTGGGTGGGGAGTAAGGGTAAGTCCATACAACACACTTCCCTGATGTTACGGCACATGCATCACAGACATGGCTCTCTGTGGGACAGTACTCCAGATATATCACCCTTGCATCCCAACATTCTCTCAACTATAAAACTGTAGGCTGACCAAATTCAGCTTTTGGCACCTTGCAGTACTGTTGTTAGGAAAATCTCAAGTCAGTCCTAGCACTGAGCCGGCGTTCTCTTTTGCACTATATCACATCCATTTGCAGATATTATCCAGGTCCTTTGTGCATTCAAAAACCTTAAGTCGATACTATGGACATGGCTGCCAACAGCGTGTCTTGTAATATACAGTTGTATAAAATGTACAGTGTGACTCAACTCTAAATTACCTTATGAAAATTGATTCAACAACTCTTTTCAAGCTAAAGAACATTGACAAGTCCCATTGAGGGTCTGATGGCTCTGCCCAACAGTATTGTCTGGGTCCACAGTTAATCACTATGGAGACCCATACTGCAGACACATGAGGCTCACCAGTGGAACAGCATAATTATAATTATTATTCATTTACTAATGAAGCATGAACTGCCTCCTGTAGACCTTTCTTTGCCATGGTCTCCAGTCTGAACATTTTCTGTCTGCTGACAGAAAATTAGATGCAATCTACATTTTTTAGGCACTGGTTTTATTCTTGCAGTTTTTTGCCACATTGATTTTGATTCCTTTGTTTTAATTAGATGAATGATTTACCATGATTTATTTAGATGCTTTCTCTTAAGTGCCTTCAAAAATATGTTTGTTGTTTAACTTGGAGAAGGAAAGAAAAGGTTCTGTGTTTTATTGGTGTGTTATTTCTGTCGTAGGTAGGCACTAAGAGTAGTCTACTGGGGATCCGATAAATCCACATCTGTTTTGCTGCCATTAGCTTAAGAAGGCCTTTTCACAGTTCTTCATAATCTTTTCCAAACTCTCTGTCTTCCAGAATGTTAATGTACATCGCACTACAGAGGATGCCTTGCAGACAGTCCCACCTCACCAATGACCTTTTGACCTCTGCCAGATGTTGGAGCTCTTGTGCTCCCTCTCAGGGACCGTCAGTACTCCCATTATTGGAAAACACCCCCCTCCCCCATCCATCCACGCCTTTCAGATGATCTGGCATATCCCGGGTAGGAACACATCTTTTTCCTTGTTGGACCTAAACTCTTTCCTATCCAAAGAGTGGCAGCCTGCTGTAGCCTAGGTTACACTGTCATACAGAAACTGTTTTATTGCTCAAAGCTGGATTGGACTACAGTGTATCTCTGCACAGTGGGTTTGTATTTCAGTGCAAGTGCATTAACCAGCTGCTTTATTGTAGTACCAGTGTCACCCATGTTGGGAGGAGATCTCGTATCTTGGGCGAGGAGGGGGGGTGAAGCCACTCTGGGGATACACCACTTGTGTTTTGTGTGAATGTGTGACAATACCAATTTTTGGACCAACAGTTTTTCAATTCACACAAAAATAGGACCCAAGCACTCCGGTCAGTCTGAGAGCGCAACTTCCTAAAAACATAAGCAGTACCTTCATGAACGGACAATCTTGTGCGTTTATGAGAATTCTTGTCATGTTCTGTTTGCACTGAAAAAGTGAGGTAATTCTGTTGTATAATGTACCTTTTAGAAGGCTTGTAGAAGGTAACTGATGCACTTCATTAATATATGTCTGAAAGATTAAGTTGATGTGATTTCTGTGATTATCTGTGGTTCACAAAAGCCCTTAATATCCTTTCTGGAGGAGATAGCAGGGACAGAAGTTTTATGAACAAGTGAGAAACTTGTTATCTTTGATAACAGCTGAAGGAAATGTTTTGACATACTGCTAAATGTTCCTTCTGTGATTTGTGGAATTTAAAACAATAATAAAATTACAGCTATATTTGTCTGTACTTACTGTTATTTCTAAATATTTAAGGGGATATTTAAGTTCAGTTGGGGATAAATACTATTATTATGACTATTTGTTGGAAGCCATTTGTTGTAGAGAAGAGTGGGGAAATAAGATTGCTGCTTGAAGACAGGCTGGCTCTGATGTTGATTTCATCAGGCAGGGCAATTGCTACGGTTTGACAAAGGTGTCATATAGAGTGAGTGTAAACAGGATCTACGTGGACACACACTATTCTGTTAAACTGATTTGTAAATACGGCATCATTGGAACAGTCACAAGGTTTCATATTATTTTTGGTCAATGTTGTACTTTTAGAAAATCCGAATAGGAAATTCCTTTTTATTCTGAGTGTTTATTACAAACAAATAAAAAATTTTTTAAAAACGAAGAGAAAAATTTCCATCAGACTGGTATGATGAGTTGATTAGCAATTTGATGATTTGTGACTGTCCATCTAGCTATCAACTCCTTGATTTCAAAAAACTTGTTAATTACAGTACAGTTGTCTGGAATTTTCCCCAAGAATTTGCCATTGTTGTAACACCAGTTTAAAACCTGTTGGAACCTCTTGTTGTAAAAAAAAGATTTGTTGCCAGTGCAGTTTTTTTTTTTTTTTGTGGTCTGTGAATTTTCTGGCATATAATAAAGTCAAGAAAGCTAATGGCCTTTCTTGTGTTAATGGTTTCTGTTTTTGAGAAATCATTTGTAATTTCACTTGGATTTATTGGTAAACAATCTCATACATAATCTAGCTTCAGACAGCCACTTGTTTTTTCCTGTAGTCGTATTTATCGCACCAGCAACTTCCTAGGCTGTGCCTAGACTCAAGCCAGAAAAGACAATAGATTCAAGTGGGGGCACTCGACTGTACTAACAGTGATCTTGCGTTTTAAAATACATATGACGTTTATCCCTGATAAGATCATCATTCACATTAAGCTACTTTTTTTTAAAGCTCTGTTCTTGTATTGATTCCTGTGGTTTGACAAGCCCTTTTAAAAATTCACCGACAGTAATGAATGTACTTTCAAAGCAAGGAAATGATTCACTGTTTAAAAATATATATATATCAGCATGGTGAGTGTGCACAGCTCTATTCAGCATAATGAAGTGCCTCTGCTTCCCTTTCCTCACTCGAGTACTGTATTCAACTTTACACCCTCCTAATGAATAACACTTTGGCTGTACCGTATTGCACAGCTGGGGATGGGGAGGGATTGGTAAATGTCATGTTGAGCAATCCTAAGGAAAGTCTATCCTAGTCAGCACTTTCAGCCCTGTGACTGTGGTGTGGATAGAAGAAAAAGGCTAGTACATTGGAATTCTGATTAAAATACAGTAACTCTTTTTAAATGAACAAAGCCAAAAACATATTTCTATCAGTCATTGTTTTTCAATGTCTTTTTTAGTCAGATTTTTGGGCATCCAGGATTATCCCATCTTTGTTCCTTTTTCTTGTTTTTGAATAGCTGAAGTCTTAATTGATCATATTAGCACATGGTCTTAGGAACAGCTGATTTTGTTAAAAATCCTCTTTGCTTTGTCACGGTCTCATTATTTCAAGCTCTATAGTGGCTTCTTTCTTATTGTAAATGAGTATCTGGACCCAATGGCAATTTCAGACATCCAGACACAACTGTTAGTAAACATATACTCTACCTTTAAACATACATAACCTACTATTTTCTTGGCGGCCATGCATGATGACTGAATGCATACCCTGCAATAACTCTCTGTTACACTGAGAAGACATTCATAAAATCCAAGTAATCAAAATCAGCAGGTGACTCAATCCCCAAATTAGAACATCTGCGAGAAGTTCTTAATTCATAAAGTACATAACAAGCAATACAATTTGTAATTAGGGGTTGTCTATGCAAACTTGTCTCAGCAAAGCACTTTCCACCAGACACATTTCAGGCTTACAGAGCAAGGCAGGCCTTGGAAAAAGAATTTCCTGTCGGGCCAGTAATCAACAGGCACAGACAGAGGTGAAAATAACTATTGTGTAAATCGTTTTTTTCTTTTGGCTGATGGCTAGCCCTAGATGGAGACAACAATGAAAGTGCTGTGTTCTGGTGAGAACAGCTTTCTTCTCTAATCCAGGTCACATTTAGATTGGATTTTAACATGGAATTATAGGACCGATCATACACAATCTCCCTCTCTGAGGAGGTCAGAAATGCTAGTATCACTGCCATCTTTAAGCAATGAGGTGGCCATGGCAGAGAAGTAAATGTATTGCCACCAATCTTCAGTGCTGGAGGAATTCTGTAATAAGGGCAGCAATGTCAGAGGGCCATGGGTTCAAGACTCTTTGGGGTGGATACTCCTTGTGGAGTTTGCAAATAAATGCGAGCGGCAGAACAGTGATTGAGCCAGTAAACATTTACGTACAACAAAAGCACCATTTGATTTCACAGCAAATTTGATAGAATGAACTTGCTTACTTTGCACCAAACTCACGCATTAACTGCTCTGGATATGTAGTACAGTATATAACATCACCCTTGTTTCTGCAAGATACATAAAAATAACCGTGAATACAAACAGACACTAATGGAGTTTATTGTCCTTGTAATCACAGTCGGCATTTTCATCATTGTGGTTTCTCGTCACTCATACGGTTGGTTATGTGTTTTGCGTGAAAATACAAGTGCACCACTACCCACTGTTCTTCAAGATGTTGTGAACAGTTTGACGTTTAAAGTCCACTGTAACAAAACAATGTAATAATATAGATATCAAAAACAGAACAAGTTTTTCAATTGTTAGAACAATTCTCAAAAATGTTTTATTCCCTGTTCTTATGAATATTAATTTGGTTTTTAACTATAAGGACCAGCCCTGATACTAGTTTTGTTCTGAAAGGCAGAAAATGAGGCTGAGATTATTCATTATGTACAAACATTATTATTCATAAATACAGGGAACTCTAATGAGGGCCACACTCCCTTGGCGTTTGGTCTCTTTTCTGTGGTTCTCCTTGCTGATTGGCTGTCCACTTAAGTTCCACCTTCCTTTTCTGGTCTCCAAGCTTCTCCCCCCCACTCCGGAAACCATGGTAATAGCCATATTAAGTGATCAGCATGAGGAATGAAGGGTTACTTTTTCAAAACTGCAAAAAGAGAAATGCAGAAAAAAGTATGGCTATTTTAGGTACTGCTTAAAGTTAGGAGACCATTCAGGCTGATATTGCAATGCATACTTTCAAACAGCAAGCCAAACTGCACATTTCCGTTATGAGAGGTGCAATACTGCTTTTAAACATTGAGTTATCAGCTCTAACCACGGACAGCGCGGTAGACGTTTAGTTGCTGATTTAGTTGCTGAAAAAATTACCTTCAGGTACAAAGACAAACAGACGGATATGGAAACAGGAACTCACGTTCTTAAGGAACTCCTCGGCAACAATGCGAGCGCGGGCGTTGACGGACAATTTCATCTCACTGATCTCCTTGTCAATCTCCTCCATGAAGTGGATGACAAAGTCAACCAGCTTGTGTTTGTACATCTGCTCCGTGTGGAAGTTGGTGATGAGGAAACTGATGTCATAACCCTAGCACAGAGACGCACAGTGAGACCAAGGAGAAATCAGGTCAGCAAAATTGTTCCACCCAATCCCAACACTCATAATTAGCGCATTCCACCCATCCTACACTTCAACGCCTTTGCGTCCTCCTGATTTTCATTGTTCAAAAACCACTGTCTCTAAAACAGCAAAGGGTGTACTGTTCTTTCCTCTCCGCCTCCTCTCTTCAGCACATTAGCCTGCTGAATTGATATAATAGAAAACTGAATTCCAATGCAAGTGGAACTCTGCTCCACAGGTCAGAAAAAGAGCCAACTTAACACAACCCATGAACAACCCATGTTGTACTGCTGTAGGCTCACTGACACTGCCACTTATGGGAACACACACATAGGTTGATTAATAAAGCCTGTTTTCATTTAGAAAGTTGATAACCACCTTCGTGATACCAGTTAAGCCCGATTGTGGTTGTTAGGTTTGTGAAGCCAGCCAACTCAAAGAAAACCTGGGTATGTTAAGTTTCCTTCATAGTATACCTCCTGCTCTTACAACATTGCTGTTTAGCAACTGAAAAGAAGCTCTTACTGGAATTGTCCCTCCCGCTATTCTCTACTCCCCCATCGGTCTCCTTCCTTGCCTCGCTTTCTTTGGCCTCTCCACCCCGCTCTATCTCCAACTCTCACCTCCACAGGTTTCCTCCGCAGGATGAAGAAATTCTCTGCTCTCATCATCATGAAACGCATGAACTTGTGACACAGGATCTTTTCGATCTCATCTGCCTGTATAGACCAATAAAAGGACAGTCCTCACATCGACCAAGCAACACTCAATGTTTGGCTAGCACATCCATAAAACACAGAAAAAGCTCAAACCACTATTGACAAACTGAATATTACTCATCATATCAACAATGACATAAGCAGCAGTTATGTTTCAGCAGCTGATCAAATCCTTACATGAACCATGACAAAAAGATGACAGAACAGTGGTACCACCATGAGGTACCACCTCAAACGATGTCAGGTATTTTTCTCAGTCGTCTATTTATGTCACTGTTAATGTACAAGTTACTTTATCTTTTTAAGGGTAAAACTAAAAACTTAGCTGGACTGGAACCCTTGACAGTTTTGACTATCAGCAGTTTGATAGCTCTTCGTGAAATTAGTGACGGTCTAGGATGACTGTCTGCACAAGGGTGTGGGGTCAGATGCAGTGTAGCAAGAGCCACCTAACTGACCTGCTTTACAGCAATGCTGACACGAACGGAGTTGATGGAGCCTTCAATCAAAACCTTCTCTTTCTCATTGCGGCTGATGATCACAGGCTGCAGCAACAGCTCCTTACTGCTCCTGGATGGAGAGAGGAGTGAGGGTTTACACATGATCAGTGGCCTCTCAAACTGAAAAGACTAGATCCACTGTTAATGTAAGATGGAGAGAAGCAGAATAGTGATACAGACAGAGAGAGTAAAGGGGAAGTAATGACATACACATGCAAATGCACAAACATGTTCACTCACCGGACCTCCACTTCTGGTTTGTTGTGGCGCTCCACCACCTGAGAGGAGAAGTTCTCCAGGCATAGGGCTGCCTGCAGAGTGGCACGTACAGCGTTCAGGTATGGGCGAAGGGTAGCAGTCTGCAAGACAGAAAGGAGCACACTCCTATACACCACTTTGGAGACAGTTGGACAGATGTGATTCAAAGTGCCAATGTGACTCAATGACAACACTTCAGTTACATGGGGTCTTGATAGCAAAAGGCAGAAACTGCACAGATTATGCTCCACCCATCAAGGAGCAGCCAGATGTTTCACAGGCCTCAACCTGCTGATGGAATTCTTGGGCTGCTTTAGTTACTTTTTCATGGAAACAGCAGAATTTATGCCTGCAACTAAAAAAAAAAAAAAAAAAAACTGGCCACATTTTACACAATTGTTCCCTGCAGAGCTCTTCCTTTTTTCCTCAACAATTATTTCACTGCCACCATAGCCTGGATAGGATATAACCGAACCCAGACCAAAAAAAAAAGTCTTGCAACTTAAACCATTCATAGCCGTAATGTAGTCAGGCCAGATGTACAGCAGTTTTCGAGCATTTTTTATTTTTATTTTTTTAAGTCCACTGTCAATGAAAAATACATGCCCTGCTGCACCAAGCAGATGCATTAAACAAGCTCCAGGAGGGAAGCAAATCATATTTAAATTGGATTTTTAAGGACAGCCGTTAAGTGTGCAAAATGGGAACAATAGATATCTAATGCTGCTGTTAGCGCATTCCAAAATGAGGAAATAACTGCAGCTACACTTACCCAGCAAGCATATCATTGACGTATTACTAGCTAGCTATCAGACCAACGTTACCGACCGAAACACTAATTACTGTTCACGTTAGGTAATTAGCTACCTATTCTAGCTAGCAGTGACTTTATATTTCTTGCACGATTAATGTGCCAGCTAACGTTAGAGCAATGCAATGACCTCGCAAAATAGTCAGCTAAATTAGCTATTTACGAAACTCCCAGCTCTTCGCCACACACCTAAAAGGAACTTCCGACTAAGATAACATTAGCAAGGTATTCACAAATTATAGACTCTTACGACATCTAGTACCAAAACGGTTATACCGTTTCATAGTAAAAGTAGCTGACTACAGTACAGAGCAAGCTCCAACAAGGTGCCAGGGTTCCGTAGCTAAATTGAATTAGCTAGTATGGCTACAATTTAAAAATGAGTTGTTAAATTGTGGGCTAACTTGCTGTTAGACATCTAGTCAACTACATATCGGCTCCTGAATACCTGATCCCTAGCCTCATACCATGGTCAAACGAGAGAAATTAACGTCTCGTTTGAGTCAGCTAGATAGCTAGCGTTAGCCATCAATCTGAAATTTGGGTGGAGATTGCTGATCGCAAAGCGATTTTATGACCACAACAAGACTTTCTGCACGTTAATACTCTCCATTACAACATTGGCATATTAAGAATATTCGACCACAATGACAGGGTTATAGTTCAATATGTGTACTACAAAGCAGGTGGTAAATTCAGCATTTATCAGGAATTTACAGACTCAGACACCTTACCATTTCTCTGTATCCGCAGGGGAAGAAGACGGAAATGCACTCATCACGCCTGCGTACGACAACTCTTCCGCGATCCTCCCACCAAAGCCAAAAATGGCAATTTTTATAGTACAAAGACCGCCCAGCAGCTGACTGTGTTATTACTTCTGGCCCAAGGAACATGTATGGAGAGAGTTTGTGTAAAAACGTCCAGTATGCCTACCTGTGGCCATGTTTTCCTTGAAGACCAAACAGTAACAGGGGAAAGTTATGCAATATTTTTATTAATATTTCCCCAATCTTCTGAACAAAAACAATCATTGTTTCAGAAACTACGACACATAATTAAAATTATGATCACAAAAACTGACCGATTAGTTTTCTTTGGTTGTTCAATCGCCTTGATTCTCTACCTTGAATTCAACGGGCAGCGAGCTTTGAATTGCACTCAACATGCGCAGTAGAGGCTGTTTCAGTGTGCATCTGTGCAGAACGGTGAATAGATAGGAAGTGTTGAGCATATTTGATGCTGGCCGGAACACTTCTGTAAATTTACAGTATACGTTACTCTCTTCGTTTCAAAAAGGTAACACTAGCTGCTCTTGACCCACTATTCTTGCTTATAAAATGTAGCTATAGCTTAAATTGAGACGAAAACTGTTAGTTATAAAGCGAACGAACACATGAGCTGCTGTAAATTTCTGCAGCAGTCTAGATGAACGCTACCGTCTGAGCTAGCGAACGTTTGCTGACCAGTTTACCACAATAAGGTAGTGTACAGTTAGCTTGCAAGATATATCAAAAAACGAAATCATTAAATTGTTAAGCATTTATTTAGGTTGCTAATCGCGATCTAATGACTAGTTTCCTTCGTAGTTAGTGACGGTTGACGTAGTTTACCAAAGGCAAGCGAATACTGGCTAGGTCTAACGACGTTAAGGTTACTGTAAATGAAATAATGTAATACGTTATCGATAGCTAGCTACGTGATCCGAGCTTTACGCAATCAAAAACATTGATTTACGAAACTAGCTGTCTCGTCGATGGCGCTTATCCTGCCGCGTAAAACTAGACAATTATAGAACGGTTTACTGTGCAGTGTGGCAATTGTTGATTGCACAGACTTGCTTTACCATTTTCTATTTGTGGGAAGACGGTGGTGGTAACATTAGCGCAGGAGCTAAACGTTAGACAGTAAACTAACCTGTCGTTAGTTTCAGTAACTTCGCTTACACACTGGTTCATGAACATATAATCGAAGACATATGTGGAACAATACTGAAATCTTACTAGAATCCCCATTCCCTTTTACTAGGTTGGTACGGGTCTGATATGTGTGGGCGAACTGCTTGCACCCTAGCGCCGGATGAGATTAGCCGGGCCTCTATGTACCAGGACCGTGCCGGCCGGAGACACAGGCCACAGTGGAGGGACGGAGACCCAGACAAGTATAGGCCATCCTACAACAAGAGTCCCCAGTCCAACAGTCCAGTGTTGCTGTCCCGCAAGCACTTTGACAAGGTGAGAATACATACTCTCAGCTGAATTTTTTGATTGAATGTGAGAGAATATACCTACAAAGAACAGTCTTAGTGTTCCCAAGAACATTTGATGTGTTGAAGAGGTTTATTATGTAGCCGATTACGTCTTAAAGTTACCTGAGGGTAGTCTCAGGATGTGTGGCCATTTGGGAGGGGTTTTATTAAGTCCACCATAATAAACAGATGATAATCTCGCCATAACAGGAAGCTCCAGTTGATGAATGTGTCCTAGCTGCAATGCGTTGGGGTCTTGTGCCATACTGGTTCCGAGAGAATGACCCAAACAAGATGCAATACAGCACCAACAACTGCCGCAGTGAGAGCCTGCTGGAGAAAAAGTCCTACAAGGTGCCTGTGTGGACCCGTCACACCAGATCATAGGGCACATGTTGGTTTAAATGTGCCCTCCCTCCATACTCATATATGTAACATTGTACACACAAGTAAATGTTTTTTTTGGGGGAATGAGACTTTTTATATTAAGAGTGACCTGTTCATATAATTAAGTGGCAATGAGGAATGCTTTCCTTGGTTAATTTTTATTTTAGCGACAAGTCTTGTTAATCTCTTGATGTTAGACAAAGCCTGGTTGGAGCTACATTTCTGTGTGTTCTTGATTATGTTGATCTGTTGTATATGAATGCATCAGCTCATTGTCTTCATTATTCATATATTGGATTTGGTGTATCAAACTGTAGGCCCTTCACTCATCGCTGTATATTATACTCCAAAATAAGTTTGCCTGGTCTTTGCACACGTTGACTTAGTCATTGGTGTGTTTTTTATTTATAAGGCCATTCTAAGTAGTCTCCCCTGTTATATATCCTTGTTTTTGTCCCAAAAATGTCTTATGGGTTACGGTCTCAGGACACTGTGCTTATGACTGGTCCTAAAGCCCGTGCCACACCGCTTACCTCACCTGTGCGTGACGGTCGCGGAACCTCTTGCTTTTCATTTCGGCGCCCATGTTAGCAGGTTAGAGCAGCCACACAGCCTGCGTGAGATGCGCGTCTTGAGCCACGCTGCAGCGGCGCGTCATCTAGAGTTTCGGCGTGGAGCCTATTTTTCACACGTGAGGCATGCAGTTCTCAGCAAAAATCGACAGCGAGAAGATCTGTTGATAGTCATATTGACATCATACCAGCAGCATTACATCATTGACACCTTTCAGTATAGTTTCAGTGTCTAGGCTATATCTGAATATGTCACAGACATGAAAAAATTATAAATATTATTATTATTTTTTTAAACAATTGAGCACATGCTTCTTAACCTTTTTCTGTCTAAACTAAATATAAATTAAATTTATAATGAAATGAAATCAAACATTCTATTATTGATGGCCATTATCAAAGGCAAACTCAATGTAGAAAGATAGGGCTGGCAGTAAGCGCAGTGCAGGAGCAACGCTGGCGGTGTGGACACACATATGCGTGTGAGCTGCAGCAGTTCAGTGAGGTAGCCAACACGCACAGATGAGGTAAGTGGTGTAGCACAGGCATAAAGCTTGGACTAAGTTGGTAAAGAAAGCCTTTATGTTTTCTGGACCCTCTACCTGGAATAGCCTGCAAAAGGAACATTTTTGGTACATAGCATTTTTGACTTGAGTGTTGTCTTGATGTGAGTTTTATTATTGTGTCTGAAAATAATGTACTGCGGCCCTTCTTGGCCAGGTCTCGCTTGGACAGGAGATTTTAATCTCAGTGGGACTAACCTGGTTAAATAAAGGTTGATAAAATAATTGAAAGCAGGATACTTAATCTGAACCAATTTGGCTTCATAAACAGATTTTTAAGAGTGCATGTAACTAAGTTTGTCTGCTTATCTGCCAAGCAAATAAGTAATGTGTTTGTTTGTGCATGCATGTGTGTACTCATGTTTGTGTGCATGCATGCATGTATGCATGACCTCCTCAGGACCCCCTGCTGAAAGGCCAGCGCTGTGTCATCCTGGCAGATGGATTCTATGAATGGAAGCGGGAAAATGGCAAGCAGCCCTTCTTCATCTACTTCCCTCAGAGCCAAGTCCAGGGACCCCTTGGGACCACAGAGGGCCAGGTGGTAGGGACATCATGTCAGGACTCAAAAAACCAGGGGTCCGAGGAAGGGGCATCAGGCCACGCTGAGGTGAGCTGGCCAGGGGGATATATATAGTATACCTTTTAGAGGGGACAAATGCTGCTTCCGTCTCCTCAGTGGTTCTATCAGTGGTTCTTCAATGCATTTTTCCTTATTCTGCTCTATGTAGGAGGAGGACAGTGAATGGACAGGCTGGAGATTACTGACCATTGCAGGGCTTTTTGATTGCTGGAAGCCCCCTGGTGGTGGAGAGGCGCTTTACACCTATACTGTCATTACAGTGAATTCATCTCCGAGCTTGCAAAGCATCCATGACCGGTAAATGTAACATATATGCAGAAACAGACACCCACTCACAGCACAAAAGTAGAGTGTTTTCGCAGGCATCTGGCTTTCCATGTTCCTGGCATAATGCAATGTATGACTGTGTGTATGTATGTCTATACACACATTAGGCTAAGTTTTGTCTGTACACAGGATGCCAGCAGTCCTAGATGGTGAGGAGGAGGTAAGGCGTTGGCTGGATTTTGGGGAGGTCCGGTCATTAGATGCCCTCAAATTACTGCAGTCCAAGGACACCCTGACCTTTCACCCTGTCTCATCGTTTGTCAACAATTCGCGCAATAACTCCCCCGAGTGCCTTCAACCTCTGGAACCTGGCAATAACAAGGTAAGGGACTTCCCAGTCTCAATGCAATCTTCATACTCACAGGCTTCACAGTACCTTCACACAGTCCAATAACTGGTTTAATACCACCTACACAAATACTTACTAGCTTATACACAATGTCAGACCCTAATGGTCAGCTAGACACCACTTAGCATGGTCACTGCTGAGTCATCTAACCTGCAGCCCAGCCACAGAATCATCATGATGTTCACGCGTGCACATGCTCTTCAGCAGACCCTACACAGTTTCATATAAACACTTGCAGGGGTTGGCTGCCATTTAATTTTGGGATCCTGTTCGTCTGAAACTAGTACATAGTTGGAGTGAGCCCTTGAACAATCTGCAAAATGTGCTGAATCACTACTATCTTATTGAAGGGCCTCCTACCCCTGACACCCTATGGACAGTAGACTGTAGAAAGAAATGCCTCCAGGCATACCAAATTAGTTATGTACACGGCCAGAGTACAGACTACCAGTCAAGTAAATCTAGGGTGAGCAAAGATTTGACATTGGCCTTTTGGTAAAAACATTTATGCTATGTGCTCAAATGAAGAGAAAGTTGTGATCTATCCTTTATTCTGCCTGATGGGCCACCCCCACCCCCCACCCCCCACCCATCCAGGAGCTGCGTCCATCAGCTAGTAGTAAGTTGATGATGAGCTGGTTGCAGAATGCCACACCTCGTAAGAGGAAGGAGCCAGAGGAGGATGCCAAAGACAAGGGTGCCCTGGGAGAGGTGAAAGACGAGCATGGCAAGTCGACCAAGGGAGTGGGACCTCTACAGAAATGGCTGCTAAATTCCAACAAAAGACCCAGGAATACTTAAGTGGGAAGGATTTAAAGTTAAATGCTTTCATTTATAAATATATGTGTTCTTGCCACGTTTACATGTTAGTGGCTTTGTTTTCTCATATGCCTGACTCAAATACTCAAGTGTAGGCCTACTTACGCAATTCATAAAATTAAAAAATGTACATGTGTACACACACATGCACACACAATTTCGAGAATCATGTTTATTGAAATTATTTAATTCAAATGTGTTTGAAGACATTTATGATTAACTCCCTTTTTTATAAGAATTCCATGTCTTAATGAACCCCCGATATCTCCAAAACTATATACAGTACAGGCATGACTTGCCAAAGACGTTTATGCCAATCTGATTTAAAAAATTGAGTTTATTTGAATATCAAATAAACTGATAAATAAATAAATATCTGAAACATTAAATAATGTAGCCTTATATTACCTTCCGTCTTAGCCAAGGCTGATTTACGCGATGGCAAATAGTTAGTCTTCAGTTAACACCTTGCAACGCATGGCATTTTATTATTACCAGATCATTATTTTAAGTTATGACATAGCCTATTTCTATATTTTAACCGTTAAACCGCGCACATGCACAGAGGACTATAGATTTATATCGGGCTTCGCAGTTGGGTTTATCCAGGAATGGCCGTCTTCCAGAAAATGCTGTTGGTGCAGTTCATTTATAGTAGTTGAAAGTAATTCGTGATAAAGGATGAAACGTCAGATGGGATAAAGATAAAACTATTTAACTGTCAAATATGGTCATTTGATGTAATTAGAAAGGTGCGCTACACAAGATTGGGTTTCGTATTGGTCCATTTGATGTTTCGTCCTCGGCTCATCGATGTTTAATTGCAACTTGAACTGTATCATTTCGGTCCCCCCCATCCCATTAACATGCGTAGCCTATTGCATTTTCCGCTTTTGTTCCATTTTTAAAATCGAACTCCGGATTTTGACTAATGTCGGCATATAGCCTAATATTGTAAGTTAGTCGTGTCACCTGGCAGACGCCAGTATATTTGGCGACAAAAATGTTTCAACATACGTCTGTATAAAATTTTAAATTATGGACTTGAATGAAATCGACACGGAAAAAACGAACGTTTGGAAGGTGGAAAAACGCATAGGCACAGAAAATTAGTATCAGTTCTTGAATATAGACATATTTCAGTAGGGGACTAGACCTCAGTGGTTTTCATGTCACACTGAACAAAGAGATCCGCCGAACATTCTGATGTGCCATGCGCCGTGTTGAGTTTAATTGATACTGGAAAGATCAATTCACACACATTTAAACAAGTTTTATTTTGGAACCGTGATGCACAACAAAATTAAGCGAAATAAAACCTCGCCAGTACAAGAGGTCACTCATTGTTCCGTACAAAAGTTTTACTTATGGGAGCTAACATTAATGTTACAAAATTTGAACTCTGGTCCCTCCCACCTGGGTGGCTCAACGGTTAAACCGGGCGCGCAACCAGGGGGCGTCGCCCATACATCAAATCAAAACAACCCCAAAAACATTACGCAGTGCAGTTAGACAAAAATGGACAACTGTACAAAATGAAAATCCGTGTAACCACCCTAGCTGTGCAACATTTCAAATTCAACCCACACCACCTCCCCGCTTTTTAGAAACATAATATGGAAATGTTTGAAACAAACATATTCACCTTTAAGGCGGAAACAACATGTTAAATGCAGTATGAGGTGGCGGTTAGCCATCTCCAAGCTAAACAATGTCCATAATAAAAAACAAGAGATCTACCGATGGCTCCAAAACGAAACCGCATCTCATGTTCATAGCAAAGTCTGTAGCTAGCCCTCTTGGAGCGCTTCCTACTTTCCCCCCCTCGTCGCTCTTGCACTCTTGGCTTTGGGTACTTTGGGCACAGATGGCTTGTTGGCCTTTTTCGGCTTTTTCACCTTCTTGGGCGCAGGGGATGGCTTTTTGGCTGCTTTCTTGGGCTTCGCAGTCTTCTTGGATGCTGCTGCCGTCGGCTTTGAAGGCTTCTTTTTCGGGCTCACTTTCGCCTTGGCCTTTTTGACAACTGTTTTTTTGGCCTTCTTGGTCGGAGTGGCTGAGCTCTTTGCAGGTTTAGCGGAGCTCTTTTTCTGGGCTTGCTTTTCAAACTTCTTTTTGTTTAATCGGAAGGAGCCATTGGCTCCGGAGCCCCTCACCTGGATCAGCGAGTCGTTCAGCAAGAGCGCCTTAATGGAGTAGCGCAGGTATGTTCGCCCATGCTGCTGGTCGAACCAGCTCTCCTTCTTGCTTTCGTTGTAAATTTTTGCCAGAGATGAACCGTTTCTCTCCCCCAGCCTTCGGACTGTATCAATTACCAGCTGACTGTATTTACCAGGCTGGTTCTTCTTCTTCTTGTTTTTCTTCTTCTTGGCTGGGGTCGCAGCTGGAGTTGCGGCAGGCTTGGCTTGCTTGCTGCCCGTGGTTTTCTTCTTGGTCGCTGTAGCAGGAGCCTCCTCCGTTGCAGAGACTGGGGCATTTTCTTGGACATCAGTGGCCATGGTTAGGAATGTTTTCCTGATCTTCAACAACAGCTCACAATAATATTTTGATTCTTTGCTCGCTGACTGGCATGCGGTAATTTGAACGCGCTCGTTGCTGAACACAGCTATATAACAAATGCGCGGACCTGTTTGAGAACAACAACAGAGGCTGCTACGATGCGTGCCAGGTTGTGCTTTTTGTGATTCGATTTGACACAATTTCCTTCACAATATAACGTTTTTCAGCCCGTGAAATTCACCAATTGCGCAGTAATCTTTATGCCCTCTAGAACGACAGAAGAAAAAAATCAACAATGAGCACAACGACTAAGAAAATTGACAAAGTAAACTGCTCACCCCTGGTTTATAACATTGGTTAGGATGGGGGCACTCACTTCGCGGGCGTCTATTTAGGAAATCAAACGAAAAATAGTCCAACTAAACGTACATATTGCTAAAGGAGCGTTCCCTTAATGTAGTGAGATAAAAATTGTATCTGGAAGGAAGCATGTTTTTGAGATATTTAAAGTTTAATTTATTTTAAATAGCACAACAGACGCCCTCGCGTGGCAGCATGCTGCATATTGACAGCTTTAATGTTTTCTGTGGTAGTCACACCTTGGCTAAAAAATGTCGTCTACCCCGGATCTCATAATGCAATTTGGAAGCTTATTTTGTGTGTGTTGGAAGTCGGAAGTAATGCGCTAAATTGCCCATAGGGAAACAATGTAACCACCCTTGATCAGACAAATAGGAGGACGCTCGTTTTAAAACGTCTCACTTACACTAAATACACAATATGTGGTTGTTTGTGAATATGTTAAGTACAACAATATTGTTTGACCACATTATCTTAACTGCTATATTTATAGAAGCAGTTCCAGATCACCCAATCTGGTTTATACCAGGGTTGGCCAATATTATCAAAAAAGGGCTGATGTGGGTGCAGGTTTTTGTTATAATCCCGCATACGACACCTCATTCAGATAAATAACTAATCACTTAAATCAAGTCTGTAATAAGTATAATCAAGTGCTCGGCTAAAACACAAATGTGCACATAAATCGGCCTTTTTCGTATGACTGGACACTCCTGATTTATACAGAACCACACACAATAGCATATATTATGCACGATATAATGGCATTAGGCCTATTATATACAGCTTTCACAAGATGATCTCTTTATTCTAGCGCACCAGAGGTCCCTCCCTCGCCTGCAACTGCGTGGTTGTTTTCAGCGAGCGAGACTTCAGAGAGATTGTGAAAGTGAGTGAGAGATAAAATCAAATGGCAGCCTACTGTCACGCCCTCCCGAATATCAACGGATGTTATACTAATGTGAAACTGCCGAATTGATTTTATGCAGCAACTAAATCAGGTATACAATTACATAAACCAGAAGTGATAAAAATGTATTCCAGTTTTTTATATTTATTAAAAACAACAGAACATCACACATGATTGTGAAATTACTGCGACGCGTTTTTGATGTTCAAAAAATGCCACCTACGCATGAGTGAGATAGCTTTCCTATTTCAGTTCATACACACGTACAAATTCATTTCCCACGTTTTATAGGCTATAATACAGAATGGCCTTTGTCATCATAATTAAAAAGTGGGCCTGTAGGAAACAGAGTGAAGTATCCACATAGGTTACCTTTGCCTACATATATCTTCTGAAAGACTGTCCATGGAGGGAAGATGGATTTCACATGGAATAACTAAGTGCATACAAGGATTGCTCATTTCTTAAACCTTAATCAAATTCTGCTCTTGTACACTTGGAAGCAAGTTAATAGACCATGTAAGTCCCTGTAGATATCAAACGTTAATGTTCCCGAAATAGTCATTTAATTTCCACCCAAATTGTGGCTCATCTCACAATGTTTGTACTACACTGTTCAATTTCAGGTTATTCCTTACCATAGATCCTGATCGAGATAAAATCTGTATTTAGCCTTAACTTAACTTTGATTTAATAATAAAATACAAGTATTACTTTTATTCATATTCATTGGTACTGCTGAGCCTGACAAACTGTGAAGTGAAAAAACAAGCATTTATTTTAATGTTAAAAATAAGGGCAAACAATTGAATTTAGGCCCTCCTGTCAACACTTGGCACTTCCTCCTTTGTTTGGAGGCACTGTGGACAGTGCAGTTACCTTAGTCTACATTATGGGTTCACAAACTGGGGTCCATGGAGGCCCAGTAGCCCAGTTAAACCATGTCTGCTTTACATAGCATTGGTGATATAGGAATCATAAAATATTTATCGTTTATTACCCATGAAAAAATTGTCATAATTTAGACACACTTTGTGTAATCGGGTGTCAAATAGCCACAATAGCCTGTAGTGGATTTAGGAAAGGAGTAGAACATTTACCATGTGAGGTGAAGGTCCTCATTTGTGGGTGGTGGTAATTTTAGGGGCCTTGTGATAAGTTTGGTGAACTCTTCACAGTGCAATTATACAGCGTTACAATAACCCCCCAGTGAGTACACTATACAACAGTGCTTTTATTCAAGAACCTTTTATTCTCATTATTCGTTTGAAACCCAAATACATTTTTACACAATGTAATTGGCTGTGCATTTAATACCATGATGCATCCTAACAAGATTTACCAATCCCCCCCATCTTTTGTTTTGACATTAATTTTGAATGTTTGTGTTTCCCCATAATTCAATTCAACTTCTAAACATAACAGTACATGAACAGATTGCAAAAGATTATCAGATCGGTTAAAAGTAATACCAAGCACTTATTAACAAAATCTTTGCCAACCTGAGCTACTGGCAGAGACAGAGAGCAGAGAAAGATGGACAAACATACAGTTGGCCTTCGACGCAGACAGATGGACAAAAACAGGTATCTGTAATCATACAGTTGTGCCACATGGCAGAGAACGAACAAACAGAAGACAACAAAGTAGTACTAGCAATAGTAGTAGTGGTAAGTAGTATTAATAATTCTACATACAATCACAACATTGCTCTCCCGTTTTATCCCCCACCCTACTGGTTATCGTTTCTCAATTTTATCTGCATCTGATTGGCTTCCCTCCCTTGGGTTCCAGCTTTATTCAGCACAATGACAGCTTGAAGAGGCAAGAACACTTTGGTGTGCTGGAAACTGGCTTCCATCTGCTGCTGGAGGAAGGTGTAGGAATGGGAAACCATAAGAGCGATCTTGGCTGCGATTCTCACACAGGCTGCTAGAGTGCAGTGCTGAGCAGAGCGCAGCTGGCACGCCACTGAATGGAACTTTTGAACACCACCCAACGAAGTTCAGCTCTAGCTCCCCAAAAGTGATTTTTTTTTTTTTTACAGGATTATAAATAAATCTATAAGATAACAAAGTGCAAAGTAAAAGTCATGAATACTCATTTTGATTGGCTTGCAATTTTACTTTTGAGCCATCTAAAACAAACAAGTGCAAGTGTAAAGTTTTTCCAGAACAATCAGTTGAATTTACAAATGAACTGTAGATTGCCATGACTTAAAACTGTAACCTACACAATCTCCTTCTTGCACAATGTTGTTAATTCATCAACCTCATCCAACCCTTCCAAACTGTGAGTTAAGAGTGTACCATCCAAGTCCCCAACGGATAAAAGTACTGCATGGGGGGGGGGTGTATGAGGGCATGTGTATGTGTTTTTGTGTGTGTGTGTGTGTGTGTGTGTGTATTTTTATTTTGGGGGGCAGGGGAATCAAAATGTAATTCTTTTGATTCCATTCTCTGTGCTCTTTAGGCTTTAAATTCAGATACGAGGATGAGCCTGCATGCACAGTTGGGTTACGTGTGCTTGTGCGTGCGTGAACGCACGTGTGTCTGTGGGGTACATTTTACGGGGAGAAGCCTGCTCTTATCTACTACCACAATGAAGTACTTTTGAAGGCCAGTGATGTTGGGGGAAAAGGGGTGGGGAGTTTTCAAAAGGCCAGAAAGGATGACGGAGAGCAGCAGGGGGCCCCTGGGGGACTTCAGCAGCTGCAGGTCTCCGCTGACGGCTTGGCTCGCTCGTTCCGGTCCAGTTTGATTGGCTCTGGGAACTCATTGTACAACTCCACCTCGGTCTCCTGCATGCCAGAATCAAAAAAAAGAGCCTGGTTAAAGGAATGCTGCCGACGGCTCAGCACATCTTGTGAACGGTCAGCCTGGTTTTAGACCACATGTCATTAAGTCAGAAAAGAGACAAAAACGAACAATTTGCAAATGTCAAACACCTGGCATCCGCTTAGACTTGCACCCATCTCTCAGTGGTCTGGGCGACTTCCACCCCTCAGCCCAGCCCTCTCCCATCAGGCCCACACTTGAATTTTCTTTACTCTATACCCCCCCCCCTTCACAATCTCCCCTCCACCAGTCTGTGATCCCCTTCTCCCCAGTCTGCTCAATACCAACCCCTCATACCCTCTACCCTCACCGCATACCCTCCTCTGATCTGATGGGGCGACATAGCTCAGGAGGTAAGACCGATTGTCTGGCAGTCGGAGGGTTGCTGGTTCAAACCCCGCCCTGGGCATGTCGAAGTGTCCTTGAGCAAGACACCTAACCCCTAACCCCTAACTGCTCTGGCGAATGAGAGGCATCAATTGTAAAGCGCTTTGGATAAAAGCGCTATATAAATGCAGTCCATTTACCATTTACCATTTGATCAGTGCTACACCCTCGCTTGTTCCCCTCTGTATTGGCACTGTGCCCTTGACTGTCCCCTGCCCTCTCTGCCTGGTGCCCTCACCTGCTTCAGGGCGTTGCGTGCGATGGTCTGGAAGGCCTGTTCAACATTGATGGCCTCCTTGGCACTGGTCTCAAAGTACGGGATGTTGTTCTTGCTTTGACACCATGCTTGCGCTCGCTTGGTTGTCACCTGAAAGGACACACAGGGTAACCTCACACTCCATTTACCTCATTCATTCATTCACTGTTCAACTCTGTAGGCTCTTTTAGGTATGTCTTAGCAAACTGTAACCTGGCCCTCTTATTCTTGTAGCTAACTATTGGTTTGGATCTTGCAGTATAGCCTCTTCCTTCTGTTCGTGAAGTCTTCTGCAGACAGTAGTCACTGAGCCATCCACTCCTGCCTCCTGCAGAGTGTTTTTGATCTGTCAAACAGGCGCTTAGTTGTTTTCCATTGTAAGTCTTTGGTCATCAACTGTAGAGGTCTTCCTTGGCCTACCAGGCCCTTTGTTATTACCGAGCTCACCAGTGCTCTCTTTCTTCTTAATAATGTTCCAAACAGTTGATTTTGGTAAACCTAAGGTTTGGCTTATGTCTCTTTTTTTTCTTCTTGTTTTCCATCCTCATGATGGCTTACTTGACTTTCACTCGCACAACTCTGGTCCTCATGTTGACAAATAACTCCAGGCTGCAAGGAAGCACACCTGACTAATCAGAAGCACCTGTGAAGCCATCTGTCCCAAACATTATGGTACCCTGAAAAGAGGGGACTATGTATAAAAGTGCTGTAATTTCTACATTGTGAAACCAAAATGTATAAAAATACCCTTTAACGAAAATGAGAATCTGCATTTTAACCACATAGGCAAATTTTCCCCTTTGGTAGTTGGATCCATTTCAAGTGCCTAGGCAAGATGTGACCACTCTGTTCCATTTGCCTTCCTGTGCCCTGTTGGTGAATTGAAATAATGGGATATGAAATAATCAAGTGGGATTGTTACAATAAAATTTTGTCACTGGCAAAGCATCTTTAATTTATTATTACACATATGAAGACAATTTACTGTCATTTTCTGCCCAATTTAGTCGTTATACCAATTCCTCGTGTGCATCACAGTCCGGGTCGATGCGCTATCCTCTGTCGGTCTGGGGAGGGTGTAGACTACCACATGCTAGCCTCCGATACATGTGGAGTCGCCAGCCGCTTCTTTTCACCTGACAGCGAAGAGTTGCACTGCAATTTACTCAAATTTATCTAATGCTTTTTGAAAGTGGGTGAAAGGAAACTGGTTCATGAAGCCTGGAGTCAAGAAAAATATTGCCTGTTGCATCACTCAAATTTTTGTTGGTGAGATATATGTTAGTTAATGGAATTTAGGCCTACATTAACGACTATCGATTGTTAATTTGATCAGTACTGAGGAATTGAAATTCTGTAATGGAAATGCACCAACAATAAGAATGCAGGAAAAACGGTTCCTTTCATGAAGCAGTATGTACATCTCAGGCTTTTGAATGTCACATATGCTCTACAGTATTATTTATTTCTTGAAAAATTTTACGCATTGCTTTTCTACCATAATTTGGAATTACCAACTGTGCCTGTGGAGTTGGCGCAGTGGCACCTGCCTGCTTGGGAGCCCTGCAGCTGAAGTGTGTGCTCTGATACACTCGCCTGCAGCCCACTGCAGCAGTGTTATCACGTGAGACCAGAACGCTGCAGCTGAGATTAGGATGCACTTACCTGCCTGTTCTCCAGGTCGATCTTGTTGCCTAGCACCACAAAGGGGAAGTTCTCAGGGTCGCGGGGGCTAGCCTGGATCAGGAACTCGTCCCTCCAGCTGTCCAGGGTCTTGAAGGTGTTGGGCGCGGTCACATCGAAAACCAGCACGCAGCAGTCTGCCCCACGGTAGAATGCTACGCCCAAGGACTGGAATCGCTCCTGTCCCGCTGTGTCCCAGATCTAGGAAAACGAAAAGGTGTGTGTGTGAGATGAGCATGTGGAAGTGAGAGGGGTGGTAGGTGGGTCACAGGGAAAAGGTACACTTTTTGAGGGGATCTTTTCCCCCCATCTATTTGATGCGACATGCTCAGAAGTCAGCACCAAGTTTCTCAATTAGGCGCACACCAGGCGCACACACACATGAATCTGCAGAGACAGCAAGTGAGTTTCCTTTAACACTAGATAAGCCAAAGCGATGCCATCCCGCTTTGGGGACTTTATAATTAAAATGAGCCTACTCCAACGCCGTACATGCTATATCCTCATCCTTCCACGACTTTTCTAAATATTTGGGAGTTTTTAAAATTTGGAAAAAATTGACTCAATAAAGAAATACAGGCATTTTGTAACATTTTCTTTGCAACCCCCCGACAATAGACAACAAGTGCTTTTATCCAGGTGCAAACGTGTCGATGTCTACTCCAGCACGCTGTTCGGCAATTGGGAAATTATTTTAAAAGCACTGCACTTTCTTTTTGTATTTCTTTTAACTACTTTCCATACAATTTCCTTTTTTGTCGTGCACATTTTTACGCTTTTCTCAGTGTTCCTGTAGTATGCCTCGATACATTTTCACTTGGCCTACAGAACAAAATCGCTTTAATTTATAAATACCAACGTTTAAATTCTTTTTCAGCTTTTTGTTTCAGACTCATCTAAAAAAGGTCCACAGCAGGTTTTGCAACTCAAATTGATTGAGTTGTGTACTTTATTTCAAGAAAATAGTCTTGAATTATATGATTTCATAATCTGTATCAAATTAGGTTGTTACTGGTGAAGAAATTGATGCTGTAATGCTGAATACATCTGATGCCGGGCAGGAGCTTGTCTTCACAAAATAAAACTTGGGGAAATTTGAGTAAGAGTATACTGTAATAGCTGAAGATGTATTCCACCCAGGGAAGCTTTCCGATGTTCTATTAAATTTATCTAAGCTTATGCAAATCGAACATACAGGTAAAATGGGGCTTTAACAAAGATGGGAGAACAAGTATTAAACAAAAAACAACAAAACATGTTAGCCTTACATTCTGTAGTTTTTTTATATATCAGTAGTATAGCATACAGCAGTTCATAATGAAGATGAGCAACTTTTTAAATTATGAAAGCATTTTTTCAGTTTATAATAGAATATTTATTTAAATAGCCTGTTCTGTTTCTGTGCAGACTCCCAGCTAACACAAAATGTTCTCACAATGTTACTGAAATGTTTTGTTAATGTTAAAACATTGCCACTACATGGCAGCAACATTGTGAGAACGTTTTGTGTTACCTGAGCTAAGCATTGTCGCTGTGACATCACAACATGAGTGGGGCATCCTGCATGGCTGAGTGTTAGAGGGGACAGAACATTCTACCTGTTAAAGTATGTGGACAAAGTACAGACACACATATGGAGGGAACAAACCAAAGTTACCCAAGTACCTGCATTGTGACAAGTCTGTCGTCCACCATCACTTCTTTTGTCAGGAAATCAGCTCCTATTGTGGCTTTGTACTGATTACTAAACTTTTTATTCACATACTGGTTCATCAGAGAAGTCTTCCCAACTCTGAAGAAAGGCAAAGTGGAGAGAAAAGGAGGAGGAATGGTGAGGGCTATAATACTTCCTGGCTTTCCGAGCATCACTGAATATCCTCCACAGCTTTATATTCGCACACACAGCAAATGGAGAAACAGACTTTTCACACACTGCAGAGCTAAGAATATTAAAAATAAGAATTTTGTTGCAAATGTATGCATGCTGGCTTTATCTTATTATTATTAAATTATGAAACAAGAGCTTCGGTCCTCAACAAGATGCACTTAGAATTTTGTGCAAGCTGAGTGCATCTTTTAAAGTTTATTCAAATGTATACACACCACTGATAAGAAAAAGATGAATAGTATCTAATGATACTATAGGAGGGAGGGGTGGAGGGAGAAAGATGCAGAGAGAGTGAGAAAGAGACAGAGAGGGGCAGGCTAATGCAGGAGGACCCCAGAAGTTTCCAGTAGAAGGTGATAAAAGCAGTTGGCTTTCCACACATCTTCCAGACATCAACAGACAGTAATCATATTTGTAATGAGTAAGACAGCTTTAATACACACTTTGATCTTTTCAACTTCAATAACAGATCAGCCAAATTCTGTAAGGCTGTCTGGCTTTTCTATTGTCATTGAAAAGAAGAAAAAACTTTTTTTGACAGGAGATACATTAATCTTAATTTTGAAGAGATTTAATTAGTATTTACTCTGCCTTTCAAAGCACATCTTCAGGTGCATCTTCTTTTCTAAAGGTACATGTCTACCTTAAAGACTTTTGCTGCATTAGACGGTAGCACATTGTGTGTGCCTTCACACTGCAGTATAACTTCCCTCCAAACACTGCAGCTGTGTACAAGGGCAAGGTCAGAGTCTGACCAAATAAACAAAGAACCTGAAGTAACAGCTTTAAAACAAACACTAATCATTAGGCAAGCCAAGAACAAAGTATTTCTTTGATGCACTGCAGAATGACTTCTTGTTTCAAAATGATTATTCAATCTATCAACAAGCTATATTAAAAGTGCTGAACTGGTTTAACTTTTAAGTGTTTCTCCCACTGCAGCAGTTCTAAATCTGCCTTGATTAATTCTAAATCTATGAATTGAACTGCATCTCTCAGATTGCACTTGCCACCAAGATTAGTTTTACTTTTGTATTTGTGTGCAGTATCATTTGACAGCTCTTGATTTTCCCTCAGAATCCTGACTGTTCTGAATAAGTTCACCTTGCAACTGCACATTGCCCAAGAGCTTTCATCTGATGTTCTGATGACCTGTCGGCATTATAATGGCTGGTGTAGGGGCATTCACAACTTTGTGGTCTATAGCAAGAAAATGCATTTCGAGTTGCGCCAAAGAAGCTTGAACAGTGACCTTATGTTTCCACGGGCTGTAAATATGAACATAATTTTACAGCATTTAGTCACAATATCTGTAAATTATCTATTTATATCATGATGATATTTCTTTTCTTGAGTGCTGCAGTCATAACATTTACAATATCGAAAGAGAAAACAAACATGCACATATAGACTATATATATATATGTACATGCATACGCACATGCGCGCACACGCACACACACACACACACACACACATAAACACACACACACACACACACAGACACACACTCAGATTGTGATGTTCAGACTGCCATTGACCTTCCCGAAAAGAAGAAGCTCATCTTACCCAGAATCTCCTAGAATGATGACTTTCAGCAGCACTTTCTTCCGGGATGTCATTGTGCCGCAGCTGGGGAGAGAGAAGGGACAGCGAATGACGACGCGCCGCTGTTAGCACAGCGGGCAGCTCAGTGACACACACCGGCAGATTAATGGGCCCATTAATCAGAGCTGATCTGACAGTCTCACACAGAGATGAGAGGCAGATCTGCTGGAACCAGCGTACTGGGGGACCTACCGACTGTATCAGAGTGCTTTAAAAAGGCACCTCAGGGCAGCTCGGTGAAAACATGATACTAAGGGAGAGTGACTAGTGGTGAGTGCTGTAGCAAGCTTTAACAAATCAGGATCTCCACACTGACACAACAGATAGTTCATATGTCCAGCTCAATACATTTCACCAGAGAAAATAATGAGGGCGACATAGCTCAGGAGGTAAGACCGATTGTCTGGCAGTCGGAGGGTTGCCGGTTCAAACCCCGCCCTGGGCGTGTCGAAGTGTCCTTGAGCAAGACACCTAACCCCTAACTGCTCTGGCGAATGAGAGGCATCAATTGTAAAGCGCTTTGGATAAAAGCGCTATATAAATGCAGTCCATTTAAAATAATAGTTTGAGTCTTTTCCAGAAAAACTTGAGACAAATGTCCCATAAACTTACTTTCCTAGAGCAAGATTGGATGACCATGCCAACAATTATATGCAACTAATTCATCATAATTGAAACGATAACCTGCTGCATAAAATGCACTGGCAATAATGCATCAATGGTTGGGAGAGCGCCAAAACCTCTATCTTCAGACATAAACGGCACCATCTGACTTCTTTTCACCTGCATAACATCATACTATCTGTTTTCATACTGCACACTTAATCAGCTGCTGTTCCAGGTCCTAATCACTGTCTGAAAGGCATCCCGAAAACCATGAGAACTGTGGCTCTCCAGCAGTGCTAAAACGGAACTGTGTTCTCTCAACATGCACAATGCAGACATATGCCTTCTCTAGCTACGCTGCCACAACTAACTCATATAGGGGGAAAAAATATGAAAGAGCTCCTTTACACCATCACTGACAGCCTGGCCAACAGTCTGAACAAATGGGGTCATCCCTGTTCCCAAGAGGGCCGACACAGGCGAAGGCAACAGCATCACACGGCCCTGTAGTTTTGGGTGAAAATGCAAGTGTGTGCTCTATTCAAAAATGTTCTGTTATTCAATGGACACAATAAAGACGTGAAAACAGTCTGCAGACATTCTGCAGTCATTCTGCAGATCCTTCCTCCTAAGGAACCCACTGTGAAGAAAAAAAACATCTGGCTTTTTTCATCCCAAAGATCCCCCTTGGTCCATCCTCTCCTCTAAAACAGCAGTTTCAGAATCCAAACCTGAGCTCACAGCATTCTCTCCCCCTAAATAAACATTAAATAAACCTATAATACCTATTTTCAGAGTGGCAGAGTGTTTATGCATCCATGGAATAACGATGCCTCTTCCGTGTTGCTCTTGTTCGCTCAGCTCTTGAAGTTCATCAGTTCTTAATTAGCTAAGAGGCTTGCCCTATCACCTGGTTCAGTTAACAACTAATGGCGCATTCAGTAAAATTGAAACTGTCAAAGGAATGGAAATATTCTTGTTCATTTCTGGAGTCTGACAACTAGGCTACCTAAACGGTTTACAAACAGAGGCAAATGGCTGAATGAACACCTTCGGAAAAAGTACTGAAGCAACCTAGGAAACAATGTAGCCTGAATTAATTGCAGTTTTAAGCAGGCTGTAAAGCATGCCAGAAATCTTCACACACACCACTTTTAAAACACTCAGATCACAGAGAAGTGATCACACCCCACCACACCACACTGTATTACACTTCAGTTAACTTCATATCTGGCTAGCTGACATCTCTGCATTCACTTTTTAATAGGCAAATGCAATACGTGCACTTTTAAAACCACCTGTCTTCCTTCAATAACACATCTTCACTCAAATGCATCACTTAGGATTGAAGCTTAAGACAGCTTTACTGTGCTCACACACGTCACTGCTAGCAGCATGTGCCCTGTGTGTACAGGACCAAGCCCCTACTCCCTTCTCTCACAGACACAGGTCACACTGCAGCTCTATACACTAAGAACCTTTAAGGTGGGTGAAAAGGCAAAGCCAGCCCATGTCTTCCTTGTCTCAATTAGGAATACAATCCACATATAGCTAGGTTTGCGATATCTTATACCAGACGTGATGCAGACTTTGCTCATCAGCCTGTGCATGTACACTCTGGTGGAGTCCATTTACCGTGGCCTGTCTGAGAAGGAAGTGCTGGCCTAAAGCAGCCTCTGACAGGTCTTCCCTGAAGGTATGGGAAATACAGTCTTGCAGGAAGGAACATTCCTAAACCAGCAGTATGACTCTGCACTATTTCTGATACTGGTTTTCCATTTTTGAATGTCTGTGCATCGTTTACCCTCAATATTCAGCCACAACCTGGAAAGAAAACTTGGATACATGTGCAGCAGTGAAGTGCCCTGCAACCTCTCAAATTTATTTTGCTTTAAGCCATATTACATTGCTGAAGGCCAACATTCACTTGCTTTTTTCTTCTACTTGATCTCTATTTTGCCTACTGATGCTCAAGGAAAAGCTTTCCCCCACTTGTTGTGAGAACTCTTTAGTTTCTATGCCAACTACTGCCAATGATAATGGCCCTATTACAGACGGGTTCTCTATAAGGAAACAAGGTTGCATCTGTATTGGCCGATAATAGCTTAAAATGAACTTGCAGGCACCAGCCCAAAGCCAAAACCAAGGCCAATATGATGATGATAAAACACATTTACAACTTACAAAGACAACACACCAACACATTTAATGTACCACTGATACTATAAATTAAGTTAAAATGCCAAGCAAAATACAAAAAAACATTACAATCGATTTGACATTACAGAACTTACGGATTTATGACTACTATTAATCTATTATGAATCCAAATATTCACAATATTTAGAGACCGAATAAATTATGAACCTGCAGTTACAGTAATAATCGCAAAGTATCCTGTGGAGCATGCCAAAGCAGAGTGGTAGAGAGGCAACTTTTTATTTGTTTTATCAGAACTGGGCAATGACAATTAATTAGCCACACAAGTATTCCAGGCAGATGAGTCTGCGAAACACAAAAAAGTTCATGTCTAAATGGGGAATTTTCTTCTCGCCAATAAGTGTCCGGCAGTACTACTAGTGCGATTTCCTGCGCTACCGCCCGTATTCATATTTAATCTGCACCCCATGACATTCAGGCAAATCGCATCACATGGGACGTGTTTTTTCTTACGGAGAATAAAGAAAGCCAAGCCAGATAGCTATTATCTTTTGCTAGCGAGGACAGTGCTGGCACGGTACATTTAAAAACTGCTTCACGATGTATTGACAATTGCGGATGGTAATTACAAGTCACATTAGTCTAATTAGCCATACTTCACTCCTGAAAAGCAAACCAAATTAACGCTATATTGCTATCGATGACCACAGTCTTACGCCAATATCGGCAGCTTGCAATTTTATACAGAATCTCATTAGCTAGCTAACGGTAACGTGACAAGTATGCGATATACATATAGCCAGCCAGCTCGTGTGTGTTTATTGTATGTATAAATTTCACTTCTGATTAAGCATTATAATTGTTCTTATAATGCATGAACACTGGTCCTTTTCGACTGAAGCAATAACATAACGTTATTTGAATCGAATATTAAGACTACCGTACCTTCCATAAATGATATACCTAATTATCACGAAGTTAACAAACTGGCATTTGTACTTCAATTACCATAATCACAGCTAGCAGTAACGTCAACTCGATAACAACAAAACAAGGCTCGTATGATATATAGGCCTTGCTATACAGCTAAAAATCTTGCCTTACTTCGGCCTAGCCATTTTGACAAGTGGGAATGTAACTTAGCTAGTCTAGCTAACGCAGGCTACCGGCCTAATGTAACACTTACATGCAAGTTAGAAAGCTAGCGTCCATCGACTGCAGTCACATTCCTCCCTGCATCTTAGACGCCATGTGTAGGGTAACTAGGAGGGTCTGGTTAGCACATGTGTACATACAACATGCAACAAATAAACCAACGAAAAATTTTGGACCTCGAACTCACCTTGTACAGCAAAACCGGCTTCGCCCAAGCGTCTTGCAACTGTGCCCCCACCCCCGATTCGAAAGATGGCTAACGTTAGCTAGCTAAAAAGCTATCATTTACTAGCTAGCCAACTGTACATGTCGTAAACGTTGTCATAAGAACTTACCTCGTATTTCCAGCAGTTTTGTAAAATATTTATTTAGGATTAAATAGATGTCTGATCTGTAGCCGTTGTCACAGTTTTGTTTTCTTCTGTTACTCTGGAAAAGCTAACGTTAGCATGAAATGGTGAATTCAATTTGTCTTGCCTTGCGCAGCGGACCGGTAGCTAGCCACTTAGCAAGCGGGATACTCGTCACTTCTTTTTCTCGTGCCTTCTGTTTTTTTCGACCACGACTATCTTGTGTTCAGAGTTTACAAAATAGGAAGTGAATATGAAGGTTTTTCTGTTGGTTATCTGCTCGCTCTTCTTATGCACTGTCTGTTTCTCTTTCTTTTCTTCTCTCACTTCCTCCAAAACAACCCTGGTGTCAGTGGACGGTGACGTCATCGCGCACGTTCGAGAGGACACACCTTTAACCATACCCACATTCGGTACCTTGCCCAATGAAGCGCCAGAACGGCTCTCAAAAATAATTTTCTCAGGCCTTTCTTTGTACACTAATTGTACGTCGCTTTGGATAAGAGCGTCATCTAAATGCCTAAAATATAAATGTTGTACACTGTAATAAAAAAATAGCCCGTTGTTGTATTGACAGCTGAAAATCTTGGATATTTGCTTTTGACATTACAGAACTCATTGATTTATACGCTTTATCTACGATTCATCCACTCTCATAATATTTTCAGACTTAACTAAATAAGGATCTATACTTAATAATCACAAACTGTCCCACATTGTGGAGCATGCTAAGGAAGAGTAGTAACAAATTATCATAAGGGTCAACTTTTTGTTTTAACAGAACTTGGCAATGAAAATTCTCATTCTAATGACCTGGTATATGAATCATATTTTCTATCATGCTTTATCTCTATAATTAGTTCATACTCATCTCTTTCCTGCCTCCCAGTGACCTTCCTGGACTGTTCCTCAATTCTCAGTACCTGTCTTACTTCCAATTTCATTGGAAGTAAATTATCACAAAATTCTCCTGCCAGGTTTCTTTAACACTGCACAGTTTCTGCTTAGAATGAAGATTTATTATATATTCTGGTTTGGTGAATGGGCTGAGCCTCTACAGAAAACAGGCAATCTACGCAGAATCTATTTTTAAAATATATAAGCAGAATCTCCATAGCTTTTTTGACATTTCCAGTGGATAATACAAATATTCACAGACAGAAACAAAGTCGTAGAAATCACTACAATAAAAGACACAGTACCAACAGAAGATGCCATGGGTTCACAATAAGAAAGAGAAAAAATGAAATAAATATCTTAAAGTGATAACCTGTGTCAAGAGTATTTGTAGCCATAGAGTTCATTTGAACAATGAATGATCCGGATGATCTCTGTAGCATTTGTTTAATGACGTTTGACGTACGCACTACAACGTTACGTGAGTGTACGTCTCAATGACTGAAGCGTCATCGCTTTAGCTGCAGCAGGGATTGTCGAGCCGGCGAGGCCTGTCTTCACTGAAAGACATTTGGCTTTATTTTGACTCCCGGTGGTAAATAAAACCGCTGTTTTTTCAAGAAACAATTAACCTTCAACAATGCACGGCAGCATGCTCTATTCCACCTGTTTGGTGCTAATTACCGGGCTAATTTACGCTGAAAGCTCTCTGGTGAACGAGGAGGTGAAGCGCGCCGTGGACTTGAGCACGCACCTAGCCAAAATAACGGCGGAGGTTCTGCTGTCTAACCAGGGAGAATCTGCTGTGCATAGCTTCATTGTAGCTCTGGAGCCCGAATTGGCCCCGCATCTCGCCTACATTGGAGTGTCTGTGAGTAGCTGCGGATCGTTGCAACCGAGTTTGTTAGCTAATGTTACGTGCTGCTTCTCGAACTCGCCTCATTTTGCCTTGTTACCTAGCTGTAACTCATTCAGCTAACTGGCAAAGACGTTAGAGCTGAGAGTTTTTGTTCGCTAGGTAGCTATTGCATTGGGTGGCTAGCACAGTTAGCTAGTTATATCACTGCTCTGTTTATAAATCATATTTAGCAAACTGTCTAACTGAAATAATGCAGCATAATAAAGCACCAGGTCGTTTCCAGCTTTGCCGCCTTGTCTATCTAGCTAGCTACCATCGCTTTTAACGTCAGTGGAAACCAAAGGGAAGTGCAACTATTTTCTCTGGTTTTGAAGCGATACACTATTAAACTATTATTGACATTATTGGCAACAACTTCCTTAATTTGCTTGTTAACCATCTACTAAATTCTGATTCTGCAGCAAGTGGGTCAGTGTGGACAGGGTAGTTTGTGAACTAGCTATATTAATCAATTGAGATTTTTGCAGGCTTATGGTGACAGGTTTAAAACGAGAGCTTAAATTAAGTGAACAGGCTATAACATATCAGGCATCATCGATTTATTGTATACATTCAATAAAAGGTAAACGAAGCTTGAAACCTTTGGAAATGAATGGCCAAGACAACACCGGCAGGCTACTTCCGCGTGTTCTCTTCCTGTCAGTGAGCTAGAGTGTGACACGTAAGCATTCACAGTGGCTAGTTCGCCTGTAAGGAGTTGCTACAGACACGCGGCGAACTCAGTTCCGGGTGTGACGGGAACAGCCAACACACACGTACATGGTGGATGCACAACACACACAGGAACAAAAAAAAATCATTTTATGTTGATGAAAATAGATGTTTAGATGTTCTGTTCCTATATATATATATATATATATGCACACACACAGGAACATAACATACATTGTCGTTAACATAAAAGTTATTTATTGTACAAAAACTAAAACTGCATTGGCATGGTTTAATGACTGCTGCTTTTTCTACCGGTAATGTCAAAACAGTCTTCATCTAGCGTGATTTCCTCCACTTTGATCAGTACATCCCTTCACAAAGTAAAGTTAGACAAATGTACCTATATGTAGATGTTTGTTTTGCCCAGGTGAAAGGTGAGGAAGATGAGGACAGCCACTTAGAATTGAAAGAAACTACAATCAAAGACCAGAGGTGAGCCTTTCTACCATCCTCATTGGAGACAACATCCTGTTCATAGATGGGACCAATAGGAAACTAAGTACTCAATGCATTGATAACCATTTTGATTAATGTGACATAGAAAAGTTTTATTGGCACCCAGTATCTGCTAGTGAGATGTGTTGAAAAAAAGCTTTCTTTTCTGTTCCTAGTCCCACATTTGAGAGAATCTGTGTCTTAGTTTGGCATAGTGCATCACAGTAAAAAAAAAACAAAACAAAAAAAACATTTTTGTTCTTCATAAAGTATTTGATGCGTACACCTTTCACCTGGATCCTCTCATTTACCTTACAGTGGGAAGTTTTTCCAGGTGCAGTTGCCCTCCTCTCTGGCAGGGGGCAGTAAACTAAGGCTCCAAGTGGAGACGGTGCTGAGCCATGTGCTGCGGCCCTTCCCCACTCACATTACCCAGGCAGAGCGGCAGCTGGTAGTGTTCCAGGGCAACCATTATGTCTACTCGCCGTACCCTACCCGAAGCCAAACCACCCGCGTTCGCCTTGCTTCCAAGAATGTGGAGAGCTACACCAAGTTGGGCAACCCCAGCAAGAATGAGGAGATCATTGAGTACGGGCCCTTCCGGGATGTTGCCCCTTACAGCCAGGTAACTTACAAGTCTCCAAATGTAATGTATTGTACTGTACAAAACAACAGCAGACCAACATTTATGAAGAAATACATCTATGTTTGTGGTACAGAGACCAACCATGGGTGTATCATCAGTGAGCAAGGTACAAGAGCTTCGATCAGCAGGTGGATGTCATCAGTGATTCGACTGATGCAATTTTGAGTGCAAACATTCCACTAGAAGCCGAAATCATGTACAGAAATTGTTCAATTGATAATCCCCTTTGCAAAACAGCTTAGGCTGAAGTAGGTCCTATGGGCTGAAGGCTCCTATGGGGTTCTTCAAAGAAAAGGAACTGGTCAAGTCAGCTGGTAGTATGTCAGTGGTCACAGATGAGTGAAAAGATGACATTGACCATTGTGGTTCACACATTGTATGACAAGGGTTTTGGGGAAAAGCTCATGTGAATTGGAAAAGTGGCAAAAGCCTTATTGAAACAAACAGCTGGTTTGAGAGGAGGGAAGTCAGAATACATGAAGTGTATAATAAGATTGTTCTAGTAGATGAAATACAAGCTGAGCAGATGTACAGTGCAGTTAAAACTGTAAATAACCAAAGCATTAAAACATTCAGAAGTTGCACAAAAAAATGACAACATAAAAAAACCCTGTTCACTCCAAAAGAAACTGTTTCTTTCGATCAGCTTATGAATTGCTTGAGGCTGTTTGGGTTTTTGACTCAAAGCAATTCTACACATTTGACTTGACAAAACACCTTCTGCACAGGATTCCAGGATTTGACAACTGAGTTGACAACTGTTTTTCCGCATTTGACAGTTACAAATTATTTGCACAAGAAAAAAAACACTGTATTGGCACTGGTGGAAGTGCTGGGACAGAGGCAAGGAAATCATTCCAAATACTGCACAGGGACCACTAAAATGCATGCGAGGACTGCGTTGGAAAAACTGGTCAGCCTAAGCATGGCATCATCAATAAATAATTATATTTCTGCTGTCTTTGTGAACTGGGTTTGTTTTTCTAACAGTGAGTGGGTTCCTTTGACCTCCTTACAGATCTGCAGTGAGCATGCCCATTTAGGACTGAGTCAAGTGCATGACCGCTCTTTCTACATTTTCCTTTCTCAGGATGCCATGAAGATCCACTATGAAAACAACAACCCCTTCCTCACTATTAGTAGCGTCACCCGCACCATTGAGGTCTCCCATTGGGGAAACATAGCTGTGGAAGAGACCATTGACTTGCGTCATACAGGGGCCATCCTGAAAGGGCCCTTCTCTCGCTATGACTACCAGAGACAGTCTGACAGTGGGATCTCCTCTGTGAAATCCTTCAAGGTGTGTTGATTAAAACCGCTTTTAAAAACTCTAATTTCCCTAGTTGTGGATCTAAACCTCTTTTCACTTTTCCCTGAGAAACTCTCCTCCATTAAAGCCCTTTCCTCTTTAATGCCCTCCTTTCCCCTTCAGACCATCCTTCCTGCCTCGGCTCAGGATGTTTACTACCGTGATGAGATTGGGAACATCTCCACCTCCCACTTGCTGGTTCTGGAAGATTCTGTGGAGGTGGAGGTACGGCCTCGCTTTCCCCTGTTTGGTGGGTGGAAGACTCATTACATCATTGGCTACAACCTACCCAGCTACGAGTACCTCTATACCCTGGGTGAGTGGCTCAACTGCATGGCACACTTCTGAGTATGGAACAGACTTTGGGTTTTACTTAAGTGCAAGCCCCTAAGTGCTAAAGAACAAATGAATCCTCACCTGCCTGGTTCTCCCCACCTCTCTACCCCAGGTGACCAGTATGCTCTGAAGATGCGGCTGGTTGATCATGTGTATGATGACCAGGTGATAGACTTCCTGACGGTCAAACTCATTCTTCCTGAAGGGGCCAGGTGAGCTTGCGTTCCATCTTGGCTTTTTTTTTTTTTTTTACCTCTGTGTGGGACTGTTCTCTCTCTGTACCCCACAAATGACCCAACGTGTCTCTGTGCCCTCTTCTCTAAGGAACATCCATGTGGACACACCCTACCCCATCAGTCGTGTTCCAGACCAGCTGCATTATACCTACTTGGACACCTTTGGTCGTCCCGTTCTGGTGGCCACTAAGAGCAACCTGGTTGAGCAGCACATTCAGGATGTGGTGGTGAGTTTTGGCAGTGGTTGGGCATGAGCATTTGAATTTGCCACAAGACTGCTCTTGTAGACCCTTTAAATACTGCTGAATTGCTGTGACAATGTTGTGTGTCATTGCTCTATAAAGCTTAATGAACTGAACGGGCCAATGTGCGCACATACACTTCAAAGTTCCTGATCCTGTGCGTGTGCGGGTGTGTGTGTCTCCATCCCTCAGGTACACTACACCTTCAACAAGATCCTGATGCTACAGGAGCCCCTGCTTGTGGTTGGGGCCTTTTACATCCTGTTCTTCACTGTCATCATCTACGTGCGCCTGGATTTCTCCATCACCAAGGTACGCCTTTGCAATCTCCCATTTTATATCTTCTTTCACTCTCTCCCTAAACCTGTATCTCTTCATTGTCTCTGCTCTCTTTGTGTGGCTCTCAATCACTCTTCTGCCTCTTTCCCCGTCCTTCTTACCTCATCTTAATTTGTCACTGTCCGTCTGTCTCCCTCCCTAATCCAGCTGCTTACTCTTACAGTCAATCCAGCCTTTCCGTCTTTCTCTATCCTTCAACTGCACTTACATTCCACTGTCTCCTGCTTATTCAGAATTAAATATGTTTTATTGGCATGCCTACATTGTAATGCATTGCAGAATGAAGTAATTAGCATTGCGGAAGTAATGCAGTAAGAATGAATGCGCAGTAAGATGAATTGTGTCTGTATCGCCGTCTCGCAGGACCCTGCTGCGGAGGTGCGCATGAAGGTGGCGTCCATCACGGAGCAGGTGCTGACCTTGGTCAACAAGCGCCTGGGCCTGTACCGCCACCTGGACGAGGTGGTCAACCGCTACAAGCAGTCTCGCGACACTGGCGCCCTCAACAGCGGCCGCAAGACCCTGGAGGCGGAGCACCGCACCCTGACCAATGACATCGCCTCCCTGCAGGCCCGCCTCAAAGCTGAGGGCTCTGACCTTGCAGACAAGGTGGGGGGCTGTGTAGGCACACGCGCGCACACACACACACACACACACACACACAAACCAATCACAACTTAATGTTACAGCATCAAAAAACCCAAACCAATCTCTGACCAAAGGTGCATGTGGTAGGTATGTGATAAAATTGGCCATGGATTAATTGTAATTAGCTTGTGTAAATGATTACACTAATGGGCATGTCCTTAATAGAAGGTATGCACACGTTATCAAGGTGTATGAATGAACTAATGCGATTACAACCGTGTGTGTGAAGCAGAAAAAAGTGTATGTAAAGAATGTGTTTGTGTGTTACTGAATATGTGGAGTGTTTGTAACTGCTTCCTTGCCTTCAGGTGGGGGAGGTGCAGAAGTTGGACGGCCAGGTGAAGGAGCTGGTGTTCCGCTCCTGTCAAGAGGCTGAGCGCCTGGTGGCAGGAAAGGTGAAGAAGGAGGCTTACATCGAGAGTGAGAAGTCACTGGCCAACCGGAGACAGGAGCTGGTCACCCGCATCGACAGCCTGCTGGACGCCCTGTAAACACATGCACACATGTAAACACATGTACGCAGTATACCTTTCGTGATTCATGCAGCTCCGCCCTCACACACACACACAAACACACACACACACACACGCACACGCACGTACACAAACACGCACGTACACAAACACGCTCAGTTGGCACTTACGTGATAAAGCATACACTTCTCCCTCTCCTGTACATATGTGTTACTACACACATCAGGTTGTAAGCTTGTTTGCTTCCCTTATCGCCGCCTCATTAAAAAGGCAGGCATGCTTGACTCTGCGATTGGCCTGCTGTGTTCAGGTGTGGGAGAAGACGAGTGAGAGAACCTTCTGTGTCCAGCAGAAACACTGCTTTTTTATTTTAGGGTTTCGGTTTTGTATGGCCATTTTTTCCACATTTCCTTGAATGATGATTGCTTTAGTTGAAAATAAAACATTTTTTGAATGTGCTAGGAAATATGAGCAGAAAGGTTAATAGGGATTTGTGAGTTTTCTATTCTAAATTACTGTGCAAATTCAACTGTATTCTCCTTTCCCTCACCCCAAGCACGACACTAAACCTGAGGGTGCTTTTCAGACGGCTTGAGCCAAACACTGCAGCGTACTTTGGAGGCATTTGTAAATAAAACGGTTCTGCTCTGCATTGGCTTGCTTATATTTGGTGCGATCTGCGTTGCCAAAACATTTCAGCAAATGCAAGTCAGTCCCCTTACAGTTTGGCACAATTTTTGTCAGCGACTGCAGTAAAGTTTATACTTCTTTGACATTGCAATTCTTTTTTTTCTCTTTTTATGTGAATTAGAAGCCTTCTGTAATGTGAGAATTGTACCTACATGAGATTACAGTGTGTGTGAAATGGGGTGTTGGAGGGAATTGGGTTATGTTGACATGTTAACTTGCAATGGCATGAAAGAAATGGAAATGAGCTGATTTGGAATAAAAAAAATAAACTCACTCAGTATCTGGTTTGTCATAATGCAACCTAGATAGGCCGAGAACACGGATTTCAGGTTAAGGTGCATGCATTCTGAACTCAAAATCAGTTTTTTCAGAAATATTCGTAATAATTTCATGCAATTTCTGTGCTTCCAGTACGAAAAGAAGTGTGCGTGAATAATCTTTGTGAACCGGGGCTGTCCAACCCTGTTTCTGGAAATCTGTACTGTAGGTTTTTACTCAGACCCTAACAAAGCACACTTAATCGAACAGTTAGAGGTCTTGTTGAACTGCTAATTAGTAGAATCAGATGTGCCAAATTAGGGTTGAAATAAAAACCTGCAGGATGGCATATCTTCAGGAACAGGGTTGTGCAGCCCTGATGTAGACCATACTGACTGCCAGTAGAGGGCACTCATGTTCTGTTTTGATTGCTTACAAGGGTTGCCACTTTGTTTATAATGTAAAGCTGCATTAGGTTAAGGTTTCACGTCCATACATAATATGAAGCACCATTAAGTTATGGTTTCACGTTCATACGTAATATCCACAATATTAGTATCCATAGAGTTTCAGTTATGACTTAATTATAGCCTACATTGTTCTTGTATAAAGTCAAAGCTAAGCATGTTTTTGATAGATTGTTTTTTTTTTTAAGTAAAATATATGTGGAATTAAGAAAAGTAAAGCATGTCGTATATTTGCTGTACCAATCACCTTTACCTGCAATAAGCCATGACTTCAATTCAAACATCATGAGATAAGAAGAGGTAATCTGGAATTTTGTACTTGCGGGATAGACATGGACGTGGATTCTGTGGGCGGGGGGAGGGGGGGGGGGGGTGCGCATTGGGGGACATGCCAGTCCACCAACTTTGGGAAACCATCAGATGGTCAAAAGAGCTGAAGTTAATAAAACAAATCTTAAAAAACATTTCAAGTGCTTTTTGTGCCAACCTTTAAAGCATAAATAAAAAAGGAACAAAATTATGATTTTCAGAAACTGCCAAGAGTAGTGGAGGAGACTGAAACCAATGTTTTGGACAATTTGAGACTATATTTACCTGTTTTATATGTTAATTCTTTTCACTGGGATTGTGTAGGTTTTGCTGTGACTGTACACTGCACAATTTGGCCTTCTGCCTTCATTGACCTGTGTGTTCTTTAACAGCCATCCCGCCCTGCCCTACCCGTCCCCAGCCTTCGTCCATTACCTGAGGTATTCTAGGCTGTTTCTAAGACAACTGGAGCACACTCAAGACTGCACACAGCGGGAAGATGGAGCGGAAGGGGAGGTGGTGGTGTGGGTAACACTCCAGGAGGCAAACAGTCAGTAAGGGGGTGTCCCACTCTGGCTGCTAAAGTACAATGATATATGAGAAATAACCGCTGTAATTATACCAGGGGCTGCAGTCATCCTGATCTGGGCAAAATTCCGTTTAAACCGGAATACATGAACAGACGCGTATCCTGATGTGGCGAGGACTGTAAGCTGAGCTGGGGCCTGTGGGGGGGGGGGGGGTGCCGGGTGCCATGTGGCTGGGCTGAAACTCCCCCCCTCTGGCGAAGGATGGGGGGTTGTTGGTGTGTTGGGGTCCAAACCATGGTAAAATGTCCTCTGTCTTTATGTAACAACAGTGAGCTGCTACCATCTTTTAAATGTATACTATTTGTTTATAGTTGTGGTACTGGAAATTCATATATTGGCAAAGAAAAATGTAATAAAGAAATTATGGCAAAACAGTATAGCTGACATGACAGCCATGACATCACTATATTTTAAGTTAATCTACAGTACTAATTGACATAAATAATTTGCATTTGTATTAAACACGTCATAATCATTACACCTTCCTATATGTATTAGTTTACACATACATCATTGAGCATTTATTGTTGGAATTTTTATAATCAGCTTGAACATTGATTTCTTTGTCCAATATTCTTTGTCTATATTTAATGATAATATTCATGCAATATGGTAATAGTCTTATTTATATTATAATTTTTTTGGCTTTTATTATTTTATTTCAAATGACTGATGATCACATAATGTCATTACCACTCATGGTCAAGAAGATAATTGTTCAGAATACATTTTACAGACAAAAATGGCTTGAATAAATAACAACACAAGAAAGGGCGCAGATAAATGTTTTAAGAGTACTAAACTTCATTAAGCACAATTGTTCCATAATTTTTGCCAATACTGTAGATAGCTAGTAGCTTAACTACCATTTAAAAATTATATATTTAGTAACTGCTGTTAAAAGGTATGCTTTTATATGGTAAAATCATCATCACTTGAGGGCAAAACAACTCACCTTTGAAATCTGTTTCATTGACTATCTGAGTAATGATACATTTGCTTCAGTTAGAGGGTGGTACAGCCTCTGCCAGGAAGAAACTGACCAAGCGGTGATTGATTATGGCTGGCCCACCTGCTGTCCTCCCCCAAACCTTCATCCTCTCATCACAGCACAACCCCCCCCCCCCCCCACCCCCCCCCCCCCCCCCATTCTGTGACAGTATTTTGAGAGACCAGTATCTGTCAGTGAACAATATCCTGCACTATGAACCTTGGACAGCTCATAAATTACCACAACAACAGAGGTACCACCCAAACGATCTCACGTTGGAGAAATAACACACTCAGTGAGAGGCATGTGCACTCACCTGCACTGCAACAGACAGACAACATGCACACACGCACACACACACACACACACACACACACACAAAAAACGAAGTTGCGTGAGCTTTTAGGATGTCAAAAAGAGTATTTTTGGAGCATTCATCTGGGATAAAGTAAATAAGTTGCAGATCAATGTATGTTTGAGATTCATATTTACATATGGAATGCTGCTAATACTGAATAAACACACAGGCCCTTGCTCTCTACCACACACTCACACTCTCTAAGCAAAGTTTCCATCATAAATAAGAGCTTAAATGTGCTGCTGTATGTTTTGATAATATTTACATATCTATAAATATCAATAAAGCATCTTGAATTTGACAGTGTATTCATATTTCATTTAATTCCCCCATCCCTCCTTGATGCATCCCCTGCTATTCCCTAGCTCTTTCCAGGCATCTTGTCCCCATTTCCCAGCTGTAGTCAGAACCCAGCTGTGTTTGTGGGCCATGTAGAAAATCTAATGGCCATCCCATAGGCAGGAAACATTCCCTTGTCACACCTGCTTCCTGCGCAACACTATTTGCTCCTGTGTCTGCCCAGTATTCAAGCCCCTGGGGAAAATTTTTTAAATGAATCCTAACGCACAGCACACTGTTTTTGAGACAAAAGACAAGTACTGCAGAGAGTAGACTAAGAGAAGGAAATAAACAACCTCCCAGGCCACTGTTCCCTTCAGTGAACACGATGAATTCCTCAAATCCAATGCAGCGGCCATATTCAAAGACTTGCTGTATGAAGCAAATCTCATGAGACTGCTAGCTAATTATTTCCTGCACTGAAAAAAACCTCATGGGTCATCTCTGGTGAACTTAGATGTTGGAACACCTCAATTTAGTTAAGCTTAGCCTTGCCCTACCCGGTAAGTACTATACCAGGCATGTGTAATCTTGGACTGCATTTTTCTTCTGTCCAATACTATACTTCAATCCATTGATTACACCCCTATTGCTTAACTGGTACTGTAATGCATATTGTGAAATGTCTCTTTGCCCCCTCATCTGCAGTCACACTCCCCACCTCCCCTGTGTAAACAGAGGGAGGGATGGATAGCGGGTGGGGTGAGATGGACAGAGGGACGGATAGAGAAACAAGAGCAAGGGCAAGTCGGAAGCACTCACTGACAGGAAGGCACTCTATTTCTCCCCACCCTGCAGTTGCCCTGCTGGCACACACTTCCTGTCAGGACTCCACACACTTCCTGTCCAGCTGCAGGGAGTCTTGGCTGGAACATTCCAACTGTGTCTCAGAGTACTTGTAACACATGCACACTCATGCATACGCACATGCGCAAATGCACAAACACAGTGCATACACATGCACACTCACTGCTTGTTAAAACTACAATACCACACAAACTAAACAAGCTATAGTCTGCAACTGTTAAAAATGATACAAACTCATTCAAAGATTCACGCATTCAGCTACTGAAGGTGGGTTTATAAATCCCCTTCATTTAAACACAGTAAAATGTTCAGTGACAATTTAACTCCAATGAAGCTTATATTAGTAAAAGAGGAATCAAATGTACTCTACCAGAGTAAGATGTACACTATCAGTGTTTTTTTTAAAACGAAAATTGTACTGCGTATCATTGAGTAAATCCCATTTTTTATAACCCATATAAACGTCTGTCTTAATTCTAATGCGCTCACGAGTTGATTTTCACCGGCTTCCCACTAGGTGTCCCTGTCCGATAAAACTTGGCAGAGCACAGCTGTAGGTTCATATAACTGCGCAAATGAATTAGCAGACCGTATGTAGTCAATGAGAGTGATACATTTATCCATGCCAATGGAAAAAATAATACCACATTCCGCGCCTGTCTGCTTACAGGCTATACTTCACCCCTCGGGTTACAGCCCTCTCCGCGGATTCTGCTATATTCCCAATTGCAAAGAAAAGAGCATTGGATAAATTATAAAACGAAATAAGACCTTCTGCAGTAATCACACATTTACACATACGTGCACACTCACTAAAAGGCTACTGCCTTTGACCTTTCTAGAAAAAAAGAGCTGATCTCGGAATAGAATATGCTCTGGTGGAGATATGGAAAACTGCTGCTCCGTTATCTGAGTTGCCTGGGAGACCATCTGGGTGCTGGGCCGGTACAAGATACTTTGTTATTAAACGTTGAGTTTGTGTATATTGGAAAATACAGCTTTTGTCGCAAGTGACGCTCGGAGCCGTTAATATATAATGTTATTCTCTCGATAATACGTGAAAGGCTTTCTCCTCCTCAGACACTGTCCCTTTTCCTTAGTTCTGGCTGCCAAAGTGTGAAGGCAGTTTTCCTGTATAAAGGCAAATGTTGCTAGCAGCTTACACTCGTCGCCTCTGTTTGTAATAAACCTTTTTCATGAATAGGCCGACGCATGTAGGCTCGAATTACGTTTATATCTTCAGTGCATTACACATCACAAGCTAGTATGCTTTTCCAGCATTAAAACAAGACAATGATCAGATAAGGATTCAACAGAAATGATCAAATTACCAGTGTAGAACATTTTGGCTCTGGTAGGCCTGCAGGTTTCCTCGGCGCAATAAACTGTAATGAACGAACGAATAATTTAAAAAAGCTTTAAAGGAGTTGAGTGAACCCATGGATGAAAATATAGAATTCAAATAGCCTAATGAATTTAAGGTGTATGCCTATCTACGTACGCGCACACCCACACGCCGACACACTTCGGCTTCTACTAGGCTACACGCCTACTTGCAAATACCATTGTTAAAAATTCCTATAAACGCATGTCGCTTGTTGTTTTATTTTCAAATTGTAGCATACGAACATTAATATTCGAATTCGTTTTTAAAATCCGAAAGTCGAAACGAGTCTTGAGTAGTTCAATACAAACTATTTATGTTATTTAATTGTAGCCATCTACCTTTGTAACTTCATTAGGCTACACCTAGGTTACCAATAGTCGGTTCTTCAGATTAACAATTTGTTCCATTTGCTGTTATTTGCCTCATCAAGCCTCGTCTTCACACTAAGGTATAGGCCAAATAAAAGGAAAACTAGGCCTACGTTTAAAAAACGAACAAATAAAAAGATTTAAAATCCCATAAGAAATTGTTATGAACTGTTGTAGGTTACATAAAATGCACGCATAATGGTATTTTATCAGGCAACTCAAGTTTATGTTTGAACCATGTTGTAAAATATTCATGAGTAGCCTATTATAATGTGCCATTATTTTTGTAACAAATCTAATCCACCTCAGAAATCCAAACAAAAAATTAATGCGACGATGAGATATCGGAGATTTAAGCCTCACAGTTAGTTAATAATAATAATAATAATAATAATAATAATAATAATAATAATAATAATCTCATTATTTGTGAATAATCACACATCGGCGCACAGTAATACATTATACAGAAACAAGTCACAGGAATCTTATTTCAAATCAAGTTGGCAACGCGCTGATTTTGATAAATCACGAAGTTCTGTGAGCATTCTAACCATTTTACATGCAGTTTCATAGTTGATGATTTAAGTGACTGAGGCTGGCGATTCAGCCAGAAGACCTGCCGAACCGTGTATATTTCTAGCCGTCTAGCACACCTTAGCAGCCGCTGTCTGGAGAAAGAACCGAATTGTGACACCGGCGCTACTCCCAATCCACTCGCTGCACACACCTTGCCAGCTCATTACAGCTGCTAATCATATTCTTTACAAATTAGCAACAGAATTATAGGCCGCATGAGCACTTCTGCAGTTACAGAGCTACGCGTTACACCCATTACACTGTCATGGTTATTTTTGCATTGATATTACAGCATCTTCAACAAGACTTCAGGGGTCCTACTTTGTTTCACGTTAATTTCCTGTATATTGTGTATATATTCAATATTACACTTAATATAAATTTAAATGTAATTATATATTGAATTATATTTATGGAATGTTGTTATAATAAACATGCAGATATTTAAATGGCTACAGACTGCGTTTTATTAAACTGATGTATGTGTTTTATCATCATAAATTATTTTGAATAACTATGGGACAATCAAAGCATAGGTCTAATAAATAACATTTGGGACATCATGATTTGCTTAGGATCATGAATACACAAATAAAAACAGCAACAGAATTCTATCAACAAAACATTGAGGTTTATATGTGTTTGGTTATAAATACTAGGTAAACTGTGCATGAATTATGGTGGTGGCAGCACTTACTTTAAATTTACCCGAACTTAATTTAATTCAGCCAAGAGTAACATGTGTTCCTGGTTGCCAAAACAAGGCAAAGAGCGGGCCTACCCGGGATTCCACTTTCAAGCATCTTTCTCACATATGACAGCTAGCAAGAAGGTGGCAGATTGCACCCATAGCAGCCTATGTTCCTTGGCATACGTATTTTTGAGAGGTGATGCAGTGCGTACAAAAGTGTCATGCAGTACTAACAAATGCTTTCAATATCTCTTAAGTAGGGACATGTGCTTCAGTTCTAATGCCAAAGAGTGTTGGGGAATACAATGCATTTTAAAATGTGGAATATGACTAAACATTATTTTATTGTTTGCCAGTGTTCCTTCAGGAAATATAATGTTATATGTGGTTTTGAATTGTCTGCACATAGGCATTAGCATTCTGGCATTACAAACTTTGATGTGACAAAAGTTTGAAAGACCACATTGTGCACAAATGGGTACACACAGTGCCCATACAGGATATAATTTCAGCCATGTGTAGAACATCACTTGTTTAGTTGGTCTGTGGCAATGTGGCCAATCTTGTTTACTTGGGCTAATTTTGTTATTAGTAACCTATTTTTATTCCTGTACTGATTTTTGCACATTTTCATTCATACTCTTTTAGAAAAAATATGAATCACATATCAGGTAACTGGAAGTTTTTGTCCTTCAGCATTAAAACATTATATGATATAACATCATTCACAGACAAGAAGCTTAAGTAATTTGAGGATCATCAAATGATTTACATATATTTTTATATTTATATCTTAAAATAGCATATTCCAGACTCAATGGGTGGAATGCTTAGTGCAATTAAATAGAAACATTAATAATTTCTTTTAATGAATTTTGCAGATGAAACAACACAAACGGCTTGTCCATATACAACAATTTCACAAATATATAGAAATTTGTACAGCATAGGCCCACGCAGTAAGATACATTTTAAAGTCTGCATGTTGGCAATGTGCATTATACACAGTAAATGTAATTCACACTGGCTTATACATGACAGCACGCTTTAAACGTGTAAATATTTCTCTGTCCCATCCCCTATCTGTCACTATCAACCTGCGAGATCTTCTCCAGTAAATGATGCATTAGATGCATCCAGTGTATTTGTTGTGTGAGTTTGAAAAGGCGGTGATAATCTGGGAGTGAGAGATAAGAAACACCATTTATTCAGCAGCACTTTGGAGCCTATTTCCAGCTCCGATCCGCCCCAGTCTCCGGACACCTCCAGCAGCTCGCTGATAACGATTAGGCTATTTATTATCTCCACAAAGAACAAAGATTAGCTACCACCGATGAAAAATTACCCCTCGATGGTAATAATCAAAGGAAGGAGGATCCTGGGTTCAGATGAGCATATTTAAAAAAAAATGTTATTCGCGAACGCGCCCACACACACACACACACACACAGTAAGCACTAAAATGGAATTTACTTCGTGTTTTAATGTATTTGTCCACGAGATAAGGCTGTAATAGCCTAAACAATATGAGCCAAAACAAATGCACCAATTCGGCCACTGCTGCGTAGCCTAGTTCTATAGCGTACTACAATCAAGAAGAATATGGCAAGGATGTTAGACGAAGACGAATTATCTTAAGCTTACCATGATTTCTCATTATGACAATGGCACATTAAAAGACATGCCTTTTTTTAAATCGCGGTTTTAAAAAACAAACGAATAAACAATTTTCGGAATAATTTTTTTTTTTTAAACCGAGTTTGTAGTTGCGTATATTTCAGATATGGATCTTCACTCGGCACACTGCTGCATGAATGTGATCGCTCTCATTACGTTTTCTAAAGTTTAAAATGTGTAATAACCTATACTCAGTTCTAAAGTGTGGTCGAATTAAACACCTAAAATTTCTGGAAATGCTGCGTGTGTGTGTGTGTGTGTGTGTGTGTGGAAGAGTGAAAGATGGCCAGTTGACATCGCTAACGTGACAAATTAGAAGTATTTCATTCATACTGCGGGCTCCAGATAGAAGTGGATGTTCGGTACAGATAAGGCTTTATCCCGAGCACATCACGAGCGCCCAGTTCTCTTCCCAGTGCCTGATCGTGCGGCTTCAGGCTGAACACCGCTAACACCAAAACTGATTCCAGCTTCTTTTTCTTCTAATTCACTTCAACTGGATAAGTTATCTGCGCAAAATATATCAACGAGTTTGTATCGACGAAACAAGAATGGAAAGCCGCGGTAAAAACGACAATGATGTTTAAGTAGTTATTCATATATATTACTATTTATGTCATAGTGGTACTAACAAAAAATCCTGCAACGTCGAGTTGGTTTGAAAAATGTGGGGCTTTGCAAGGCAAATTTAAAAATTCGTTTGAAACTAGAGAGTCAAACCATGTAGACAGCTGACAGGAGGACAGCACAAAAGATGCAAGAGGAGCACAATGACACGTGCTTGTAAAGATATTGTAATGATGCAAACGAAGACGAAAGTACAACGTGGCGTCATTATGTCCAAGCAACATTGTGTGCTCTGTGTGCAGCCTTTTACCATTTAAGAACAACCTCAGAGATTGCAGACATATTGTACCAAATATCGCGGCAACCTTTGACTGACCTCCCATCCCCCTTGGAGTCTTGAAGAAGAAAAAGAAGCCGAAAGGAAAAGAGGATGTGAAAAAGCAATATATGGGGCATGGCAAGGTGAATTGCCATTTTAAGGTGCTGTAGTGCGCTGGTTGAAATGTGGCACTCATAACCAGTCCAACATACATAATGTACTTGTGACACAGAAAAAATTAAGCAAATCAGTTGAAGGACCGAGTGGATGTAACGCAATTTCTCCAAACATAAAATGTAACAACACACAACCTGCATCAAAAATATGTCTACATAGTCCTCGTCAAAAATGAACAGGACAAAGGTTTTTGAATTATTGTTGTTAATTTTAAATTGTAAATATAATACCAGCACTGGGTCCTGGGTCCATTAAATGGGGCATCCAGGACTTAAGATGGCGAGACACTGGGTGAATTTCTGCCAGTCTAACACAACATTTCGGCGCGTTTTCCAATCTGATTATGCACCGCGAGGCTTCAATTGATTCGGTCCATATGTCCAATACCTTAAGTATGTGACACCTTATTAAATTACATTATTTATTTGCTTTGCAGACGCCCTTGCCCAGCGCAACCCGTGCTCACTATTTTACGTCTTGCGCGTTCTCTATTACATTCACGGTCTGAGATACATCTGGATTTTACACTCGAACAATTGAAGTAAAATGGCTAACTTTGAGTGACGAATTTTAATATTGTTTAATATTATTTAATATTATGCTTGGTATCACAAATTCAGTGACTACAAAAATAAATTTAAAACTCCACATATTCGCTTGGAGGCAGTAGTATTCTGGCTCTCAAGCGCAGACATATTTATTTATTTAGGTGGCACATTAAACCCGTAAACAATATGTGAATACTTTATCTGAGTTTGTACTTCAGTATAAATTACAATATACCTATAAATAAGTCAATATACTGCTATATAAACAAAACTTATATTAATAGACAACGATAACCAACCAATACGACTAATTCAATAAATCATGTACGCCTACTGAATTTTTAAACACGCTCTTTTTATTCAGCATACCGATATAACAATAACAATCATTCACGGTTGGCTATCTATGCCTATAGGTCATTATGAAATAATGATCAAGACTGAAGCCTGCAATTTTCGCGCATACGTTTACAGATTTTCTCTAGTAGGCCATTAGACTGAGATTTGGATGCACAGATTGTCTTAACACAGATTCACAGTTTCTGCTCATGGTTACATCGAAAGTTTTCAGTCAATTATGTGACTCTCCGCGACGTCTTTTCTTTTACTTTCTCTGTTTTACGGACATTGTGGACATGATCGCAGGACGTAGTAATCCAAACGCTCCTGCACCTGCCCTGCTGCAGGAGCGCACGAGCCATGGTCTCGTGCAGGAGATTTGGTGGGGCTTTGCATGTTTTAAAAAGTTGTGTGTGAGAGAGAGAAAAATAGGGTGCAGGCAGGGTGTGCTGCTGTTGTGGTGGGGTGAGGGGCTTCTTGTTCTCAAAAGCCTTGCTGAATGGGCTGAATCGAATTTGTTAAGCTAGAGTCACATGTTGATTGCGATATTTCCATCGTTTATCAATTTATGCACATCAGCTATATATATATATATATATATATATATATATCACAATGAACAGTTTAGAAAATCGCTAACCGCTTAAAAAATTATTCTAATAATGCGTCACCTCGATTTGAAATTTTAGACTAGTCTACATCATGGGCAGTAAGCTAGGCGTAAAATACCGCGGCCGTTACACTTTTAACAAAGATTGAAACAAAATACTTTGGGAATAGCACTCTAGTAATTACAGCGATAACCCATATGTAATCCCTTTTCGTCATCAATGTCACAAAAATGATTATTATCCATTAAAATAAAGATGATAGTTCAGTGTCGCGTGTCTCATTGTAGACGCCCTGTCACATGGATCTGGGAAACTAACTTGTTCTGTTGGGACTTTTAACATGCCTTGTGTTGAATTAGCTTACACTGCCATCGTGGCTATCATTGATGCCTCTATTTATGCATATATTTTCTTTACTAAAGCTTTAAATTTCAGCACTTGGACGCGGTTTTAACACGCTACAAGAAGTCATTTTCTCAGAATATAAAATACACGTCAATAGAATCTTGAATCAAATTGCGCCGCCCGCTTAATGCAGAGGGTTTACATAAAATGACTGTAACCAAACAGCTCCTTGTCCCGTTCGCGTTCGTGCACGTGGGCGTCGACTCGAATCTTGGAATATAGTATCGATATGCGTCTTTGTTCTCTTTCTTTACTATAGAGTTTTGAGAGGTCTGGGTCCTTGCAACAGAAGTCGGTATCAAGTGGAGCAACTGCCAGTCCTGCGCTGGCAGGCTTGTAGCCGCTCTAGAAGAACGTCAGAACCACACTCATTCCATCTATCCACAATTCCGTCCATCTTCAGATTGCAAGAGATAGCTACCAGACCAAAGGACAATAGTCAGGTGAACTGGAAATGTAATCAATTACAAGTTATACTTTTATACCTGAAGGTTTCCATCGATTTGACAAAGAGGGAGGGAGGGAGAGAGTGAGTGTGAGAGAGAGAGAGAGAGAGAGAGAGAGAGAGAGAGAGAGTGGGGGTGGCGGAACTATTTTGGCGAATGGTGAAGACGGGACAACAACGACTTTGCACTTCTCTATTGACTCATTGGTATTTTTCACAAAAGCGTGCCTTTGTTGTACATGAGAAAGGGTGAACCGACGGGTAACCAGTCACAGAATCCGACCAATGTGAGTAACCGTTCTTCTCGGTTTCATCACATCTGATCGAGTCTCGGTCTCAGTTTTGACTGGACAGTTCTGCTGCTGAGGAACAAGTCGGTAAAGGGGGGAAATGTTATCAAGGGGAATATGAAACCCCCATCAAATTCACCGGTAAGATCGTTGTTCTTTCTTTCATTGCAATGAAGGAGAAATTCTTAACTTCATGTCAGATGGCAACCTCGTCTACAATATATATTTTAAAACGTACATATTATTTTAATGATATTTTACTGTACTAAAATGATCGACACTAAGCGATATTTCTCGTTGTGTGAACTTATGTGCAAGAAGTGAGTTTTTAGAGGAGTTGATGCAGTTGTTTCTGTTTCACCGTTTACCGTCATGGCCATATAGGCTAGCCACATAAAATGCACTTGAAACGTAGACTTCAACAAAACGACTATCACAGAACTCAAAATAGTTGATAGCTGAAACGATCTAATCAAAATAATTATTCAATAACGTAATGCCTTGAAAAGAGAATAGCCTACTTTTTCTTAAATGTGAATAATATATTCACATTCTAATTTCGTGTGCAAAATAATAGCCTAATTAAATTAATTACATTTCAAGTAAACTATTGTTCATCATTGATATGAATTAAAGTGGAATGGAGCGAACAATGAACAGGATGAGAGACAAACAATATCGTTTTCATTGCCAAATGTAATGCAACGCACAAATCTTTACCTGCGCAAGGACCAAGCTAAACCCTACCAAGCACGGCACCCACAAATTGCACTAGCCAAGATCAAGCCAAGACTGGTATAATTGCTAATTGCCCGGCCGCCTCAGTGAAGCCGTGATAGTCATGTGATAGTGATTAGTTTAAACTATATATATATATATATGTAGGTCTATATCTGAACCTGGACTTTTAAATGGTGAAAAACAATGCCGTGTGAGTGTATAATTGCTTGCAAAATGTACATATATATGTTTTATAATTATAGCATTTATTTGTTAAGGGTTTTTAATTACATGGATACGCGGATATTCTCCTTTCTATTGTATTTTCGTAGTTGGTGCTGTTAATGTTAATCGAAATGATAAGTAACTACGTTTTTATATTGCTGTTGGACTACTTCTGTATTTTCTTATCTTAAATTCCAAAATTTTGTTTTTCTGCTTGAGTAGGCAGTCTAATAAACGCACACTCGGGAAAGGCTCTATTCACTGACCAGCAAACCAAGCGTATGATGGATAATAGAAGGCGGCTGCATCCCTACTCTGTGCCTTTGTCAACTGCGGGGCCGCTCGATCTTTTTTTTAGATATATAAATCCGTGGAAATTTCCTGGAAAATCTCATTTTCTTCAAATTAAATCAATCGCATTATATTTTGTTGAACTTCATGACAGAAGAATACAGGGGTGTTCCCGTAACGAATATTGAAATTTGTTTGAAATGTTTAGCTTTTCTGCAAATGCAAATGTTTGCATGTTGCCCGCTCTCGAAATAATCTCAAAAAGGCATGCTTTCTGCTGTAAGGCAAAGTTCCTTATCCGTCATCAAATAAAAAACACACTTGCTGCCTCAGAAAAAAAGAAAGGATCAGAGTCGCTTATTTGTTATTGTTGTCACTTTCTTCATCCTTATGGCTTATTCAAGGCCTGAGAGGGAATGCTGATTTATTCTGGAAGGGGTCAGTCGTGCGCTGGAATTCCCGTTTCTGGCACAACAGCAACGAGTCTCTCACGAAAACCTCTCACATTAATTAAGACAGACAACCCATGACGTATAACGCAAAGCCCATTGGATACTGCATTTCCGACATTTTTTGCCTTTATTGTCCGTTGGTTGACAAAGCGTGCAGGAAAAGGAACATTTTACGTAATTGTTTAAAGTAGTTATGGTTGACTTCCATACATTAATTTGATTCACCTTGGAATATCAAAACACGGCTATTATAATTAACCACATCGCTTATCTCTTATTTGATACTTCCACATGCATACCTAATCGGATGTCTTGTTTTATTCTTTTTTCGAATACCAAATTAATTGAAATCATTACGCCGGTGCAATGGAAAATATGAACCAGGCAGTAGACTTTATTTCTCCTGTGTGACATCAGAACACAGGTCCACAGCTAATTAAAAGTGCCAGTTTGGATTGTTTTCATCCTAGACAATATCTGGGCAGCCAGAGTAACGTAGCTCATTCTCTAGTTTTTTCCCCTCATCAAGGAAACTTTGCACTGTTAACATTTCTTGTTTAATTTGTTATATTTGCCTATGTAGAAAAGTATATAGTATTAATGACCTACCATTCATTGCTAACGAGTATTTACTGTGCAGTTCTGATGTATGATCCAGATTCTAGCCAGTCTCTGTATAGTTCATCATCAACAAGTTGCATTATCACAAAGGAGCATGCTAAATATCAACAGTATACATATGTCCCTGAGCACAGGGTGAATCAGACAGATCACTTTACCTATGGTGCATCTTTGAACGAATGTAATATTGCTCAGAGAAAAGAGAAGGATAAGGCCTGGAGCCATTCCTTCCTATGATTCCTACTCCCTGACAACGGTACTTGTATCTGTTCGCTGCTGCTTTCGGTCCTCTTTGCTCAGACACAATCTAATTATCCACGAGGGAAAGACAATGATACCTGCTGCTGGTCTGTGTCACTCTCCCTCTTCCTTGCTTATCTGCACGTGCAGCCCTCTGGTCCTCCTCTCGCTTCTCCTCCTGGACTGAGAGGGGTGATGATGTGCTGTAGGGTAGACAGGTCAGAACAAGATTATCCGTGTCACACTGCTTGTTAATTAGCTTCGATCTGCATTGCATTTTGCTGATGCAAACATTTCAATAGCACTTGGCAAGGATTTTGTTGGTTGTCTGAAAGATCATAAGAAGTTGTTAGTGAAATATCTCCATACCCGAAAATAACAAGTGTACACAGCAAAGGAATGCTTAAGCCAGAGTCAGTCATAACCTTGCTCATGTCTCATATCCTTGCACACACCTCAGCTGGGCATGTCAGACAGGAGAAATCCAGCCAGCACTTTTTAATGGTGTTTTTATGCTTAACTCGTAACAACTGTGCAGGCATGCTTCTTCAGAAGGGAAGCAGGCATATGGATATCATATGCAGTAGCATCTTCCAGGACAGCTGATCTTGTGCGTCTTGGTTAAGCGTGGGTTAAAATTCCACATGGAGCTCCACATGGTAGCTGTACCCATCAGCTATACACATCATGTCCATTACTGTGGTGTCATATTTTGTATGCATCTCAAAGATGGCTGCCTCGCTTTGAAAATGAGTACCAGTAATAAATACATAACAACTACAAATAACCCAAAACATTTTGAATCCAGATCCGCAAACAAGAACAGAATACTCAGGGTGTAGGGGGGTTCCCACACCCACAGTGGATTAATGTGACTACTTCAGTAATACATTATAAGCTTTCAGACAGAGACCAAAGCCTGATTTTGTCATTTCACTTCGAGAGCAATGTAGAATTTCCATATGTTATGCTGTATCCTCCAGAATGCACATCACTGAATAGGCTCCTCAACCAATTATAAAAAATAGACATTAATCAATAATTTTGACAATGAGTTAAGTTCAACGTTAAACGTTTAATTATATAGACTCTTATAGACAGTTTGTTGCCTCAGTTAATAGACATTCAGTGATATTGAGCTTCACCAACATACATTTCAAAGGACAGAATGGAACAGAATATAACACATTAATATATAGATTGTTTCTCCTCCTGAGAGAGGACAGATTTTACAACTGGCAAACCATACTACCCCAATTTTAGTTTACTGTGTTCTTCATTTTCTCTTGGGGTCAAATCAAATACAGTTCAATGAGTCAAATGTATGGACATACATTCCAATATTCAAGAATTGGAGCAGAGTAGTTAAACCTAAACCAAAATAAACCAAATAAAGTACAATTTTTTGTAAGAATCTAACATTGTATCTGTGAAGTCTTCTATTGGAGGTATCTCCATATACTACTTGTAGCTTCCCCGAAGTTCACCTCTCCCTATTTTCATAATTAGAAGTTCTGTCTTTGATGTTTTTTTTTCCAACTAAAAATGCAGTGACGTCAGGGAAGGCGTCAGAGTGGCTGCCAGTCGGGGCCCTGAGCTCCCCCAAATTATTGCCTGTCAATCATTTTTAGTTTCCCGCCCAAACTGTCAAACATACGTACAGGTCAAGTTGCTTATAGCTAAATAAATCCGACAAAGACCTGAAATTTCGCTGCTTTTTCTGAATTATTACAGTTACTATCATATGTACTTCACTTTAGTGTCAGTCAAGAGAACCATTCCTCTAATTAGTTAGTCTGGCAACAATTAGCGATACTGAGTGACAAGGCAGTCTGGTTATTACGTAATTGGCATTGTACCCTATTCAGGTTCGCATCTTGGGTGTACATATTATCCACCCTACAGCCATCCATTTAAGTTGCCCTGGGCAAGCCCGTCCGAACGTCACAAATTATGTGGAAAATGTATAATCTTTAATTAAATTCATATAATGCGAATGTGAAAACCCCTAAATTCCAGCGAAAAACTCAGCGATTATTGGAACTTTTGTTCACTGTTGCTTTTCCTACCTTTTTATAATCAAAATGAATAATAATAAGCTCGGCTGTAGACGAAGAGTTCCACTAACCCGCGTGGCTCCGCAGAAATTAACGCCTCAATCGGGCGTATGAAGGTTTATACAGCGGTTTGCTCAGACATTAAACCCCACAGATCGTAGCATTCGGACAAGCGGGTCCACTGAATAATTTACACCCAAAAGGCGTCATTGCCAAGTCCCACAGCCGTTTATATACGCTAAAATTGGGGAGTACTTAATGTAATGTTCCGGAGCTCTTCGCGAATAATCGAACGCACTAAAATAGTCCAGAAACAACAACTTGTAAAGTTCATTCTAAATCGTTTGTTGTGGACAGAGACGCATGGAAAATATGCCAAATGCAACTCAAATTACTTACGCGTAACACGCCGAAGCCATTTTCAGTTAAACCTATGCCTATAATTAATTAACCCAAATTCGGATTATCTTCGTATGATGAATGATCATCACACAGCAAAGTTGCTCGCACCACCGGATTGCTAATCAGATCAACTGGCGACACTTAGTCTTTGGGCCTGGGGTGAGCCATCTCACTTATTTTTCCACCAGATAATTGTGAACACGACTTAACAAACTCCTGTTAATGGCCACCAACTGGCTTTTTCAGGCAAGCCCTCACGCCCTGTCTATGTCGCCAAGAAAGAGAAAGGGGCTATTAAGATGTAAAGTGACGTTTGAACGCTTTAAAACACAGACAAAAAACTTTTGTGAGGAGAGGAATGCAGTGAGCACTAATTAAAAACAATTAAACCTTCACAACAGTGAGATCTCACTTTAGAGACCGTGAAAATTCCCACCATCATTGAATGGAGAGTTGTTTAAATATTTGTTATCTTTACTCAGTGTGAAATGTCACCTCAATTTCATTTTATATAGGCCTAGAGAACCCTATAAACAACACGATAAATGCACCCCTGTGCTCATTGCATGCCAAACACTATATGGTTTCTGTGTGGTTCGAAACAGATTCAGATGATGCTCTTAACGGTAAATGCTATTTCATATAATTGATATAGCCTACTTTACTACTACTAGAAACGTCTTGCACACTTAAAAGGCTGGGTAAATTCTACCGCATTCGTCGGTAACCTACAGAGGGTGTACTAATAGTGTTTTTAAAATGTGAATACGAACAAATTCACAGTAAATGCTCACTTCCCCATTGTCTGAGTGTGCAAACAAGCTATAACCGATGGGTAATTGGTCTGGAGATTCTGGCTTCTGGAAAAGATATTAATAAATTACTTCGCTGATTAATATGTCCCGAGTTTTTTTGCCGGAACACGCGCGGTCCTGTCAGTGAGCTAGTGTTTTGGGTGCAAACTGAAGAGCGTGGATAATCGGAGAATGGCGTAGCCAATTGCTACAAGGGCGCGTGTAGATTGGCTAGCAGGAGGTCATTGCCGAACCTGGGACCCCGCCCCTGCATGAAAGATATGGAATTTACTGGCGCCAGCTCTTAACAGTATAAGCTGCGTGTGGTAAAATAGACATTCGCTTATGAGTACAGCGATTTAACAGGCACAGAAAATAACGAATGATTTCTTTTCACATAAAAACACAAAATCTCCGAAGAACAAAATACAGCACTGGACTAAAATCATCCACTGGGACTTTGCTAAAAACCCATGTTTGCAAAAACAAAGAGCAAAACAGAGTCAAGGATATTTTGCTGCTATGCCAGGAGTATTTATTTGTTTTATATACTGGTAAGACAAATCTTCGCGCAATTGATTCAGTTAGGCTATTTAAAGTATAAATATGCTGTTTTTAATATACTGTACTAACCTGTAGCCCTGATTGCTTTGAGTTTGAAGTTAGACGCTCGTTCTGATGAATTCCATCTTCTATGTGCTTAAGTTAAAACCACACAAAAAGAGCAAATATTAGGGCAGCATATCGTTAACATAGGCAGAACATTTCCAGAACTTTGTATTTAAATAAGACATCTAATTTTCAATGGTTTCCCTGCAGCTGCTGACCAAGACGCGATGAAGCAGAGTTGGATGAGAACGTCTATGTTGTGACGGGCCGCCAAAAGCTTTTCATAATCCATAAATTAACAATTATAGCGTACTTCTGGACTATAAACGTGACTATATTCATCCAAGAGGAGAGTATTCAGCGAAACAAGACAATTAATTGGACGAACAATTATTTTGCACGGCGTTAAGTTTAAGAAGATTTAGAGATGGAAGTGGCGGCCGACCAGTCTCGGTGGATGGCACATCACCACGCTGTGCTGAACGGTCAGCACCCGGATTCGCACCACCCTGGTCTGACACATAACTACATGGAGCCCGTCGCACAGCTACTGCCGCCGGACGAGGTTGATGTTTTCTTGAACCACCTGGATTCGCAGGGGAATCCATATTACCCCAACTCCCGGGCCAGAGTGTCCTACAGCCAGGCGCACGGTAAGGCACACACACATTGACCCATAACCTGACACGGTCAATTCTGCTGCTCCAACATATTCGAATATATGTTTGAAATTTAGTCTGGAAACTCTGGAAATTATATAATATAGTATTTAAACAATTTTATTATTATTATTATTATTATTATTATTATAATTTTAAATGTATTATTATTTAGATATGCGCATTTTAATAAACTGTCGCGACATTCAGCGAATCAGATTGAACATACATAGCGCAGCTTTATATTTTTAATATAAAATCTATTACATTGTTAAGTCAGTGCTCGGTGTAATCTCCCATATCGTACATGTCCAAATTCTATTGGCAGTTTGGGCTGTATTGTAAGTTCCTGGTTTTAAATGAAATGTTTTGAAATATATTTTCATGTGTACTGCTCGCGTGGTAGTTCACAACATCGGCTACCCAATGCAGCAACACAAGGGAAACTTGTTAAACTCGACTTAACTCTCGAGGAATCACCCTGACAAGCGCGGAGTAACGTTAATGAGAAATTTCTATACCTTCATTTTTTTTTTTCAAATCTCTACTGCTTCATTTTTTTAAATGGCATTCTTTTTCGTAATGTTTCGCTCGACTTAAATTATTACATTATGAACCTTGCCCGTTGGTTACCTCCACCAAGAAATGCTACTGGATAGGGAAATCGTCTAAAATAAAATGACAGGGAAAAGGAAGTCATTTAACCTCTGTCTTTAGGGCTGGTGCTTTCAGATGAAAAAACGAGTGAGTGAGAGAGAGAAACACTTCCCGGATATGGAATCAAAACGAAAAAAGCGAATAGCGTTGTTACTAGACTATTTCTTCTAGAGCCGCGCAACAAACCGGAGTAATGTCCAACATGCTCCTCAATCCTGCAGTCTTTACGCATGCGGCCGAATCTTTCCTGGTGGGATTTTTCGACTGAATATCTTTTTGTCTCGACGAAAATAGGGTAGACTGTTTTTGTAAAATGACATAGTATAATGTCGCTAATTTCAAGTAAAACAGAAGAGGTCGATATTAATTATCATGATGATAAAAACATATTTTAACATTAAAATAACTAACTAAAAGAAATAACTAAAGGCATGTTGGTATGCAATTATTTTTGACGCTATTTGATTTCGAATTTCCACGGCTCGGTATATAGACTAGCCTACTACGTTTCCGTTCAATGTCGGGGTTATATTATTCAAAGTCTGAATCAACAGGTGAGAAAACCATTCTACTTGTTATTCGTCAATGATGGTATGATTAAAATAATATTCTCATTTGAATTGTAACAGTATTGTCACGAAGCAACGCCTGTGGAAAATATGAGTCATATTTATTTGGAATTTTATTTTAAAATGCTTTCTCTTTTGTGTGTCATTTTCTAGCGCGCCTCACTGGCAGTCAGGTCTGTCGACCACACCTTATCCACAGTCCAGGCATACCGTGGCTAGACAGCGGGAAGGCAGCCCTCTCTGCAGCTCACCACCACAACGCATGGGCGGTCAGTCATTTCAGCAAGCCCGGGCTGCACCCCGCCAGCTCAGGCTATCCCTGTAGCAGTACATCCAGCACTGCTCCTGTGTCTTCGCTCACTCCATCGTCCCACTCCAGTCCGCACCACCTCTACAGCTTTCCGCCTACCCCTCCCAAAGACGTGTCCCCAGACCCCGGTGCCATCTCCCCGTCCTCATCTTCCACAAGAATGGACGAAAAAGAATCCATAAAGTACCCAATTTCACTAGCAGACGGAATGAAGATGGAAGGTTGCAGTCCGCTCCGCAGCAGCCTTGCTTCAATGAGCGCCCAGCCCTCCACTCACCACCCTATCCCAACGTATCCAACCTACTCTATCCCTGCGCCTCACGACTACAGCGGCAGCCTGTTTCACCCCAGCAGTCTGCTTGGTGGATCGTCCTCCAGCTTCACTCCGAAGTGTAAAAACAAAACCAGGTCGTGCTCAGGTGAGCTTCATTTCCACCCCCCCCCCCTCAAACATATCTAGTAATGGTAATGTTTTTTAATTTTTTAATCAGGGACGACAACATTCAAGTGGGCTCTAATTCTCGTAGCTGTGTGGTAGACAAGGATACAGGCTGCACAGAGGATAGTATATATAATACAATAAAAATGTATCTAGCCGATTCATATTCAACAGAAAATCTCCTGATTTCAGTAAAATATTAGTTTCAATTAGGGGCAATATCAACATTTGACGTAGAAAGTTGCTCAGCAATGCAGTTCGCTACTGCTACAATGTGAATTGCCTTTCCGATGGAGAAAGGGAACAACACAAAACAATGTAAGAAAAACACACAAAAACTTAAGGAGTTCAAAATTCAGAGGATTTTAAATGTTCGCATTATCGCCGCTCATATTTTTGCAACATAACTGGCAATAGTCTAATTTTACGTAAGACTGAAGCGTAGTTGTAGGTGTTGTTAGTATTTGCATCAGTAGCGCGCGCACACACAAATCAGGCTATTTAAAACTACGCAAAATGGAGGCTATGCTCGTTCTCTGGTCTATACCGGGTTATCTTATCATGGGTATTTTAGAAAACTTGTTTCAGCGCTTCTTATCACCAACCTATCGAATTCGTCAACCCATGTAAACACAGTCAAATTCTAGCTGCCACTCAGTTTTACGCAAACAAAGCCAAAACAAAAAAGTGGAACACGTTCCTATAAAAAAAAAAAAAAAAAAAAAAACCAACGACAGCACGCCACAGTAGCTCAGCGTCATGTATCTCTCATATGGCAGATCATTTACATTTAAAATCCAACTTTTTCGGATAGTTTTTATGTAGCCTAAACGTCTGAATTTTAAACGGACACACGACAGTTTGGATTAGCCTACATGGAATATAAGCACTTGCACTTGCAAAACATATTCAGCATAACTTATTCACTGCCTTTGTAATGCCTGATTTAACTAAGTATGGACTCGTTATTATGATACGTTTTCCATCTAACTCCTATTTGCCTGTGACCCCTTTCGTGCTCTGAATTGTTTCTTTTTTAATGTAGACTGCATTACACGTTAATAATAATGCAGCAGACACAAAGTTTCGTCATATACCATATCCTGTGTACCTCCCTGTGAGCTAGACACCCCCCCCCCCCTCAACTGCAGGATATGCCAATGTAGGTGACAGGGGCCTGCTGTTTGTGATTTAATTGTAAATATTCACAGTAATAGGCTAGTAATGCAAATACTAACAACAGCTACACATACTCATAAAAATGAAAACCATATCGCTAATATTAGTACCAATATGTGAACAATTTTACTAAATATGTAGGATGTTTGATAAATAATTTTGATTAGCTTTGTGTTTACATTCTTCTTATTTTCACTTTTGAAACGTCCTAAAATAAAACCGACCAAATGGGGGGTCGGCATGAATGTAACAGTTTTTGGATTTTGCTCATTTACTCAGAAAATATTTATCCTAACACTATGAAATTTTTACTTCAAACTGCTTTGACGTTGTCAATAGTCATTAGCTGTTTCAATCACATCCATAACTTAATTGCATCCGAAAGAATTTAAACCAAGTACAAGCAGTCCGATGTTACATTAATAAGACCTAGTTGGTATAATTGTAACGGAGGGGCGGAATAATTGTAACAGTAAATGAAAACGCCCTACAATGCACGTATGGAGGTTTATTCTGCACATACTAATTAAGCAAACACATTTCCAATAGTAACATGAGACCAGACACAACCTCAGATTTTGAAGCACGGGCTTCATTTGTGAAAAAAGACTGCGCAAACATTGATGCACAACCAACTTCATAAATTATGATGAAGTGAGCTGAGTGGTAATGTCCAAATCAATAAGGAAAGCTGCTTTTGTTTGTTTCTTAACACCCAAGTAAATTTTTAAGAAGCAAATAGCTGACTATACATACCAATCTGGTGTGTGCTTATTATAAATGACTGGGACCACGTGGCTATTTCTTTTCCATTAATCATTTGGAGCATCTAGAAAATTATGCTATGTCAACGCAGTAATCAAATTAGCTGAACACATTTAACATTATACACTGAACTATCTTAAAAAGTCAAACATGTTGATGAGTAGAATTAATTTCTTTAATACATATTAAACACCACTTAAAATGCATAAGGTCTCCCCAGAAGGACAGTACATGTAGATGGTTTCAACATCATCTGGGTACCAACCCTCTCGTTTTCTCTTTACATGGCATTCTGTAAACATGTAACATCAAAAAAGCATGTTGTTTGTTATAGCAACTCAGAGGCAGCATAATTGTAACAGCTGTTATCTTTATACAGACGGGGACATCATGTCCTTTTGGTCATCTAGCAAACTAAAATTGACTCAGAAAATTACACTAATTTTCAAGGACAAATGGCCACTTAAAATGATGTATGATTTGAGTTATTGTAAATAAAAATAATGCCTTGTATCTGAAAATGACCTCACTCAAAAAAACAACTATTTCCCACGAAGGTTGTCGAATTGCACCGTTCTTTTAGCACATGGTAGGGGGCTGAATTGCGCATGTACAAACTTGAAATGGCTACTGTAGCAGCAGTGCACAAAAGGTTATTGACCCTGTTACATGTATGATGCATTACATTTTACACCGAATCACCCCTAGTTACTTAAATAGCGTAGCCTACACCCAAGTGAACATTTTTGTGAAAATCCATTGCCGCGTTCAGGTGAAAACCCAGCTACATGTGGTTGAAAAGTAAAAGTTTTCTAGATGACTAGAACGTAAACAACATGTCCGGTAAAACCCAAGCTATATTGGGGTTCGCCTATTCCCTTTGTGTCAAAATGTTTCTCAACCTAGATTTTCACCCCTCTAGACGTCTAGATTCTGGCTTTTGCTCACTGGGACAGCATATTTGGCCTGTTATATTCATTGGAAATAATGAAACTAATGAGTACATTTAAGCGTATGCAGTTGAGCGTTTAATCTATCAATCTGACTCAGTCCTAAAAAGGAAGAACATTTTTTCTTAATAACAGCGCAGGAAGCTCACGGTACAGGTGATTTATGTGTTAAGAAGGAAGCAAGTGTGTAGAGAGAGAGAGAGAGAGAGAGCGAGCATGTCACCCAGTTCATCACAAAGCTCGTCGTCTAACAACTTTATCAGTTGCTTTGTTCAAGTGAGAGTCAATTATTTCTGCAAGGTGATAGCTGAGAGGAATACTGAGCAGGGCACACTCCTTGCAAGTGCGATAGAAAAGAACACCAATACAAGTATTACATACAGCACCGTTAATACTGAAGTATTAATGCTTTTGGCCCAGCTGTTTGGTTTTAAGAGCAAATTGCAATGGGCCACAGGCCCAGTATAACAGAGGTTTTAAAATTAAGTTTAAGGGGAATGTAAAACACAATATGTAATACATATAAACAAAAACAAAGACATTTACTTACACAGACTATGATATCCATTTTCGGGCTTTCACTGTGGTTACAATAAGTACTGGATAACAGTTAAAAGCAGTCAGTTTGGTGTTGGATTCCCAAAATTGGTATTGACTGAAAACAAAACAAAAACACCCATCCTCCTTTTGCTGTCAGATTTGAGGTCAAATGAACACTTTAGGTTATTTCATAAAAATACTGGCATAACATATGGAGTTAATTTATGGTGCACATGAATACATTAGTGTTGCTTCCAGTAATATTAAACTTGAACCAAACTCCAGGGCCTGTGTAGGGAGACAGTGCAGCATAGCGGTTAAACTGAGTTTGCAGTGCCAAGGTTGTACTTAACCTCAAAACCTCAGTAAACATTAAGCTGTATGAATGGATTACTGGAGTTAAATTTATGGTGCACATACATGCATGCTAAAATGAAATATAAATCGTGCATATGAAAGCTGGGTTATATTGATACCAATTTACCTGGAATTGTGGCACAAAGGGAAATGTCAGGTTCCAAACAGCTCACAATTCAAAAGATCCATCTCATTGTTCAAAGGACAAACGTGGGTTTTTTAATTTTTTTTTTTTTTGGGGGAGGGGGGTGATGGCAGGTGTTGAAATAGTAAGAACACACGCTTGAGACAGAAATAACTGAATTGCATGCTGCGAATCTTTTGTGAGAAATTTGCATTTTCCTAAGACTCATTTTGCCTTTTCAAAGAGCACAGATATGCTGTGGGTGACTATATGGCGGAGACAACAAGGGAAAATAAAATGTACAATGCACACACACACACACACACACCAAGAGGACCAAGAGGTTTTTTTAGCAGAACCCTATACCAGAGAAAATGTCACATATAAGATGGGAGAATGCAAAGATTTGAGACAGGCCACTAAACAAACAAAACAGCCTGTACCACCCCAGCCAACATCATAAATGTGTACCACCTGTACCAGCCCAGCCAACACCACAAATATGTACATTTATAGAAGGAATGCAGCTGAGCACAGTAGACTGTACCCAGTGTGTGCCCATTTGGAATTCAGAACTCATCAACATAAGTGCCTTTTTGGAAGGTGCATAACCTGACAGAAATTACACCAGGCTGGATGATTGTGCATTAAGGGGGATAGCTGCAGGTTGATAAAGGGGCCACATGGAACTCATAATTGGCTATAACTGAAATGATTTCTTAAAAATCTAGTGAAAAGTACTGCTATGGAAGGCCTGCAATATGATATGATATCTCTTTCTTGATATCTTGTCTTGTGAAAATACAAGCACACACTGCTGCATGACTGAAGTGTCAGCTCATGAATCTATTGACCAGGCACTGCATCATACAAACACAGTCAGTAGCTTTCTAGAACTCACTCACTCTCTATGTCTCTCTGCCTCAGTCAAAGCAATATAATAGAATGTGTGCTGCCCACAGTCTCACACACACAGTGCTCTTGGACAAACAAACACAGACATACACGTAAACCACTGAACCTGACCCAGCGACATAACCCAAACCAAGAGAAAAAAAAAACCCTGGATTACTACTAGGTACCGCTGTTCTAAGAACTTGCAGACAGTTACGCACATGTTTATATACACTCATTTCTACACAAGCTCACTCAAAACACAGTTTATCTTTTCAATAGACTAAAAACCCAAATGTAGTGAGAGATTTAAAGATAAAACTGTTCCTATTCTATTACACTGATTTATGCATGTGGTGGGCCAGGCCAATGCTTTTATTCTTCAAATGACAGTGCAGAATACTCAGTCTAAATGATTTAAATGATTTAGAAAGTGTTTCAAAATAGGTGTAATTTACGATACTCAAACATAACAAATGAAGGAAAAACAACCAAAAACAGTTTAATTACATGACGATGTCAGGGATAGCTATACAACACACACTATTCTTCATACTTAGTGTGTGTGACACTGTATCTCTTTGCATGGTTCACATCTTCATTTTATGACCATCTCGGCCCCCCCCCCCCCCATATGTCTCAGAGGGCCGTGAGTGTGTCAACTGTGGTGCTACGTCTACACCACTGTGGAGACGGGATGGGACTGGACACTACCTTTGCAATGCCTGTGGCCTGTACCACAAGATGAACGGTCAGAACCGACCCCTCATCAAACCCAAACGGAGACTGGTGAGTAGGCTACTAGAAATAATACTGGAGTGGGTGTTGGGGGGTGGGGGGGCTTTGGGAAGAGGGACAAACGTGAACACAAGTGTAAACACAATTCCAGGAAAAGTGATATTTTCCCGATCAGCTTCCTGCAATTGTGTTCCTCCCTCATCCCCGGCGATCTCATGTACTACCTCCTACAATACTGCTCCTATCGATATTGTTATGGCCGATATTGTGGTTAGTAGTGCCACTACTTCTGATTCTGTCACTGATATGAGTTATTGAACTGGTTTTATTATCACTGCTGGACTGAAGGAAAAGTGAACAGGAATTGTTTAGTGGCCACAACTGATTTTGTCATCGAGCAATACATCAGTTATTACTCTATAACTCTTCATGACTTAGTCCTCAGGGACACTGTAGACTTCAGAGGTGTTTGTTAGCAGAACAAAAAAAATGCTTGGATTGAAACACAGATTATATTTCAGTTGTTCAGTGTTTCTGCTGAATAAACACTGTTATTGCAGCAAGCTACAAACTACTGCATGACATATCTCATGAGCACAGTTATCCTACTGCTTCATTCTTACTGCTTAAGACTAGAGCGTTAAATTTACAAATCAGTAAATAGCTCAGTAAAAGTAAGAGGTACATTCATTGTCATTGTGCTATACATTAAAGACCTACAGTCCAAGTATTGTATAGTAATTTTTAGGATCTAAAGTATCTGACTGGTTTTATTAGCTAGCTACCTGTAAGAATGTCAACAATCTCTTGAGAAACACTGACCTAATCAATAATTTGTTATGTGTTTTAAAATAAATCTGTATGCCTGCTCTAATGATTATATTATATCACAGGCAATTTTTTTAGAAGAGCAAAGTATAATTAAAAGCCAAAGGTACAAGTGATTTTAAATACATTTTAGAACATGTATTTTGTTAAATTATAGACAGTATCAATTACACACTTTGGGAATGAAAACATTCACTTATTAAACTATTTTTTAAAAAAATTTACAATAATCACTTATACAAATAAAAAGTGTAATATTAATTTTAATAGACCACTGCAATGGACCCTTACGTTTTTACATTGCCCCATAAACGTTCAGGTAAAAACCTGCACAAAGTTTGGCATGTAAGCTACTTTCTTCTTTGTTCCCGAAACATAACAAGTAATATGAATGAATCTTAAAAATCGTAGTTCTTTATTTTTTGACATACTATTGGTTTTGGCACCACCAGTAGCTCAACGTTTAGGGTATTCCTTTTTCAAGAGTTTTATGAGCAGTCGAAGACATGCCTTTTGTACGCACTTAGACTAATGGCAGAAGAACATTCTGAGATTATTATTATTATTGTTAAACTTCATTTAATGTCAATGTAAATCCACTGATTAAGATCACGAGGAGATAAGATTGCCTAAGAGAGCATGAATGTGTTGCGAGTGCATGATCACATCAGGTTAGGCTAATAGGCTCCATTAAAGGGAGAATTATATTTTCTCGATTATGAAGTCATGAATATATTAGGTAACTTCTTCGAAATCAAGGCCAAATTGTGGTCAATTTAGATACATAAAATTGTATTAAAGCACGAACGGGTTATCCATAGCCTATGTGATCGAACTAAAACCCCTTGTGTCTGAACTCAGTAAATTAAAAACATAATATAATATTTTCACGGAGTTAACACTGGCAATCCAATTGTAAAAATGAGACAATGCACTTATTGACAGCTGTTGCGTTCAATCGACTGATGGCAGCCTAATGTTTTCGTCAAATGACAGACATAAGCTTATATCAAAAATGCTAATAATTATTTTAGGTACGACACTAACAGAGCTTCAGATCCGAAAAACTGTTGTGTTTTTACATCTTACCTTTTGCCAATATTTTTATTTTATGCGTTTCTCTTTATGACGCCTCTTTACTAACAACAAAAAAGTAATTTAACGTTAATCTGCTAAACCGCTGTGGTTTCGGCGTTGCATATACACAAGGTGTAGGCCTATGTAGTCTATAGCCACTACCCTGTTTGATTAATTATTAATTGATGAATTAATTAAAGATATTTAAGTAAATACATTTTCCGTTCCATGCAATTAAACAATGCTTGAAACTAAAACATTAAAACGGAGTAAACACGCATTATAGGCTATGTGCCCATTTTCCCAATTTTTGTCCAGCCTACTTCATTCCTCCGAAAAGTCCATGTTTTTCCATGGAGTCAGTCGCTGCAGCATTCTACCATTTCAGCCCAAGTGTTTTCAGAGCTCGTTCAAAGGCCATCCAGTTGTTTCCTATCCGGATATCTGCCCGGGACCGATAAGGAAACTGGGCTCACGCGTGTTTCCGTCTTAAACAAACCGCACTGAATTTTCTATAGCCCGGTTGGCCAGACTTTGACATACACTGTAAAGTGATTATCACAACACTGGGACCCTGTAATGTGTAGAGAAAGAACGTGAGAGGTGTTCGGGGATTTGGAAAATAAATGGATTTATGTTCTGCCTCTCTTGTTTGTCAAGGTCGGCGCGTACTGCCCTTATGTATTGGAATGCGTGTTTTTGTCTGGTTTCTGTTTAAATTGGACCGGCGTTAGGCCTACATGCTGCTGGCTTTTAATTTGTTACGATTAACGCCCGGGTTATAGGTATTATTTTTTGTCATGAAATGGAGACAACACGCAATACATCTGGCCTTAGCACACTGTATTGAATACTTGTTAATGTTTCTTATTAAGTGTGAAAATTTAATCTGCAGTTCACCTTCAATGCGTCCACCCTCTGCAAAATGCATAAAGGCGCAATGCTCTGTATAGAATAGACCAAACATTTTAACAATACATCGCTATGTTAAGTATTTCTTATGTTTCTGTAAACACGAGACATATTGCAAAATTAAACTTGTATAAATGTAGGCCCTAATACATTTAATTAAAACAATGCACTGACTTCGGTCTGTAAGCTATTTATGCATTCAACAGGAAGACGCGTTCTTTCATGTCAGTCGGGTATTATTAGATACGCTGACTGCTGGAAAATATACATAGAAACAGAGAGACTATGCTGCATCCCAAATGCGCCACCAGCGTTTCGCGGTCCCATTCGCAGAAAAAAATAAAATAATTCATGTACCGTTTAATACCTTTATGGTGGTAAGGGGCGGATGGTATGCTGCCTACACTCGCTTCTTCTGCATGGGCCTGAAGGAGCACAGCCTGTTTGTTATCGTTCTATCTCAGGCCAATTTCAAACGAAGCTTAAATAGAAAAAAATGAATGAAACAGTTCTGTGGACATAGAAGACCAATTTGCGAATCGCTCAATGAAAGAATGTAGATAGGCTATAGTCTACACTTCAAACAACAAGGTTTTTAATGTGAATGTGTGCTGTGGAGTTCAGTTCAGGCGCTTAATCTTCAGCGTTATTTACCAGTTGGCCGATTACTTATCCAGTAATATATTCAAATAATGTATTTTTTCCCTCTCCAGTCTGCCGCGAGACGGGCTGGCACCTGCTGTGCTAACTGTCAGACAAGCACGACCACTCTCTGGCGGCGCAACGGGAACGGCGACCCGGTCTGCAACGCCTGCGGGCTTTACTACAAACTGCACAACGTAAGTATTACCACTGGCGGCAAACTGTGGCTGACTTGGTCAAGTGGGCGGACAGCTTGCATTGATTACGGCAAGGAAGGAGAGTCAAGGGCGCAAAGCCTACTTACTCTGTCAAGCACGACCCGGTGGCCGTTTTTCTTTTTCTTTCATCCTTTTTGTTTCAATGGGGGCGTTATCCCCAGAGAGACTGAAGGGAGGAGCTGTCATTCAAGCAACGGTTATTTGGAAGCAGCGCTTTGACATTTAGCGTGGCTTCTATCCCCTGGTTGGCTACTCTCGAGTTTGAATGGTTTTTCCAAAGAAAAGAATAAACAGAAAATGCATCGTAGTGTTAGTACTAACTGTATTTCACTGCTTTAAGGATTAAAGATTTAAGATTTACTTTGCATGGTGTTTTCACTGGATTGTTTAAAATACAGATAAATTACAAAATAAATTAAGGATAAAAAATAAAAGAGACTTTTCCCTTTCTTACCCAAAGATAAAGCATTCCAGTTGGATATGAACAAAGTAAATAAAAAATAATAAATAAATAAAGCTGTGCAGTTAAATTGACCCCATCCCCAAGTTTAAAGAAAGGCTTTAATGGTACCACAGAATACTGTATAGGCAGAGGAAGTGGCTGGTGTGTCTGCCGACACATCTAACCTCTGCTTATGTCCACTATACAGGTGAACCGGCCCCTGACAATGAAAAAGGAAGGCATTCAAACTCGCAACCGCAAGATGTCCAACAAGTCCAAGAAAATGAAGAGAGGCGGGGATGGGTTTGAAGAGTTTTCCAAGTCCATGCATGACAAGACCTCACCCTTCAGTGCGGCAGCCCTGGCTGGGCACATGCCACACATGGGTCACCTGCCACCCTTCAGCCATTCTGGGCACATGTTGCCCACCCCAACCCCCATCCACCCCTCGTTTGCCCACCCACACCACTCAAACAGGTCACCACACTGGGCAGAGCACCACTGACATCCTACCCACCGCACTCCTCCCTCCGCACTCTCTTCTAAACTGCTGGAAGGGGAGTGGGCAGAATTTGTTAGCTTTCCGGACTTTTTTAATGTGGAAAGCATCAGGACTATTTTGACCTCATTTGATTAAAAAAAAGATATAAAGGCAGCTTGTCTGCCTCCATCAAGTGGACAAAGAAGAGGGTGAAACTAAAGAGCCGTTTTCACTGTTCCCTTTTCCTGTCTTGCACAGAAGCCAGAGAGGGTGTTAAGACAAATGATTTGGGACTTTTTACACCCACCTTCCCCCTACAAGGATAATTTCTGGCAAATCAGGTTCTGAAGCTGAACCCCCCCCCCCCCCCATTGGTATCACCTGAAACTGGAGGATGCGAGGCTACTGCTGCCCAAGATGAACTCTGTGTGGTAGTCCCTGCTAAATTACTGGTGTTCTGCCTCACTCCATGGACCAGGACCTGCTGGGGTCACATCTGTAGAAATTGTGAATATTGCTGACACCAGGAAAGTACGTCCATATATATATATATACATATATATATATTCTGGATTACTGATCATGGACATTGCATATTTTTAAAGGACTTTATGAAAAGCAAAAGAAACAAAAAAGTTTATAAACCTAAATTTAAATGTTTATTATTCTTATTGTTATTAAGATAATTTATTTTCACAGTTTTTATTATTTTCTTTCTCAAAACGTGTTGTTATTCTAATTTTATTATTACTATTGATTAAATCGAACACTGATTGATTTGGCCAAGATTTCATTCCTGAATTGAATGAAGAATGACCTGAAGCTGAATGGTCATTTTGTTTTTCATAAAATAAAGACATTGGGTTTAAGACCGATTTTGTAAAATCTTTGAAAACAGGTTAATCTGAATTATTTTGTTTCTGTGAAATGCAAAGACTGCGATGCAGAGATGCTTTTGGTTACACAGCAGTTTAAGGGACAGCGATGTCTCCCAGGGTTCGATACACATTACAGAGTTCCCCGCACCACATGGGGATTTTTTGGTGTGGTTGTAAGGAGGGTGTCAGCTCATTGTCTTCACCCAAACGTGGCCTCAGCACTAAAATACACTGCCCTCTTTACTTTCTGATTTCCTAAAAATCAGTTCTCTGTGTGTGGTACGGCATATCGTGGTTTTGTGTTGTACACTTGTACATAATTTGCATGAAACCCATTCATATGCATACATCAGAAAACTGTTTGGACTGAAACTCACAGCTATTCAGCAAAGCTCTCAAAGGTGAAAGCTCATTCAAAATACAAATAGCATTACATGCTATATTGATTGTAAATAGTCTGTGAGACAATTATTTTGCCTGCAAATTAAATAGCTCAGTATTATTAAATCTTGAGCTAAGAGGCCCAATTGGTGTATTTTCTTTAGCAAGCACATCACATCTGTGGTCTGTAATTACAGTTTGCCTCACCACAGAGAAAAATCCATGCATTACATTGTATGTCTCTCTACTAGATATGGGATTTATGCCATGGCATAACATTTTGTATATGTACCTGTGATTACATTGCAATCTGTCCAGTCATTAAATCTCTTCATTAACAAACTCAAAAGGCCATTTAAAAAGGTCTATTCCAAAGGGCACATTTGCCCTGTAGCAGCTTTGATTTGATTAAGACAGAAATGGGTTGCCAAACTGGGGGCAGGAACCTCCTGGAGTCTGTACAAAGGGGTGTTTGACATGAGAAAATTTGGGATGCTCCATGTTAAGAAACTGGGCTTGGGACCAAAAGGCTGCAGTTTCAAATCTAAGACAGGACAGTGCTATTGCACTGCAAGCGAGGTACTTAACCAGAGGTGCCGCAGTGCAGCATGCACCCATCCATAACACTGCAGACAATGTCACCTGTGTGAGCTTCCCTGGCTTAAGGTCGGGCTACATAAAAAAGGTAATACTACCTCCCACTCATCTACCAGTCATCTTTCATCCAATTTGGGTTCTTTTGTGGTGGTGGCCATTCTCCTAAAACCTGGGTCCAGATGTGAGGTCCTTTCTTTACTTGTGGATTTTCGCAGCAGTGTCTATATGTGGAGGGAAGCAATGCTGACCTCCACAGTCACCTTCTCTCTCACACACCTGCTGCCTCTTGGCACAGGGACACAGCTGAGGTGATGTTGGTGTTGTAATCATAATATTATTGGTGCACTGCAGGGTTTACCTTCTTGTGACTTAGACCAAGGCTGTATCAGATGCAGTCAAAGCACCTGATACACACACACACAGTCTCTTTTTGTACTTGGATTGTTTTCAACATTCTTAACCCTCTCCTTCCCAGCATGCATCTTTCCATTGCCCAGAAATGCTAAGTGGAGTGAGGGGAAGGACATTGGGTCTTTAGTGGGAAAGAAACAGGAAGGAAAGGCAATCAGGCGACCCGTGAGCAAACATGTGTGGGGGCAGGTTGGAAGCTTCACACAGATGCGTTCACAGCTGAGGGCTCCAGGAAACAGCCTTTGGCTCTTTATTTTCTAACGGTTTAACAAATTGAGGAACTGAGGAAATCATCGCCAGGGCCAACAGCTAATGAGAACAGCACATTAGGGCCCATTAGAACAGGCTGTGCCGCACCAGAGCAGTGTTTTCCTGCAGTCGATCCCTGAAGATTATGGTATGAGCATGACAAGCCCAGGGAAAAGGCAGGAGCAGCCTCTCTGCAGACGGCTAGAGTGACTTAGCAGGTTGGAACGACCGTGTCGCTGACAGGAGCCAATGGGAGTTTTCTTTTGCTCTTTTGGCTTTGCCCCAAGAGTACAAAATGGGCAGCGAACTACAATGAAGCCTTCACAAGGAACAAAAAGACTTCCACAGAAATAAAAAAGCCCCCCACAAACATCATAGGGGCGGGAAGAGAGTGTGGAAAAAAGGCCCCAGGAGTGTGAGCCGCTCTGTCTGCCGGTCATGAGCCACTGGGAGGATCTCTACACTGTGACACGTGTCTCTTCACCTGCATCTCACTACATGAGGTGATAGAGTCAGGGATGTTGACTGTTACCAGAGGCTGGCAGGTTCAAATCCCTTCTGGAGATGCATCAATGTTTTTGTATGCTTAAGGAGTGCTTACCCTGGACTGCATCAGATAAAATATCCAGACAGCATATACAGACAGTATATGTGTGGTCTAGTTAGGGTCAAATTCCTGTTGATAGTAATCATGTATTATTATGTATATCCTTACACTTGTGCATTACCAAAACATTCCAAAAGACTTTTAACTGAAATGTTAAAAATAACACGTTTAAACATCTCTTTTTTGGACTGCTTGATGGCTCGTTCGGTTAAAGAACCACACTGGCGGGCAAGAAAGAGCATCATGGCCTTGGATCAAATCCAGACCATGCCAGCGCCAACGGTGGCTCATAGCTCCATAGGGCAATGCACAATTGCCAACTGCCGATTGTGTCTCCCAGGGGACGGGAGGGTTAATCTGGGCAGGCTTCTGTGTTCATTGTTATCTAAAAATCATATTTTTAAAACAGAATTTTAGTCATTTTAAGAGAATATAGGATGGCACCTAACCAAATGCATTTTAACAAGCACATACACATACGTGCTCAAACACTACGGGGCAACAATTAATAAATTGAGGAAAAATGAAATATATTTAATCTCTGTACATTTTATTTGGAGAGTTTTCACCCTGGCTGGAGCTTCAGTAGAGAGCAATACAACAGTGATTGCAGAGCACAATAAAGAGGAGAAAGCTCCTAAATAAAACCATTCATGCATGCTGCTTTCTTTCTTCCCTTAATCCACCACATGAAGTCAGGAAACACTGATCATTTCTGCTCAATGAAATGCAAATCTCTTTCCTGCATCATGCTGAAACTCAGTCAGCATGCAGTCATGAGTTAGACCAGAATGGGCCCAGTGGGACTTGATGCAACTTTGGGGTCACGATGACAAAATAAATCTATGCCCTACAGGTTCCCTTTCTGGGTAGAAACTTTGGGATCCCACTTTTAAGAAAAAAGTTTAAGAAAAGCACCCCATACACATCATGGGTAACCCACCCCCCCACCACCCCTTGAGAATTATGGGAGTTCTGTTCTTCCCAACCATTGTGACCCCAGAAGCACATGCTGCATGCCATAACATAGATTGGCATGGTACTGGACTGCATGCAATGTGTATCGTTTATACAATGGGACAGAAAGACTCCGATCATGAAAACACATGAAAATAAAGAGAGGTGAAGCAGCAGACTCACGGGTGAGATCTTTAAAAAAGAGCCTGTGTTGGGGTCCCATTAATCAGCTTCCTGAGAGGTTTACAGGCCCAGGGCCTGCAGACCTCCTTACCCCCCTCCTCCCCTCTCCTCTCCTCTCCTCCCCTCTCCTCGCCTCTCCATTTGTTTTTCCTGCAAATTAAATTAATGGAATCAAACAGAACGTGAGCATTCACCAGGCAGAGCAGAGCTGGGGAGATGATAATAAAAGATGAAAGAAAAAGAGAATGAAGTTCAGCCCCAGGTCTCTGTGATGGTGCATGTGTATGTGTGTTTGTATGTGTGTGGCAGAGAGGGGGCGGGGTTACAGGCTCCAGAACTCTGAGAGGAGCCATTTTATGGGCTAGACCTGCACTGTTCCGCAGAATGAGCCCCCCCAATCCTTTGCAGAAGGGGTGCAGACATGAACATTGACTATACTTATAAGCCATATAAAAGGTTGTAAAATGAAGGACATATTTTTTTATTTACTGGTAATATATCTACCATGGATGATTCAGTGATCACATGTAATTTGGTCACCTGTCCACATGCTGTACTAGCTTCATTTAAATAGGCATTGAGCATCTGAGGTGGAAAGAAAATCAGAAATGCCCCTCAAATCCACAGTGGTACACGCTACTCAGAGGGATTTGAATGTTATTGACATGCTCTTTTACACAGCACGAGCAAGACTGAGAACATGACACCTGGCAACCCGCAGAGCGAAACTGTGCCACGACTCACAGGAGCAGGGGGATGTCAGGTCAGAATCATTTTCTCCAGTCACAGAGATTGCCTGTGATGATGGATACAATTTATGGACTCTGAGATGACAGGGAAGATTGCAAGCCCTGAATTTGGCTGTAGAAAGTGAGTGAGCAAGTTAGTGAGTGAGAGAATATATCTGTAAAAGAGGGAGAGAGCACAGTGAGTGAATGAGTGATGGACAGAGTGAAGGAGTGAGTAAGCAAGGGAAGGGCATAGTTATTTACGGGTGATTGCTTCAATTAGCTGGAGTTGTGCAGTGAACATGAAAAAGAACAAAAAACAAAAATAGCAACAAAAAAGCCGAAACCTTCAAAAAATAGCTTCATGATAAACAATCCCCCTCGAGTCATGAATGAGCCTGATTCTCCTCAGAGTTCAATGGCAACCGCAGGCCCCCATTCTTCCTGGCTATAGGATACTTGTGCTCTTAAATGCCTTGCGAAATGAGCCCCCAACAACAGTCAAAGTCAAAGCGGTAGAGCTAGTCTTGACATACTTCTCCTTTCAGCAGGCGCCAGATTCATAGAAATGCAGTCCCTTGGGAGTACAGCATCAAAATGGAGGGGTGCAGTTTTAGCAGTTCTGAAGGGTGGGGGAAGAACACAGCACACCACTGACACACACACATACACACATATGCTGCCAGCACCTGGTCTAGCCTGCCCACACATTTGTCACATCAAACCACAAGCACCGCAACACACATTCACAATCAAACAAACAGAAAGCTTGCAGCCATGCTGTTGCACCAACAAGCCTCTGGTTAATGGCTGTACTGTGGCCAGGGCAGCAGTGTGGGAACATGACAGAGACCCACTTACAATGTGGGAACATATGAACTGAGTCCTTCTGGCGACAGGTGGTCACATTGCCTTCAATGTGTCATCTCATTCCATGGCCACTCATTATAAAACCACTTTTTAAATTTCATTTGTAGAGCATTTTCAGGAGAGCATTTCGAGGAATGCAAACGCAGGGGAAAGGGGCATGACACATTTCCTAACCCATTAATGTAAAAGAAAGTTGCAGTTCTCGTAAAAACTAGCAGCTGAGTGCACAAGGATCCAGAAACAAATAAATTCCCGACTCATGTCAAAGAACCAAGGCTGACAGGAAACAGAGACAGTCTAGTGATAATTTGAACATACAATTCAGAATCTAAGCAATGAATCTGTAATATACTGTAGGCAATGACCTGTATTGTGTGTTTAAGAAAGAGAAAATTATATAGTATTTATTTATTTATTTATTTATTTATTTATTACGATTTATGTCACAATTATTCATATCGCTTTATTCTTTTAAATAAAATGCAACAAAACATATCTGCATGAACATGGTCCTTTTAATCTTAATATCAAACTTGTGGCCTCCCATGGCTTCTAGTTTCACAGGGATATAAAAAATAGTTAACAAATAAAAAAACGTTGTGTTATCCATCACCATTGTGAAAGGCAAAGAACTCCCAGAAGAAACAAGACAAAGAGTTGTTGATATTTATAGGTCAAGAGATGATTACAAACAAATAAATCTAAAACTAAAGAAATTACTTTGCATGATTAGGTAAAAAAATTATGGACTTTTAAACCACTGGTTAGATGTATACTAATAACTAATAACAATCTGGGCCAATAATGAGCAATTAAAATAAAAATGCTGTTAGGCTAACACACTAATAAGTGATTACATTCATTTCTCAATTTTGTTTGCTCACTACCTGTTTTTGTCTATCTATCAATAAACACATAAAAACAGTATGAATTGAATAATCAGCTATACAGAGGATTGGTTTCAGTGTTCTGTAGTTTACTTTACTGGTACCGGAGATGCCCTCGTGGGTCTCTGGGCAAGAGCCCTACACCTGTGTCACTGTTAGTACCAAAGGAAATATTTTCCAAATTGACCTGTAGATCACCCTTGACCCAGAGCATACACCTATTTTCATGTCTCATCCCACAAGCCACCCACTTACTATTAGGCTCCACCTTACTACAGCTGAATTTTAGCTTCACTGAACCCAGACTTTCCCAAGTATAAAAAACAGGAAGCGAAAGCCTTTTACAGGAAACACTTATGGAGACCCCCCACCCCCCCCCCCCCCAAAAAAAAAATAAATTAAAAAAAATAATAAATAATAATAATAATTCTGAGTAATGGGGTGGGGGGCCATGTTAAAGGGGAAGTGATGAAAAGATAGGCAGATAGAAGAAAGAGAGTTCTAAGGTGAAATATTCTCAGAAGGCACAGAGAAGTGAAAGATAGAAAGAAAGAGTGCAATAGATAAAGGGGTGGTTTCATATTATTGGTAGTGGTTAAGAGCTAAATTCATTGCTTCTTTTTGTGGTTTCATAATGGAGAGAACAAGGCACTGCTAAAACAGCAGCATAAAGCCCAGCACCTAAAGTACAATGAACTACAGCAGCACATATACAGGTGATTTCTACTCCAGTCTAATTGTATCTCTGTTTCCATTACTGTCAGCTGTTGACTTACAGAAAGTAATTAATAAAAACTATCAAGTTAGTCCATAAACACTACAAGCCTCTTCTGGCTAGTACAGCAGCTTTCCAATTCAGAAACTTGCCAGCTTAAATTAAGTCAGCCGTTAGTAGAGGAGTGTTAAGCTTGGGACTGACATAAAATATTTTTCTTTACTAAAACAAACAGAATATAACTGGCTTTAAATGAAAGCTGATCACATATGCGTTTGTAATTGTTACATTAATTTAATTAAATCCAATGTCATAATGCACATAAAGGTACTGTAACAACAACAGGAACAACCATTGTATTATACATAACTGAGTGTAAAGAAATGAACAACTGAGGAATGACACTTTCTTAAATTAAAAAGGTGAAAAAAGCTATCAAGAAACATATTAGTAAGAAATTTCTTTATGACTGCTATTTTTGCTAAAGGGTCAAAAACTAGTATCTATATCCCAGAGAGCCTCAGAACAGCTTATCTAGTGTCTGTGTGCCTGGGATATATATATAATAATAAAAAAACACCTGTGTTGATGCTGCTCTGAGTATATAAGAACACACATGAATTATCATTGCTGCCTGTGCCCTTCTATCACTGCTCTGGATCTGTTCTTTATTGTAACGTTGTTATGTGAAGGCTGTGTTTTAAGAACGTTTACAGTCACATAAAACAGGAAGTATTGCTGTTTAAAATGATACCCACTGGCTTTTGATGAAGAAACCAAAAAGAAAAAAGGAGTGTACAATGCTTTCAAGTGCACAGTGATAGGACAGGAATTGCAGACAGGCACTATAGGATGGTGTTACTTTCAAATGGAGTACAGCCCTCCATTTCCTTTTGCTGGAAGCACACAAATTCATCCCTCCATCTCCACCCAACTGGCCCTTTTTATGCTATCCACAGTAGCAGAGAGAAAACTCCTATTTATGAAGTAGGGTGAGAGTTAACAAGCCGTGTTCAGTGTGAGCTCAAGGGGACTCGCTCTCTCAGTGTGAGTGCAAGGGGACTCACTCTCTCAGTGTGAGCTCAAGGGGACTCTCTGTCAGTGTGAGCTCAAGGGGACTCTCTCTCTCTCAGTGTGAGCTCAAGGGGACTCACTCTCTCAATGTGAGCTGAAGGGGACTCGCTCTCTCAGTGTGAACGCAAGGGGACTCGCTCTCTCAGTGTGAGTGCAAGGGGACTCGCTCTCTCAGTGTGAACGCAAGGGGACTCGCTCTCTCAGTGTGAGTGCAAGGGGACTTACTCTCTCAGTGTGAGTGCAAGGGGACTCTCTGTCAGTGTAAGCTCAAGGGGACTCTCTCTCTCTCAGTGTGAGCTCAAGGGGACTCACTCTCTCAATGTGAGCTGAAGGGGACTCGCTCTCTCAGTGTGAGCTGAAGGGGACTCACTCTCTCAGTGTGAGTGCAAGGGGACTTACTCTCTCAGTGTGAGCGCAAGGGGACTTACTCTCTCAGTGTGAGCTCAAGGGGACTCGCTCTCTCAGTGTGAGCTCAAGGGGACTCGCTCTCTCAGTGTGAGCTCAAGGGCTCGAGGGACTGGGCGTTGAGATGCCCTGCTATCCTGTTTCGCTGCTGACAATGGTCTGCAGCTCTCCCCTGGCAGGTAACCTGAGTGGGTGAATCTAGGCCAAGGAAGGTGCCAAGAGGCGGGCACCTACAGTGTGTGTCACTGGATCGGTCCATTAAACCCCAGTGGGAAAGATGTCCAGCCAGCAGCATGTCTACTGGCCTTGGATATGTATGCCTAATGGCCTTTACATTATAGTGCTGGACCCCAGACTCAGGCCGGCTCGTATAAAACTCTGTAGCACTTTTACACTACAGTCAGCACCAACTGTACAGCTTGGCTGAACTAGGCACAGTATGATGGTCTGCCTTCTCCCCAGATCCAGAAATGCAGCACACCCAGAACTGTAGTCAAACTGAAAGCAGGCATCAGGTCATAAGAAAACCAGATTTGTTCTCATAGCAGGCTGTTCTGCCAACCTACATCTGCTTCCAGTCCTGTTTCTAGTCTCTGTGAAAAAATGATTGACAGTCTTTGTGAAAAACATCAAGATAAATTTGAGATGTGTGATTGAACTGCTGTACCCATTTAAATACTACATGGACTGGGAAGGCCTCCATAAGTTTAAAGAGAGGGCATGGTACAAAGTGTGTAAGGGAGAAAAGCCTTACAATAAATGCCCTGATTGTGCAAACCAAAGTAGTTGTTTTCCCACATTGAACATGGAATGAATGAATTCTGAAGACATAGAGCAATGAAGGCTTATCATGTCTGCAGCTACTCTGTGATCGATTTGTCAGCCTGGCCCAGGAGACGGACTGCTAGGCCTCATTACCATTCCCTTTGGCTTGACGCTCAAGCTGAACAGCATGTCGCCAAGCAGTAGCGTTCCCAGACACCCCGGGCCAGTTGTATGCAGGCTGTGCTGGTATTTGTTGTGTCTGAGCCCGGTTGCCCTCATGGCCTCCACTGTCTCCCCAGTGTCTGTTCCACTTCAGGAGCATTCGCGCTCCAGTTGTAGCTAAGAGAGGAGTGTCATGCATTTCTTAACTGCAAACAAACAAACATAGGAGCCAAAATGGCTGCCATATGAACTCATGCTTGAGATTAAGTGCTACAATGGGCAACCCTTCGGAGAACAGCTGTACAGTTTGTCAGAGAAAGGTTAAGGAGGTTACAGATGTCGGGTGTCACCCTGACGAAACCAGTAGTCTTAATTAGGAATCTGAACACCCACACCCTCTTTTCAATAAAGTGTCTGCACAATTGACCCACTTAGTGTGATTTCATGCCATTTTAAAATTTATGATTGATCAGTGTAGGATACCATCTAAAACACTGTACAGCATCCAACAGACCAGCACGGAAGCTACATATACTGTTCAGCTCTTTAAAAGGAACACTACACAACAACTAGTGTGATCATACATGCATTTTCACAAATTAGGCTTGTCCTCACAGGCCTGTAACATATTAATATTATTTTTATTATTTTTACAGGACAGTGGACAGTCTGCACTCCTTTTTTTTTTTTTTACTTCATCCAGGCAGGGGAAAAGCAGAGCATTGAAAGCATTGATTCAATCAAATACACTTTTAAGGGCACATGCCGGTTTGAAACATATGCAATTCAATAAAACCAGACATACATTTTTTGCAGATTCAATCAACCATAATATTTTCTTTTATTAGCGATAAAGACAGAAAAATCCAAAAAACAGGAGACGATGTGGCCTGAAAACTGCGGTGCCCAGGCTGAAGGCAGAAGCTTGTTTCAAAGAGCCAGCGAGCTTGGGATAGTGTGAGCAAAGTAGCCCTTGCATAGATACAGTACAATGCTGGATTAGTTCAGAGGCTTTGATTGAATTGCATACGCCCTCATACAGTTTAAGTGTTTTTGACTGAATCCAGCCCAGCAATAGATAGTGAGAGAATGACAGTACTAAAAGTACTATGGCAAGGAATCAAACTGCAAGCCGCTGGAGGGATTGGTATATGGGTACAGACTGCACTACCTGGTCTCCCAGATCATTATGCTTTCCTTCAAAATGAAATGTCTATATGCTCTGTCATCTCCATGTGTAATGCCTTCTCACATTCAAAGCCCTTTTTCTCAATATAAGAGAATGACTAAGTACCCAATGAGAATGAATAAGGTAGTATGGCCAGGCTAGAAATATACCTTCAGAAAAGAGTGGGAGACTGCTGTATTTAAGCTATACCTGTAGATGTGCATAGAACAATGGGTACGGGTGCACAAAGCTGGCTTTGGATACTATTCAAGAAAAAAGAATGCTGTCTGCACAAAATAGACCAAATATCAGACATACAAAATTGAAAAGTAAAAAGCACGAAGTATTTTTCACTTTTTAATTTGTATTTCCACAATAATAAATTAGGATATTTGCTGTCCATTTTCTGAGCAGTGTACAGGCAGCATTCTGTCCACTTGAGGAAAGTAAGAAGATATGTGTTAAAAAGAGTTCTGAAAAGGGGTTTTATTGGTGATCCTATTGAGTGCCACATTGTCTGCAATCATTTGCCCTTCCCAAAGACCTACACCACACACTTCCTCCCTGTTACCCTATCCCAGCTGAACAGAATAGGCTTGCATGAGTCCTACAGATGCTGAGCAGTGTCAGTCCTGTTTTAGACAGAGATTTTTCAGAGATCACACTAATATTGCTGGTATGAGAAACAGTCCTGCCTGTTCTGCGAGATGTTGCGACACTGGCATCCTGTAGCCCTTATCTAGCCAGACTAATCATTATGCAGATAGGCATCTGAAAACCATGGCAATAACAGCTACCAAAACACGCAATGAGTGAAAAAGAAAATACCGCAGCTTCTACATAAGAACCAGTAACAACTGCTCATATCTTGCTCTGTCTCTCTCTCTAGCTCTCTCTCTGTCTCTCTCTCTCGCTCTTCATAGGCTCCCGGAGTGCCTCCACCAGTCTTGCCGACATCTACACGCCTATATCAACACCTTGGCCTCTCTGTTTGCCCTCTTGTTGCAGCCTCCTCCATTTCTCTCCTTCAGATTCCCTCCAAATGTAGTTGTCTTCAGCAAGCGCCACAGCCCACAACAGTGCCACTCTTCTTCTCAAACATCCATCTGACAAAAAGATGACATCATTCATACCATTTGCTCTAAATATGCAATTATGTAACCATTAATAATATTTCACAGTATAGAATCACCGGTTTTGTTGAATGACATTCCAATTTCCTCTATCCTTTATTGCTTCTTTATTTCTCCACTTGCCTCTTTGATGCACAAATACACATTCACACCTAGACACACACACACACACCCTTAAAGTTAGACATTCTGCATTCATCAAGGAGATTTGAAACGCGTGCTAATTTGTAAATAGATATTTTTTCTTCGAAAATTTGGCCAATGATATTCAGAAGATGTTCTCTTTGTGGAAAACGTGTGATTTGCACAAAAAGTGAGCAATAAAAAGAAAAAAATCACACTTTTCTATGATAAAATTGCAGAGGAAATACATGTCTCTGTAACTGAGTCCTAGGTCTATCTTAGTGAGTGGAATAATGAAAATAAGTCAATGACAGATGCATTTATTAATTAACAGTGTTGGCAGGTTAAATTTAGTTGGACTGTCAGAAGCAGTTTTCACATCTGAAAACTGCTCTTCACCAGTCAATTTCCTCTCACTGATGCCTTATCTTTCACAGTGTGGTAAAAACCTTGCTTTGAACTTCCATTTCTGTGTACCCTTCCAGCACTATCCACGTACTCTTATGAAATCGACAGCTTGTTTGATTCAGATACAGATACAGAAAATTGTGTTATTTGAACAGATACAGATATAGATACAGATAGTGCTGTCTCTGCATACCCCTACTAGCCTCAGTGCCTCAGTTCACCAGTTGAGCTGCAAAGTTGCTGAGTCAGACGAACATGCATCATAAGTGGCTGACGTACACAGTTGTGTGCTGCCCTTCAGCATGGTATGGATGGTATTTGCCCTCAACACAGGGAGTTGTTAATACATGAAATAACTTGCCAGATCATGCAGTAGAAGCAGAAACCTTTGGGTTGTTCAAGATCAGGAGAGAGACAATGTCAGGTTACTCTCTAGACAGTAGACAACAATGTTGAGCCTACTTTGGATGGGCTGGATGGCCTATGTTCTTATGTGCCTGTTCATGACTTGTTGGGGCCTTTGTGCATCTCATACAGCCTGTGTCTCTCACATGTCTGTCTATTTCTTTGTTGGAGGCCATGAAACATATGGCTCTAATTCACTCCCACACGCCACCTCCCAACTAGCCAGTCCATCGCGGGTGGCTGTCAGTCACAGCTTGGAAATCATAACACACACAGGCATACACATATACATACCACACACACATACACGCACATGCGCCCACATGCTCACACTCACATGTACATCTGCACACATACACACACACACACACACATTGAATGACTGAGGGAGGCCATAGGCTGCATGAAGTAGCTCCCCCATGAACAGACACTGGCATTAGAGTAACAGACCACACTGGCTGCACAAGAGCTCCAGGGCTCTGTCTGTCTGTCTCACTCTTTCTCTTTGATTGGTCCGGGTCAATGGTAAAAATATAGCAAAATATGAACTCAAAAAATAATCACAATATCTAAATTAAGAGGATGCCAAAAGTCAGGCTCTCATTTTCCTCCTCTCTTAGAACCAAATGCCAAATGTCTTGATTGTATGTCATATTATGTACTATGTAATGTATTGACTGTTGAATGTGGAATTGTGTCATTGCAATTTTTCAACATGACAAATAACATTCTTCTAATAACAACTCAATTTTAACACACAGACAACACAAAATTTGTAACAAGAATTGTTTTAAAGTTTCTGTCACACCAAGGTCTTAAGAATGAGAAAACAATAAAAAACTATATCACACATCTCACAAAATATAAAATACTTACATAATTCCAAGCAGACCAAATCAGAAAACCAAACTGCCAGGCGTTAGAGTTAACAATTAATAAATATTATATTCCGGAACTGTCACAAAAATGACAGTGACATAATCATAACAATATTGTCTCTCTAGAGAGAGGAAGGAGGTGTTTTCTGTCTTATGTAATAGAATACCTCAATACCCGACTGTTCTAGAAACATGGTCAAATAAAAACGTGTAGCTGCGGGACTGATTGGGCCCATGATGTTGTCCATCAAAGTTACCGACCAAAGAATGGAAGTTCTTTTTCACTTTAGAGTTTCCATAGGGAGATTTCTGGTAAATCCAATCCTTGTTTGAATCTGGATACACCAGCCTCTGTTTACCAGAGTAATGGGGCAATGTGATTGATGACTTGATGAAAATTTTTAGCTTTTAAACACATTTTACAGGCTGAAGATATGTTAAGAAATGTTTGTTTTATTACTGTTTAATTAAGAGGAATGGTTTCTATACCATGGGTGCCATGCTCAGTCTCAGAGGGCTACATTCAGATAAACCACGGAATAAGCACCATGATTCTCCTTGTGGAATCACTGCAGGCGTGTGTGAGAGAGAGCGGAGCTTCTGCTTAGAAAAGTGTGGGGTGAGTTAACTCTTGGGTTTGAGGATGACAGAAAGTGTGTGAGTGGGTGCGTACGTGTGTGCATGTATGTTTCTGTGTGCTTGGTGACAGTGCGCTCCAGTCCGAGCGAGTTGTCCAACTGGCTGTGCACACTGGCTGTATTGTCCTGCACCCTGTCTGCACAAATGCTGTCAGCCCCATTTCCACAGTGAGGACTCACCCAGCCACATGCCCCTGGTGGGCCCCTGGGGCCGCCCATTACTCGGGTGTTGTGTAAATAAAATGACACTGGCTCACACACTCGGCCAGGATTTGATTTATCAGAAGCATATATTGGAGATGGCAGGACACCCAAAATTGTGGGTAGTGCTGGTACCTCTTCTTTATAATTAAACACAGAGGGGAGAGCAAGCATTTAGAGAACTATTTAAGCGTTCATCTTGCATGTATGTGTTTGTGTGTGTGTGTGTGTGTCTGTGTACATGTACATATGCGTGTCTGTGTATGCACATGTAAATGCATATGGGTGAAAATGTGCATGATTGTGAATGTATATGTGTGCATTTCTGTGTGTCCTGCACAGGGTTCATAATTTCTCTCTGTGTTTGTTCAGCTCTCCATTGTGGCTGCTGCAGTCATACCAGGTCAACCTGCAGGGGCCCCTATTGTGTGAGCAAGAAAACCCCAGACGCATGGACACTCACCTATAGACACACCCAGGGGACACAGTTCTGCCTATTTCTATCACAGGAAGTAAGGCTGGAGTCAGCTTGCATCCCACAGATCCTGGGTCTCATGGCTGGAAGCAGGGGGGGGGGGGGGGGGGGGGCAGGCTAGAGATAGAGACAAAGTTTGATGGTTACTGCCAATGTTGAACAATCAGTAATTTATCTCATTAGGGGTGACTACAGTCCATAGTCTTCCCTAGGAATTGAAAACTCTGAGCTACATTTCAGGTAAGCAACACTTTTTAACTGTTAAAAGGAATACAACCATATAAAGTATAATAATTAAAAACTGAACATGGGAGGGTGCAGTGTGTGTAGTCAGTGTGACATTCATATAATGGAATGAAACACATATGAAAACTGCTTTCAATATCAGTTTTTCAATACCTTGTTTTACTTTTTCCATTTAATGCTTAGACAGTTGCATGTTAAATATTGTATCACAAATTGGACATACGGTGTTGTTTGTCTGTTTAATGGATCTATCTACAAAATCTCTTTGTCTCACTCAATGAAATGAAACCAGGTGTATTGTGGAATAAAAGCAGGTAAGAAAAATTATGACATTCTTTGGCAAGGGGATCAGTGCACCTCCTCGATCAGGACTAGTTGTGGTCTATTTGCAGGGACAACAATTAATGCAGACAGACCCCTGCCCCACTCAGATAACACCCAAATGATCAGCCTCCAGGGAACAGTCATAAATTATAAAGACAGGACGCAAGCAATAAGAAAGCCCATCCCACCTACCCTATTAAGGACCAGCAATACATGACTTATTCACTGCCACCATGGAAAATAAAATTAAACTGGGCACACAGCTGCGTACCATGATATAAACGGTGACTCTACAATTCACTTGACTTAGCTGTCATTTCATAGCAAATTTCTACAATCTACTCTGTTATTTTTATATATATATATATATATGTATTTCCATACATTCTCACTGTGTCTTACAAATATGCTTAGCAAGCATAATTTAAAACCTGGATAAAATGCTAAACTAATTAGCCATTTCAATAGTATAGCTACCTGTTATTTTGTTTTTCTCGTCTGTAGAATTAATTTCACCACTCCACTCCTCCATTCCCCTCTCACATCCTTCCATCCATTGCTCATCATGGTCTCACAGTTATGCTCCTGTAACCTGGGTACTTTCTGGCTTTGCAGTATACAGGTAACCATTAGTAACATCAAATCACTGCAGGGGTAGGGAAGAGGGGTATTAGGTTCCCCCATGTTTTCATACATTCACTCCATTACTGTAATATGTCGAGAGCCAATTAACTAATGCATAAAAGCAAACTGATACGTATAATGAACAACTATGCACAGTGAATTAGGGTCAGAGAGGATACAAAAGCAGGCACTCATGTGTGGGTGCATGTATGCACACACACTCAGACACAGACACACACACACACACACACACACAGACAGACACAGAAAAAAACATTGATTAGTTAGTTAGTTAGCTAGTTAGTTCATTTTATTTGAGAAGTTGATAAAGACAATGTCTTGCATTGTCAAGGATGACACAAAGTTATAAACTTATTTCCATTCTGGTCCTTGACGGTTAGCAGTGATGCAGTTTCACACTTTCTCCTCTCTCACATGACAGCACTGTTAACCTTACACTAATTCAGTTCAAATGCAAACAGGCGTAGGTCTTCATTCCACACTTAAACCATATCAAGTGTATCAAAGCTGGGGCTCCAGAGGGGTCATTCCACGGCCACCCAGGGCCACACACCCAACTCAATTAGCCTGAGAGGCAAAGAGGGAGCCAGGCTGTCTCCCCCCAATTTGGTGTCAGTCTGTGTGTAGTGTGCATGAGTTTAAAACTCTGTGCTTATGTATTTATATATATGCATAAGTGTGTGTGCGTGTACGTGTGTGTATGACCATGTATTAGCGTGTGTATGTATGACCATGTGAATGGCAGTTTCGTGGAGGCCATGGAGGTGGGGCACAACATAGGAAATGTGTGAGTGTGCATGTGTGTGTGTATGTGGACAGAGAAAGTGAGAAAAACAGAGAGTAAGAGATTGTCTTGTGAGCATTACAAAGAGAAGACTCTTTCATAAAAACACAGAGAAATGTGAAGGGTCATGTGCATGCTGGCTATAAAGCAGACACTGTGTGCAGTGACATCACTTCTCGCCATTAAAATAATAAAAATATATGAAGGGCATTTTCATTTTCAGAACTGAACAGTGCAGCCCTTTAATGTGCATAGCCCTCAGGGGTCACTGCAGCAAGCGGACGTGCGGCTGCAAAAACGTTGGGCAAATGCGTGACCCACGCTCAGGCGCCACCCCCTCTACTCCCTCGGGCAGCTACGATGCTGCCTGACTGATTCCTCTGGGACTGCGTCACACGGCTGCTACTGTGCGCAGCCTCCCATAATGCTCCTGAAGATGATGATGATGAGACTGCTCTTCGCACACTGCGTGGGAATGGAGTGCAGTGGCATCTCCCACTCTTTCTATCATTCCCCCAGTACCCGAGAGACTCACATCTCTGTGTGCTTCCTCTGTCTATCTTCTTGTCCCAGTCCTGCCTGCTGGGTTCCTCTGCCAACAGAAGCCGATTGGCTTTATTCATGAGCATCACGGCTGTTTCGGGTCACCCCTCTGAGGGGACATGGCTGCCCAAACCACATTCTCCCATGTCGGAATTGCCCCTGGCCCCGCCTCCCCCACCCATGTCCAGGCCATCACTGTCATTCTCAAACACAAAACTGATAATGCTGCTAAAGCCAGGGAAGAGCCCCTTATCAGATCCCCCAGCATTCCCTGGGGACACCCCCTCCCCTTCACCCCAAGCAAAGCCAAGCCAAGCCAAGCCAAGCTTTTACAATTCCTTCTCCCAAAAAAGCCAAAACATTTCCCCAGAGGCTTTGCTTTCTAGGGAGACTCTCCACCTCCTCGTTCTCAGCCCATACCATCAAATACACCCAAAATTCTTTGACTATCTTTATCTACCCACATCAATCACAGCTGTCTCCATATTTGCCTCACCAGTGTCTAAGATTCCACAGGTAATGCCTGGTTTTGGGGGGATATTGCATGCACACACTGATTCCCACTGAGTTCCTATTAGCCCAGAACTTGACCGCTAGAGATTTAATTGCGCTCTTAATTAAGAGTAGCATTTATCGAGGGGAGATTAGATGTTTGGATGTTTGAGGGTATATTGAATTATGGCTGTGCTTTCACTGAAGGAGGACCAATAGGCTCCAAGGTTATCTGTATGCCTGGCTCTGTCCTTTAGTGAAGAGGGGAGCTGGTTCTCTGCCCTGATGGCATTCTCTAATTGCTCCCTGTCCCTTTGCTATCCTCCACAACTCTCCCCATCCTTACGCCCTTTTCAATGACAGTCTCTTTCTAGAAGCATCACTCAGGAGTGACAGGGTTTATGAGACTATTTATCCAGAAAATAGATGAGACCTTGCTTGGCACAAGTGATCTATCCTTTCCACATTGGTGTACACATGTTAGGCCTGGTTATGTGCAGATTCCTGGATTGGAGGTAAGCTGAGTCTTCCATTCGTTCTGACTGCCTTTCCGCCCCTCTGTCCTGCTTCTCTCTCTTCCCTCCTATCCCATCCCCCTCTCCCCTGCCCTCACCAGTAACGGTGCTCTGACATCTGTCCAGGGCAGAGCTGCATTGCATGTGGATTCATGCGCTCATTCAAACACACCAATGACAAGAGCCGACGGAATCAAACAATGTATGACTCACATACATAATATAACTCATACCCACATAAAACACACAATACGTAATCCTAAAAAAGCATAATCAAAAAAGAGTCACAAAAATGCTCTTAATACACAATCCTCAAACACAATTATTGTATCAGGACAGATGTTGTAAATTTGCACAAGCTGGAAACACTATGATCTATGAACTCTGAATTCAATGTGCCAGGGTGCATTTGTATCTGTCCCTATCAAATAAAATAGAAATAAAACAAAATAGACATAATGTAACAAAACCCAGCACATATAAGCGCAAACCCCTACAAACAACCCAACATACAATCCTACAAGAGATCCTAATAGTTACACTCTAAAAATTTTTTTGGAACAAGTAGTTTTTATGTTTGGAAGAGCTTACCCAGCCTCATAGTAGATGCAGGGAATTATGCTGTTTTTCAAGACCAGGTTTAACACAGTAGTGAATTAATTTTAGTGTTAAAAATACTAAGTCAACATGGCCTTTTCTTGTCAAACATTATTATTATTATTAGTATGTGATGACTTTCCTTTTGCTGAAAGAAGGATATTGTTGTATTATTTACAGTTATGTGGATGAACAGTTTTCACTGTGCAATTTCCATTGCAATAAATGTCACTGTTATTACCATACTAGAGTGTAACTGAACTGAACTGAATGTAATTTCATCAGATGGGACAGTGCACACAGTAAAATGGAGTTCTTCGTGGTGGGTGTGAGTGAGAGGGGCTGGGTGATGCAGTCTCTCCCATTGCCACATGGCTGCAATCTCCAAAGGAAGAAAGGCATTCACTATGAGCGATGAAGAGAAAGAACAGAGATCGACTGAGTGATAAAACAGCAGGGGACGATGGAAGGATATTAACTGAAATATTTAATTAGGCACAACCAGATCAAACACCATCATTGGTAACATTGTGGTTACATGGTGTGTCCATTCTGCTCCCTTTCTCTCTCTCTCTCTCTCTCTCTCTCTCGTTTCTCTTTAATTGCACACTGAACAGCATGCAGTAGTCATCTTCGACTCCTTAGCTCTGGCTCATTTTGATCTCTAGAGTTCTACCAATCTGTGAAAAGCCCAAATTTGTGTCACAACATAAAGACCAATAACTACGTGGCCAGAAAACAGTAAAGGGACTGCTATATACACTTTTGATTTGAACGATTACGTCATGTAATGAAGCATATTTCAGAAAAAAAATCCACCATGATTTTTTCAGCACAAACCCCTATATCACAGAATATAGTGGCAGCCACCCCTTTTGTGGCCTTTTTGCCATACACGAACAGGCAGGAGCAGTAAAAGTCAGATAGTCCTTCAGGTCAAAAACGAGTCAAGTCACAGGAGTTGTCCTATATTTGGAAAAGCTATGCAATGTGTCTCAGCTTTTGCCCTTAAACCATCATTGAATGCCAACATCAGCCCATAAACAAATTAGAAGTCTCATCTGACCAGGGGGGTTTAAGAGGTTGTCTAACAGGGGTTTAAGAACAAGATGCCCATTCCATTTTCTCTTTCTTCTCTACTTAAAGGCCAAAACCATAATGGAAGTTGTATACCATTACGGTATAGTATGGGCTTGTACCACAGAGGCTCTGGGTTCAAAACACAGGTGCAGTTGCCATTGTCCCCGTGGGCAAATCACTTTACCTGAATTGATAATTACTACAAATTCCTGAAGGGCTATAAGGTCTAGTTTGCTCACAATGTTTGATGAATGCTACATACAATGCTTGCTGGGTAAATAAGGGCTGGAGTTGAAAACTATATGTTAGTCAACCATGAAGACCAAACCATTGAAGGTACTGAGACATCACATGCAGTTACTCATAAGCTTGTCCTCCTAAATACGCCCAAGGGGCAGGGAATGTTTAACACTAAGATTTTTTTTTCTTTTTTTGTGAAGTCGGGAAAAGTCACATTGAGGTTAGCCCATGAACAGTTGATTAAAATTCTTTAATTACACTTTTATCAAGGCCAGATTGACTCAAGATGAGCTAAAAGTGGACAGATAAATAGACAATAAAAGTGAATGGACTGGAGGAGTGTTTTCATGGCTCTGCTTGAAGCTCTGATGTAGATCACACGTACAAAGTCTTTAAAATCCAGACCTCAGTGTGTATTTAACCCTGAAACTGACCTCAGACAGTCACACACATGGTCAGGAATCACAGGCAGGGAAAGTAAAAGAACAAGAAAGGCAGAGTGAGAAAGAGGATAGATAACAATGAAATATCCTCACCATACTCCTCCCGACATTTAATAAAGGGACTTTCGAGATTTGTTTCCATTATCATTTGACAGTAATTATAAGAGAGATCAGCATGAAAGATCAAACCTTCACTGTGCCCTCATACATAAATGATGGCCCCATTTATTGCCATTAAAAGATTTACTTCTATAAAGACACTGAGGATTTGAACAGACTTGGATATAACAGCTTTTTGGTTCTTCCTTTCACAGGCATTTCTATAGAGAAGCCTTTTTTGCATAATGTTAGTCAATGTCCCCTTTCCCCTTCCCATCATCTTTATGTTGGCACAGTCACAGGGTGGTAATACTAAATATCAAGGCAAAAAAATGACCCTCAATTATTGGCTTCAGAGCTACCTTGGATAAAGCACACCCACAGAGAAGCCCGCACACCACACAAACACATAATCGCACACTTCTGCAGATACACCCATACGCCCAGATATTCACATCCACACAGATATCCCACACACTCTCAAAGAGATTCACTCATGAGCTCGTAACCACACACTTCTACAGAGATTTCATAATCTGACATGCACACAGACATAAAAGCATAGGGACACCAAATGGAATTATGTATCTAATAACATCTTTGAGGTTACACATTCCAGAAATTAAATTGACTTGCAGTTTTATAGCTTGAGAGTAAGTCAGTAGGACTGGACAACACATACACAGGTCATCCTTAATTTAGACTTGATCTAACACCTTCTTTTTCTCTTTCTTTCTATCTTGCTCGTTGTCTACCTCCCTTTTTCATACAATGATAATTCATGATTATTTTAATTGTATGAATGCCATTTCTACAGGGTTAGCTACACAGGACAGCTAACATCAACAGTGACATTTTGTTGTAGAGAGTGAGAGAGAGAGAGAGAGAGAGAGAGGGAGAAGTTAATTACTCTGGCTCTGGGCTTGGAGTGAGGGATGATGGGAAATATAGGTGATGGGAAAGATAACAGTACACAGCACACAGCAGAGCCTAATGCATACAAAACATCAAATCTCATTTCAGAGTAGTTACACAAAATGGTGGCTCTCTGTTTCAACTGAATATCAACAGAACAATACCAGAATGCAAGGCTTTTCCCCTATAATGTGTGAAATGTACAGTGTCACGGATCATGTTTCACATAAGGACATATATGTACATTGGTTGCAATAAAATAAGCAATACTCATGAATGTCTATCAAGAATCCAAACAAAAAAACTGCTTGGATTAAAAAAACTGCTGGCATTACAGTCATAAATAATCAGAAAAGGAGTAAGAGAATGGACCCACAGAGCAGACATTTTTCAGGTAACTGATATTGTCTAAGTCCTGGGTGATTTGCCCCATTGCCTAGAATAGTTAATTAGGTGTTGACCTGTTTCTAGGTGGGCCAAAGATGCAGGTTGCTGTCTGTGTTGGCCAAACAGATCAGATGAATTGGTTTTAATAAAGCCCAGGGGACAGAAGTGGATTGCCGTCTCTACATTGGCCAATCCATCCATCCATCATGCACATTTCTTCATGCCGCTCATGCAGTTTACATTGGCCTAATCTGCATCGGAAGCACCAAACATTCAGCCGAGGGGTGGACCTGGGGGCGGAATCTTGCTTTTTAGCTCACAGGCTACATCATCCATTAAACCTGTCAGTTTAGCTTCATAATGGGCTAACAGCTGTATTTTAAACACATGCTTTTGGTGCAAATGTTTGGTGCAAAAAATGCAGTTTGTGCATTTACCAGGGGGAATTCAGTTCATCTTCCTTAGCCCTCATTCCCTTCAAACCCCAGCAGCAGCCTATGTACATATTCTAAACACAGAGATCCAACCAATGCACCTGTGTGTATGCATACGTGAGTGTGTGTGTGTGTGTGTATGTGTGTGTGTGCGTGTGCGTGTGCGTTCGTGTGTGTATTTAAAGGATGTTTTATTTTTTTATTCTTTCCATTTCACCATTTCACAGTTGCTGCTTTCAGGTATGACGTCAGCCAAAAGGAAAAGCAGCTCCACACCCTCATAATCCACCCTTCCCACAGCCACCCACCCCATAATCCCCTACACCGTGGGTGTGTGGGTTTGGGAAGGGTACCAGGGAAGGACTGGGGGGTTAGTGCTGCCAGTCTATGATCTGCATGTATCTGTGTGGACTAGGCAAACTGGCTGCAACTCTGTCCATTAACTGGCTCTCTGTCCATCTCCTCTCTGGAGACACGTGCCAAACATATCCGTTTTTCCCCACTTTCATCCACATGCCCCCCCCCACTCCCTTTCCAAGGCTCACCCTAACCCCCCCCCTCGCCGCATTGTTATCCTCAGGCCCTGTGCTTATTTGATCGGATGGTTACCATGGAAACCACCATGATGTTGACTTTTGATTAGCTGGCGACTCCCAAATGGAATGAGAAAGGTGATAAGATCGAAGGGGCGCCGGGGATAGGGGGAGGAGTGGGATGGGGATGGAGGTGGGGGCGGGGGGGGGGGGGGGGTGGGGGGTTGTGGTATGAGGGACAGCAAGTAAGACTCGGCAGCACATACACAGGGTTGGAGGAAACCCTACAGGTCATCCTTCATTCAGATCTCTTGCTTTATCTCCGTCTCTTTTTGATGAAATGGTTAAAATGTGTAAAAGCAGAAGTCTCTTATTTTTTGTTCTGATATACTGACTTGATTATTAATAATTCAAACCCACTCATTTTCTAGTTTTTGTTCAGAAACTGTCACATTAAAGACACATTATCTCATCTGGACAAAAGACACGCACATAAAAACCATGCAAATATGCATAAACACATACACTCAGACAGACACACATGGGACAGATACAGACAGACAGAAACACACACACGGGGCATAGATACAGGTGCACACCCTCACACAGGCACTAGTACAGTTGCATACACACACACACACACACACACACACATAGTGCATGAGCATGCACACACACACACACACACACACACACTGGCTTGGATATGACAAGTTCAGCTGAGCCAGGTTTTGCTTTCACATGAAGACACGGGCATGTTATACGGGCAAAAATACCGGATTACCATTGATGTGGGAACTGTGGGAGGAACGCTGCAGAGACCATTCCCACAGGGCCAGGCACCAAAATGCCCCATTGTGTCTATTCATGTGTCTATTCACTTATTTTCAATGTGAACCATGAGGTGAGCTTTCATCAGTCTGGAGGTGGGAACGGGTGGTGTAAGACAATGAGAAGGATGTCAATACAAAGATCTTCCCCTACCTATGGGGAGGAATACCGCTCACACCAAAGGACACGGACCAGCCTGTTCTGCATTTAATTCAACACCTTCAAAAGAAACAGCTCAGTATTTCTATATACTGGGTAACACTACATATTATGTGAAGGCAATATTTGTATAGGTCTAGACAGGTTAGTCAGGATATTATGTGTCTCGTTCTTGGCATACTGAGATTACTCAAGACTGAATTAAGACATTTTACTACATAAAAATAGCAATACACCTGTGCCTGCATGGTGAAATTATTTTTTAAATGTTATGATATCAATTCTTCTTTGGTATGCCTTGACTGCAATTTAGAGGCAGCATGTTTTTTACCATGAGAGTGGCCTACACAAGCAATGCTGAAACCAAAACAAACTGTGAACGAGTGATTCAGTGCAGAAACAGCTTAATGTTCTGCAAATATAACATATGACATGAGGCTGTCTTGCTGAAATAACTTCATATTTTGTAATGCCAAAACCACCTTGGAGTGTGATGGTTAAACTTTTTTTCGATGGAAATTATTTTTTTTAATGACCTATAATATGTTTTCTTGTTTCATAATTACCATTTTACAGGAGTCTCTATGCAATAACTGTTCTATAAATAGCATACACACAATATTGACAACTGCAAAATATGGAAAAGCTAGAATCACTTCATATCTTTGATTCGGCTTAATTTCAGCAACACTGTTACTATGATCATTCAATAGCACACACTGGCACACAACCATCACTGGTAATTCCATGAACAGGAGTTATGACTATAGATTAACACCACACTTACAGTTCAACATTAGGACACAGTTAGCCTGGACAGAACAAAAAAAGGCCTCACCACAATGGGAAGCCAGACCTGTAACTCACAGCAATTGTCTAGCCAAAACTAAAATGTAACTATAAACTGCAACAATACAGACTGCATTGTGTATGTAATGCCTGACATTTTATTCTATTCCCAGATTTCAGCAGGACACATGTAGAAAGTAAATACAGCAGTGTGACATTAACAAAGTAATGGTACTTGAACAAGAAAAAAGTGAACAAGAAATAAGTTAACGGAGAGAGAATGAGGGAAACAAAGACAAGGATGGCTGGGGTGGTTGTGAGAGACATGGGGAACCTTTCTGCCCTCTCCATTTGCTAATAAACTCCTGCAATCAGATCATTTTCAGTTTAAACAGGGGCTTGATGGCAGTAGCCTGCATTAGCCGCTTTTACTCTCCCAATTCGATTAGCCTGAGACAGTGACACTCGCCAGCTAGAGGCAGGTACCCTCCCCCTAACTCTCTCTCTCTCACACCCCTCCCCCCCCTCCCCAACGCACACACACACACAGCCCCCTCAGGCCCACTGTCTCCCTATCCACAGGACCCCTGATGGCCATTTTGGGGCACTAATTGGATTGGCCAGCAGGGATGTCATTATTGTTAAGCAGTCAGGCACTTGATATTTCCAAGTTGTTGCCAGCAATTTGCCATAGTAATGGTTTCTGTCAGGAGCAAAAGTCGTGTCGCAAACAAGACATACACTGTGGTGAGATCTCTCAAACTTTGAATGTCTGTATTTATGTGGGGGGGGGGGGGGGAGGTGGGGTGTTGGGGGAAAGAGTAGAGAAACGAGATACAGTGAAAAAGAGTGAGATTGCAAAACATATGCACATATAAATGTTACTGAGTATCTAAGTGTGTGTTTTAGCACCAGTGTGTTGATGAGTGAACAGACACACAGACACAAGCTGTTCAATGGAAATGGTACATTATGTAGTGAATTTTGCTGACCATTGCTCTGTCTGCTCAGATACATCCCAGCAAGCCTTGTGCCCCCTCGGCCTCAGCAAGCAGTACAGGAACAACCCCCTTGTTCAAATTGGCAGGTTAATTTAAAAAAGTGACACGATTTGTGTCTGACAGTGTGGCTCTTGTAAAAGTAAGCTGGAATCCTTAAAAGCTTCTCACCAAATTCAGTACAATATCCACATTGCGGCTCTTGCAAGTAATTACCCTAAGCTCCTGGTCAGTGGTGCCATTTGTGTGGTGGTGGTGGGGGGGGGGGGGGGTAGTAGATCTAACTTAGACAATGTTTCTAAACTGTTTAAACTGGATAATGCACTGTATGGAGTGTAGCTGGAATATGAGTATATCACACCAAACACCCTTGTGCCAACGGAGTTCAAAGGATGGAGGAATGGGTAACATAGGCAGTATACTCAAAACGATGTGGAGACATTTTGAAAATGAACGAACACCATGGTGAGAATTTCATGTTTATAAAGATGAAATAAAGAAAGTGATGGGGACTGAGGTAAAGGCAGAAAAGAGCACCCAGTGAGGCAAAGGGAAAATGAGACAGAGAGAGCCACCTGGAAAGAGATGAGAGATTGTCATGTTTCCTCTGATCTCCAACAGACAGACGAGTGACCATCACAGTAAAGGCACCTGCGTGATTTCTCCTCCCCCTCATCTGGAATCCAACCCAAAACCAGAACCGTGGAAACATTATGACGCACGTGCCACACTGTGATACTGAGAACCTGAGGGAGATAGTCATGCATCAATTCTACCTGGTATGCACGAGGAAGTATCTGGAGAAAAACCTAAAACCTTAGATAGCGTTTGTTTGGTGTGTGAGACTTGCATGCATTCTTCTTTGTGATTTGTGATAACCATCAGTAACCATGGCTTCACCATTGGCCATATCTATGATTGACACTGACAGAACTGGATTATGAAAAACCTTTTTTTTTTCTTTCTTGGAGCTCCCTGTGTTCACTACATTGCGGGTGTGACTGTCCCAGTGTCTGTGGCTAGTGTAAGTGAAACTGCTGTGACACTCTGCTGGTGCCACTGAATGTCATGAGCAGTCCAATGAGAAGGACCATCTGAATGTGAGAAGGTGCACACAAAATCTGCACACAAAGCTACCAGCGTCCTCTCTGAATGGGTACTGGGTTACACCACACAGCATCACCGGGTTTACTTCTATTCAACATTAGTCTTTGTGTGCGTCTGTCGTCGATAATTTGGAAGCATACAGATGATCTTCTTCTCCACTACCTGCTCTCTCCATCTGATCTCTGTCTTTACTCTTTCACTATCTTGCAATCACTTCTTAATTTCAAGCCTTTAGTTCTCACCTACAACCTGTGTTACTGAACTGAGAACAGAAAAAAACTGATTTAATCTCTGTGCACAGCCTGCCCCACTCAGTGGAGAACAGTATGAACCAGACTTTATCCACAAACATTTACAGAACAGTGTATACAGTATCACATATTGTGTGTATGCTTGTACATGGCTGCACATATTTGTACTCACATAAGTTTGTGTGTCTGTGCTTGTGTTTGTATGTGTTTGTGTGTGTACATGTATTCACGTACATGTAAGTGAACATGTATATGAGTTTGTGTGAAGGCAAGCTGTGTGTCAGTGTTTGCTTGTGTACATGTGTGTTTGAATGTGAACATAAATGTAGGTGTGCCAGTGTGTATGTGTACATAAATGCATGTGCACACATATATGTGAGTATGTGTGTGTGTGTGTGTGTGTGTGTGTGTGAGTGTGTGTTATTCTTTGTGGAATCTGAAGGCAGAGCTCTCCCTGTTCTTTGTAACCTCCACAGGCAGTAAATAAGGCCAGAGTTCCCTGAAGATGTCGTACAGGGAGGACGTCGCCCATAAAGCATGTCCGTGGGGAGAGGGGCACAGGGTGAGGGAGCACTCCCGAGGCACAGCTGTGGGGTGGCAGCCCACACAGACCTCCCTGTAGTTGCTGTTTTGCTTTGGCTTGGTGCACCACGCCATGCCTTTTACAAAAGCCCCTGAGTTTTACGGCTTCCACTGTCCACTTGAAAGCAAGCCTTCTGTAAATCTCTGCTCCCTAATAAAGCTGTATAAATTAAGGTCCACTCCTTTTTTCCTTTTAAAAATGTACTCCTCCCAAATGGTGCGATGCAAAACTGGAGGGAGTAGAGGTTGTGAACTCTTCTCCTCAGAGTGGATCCGGTGATTCCCTGTGCTCTACAAGGAACACAGACTGAAACCAATGTATTAATGATGCTGAAATATAGCGAGAAAATACACTGCTCTTTATACGTCATTCCATGTTCATTAGTAGCATTAAGAGGGTCATATCAAGGCTCCTGTTCTCCAAAGGCATCTGGATCCAGCAAAAGACCCTTTGGAACCCTGAGTCCAGAGTCTGAAAGGTTTTGCCTGGAAACATTCCTCAATGAGGGATCTCTAACCAGGGATCGGGGCTCAAACCTGGATAAGGAGTCTATGGCCAGGTGATGTCCACCCTCCCACAGACAGCTACACCTGGGTGGGCATTAAGGCCTCCCTGCACCACTCATCCATCACCCAAAGCATAGCTCTCCCTCTGTCCCTAAATCATCCCACTCCCAGCAGCAGCCTCAGGATGCACCCCTGCCCTGATCCATCACCCGTCCCACCCTGATCTCATGGGTCCGTCCCATGCTTCACCCCTGCCCGTGCCCACCACCGTCCTGCCTTGTAAAGCGTGATTTGTGGGTGCTGTGGCCTGACATTCTCGCCCTACCTGTGGTTACAAATGGGGAGATAAACAGTGCATGATCCCTGGATTACTCCTGTTTTAAGGATCATACTGATAAAAAGTAGAGGAGACAAATTCCAGAACACATCTCCAACTCCCCAGACCTACAGAGTCTGGCCATTCGTAAAGTCCAAGACACTATATGCTCTTACAAAAGGAAAGTTAAAACTGTTCAAATGATAATAGGAAAAAATAAAGAAAAACATCAACTGTAGAGGTTTTCTTTGGGCTACCAGGCCCTTTGTGATTATTACTGAGCTCACCAATGCTCTTTTTCTTATTAATGATGTCCCAAACTGTTGATTTTGGTAAGCCTAAGATTGGCCTATGTCATCGACTGTTTTGTTTTAACTTCTCCAGTCTTATTATGGCTTACTTGAATTTAATTTGCACAATTCTGGTCCTCATGATGACAAATGCCAATGACAGACTCCAAAGGCAAACAAAAGCCTGGAAACAAGACTAGATACTGCTCTCTTATGCCTGCAGTAAGGAAGCAGCTGAACACACCTGACTCGTCACACACAGCACATCTGAAGCCATTTGTCCCAAACATTATGATCTCCTGAAAAGGGGGGAATATGTATAAAAAGTACTGTTATTTCTACAAGGTGCAACCAATATGTATAAAAATACCCTTTCCTATAAGCTGAGAGTTCACACTTAAACCATGTGTGACTTGTTTGATTACAAATCTAAAACTGACAAGCACGAAGTCAAATCAAGAAAAAATGTGTCTTTGCCCCAAACATTATGGACCTCACTGTATATATAGGCAGATGTATGGAAATACATTTGGGTAAACTAACAGAGACAGACAGACAGTGCAGGAGACAGAGAAATGGTCAGCAAAACAGGCAGAAGAGGAGATACACAGGCGCTGTGTTTAATGTTCCTGTGGGTATGAGCACAGAGCAGCCATGTTGTCTGACCCTCTCCTGGGTGTGTCTGGGCCTGTTGCCCATAGGCTTTAGCCAATCAGCACTGGTAAGAGCTCTTCCTGTCAGAGATAGAGGCATCATGTGAGCAGGCCTTCATCATGATAAGTTATGGAAGCCCCTCCCCCAAGGGTAAGAATGTGGTGGCGATTTTTCTGCCCTAACTATGAGGGCTCTAGTGTGCCCTCTGTTCTCCTTGACCTCTGGTTAGGGGTCAAGGGTAAAAGGTCAGGGCCAGGATATCCCGCCCTGCCATGCTCCATAATGCCCCTTTCAGCCCAAAGAACAGGGGCATTCACAATTTGACACAGTGAAGTGGCTTTCTGTCCAACACACCATCCATGCCGAATACTCCAAAATGGGCCTAATTCCAGTTAAAAAAATCTCCAAAAAAGTCTCCAAAGTAGTACCTCATGTCTTGATGATGATTTAGAGCCATGTTCTTTTACACATTTACATAGTGTTTGCTGTTATTGTGAAGCACCCTCACAGTTAGGAGAGTGGTTGCTTCACCTGCTCTGGGAGGATGAGTTTTAATTTGTGAGAACGTCTACCTCTATTTCCATCCATTTGAGCTTGGCGGTTGACTGATGACCATTACTGACAAGGCCCTGTACAGCTTGTTTCTTCTCCTTTATCTCTTGAGCCTTTGCAGCTCCTATAAAAAGAACATGACGGCATTCAAAAATGGATCTGAACATTGCAAGCTTTGATCCGCTCGGATCACATGACCCACTAATTCATCCTCCTCTTGGGTCTGACCCCCCCCATGCGTCTCTGGCCTGTGGAGTCATAGTGACTCACTCTCAAGGAGGTGTGGAGTGAAGTCACGCCAGCTTTACCCCCGACTCGCTTTCAGTGCTCATCCCTCCCTGCAGGAAAAGGCACAGACACACGCTAGCATTGTTGGGGTACACACGCTGCGCAGGCTTACCCTCGCTTTTTGGCTGTGAGACAGAAATCAGGACGGGCCTTTCACACACAGGATGCCACCAGACACATTAGCGAGAGCAACATCGCATCAATGGGTGGATTAAGAGATGGGCGGGTTGAGGGGGTTCTGTCACCTCAGGGCACTGAAGGGGCTGACTGGGGTGTGGGGTGGGACACTTTGGGGTAGGGAGGGGTGGCTGGTGTCAATGCCCAGGGACGGCACAGGGAGGGTGAGGGATTTAAACGGAGAATGAGCCCCTGGGGTCACCTGGCAACGTGCAAGGCTTCTCTCAGATTAGGATCTGAATGGGGGCAGATAACGAGTTTATTACCCTCTAGACGGGGCTGCTGGAGCCAGAGAGGGAGGGAGGGGGGTATTTTTGTTTGTTTTAACCTGGAGTGCATAGAGCTGTATGGGGGCAGCTGCATGGCTCTTTGTAAAGGAACACCAGGGCTGTAAAAGCTAGCATGGTTAGAATACCAGTGGCTGTCAAGACAAGGACTGGACCGCCAGCACGAGCCTAATCCATCAAGGCCAGACTCCCTTTGAAGCAAAGCGTTTAGACACCCGGACAGCAGCACAGCACACAGAGACACGAGGAGAGGGCTTTAAGCACAGCAACATGCTCATTCATCAATTAACTGTACCTGCAGGGACACACAGACACACAGTCTCACAACACAGACTCAAAACAAACACACAAATGCATGCACAAACACGCACACAAACGCATGCACAAACACACAAACACACACACAAACGCATGCACAAACACACACACACGCTCACACGCACATAGACACACATAAACACATACACGCAAACAAACACACACACATATGCAGACACACACACACACACAAACATGCACACGCACACAAATACAGACAGACACACACACACACACCCTAACAGTATGCATGCAAATTCCTCTTTCTTGTTGATGTTTACTGCAATGAAAACACGATCTCTATCATCTCCTTAATTGTTTGCTTGTTTATTTAGGCTTACTAGTGTTCTGTGAAGTACACAGTTCTGTGCACATTGGTATGTCTGGACTGTAATGGACACCAATTCTGAGCCACATATTAGAAAGTTATTATGGAGGAGCTTTTTCGTTTTTCAGTATTTTTTATAAACTTTCAACATACAACATGTTACCTTCATATGATCTATGAAGTTTATTATATCTATTTAGTATAGATATAATACAAAATATGTTGTTCTCCTCGATTCCTGCCTAATGCTACAGTATTTTACAATACATCCCTTATATGTTATGCCTGTTATATAGAACATACATACTATCGCAGCTTTCACATCTTGATTTTGTAAAAGGTTCAGAAAGAATCAGGACAATAATAACCACTTTATCAGTTGAATAAAAAAATAATTCAGCACTGACGATTTTACATTTAATCAAACTCCCCAAGAAAGTGCTTTCATCGATAGCACTGCAATTTTCACACAGCCTGCAGCTGTTTGTGTGCTTGGCAGCCTCTGGTCACTGAATGCTTGCAAACAAGAGCTAGCATTTTACATTTTACATTTATTCTGCAGGATAGTGATCACTTAGAAGTTTAGGCCCAATTGAATAAATGTGTATAATTGTTGGGTTATTGTCATTAAAAAAAAAATCAAGTTTAATCACACCTCTGTGATTGCAATTGGAAAGCTTTCAAGGTCTCATATCATGAGAGAACTAAATTCATCAAAGACCTTTGTCTGCACAGCATCCCAGCTTTTAAGAAACTCTCACCCACAAGATGAAGCTCCCAAAAACACACTTCTTAAGGCATCACTTCAAATAAGAGATCACCCCTTACCCAAGTTGCTTCCTAGTTCACCTTTGAACAGCTAATTTCAGCTTGAATTTTTTTCTTTGCCCAACACCAGATTTTGTTTGACTGGAAGCAAGTTCTTCCACCCTTACACATTTACTGCACACAAACACACACACCCACACCCACACACACACACACACACACACAGTGGGTGAGGGGTGGAGGTTGTGGGATTGTGGGGGATTTGTGGCCCGGCACGCGAGCGGCTCTATCAGCTGTGTTTGCGCAGTGACGGGCGGGGGGCACGCAGAGGAGACCGGGGGCCCTAATGAAAGGTCTAGGCTGCCTGAAAAGAGGAACGAGCAAATCTTTTCTCCAGAGAGGGAGGTGGGGGAGGGCGGAGGAAGGCCCAGGACAATGACTGCATCGCTGCAGGTGCGATTCTCTGTTCTTGGCCCAGCCTGTCTTATTTGTGTGTGTTAATAGAATTAAACAAATTGATGGAGCCTGGAGTTGCACCCTCTCTCTTTTTTTTCTGCGTGTTTAACTTTCTGCCAATTTGCATGTGCCCTTTGCAGTTCACAAGTGCCTGTGTGTGTGCAAATGAGGGCTACTGTTGCCATTCAGGCAGAGAAGGGGGCTGGTTGTGGGGGGGTGCATAAAGTGCTAACTTAATTAGGTCTTTTATGGAGTATGGGATGTTTATATCTGTACATTGTGTCCCTCTGGCTCTTTTCTCCATGCAATTCAGAATAAACCCCAAATTGATTTAGAAATAGAGCTAAACTGCCATTGAGAACTGCAGTGCGTATATCAATGATGGGAAGTATGACAGATTAACAGCTGACCACGTGACTGTCAGAAAGAGAGAATGCAAATAAAGTATCATGTGTATCAGTAAAGATTTTAGAAGTATTAGTCAATAAAGAGCTGAATGAATTGCTACGCTAATTGCTATGATGTGTGTAGGTGCACGTGTGTGTCTCAGTGCATGCAGTTATGTGGATGAATGATACTATATGTGCACATGATAGTGGTTTTGTGTACAGAAGTGCATAGGTGGGTGTGTATTTGTCGGTGCCAGAGAGAGAGAGAGAACATGTGTTAGGAATGTACAGAGTCAAAACATAGCTAGTGAGGACAGGGGGAAGTGAGTGTAGTGGTGGGGGTAAAGGGGGAGGCACAGGGGGATTAAGTCTCCTCTCTAAAGGGCAGTTTATGCAAGACCCCCTGGGATGTATGACCTAATCTCAGACACGACACTCTTTTACTGAGCAGCCCATCCCCTGAAGTCCTCTTGCCATACTAACTTTTGTGTGTGTTTGGGGGGGGGGGTTGGAGCTCAACCTTCTCCCACCGTTAGTTCTGCAACTAAATTAACCTTGAAGAAACAGATTCTCTCTTGGGAAAACAGTTTGGCAAGTAAATTATAATCATTACTGTATGTGTCTATTTGTCTATAAGTATGAAGAGACAAAATCTGCATTTGCATTTAATTGTAACTCAGGTCAAAGTTAAGAAAGAAGTTCTGAAGGCAGGCTGTTCTGAAGTGCATGCAGTATGATTGTCCTCGCTTTTGTCTGGAAAAACTAAACATTTTTCATATGTTCAAAAGTACAGTATCTTCACTAAAAAGCCTGGAACAAGCAGTAGAAGCATTATGAACTTTCCAAAAGCCTTCCTCAACTCCTTGCTGAAATTCATCGTGAGCCAACTGAAACTGAGAAGATACCTAAATCTTCTGTATCCGGTGTTCCTGAACTGTTATACTTGCACGTGTAGAAGCACCTCTGAGCTGTGAATCAGTTTCCAACAGAAAAGTGACATAAAAAACATGTTGCGTGCAGTTTTTCACAAGCTGCGGTGGCAAATAAAATGCAATGTTACTGCAGCTTATATCATGCAAAAAACAAACACAAATGAAAACACACATGGTTATTGCTATAAAACTCAGGCCCATGTACCAGGGTGTGGTCTGACCCATCTCAGGAAAGTCCACACCTTGTTTTCAGTCTGTGTATTGGCTGCAAAGTAGGAAACTGACACACCGATAAAAAAAAATAGGACAGCATCCCAAGAAAAAATACATTATTGACACCTGATACTCAACGAATAATATAAAGTACAAGGCATGTTTCAGTCACAGGACAATCACCAGTGTTGTTTGAACACTGCTCACACACTTTTACACCACTGAGCAAACCACAGATGACACATACTACGACTTTCTTAAAGACTGTGTGTTGCAAGTCATCCTCAACTTCAAAGATCTGCAGTAAACAATAGCATGAGAGTTAAACCTAAAGTACAGTAAGAGAAAACGAAGAGTAACAAGACCGATCACAAGCATTAACAAAATAGTTAAAAGGGCAGTACCCTTACGCTCCTCCACCCTTCAATAAGCACTGAAAATACATTGTGCGTGCGCGCACGCGCACACTCTCTCTCTCTCACTCTCACTCTCTCTCTCTCTCTCTCTCTCTCACACACACACACACACACACACACACACACACACACACACACACGTCCCTATGCTTGCACAGCCAGCCCAGCCCCTGGGGCTCTCACTTAGAAGTGTGTAACACTTTAAAGAAGACCTTAACTTCAGACAGAAATGTGTCTGCCCTTCTCCACCCACTTCTCACTCCACCTCTTTATTAAAGAATATTATTAGGGAAGGAAGGGGGAGGGGGATGATAGATGAAAACCTGCAACCGAGCGGGAAAAAATCCTCTGTTTTCTATTTCACTGCAGATATGAATAGTTAATTAAAAGTGCAGCATGTGCTAAATATTATTTTAACTCAGATCATTATCATTCTCCTGTGTAATAAGATCTGTGGAAGCTTACAGCTATATTTCAAGCTCATTTCCTTCCTATTCTGTCTTTTTCCCCTTTCTTCCATCTGCTGTCTTTGCAACCATGCAAGTGGCCTATATGTGAATGTCTCACGTCAGCAGTTTAAGCAGTTTGTGTGCATTTGTGCACATATGAAAACATGCTTATCTCTATGGCTGCGAGTATAAATACATTTAATCGTAATTGTGTGTGTGTGTTTGCGTGCGTGTGTGTGTGTGTGTGTGTGTGTGTGTGTGTGTGTCCATGTATTTGAGTGAATGTGAGTGTGTGTATGTGTAAGAGGGGATATCTGGTGGTCAGTTTCTCTGTTCCCATAATGATGGTTTTTTGGTAGTGGAATGATTTTTTTTTGTATTGAAAAGGTGACTTTTATTTTTTATTGAGTTCATGCATCTCCATGCTAAACGTCAGGGTTTTTTGAGGTTGGACAGAGCAGTAGGGACTTTAAGGAGTGTTATGGAACACTTCAATTTTCCAGTAAATAATCATTTTATTCAATTTTCTCTGTGGAGCACAACACATGGTGCTCTCTACACATAAACAACACACACACACACACACACACATGCACACACTTCTGGGAGTCTTCCAAAACCTGTGCTGTATTTTCAGCTTTTAGGTGCGAAACCAAAAAATCCCTGTAAGTCAGATTTCACTAACTACAATGTTAGGAAATTACTGATGAAATGCAATGCATGCAGTCATTTTGCACATCTAGAATGCCTGTGTGGTTCATATATTATGATTTAATTAAAGAAAGCATATCTATTAGGTAGAGGTTCAACACAATCTTCAACATTGCGAATGCTATTTTTTTTAGCAATTACTGTTATTAATATTATTACTGTTACCAGTATTATTATTATTATTTTTGTATAATATGATAATGTGATCTTTATTTTAGCTTTATTTATAGCTTTGTAAAACATCCTTTTGAAATAAGATGGTTTCAATTTGATTGTCAAAAATCAATGCAGTGGCTTGGACATGAGCTCTGTAATACAAACACACTGAAAAAGCACTTATGTTTTTCATATATGATAAGATTCTCTCGATTAAAGTGTCTGCTAAACAAATGTAATGTAACACAGAGCACATCACTGCAAAAGAAGACCAAACTGCTGATCCTGGGAGGATTATGACTCATATCTGTATTAACTTATGTAACATCATATCATATCACATATAGTACTTTAAGACAGCAGAAAGCACTAAGTAATTTACCAGTGAACTGACATGTCTTAGAGCATTTTTGTCATTAGGGACAAAGCAAGATTGAGTTGCCTGTCACTAAGGCCAGCCACATTAAATGTGCAGAAAACAGCACTTTATAAAAAAGGAAATGAGAAAAATAAAAAGAAAAAAAGATAATTTTACATATATGTACTCAAAGCCCTTTCATCCAGTTAAATCTTTGGAAAAATTGTTGACTAGAGGACAGTCGCCTCCCTTCACACCACACACACTATACAGACACGAGCCGAGCCTAGCTGCTTTTTCATCCCCTAAGAAAGGAGTGAGAAAAGACATAAATAACACAATGGCTGAGCCCCCCTTCGTGATAAATCTACAGCATGAAAGAACCATCCATTGCTGATCAGCAGCTGCTGTGTGTTCCCTCCTTTTCCCTCTCCCCCAGCCTCCACATTCTCACAGATCACTACTCCCCACTAGTGGCTGTGTCGATACTGCAGGTGTGACAGGACTTTGTAAGGCATGTGAATTACTGAGGAAACACATCAGCCATGTCATGCATGTTTAGCTCAGCTGCAATCATTCTACAGAACAGGTTTTCACTTGGGTTGGACAAAATTGTGAGGAGGTAAGTTCTTAGGTTTATATTGATTAATGTAATTAATTAGCTCATTAACTGTCATTAATAAACAAATTAATACAATGTTATTACCATTCATTTCAGTTGTTAACATCATTTATTTGTTCTGTGGGGTGATGTTCTTTTGCGTACATAACTAAACCCTTGAGTTATGATGATTGTCAGACATTAGTAAATGGTCTGTGTGACTGAATAATGTTAGCAGTGACTATTCTAAAGTAATTGGCAAGGGGCAACTAATGCGTGAAGAAATGCTGTCTGTCATTTTACACCATTGTATATTGTCATTATTGAACATAATAAATTGCATTCACTTTAACCTGCCATTCCTCTTTGACTCAAACCACTACATGCCTAGTGGTTTTAAGGTCCTAACATACACTATGACTGCACCCCATAGTAACTTGTCTACACACCAGTGCCATCCCAAGATACACATTGTATTCTTGCAGACTACACATGCCAGAGGCAAGTCCGCACCTACCAAGATAAATAGTGATCCATATAGAGCCACACTACTAGTGGAAAGAGGCTATAGTCCCTCATTTGCAGTCTCCTTCTATGAATAACTGTTAGCGCAGAGGAATGGTTAAAATATTATTTTGGAGTTGGATAAATGAGATAACATTGAATTAATCCCGCTCCAGATAAGACTACACGTGTCTAAGCCACTCAGATACTTCTGCTGCCAAAAATTTGCTTTCGAAATATCTGAGCCTGAGTGAAGATACTGCTCCTTTAGTAGAACATTTCACTCAAAAAAAAAAAAAAAAAAAGTTTTTATGCATAATGCATGCACACACAAAAAATCCCCAGAACAAGGTCCCCAGGAGCAACCCCAAGATATTCTTCACACCTATCATCATGCTGACATCAAACTGTCATGTAAGGCAGGTGGAAAGAGACATGCTCTGTGATGTCATAACTGACAGTGCCTGCACGCAGGTGACTGCATGCAAGTGGATGAATCCTTGACCTTGAGACAAAGATGAGCGTATGTATCATAGCTCATTTCTAACGATCTCTGTTTCTCCCTCTTCCCTTTACTCCTGGGAAAATAAGACACTGCAACACTCAGCTCAAACTAAAAAAGTAAAAAGGCAAATGCCTAAGTAAGAGGGCAAATAGAATATATTTCATTCAATAAGTATGATAAACAGGCTGAGGGAGGGGAAGTAGATGGGAGACTGGGAATTAGCCGGAAAGGGAGGAGGGGAGATTAAATGTGTATATTTTAAAAATGCTAAAAAGAGACAGGGGGGGAAAAAAGAAAAGAAAAAAACGAGAAACTTCAAAAATTGTCTTTGAGGAAAAACGAGTGTGTTTTGGCCTTAAAAGAGATCACAGGCTGCAATTATATAATTCCTGTGGAGCGATGGGGGCGATAGGCAGTGAGGGGCGCACATGCCGGGGCCCCTGCCACAGAATAGACTCCTTGACTCCTTTTGCGTGTTTGAAAGTTTTGGAGGTCATCCAAGGGTCAGCCACAGGAAGGAGCTGGGGAGCCCAGGATATAATCACCAGCCCCCTCTGTTATTTCCCCCTTTTCTCTTTTCTCTCCTTTTTCCCCCCCTCTTTTCTTTTTGGAAAAATGTCCAGCGTGATGCCAGGCCCTGATTTGCAGCGGAGCAGACTGAGGCTGCGGCGTGTGACGCGACAGAGGGCCACAAGCGCAGCGCGCCCAGGGGATTAGAGGCCTCCGGATCGCACACGGCCTGCGAGCGGGTGACAAGTTCACGGGGCTCTGTTTTCAGCACAGCCGCTTCCCTGCTCGGGCTTGCTGCTCAGGGGACCGAGTGCTTGTGTGACAGACAGCGATGGCCGGTGTTTGATTACCGCCCTTGCTGAATGGTCTGTTTGGGCCCAGAGGGCCGCTTGTTTGCCAACCGATTGCAGTGGCACCACAATATTACCCGGGTGGCTTTCTGATCCCTTTGCAGATGCATCCTTACCCAAATACACAGCGCGCCTCATGGCTTTGTGTTCCAGTTTCAGGCTGCGTTCTGTGTGCCGTGCTGAAGCAGAGGCTTAATGTGACCACCCGGCCCCCTGCCCCCCACCCCCACCCCCAACCTTGGTGCGACTGCCTGGCTGGGGCAGGGGGTGGGGGGCAGGGGGTGGGGAAGGTTCCCAGGAAAGCAGAGCTCCATGCATGAAGGCACTTTGTCTGCAGAAAGACTGGCAGTCTCCAGCAGAGATGCCTATCAGGACCGGGCCACAGCCTGCAGGAGTGGGGAGAGGGAGGGAGGGAAGGAAGGAGAGAGAGAGAGAGAAAGAGTGAAATCGAGGGGGGGAAGAGAGGGAGGGAGAGAGAGAGAGAGGGGGGGGGTGGGGGGCTGGGAGAGACTGACGATGGGGAAACCTGGCTCCATCACTAAGTAGATAACGGAGATTTGTCCGGATCTATTTACTGAACCTAGCTCTGTTCACAGAGGCCCCCTCCAACCAAAACTCACCACAAACAGGAGGACATTATAATGCTGTCTATCACCCCAACCCCTGCCCCCCCCCCCCCCCCCCCCCCCCCCCCCCCCCCCCCCCCCCCCCCCCCCCCCCCGCATACACATCTTAAAAATGGGAAGGAGGGAGCGTCAGAGATTCGAGGAAAGAAGAATGGAGAGAAGAAAGCATAGCGAGGATACAGAAGAAAGGTAGATAGGACTGATATAGCCCTGGTGCTCTTAGATTAGGTTCCAGGACAACAGTGAAATGCAAGCCTGTGTATCAGAGCCTGGAAGAGGATAATGCTCCCGGTACACATAGGGGTGTCAACGGTAAAGCAGCGCCATGTCTCAGAGCTATACAGTCAACCCTAATGCGCTCACACGTCATACACTCACACCCACATATTCCCACATATACAAATATACATCCCATAATAACGTATACACACCTCGACGCCCCACACATGCATACTAGCACATACCCGCATGCACACGCATGCACACACACCACCTTACCTCTTTCTCACCCCAGCTCTCTCGGCTGGGACATCATTCCACCATTTCCTTTGCTTAGATACATAAATAAATAGAGGAGTTTATGCCTGAGGACTTGAGTGGAAGTCACAGAGGAGGGAGAGAAAGAGAGAAGGGAGCTGTAATTGTTTCCCTACATTTCCCTAATAACTGCCCTCCTGCATGCACACTCCCTTTTCAATCAGAACAGAGAAGAAAGCCCTATTAAAAAGTATGGGTAAACATGACCCTGCAATCATAGCCAGCAGAGAGAGATTTACACTAAAGAGATAATCAACAGTAAAATACCATTTCCTCACTATTGAGGTTGAGAAGTGTTTATATTCTGTCAAACCAACACTGAGTGAAGGGATCACAGTCACAATTCCATCCTAAGTGCGTATTGATTTAACTATTGCAGCATAATTCTCCCAACTACAATTACACTATGTTTTGTCATTTAAAAAAGTGATGAGACATCCATAAAAACTAGCACAACCATCACAGAAAGACACGTGGTGCATTCTGACACGCAACAGCTTGAATATTGTTTGATGCAAAGAGCTAAACTAATATTATATGAAAAAAGCCAAGTAAATTACATAAACTGTGACTGATGGCCCAGCAATATTTTCAGAGATTGTGTTTCTTTGCTCTTGTTTGTATAATGTATTTGAATGCTCACTAGGGCTGTCAATCAAGCCTGCACATTTTCCCCCTCAGAGGAATTACTGCATTTGTTCAATCCTGATCACGGCATGCGCCTGCAGTGTCATGGAATGTGCGTGCATTCAACTTGCACACCGCTCAAATTTCTCTCAGCGAATAGAACTGAGTCAAAATAAATGCAGATTTTTGCCTTTTCCCATGTACTATCACACATGCAGACAGCCAGGCCCCGCCCCTTTGGTGACAGACAGCTCCATCTCACACAGCAGACCTCTGTCCTCATAACTGCAATCTCCTCTTCACCGCCAGCCAGAGAAATAAAGTTTTGACCGTTTAGCAAACTTCACTGAACACGGGCGAGGGGTTAGGGTTAGGGCGGAGCAGGAGGAGGTTAATTCAGTTTGATCTGTAGGAAGGGCTTCCATATGTGTGCCGGGGAAGATACAAAGATGCGTCTGTCAATCTGCGCTGCGCCTCTGCCAATGCTCATGGCTGCGAATGTGTGCATCGTTTGTGTGTTTTCCCCCTGTTTTCATAATGCAAAAATAATAGCTCTAAGGTCCAAAAATAATTAAGTTCCAAATTTATTCATCTAATTTAAAATGGCCTTGTGCAATGACAGAGTAGCATATTTAGCATCGCGTGCTGGGGAAAAAGGAGGATTAATTACAATAAGTAATTCTGCTTCAAGTGTTTACTGCAACACTCCTGCATCTGTGCTTGGCAATCAAGCCAACTTAGCCATCAATCAACTTTCAAACGGACATTAAGATGCTGCCCAAACAGCCAGGCAGAAGCTAGGCAGAATCTCAAGTTACATGGAGAACCATGGTGGGCGCTATGTAATTAATTAAATAGAAATACAAAATAAAAAGATTTATTCCTTATTTGGCACACTGAAAACATGGAAAGCTGTGATTAGTGATTCCATTGTTTTTTATACAGCACGCTGACAATCACGGTTGTACCTCCTCCACGAAATTTCAATTTAGTAGATCGTTTTTCTGTACAAAAGTTGTGCACTAAAATAATTATACTGACAAATATTGTACAAATAATTTTTACTTAAAAGATATACTGCATTTGAACTTGGCCATGGATCAAGACAAACCCTCTCTCAAGCACAGTAAAACAAGAATGTGTCAACCAAATTCAAACCCACATTTGTCCTTCAATTTTTCTGAATGAAAGGCTGTTAGTTTTCAGTGATCGCAAAAATACATTTGTTGTAACAATTGTACAATTAAGTCACAATGAAGAACGTGAAATATGAATGTGAAAGACCTTTACTGCCAAATAGGAGCATGCACACATAGGATATCTCTGCCATTGGATGAAAACAGTCCCCCCCCCCACACACACACACACACACAGGTGCAGATACAGACACACACTCAAACCCCTTTGTGCCCTGATGAGGGGGGAAGATAAGAAGGACTCTAATGTTGGGCAGCTGGAGGAGGCAGTGCTGTCCAGTGCAAAGTTAATCTGTGTTAAATGATCTTGAAGAGCAGGAGGGGGGACACTCGATCCCAGGCATTTACGGGCGCTTAGCGCAGCGCTGCTAGTGGCAACAGACACCATGGCTCTTATCAGAGGGCAACCGTAGCAGAGGGGTGACTAAGAGGCCGCCCTGGATTTGTCGGTTACTCAGTCCCCACTCTCGTCCTGCACCTCTGGTCCATTCTGAGCACTACTCACACTGTGTGTCTGTTCGCTCACCTCTCCTCATCCCACCATTTTTCTGTTCTCCTGCTCTCTTCGTCTCTGTTCATGGCAGCCACAGCCTACTGCCCTTTATGCTGTTCATTCATGTTGACTTTTAATAAAAGTATCTCTAAGAGTACTGTGTGAGTGTGTGTGTGTGTGGCACTAACATCTATATTGCTGTTAACAGATAAATGCACCCATGTATATTTGAATACTTCATTTGAATCCATTATAGTGACTCTAGACTAAAAAATAACAAGATATTGAATAATAATTGTCTTTTGTTTCTTTCAGCAAATACAAATAAATACCTAAAAATTGATATTTTTTTGGGGAAAAGTATCTTTTCTGCATTGACAGACTTAATTCTATTGGTGAGACACTGAAAGCTGCTTGGCTTTTCTCTTTTTCTCTAGTCTAGTACGCACTATAAGCCTTTGCACATGGCTTGTAGTGTGTGGACTGTACACAACCAAATACTCCAATCAATATCCATATCCAAGTCCAGACTACAATAATAGGCCAGAGGGTGAAACTGGGACACTCTGATCTTGCTGAAACACAGTCAGAGGAAAGCCGTTGTTTATTTTGGAACTGTGTAACTTTCAGGGTGTGTGTGTTTGCATGCATTTGTGTGCCTCAGCAAGGCTGTCCCCTCTGTCGGTCAGTCAGTCTGTCCGTGCATTTGCGCTGCTCCTTCCCAGGCCAGTGTTTATAATAAGTTAGGGTTGGATATTAAGAAAAAAAAAAAGAAGATAAACATTTCTTTACTCAATGTTCTTGCTAATGAAATTATACCTTCCTGAACTGTGACAACACATCCACATTTCTGTGGGAGCAACAGGAAAGGCCGAGTCCGGGAGGAGAACGCACAGTCACGCCACACAACGGAATACCCCAGAACAGACCGGAACCAGTGTTTTCTTCGGCAAGGTTCCAGGGTGTTCCTTACTGGGAGGGAGTGAAATGGGGTGGGGGTGGGGGGCAGGAGGAGGGAGACACAGAGAGGGGGGAAAGAGAAACAGAGAAGGGATGTAGAAGGGAGAGAGAAAAAGCGATGGGGGATGGAGGAGGAAAAGTGCTTTCACTTGGAAATCCACAAACCTTTCCTTTATCGCTCTATTTTGACATTACAGCTGGATCAGGACTTAGAACATCAAACTTCCTGGACCATGCAGCAGATACTATACACCCCTGAGGATCACCCACCCCTGCACAGAAACCATTTGCTCTCCACTGGCTCCCTAGAGACACTATGTCTCTCACATGTCCAACACCACACCTGTAGGCATTAAAACAGTCATTCTGTGAACACAGGCTACCCCCACATTGCTATAAATACAGATCATTCAGAGCTCAAGGCTAAGCAGAGCCCTTCAGTGAATGACATCACAGGAACTACCAAGCAGCTAAAGAATGTGAAGAGGAAGCCATTTTGAGCCTTTGAGGCACTGTACTTCCTGAATGTGCAGTGTCTATTTGATTAAATAGAATCAAATACACACACACTACTGCCAGCAGAAAGCCTTCCCAATATGGAACAATGAGGCATGCTGGGCAACGTTATTACTGTTTTTTTTCAGCCGTTGAAGGCCAATAAGTTAAGAAAGACAGTATAGCAGTCTTCAGTAGAAGGGTAAGACAGTTTATTACACAGAACAAGAAGAGGAGCCAGAGGAGAAATTAATGTACAGTGATGGTTAGCATCCTCATGTCATGATGCATGGTCATACTGTAAGGCCAGGAAAGAGCGCTCCCTCAAAAAAAAAAAGAATAAAGAGAAAAGCAAACCCCTGAAGCAGGAACACTTTCAGTTCATTACTTTGAGAAAACATAACTACAAAGGTAGGAATATGAATGAATTATGAAAAAATGAAAATGTAAATTATACAACACAAAACTATATCCAGATGAAACTGCTGGATAACTTCCAGACCTTTTATGTTGATTTTTTTCTTTTCTATTTTGTATTTGAAAGGTCCCTATAATATCAAAATATAAAACATATATATTTGAAATGATAAAATAATACAAAAAAATGGATCTATCAGGATCATGAATACTGACAGCACCTGGAAGTGAACAACTGGTGCACCAGGACTGGAAGGAAGAATGATATCAATGAATTAACTCCCCTCTGCATCAGCCTGCAAAGATACTTATTGATGCCCAATGGCAAGACTGATTTCCCCACTGCAGATAAATGTAACCATAGTCTGTTCCCTGTGAAGCCTTAAGCCACCATCTTTCTTTGGGATTTGCTCATCTGCTTTGGACTGACAGTCAAACTTATAGAAGAAATAACAGTCAGACTACCAGACAGACATGCAGATTGTCAGACAGAATTAACAGAAATACTCATTTGCATGTGAGTAACTCCTCTGGTCAATCAGTGGCCAGTAATGTCTGAATAAAAAAACGGAGACAAAAAAAGCACACTATATAAATAAATTGGCCCTTGTATTCACATCACTTTGACCCCTGGGGAAGAGCCCATCCCCCCAAACCCACAAAAAAACATCAACAAACCCATGATTAACACTGTAATTGGAACAACATTTCTGTCCCCTCCGACTTCCAGCCCTGTGGGTAAGACCATCGAAATCATTCCCAAACTGTAGCTAGAGGGTAAGCACAAAAATAAATACATGCTGATAGCCCATTTCCTAGGACACTACTGGAAGACAGCAGAGAGCATTCTGGGTTTTTTTTTCATGTGGAGTGTGTCCAATTGTGTTTCCTGCAATGCTTTCATCTGAGGGCGTGCAGCACCCTTAGTCCAGGAGAACCCAGCTTGAGACGCAGGGGTTTGGAGATGCTGGCCCACTCTCGAGCCCACAGGCCTGCCACTGAGCATTGAGCACCTTTACCGTTCTGTACATGGTACGCTGGGTCACCGCTGACGGCCTTGCCCCAATGTGCAACCGATAGAAAAAAAGAAAATCTAAATCCTGTTATGGCTGACTGCCATTAAAGAGAAGAGGAGCATATCTACGTGAAGCTGGTGAGCAGAGAAGAGAATGGGCAGAGCAGAGAGAGAACGAGAAGAACAGAACGCCTTCATCGCGGAGCCGCTCATTTAGACCAAACACGCATGCACACTCACACGCACACAATCACAGCAAATGAAAGGAATGCATGTTAATACGGCTCCTGGCTCTTTCTTTCAGCATAATGGTATGGTTTGCACTGCTGCACCTTTGCTGTAGGTCTGCAGACACATCAGGGGATGGGGGGATCCGGGCCCCACTATGATCCTGAAGTAATTTTCACCGCTCAAAATGCAGAAACTGCCTGTGACAGGCAGGGCAAAGAGGTTGATTAGCTCCTCTGCAGGCACTCTGAGCTGCTTTCCTTATGGACTCCATTTCATATGGTTCCTTTTAATTGTCCAGTGTGCATGGTGCAGTAATACAGTTCAGTGTTCAGATAGGTTTGGCTTCAATCACTAGTGTGTGTGTGTGTGTGTGAGAGAGAGAGAGAGAGAGAGAGAGAGAGAGACTATATGTGTGCATGACTGTGTGAGTCTGTGTGCATGCTATGCTGTACGCGTATGGTTCCCTGTCAATCAAGTTGTGTTCTAATTAAAAGTTGCTGTAAAAGGTAGGGCATTGTTGCCTGGGACAAAAATCACTATCAGTCACACATTTTCATATGAATAGACCTTTTTAATTAAATTCAACGACTAATGAGTGCCTGTATCAAAATGATGAAGCAGTTCGCCAGACAAAAGACCCTCTGAAAACTGAGAGAAGAGCACATGCAACAGAGAAAAGTGTGTTAAAGAAACAGGAGGATTAAGAGAAAAAAGCAAAGAGACACACTGCCTTTCTACCTACTGTGTGTTTTTGTTCTTACTGAGGATTAGAAGAATGCTATTATGACATCGCAAAGGACAGCGAGCACTGAAGCCTTCAAATAGCACCGATGCCTTCAAAGAAGTTTATTGACACTGACAATGAAAATAAATAAATAGAAGCTGCAAAAATCAGTCTTATCTCCCCCACAGAGAAACGGAGCATGTCTAGAATGCATGCATGTCACACTCCCATTGAAGGTTCATTAACAGTAATAGTACAAAGCAAGAATGAGGTAACACAGCTATTGGCGTGGTCTGATTTGACATAGCAACCATAATAAACATCAAGGACTTTATACTGGTTCATAATTGAAAAGGCAGACAATTGTCTAAAACTGTACAGTGTGTGTGAAAACATTTATTTTTCAGCACTCAGTCATACACATACTTCTGAACTCATGAACATGCATTCTCATATGCACACACAAGTACACAAACACCCATACACACCAAAGAAGGAAATCTCAGTGTCTAAACCTTGGAATAGAGGACACAGAAAAAGTTTCTTTGGGTGGGGGGGTTGGGGGCTGTACAGCTAAAGCAGAGTTCACAGAGCACAGCTGATTCACATCCAACAAAAAGAACACAAACAAAAACTAAGCATTTAAAATTGTAAAAACACTGCTCGATTCAATCGAAGAGGTACTGAACCTGACAGCCAGTCACACTAGCATATAGGAACCGACACACTCTTCATCTACCCCCTCGCCCTAAATTCTGTCTTCTTTTCTATTGCTAATTTTATTTTATTTTTATTAAACTTCTAACATTGTGACCCCGGGATACATTTGCAAACTGTAACAATAAAATTAACTTGTAATGAACAAAATAATTGCACATCAAACACTGCAGTACGGAGAGCAGTATTCAGAAGAAAGGCACAATTTAGAGATTACATGGCTGGCAGCTAGCCCCGGCTGGAAATCACAGGGGGATTGGTTGAGAAGAGGAAGGCCTTCACAGCATCTCCTCACCATTCTTAAAACTTGTGTAATGGATATGCTGCAGGCCACAGTAAATTTAACATGCACAGAATCTCCATTCTGCACGCACAATCAACTTCAAAGCAGAGGAACTGAGTCTGAGGCAGTCAGTTGGGCAGAAGGAAGGGGGGAATGGACTGGGCGATGCACACGTGTCTCTTGGAGTGACGGCAACTGAGGTGAAGTGAGGAGAGAGTAGTTGTTGGTGTTAGGATGATTTGGGGCGTAGCCATGTTTGAGTCAATGCTCTAGCTCTCTCAATCTTCAAAAATAGGGTGGAAAGAAATAGCAGGGGGAAATGAATGAGGGAAAATCCACCAGATTTTCAGAGGAGGAAGAGATTTTAATAACTTTTCCTCTTTCTTTTCACGAGAGAAATGTGATAGCAAAACATGGCATTATGACAGTCAGTGACTGAAGTAGGCAGTATACTCCCAAGAACGTACAAACATTTCGAAAAAGAACCACAGACGACATCCTTGCACAAGTTCAGAAACGCTTTGTTCAAAAGTATTCATCTCAAAAGTATTCCAATCATGACAATGATGCTACCACGGTTGTGTCTGAATGGGATACAGGAAATTTCAACCAAATGGTGTCCTGTCAGATAGGTTCACCCAAAATGCCAAATATAGTGCTCATCATTGACTGCACCAATAACATCACAAAAAACCACACTCTACAGCACTGCACACACTAACAGCTCACACCTGATGCACAAAATCTACAGACCAGCAATGATCACGCCCTCAATGCAGACCAACATAAACACTGATATAACTCATTAGAAGTGTTGCAAAAAATGTGATTAATGATTACAAGAGCTGCAATGAATTTGGTTCTGTCCAAAACGGAGAACCATTTAAAACTGGACTCTGTTTTTATCCCCTAATGCACTGCTGGCAGTAAGCACTGAATGGCCCCAGCATGAGACAGTGTCTGGTGAACTGGACTCGCCAGAAGGAGAAACTGTAGAGAGAATGGACAGAGCAGGAACACAGAGAGCAGTCAGTGAAGCAGTGGGTGTGAGGAAAAAGAGAGACTGGGGAGAGATCAGTAGAGAGGCAGGGGTGGGATTGCCCATTACTATTAAAAGCTTATCAGAAGGCTTTTCAAGCTGAAGTTAATATGACCATCTGAAAGAGGAACAACGGGACTCTGATGAATTACCCAGCTGATATCACCAGTCATGGGGGCGGGGGGGGGGCGGGGGCGGGGGGGGTGGGGGGGGGGGGGGGTTGGCAGACTGCTGAAGTGCAGAGGTATACACAGATACATCAAACCACTCCTAAACCCCCCACCTGCCCTGCCCGAGCTGCAAGGCTGAATAAAGGGAGTCTGAGCGTCCCTTTCAACTCTACTATACTGTTGCTATACTGCTGTTTTATATACACACAGACGTTATAATTTTACGGTGTTTAACATTTTCTGTTAACATGCAGACACGCATGTCTGCTTCTGATGTTAACATAAATGCTACAAAAACATACACGCCCTCAACACCATAAAAGAAAAACAACAAAGTAATATATTCATAGAATGATTTTGGAAATGGCTCTTCCTCTCGTGTCTCGATACTCCTTTCTTCTTAATTTATTCTCACAGGGTTTGCTCATTCCCTGCAGCAGCAATGACCGCCTACACAAACCGTTAGTGTTCCCATTCGTTTTGCTTCATTTCTCCTACACTGCCCCACGACTCCAGCGCCATTAAGCCCAATTAACATTCCTGCCTTTGTTTTCTCTGAAAATTAGGTTACTTGTGCAAATTTTACACTGATTTATTGAACTCACATGAACCCACTGGTGGTTCACATTAAAAAGTCAACTGTTTATTTAACCTGTAATACAAACACACCATCGGTCCTTTGGAGCACAGTTTATCAGATGCAGGTTCATCGGCGGGACACTATTTTTTATTTATTTTTATTTTTTTCTTGCGGTCAAATGTTGCAAATAATCAGAGCCTGACACATTTTGTAATGACAGGTGGCATTGATTTACTCTCCACATTAGCGAGGAAGATTTATAAGTCTGTTGTAACTGCACACAGTGCATTATACAAGAATGCTTTAAATGAATTCCAAACTTTCATCAGCTTCTTATTTCAAAATATGTACTGGAGAGGACCATAACCATTGTTGGCACTAAACAGACCAAAGTGTGTAATTAGATCAGCCCTCCCTAAATATGTATAAATATAATGCTACAATGTATTGTAGGCATGAAAATGTCAAAGGCAGGTGGTCCATTTCATTTTTATACATTGACATAAATGTATCTGTACATTTGTATTTTGCATTATACTTCTATTGTACTTCTATTGTGCTTGTAGAAGGGAAAACGGAGCACTCTCTTTGTAAAAAATAGGAAACAGGATATAAGCAGAGATGCAGAAGGATGGAATGCAGCCAATGCAGACTGCCCTTCCTCCGTGACCCCTGACATCATCACTTCCAGGTCGCGCTGCGACGGCTGTTCCTGGGGTTGATCGGCAGGCCGGGGGTTTTCACATGACCCCATTCAAATCAGATCCAAACCTCAGACTCTAGACCCTTGTTCCCTGGTGTCCCCCTGCCAAAATTGTGCCCCCAGTCCTCTGCTTAAGCCACACTGACAAAGCCACAAGACCCACTCCCCCTCAGCCTGCCACAAAACTGTGTTTGAACTCAAACATCAAGTGCTGATAGCTCATCAGCGAGTGAGTGAGTGAGTTAATGATTATGGTTAGATTGCTCTATGGTTAGCGTGCTCCCCACTTGCCCCCCCCCCCCCATACCGACCAGCAAGCTATGAGGCACATCAATGAAATGATACAAATATAGAAGCGGACACTTCAAAGGCAGTCCACACAGGCAGTCCCAAGCTATGATGTCATGGCTTCCTGGTGCTTAAATGGCCTGTCCATCACATCAAAGGAGATGTTAATTCATCTGCATGTTAACATTCACATGACCGGCATTATTCCAGCAGGTTGATTATCGTTCCTTTATTTGGGAACTGCTGCCACAGATTGTTCTAGATTCATTCTGGCAGCTTATATTTACAGAGGTTGACATAAAGCACCTTGGTCTCAGTGGTGTGGCAGCATTTTATGATAGCATTTGCGGAACTGTCGTGAGACTAGAGTTTCGAAAAAAACTGACATCCATCATCTTAACACAATTCCTTAGGATGAGACCAAACCCATGAGAGTGACAGAGCAGTGGGGCATCGCCCTGTACAGCGGGAAGCAAGGAGCAAGGATTTTTTGAGGATCTTGAGATCTCTCCATTACCCCAAGATGCCCAAAAACCTGTGTGTGACCTATTCGCATAGACCTACCCTGGAGACAGAGGGCATTGTGTCTGGGGCATGAAGTTTAGGAGTGCAAAGGTTAATTAAGGGTGGCCAAGGTCCCATGGTTAACAGTTCTGCTCTCAGCATTTTCAAAATTCCAGCTGCTAGTGAGTTAACAGTAAAGCATCAGGTGCATTTTAAATATTTTACATTTTTCAGAAAAAGACAGAGCGAAAGAGAGAGGAGGAAAGAGGGAAAGAGAGAGAGCAGAAGTGAGAAGGAGAAAGACAGTGTCATACATTTCTGCCTTCCATTAAAAACAGTACCAATTGTGGTTCATTGTTTTAATAGTTCAGTAATTAGAGCAGCGGTTGTCTTGTTCATTAAGTGGTCACTCAGATTTGACTTTTATATGTGTTTTATGTGGAGATGTTAGGGAAAAAGAAAGGAACAAAAAAAATGTGAGTGAGAGAGGTCCTGGCAGGAATGCATGTGTATGCATATGATCCCTCCTATACTCACCGAACCACACCCACAGCACTTACACTGCTTCCTAATTACAGAAGCATTACTGCATCCAAAGTAATTGTATGAGAATAAAATTATGCACTAGGAGATTTACTTTTGGCACTGAAAAGAGACAATACTACAAAGAACCACCTGAAAAGTGATATGTACTTTGTGTACTTTATGCAAGAAGGGGCAAGAAGGCCTAGTGTTGACACTTTATTTTTTAAATACATGAAAGTACTTCCAACTTTTTGTTAGAAACTAAGTGTTATACAGCAAAATAATTTGTTGATTGATCTCTCTTGGACTTGTATATCATGTGAAGAGCTGGAACATTGTATTTTGTATTATTTCAGTAATATCTTCTGTGATCTGTCCATTAATGCTATTCATCTGCAGATCAAGCATTCATTCCTTTAACAATGTTGAATGAAGACTTGTGTACTTCCTTCAGTAAGCACTGAATTCTGCAGCTGACTACATCCTTATGTGGCCGTTAAATAAACAGTGTTAGCACGTAAATCCTTTATGAAATTAATATGCAGGAGAAAACAGGTATGATGATGATGTCACTGACCCGATGTGCAGAAGTAAATCGATGCATACTATTTAAATATTCATTTATAGTAGAAAGAACTCTCCTCAAAAACTATGCTACTGCTAAGCATCTGCTGACAAGCAGTCACAAGGAAAGCTGTTAACAGAGAAGGTGAAGAATAAGGAGACATGCATGTGAAAGGAGGGAGGGAGGGAGGGAGGGGTCATAAGTGGCCTGAATACAAAGCCTGTCCATTGCTCCTTCCATCCTGAAACTCATACCCTGACATACTGTCACCACGCACTCCAATCTCTACCCCACAGGAATGGGGTCGGGGGGGAGTGGTGATGCCCATGAGTCCAGCCTCAGCATGCTTTAACACACACTCAAAGCACCTGTCGGAAGATGGCAGGTAAGAAATTTCTGAGTCCAGTGTAGGTCTGCGGTGATGGTGGAGTGTTTTCAAAGGTGCCAAAAATTTTTTACATTTCAAGTTCCTCTGTCCAATAGCAGCTGGGTTCTCGCTGGCAGGAATGATTGATTGACACTCTTTTTAGTGCACTCTTCCTTATATGCTCTGTTTAACTGTTTTAGGCCCAATGTGCTCTATGGACAGACAGAAATACAATGCAAGGCTTGAAGCTGGGAGCAGAATATCAATATATTCTGCTTTGATAAGGTGTCTGGGTTAATTTGCATAAATGCTTTTCCCTGAGTGTATAACAAAGCAGCTAGAGATATGCAAACAAGCCAACGGTAATGAGTGATTAATGGTGGCCTTGGTGGGCCATTTTCTGATGCTTTTGCAAAAAGATTTTTTTGTTGCAAACAATTATGCTCAGTTTGAATATGAGAATGTCTGAGTGCATGTGTGAATAAACTGTAGAATTATACACACACACACATACACACTCCAGGTCATTTCTCTGTGTACTAATAGAATGTGTACTAATAGCAGAATCAAAAACGTAATAATTCACTTGGTAATTATTGTACTTGGGCTCCGGCCAATGAAATCTCTGTTTGCAATCTAAAAAGGCTAGATAACAATATAACATGAATATGTAGTTTGTAAGACAAAACAAAGCCGAACTGTTATGTCGGTCCCATTCATCACCAGTGACACAGCAGTGGGTGGTGACAAGGGATGGAGGTGGTCTCTCTCTCTCTCTATCTGTATGATGGCAGACTGGAGCTGTCCTGGTGATGAGCGCGAATCACTATGATGTTGATTTATGAGGGGCATCACCACAGCGCTCTGCTCATTGCCAAACACTATTCAAAACCCAGCTCTTCTCTCCGCTACACTCTTCTCCATCTTTTTAATAAACATCAGGCTAATTCCTCACCTTCCCTATTAGTTACATTTCCCTCCTGTTAAATCTCAGTGCTAATCTCATTATTCACTCTGTCACATCAGAATGGTGAGTACACATTCAACTCCGATGGCTATGAAGCATCTTTTTTGTTTTACAAACAAAAACTGTGTGTGCATGTGTGTGTGTGCGTGCATAGAGAGATATTGAAGGAAGTAGTAGTAGAGTATGCTGGCACTAACCATTTTAATTGGAAACACACATTGCTCAAAAATATACTGCTTAGGGAGTGTATTTTTCATGTTCCTATATGAAACTCAAAGGGATTAGGGGAGAGAGGAGAAATCATGGTTTTTGTATTTGGCTCAATTCTGAAAATATTACTAGAGATAGATTAATCATTTTTAATACAAACAACCTACATCCCTTGGCTACGATTACACACCACAATTACATTTCTGGGACATAGCATTCACTAGCAAAGTGACCGAAAGTACAGAGAGTGAAATGTTACATTTAACCCCAAGGTTGGGGTAAAAACTAATGTGGCATGGGGTACACCAACCGTTTTAATAGCTTTAAAAATTAACACAAAGTAAGGCAATTCAATACAATTCCATTGTGTATGATACAACCGTGGCCTATCTACATAGGTGAAAATCTATCACAAGACTGCACATTATTCTCCGGTTCCTGTTAAATGTCTGTGTGATCCAAACAGCTGTATCAGTCGATGTCAAGTCACCACGTAGCCTAAAGTTAAAGTTGAGTTTAATATATGAACAAAGACACGGCCTGAGCTGAACAAATCCAATCAATTGGTTCATTAAAAGTCTACTGACAACAGGCCAACAACCCTGTTCAGTTTAGCCCTGCAGGGGAGGTGTCTGCACTTACTTGGCCAGCAATCTCTTAATCTCTCATACTGTAACAGTGATTATGTTTTATCTCTTTTACTGTAACAAAGTGGGTGTTTGATCTCCCATACTGTAACGGTGCCGGTGTTTTATCCCTCATACTGTAACAGTGTTGGTGTTTGATCTCCCATACTGTAATGGTGCCAGTGTTTGATCTCTCATGCTGTAACAGTATTGGTGTTTAATCTCCCATACTATAACAGTGTTGGTGTTTGATCTCTCATACTATAACAGTGTTGGTGTTTGATCTCTTATACTGTAACAGTATTGGTCTTTAATGTCTCTTACTGTTACAGTGTTGGTGTTTGAGCTCTCACTGTAACAGTATTGGTGTTTGATCTCTCAAAGGTTACAGTGCTGGTATTTAATCTCTCTTACTGTAGCAGTGTTGGTGTTTGATCTTTTCCTTCCTCTCAGTCCCTTGCCCTCCATGTATCTCATAGGAGTCGTTCCAGGAGCCCTGAGAAAGCTGCCGTGTCTTTCTCTCATTGTTAATTAACAGCAGTCTTTAAGATGGGATTACACAGCCAGCCCCCACCCCACCAACACTGTGTTATCTTACCCAGAAAGAGCCCTGTCGCTCCCAGCAAAGACAGATAGGATTACCATGGGCATTACAGCAGACAGATACAGGGAAGAAAACACAGCCCACAGTTGTTTGTCTCCCTTAATGAAGCAGGAAAAGATGCTAATCCACAGAGAAAGGGGGATGAACAGAGGTAAATTCTGTCTATTCTTTTTCTTCTTCAAGCAGGATGCTGCACAATTACCTCTAATATCTCCATGTATGTGCAAAAAAGCCCTTGCCACATGTTGGTAACAGGAAGAAAAGACTCCAGTGGGCAAAGCACCATCAACACTGGACCAAGAAAGATTGAGAAAAGGCAGATACACATCCTTTTAAACCAGATCACTGTAGACAGGGAAACTGGCTTCTCTCTTGTTGCATTGAGTTCTTCCCATAGTTATATGATGGTTTCTTTTGCTAGAAACCACTAAATATTCATCTTCTGCCTCTGATGTTATTCTTATTCTTTCAGGTCTGCTCCTGTTAACATACTGCCCATCAGCTGGACCCTTCTGAGTGTTTACTGAACACTGTACCTGGAAATCTAAAGCTTCTTTTCAATTTCTTGCTGGGAATAACCTTGCTACGATATGTTTAATTGGTGCCGCACATCTAACCCTTCTTTTCCATATTTCACGCAACTTAGCGCCTATTTTACTTACACAACAGGCCAATGACATGAAGTAAAAAATAAAATAAAAAACACAGGTGGCCTACTACTTTTGACCTGCACTGTATAATAAAAAATATAATCAAATGACAGATTAATTATATTTGGTGAAAACAGATCTTGTCAGTATTCTTCAGTTTAACAGTGTAAGGCAAAGATATACAGAGTATTCGTGGCTAGATATAATTACTTTCAGGTTTAGTCATTCACTTCAGATTTTCAAAATGTGATCTAGAAACTGACTGAATCTTTTGTGCATCTGAAAACCCCTCTCCGGAATGGTTGTACGTCCTGGTAATTCTGTTCTGACTCTCCTGGGGTGGAAGGAGCTTCCCATAGTGGTCAGGGCAGCAGAGACACTGACATTCTACAGGGGCAAAATGAAAACCCACCACTTCAGACTATATCTAAGCTTGTTCAACCCCAACCCCCTTTCCTAGAACTGCTTCTAATCAGAACACTGCATTTAATAGTGGATATGTTCAGAGAAAATGTGATTATGTATCAGTATCGGAATCCAGTGATTATTCTTGTACCAATACTGACTCTAGGAGTGTAAATGTAAATCAAAGATATAAGATATGTTATAGATGCTAAGACCATTCCTAAATGGATGCAAGGCAATATATATACAATTTTTTTTTTTTACTAAAACCTTAAAATGTGTATTTGGTGCTTCCCTAGTCTTGATAAATGACCATGGTAGCCACAGACCTGATGCTGTTACAACTCTTAAGGGTAATTTACCCTTAATCTCACTACAAGACAGCAATGGAGACAGGCACACACCAGAGAATCACACAGCTGTGATCGCCATGTTCAGCTAAAGGCGCTGGTGGGTTAGTGCACAGAATGAAATATGGCTCAATATTTCTCCTCCCATCTCGATGGGGCGGTCGTCCAGGGTATCAATGAGCATAGGTGTCTTATCAGCCCCGTGGCTCCCTTTGATAACAGAACCTCGTGCCCAGAGCAAAGACGAGAAGTGAGGCGTCTGCAGTGACCCTATCCTTGAGTGCTGGACGTAACTCAAACTGCGTCTCATCTCCCGCTCAGCTCTTATCTCGCTGCTCCTAGCTTCTGACCCGCGCATATAATTCTGACAGGTTTCGCTTTGCTCTATAACACGCAGCTGCTCTATGGTCTGTTTAGGGGTGAGTTTGAGTATATCCCAGTTACCTTTTGTGCCTGTGCGCATCAGCAAGGATTTGTACGAGTACCCATGTGACGCGAGCGTGTGTTCCTGCATGTGTCTGTGTGTGTGTGCGTGTGCGTGCGCGTGCGTGTTTCCGATGTTATTTTACGACATGCAGAATTCTCTTTCCATATTACACTCCCATCTTCCCATAAACCTTCTGCTTCATCTCCTTCCTCTCTGACACTCTGGCTCTTTCCCTCTCTCACTCTCATTTCAGCTTATCAATCAAAAATATATTAACTGCAAACTCGACGCCCATCAAAGCGTGAATTCCACAGACGAGGACAGATAAGACCCATCTGGGTAATAAATGCTCTGCCGTCTAAAAAAGCCTGTGCCGCTAGCTCGCTCGCCTCATCCAGGCCCCCTCCCATTCATATCTGCTTATTAATCTCCTCTCCCCTCTGCCATTCCCCCTTTCCCACTGCCAACGGAGAAGGCTCCCTGACAGGCCCATACATCACGAACACGCATGCACCCTCAAACATGTAAACACATTCACCCAGCAGAGACGCGCGGAGGCACACACCTGCTGTGTGAAAGGTACAGATGTGCAGCAAGCCTCCATCTTCTACACAGAAGTCAATGTGATCCAGAGGCCATTTCGGCCAAATGGTGGCAGAACGCATTGAGAGTGGAAATAGCAGATATGAATGGGAGGATGTACAGTAGAGAGGGAAGCATTTGAATGGGAGAACAAAGAATGGAAAAAAAGGAAGGAACAGACGGAGAGAAGAAAAAACGTGGAGAGTGATGGACAGGGAGAAAAGGAAGAAATAAAGTGGAGGTAGAAAGACAGGATGGAGAAACTGGAGAAAGGGACAAATGAAGGAGAGAATGGGTGAGCTTGGTTTTCTGTAAGAGTAACTAAGACAAGATAAGATAAAGCTAAAAGGGCCGTCAGTCTGTCGGAACAATCCAGGCACTGTCCCTCCCCCAACCATCTCCCCCTCTCTCACTCGGTCTCACTTTCTCCCTCTCTCCCTCCCTCACTCTCATCTTTTTGCTCTTCTCTTACTTTCCCTCTCTCATTCTCTTTCTGTCCCTCTCCCTCTCTCTCGACAAATGGCACAACAACTCAGATTTCCAGTGATGCCTGCTCCGATATAACAGATCTCCAGAGGGATAGTTTATTGGCACGTCTAGCTTCATGCACCTGCTTTACAATAACATGATGTAGTTCTCTGTGTTTGCTGTCTCGTGTGTACTGCATACTCACAGATATACCAGAAACACACGCTCTGTTTTCAGACATCTAACGAACAGTGCAGTTCATAAGTATTTGGACAGCGACATAATTTTAGTTGTTTTGGCTCTGTACTCCAGCAAACTGGATTAGTGCACACTGTCAGCTTTAATCTGCGGGCATTTACATTCATATCAGGGGGGATCCATGTAGGAATTACGGCCCTTTGTATACATAGTTCCACCACTTTAGGGAACCAAAAGTAATTGGACAAATTAACATAATCTTATAAATAAAGTCATCATATTTAGTACTCGGTTGCAAATATTTGCATTTGATGACTGCTGGAAGTCTGTGACCCATAGACATCACAAGGTGCGGGGGATCTTCACTGGTGATGCTCTGCCAGGCCTGTACTGCAGCCTTCCTCCGTTCCTGTCTGTTTTTGCCATCAGCTTTGTCTTCTGCAAGTGAAACCCACATTAAGCTGGATTCAGGTCAGGTGATTGACTTGACCAGTTATGTATAAAAAGCAAAAAGTGTTGTAAATTCTACAAGGTGAAAACAAAATGTATTTAAAACACCTTTACTAAAAGCAGAGAATCTGCACTTTAATGACATGTCAATTGTTTGATTACAAATCTAATATATATTTTTGTTTGATCCAAACATTGTACATTATAGAGCTCACTGTATGCCCACTAACACATACGGACACACAAGGCTGAAAGGAGTTGAAGGCCAGAGTTTTGACTTTGGCCTCCTACTCCACCACTCACGCCACCTCTCAATCCACCCTCTACCCCGACAGTACCACAACCCCAGGTGTGCAGGTATGAGCACAGAAGACCCCGAGATGACTTTCAAATCCCGTCAGCACCATGGTAACTGTTGTTCTGCCCAATACAGCTTTCAAACTGCACTTTCCTGAAACAGTTCATTAATGACCACAAAAGCTACTTGTCAGTCGCAGGATATGACAGCTCAAACAACTGCTCCGAGTTTGCATGAATGAGGCAGCGCTTGCCAAATGTGACAGAAATCAGGCCAAGCTGCATGGGTTACAATGGGGAGTAAGCATGATTGCAGGGATAAGGGATTTTTTTTTGGACCAAGCAGAAATGTCCCCAGGAGACAGGTCCCCAGTAGGCATGTAGGGCTCTGATTCCAGTGAAGATGGAGAAGATTGTGAGATAATGATCGGTCCCAGCATGCTGCCCTGTTTCTCTGCTGTGCTCATACATGTGCCACAGGCCCTTCATCACTGGTCTCCACACGTGAATGCAAAGCCCACCTGAGCAGTCTCGTATTCAAGCAGCCTCATCTGACGCAACGAGGACAACGGTTAGCTAAAATTTTTTAATGTGGTAGCCCTTTTTCTGTTTGCAATGAATGTCTGCTGTTACTGTAGCTAGCAGTGAGAAAATGTAGTGCACGGCAAACAAAATTGGCTGTTGAAAGGGAACATGAAGAGTAAACAAGTAAGCTGACAATCATTTGGTTGATACTATTAATCGTAATGAATACAATATTTTTTCCCAATTTTCAAAAACAATCCATGCATAATCCTCCGTGAAAATATCTCTTCTTCTTTCCATCACACCCATTAAATCAGTCATCAGTGAACAATAAAAAGCTTCAATATGAAATTCAACTTCAACTGTAACTTTTACAAGGGAATATAATTAGCAACAAACAATATCCTTGGTCAATTATTTGGTGCACCCACTACACACTTTGCTACATATTGCCTTCTCCAACTCTGAGAGAGAGAGAGAGAGAGAGAGAGAGCGCCCTAAAAGGGCCTATAAAGGGTAAAGAATTGGAAATGAAAGAGGTCTTAGATACCAGGGAAGAAATAGAGAGAAAAAGAAAGAGAAAGGGAGGAAGAGGAAGGGCTGAGACTGAGACTGAGCAAGGACTACTTGCCCAGTATTATCATCTGCAAACTCCAAACACTACTCACTAATCCCTCAAAGCACAATAAAACAAACAGGAACCACAGGAAGGTATTGATGAATAAAACATGTAGGCCCCAGAAACACAGGTAATCTATAGACACCAAGCCTCTTTACAAACGCAAGAATAAAACAGAAAAAACCGTCAGAGGCATATTCCAGTGCTCGCAAAAGAGCCACTGCGGTCAATTAGAGCCTTCTGTCTTCTTTTCATATGTGCTTCAAAACAACAGTTAAATAAAACTAATGAATGAGTAAAACATTTTCTTTTTCTTGTTTAGTTTAAAATATCGAGGTATGTGAAACAGAGATTTGAGCTTAAAAGAAAATGCCTTTGTAGAGGGAAGACAGATTTACTGCATGTGAAAATGCTTATATTAATTATAAATTATGCAGGTACACTAAAAGGCTTTGGTTGGAAGTAAATATTTGAACTACTAACTAAAAAGCCGAAGCGACCAGCCCTTTAATGAGAAGCAACCACTTTGAGCTGCTGAACACACCGCTACAACACACTTCTAACAGAGGAGATACTTAACACACTTCTCCCCCCCCCACACACACAAACACACACACAACTTTATGTGCCACGTTCTACTACACAAAACTAACATATGAAACAATCATATTGTGTAATACTACTCATTCTTAAAGCACTGAACTACTGAACACATACTGAACACACAACCCTTTGTGCTCCTTGTACTCTCGCACAGGCACTTGAAGTGTGGCATGTGACATTGTGTAAGTTGGTAGACTTCTCTCTTCCCTTCTTTGTCCCAGGTCCCTTTTTCTAATTATTTTTGTGATTAAATAAAGATGACCTTTTTTAGTCAAGCCTCTCCCCCCTGCTCTCTCTCTCTCCTCTCCCTCTCTCTCCCTTTCTCTCTCTGCTGTGACCTACAGTGGTGATGACGCCTGTGGGCTGGAATAACTGTCTGGTGCCAGGCTGCTGAGCCCGAGGCCTTGTGGGGGATGAGGCAGGGGTCAAAGGAGGTGGGGGGGGAGGGGGGAATGCCTGCTTGGAACAAATAGGAGGTTGAGGAGAAGGAGGAGGGGTGGGGCTGTTCTTTAGCAACTTAAGTCGGCAGTATACTCCGTACGAAGTAGAACTTTTTGAGCAAAACGAAGCAATCAGAACAACTGACGAACAAAAAGACGCAGTGTTGTGTGTTCGTACGGTGCAATGTGCGACGGCCTCCAGGGAGAACTTCTCGAAAAGTTCTTTCTTGTTCGACCTCCCCCTCTCAGCTACTGGTCCAAATATCACATAGTTGGTTATATCACGCTTGAGAGTTCTGAGGGCTGAATTCACACGCTAACGTACGGAGAGTCAACGCCAATCTCTATTCTGTAGAGATGGAAATTCTGTGAGTTCTCGCATGTTTGATGAATGGTGCTATTCGTTTCAGCAAGTCATCAAAACGCCTAGCACACATTCAGAAATACGAAAAAATGGACCCCCTCGTCTAAACTCGTATTTGACGAATGTACAGAAAAAACTCTCCATTCTCAGTCCTATTCTGATTTAGAGGGAGAACGTACCATCTTCTTTGCCTTTTTTTCTTCTTTTGCATAGCTAGGTAAACTAAAGCCACTTTAAACTTTTTGTTTTGTGATCTCGCGTAGCCCTTCTCTTTATACATCCATGGCGTAGCCGCGAGACTGGTTGAGATTCCAGCCCCGGTTAATAGCTCCCGCCTAATTATTCGTAATTTATTCACGCCCCAGCGGCGTGGAGCAACTTTAAACGGTGCGGTGTTCTCACTGAGTATACCGACAACAGTGTTCGTGGACATGTTTGCCGGTGGTTCTCAATCCTGAAGTTCTTTCTTCTTACTGAGTATACTGCCAGCTTTAGCAGAGCTAACGATACTCCAGCCTCTCCCTCCATTCTCCATCCATTCCTGTCCTCCATTCACACAACCACACCTGATTCTTATGACCCAACAGAAACAGCCAGAGAGAAGATGACCACAATGAAAAGGGACAGACTAAAACAAACAAAGAAGCAAGCAAGCAAATAAAATAAAAACAGCCTGAGGACAGAGCAAGATTATGAAAATAAACTTACACTTCTTAGACTTGTTTCCATAAAAGACGTATTCATACTGACATACCAAGTTAACACATGGTTGTTGAATATTTTATTAAGCCAAATACATTAGACCACAGTGTTCTAGAAAGTATTGGCGTATGCTTGCGTGTATTGTCCTAGGCAGACTGAACACAAAGGCAGTCCCACTTCTCAGGACTGAGAGACATACAGGCAGTTGGGTGGAAGGTAATGATGAAATTTTGATGAAGACTGTACGGGAAGACAATAACATTTTGGGAATGACTTCATTTGTTAGGAGACAATTGTGGAGAATGTTTTGTTTTGTTAGGAGGTGTTCACAATATGGGATAGGTTCAATTGTTTTGGGACAAATCAACCCCCACTTTGGGTGGATGGTTTGGCTGTCTTAGGAGAAAGTCAAGTTAGAAGACTAGCAAGAGGAAAAAATCTGGTTAAGTCTGGTGTTAAGACAGTAAGTGTGAGAGAAAGTTTTGAGAAGGCTAGGACAGACAATATTATGGCTAAAATATGGAAAAGGTTTTATAGTATTGGGGGACATGTTACAGAGACGTTTTATGATGAAATTATGTACAGGTGATAAAAACAGGTTGAGATGCAGGGCCTGGAAACAGGGCATTTGTGTTATCCTGACTAATATCAATTTCAAAATCAAGCTGCTGCCGTCTACTTCCCTCACATGAAAAACAGCTTGTTGACTGTCTATTAACCCTATCAGGAGACAGTCACACAAGCAGATGGCTGTGACTGGAGGCCCTCGTGATGCAGGAAAGCTATGCTGGGTTAGGAGACAAAGTGTGAGGTGTTAAGAAACAGCCGCAGTGAAGATCTGGTTGTGATTTTGCGCTGGTCGCTCACCGTCTTCAACACTCCCTTTCTCAGTTTGGTAAAGGCACAGGGTGACACGGGGGTCATGGTGCTTCAGGCATTCTGCCTGTCTCAGGGGGGAATGCAGTGGTGCACGTGGACAAATCTCTCCTTCCAACCTCTCAAAAAATTAAGCCTTTAGATCTTGCCTTTAGGAGCAATAAAAAAAATACACCTAAGTGAAGGGTTAAGGAGGAGGCATCATATTCAGATGTGCGTGACAAGGTTGAGAGATTTTTGTTTGAAGCATCTCTCTCCTCTTCTCACACTACTGCACACTTGCTTAGGATACTTGTGTGATTCACCTGACATAATATCTACTCATGGAGACACAACGCTTTCCTAAAGGTTTATGAAGGGAAAAAAAGCTTTGGACTACATTAATGGGGGTACCCGTTTGCCATTTATCACTTGATTTTTGATATGATCTTTTAAAAAAAGACGATACAGTACACTGTTGTTATGCTCCATGTTGCTTCAGATGTTTTCGCAAAAAAAAACATATTTTTGCACAGTTTACTAACGGAGGACTTACTCGCAAATAGGAGACGCAAGTTATGAAATCATTTGCATTCAACAAAAGATTAATTATAACAATATAATTAATAGGCTATTTTATTAACAGAGCCCAATATTTAGCAGCGTGGGCAATTATTGGTACGGAATCCATTGAGAAATGCATACTAAAATCATAGCCTACTCTTTTTCACATTGTATTGAGGCTACATTATATCATAAAATCAAAGAGTTGGACTAAGCTAAAAGCCAATTGCTTTAATTGTACTCAGGTAAGTGTTTGTCATTACAATACGAACACACTAGGGGGAGGGAGAGCGATAGAGCGGTATCCAGTGCGGAACTCATTGTGGACCCAGTTCCTTCCTGGATTTGTTCCGCCACGCTTTCAGTTCAGGAGCCGTTGCTTTCGATCACACCGATGGGAGGGACGCAGAAAGCACGCCACGATCAAGTGGATCGAAGCTGTCATTGGCTAATGGCTACTACAGAGCCCAATGGCGAAAATTGTAATCAAATAGGAGTAACCGTGGTTTCAGTGAACGGCAAGTTCACAATTTACTGGCACCTAACCAAAGGAATTAATCCTTTCATCGAGGTGAGTCAGTTCCTTTCGTTCACTAAAAGGATAAATCACTCAGGAACGACACACTATTACCCCAGGGTGCTGCCGCACCCACTTTGAAAAATGCTGCTCTAAATATCCACTAAAGGCATTGTTTTATACACACTTCCCACAACATTCCCTGATACCACAAATCTAGTGCCTGATACACACTCTGTTTCCTCAAAGAAGTACATTAACATTAACATCCTTCAGATGAAGGTTGTGACTCTCTGTGGTCATTACAGATCCCATGGCATTTTTTCGAAAGAGTAGGGGTGTTAATCCAGGTGTCTTGGTTTCCTACTAAAACTGGCTCTCTCAGGCCACCAAATCATCCCCTATATCTCATTGGCTACACAATGCCTTGCATAAAGGATATGTTTTTTTAATTCTGGGACCAGGCCAACATTTTTATCATGCTGAATATGAAAGCATAGCTGGAAAACTAGTACTAGAATATTTGATTCTGTGTTTGTTTATGATCTTGCTTATTTGGTCTTCACTATGACACTCAACTACTAAGAGATGAGGTCTTGGTAGCATTGACTCTGGGGTACAGTTATTTGTCATGTGGTTTCCCGCTGAAAACATCTGGCTGGAATTGAACAGGGCTGAGGGATGTCAGCAGAGCTGTTGTGTGCAAACAGAAATTGAATAGCACAAGGCAAAATAAACACGATGCATCTAAAACAGAAACCACACAATGGAATTCTTAAAACAAGAGCCAAAATTCAAAGCCTGCCACTCATGGCACATTCTCACCCAGGTGAAGGGACAGGAGACAATAGCGGTCTAACCACAACTGCACCAGAGAGAGTCACATTATATTATATAATTATATGAGTCCAACACACACACGTTCATAAACATGAAATGTTCAACAAAATTCTTTCCTCCCTTCATCTGCCCTCCCTCTCATCATTTGAATTCTTTCTATTTTTATGATTCTGTTTGCCTGTTTTCCTTATCACTCCATCAGGAATTCTCCCTTACAGTCCTGATAAACAGACGGCACCACAGTCTTTGCTCCCCCTCCCTCTCTGCTCTGTTCTCTCCATCCTGTCCTCTCCTCCAGCCCTCTGCATGACGTTAAGGAGGGGCCGCAGACCGAGAGTAGCGGGACTGACAAAGCCCTGCGCGTGAAAGAGAAAGAAGATAAACCCAAATGAAGCAGAGAAAAGGAAAAGAACGTAAAACATTCAACGCTGACATTCTTCACAGTTATGGTGAAGGACGAAATCATGACAATGTTGTATCCCTTCACCTCGTGCGTTTGATGCAGTATCATGGTGATGCCGACATCGAGGTCAACTCTCCCTGTTATTATCCCTGGACTCAAAGGCAGCCATCACACTGACCACATCAACAAGATTGGCCTGGATAGGATAATCTATGTGGAGGACGGTAAAAAAAAAAAAAAAAAAAAATGTTTCAAATAAAAAAATTATTTGCACTTATGTCTCGATATTGGAATGTTTTCTTATTTCTCAGCCTCATTATGGCTTCCTTGGCTTTCATTGTCACAAATCAAAATATAACTGACATTCCTCATGGTTATGGTGAAGTCTGCTTCACTATAACAAACTCCAAAGGCAATCAAAACCAAAACCAAAACCAAGCAATGGAACACACCTGACTAATCAGTCTTTGTTTCAAACATTATGGAGCTCACTGTATAAGAACTACTGTTCAAGGGAACACACTAATATCGGTTAAAACCCAATGTGGCCCATTTCTGTTTAAACTTTACCCCTACCTCCTCTGTGAGGACCAGAGATATATACAGACAAGAATAGGCTTTGAGGGAGGAGGAGCCAGTGAAAAAGCGAAAAGGAATGAGATCGAATGAGTGAAAGAGGGCAGTCGCTAGTGCCTGTGTTGGTCAGGCGTGTCCAAACAGGCGGCGGTGTCAGACAGCCAGGCGTCAATCGGGGCCGCGCGTGTGCCACGGCACCCCGTGCCAGGGGCCCGCATGTTCGGCCCCCCACGCCCATGCTCACAATGCACACTCAGTGTCAGAGACACGTACCACAAACATCAGAAATGTTAAATATTTAAGCAAGGGCTGAGGTATCACTGGGTCAGGTGGGGTGCAGAGGAGGGAGGCCATGTGGCAAGGGTTCGATTAAGAGGTGAAAAATAAAGCAAAGGATAGAAAATAGACTGGAAAACTGCAAACAAACATCAACCAGAAGCCCTCACAGAAGAAAACATCAGCATGTCCCACAGTTTGTGATGCTGGAGCTATGCACTTCAGTTTTAACACAGGGCCCATCAACATTATTTCCCCAGCACAGTCCTAGGTGCCTGACCTCAAGTCACCAGCAAATCCGACTGTTCATGATACTCTCTTACGTGGGAGTTACTGAAACTAATGCAATGTGGTCCCGGGGAACTGAGAACTATTACACTGCAGATTATTAATGAAGGCAGTTCATTTTCTTGTTCTTTCACTATGGGTCCAAATGGGCACAGAGTACATCAGGAAGGGTATGATACAACAAGGTCACACAGTTGGAAGACACCAGCTTTGAGTAATGTCTGACTAGAAAATAGGCAGAGGTTTTTTCATCTAAACACACACACACATAAACACACACATGAAAACACACAAACCCTCACCTACCCCTGCATCAACAACCACACCCTCTGTAAATCTGTGCATTGCATTATTTTAAAAAATGTTTGATTTACTGAAAATCAAACAAATTATGTAAATTACATAATTTACATTTCATACACTTTCCAGAGCTCTGCCTGCTGGTAGACTACTTTCAGATACTTCGATGAAGGTGCCAACTGCAGGGCCCCAGCCAAGAAATTAAATGTTGGTTTCATCAACTGAAAATCTCTCATTTCAAGAGACTAGAATTTGTTGGTATGAGTGTATAGTCTTTTGAGGTAAAGCAATGACCACCTACTTGTATTTGTCGTTTGTATTGTTTTTGTATGAGAGAAATATTAGAGTAGCATGAAAGAGTTTTTTTAGGGCTTCATGTTTGCTTTGAAAACCAATGCTGCCATCAAGTGGTTCGTACAGTACATTACATTCATTTGGCAGACGCTTTTATCCAAAGTGATGTACAAACGTACATACCAAATGTCATCAGAACAACTACAAAACACAGGTCCGATAAGGTACAATACTCATGTTGTACAGTTATTCATAGTCAAGAACACACAGTGAACAATACTCTGACCTAACCTATGCTAAGTCAAGCTAGGGGGCAGTACAAGCTACAACATCAGGACAATGATACACAATACAATAAGTGCTGGAATGGATATGTAACATGAGTGGCATGAAAGAGGAGAATTCAGTGTTTGGTCTTTGTGTTTTCTTGCATGTAGTCCTAGCTGCTAGTTCCCCATGTCTAGTTTTTGCTTACCTGATCCCTCGTGTTGCCCTGTTATTTGTTTTGTAAGTGCTGGTCGATATTCCCTGTAAATACCTTTTGTTTAACTTGGCCCTGCCTCTGTGTTTGATCTCTGCACCTGGGTTCTGATCCTCTGTGAGGCCTGACAAATTCCTGGGTTCAGGGGTGAGACGGAACACATTGGAATGGGTGAGTTCAAGGGTGAGTTCAAGGCAATGAATCCATGAATTCTGCTCAGACCCACAGTTTCCTTTGTTCAACACAACATCAAAAATGGCTGCACAACCAATATTTAACAAAATTTACTACAGCAGATAGTTTTTCATTTTTCAGTCACTTTGGCATAACTTTTGATTCTGATCTCTCCTTTCAGGCCCACATTCATTCCACCTAAAGAACATTTCTAAATTAAGCAAGATTTTGTTCCTCCAGGATGCTGAAAAAATCCTTACTTTGCTGAGTGTTTAAATGTTTTTTATTTTTTTGGAACTTTAATAATAGTGTCCAGCACACTGTACTGGCTTCACAGGTGTTTGATCAGTCAGGTTTGTTAATTTTTTTTCTTAGTGCAGGCATACATGAGCTTTCTGTATCTTTAATTATTAAAAAGAAAGAGGGCACTGGTGAGCTCAGTAATGGCAAAGGGCCTGGCAGGTCAAGGAAGACCTCCACAGTTGATGAGCGAAGAATCCTCAGTATAATGAAGAAAAACCCCATGGCCAAAAGGAACTTCTCAAGATCTAAAGCATACCATCTCACCACAGATGGTGCTGTGTCCAGGTCTAAAATCGCATTGATGTGGATTCAGTATGTTTTTTGTGACTAATTCATCAGAGATTCCAGAATCTTCCAGAAACCAAGTGGGACTGAAAGCAAACCAATCCTGGGGTGAGTCAAATGCTCTGGCATGTGACCATGCCTTATCTCTTTGGCAAAGTCTGTCAGTGAGGTCCATGGAAAACTATGGATTTGATCTATTTTCACCTTCTGTTGCTTGAATTGGGTATGCTAATCTGTGATAGTGTTAAAACTGTAGAAACATGGTTTCTACAGTTTTTAGCAAGTGCAAGTTTTGGGTCAGGAATGGAAGCTGCACAGCCAATGTCACTTAAACATAAATCATGAGTGAATGTTTGTTCTGAGATGTTTATAATTCCTTTTGCAGACAACACGTAAGCAAGCCTTTATACAGTAGCTGTCACATCCCAAATTCAAGCGATGGGGTAGTGGTTGCTGACGTCCAAAGCAAAGACTCCACTAGAGAATAAATGTATGTGGTCTGTTGGTCAGAATTGCATTTTTTAAATTAGGTCAAGTTGGTTTGGATAGTAACTGTGTATGATTGAACTCACTGCCTGACCACGTCCGAGGAGCTGGTTAGCCAGTCTAGGTTCAGATCACCCATAACTAATAACACATAACTAGAAAGCAAAATGGACAAACTGTCAGCAGCACATCTGGGGACAGAAGGATGGTAAACTCCCACAGCTGTCAGTTGCACGCCACTTAAATTTCTAAAATTTGCACCATTAGGTCTAAGGATGGAATGAGTGGCCCTGAAGAAAGGAAGACCTTACCATACAGAGGGGCTGTTTAACTGCCCCTCTGTGTTTAGTTAGCAAGCTATGGACTGGTAATTTCCAGTATAAGTAATTGAAGAAAGATAAAAGTATTGGTAGTTTGTAGTGAATTCTCTTGCCAATGCCTAATGACTCCTTGATCCTGCCTTGCAAAAGTGATACGCCTACACGTTATCCAAAGAGTTTGGAAAACACACACACACACTTCTATACATATTATATATTGTCTTTATTCCACTGTGAAGCACTTCAGCCTGCTTGTTTCCTTGTATGAAATGTGCTCCACAGCTAAAAGCTTATTATATATTATCGAGCAAGGTCATATAAAGCACTTAAATCCCCACACACATTCACACACCTCCCATCAGCATAGCACAAATATCAGTAGAAAAGGGACAGGATGCCGTTACATCAGTGCTGATGTCAAAGCTTCCAAAGAGTTACTCCCATGTCTCAAAAAGTGACTCAAATATACACCATGACATAATTTTTTCAGCACATTCCTAACTCTCTGCCTGCAACAAACTCAGCTATTTGTGTTTCCAATGAATAATGTTCACAGGGCAGCACTCAGCGATACTACCATGATTCTGGACTGTGTGCAGAGTTAATTCTCACAAGGATACTGGATTCAAGAGAAAGAGCCCCAACCTTTACCAACTACAACATACATTAATTGTATCATTTTTACCTTTATTCCTTTTCCTGGTTCCTTTTCAGAAATTTGTTGTTTCTGCAATAGGAAAATGTCACATTCTTATATGTGTATACCTAATGAATATGAGGTAAATAAGTGACATGGTAAGCTAGTTTTCACTTTTGGCAAATAGCGCCATGGGGTTTGGTTTTAGAATGAAAAGATGAAGAAAAGTGTGGCTTGTAAATGGATAATTACAGATTTAGAAGTAAATACAGCCGTCAGACACATTAGCACTTGCTACTATAGCCGCATAAAATCATGTTACTCAATCATCAAGTAACCATAAATATATTCTAGTATTCTAGTGGAGAAAAACAGTGGCCAAACGCTGCGCTTCTCTTCGAAGCAACCTTTGTATACGGGGCTGCCACGAACCGGGTGCTTCCAGGGCCGACAATGCTGAGCAAGAGTATTTGTGTAAGCGTTTGTTTCTTTGGAACACATTCACACGATAAAAACAAACCCTACGACCGCAGAAGATTAAATACCTTGCTCTTTTTTTTTTTTTTTTAGACAGTAGAGTCGGGTTAGTTACGTCTGGTGCGAGGGTGAATCTAAAATAAGATTACATGTTATTTACGTTTTTGGCAATGTATGCGAGTGTCATGAAATTATTAAAACAAAAATGTAGAATTCACTCAGTATCACAGCGTACAATTAGTTTTAGCTTCAATCATACCGTATTTATGTTCTTCCAGTGACCAAACAATGGAGGTGAGACAAAGGGGCGAGAGCGAATAAAACAAACCGCATTTTGTAACTTGCGCAAATATGACCTAACGCGATAGTGCATGAGAGAGCTATCGGTCATCTGCCAGGTCTTAGTGTTATACCTGTTTCATTAATTGGAAGAAAAGGCTACCTTTTGCCTTTTACTCTACGATGTTCTCTGGCCCCAGTCCTTACTAAATAATTGAGATAGGAACCACTTTGTCGTCACAAGATTTTAAGCAAACAAACTCTTGAAGACACACTCAATGAATGAAGCCAGATTTGATTTGTGTGTGGTAGAATATAAAATACAAGAACATAACAATGGTGCTTGTAATATATAACAAAATATTTTTTTTTACAATTTATATAAATTAGTGTTGGCTTTATACCTATACGGTAATGTGCACAGTTCATGTATTTTATTTTCTAAAGCATGTGCACAGAACTTCAAATTTCTTAGAAATATTATTGCATATGGAGAATGCACGTATGCATAGCATATTGGTGCATACAATGGCATGAGACAGATTTTTCAAGAAATAGTTTTTCTTTTATTCCTTCTACTCTCTTTCTCTCTCTCTCTCTCTCTCTCTCTCTCTCGCAAATAGCCTTTCAAAAAGCACTGCTTCTATATTGGTGCCATGCTCTTTGCTGTCATTACTGTTTAGCAAGGTAACAATTATGCCTGACAAGTCAGCAAGGTTCATGAATATTCTTTAAAATATACAAAAAAGAAGAAAAAAATCATTTTAAATGACAACAAGTTAGATAAGCAGATTCTAGCAAGCCTGCCAAGCAGATCCTTGCACAAACAGTACAGTCTACCAGTGGTCTTCAGCCCCCTCAAGCACTAATGCTTAAAAAGTAATACAGTGTCCTGGTTGTTTGATTGCCTGGGGTCTTTTCTGAGGAAACAGTGTTTTGTATGCTAGGAATGAGGTAAAATGGATACTGGCCTAAATCAGACTACCACACCCACAACACCACCCTGTGCAGTCTATAAAAGGAATGGAAATGTGTACTCTATGTGCTCAGTCTGGCACAAACTCTCCCTCTTCACCACTTGTTTTTTACAGAAGGTGTTAAAGGCCTTTGCTTGGCAAAGCCTCTGACCTGCTGCAGTGCAAACTGAAAGAACCCCAACTCACCACACTCCACCATCACTTCGTAGGTCTTGCTCTTCACCTCGCCCTTCAGGCCCAGCTTGCTCCTGGCCCCTTTCAGGTCTTCCTCCTTCATCACTGGCCTCTTCTTATTCTTCTTCACCAGGCTGGAGGCAGGAAAACAGAGGGGAAAATGTAACCCAAGGCAACTTCCTTTCAGGTCATAGCTTCTTACAGAACCTATTTGCTAACAGAATCATTGGCAGACCAGAAATTAATTTCCTACTCAATCCCATGTCAAGTTCTGATGTTCCGACACAGTCCTGATCAGCTTCTGATCAGCTCATGACAAAGTCTTGGAGATTTCGAAACGTACTTGTACCCTTGCACACTGTCCTGACCCACAGAGAGAGAAAAAAGAACAAGTTCAGCTGTGTTTCAACATCCGTGTGGTACTGGGGACATCATCTGTGCCATTGATGGGTGCCACATGAAAATCATGTGGCCAATAGTCAGAGTGGGGGATGACCTGAATAGGAAATCTTTCTATTCAGTCCTCCTCCAGGACATTGTGGATGATAAAGGATGGCTCCTAAACATTTGTGCTGGCATGATGCCAGAATGCTGAGGGCTTCAACATTTTTTGACACCTGGCCACAGTTTTTGGAGACATATTGCCTTTTTGGTGATACTACCTTCATCAAGTGTGATAATGGTGCACTGATTGAGGAGGATCTGAGTAGTGCCAGGATCAGCCATGGTAGAGTGGTGGTAGAACAGGTTTTCGGAAGGATGAAGTGTAAGTGGAAGTGACTTTGTGACCTCCGGAACACCAGGCTGGACATTTAAATCAAAATCATAGAGTCAGTGTGCACCCTGCACAATATGCGTATTGATGTCTCAGTTGTCTTTGAAGAGCATCCATGACAACGATTAGTCTATTTCAGTTAAAGGGGGATTATTGGTGCTTAATGTTATTTATTAAAAAGTACAAAAAAGAGGGCAAATATTAAATGTTCTTTTGAATATAAATAATAAAAGACAAATTTATTTAGTATTTATTTTTATTTTATTATCCATTTTTGCTCAAAGTAATAATCCATTCTGAGCGGCCCAAGCGGCCTGTAGTCAGGCAGCCCTTGTGGCATTTGCCCATCTTGCCCAATTATCAGTCTGTCACTGGCTGTGTCCCTGGCAAAGAACTCCTCTCCATGTGAAATTACATCTTTTGCAAAATAACTCCAAACTAATGGCTTATGAGCATTGCTTTCAAACTTATTTTCACATTTGCACTTTTCAGTTGCTTATTCACAACCTGGTACCATCCAGAATACAGTCTTAAATGCGTCCTACCTGGGACAACTCTTGTTTGTCCAGCCTATTGTATATCTGGCTGTGTGAGTGTCAGCACTCTGCTACTGACCCAGGGCATGTAGTCATAGTAACATTGCCACTATAGCAACAAGATGGGATCCAGCCCGGAACTGGCATAAGCAGTTTACACTGAAAGTAAAACAGTTACGTCTAAGCCTCCACGATGAAAGCACATGCGCGCGCACACACACACACACACACACACACACACACACACACACATACCCATTTGCCCCCTTTTGTGGGGTGCTCCAGAATGATTATTTTCTTTCTTGGCTACTTCTGAACTAAAGCACACATACCCAAATTTTCCTTTAAATCAGCCTACCTGATTACTTTAACAACTCAACAATTTTAATTTTGAAATTAGAAAATAACAAGGTATTTATACATATTTATACTAGTGATCAGTTGTTAATTTTGAAATTCTCTTTATTTTTGTGATGGCAAACACAAGTCAGGGAGAGTCCATCATAACATTTATTTGAGATTGTACAGTCAATCTTAGGTTTTCATATTTTGAGGAATTTATCCTTGTCTGTGGAAAAAAATAGATGTATGTTCAGCTCTTGGTGCAGCTTAGCTGGTTTTGAATAATCCAGTAACTATGTAGTCACTGGCTCTGCCGTCGATGAGTCCTGTGCCGTTGTTGTGAATGAACCAGCATGGCACGGGCTCCCCATTCTTCATATCCCAACGGAAGTCTCGCTGCCAGCCCCTGTCACCATAGAGCCACAGAATGCATGTGAATGACAGTGAGACCAAAATGTAGTGTTGTAATGTCTGATTGTGTTTGTTTGCGTGCATGTGTGTGTGTGCGTGGTGTGTGTCTGTGTGCGCGCGTGCGTGTGTGTGCGCACGTATCTGTATCAGATACGTGTGTGTTGTTTTCTGTTACCTGGTAACAGAGAGTTCTGATCCCTTCACCATCATCGTGGCATCTGGTTTGTCTGGTGTGTCTGAATGATGGAGCTCACCAACCTCAAAATGCACGCCTTTATAAAACTGGCCTTTATGTTGGGGGGAAAGTTTCAGAGAACACATAGAGTTATGTGCAATACAATTACTGTACAAGAACACTGAAAAGCAGTTCACAGCGACATAGAGATAGATATACAGGAAGATTAAATAATTTCCCAAGCCAGCCCAGTCCCTGGTCTTACCGAGCAGGCCATGGACACTGGGAGAGAGTAGGTGGCTGTCCAGGGTGTATAAACCCAGGTAATCCCTGTGGTAGGGATGCTTTTTCCACACCTTGTGCAAGATGATGACGAACTTCACAGAGTCCTTAAGGGCAACAGTCAGACTTCGGTCCTTTTTCACCTGCAAGTCAACACTGCAAGATAGAGCACTCTAGTTCAGGTGGGGGTGAGACTGGAAGGGGGGGGGGGGGGGGGCTGGGGTGTTATTTAGTGTTTAGCAATAGCAATAGCCACTGGCAATAATTACAGACAAGTCGATTTGTCCTCTTTGGTTTTGAATTGTAAGCATTTTGTCTACTATTGTGATGGGCTTGGGGTCTAACGTATCTCATTAACACGCATGCACATTTTAAAAAAGTTGGGCATGTGTTTCACATGCAGTGACATACTGCTGACCGCGTTGGTATGGGTCGGAGAACAGCCTCCTATGGCCGGGGTGAGTCTATTTGTTTTCCTGTTGGTAAGTGGAGGCTGCCTTGCCTGTGTTTTAGTTTAGTTTTATTTACATACTCAATACATACAAATCCTTTGTTAGACCATAATCTTTTGGTATGCACTTTATTTTTGCTCATATTTTACAGGTCTAATGGAAGGGTCATACATAACATGACCAAGAGTCTGTGGACACCCCTTCTAATTAATGGGTTTGGCTACTTCAGCCACACTGATTGCTAACAGGTGCATGAAATCAAGCATACAGCCATGCAATCTGCATAGGCAAACATTGGCAGGAGAATGGGTCATACTGAAGAGCTCAGTGACTTTCATCATGGTACTGTCACAGGATGCCACCTTTTCAACAAGTCAGTCAATCAAATTTATGCCCTGCTAGAGCTGCCCACCTATAAGTGCTGTTACTGTGAAGTGGAAACATTGAGGAGCAACAACAGCTCACCCGTGAAGCGGTAGGCCACACAAGCCCACAGAATGGGACCGGCGAGTACTGAACCTTGTAGCGCATAAAAATAATCTGTCCTCGGTTGCAACACTCACTACCGAGTTCCAGACTGCTTCTAGAAGCAACATCAGCACAAGGACTGCTTGTCCAGAGCTTCATGAATTGTGTTTAAATGGCTGAGCAGCTGCACACAAGCCTAAGCTCACCATGCGCAATGCCAAGTGTTGGCTGGAGTGGTGTAAAGCACACCACCATAGGACTCTGGAGCACTGGCAACAGGTTCTCTGGAGTGCTGAATCACGCTTCGCTATCTGGCAGTCTGATGGATGAATCTGGGTTTGGCGAATGCCAGGAGAATGCCACCTGCCCGAATAGTGTGAACAGTAAAGTTAGGTGTTTTGTCTGTTTTGTCCGTAGTTCCACATAAGGAAAATCTTAATGCTTCAACATACAATGACATTCTAGAAAATTGTGTACTTCCAACTTTGTGGCAACAGTTTGGAGAAGGTATGTTTCAGTATGACAATGCCCTCATGCACAAAGTGAGGTCCATAAAGAAATGGTTGGCAGAGTTTAGGGTAGAAGAACTTGACTGGCCTACACAGAGCCCTGACCCTCAACCCCAATGGCATTATTGCCGGACCTCACTAATGCACTTGTGTCTGAATGGAAGCCAGTCTCTGGAGCCGTGTTCCAAAATCTAGTGGACAGCCTTCCCAGAAGAGTGGAGGCTGTTATAGCAGCAAAGACGGGACAAGCTCCACATTAATGTCCATGGTTTTGGAATGAAACATCCAAAAGGTACGTATGGGTGTGATGTTCGGGTGTCCACATACTTTTGGCCATGTAGTGTATAACTGTGCACCAGGGTCACTTGAAGAACAAGGTGCTAGACTAAGAAAGTCTATGCACTGCCTTGGAAGATTGTGAGCTTTTACTTGCTGCTCACCTGGGCCACTTGAGGGATACCGCGTCGGACCAGGAGAGTGAAGTTTGTGTCCCACCCTGTAACACTGTGATACTCTGCGTGGTCACCTCCAGTCGGAGCCCAAGCTTCTGGTGAATGATCCCAAATCGGCCAAAATAAGTATTGATTTTACTCCCAGGGTCCACCTTCTTGTCCCCAATAGTCTGCCCATTGACCACAATTCCTGCAGACGGTTCAGGGGTCAAATGGCACACATCAGGAAGGGGAAGAACAGTTCAAGGCAATGCATTTATGAATTCTGCTCAACCCCACAGAGCTGCGTATGATTAACCCAGCATCACAATTGGCCACACAACCGATATTTACTACATTTACTGTAGCAGGTTTTCATTTCTTCTGAATAAATCAATTATTCAGAATTACAATAGTTGTGAGTACACAGAGCCAATGGAATCAGATGGATTTTTAAAGCTTAGTAAGCAGAAACTGTGAGTGATTTTGGAGTGGAGCTTCAAGACCTACACTTTGCAAAATCATCCCAATGTCCACGCCACATGTGTTCAGTACAGGAATGAAGTAGATTGTATCTCCACATGCACTTCTTTAATATACTATTGGCTGCACTCCAAATCTCACCTGGCAGCGGGTCTCTGACCAGATTGAAGATGGTTCCAGGTGCATCATCAATGTTGAAACACAGAGAGTCTTTCTGGTCTGGCACACTGATGATGAAGTGGGGGTCACCATCCACTGTCAATGAATATCACAGAATCAATGCTCATCAGAGGGAAACATGCTATTTCTGCTCCTATACAGATAATTCCCATGTTGACAGACATGCCCACTTCAACCAAGCTGTCTTATAGGACATGGGTATAAAGCTTAGTTACTGTGTGGTATTTGTGTTTTGCCGTGGATGGTTACATTGGTCAGTTTACTGAACTGTAGAAATTCATGCTAATGTATGCCTCCAAATACTGTACACAATAGCAAAATGTTTGATTATGTGGAATTTGTTTTCAGCTGATCAGTGAAAGGATGAGAACCAGAAAGGAAAATTTGGAACGCACCGCTTGTAACAGGTTGGTGATACGATGTGTGCCAGGATTGGGAGGAATCTGAAATCAGAAATGCATTTTATGTCATCATCACCTTCAGTGACAGGTGGGGTTAAGTGACAATGGGATTTTCTATAAGTTTAGACTGCCCACTTTAGAAGACCACTTATCTGACCATGGAATACACATATATTTTCCAACTGAATATGATATATATAGCATGTGTCACATGCCAGCGTGACACCCGTAGGATGAAGATGCGGCAGTACCGGGAAACACCGTCGGTTTCCGCATGGAGAGAGAGAGCATGCACCCACACGAACGCAAAATCAAATAAAATAACATCTTCACCCTTCCCCCTCACAGGTTCCAGGCAGAAAACAATAAACTAAAACAACAAACTAAAATAATAAAGAAAAAAGAAAGTAAAACCCAGGACTGTTTTTTAGCATGCCGCTGGGTGTGAGCTCCTGGTCTTGGCCCCAAACTGTGGAGAGCAACACACCTGGTTAGTTAACGCAACTCTCTCCACCAGCAGGTGTGACCAAGACCAATCTGCTTCTCTGGCAGATCGTGTGCCACAACATGAAAATGATATTTAATAATTTTGATTAAAATAAAATCTGCTTTAACACATTTTTAATCTTATTAAAATGTTAAACTAGGGCAGGATTAGATGGATGACTGAGAATTTCACTGAGATTCCAGGAAATGTAGGTAAACAAAGGGTGTTTCATAGCTGACCAATACTTACAACCAGTTGAAGATGGAATCCGTCGCTCACCTATAAACGAACATGAAACAAAATGTCAATGCTTTTATCACCAGTGCTTGGGATCACCAGTCAGAGATTCTGCTGTTTATAAAGGCTATCTGTAAGGTTATCTTTAACAAAACCTGCACTTCAATAATTTAAATTACACCATCTGTGCATCTGCATTCTTTATGATTTCTAAATTCTCTCTCAGTAAATCTGGCCCTCAGTGATTTATGATTTACAGCAGATTATTCTGTAGCGCATATGTGAGTAGTACATGCTACAATATTTATCCCACCCCCCTCCCGCCTCCGATTCATACCCTCAGTCAGTTTGTCAGCAATGAGTGTGTCCGCTGGGGCCTCGTCACTCTGTGGTTTTGTGGCCACCATGGAGGTGAGGGGAGTGACAAAGTTGTACTGCAGGGACAGTTCCAGAGCACGGGAAGTGGCATTCGCCTTCTCATATGCCGGGCCACTATCCCTGTTGAGGGTCAAAGACAGAGACAGAGGGTAGTGTGAACAATCCTTCCATATGATGGAGACATTTCTAATCTGTGAGTCAGTGGCTTTAGTTAGACAAGGGTAGAACGTCACAGAATTGAAACTGAAATGTGAAACAGTGGACATGCACGGTTTTGGGGATCAAAGTGGTACTCTTCTCTAACAGCCTAAGTGTCATGTACTGTCACAGAAGGGATTCATACTGACTTCTTGCTTAGCAGCTGTTGGATCGTGAGGTACGCCCAAAGACGCTCTGTGAAATCCCCAAAGATATACTCCTCATCTGGGAACACCACATTCCAGTCCAGGGTGTTGGCTTGACCCTTGTAAGAGAAATCCTCTTCCACCTGGGGACACAGCAAAGTGCATAAATCATTGCAAGGTTTGGGCAGTGATTATAGAGGGGTAGTGGACACAGTGCTGAACAAGGGGCATTTATTTCAGAGCAGTGTTGAACTGGAGGTAAGACCACGCACAGGGGTGGATAGAACTGTGCATAGCAATATAAAAATGTATTCTCATTTTGTATTGCCATAATGTTTTACCCTTTCCTTCATACTGGAATGTCCTATTTTATTTGTTGGCTGTCGTAAAATACTGCAATACGCTCCATCAATTTGGGAGAATGCACACAAGCATGTGTTTTCCATGCTGTTGTCCTCTAGCTGAGCAGTCATAACACAATCCCTTCTCTAGTGGTTGATGCTAGACTTGCTGTGGTGTTCGGTTTAACCAGTGGCATATTGTGCACATCTACTGTGTTATCTCCACTGCACATCAATACCAGTCAACACCAGTATTTTGTAATTAAACAAAAATTGTGCATATTTTATTGACATTATTTAAGATTGTGAAGTACTCTTCAATCTCTACACTCACACTCTAAATATATTCACAGCACAGATCTTCAATGCGCAGATGGTGTAATTTAAATTATTTTGAATTGCAGGTTTTGATAAAGATAACCTTACAGATAGCCTTTATTACAGGTTGAAAGGTGACCCTTGTCTGGTGCCACCTGTCCATCATGGTGACTTTTTGGTTCTCCCTTTCACTTGTCTTTATATATTACCTATGCATCATGGTTATCTGCATAACACAGCCAGTGGCCATGCTGTTGCTCTCCCACAGGGGCCTTATTCATGTGTATGACGGCCAAAACACTGCAGAGTTTCACTAATCTTGGCTCACAAGAAGGTGCCTTAAGCCCTTTGGCGTTTCTGAGAAACACCTTTATCTTTATTTGTTTTTTTTCTTCAGGGGTTGGCACTCTCTCATAAGATTGGTCCTGTAGTGGCGGCTAGTATAGCAGCTAGCAACTCTGTGATTAGGTAAGTTGATGGAGGCAAAAGCGTACATGGGAAAATTGCAGAGGAAACGGTTGCCAGTAATACAGAAATACAGTGAAACCTTTGTGGACCGGGGGGGTGGGGGGATTTCATGGGCTACCATGGACGCAACCTCAGCAACTGCCCTTGTCACCTGTGCCTAGAGGCAGCCCTGCTCAAAATAAAAAAGTACCTGTCGTTTAAAAAAGAAAAAATACACAGAGGGAAAAAATCTCTGCAGCCGAAAGGCCACTTTTGCTGCCATACGGGAGGTAGAGGCTTCAACATATGTTGGTGTCTATCTGAGCATGTGCCAGGCCTGACTCACATGGTTTTTCTTTATTTCCCTTCTTTCACTTCCAATCATTAACAAATTGTTAGCATGGACCATTCTCATACATGTGACAACACACAAAACAGTGTTACTGTATCTCACCCCCTGTGCTGACACCTCCACCAGGAAGTTGTTCAGGTCATTATCAGACAGTCGGCCAGCCACAACAATCTCAGATCCATTGAAGAGCTGCTTGAAGTGATGGTTGGTCAGCGATTCGACAGCATTTTCTGGATAATGCATGTTTACCTCAGAGAGCAAAGGGCTGGCCACCTCAGAGTAGAAACCCTAAAACAGACAAATATGTAAGAGCTATGAATGTATGATCTCACACTCAAGCATGCATGCAAGGCATAATATAGATTATTATCGTAAAAAATACATAAGAGTTGTTGGGAGTATAATTAACTATATAGCAGTGCTGGTACAGCAGAGCCCAGTACATACAAATGTATTACAGCAAAGGTAACAATGTGGGGGTTAATAAGGGGTCAGCACATGCAGTTGCAAGGAAGCATCAGAGTCTTCATAGATCCTTCTGGCCAATCCATTGTTCTGCTTCGCCATCACATCCAAAAAATTGTAATCAACATCATAGCCAAATCCAAGGCAGAACAAAGTCATGCTGTCATTCATCGCATTCTGTGCATTCTCTTGGATCTTGTCAAGCCTGGACTCCCCTGCACACAGACACAAGCAAACAAGCACTTAAACAGACTGTTTTCCCTTAACAATAATGCAACTATGTTATTCTTTTACGTGAGTCACATACTGGCGTTGTTTAGTAATTGCTATTGTCCACTAAACAGTACTTTATTGAGTGTTGTGGCTGTGTTGTCTGACTAATAGTGAAAAAATTAATGACACTTGAGCATACCAACATTAGGCTGCCCATCTGTCAGCAAGATGATCATAGACACACTCCTCTTTGGCAGCTTCTCTTTAGCTGCATCGTCTTGCAGCATTTTAACTGCATCAATCACAGCATCATTGATGTTGGTACCTAAGGGAAGATGAAGTGGGAAAATCACAAGATTTAGATGAAAGCCATGCAGAGAGAAAAAGATACACAGAAAGACACACCATCCAAAGCAAAACAGAGAAATACATTGAAATTAAAAGCAATATAACTGTAAAAACATATGCTCCTACAATCTCTTGGTGACCCCATCATGAAATGCATGGAGCTCATGAGGAACACATAGGGAAATGGTACATTAAGGTTCAGTATAATACCTTAAGTGGTAGGACTTGTAAACTATCCAGATTTTTTATAAGGAAAACTTCCTGTTTAATAGAAACAAGAAAAAGCCCCTGCTAGATTTACATATTAAGTACCAAAATAGTGAAACGAAATAGAACATTTTGTTTTATTTAGGGTGGTCTGGTAGCTTGATTTATATTAGTGTAACAAAACACAAATTGAGTGTTCAAATTATTATTTTTTTACTTTAATAATGCAGTACCCTCTGGTCAGGTTCAAGCAAATGCCTCCTACAGCAAGATAATTATCCCAAACATATTGCTAAAGCAACAAAGGAGTTTTTCAAAGACAAAAACTGGATAATTCTGGACTGGCTAAAAACATACATTTCATAGGCTGAAGAGAAAACTTAAGGCAACTAGCCCCTGAAACAAGAAGGAGCTGAAGACTGCTGCATACAGGCCTGGCTGAGCATCAACAAAGAAGATACTCAGCACCTGGTGATGTCTATGGGTGACCGACTTCAAGCAGTCATTGCATGCAATAGATATGCAACAGTACTGAACATGACTACTTTCATTTACATAACAGTAATATGTGCCAAACATTATGGTGTCAAGTCGAGATTAATATGTATAAAATGTGCTGTACTTTCTACAGAATGAATTCAAAATGTTTAAAAATACACTTTAGTAAAAGCTGAAAATCTGCACTTTAACATGTGATTACAAAACAAAAATTGTGGAGTACAGAGCCAAATCCAGAAAAAATATGTCTTTGCCCCAAACATTATGGAGAGAGCTGTACATGCTTATAATAATGCTATTGCTAAAAGATTGATTCTCACTCACCTCCAGTGTCAGTGATTTTCCTGACAAAGACCTTAGCCTCTTCAACATTCTCTTTAGTGGCCTTGTCCAGGGATGGTTTCATTCTTTGGATTGAGGACTCGAATAGGATTATACCAAAGTGGTCATCTTCATTGAGGTCGTCCAGGATAGTCAGCAGGGCCTCACGGGTCTGAGGGAGTGACATCATAATTACAGAGGCACCCCCGTAACACCTGACACGCATTAACACCTAACATGCAAGTCTAAGCAAGTCTGAGTCCAAGGTGTAAAAAAGATTGTAAATGCAAACATTATTTATCGTGGTGCAAAAGCACAGTGAATATTGTATTCTTAATAGCTCTCCATTTTGGATGTGACCCAGACTATTTTAAGATGGCTTGTGTTCAGCCAGAGTAGAAGAAAGCTGCCCTTGATCCCTCTGTTCTGGAAAGCGCTTGCTCTGTGTTTGAAAGATGCTGTATAAATACAATGTATTCTTCTTCTTCTTCGTCTTATTCTTCTTATTATAATATCACCTGTGCCCAACAAAACACTTTGTAACAGAAATCAAGGAATGTCATCGCAACATTACACACATATACACTGACTCACCTGTTTAATTTTGGTCCCATACATTGATCCGCTGGTGTCTATCACAAAAACTACATTCTTTGGCACATGGGGCAAATCCGGGGGGGCAAAAAAATGCACAAAGTACCCATTTACTATCTGGGAGAGAAACAAAGAATTTGTTGGTTATGATTCATTTTGCAAATCAAACCAGGTTTGCCTAAGCATTTTGTGGATGTAGCAGAAGGCATTTCTTCAGTAAATCAACCAAAATACCAACACACAATACCAACGATAAACATATTGACCCATTGTGCGGGGTTACAACTTACAAGCATTGTCATAGCTCATATCTAAAAGAGATTCTAAGAGTATAAGAAAAACATCTGAAGTATCAGCTGACTCGCTATTATTTTGCCAAACTCAAAATGGATATCACCGGAAGTGTCCGGGATTCATTTGAGTATTACAATTCTCCATGCTTTAAATTCCATTGTTAATAATAATTTCTCATCCACCTTTTTTCAAAAAATAATTAATACACCTTTCGGCAAGGACATCAAATGTATGTAAAAGTCAGTCCTGTTGTGCTGAGCAGACTCCATTATTAATTTTATAAAATGGTTTGGTGTTGCTCAATTCATCATTGATGTTATTCACAAGGATTGTGCTGTGTTTATTTTAGATCTCCCACTCAATTTTGTGTGTTCTTGCCCTCTTTTGATTTTTCAGGTTGTGTGTGTGCATGTGCATACGTTCATACTTTAAATATTTAAATAACTAAAAAATAAACAAAGTTATTTAGCAACTTGAAAAAAGTCAATCTAAAAAACAAAAACAAAAAACAACCTACCCAAAGAAAACATTGTATAACTTGGAAAATCTGTAATGAAGCATGAGTTACTGACCTGAATATCACCAATGCCTTCCCCTCGATTTGTGTCATACTTGATGATGAAGTCCCCATTAATTAGGGTCCCATCACAGTCAGGACATGTCCTCTGCTGCTCCAGTGTTGGTGAGAAGGAGATATGTGCCTGGGTTGGGGGGGGGGGGGGGGGGGTTAGAGAAAGAGTAGGTTTGAACATCCCAAGAATATCCCTAGAATATCCCTAGATTTGAAATAGACTTGATCTTACGTGAAATCTCACGCAGAAATTGATATTTAAAAAACATGAAACTAACATTCTTATAAATATGCAACCTCTAGATGATGGGTACAAACTTTTCCTTGTGGCCATTTAGCTGTACTGCAGGCTCAACAGCAAGCTCCCAACTCATATGGAGATGTGTAGGCTATTAGACCACCCATGCCTCAGGTTTATTTTTGGCTTAAGCAATGTGAGGTGCAATGCTGTGAGCCATTTACTAGGATAGAGCCGTACATGTAGATTTGGGGGTGAGACAGGGAGAAATGTCACCCCCAATATTTTCATGGGAATTGATATTATTACTGTGGTTATTGTTAACCCCCCGCCTTAAATGTATACAATTGCTCTCCGATTTCAGTATGACAGTTACCTTTTTTTCAGTGACAGTTTTTTCCACAAGTGGGAGTAACTCATTACTGATGAAAGTACCGTAGGCATCCAGAAAAGCAATTCCTTGTGGTTCATAAATGTCAACTACAATCTGTTGATGAAAGACAGAAACATAGTATTCTCATAGTATGCACATTTTAAAATGTATTACTATGTCTTTTGCATGGTCTTACCAACCTCAAAATTTTGGATCAGCTGTTTGGGTTTCACTCGTGTCATGAACTCATAATTGCCGCCAGTGCGTTTCAATAGTTCTTCATGGGTCAGTGTGAAGGTAACTTCACTATGGGCTGCGATGTTCACAGACACAGAGAATTTCTCCATCTTTCTGCCGGATGCCCTTGAAACACACAAACATAGCCTATGAGTAACACGCTGTGCGACAACTCTGGGAGTGTAAGACCCATTAATATCACCAGACGCTAGGTATCTTCCCTTGTGATGCCCTGCCAGGTGTGTACTGTAGCCATTGTCAGTTTAAGTTTGTTTTGAGAGATTTTTACCTACAGTGTTGTCTCAAGCAAGTGAAATGTGTGTTCAATTAGATGCAGGTCAGGTGATTGAATTAGCCAATTCAAGAATGTTCCACATTTTGGCACTGAAAAACTTGGTTGTTTTAGCAGAGCCTTTGGGATCATTGTCCTGCTGCAAGGTGACATACCCTCCAAAATTTTGAGCCATTTGGCTGGATCTGAGTGCATAAGATGCTTCACTTCCAAATTCATCCTACTGCTGCTGTCAGAAGTAATATAATCAGTGGAGACAAGTCAGCCAATTCCAGTGGCAGCCATACATATCCAAGCCATAATACAACCTCCACTATGTTTCCAAGATGGGGGGTTCCTTCAGTTCTCCACACTTATTTCCTCTTTTCATCACTTTGGTACAGGTTAATACTCATCTGATCTGTCCATACCAGAATTCTCTGAGGTTAAGCTAGTGTAGTCTTCTCTTTATGCTAGTCTTTAACACATTTACACCTAAATCCTGGAGAGTGTTCTTCATAATTTAAAAGGGGTCTTTCTTCACAATTGAAAGTATTCTTTGGTCATCCACTACAGTGGTCTTCCATGGTCTACCAGTTTGTTTGCTATTGCTGAACTTACCAGTGCATTCCTGCTTCTTAATTTATCACAGTTGATTTTGACGCACCCAATGTTTTGCTATGTCTGATCAGTTTAGCCAGATTTTTCAGTTTCATGATGGCCTGCTTTACTGGCATTGACACTTCTTTGTGTAATGTATTGTCCTGATTCCAGTACTAGAATATTATTCATTAGTCTGGGCTCCTCCTATTGTCTGTTTTAAAAGCACGTTCACTGCTTGATATGTTTGTCTGGTGATCCAGTAAATGAGTCCGCATCATCATACCGTTGGTCTCCATCTCAGTGATTTAGTATTGGTTAAATAAAACCACCAAGATATCCCACTTTAATCCTCACGTTGGCAGACAATGGCACAAGACTCCAAATTAAAATGTCATACCGATAATATAACCTATAAAACTTAACAAAATATAACCTTTTGTTAGCTTTCTTATGCATGAACCAATATTGCTACTAAGAATGGGCACGAGTACTCAAGCATTTGAATACTAGAAAGATAAGGACTGCTCTAGCATTATACGGTACTCAGGAAAAAAAAATACCTGAAAATAAATTCATGTGAATTAAAATGTTTAGTTTCATTCTTTATTTTTACATGGCAGCTTTAGCAGTTTTCTGTTTTATGGGTAATGATGTTAGTTTCAGAAATCCTTAGAGCATAAGTCCATAAAATCACTATCGAAAGTCCACCCAGCTACTTGAGCACGGAAGACCATCCAAATGCCTATCCCTAATCACTATGTACACAAATAGAATTTCAAATATGATAAGTGCCGTTTTCCTTAAATGCAACTTCTTACCTTACAAACAGTGGAAAAGTATCTCTATTAGACATTCCAGAACCAGATAAATCACCTCCTTGTCACCTTTCACCCTGTTGTGCCCAGGAGCCTTGTGAAATTCTTTGACGCTATGAGCTACACTAGTAGGAGGAAACTCCTGGCAGCTTTTTACCACACTGGACAGGTCTAAGGTGAGAGGTCATATCAACTGTTACTGTAGAGCATTCCCTGCTCACAGATGCATGTGTGTATTTGTGTCTCTGTGTGAAACTGTTGGTGAAAAAAATTAGTTTCTACACAAAATATCCATTCCAGGTTTTTCTAACAAGAGGATCTCCTTGAGTGTCTCAACCTCACTGTCCAGCTCCTGGATTGACATTTTGGAATCGGGGGTACGTATGGTTCTTCCAACAGAGATCACAAGGTGGCTGATGTTCTTTCTATGCCACTGTTTTCCCTGTCCTAGCCCTAATACTGGCTGCCACTGGACCCGGCTCACAGCACCATTTAGTAACACTGATCCAGGTTCACCTTTTCCTTTTTAACAAAGGCATTCAGACCATTTCTGTCCAAAAATGTAAAACATTTTTTGGACATTTACACCATGTTCTCAAAATGCAGTGTGCATTAAAATGCCTGGAGCAGACCAGTAACAAATGGCATTCTATAAATGTTGTAATCATTATTCCCACTACCCCACTTTGTGGATCATAAGGTTCACACTAAGCCCTGCTATAGCTGTGCACTCCAGAGGAAGGGCACTGCCATATTGAAATGGCAGCTTCTTACAAAACGCCTTGATGTACTGACACACTGCTGTAGAACCACATTACGTCATAGAGGAGCCTTGCAAATTTACCCAGATGACTAACATTTTGTCATCCTGTGACACCTACACATTAACACAGCCCAGTTCATATGCTCACTTCACTAGTAGGCACTGCTCTAACTGCACAATATGCATTGATTATAACAACAGACAACACACAGTTTTGTATATTTATTAGCATGCCTTTTACCAATTGTGCATAACCAACAAATTATCTGTGATGGGATGGGGGTTAGTATTAGCTAATATTATTTTTTTTCTGCTATTTTGATAAAATTGCTTTACTGAATTGCTACTGAATTTATACAATTAAATTGTGAAATAATGTGTAGTTTTAATTTGACCTGATTAAAAGTCAAGTGGGTTCCCTTACTTGACCAGTCCCGCAGTCTGCCCTTTAGAGACTGCAGCCTGATATTCCTTTTTGGCCTTCTGTTTCTCTTTCACCTCACCGACATACAGCTTTCCATCAATCTCCCTGAAATACACACACATACACACATACACACACATAAACACAGACATAAACACACAAAATGTCAGCAGAGAGTTCAATAAAGATTGTCTGTCTAATTTCACGTACTGCTCCCTCCCTTGCACTGTTTGCATTATAAAGGCGTATAGGTTAACAAAAAGTCACTGACATGCTGAAGTTTGTGATGAAGGCAGTCTTAGGAAGCTCCACACCAAAGAAAACTTCTTGGGATGAGTTAGCTGTGTTGATAACAGTGGAGGTCATGACAGTTAGGGCAAAGCGAAATGCCACCTTGGAGACCACTTTCACACTGCGCACCTCCACTTTCCCCTTCATATAGAGAGGGAGAGTGTATGAGAGAGAGAGAGAAAGAGAGAGAGGGGGGGGGGGAAGGAGGGAGGGAGAGAGATTGTAGAAGAATTGATTGAAAAACAAATCTTTCTTTCTCAAAAGATCTGTCTCATGCTATAATGCATTCATTGGTGTTTGTATGCCCCAATATGACATATCAGAGAGAGAGAGACTGAAGAAGCAGACTGAAATAACTGTTAATTATAAGTACACATTAGTTAAGTTAAAACAATATTTTCATTATTTTTATGGTTATTTTTTGTTATGGTTGTAGAACATCTGCCTCAAAAACCAAAAGATAAAATTGGAATCTTGTACTGAAATAAAGTATGTTTTTCTTTTGTTAATAGGAAAACCACTGCACAATCAAATGTCTTGTCTGTATTAGGTTATGGGGACAGGTTGCCCCTTGCACTTTCAAACCTCTTGATCAGTGTATCACAGTGCATTTGCTTTTTATCACAGGAGATATATTTCTCACTCATCATTGTCTTTTGTATGAAAAAGTAGGATGTTGCTCTTTAACAAAGAGAAAGGAACTGCATTCCATTTTGTATATCCATAAGGCTCTACTTCCACACTATCTCTCATCTTTAGTTACTTTTAAATCCAATAACTATGGTACCAGGTCTCAGGACTTTTTTAACCTTAGATAGACCACATGTAAACACTGAGTTGGAAAAATAAGTTTTCAGTACTTTGCCCCTCATGGATGGAATTAATTGAAAAAACTATCAATTTGAATGAGTTGTTCCCTTACAAAATTTGAGAGTATAAAATTGAATAAATACAATAAAATAAAATACAGTTGAAGACATGAACATATAGAAGAAGCTTCATAATACTTACCTCTTCACTGACAGGGCTTCGCTTCTGCAGAAAAACAGTAAAGAGAATCACTATTATACATTCACTTCCTATGGCTGGTCATATTTGACCAGAAACTCTACAGACGTACAAGAAACAACATTATTGAAACTGATGTAACCTTAACAGTACACTGGTTTTCGGAGCTAATCCAGAGGACAGTACCTTCAGATGCCTGGTCTCGCTCTGAGCATCCTGGAAGTAAGGGCAGAGCACTGTTTTAAATCTTTTAATTTACAAATATTTAAACATTTCCAGCCCCAGCCCCTCCATAAATACTGGTAAATACTGTCACATTTGGGCAGAAAACTTAAAGACAGCTCAAAATAATTATTTCCCATAGAAAAGACAGATTTGGAAAGGAGACACCACTTGGCCTGTTCCAATATGGTATTACACTACAGCTCACAATTAATTATTAATTCTTACTGTGTGACAAATGATAATACCCATATGATTATGTTTTAATAACTGATTATTACAGCCAATGCTGCTGTATGACAGTAAGGAATGGAACCCACTTACTAACCAAGATAACAATATAACTGACAACCTGCATCCAGGCATACTTATGGTGTATAAGAAAATACACCAAGCCACACATTGTGGACGCAGTTAGGCAAATGAAACCTCCCTGTTATCCCAAGGTAAGACTATTATACATTCTTTGTGTATCCAAACAAATTCAGAACAAAAGCTACTCATGTCACTGAAAGAACCCCCTCTATCAGCTGAACCGTGAAACTCAACAACTAGCTAACTACAAATAATCGTTGCAACAGTTCGACAAATATTTACAAAACAAATAGATATTGCACTCAAAATTCAACTGAATGGAAGCTGAAGCAAGAGAGAAAAATGAAAGGAAAGACAAATGAGTGCTTATGAAGGTAAATGTACCTCTACATCACAGCAGCAGTAATTAAAGTAAAGAACTGGATTTAGTGAACAGAGTTGATGACTTACAGAGTCGAAATTGATCGGGGTTTCCCCGGAATGCAGGGTTTCCCGGGAAATGAGAAGTGCCCCATGGGTAACGGCGACGATACACACGCAGAGCAGCGCAATCCTCAGTTCCAACATGATGAAGTTTGAGAACAGCACTGACCAATTCCAGCAGAACGCCTTATGAAACTTTCTGTGCTTGTATAGAGTGGGCGGTGGGGTGGGGTGGGGCGCGTGGGAAGAATCAACAGGACTATGAGCCTCAGACCGGAGCAATGACCAGCAGACCTGGCCCAAGTCTAACTGATAGCACTAAGCCAGGTCACAGAGTATGTATATATATATATATATATATATATATAAATATAATTTTTGGGACAGGGATTTTTTTTTACTTTTGCATGCACAGTTAAATGCTAAAGTATTTGGACAGTGACATAATTTTTATTTATTTTTGTACTCCGGCACATTGAATGTGAAATGGAACAATGAATAAGAGGTTACAGTATAGTCAGCTTTAATTTGAGTATGGTATTTACATCCATATTGGTTGATCCATATCGGAATTACAGCCCTTTTATACATAGTCCCCCCATTTTGGGCAGAAGAAATTGGACAGTTGGAAGTTCAGCTGTTACTTGGCCAGCTGTGTGCCTTTCATTAATTAGTTCATGCATATAAAGGCTAACAAAGGGTTAGGGGTAAGATTCAGATTCAGATTCTCAACCAGTCTGTCATAAAGAGAACATAGCAAGAAGATTAATAGGCTGTGTGTTCCCTGTTTTTGTCTTCATTGACATGGCTAACCAAAATGATATTATGGGTCTTCGACCACCCCACGTTACAAAATAAGGAACTGTTGTCACTAAATCATTGGCATGGTAAAATAATGTATAGAGGTAGAACTATGAGTTTTAATATTTTAGATGGTGTATTGTGTGACCAGACTGATTGAAAATTTCACCGTAAAAAAACCCCCAAATGAATGCAAATAAACACACTGGCCTGAATGTGACTTAAGGGGTTAAGGGGGCAATTACTTTTTCACATGGAGTGACTCTGGGTGTTTGATAGCTGCTTTCATCACATTTTGTCTAAAGATCTGAAACCATTCTGAGTGACAAGTATGCAAAAATAGAGGAAATCACTAAGGGGCAAATACTTTTTCAAAGCATGCAATGATGTATATGCTAGTTCAGACACAGTCGACTGAGGAGAAAATAGAAGAAGTGTTCTCTAGGACCAATGCAGATTCAAGCACCTCCTCCCATTTGCTGCTGTGCCATGACTGAATCTATTATGCGTGTCCTACCCACCATGCACTAAAAAGGGAAATGACACCAGCTTCTTTTCCTTGTTGTTTTTGTCTCTCTGCTGTGAAAGTAGCAGAATGCATTAATTTAAATTGAAATATCTTAATTATTAGACTGGCATAGAAAGAATTTGTAAAACATAAACACAATTTGACATTGTATTATATTATTATTATTATGATGATGATGATGATGATGATGATGATTATTACATAAATCACTTAAATCCCCTCCCCCACCCCCACCCCCACATACATTCACACACCTCCCATCAGCATAGCACAAATATCAGCAGTGTGAGCAAGGACAGGATGCCGTCTCGTCAGTACTGATGTCACAGATTCCAAAGGGTTACACCCTCGTCTTAAGAAGTGAAGCAAATATACTGAATGACATAATGTTTTGAGCACACTCCCCACTGTTTGTCTGCTACAGATTCAGCTCTTTGTGTTTCCAATAAGTAATGTTCACAGGGCAGTACTCTTCTGTTAGTTATACTACCATGATTCTGGACTGAAGAGTTAATTCTCACAAGGATACTGGATTCAAGTGAAAGAAACCCATTCTTTACCCACTACTACATGCATTAAGTATCACTTTTACTTTTTATTACTTTCCTGTTTCTTTTTCTGAAATCTGTAGTTTCTGCAAATGGACAATGTCATATTCTTGTATGTGCATAGCTAATGAATGTGAGGTAAATAAGTAAAGTGAAATGATATGCTTGTTTTCACTTTTGGCAAGTATTGCTATAAGTTCTGGGTTAAGAAAAAAATATTTATGGTTATTGCAAATGGGTAATTACAGATTTAGAAATAATCATTTGGTTTTTTTCTGTCTCAGTTCTATCTTTATTTTATCTTGAGTCAGTGGTTTGTTTCTGTTGTACTCTGAGTTAATATAAACTAGAAGAAAAATCTTTTGCCCTTTTGCTCCACAATGTTCTCTGACCTCATGTGTCAAGTAAATATTCGAGATAGCTAACACTTTGTTTTCACCAGAGTTTCAGCAAACCAACTACAGAAGACTCAACCCTCATACTTCACGAATGGAGCCAAATTACTGTTGTCAGGAGTTTGCATTTATGCAGTGCATTGGTGTAAGTGTGACAGTGAAATCTTCACAGTGTGATCCTCGACTCCTCTGGTGTGGTAGTGTGTGGTAGAATATAAAACTCAAGAACATAAGAAAAGTTATTTTAATATATGTCAAAATATTTGCCATATATTTACAATTGATATAAATTAGTGCTGGTTTCATATGTACATATACTGTAATGTACACAGTTCATGTACTTTATATTCTAAAGCATATGCACAGAACTTAAATTACATATAAAAATAACTGGCATATGGAGATCAGACATATACATATGTGTGCAGATGGCATATTGGTGCACACAAACACCAATAAACACATAGCATGAGACAGATCTTTCGAGAAAGTTCTTCTTTCAATCCTTCTGCAAATTCTCTCTCTCTCTCTCGCTCTCTCTCAGTCTCTCTCTCTCAAACTCCATGGACAGCAGAGTGAGGGATGTGTGTACTGCACAGCGCTACTTCCCAAAGACGCTGCCCGACGGCTTGCTGCCAGGCTGCTGGAGAGCTGTTTCTCCCCCAGACCGCACGTTGCTGAAGACAGAGGGCGCCACCTTCCCCATGCGCTCTGGGGATGACAGGTAAATCACAGTAAGTGAGGACCTCAGACAAAAAGCGCACAAGATGGCATGTCCTGGCACTGCTTCAATGTGGGTGCCATACTCTTTACTGTTTAGCAAGATAAACATTCTGCATGATGCAGTCAGCAAGGCACAGTACATGAACATTCTTAAAAATATCAAAAAATCAAAAGAAAAAAAAAACCTTTAAAAATTCCTAAACAGCAGTAAGTGAGATTAGCAGATTCTAGTAAGCCTGCCAAACAGATATTTGCACAAACTGAGAGGTATGTACAATCTACCAGTGATCTTGAGTCTCCTCAATAGCTGATTCAAAACGTAATACAGTGTCTTGCTTGTTTGCTTTGCTGGGGTCTTTTCTGAGTGACCAGTGTTCTCTATGTTGGGAACGAGGCCACGTGGATACTGGCCTAAAATCAGACTACCACACCCCCAGCAACACCCTGTACGCAACAGTCTATACAAGGAATGGAAACTTGTACTCAGCTCAGTATATGTGCTCAGTCTGACAAAAATTGTCCTCTTGCCTTGCCTCCTTGTTTCTCACAGAAGGTATTAAAGCCTTTGCTTGGCAAACTCACCACACTCCACCATCACTTCGTAGGTCTTGCTCTTCACCTCGCCCTTCAGGCCCAGCTTGCTCCTGGCCCCTTTCAGGTCCTCCTCCTTCATCACTGGCCTCTTCTTCTTCTTCACCTCACCAGGCTGGAGGGAGGAGAACAGAGGGGAAAATGTAACCCAAGGCAACTTCCTTTCAGATCCATGACAGTCATGCTAACTTCTTACTGAACCTATTTGCTAACAGAATCATTGGCAGACCAGAAATGAATTTCCTACTCAATCGCATGTCAAGTTCTGATGTTTCGACACAGCTGGTGTTCTCTTTCTCAGAACAGCACTTGCATTCTAAGTGCTTATAACCACCACCAGAGAACCGCACTGTGTCCCTGGCAAAGAAGTCATCTCCATGTGAAATTATAGCTTTTGCAGAATAATTCCAAATGAATGGAGGCTTTTGAGCATTGCTCACAAACGTTTCACATTAGCACTTTGCAATTGCTCTTTCACAACCTTGTACCATCCAAAATACAGAGTCTGCCTAAAATATGTCCTACCTGGGACATGGTGTACGCAGGCAAGTTGAGTCAAGGGAAAACAAGCTCCTGACAGAGTGGTCGTCTCCTCAATTTCTCTCTGTCCAACCTATTATATATCTGGCTGTGTGAGAGTCAGCAATGACTCAGAAACTATGTCAGTGGGCTCTCTCCCTCTCTGTGTGTCAGTCTGTTGTCAGGGTGTATTATTAGGTATGAGATAACAGCTGATATAGCTGGGACAGTTTCTTCTAATTCGTCAAGCTCCAGAGGAACAGCTGAAGGAGACATAAACAACAACACCCACCCCCTTCCTCTGTGTTCACATGTGTGTGATGACTGTTTCCACACTGCCCCACATGTCCTCAGCCATCAAACATCCTTACCACTTCATTTTATGCATTTCCGGGATTAGGGATAAAGGGTGTGGGACCTAAATGGAGATACTGAAACTTCAAGTGTGGACAGTCTTATTAGTTACCTGAAAACCATTCTGTAAATTTTATTTTTATAATAAAAATAAGTTGCTTTTAGCACAATTTTTTAAAGCATTGTATCAACCTTTATTCTTCCATGACCTTTGGTTCCATATACAAAATATTCAGCAAAGTACCAATAATTATTAATTACCCATAATTACCCACAACACCATGTCTCCTTGCTGGTGTACATCAGATATTCCCAAGTACTACTCACACCAGGGTTTGAACTGAGAATTAAACTTTTTAAGAGAATTCATTTAATTCATGCTGTGTCTAATACTCACACTGAAGAGCTAATATAACCAAAAGGTGTCATATTGTCATGTTACTAAAATTCTTTTTGTGATACACTATAACTTTTTTAGCTCATCTTAAATGGCAAAAATATGTGGCTCATTGGCATATAAAGTCAGATGGCATGATGAGCCAGTCTGTGTGAATGCAATATGGTTAAGGGGGGAGGGGGGGGGGGCTGCAGATAATAATAACTCAGTGAGTCAGTCTGTGTCTATGAGACTATATGTGTGTGTGTGTGTGTGTGTGTGAGAGAGAGAGAGAGAGAGAGAGAGATAACTCAGTGAGTCAGTCTGTGTCTATGAGACTATGTGTGTGTGTGTGAGAGAGAGAGAGAGAGAGAGAGAGAGAGAGAGAGAGAGAGAGGATAATAATAGCTGTTCCTTTTCAGAATTGGTGCAGAGGGTTTCCTTCACCATGCAAACTGAATAGATTCCCTCATATAATCCTTGTCTAATTCAATAAGCAGTTCCCAAGAGCTAACTCCCTGTGCCACTTATTGGCCATTTTATTCACTTTCACTCACAAAAACACCGTCACTCCATTTTGTTCCCCTGCACGCATGTACACCAAGGGAATAACTTCACGAATACTATGGCACTTTCTTTCTCCCAGAATTTGGCAATAGGCTATTGAGGCACTCAAACCTAATAAACAAAAATAAAATAAAATGAATGAATAAATAAATAAAGAAATAAATACATTTGAAAAAATAGGGAAATTCTTCAGTACTGAAGAAATAAATTTATTAGGCTTAAACTGCACAAAACCGTACTATATAAGTAGCCACAGGAGCAAAAAAAAGGCCATCTGCATCCATACATGTGCTGACGCCACAACGCATTTCAATACCGTATTCTCTTCCTCAGGCAGCCACCTTTTCAGTTTATAGGCTATCGGCAAAATGTGTAGGCCTGTACAAATAAGACCGTAGGCTACGTTAAGGTTGACAGTTACCATCCACCCAAATGTCCCAGAAAGTACTTAAAATGGACAAAATTGTAAAATGGAAAAAAAGGAGAAAGCCACGAAATCCGTGGCACCTGCAACTTCTGTGACTCCCAGCCTTACTGAAATTTCCATGGGGAATATATCCTTTTCAAATGTTCCCATTGTATTTAACTAAAAAATCAGTAGATGACTTAAATAACCATTTCTCAACATTTGTCTGGCATTAAAAAAGATGTTGACTTAAAATGCAATGCCACGCACAGATTATTGCTGAATGGATTTGTGAAGATCCAGGCACTACCTGGGTTGGCCTAGATTCATGGTATACTACAAAATTTGACATTCCAAATAGGCCTACACACTTTTATGGATACCTTCGGGTCTGACATTTTATAAAATCTATCTATCCCCCTGGGAAACTGGCTAAAACTGCTGTTGATGTCTTTGTATCTTAGACATCATGCCAAAAACATTCTATTTCCTCAATTTTACAATCTTATATACTCAAATGTATGTGACAGTGCAAATGGAGTCCTGGAGGCGAGATTTAGGTGGTAGCCCTTGATGCACACACACACATCCTCACCAACATAATTTATCCATGTGGCAAAATACACCAACGACTGCAACATTATTTTATTAATTTTATTGTAAACAAATATATAATGTAAATACATCGTATTGTACAGAGAGGCATTTTTATTTATTTTCAGTATTCCAAAGACTATATCGGCAGGTGGTCACTGATGGAGCACTGAGAAATTTTTGATTATTTTATGATTTTGGGCCATCTTGTTATTTTGTGTCATCTTCATACGGAATTCTATTAATCTGTCTAGACGTGACTGGATCAAACTGGCTCTGTCACCATCTTTGTCTCTGCAAGGTTAAAGCAGCTACATGAAATCAGCATGGTCGCCTTCAGGGTGCAGGCACATGCGTGTACGGACACGGACACAGACACAGACACGCACAGACTCAACTACAAACAAGGGACAGGGGAAATGAACCATCCAACTTGACTATCTGAGAGACACACATGATAAGAAATGAAAAATAAAAAAGAGATCACCCTCCTCCCTGCCCATGCATTTTCCCTGCTTGCCGCATTACCCATTAGAAATATACTGGGAAACTGCTCCACCATCACAGACACAAGGTCTCTGTCCCTTTTTGAGGCAGGTAGAAAAGTACAGTAACTCCAACTGACAGGGGGCACAAGGGGATATCAGGTTACACCCCCCAACAACACTAAGACTGTCCGCTTGACCTGTAGCACTAAAATTCATTTTCAATAGGCTTAGAATGAATTTTAAATAGGTTTAATGAAAATGAAAAAACAAAATAAGACAAAAAATAAATTTAATTGACTGTTGCGATAACACTAACCACAACCACGATCATAACCACAGACACGACACTACACACATAGGCACGGTATCCCATTTCAAAGGCAACAGGAACAGAATTTGGAGAACCCCAATAATTAACTTAAGTAAAATTAAATACAGACGCACCCACCACCCCACACCTCCCATCAAAACAACACAAGAACACCGAACATTGGGAGAAATGGAGATCGCGCATTGCCTTTACATATCAAAGGAGCAGTGCTCTCAGGAATCTTCCATATTTTGGCAAAAATCGCCAAAGAAGAAATACAACACAGAAGAAATAAAGAACTAGCTCTCCAGCTACCACCGGCAGCAGAGAAGACACTCCCATAGTCTTGTTTTTATGTGAGGGGTTCTCTGTGATGTGGGGGGGAAGGTCTAAGAACTGATCCCTGAGCAGTACAGAACCCAGTACTGTGCCAAATCTGCTGCCACACAAAGAGGGCTTATGAACAAACAGTCCAAAGTGAATGTTAGCCAGTGAATCCGTATTCACATACACCTGTCCCACATACAGATATGGGTATTCAGTAAAAGCCCTTCAGCTTTTCCTGTTATCAGGCAGTGCAGTGAGAGTAGGGGGAAGGCCTTCATTGTGCACTATGCTCTGTGCTCACAGGCAGGCATCATACTTTCTTTTTGTATTCAGAGCACTTATTAAGAATAGATAGTATTACATGAAGTCATGTGTTTACAGTAAGCCGTGCTGATTGACAGCAAAGTAACATCTGTTCAAACTGCTTCACCCACCGTCTCCACTGCCTCTCATGTCAATCAAACCTTTTGCTAGACTGAATCAACCACCCCCATTGCCATCTCAATCAAACACATCAGAGCCCCGTGTTCATGTAGGAACAGTGTGGCAGGGGCAGGTACAGCTGTCACACCACGCCTTCGTCCATAAATGACTGGTCTGAAAAAAACAATTCAAACACATGCACAGGTAGTTCTGAAAATGGTGCTCAAAGACAGTGCACCCACTTTACAGGAGAGGATTTAAATGGAAAGGTATTCCATAAAGATCTAAACACTACCTCTCAAACCACTGTGGTTCCCATCACATCATCAACTGCAGAAATCTCCTGAAAAGGAACGCACAGTGCTCAAAATATGATCTTTCCACAGCTGCCCAGGTACAAAAGTAACCATAGCAACATTCAGACACTGCGCTGAATATAGAATAAATAAACGATTCACAAAACTGTTGAGTGGTTTCTATTGTCTTTTGGAAATTATTTTAAAAATTAAAGTAACATGAATCAGAAAGCAGCATTGTAAACAATGGAACCTGCCGTGTCAAGAAAGGTTATCCTTGACCATCCAGTCTTATTCCAAAAGAGCTACTATTCAGTAAGTCCAGTATTTGACTTTGTTTATCCTGTCGTCCTTAACGGTCTGAGCCCTAAAATTATTGGTTGCTGACACAAAAAGAGCTCTCTGATTGGTTCCTTTCATCATCAATCCGAAGCATGCTTCCCATCTGCCTCCATCAAAATGAATATGGATATAGCAGTTCTTGTTGCATGCTTTAAAAACAGGGGGGCCACCCCTGGCCATACGCGAGGGACCAGGCCCAAAAAGAAAGGGGTCAAACAGGAAGTTCCAGCCGGTGCTTCTTCTTATTCACAGGCTTGAGGTCGGTCAACCGCCGCAAATCCTCCTCTCCATCTGATTCGTCCATCTCATCGTCAGCCGAGATCAGGATCTATGGGGGGAGGGTGGCCGCTCGCATCAGCAGAAAAGGACAGGACTACCACTACTGGAATCTTTGCTCTGACTGAACAAGACACTCCTCTCAATCAGGAAACATCACAGTATTGTGCCTTCTGTCGACAATTATTTAAATCATATAGGCTACTGATATACAATGACAACGTAAACTGGTAGAAACTGCAATGATATTAAAACGATGTGCAAATATTCTATTTACCAGTGGTTTATCATTGGTCAGCAAACTGACCAATGGGAACAATAGACCGGGTTCATCCATGTTATAATAATTAGTACTGTTGTTATTGTTATTATTATACGTGCAGCGCACACAGCTCACCTCAGACTCAGACTCGTCATGAGAGAGTGCGCGTCGGTAGCGCACCTTGCCGCTGCTGCGAGACTCTGCTTCACCCTCCCTCTCCTCCACCTTGGCTTTAGTCCTGCTCTTCTTCATCAGGAAGTTATCCACCACCCAGAACATCAAGGCCTGGCGACCACATATGTACTATTCATATCACAAACCCATTAACAGACACAAATATAGACTCTCTAGCACATGCACGCAAACACGCATACACACGCACGCACACACGCACACAGACAGACACAAACACACAAAATACTAGAAAGAAAATGCAATTCATTGAGGTAGGACAATGGATTTCAGCACCAAAAACACATAAGACGCTTAGAAACAACACAGAAACACACACAATTATACAAAACTACAGTGTTAGTACGCATAAAAGATTGCACATAATTAACACAATGCATACAACACAAACAACACAAAGGCAAAAAAGTAGCAGACACACGCTGAGAAAGAGCCATGCATTGCCCTCTAATATAACTGAGGCTGGACAGCCGCCCTGTCCTGCAGTGAGAAGACCCATGAGAGTGCCCGTCACTTACATTGACGAAGAAGGGGACGATGAACATGACGATGGCCAACTCCAACTGTGGGTTCTTTATAGGGTTCAGAACAGCAAGCTAGGACAAACACACACAGGCCCGCATGCATGCACGCACGCAGGCACACACACACACACAGAAAAATAGGGACAACACAGGTACACAAACACATGTACAGCATAGACATACAACCATACACACATACACAGATTAAACAACATTTTAAACAACTAAATCAAGTTCATTCAAAATAAGCATCAAATCAAAGCAAACCTCAACACAAAAATACAAATGAAAATTTTAATATAAAAATAAAAATGATACTTGGTTGAAAGGTTTTTTTCATATTTTTCTGGTATTATTTAATCCTGTAGTAATTAAATACATTAAAAAGTGGGAATAGGAAGATGCAGGATTAATTCCAACAGGAAATCCCTTGTGCCATGTTGCGGAAATGTACTCATTAAGTACGTCAACTAGAAATCTTGAAATCTTGTCCAATTGTTCAATCCACAGCTAATTTGTACATATTTATCAGAGACTTGAATAACTTTATTGCACGTTAAGGCATTCCACCAATACTGGCTAGTTTGCTAAGCGACATTATTGAGCCATGTGATGACACAGGTGGAACTATATTATTAGTTTATAGAACTACAGTGGAAAATCTGTCTCTTAAAAGCTACCAGGGGAACTATACCACTGAAATACCACTTGTATGGAGCCGATTACTAATTGAATGACGGAAGCTACATGATCATTTTCACATCAACAGGGACAAAAGATTTTCACCAACAGTTCACAGGATGTCACCCCTAGTTCTGTTTAGCCCCTCCCCCTGCCCATATCAACCCACTCTCTCACCTGCTTCCACTGCGGGATGAGAAGGACGAGAACAATGACGACCTTCTCAAACATCATGATGAAGATGTAGAGAGCACACTGGCCTGCCCAAGCCGTGCACTGAACCGACTCACCTAATGGATGGGGGAATGAGGAATGGGGGCAGAGGGCAGTCATGTTATTTTAGAAACGGACTTTAGCGTCAGGGCCCTGTGTAAATCCAAAATACACAGTGGCCTATGCAACTCCAGGCCACTGTCCTGTGACTGATAAAGATGTCAATGACCAGTAAATCATTTTCTTTTCAAAGGCTGTTTCGATCTTCTTTTCCCCTTCAGTACAGGCACAATGTGCACGTGAAAGTCCTGCAGAACATCCTAGAGCACAATGAGGAAGTGCTGCCACCTACAGAACTACACAGGGATTACATATGTTGACTGAAGACCAGTAGCATATTGCTACATGGAAAATAGGGGATTCCTGTCCCTCAATGCAATCTACATGACAGTGCTGCAATGGAAGTGTTTCAGCTCCCAAGGAAATGCTTAATTAGTCTTACAGATTCCTAACATGTAGGCACACCATGAAATCTTATTCCTACATTTAATCTCACTGTGGTGTTTTTTAGGCCCTGTAAATAATTTTAAAGTCAACTCAAACTGATCTCAGGTAATGGGTATATAAGTAATTTATGCAAAAGCACCGTACTGCAGAAAATGAAAAGTGCTAAAAGTAAAGTGCAATAAAAAAGTAATCTTTAAAAGAAAACTTTATAAGCAGATGAAGGTACCCACATACCACCCCCTCCAGTGGCCCTGGCTTTGTGGCTCTTACCATACTCCCCAAAACGCAGAGAGTCCCACTGTCGCCATTCCACCACTGCGCTCACAACCCGCACCCCTGCGTAGATCAACAGCATGCCCAGAGATGCGTCCAACAGGAAGTTAATCAGGTACCTGTGGATTCATATCCAATCAGAGACCTGGACACTGGTACAGCCAATAAAAACTCAGCCGAAGGTAGTGCATATAAACAGTAGTCCTGATGTCACCGACACTGCCGGTGACATCAGTGATATCAAAAACTTGTGTGCCCATTAATATGAAGAGGAGCCATTTTCCTCAAGGAAGATGTGACTAACTGGCTCTAATGGAATATTAACATTTACACATACCGTTACACAAACAGACACATATGTGCACACTCAGGGACAGAGAAAAGCGCACACACAAACGCACACACTTACAGCGAGCAGGGGTCCTCTCCAGTGAGGTCTGACAGGTAGACGTTGGCAAAGTGAATAAAAAGCATCCCAATGGCCTGCTTGGAGGTGTCCAGGAACCTGGGGTGGGGCAGAGGAAGAGGGGCTGAATGTTCACCTGGCCAAAGGCAACCGCACACAGGTACTCAACATGACACGAGTGACATGTGCAACCCACCACCGGGTGACCTGTACCACATGTGCAGCCGTTTATGTCTGCTTAGGCTAGGGTATTCAGGATTTATTCACGTGCTCGCATCTATTGTAGCGAAGTGAGATGGACTGGATCACACTGAAGTATTCACACTTGCTTTCACAAAGTTGGGGTTGAGCAATTCATTCAGCAGCACTTCCAAAACCCAACCTCTGCCTCTTTGGTGTAGGTGGTCATTCGTATGCATGCAGCGAATGAGAATGCAGGACGGCCGATTTACCAGATCCGCCAGGGCCTCCTCTCATGCTTGGGCTCCCGGAACCGCTTCACTGCCCAGGGGAGGAGGAAATAAAGAGTTAAACATCTGCACGGTGAAGTGATGTACTCCACAGCCATGCACTGCAGGAGCAGCTCTCACACAGAGAGACAGAGAAAGCCCTGCCGACTGAAATCCCCTCTTATTGAAGTATTCCCGAAATCTGTTTTGTAAAAATGTAAAAGAAAAAAATGTGTCTACTTGTTACATTAAAGAGAAAAGCTGCGATGGCATCACCTGTCACTTCCCTGTTCCCACAGACCGCTAAGCTGAGGAACATTCCTGTCAGAAATTTTTTCTTTTAAAACTTTGGAAGAAAAGAAATAGCCACTTCATGCCTAGAAAACAGCTTAAGCAAGTGGGAAGATGATATGAAGTGGAGCAGATAACCCACTTATCCTATTTCACTCTCTCTTTCTCTCTCTCCCTCCATCCCTCCCTCCCTCACTCACTCGCTCTCTCTCAAAAGGGAGGAAATGAGGACATGCAAAGGGTAAGAGGTTTACACTTTCTGAGTGGGCGGGCTGCCAACATAAATCACGCATCCGCAGTCAAATCAATGTTTTCAAGAAATGTCCTGACTGCACACTTTGCAAACTGCCCAGAAAAATGGGTATTGATGCAAATACACACTGCAGTGCAAAGTGTTGCCTTTCTCTCACAACTGTGCGTCTACAGTCAACTCTAAGCAGATCGTATGCACTCACAGGACTAAAAGCTTAGAATCCCAGGTGGGCCCATCCACGCCGGGTGCATCATAGAGTGGTGCTGACTCACTGTCAGCACCACTCTATTAGTACAGGCAGTCCCGGGGTTACAAACGAGATCCATTCCTAAGTCTGTCTTTAAGCCGAATTTGCAGGTAAGTTGGAACAGGTACATAAGGTTCATATTTAGTGTCAGTTAGTCAAGTGTTTGTCTTAGTATATAGTATATATTTTACCTTTCTATGCCTATAAAACACTTAAGAAACACTTCCAAATACACCGCGCAATGTTTTCATGAGCGTCACAAAGTAATGTGTGCGTTCGTTATTACAAACCATTGTATTTAACTCAAATTTTTAATATAATAGGCTTTATGGCAGTCCGTACGTAAGTAAGAGTTGTCCGTAAGTTGGATGTTCGTAACCCGGGGACTGCCTGTACCATAAAACTACTAGCACCAATGACATCAACTTCCCAACAATATGAAACATAATTACATTGTATTATGGAGAACCTATGTTTCACAAAATGCTGATCCAGTAGGATGTTTTGCAACAGAGCACTGTCTCTTTATTACACCTACTGACTTGCTGTCAGCACAGTAAACAGTCTGTTTTACTTTGAGAGTCTGATAAGAGGCAGACTTCTGTGAACTGGCACATGGGACAAGTACAGGAGGGACCCCTTACAGCCCTCTCAACCCTTCTGGAGCCTATCTTCACAACACCACTGACAACCATCAGAGACCTAGCCTCAATCAGACCAGACCTTTCCACAGCAGTATCTTTATCTCACCACAATTCGTCTTCACTCTCCGATTCCTTCTCTCTTTTTATAATTCTCCCTCTCCTGCGGCTTCTGCAAAAATTATCCCTTTTAGCTCTGAATTCAAACGATGGCCTCTCCTGAAATCTCCCCGTTCTGAACTGAGCCAAGTTGCAACAGCAGGTTATGGATGTGACAGCATTTGAATCAGACCTGCTGCTTGGCTCGGCATATAAAAAGAGCGGAGACCGGGCTCTGTCAAACAGAAGGAATGTGTAAACATTTATTTTTAGGCAATTCATGTTACAGGTATACCTGTGTAAAGAGGTATCTGTGTAATGTTATTCACTTTTGTTTGCAACGCTAATTGTTGGTTTGATTGGCTAACTTTACACTGGCTGGGATTAAAACAGGACATTGGTGATATCACATTTCTGTATTCCTGAGATGAACAGTGATGTTCTCCACTTTTTAACATCAGGAGGGGAGAGGGGCATATATTATTGCAAGAAAAGGACTGAAGTCTGCAGTCTGCTAATGTTACTACTGATAATCACTGCCTACAGTAGATCACCTTATTTAATTTGAAAAGATACAGATGCCGACACTGCTTCATCAACAATGGCAGTAGAATTCACGAGACATACCTAACTAACACAGTACGAATCGAAAGACTGAGTAAGAAAGGACAGGTTGTACTCACACATTAGGAGGCTGAAGGCCACGACGCCTATCAGCCCCTGCAAAAAGATCCCGAACGAATCCATCAATGCGCCGTTCTCGCAGCCCTTGTCATGGGGGTCCAAGGTGTGGCCAGTGGACGAGTTCTGTGAAGCGACGGGAGACAGCACCCCACCCAGTGCAACTACTTCCCCGGGCCGGGATACCATCCTTACGGCGCTCTCCCCCATGGTTAACAAATAAGTCATGATAAAGCGGGGCACCAAGACGTTGTGATGGCCAGCACTAAAGTTAATCAGTATCAATTCACTAACATAGCAGCTATCGTTATAGATGCCCCTTCCACAAAAGCTCCAACGTCGGCTTCCTACACTATCAGTTCTGCTGGTGATATACGCAAAGCTAGGAGGAATGTTGTTATCCAAAGACAACAGACTCGTCTTCGTTTGTACATCCGACCCATCCTCGCAGTAGTTACAATCATAGTCCTACGGACCACAGCAACAATGGTAGCAACATCTGAGCTTCGAAAACATTTAAATCGAGCCTGTAAACGGGTTAACTTTAGGCCAATGGCTACCTAATATCCGACATAGTCTACTTCAACCTGTGTTGGGCACCTTCTACTGTATTTGCACACACGTGTCTAGTTGGTCTAGTTCTACGTTTTGCATGCGCCAAATGCGATAATCCCAACCGAAATGCGAATCATCCATGCACAACAGCATTCGTACATTAGCTACCCATCGTTTGTAGTTTAGCTATACACGCTGTCTCGAATGCTTCTAGTAAGAACGCAAGCTAATAAGTACCACGCATCCTTTGCATCGATTTCCAGAACAGCAGCATCTTTCCTGGCGTCACGTACACATCCCGAATGTTAGATAGCTTGATCACGAGACCTGTCCGCTAGGTTCACCGGTTCAGTGACGTTAGCTTGCTTGAGGCTAATGATTCTTGACTAGAAGCTAACTTCACATTACTACTCTAGCATTCCTAGCATCCACAATTCAAGTCACTGAGTTTCCAACAGACAGGTAAAAACATAGCTACTGAACACTACGTAAGCGCTCCATATTGTTAGCATTCAAAATTAATCTTCTTTTCATTTTGGTTTTTTTAAATTTTGTATTTTTTCTGCACCGCTTCCTCGTCCATCCCCGGGAAATCGTGACGTCCAGCCGGTAGAAGTCCGTCGTCGCCTGATGAGGTCTCATACTGCACCCTGGGAATTGTAGGACAGGGAGGGGGTAGAGAAAGCGCGTATATTTCCTTTTATTTTTTGCTATCAATAATGACATTTTAACTAGTAATAATCTAAATTCTTGATATCAACAATTCCATTATACTAGTCATAATTCAAGAATTTTCCTATTAATTTCAAAGTAGTTCATATTGAATTATTGATATATAAAAAAAGTTGAATAAAAGCTTCAACAGCTTGCAATAGTTTTCAACATAGAAAAATGCCAGTACCTGTTACACACGCATACAAAGCACTGTCTTTAAAAAATGATCATCACTTATCATGCCTGTATGATTGAGTATTTCGATCGCTGCATGTAACGTTGTTGCAGAATGACTCCAATATTACCCAGCTGCAGGCCTGCATAACAAGCCTGTTGGTGGGCAAAGCCAGCAATTGTTGTCCATGGTTTTATGGTATATGTTGTAGTAATTTACTGTAGCGGTCTGAGTCCTAGCAAAACCCAGCTGGTAGCACTATGACACCGGTTCCCATATGACCAGTAAGCCTAACTACCAGACAAAATCCCAATGCAGATTTCGGTGCTTCATTTTGGTGCAATCTTGACAACACTATGACCGAAACATGAGCATGACCAGCCACAGATAAGGCCTCCACATTTGGGAAGATCTCCATTCAGGGGAATGCTTTTTATCTTGTTGAGTTCAGATTTGGTTTAGAGTTGCCCTTTTCTTTATCTGTCATTCTACCTATGACCATACTTGACTTTTTTTGTGGGTTCACAGGTTCACATTTTTTCACCAAACCCTGTGAATGTCTACATGGCAAGTCTTGGAAAGGTGACCTTCAGAACTCAGGTTTTTCTATAATCAAGACAACAAATAACTCACTGTAAATCCTTTATTTTGTTAAAATTAATTTCTATTTATGTTTTAAATAGCAATCATATTCCATCAACGTACTTACAATATTTACATATGCATGTCAAACAATGAATTTATTAATCAGATATCACAATCCCTGTTATTTTTTTAACCAGAGAATAAAATCAATAAGATAATGAGTTTTCTTCTATGAACAAAAAGGAAAAGCTAACAAAATAATCATTAAAGCATAAAACATATCATGTGGTCAACATTTCACTTTCAACTAGCCCACGCAATACTAGATGACAGAAACCAATGAGGGTAAATTGTGTTTGACCATGAATAAATGATGCATGCTGAGATTTTTTGCAGTACTTGCATTACTTGAACACCGGATGATAAATTGCACCAAGCCTACACTGCTTGTTAATTTCATACCAACTAATCACCATTCCCATGTGCCTTTGTGACTGATTCATCCCAAATTATGACATCATAATCCAGGACTCATTTACAGCTGGCTAGGGCACGTACACTCAGAATGCTCAAACTCCACTGGATCCGGCTTCTATTGATACCACAAGTCAATAATAATTTAACGAGTGCTGATGATGGTGATGACACGAAAGGAAATGTGTGAGATATGAGATGTCTGTCAGAATTAAAAAGATGCCATCTGAAAATGTAAAAGCCAAATCCTACAAAACCAGCCATAATAATATTGTTTTAAAATTCAAATCCTGTTTCTCATATGAGAGAAATAGGGAAAACCTTGATCTGTAGTAACCTCTCTCCAGCACAAATGATTGCTCCTATTCCCTTGCCTAATGGACATCACTCAACACACAGGTGACATGGCTTATACTGTATAGGACATCATTACCATGGAGAGGATGCAGTAAATCCTCAGAAAACAAAACACAATACAGATGAAGTGCACATTTTCTGCACAGGAAGCATCAAAGAATTGAACAGAAATTATCAGAAAAAAATTTGTACTGTAGCCAAAATAATCTCTGTTACTTGATCCTACTTATTGTGCTCCTCCCAATTCTCAAAACTCTATATTATTGCATTATAATTTCATAACAAATATAGTGAGAAATGCGTGCTACAATGAGAAAAGTTTTTGATATGATTTGCATGTAAACAATATGCCAACAACTAATGCATAGCAGTCACATGACACAGGCATAGCCCTGTAATAATGTGACAACCCTGTTCCAACATTGACAGGAATATTGGCAAAATGATGTGGGTTAGGATATACCCCACTTAAGAAGAGATTCCTCCACAGTAAGTTTGTCCTTACTGCTCATGTTGACGATGACTGGACTGGCACTAAATAGCCACAGAGTAAATTATTTCCTTGTGCTGTATTAACTGAGTGCTGAGCAAACAGTGGATTTGCAGCCAGGCACAGTAATGAGGTCTATGTGCTGACTACTGAGGGAACATGTGATATTAATACATTCATGCTGCAATACCTAGCTCTACTGTTCAACAGTGCCTAAAATATACAACTATAAACATGATAAAAAAAACCCACCCACAAAATTCCTTAATGTACAGTTCTATACTTTGTGGGACACATTTTTTTTTCTAGACGTTGCGCTCCAGTTTTAGATTTGTAATGAACAATTCACACGTGGTTAAAGTGCTCTCAGCTTTTCTTGTTGAGTAACTTTATATATTTTGGTTTCACCATGCAGGAATTACACCACTTTTTATATGTAGTCCCCCATTTCAGGGCACAATAATGTTTGGTCGAATGGCTTTATAAGTGCTTCTGATTAGTTAGGTTTATAATTGCTTCTTTAGTGCAGGTATAAGAGAGCTTTCAGTATTTAGTCTTGATTCTAGGCTTCTGATTGCCTTTGGAGTCTGTTATTGGTGTTTAGCAACATGAAGACCAGAGTTGCGCTAATTTAAGTCAAGGAAGCCATTATGAGGCTGAGAAAAACGAAAAAACAAATCAAGAGACATAGAACAAACCCTAGGCTTACCAAAATCAACTTTTTGGAACATCATTAAGAAGAAAAAGAGCACTGGTGAGCTCAGTAATCGCAAACGGCTTGGTAGGCCAAAGAAGACCTCTACAGTTGATGACAGAAGAATTATCACCATAATAAAGAAAAACTGCCAAACATCTATCCAACAGATCAGAAACACTCTTCAGGAGGCAGGTGTGGATGTAATTTCTACATGGTGAAACCAAAGTGTATAAAAATATCCTTAAATAAAAGCTTTGAATGATCACTTTTAACCACATGTGAATTGTTTGATTACAAATCTAAAATTGTGGAGTACAGAGCCAAATCAAGAAATAAATATGTCTCTGTCCCAAATGTTATGGAGGCCACTGTATATACACCAGCTTATCAATCACACAGATACCCTCAACATTAGAAATGCCTCCTTCTCCAATAATATCTCCAATGTGGTACGATTATTGGAAGCAATACCAGCACCAGAGCCAGTATAATCAAAATTAAATACTGTGATCACTTCCTGTAGAGCCTGTTGAAGAGATCTACACCCTGAATCAGAGACAACCACCACTGAGAAACTAAAATGTTTCTGCTCCGGACAGATCAGCAACACAACTAAAAATGACAGAAATAAAGAGGTAGTATCGCACTGCCACTGATGACAGAGGTTTCTAGGTTCTATGGCACCGAATGTGGGTTCCAGTTTATGCACAGATGGGGAGCTAGTCCAGTTTCATGCAACGGGCCCAGTGGCATGTCTCGTTCCTGCCTCTACTGCCCTCAGCTGGCAAACTGCTGGTAGAATGCCAACTTGACTCTCTCAATGTGGTGGCACAGCTTGATCGCTGGGCCCAGCTTCAGGTCCATGCACTCTTGCACTGTAGGTAGGGTTAGCAGGAGTAGGGCCTGTCCATCTATCTCCTGAAAGCAAAGATACACTTACAGGCTTATGGAGCGTATTGTATTCATAGTTAGTGAACTCAAGACACACAACTGCTGTGAGGTATACAGCTAGACAGACAAACACAGTAACTGAGACAGGGCTTAACAGTCTGGCAATATTTGGGATATAAAAACATGCATATTCAGAGCTACTGTACTGACACTTTCAGCCAAGAAAGTGGAAAACGCATGTCTGCAAGAATGTGTGTTTTATTGTTAGTCCACCTATTTTGTATTTTATTTTCACTTGTGTGAGAGTGAATCAGAGGGCGTGCCCATACGTGCGGTTATGTCTGTACCTGATCAAAGAATATGCGCGCCAGTGGAGCGCAATCTGTGGTCCTGATGAAGCGCACCACATCTGCCACGCTCCACTCCAGCGGGCTGCTGTCCAAGTGCAGCTTCTGTGGCACCTCCCCCCGTAGGCTCTGGGACACACACAGTACAGAGCAGTTAAACACCCAAAAGACAGCGTAGCTGTGAAGCAGGGACACGACACATTCACCACGTTGCAATCACAGCACAGTTGCATAAAACAGACATGGCACAGTTAACCATCAGACATTACAGTTGCACAATACACAGACATAACAGTCACAAAGCAGCGCTGCAATACATTCACATTTCCGAGAGTCTGGAAACACAGACTGCACAGTCACACAACCGACAGTGCAGTCACACACCACAATGTTGTAACATCAGAAATAAGAAGTCATTGAAAAGAAACACTGCATGACTTGTGGCACACAGCCACCTTGGCACACAGGCTTTTGGTGCTCCCAGGGTATGGAAACAGTGTGGAAGTAGTAGAATAGAAGGAGTGTTTAGCGCATCACCTTGGGTGAGGGAGGCTGGTTCTCGTCATCAGAGTAGGAGGAGGAGTGGGCCTTGCGGCGGCGGGAGGGGCGGGGCTTCTCTGTGGGGGAGGGGGGCTGAGATTTCCTCTCGGAGACTTCCGAGTCGTCCTGCTGTTCATCCTGCAGCCCGGAACTAGAGTCTTCACTCAGGAAGTCTTCCTCATCCAGGTCTTCCTCATCCTCACCACTGCCCTGTGGGGGAGGGGAGGGGGTGAGTAAACTCTGTCTCTGTATGTGTATGTTTTTGGTGGAAGTGGATATGTATATGTGTGTGAGAGCGTGTGGGCATGTTTTTGTTTATCTGTGTCTATCCTTTATCTGGGTGCAGTACCTGTGGTGAGCCAGCAGGAGTGCTGTCAAGCGAGGCTGAGGAGCGTTTCTTCTTGTGGACGAAGAAGTGTTTCCTTCTCTTCCTCCTCCTTCCTGGCCTCTTCATCCCTCCCTCCAGATTGGTGTGGCCCCCCGGTGGGCGTCCAACAGGCTTGCTCTTCTTTTTACCATAGTAATGTGCTATAGTAAACACAAAAATATCCTTAAGGAAATACAACCCTCAAAACAAGCACAGAAAACTCAACACCATAAACGTACAGACTGCTTCTATGAAATGAACTGGACAGCCAGTGGCCTGAAACTGGGCTGGTCATAGGAGAGTGGCTTCAACAGATGGGGTGTGTCCACCTTATCCCATCTTATTGGATTGTGAAGCTTCACCGCCTTTTTATATTTTATTTTCCATAAGGAACATTACCCTCGCACACACACACAGGTTACTGCATGATACTGAAGGGCGGGTTTACACCATGGTTATCAGTGGTGCCGTGTGTATCTCGTGAACAACAGGATATGTGCAACTGACATAAAGACAGCACTGGTACTGACTGTATTTGGTCTTGGTTAGAACAGAGCAGTTCTCGGAACATTGCTCCAGGACCATCCGTGGTCCAAACAGGTTTGGGCAGCACTCAAGCTTCATGCAGGTCTTCCTGCAGAACTCAGCCACCTGGTCTGCTGTGCGCACAATGTCCACTGTGGCCCGGTAGCTCTTTCCCTTGTATCTGTAGGACAAAACCACACGGCATAGAACAGCTCAGGCCAGCACAAGTTATATTGTCCAGGTTTGGTGCACCTGAGAGCTTATGCAGCCCTGCATCTTAATGTAAACGGTAAACCCAGTATTGCATTATGCCACTGGCAAAACAGTCTTGTGATCTGTAATAGGAGCCTACCAATAAGACATTTTACACAATGTCTGAGTTCTGCATAATAAAGTACAAAACAGCAATACATGGTAAATGGCAACACAAAAGGGTTCAGTACTGCAGATCAGCACAGTTGAGGTCTACAGTGGCTCAGTAAGGTTTACTGCAGTCGGCACAGTTGAGGTTTGCTGGATCACTGTGGTTCAGAACTACTACACGGCAGGGCTCAGTATAAAAACGTTTCTCTCACTTGGCCTTGAGCGCCTCCCCCTGGCCATGCCAGCGTGCCTCCTCATCCAGCTGCAGCTCCCGCAGCACACGGCTTGGCTTGTAGGCAGCGTTAATCAGGAGCGTCAGCACCTGGGGACGGAGCGACAGAATGATGTGCGAGAGAAAAGGGAAGACAGCGAGTGAGGAAGTGTTAGAAGTTTGGGAAGGGGAGACGAAAGAAAACAGATGAATAGAGAAAGACGGGAAAAGCAAAGCGTGTAGCACGGGGAAGAGAGACAGGAAGGGAGTGAGGAAGGATGACATCACTAAAAAGTCGAAGTGCGTAAATCCACTTTGTCGTGAAGCACAGTTTCAGTCCAGTCCAATCCTCCTCTCACCTCCTTCAGTACTAAGACACAGTTTCCAGGCCCAACGCACTGTGGCAGCTCAGCGATGCGACCCTTGTTCAGGTATGGCCCGGAGAAACAGCGGTGGTTGAAGTAGATCTTGGGGCAGCTGTACTTTCCATTCCCTGCTCCTGCTGTGCCAGAAACCCAAAGCACAGAACCAGCTAGAGCATGCTGCAATGTGTTCATCATTTCTACTGACATGGAATAAATGAGGAAAATAAGGTCTATGTGGGCATGTGCAGGACCAACACTCACCGTTCTCTGATTGGCTGTTCACCTGCTGTTTCAGAGCATCAGGAAGTGAAGCCCTTGGCAGAGTCCTGCTGTAGAGTGAGAAAATGAGACCTCAGACCAGTGGGGACTGCAAAAATGGTTACAAAGACAAGTCTAAAACAAACACTTCCAGGGGAAGAAATGAGAGCGATAACAGGCCCAGGGGACCTCTAGAGTGCCTTTCCACCCACACGACTGAGAAATACTAGAAAGAAATAACTGTGACTGTTGGACAAAATTGGCCAGCCAAATCATTTTTCCTTTTGGCAATACATTTATTCACGGTAGATCTCCCCCCGTCCCGCGACGCACATTGAAAAGCATGCAGAGTATTTATTCCCTTCTGTGTCTGTAATACTTACTGTTTAGCTGGCTGGACCACTGCTACCTTCCTCTGCTTCTGAACTGCAAAGGCATGTTAAACTGATGATTAATGGCAGCAACTTTATACATATCATTCATTCCACATGCAGCCAACTTACAGTACGTACAGTACATACAAGTGCACATCTTTCAGATTCTGTTGCATTTATATCAGCACACAATTGGATTTTTACCATGGAAATGACCAACACATCACTTTTTTCAAACATAGATGCTTTAATGGTGACCAGTATTCATCCCATCGGTATTTCATCCATTTATCTATTTAATTGATATATTTTGATAATTTTGGGCAACTCATTAGCATGGTGAAGGGAAAACTGGTTTGAGCAGAGAGGGACCTGTAAAGCAGGAAATACTTGTGTATCATCTGTGTAGTTATACGGCGCCTCCCTTTCAGGACTGACCTGGGGGCTTACGGGGGTGTCGGAGGGAGTAGCCATTGGTCTCACACCAGCTGACAGGAAATATATCCATGGAGTCCACGTGGGTAATCAGTTCTGGAACAGACTGCTTCAACCCTGGCCAAAGAACAGACAGATGCAGATGACACAAACACACACACTGGCAGTGCAGTCATCACAATAATCTTGTGTAGATCCCACAGTTCGGTATTTATATACGTCTCATTTCCACTCGCTATGCTTTTCTCTTTGCTTTAACATGGTAGAACAGCCACAACATTGTAGCCTTGTAACAGTGACCCACAGGCAAAGTTGGCCTGTGTTGCAGAAAAAATGTCTACTTCACTGCCACACTCACCTTCCAGTCGAAGCCAGATGTGTTGACCTCTGACCCTGGTGACAGTTGCCACGTGGATGTGTTCTGGGGAGAGTGGGTTCACTGCCTCCAGCTTCATTGATACCCTAAAATCATGATCATACTGCTCCTGAGAGACAGAGAAAGAGAGATGGTGAGAAAGAGAGAGAGAGATGTTTTTACACAAAGAATTCAATGCAAATAAAACATTTAATGCAACTGAAGCAAGCTGAATTGAATGAGGCAGATTTATGTTTAGCACATGGTCATGTCATACTACCATCCCATTCTCTGAGCATTCCACATTAAGAAGGTTATTTGTAAAGAATCACCTGAAAGTCACTGTGTACAGATAGTGTAGAATCATACTTTGTAAGTCAGTGTATTGTCTGCTGGTATTTGAGCCCCCTACTGCGTCTGTCCGTCTGACTTACAGTGGGGAAGCAGTTTTGGGGTGCAGCCTCTGCTCCGCACTGTTTCAGGTAATCTGCCCAGTCAAAGTCCTGCCCCTGGTATCCTGCACCACCCACACACACAAACACACACACACACACCACAAGCAACAAACAGAGACACTTGTTAGATGGTAAAACAAAAAAGTATTCAGCACAGCTGAATGATGTGGACTGCAGCTTATGAAACTAGGTCCTATTAGTGATGCTATTCACCCAAAATTTAAAATAATGGAAACAAAATTTATTGCTTGGCAGTTTTGGAATTCAAGTTTAAAAGTACACTCATCTGTTAAGCTCCTCCAGTTATTATTGCTGTGCTGATTACTAGAACATTGCATACTTCATATCTCATTTGATGTTTGTGTATTCCAGTCAGTTTTGCACTAAACAGTGCTAATGTCTAGTCTGCTCATGTGGTTGTGATCATCCTTATTTACGTGTATCTGCACCTGCCTGCTGTGGCATTGTAAATGCACCCAACAATGTCCTGGGAATCTGACCTGGAGGGGGGCTGAGCTGTACCCCGTTTTTGAGGCTCCACTGCACTGGGAAGATCCCAATGCTGTCCCGGTGACACAGAAAGGAGGGGCCACGACCCCCTGTGACCCTCGTTTCCTCTTGGAGATCATCCATAGTTACCAAGAAGTACTGGTCACTGAACACCTGTACAAGACAAACAGAATATGACATATGATATTTTACATAAACAGCCGGGCCACTGCCACCAGAGAAAAGACTTATGTTTTTACCATCATATTTCACCTAATTATGCAAATTAAATAGAAAGTTAGTTCACAAACTTGCAGTTATAAACCACTAGCCACAAAATAGCCATAGCAATTATTCACTCAATCAAAACTCCAGTTTCAATGAATCCACTGTATGGGCAGGCTCATCCAATCAGAGCTTAGGATGAGGTGGGAACTGTAGGGATTACTGGGTAAATAGTGGGGGGCTGAGGACGAACTGAGAGGGATATACTATAAGACAGGGGGCATGTGTTAGAGAGTGGGTGGCAGTTACCTTGGTGACAGTTGCCGGACTGATACAGAAAGGAGCGGCAGGATCCACAGCCTCCAGCTTCATCCCCTCAGTGAAGGAGTGAGCACAGATGGCCTGCTGGTCCTGCACAAATTCAGCCACAGCGTCAGAGTCCACACCCATCCAAAACATGTCCAAAAAAAGCACAAGACAGAAAGCAGAAGAGAGAAAGAGAACAGCTAGAGAAAGAGAGAAGGGAATGGAGCTGGACAGGGGAGAGTTAGCTGGAGAAAGAGAAAGCGAAAGAGACAGCAGGAGATAGTCAGCAGGCTGTACCTTGAAGAGCTCCTCGGTGATGTCGCTATCCTGCGTTTGATTTGTGATCCTCTGCCGAACCTCATCCCACTCGGCCTCGCTGCACAGACTACGCAGTGCTGGAGAACAGAGAAGCGCCCATTTAGCACAGGTAACATAGCACACGCTTAATAGCCACAGCACGTCACACATCCTACGCGTGCAAAACTCCAGGAATGGAACAACGCACGCAAACATAAAACATGTCAGCTTTCCAAAAGTCTGAAAACCTAATAAACTACAACTGATTTACAGACCGACACCGTGACAATTCATTCTTAACAATTCAGCTTCTCTGATTAGTTTAACCACCGTTAATGTGCCGTGTGGCCTTTTCATACCCTATACCATAGGTAGAAAGCACACATGTATAGTGTATGTGTAGCCCTCACACTGACCAACAGGGGGAGATAGTGTGCATCCATGCTCTTTGGCCCAGCCTGGGGGGTGAAGGAAGGGGTGCAGGTAGAAGAGCCAGAGAGTGGCCTGCTTTTGGGGCAACCCCTCTGTGCCAGCGTAGCGGAGACGCAGTCGTCCCCCAACATTTTCCTCGATGTTGGCCACGCACGCCGTACTAGCGTCCTCACGGTCCTGCAGCTCCACACTCAAACCCGCAGCCAGAAGGTCCAGAGGGTTCTTGCCCCTGTGTGGCTGAGAGAAAGAGGGTGGCGGTAAGACAGTGATCAGTACACAGGGACAGGGCTCCACTGTGTCCTGAGTCCCTGGTCATTCTCTAATCACCACTGGTCTGAATTACTGAGGTCTACTATCATGTTTGGAGGGATTTTTGGCTGTGTGGCAAAGAGGTTAAGGGGTTAGCATTGTAATCTGAAGGTTGCAGGTTAGACTGAAAGTCTAGCTCTGTTCTTGTCTAATGCACAATAAATACCTGTATTGATTCAGGGATTACTTAGCCATATGGAAAAATGTGATAATATGGCTGTCCATATCACCCTAAGTAAGGGCGTCTGCTCATGTAAAATTGTAATTCTTTCCAAAATCATCTATCTCATGGCTTCATGTGAATGGCCTGAGTCAGTGGCCACCCAAAACCCGGTCTCTCACCCACATTCCTGTCTCACATACACAGCCCTGTACAAAATGGCCCCTCTCATTTACCCCCTCCAGCAAGTTGGCAGGTGCACTACAGCCCTCTGACAGAGACTTCTTCAGAAGGGCTTCCAAGTCCTCATGCTTCTCACGGACACCTGAGGAGGGCCATAAAAAGCATGTGTCACAGGGCTGAATAAAGCACAAGCACAATCTCTAACTGACTTTAAAATGTTAAAAAAATTACTAATCTGCTGTCAACAATCTACATTGGCCAGGTCACACAAACATCTCAAAAGCAGTTCCAAACTGGGGCCTGGGGGCACCTAGGGTCTTTAGTAAAATTCGGGAAAAAAACCATACTTTTGAGAATGCAAACTAAATACTAAATATCTTAGCTCACCGTCGGGAGGTCTCATTTCTCGTCCATGCTGCTGGCTCCAGCCAACAGGGTGCAGGTCAGCAGTCATGATGTCACACCAGAAGTCTGCCCGGCGGTCGTCGTGGTAACCCTCATAACGCAGCAGCAGCAGCTGCCCGCAAGTGGTGATGATAGTGGCTACCCAGAAGCCCTCAGGCTCGCCCTTCACAGACACCTCCAGCTTCATGCCCGGCGCGAGGCCCGTCTGCAAGCTCAGGTCAACCTGGAGGGCACAGGGGGCAGGGCTCATTATTACAGCCCACTACTGGCCCCACCTTCAGCGGACAGGAGGGTGGAGTGCAGGGCTAAGGACCACCTGTATTGTTTCAGAACCAATCTCAGCAGTACAGCTGTGAAAAGTACAGACTAAATTCATGTTCATTCTGTTAGTTTTGCAAAACCCACTGAAAAAAAGTCTGATAAGACTCAAATTTTGGTGCAATCGACATTCCTGATCAAGTGATGAATGTAATCAATCGTGGCTGATTAGTGTGGGCATGTGTGCAGGAACATGGGCCTCACATGTTTGAAGGCATGGTGGGGTACAGCTGTGGCCCCTTCCTCCTCCAGATACTCATCCCAGTTGAACTCGGAGTCATCCTGCCCAGAGCCTGTGTCTTCTGTGAAATGAACACAGAACATCTCACTGACTGCACTGTGTTATACCATTATTATAATCTACAGACACTCATATAATCAATACAGCCTACCCTTTCAGTTCACCTGCACATAAGCACTAACACAAGGAAAGTCAAACAAATATTTGAACTAACCAGAATCCAGCGGCTCATGGTTCATGGTGGCACCCAATGATGATCACTGCGTGCAGCTCCAGGCTAGAAACGCCCCCTCCTCTAGAAGAGCACAGGACACAGGAATAGGAATACACACAAAGCCATCCTCACAAACTCCATGGTGTCCCCCCAGGTATTAAAGGCCGAGGCACTGCGCCTCCACAAACATCAGAGAAAAATCAATATAGCCTCAGACTCAGCAGGGCTGTAAAGGGAAACAATTTTGTGGCATTTGCAATTAAAAATGTACTGTGCTACCATTAAACTTATTCCTATCGCAACTGTTTGACAAGTTGTTTGGTTCATTTGAGTTTTATCACTATTAATATCAAATCTCAGAACTCAGTTCAACAGTTTCTCTTCTAATATGAACAATGGGTTGCATTAATGGAGAAGTATTTTGAACTGTCAGTATCATTTTGTGACATGCCCCATGAACAGCGAGACTTTAGAACGAATTCCCACCTTACACTGCAAGAGATGGCAACTTTTGAGCAGTAGGACAATGTCTGTCAGTTAGCTAGTTTTTAAAAAAAACTAAGGGTTTACTGGGTGTAGTTCATATTGCCTTTTTTATTGTATTAAATCGAAAATATAGCACTTTCTTTAAAAAATCGTAATTTTGGCAGGGCTACTTTTTGAAATTAACTTCATTATTTTCGTAATTGAAAATAATGACTCTAAAGATTACGATTATAATAATGACTGCTAAAATTCACACCAGGACAAAAATGGTCATGATTTATTTGTTCATTGAATTAAAAAAATAATTTCAAGAAATACCTGATATTTCTCTTAAAAACCTGGTAGCACTGAAACAAGTACAGAGGAGCAGGAGGCCCACTTACAGAGAATGACCAACTGAGTTTACATACAGCCTAGTGTCTATATGCTTGAATACTGATGGCCCAGATGTAACCAGATGGAATGATACAGTTTATACTGTACCATTCAGTTTTTCAATAGAATAATTTTCAGGCAGTTATGACTTTTACATGAATGGTTTCATATACATGATGTTTTGTTGCCCTGATGTCCACCTCCAGTACTTTTCATCATCTGTATCCAACTTGCACAATAGGACTCTTGCAAGACACGAGAACTGGTTAAATGACTGAATCAGAGAGAGGGTAGAAAATAATAGAACTGATGAAGACAATGGCACTCATCCAATACACCGTTCCCATTTCTGCATCATCCACCAGGTGTCCTTACATTCTGATGTGTCCCCAGTGTTTCGCAAATCAGCGATCACAGAACAGACACTCCGTCTCATATAAGCACCCTTGTGTTCCATAAAGGACCTACGCACTATCTGTGCGCTTCCGCAGAACAACAAAAACATTACCACCCAGGTACAGGTCCCTGCCGCTTCATTCTAATGGAAAATGCTACAGGGTTGAGATCTATACGCAGATGGGTGCACATGCACTGCAGAGAGCAACAACTGCTTCCTGCATTCCATGCTGATGCAGGTGACAGCAGTTTCTGAATAAATAACAACCTGTTGGGAACCCACAAGCCCAAAGCACCATACACACAACAGGTGTGTGTGTGTGTGTGTGTATGTGTGTGTGCCTGCACGTATGTGTGTGTGTGTGTGTGTGTGAGAGAGAGAGAGAGAGAGAGAGTGTGTGAGAGAGAATGCATACAGAAAATAGACCAAACCTAATCCGGAACATATGGTTTGCATTCATGGTGATCCCCAAATTTCAAGTACACAGCTCTACAGGTGCTTTTAAAAATGAGTGCGAGCATAGCAAACAAAGAGCTGATGGAGGAAGACAGGGAATGAGTGTGAGAGACAGAGATAAAGCAAAAGAAACCAGACAAGAGAGATTAGACTACTAGAAGAGAGGGGGATAGCAAGCACAGGCTTGGGGAAAGGAGTGTTTTTGTCTGGTATTATTTGAACACAGAGGAATACTTACAAATAGGCCTAATTTGAGTGCAATACTGCTCTTGAAAAACCATGCGTACTTTAACCTGCAGAAATATAACATGCTTCTTGTTGACCACTCTTTAGCATTTTTCTGTGTTATGATTTACAGCACAGTGTACATGCTAAAAACAGTTCAGGAAATTACCACATATTACCACAGTTTTTTAAGCCTGATGTTGAAATAAAATTGCAAGCCTATAGTGCTTTCTATTCTCCTCATATGGAGCATAAAGATGCAGAATATTTCAGCTGCTCTCATGATATCCACAGCACATATTTTGTCATAATGAGTAGTACATCCCTTTGTACAGCAACAATTTCATCCAGCAACCACAAAGTTTTATGTAAATAAAAAGACATAAAACCAATGCATGCTTTTGGGGGCATCTGGTACCCCATACCCCACACAACAGCAAGTAAAAAGGGGGTGGGACGCCATCCATCCCTGATCCCCCACCCCCCCTCTACACTCACCCACCCTCCCTCCACACTCACCCACCCTATTCCCACTTCAATGCAGCCCTTTGAGGGGGTTCTGTGCATTTCTGAAACCAGAAACAGAGGGGCATGACCCCAGAATCTCCACAGAGGACCATCACACTAATCAGTATTATTTACCCTCACTCACTGAACACAACACAAATAAACACACACGCACACACACATGCACACACACTTTTGTAAAGTAATCGATCGATATAGTGAAATTAAATGTGCTTTGTTTCTCTCTCCCAAGCCATATACTCCTTAGGAATATTGGCAACTGTTAATTATTTTTAGTCCACATAAAACACTGATACTTGTACCACTTGTGAAATATACACATTTTCTGGAAAATGCTATTCACAATATGTTATTCACAATCTCAGTAATCATTCCCTCTGAAACAATGAACTGGAACCCTACCATTAAGAACAATCCACTTGTACAACTCTCACTAAATACAGCATCAATCTAACCACACACACACACACACACAGCGTGGTCTAAACACATTCAGATGGGCTGTCAAGCTGTCTTTGTGAGCGCTGATGTCTTTATTAATGGCGAGACGAGCGGCAGACAGCTCTGCTGCCAGCTGCTCATTCACTCTGCCTTTCCCACTCACCCTGGATTAGGAGCGCCAGCACACCCAGAGTCTCATTGTGCTGAATGTCACACGCTGGAAGGCCAGGTCCCAGCTCAAGACAAACAGGGGGGAAAAGAGCAGCACAGCACAGACAAAGGCATCCTCCGGGCAAGAATGACTCAGTCACATCTGATTCAACCATCCATTTAATTACTGAAAAAGCACAACTCTGAAAAGGCCTGGCCGATATGTTCTCATAAAGCCCAATTATGCGTAATTCATTGTAATACACTGGCACATCCAATGCACTTATTCAGGAATGCTTAAAGCACATTTCAGCATGTTATTCCAATATACCGCTAGATATTTTACTGACGGTTTCATAACTCGCTCATGGACACAATGGCAGTGTATCCCCGGGAATAAAACCTATGAACCTGATGGATACAAGTCCTCTTACTGGTACTAGTGCAATGTACCTGTACAAATATATGTTTTATGAAAATGAATTCCCATACTGGGGGAGGAAAACTCAAGAGTTCAGAGCTATCTCTAAATCAGGTGCTCAGAGCGAAGAGCTTCCAGGACTTTGCACATCAGTAGCTGGCCCCTCCACCACCCAGACTGCACCGAGACAGGAAGATTAACAAACTACCCCAGCTGGCAGAGAGGCCGCCTCACTAAAGCAGAGCAATAAGCGCACTTCTTTCACTCTCTCAGACACTGTGCCCCTCTCCTGTTTCATTTATACATGCATATGCGTGTATTATATACAGTGTAGTGAAAGAGTATTTGCCCCCTTCCGGACTTCCTCAGTTTATCACACAGAATGGTTTCAGATCTTTAGACCAAACATAATATTACACTAAGGGAACCTTAGTAAACACAAAACACATTAAATTAAATTTTTTCATTTATTTAATGAAACAAGTTATCAAACCCATGTCACCCATGTGAAAAAGTAATCTTCCCCTCAATTACTCAATCAACCAATGAACCAAAATTAATTCATAACTACATTCAGCAAATTGATTGCAGCCAGCCCTGTTGAATCTAAGAATCACTCATATTGAACCTTACCATCAGAGTGAAGTAGTCACCACAAAGTTTCTACAAGTACATTACGTCACGATCAAAGGAAATTCCAGAAGAAATTAGAAAAAAAGTTGTTGAAATATATTGGTTTGGAAAGGGCTACAAAGCCACTTCCTAGACTCAGAGACCCCACCGAACCACAGTGAGAGCCATTATCTCCAATTGGAGAACACTTGAAAATGTGTGAATCTTCCCAGGGTGTAGGGACAACTCATCCAGGAAGTCACAAAGAGTCCAGACAAACATCCAAAGAACTATAGCCCTCTCTAGCCTCAGCTAAGGTGAGCGTTCATGACTCCAAAATTGAAAAGAGAGTGCATAAAAATGGGATTCATGGGAGAGGCAGAAACCACTACTAACAAAGAAAAACATCATTGCTTGTCTCACATTTTCCAAAAAAACTCATGGATGATCCTCAGGTCTTTTGGGATACTGTTCTATGGACAGATGAGTCAAACGTGGTGGTGGTAGTGCGATGGCGTAGGGACGCTTTGCTGCCTCGAGACCAGGACAACTTGCCATTATTAAAGGAACCGTGAATTCTACTCTGTACCAGAAAATTCTTATTCTGTCCATTTGATGAAGTTGAAGTGTAATTGGGCATGTAACAAGTACAATGATCCAAAATACAAAAATAGGTCCACATTTTAATGGCTGAAAAGAAACAAAATTTTAGTTTTTGAGTGGCCTAATCAAAATCCTGACTTGAACCCAATGCAGATGACGTGGCCGGACCTGAAACAAGCAGTTCACGCTCAAAAACCTGCCTGTTTGTCTGAACTGAAGCAGTTGCACAAAGAAGAGTGGCCTAAAATTCCTCCACAACAATATGAAAGACTGATATCACATTATATGAAGCGTTTGGCTTCAGTTATTGCTGATAAAGGTGGTGCAACCACTTAAGTTTAAGGGGGCAATAACATTTTCACATGGGTGATATGGGTGTTTGAAAACTTTTTTCATTAAGTAAATGAAATAATAATTTAGAAAATGTGTTTTGTATGCACACAGGTTCCCTTTGTCTAATATTTCATTTTGACTAAACCATTCGGTGTGACAAATACACAATAATAGAGGAAATCAGGAAGGGAGCAAATATTTTTTTCACAGCACTGTATATATACATGTATATAAATAAACACACACATATAGAAACACAGACACAGACTCAGACACACACACATGCGCACACACACACACAAACACACACTTCTTCATTACTGACAACATCACTGAGCATCAAAATAAACATTTATTATTTGGCAAAAGCAGTACCACTCTGTACCCCCAAGAAAACAGCATATTTGTCTGTTACTACAAAACAGGCAGACTAGGGAAGAGATTCTTATGAGAACAGCGAGTAAGGCACTTCTAAAACACACATAAGAATTGGTCATGTGCAATTTTTCTTTATAAGGAAATGCAGTAACACTGAAGTGTTGAATAATAACATTTCTGCCTTTCTGTAGAGAATGACCTCTACGTAGTCTGCTGTCTTTTGACCAAAACAGCTACCTTAGGTGAACAACATAACAAAACGGAAATACATAGACATACAATACATACACACATAACACACTGCACAGTTACTCCATTATTTAGAACAGAGGTGACAAGGAAAGGCTTTAGGATCAACACAGAGAATGCACAGGAGTGACAGGTTAGGCAAACAAATGCTGCAGACTTCAGGAGAATTTGTATTTATGACGAATTGATCATGAAACAGTGCTCCTAGCCATAGACAGAAATAGTATAATAATTAGTCATAGAGAAAAATAGTATATTTGTGTCAAGAGACATAACGTTAGGCCATCCTAAGATTATTATTATGCCCACAATGATCAAATGAATTCCTGAGGCCTGTGCGTGTTGGAATTTTTGGGTGAAGTGTCTAGAAAACAAACTGGAGCTGTCGATTGAAGTATGGCTAAATCTGCATACCATATCACCACACTCATGCTGACATCAATTTATGGCCAGGCACCCTCCAATGCTCTCATGAAACCGAACAGGTGTTGCTTGCCCTCCGCACTCGCGGTCGAGGTCATCTTTGAGCAATGATGTGGTAAGGGGACTATGAACTGACTTAAATCCACATTTTGAATAATGATGCTCGTCTGATTTTGATATAAAGCAGACCATAACATCATGTGTGTGTAAAATTCGCAAACCCTTTGCAATATGATCACAATCCAATTACAGTAAATCGTATAACACTACAAACTTACATCTATATTAAACCGACGCTTCCCTTCTGAACGAATTGAACAAATGCATCGAGTGTTTCTGCAAGGAATCATCACGTAACCTGTCTAGTTTATGTGCCCACCCTCGTGCTCAGCATGCCATATCTTGAGAGTGTGCACAGGGGACCGATGCCACCACTCAACCGCACTCGTGCCAGACCAGTGAAAGAACCAGCAAGATTCTGAAAATGTATTTCGCAATTTCAGGACGGATTCCGGGATTGAACTACCGCAAATAAGCCTGTCTTATGTTACATAATTTGGGTGTAAACATCGTCGAGCTCGCTACAGTAACAGGGAAAATAACTGTATGATATGCTTATGTTGCGACTTTAAGATGTATCATACACGCGCATGTCTTTGGGCAGCATTCCGCATAGCAAATTAAGATAGGCCTAAGCACACATAAGAATTAGAGTTCATATGTCCATTGGTTTAAGTAAAAAAATACAAAATTACAAAACAACACAAAGAGACAGTATGTGCAGGGCTTAATACGGTTTCAAGCTTGGATCATCGTCTTTAAGAGTCAGCTAGGTCGCCTGTCGACACACGGCAATATCGGGCTATAGCCTATATTTGGCTAGCTACTAAATAATATCAGTATGTAATGTAATGTCAGGTCCCAAGAACACGCTCCAATTGGCCAACTTTCAAATCAGGGGAGCGATTACTAGCTATTGGTTCATCGAATGCTAAAAAGAAAAGCCATAAAGCGAGATCTCCCAAAACACATTTCGTATTAAAACATTCGGGACAGTTTGTGCACAGCACTAAGTACGAATCCCTGTCCAGCGCGGCTATGCTGCTTCAGTTTCAGTACACCGTGTCCACCGCTTGTGACCAAGTTACTGAAACGTCAGAGCTTGTGCTATGCAATAGGGACACTTATGCTCGAGGGTGCCCAGTCTAGCTTTTTAGAAGCAGGAAAAAGGATCCAGGCAGTACAAATAAACACAAAAACACGTTCATCCGTTAGCACAGGTTATGAACTACTTAAGTAGTTTGTCCTTAAATGCGTATCTCACCTGTTCTGAGTTTTTCCACGTCGATTTCAGATGCAGTCTCCGTCTGCCTTTTCGTTCAGTCTCATTCCAATATGGCACGTTCCGTCATTGCGCATGCTCGGTCGCCGAAATACACACACTTTTCTTTGCCGGGGTCGCAGAAAAAGCCTTCGTTTTCGCGCGGCGGAAGACTTACTACAGTCAGTTAGACACAAATTGCATTAGTAAGGCCGTGTGTTATCCAAGGAAGGGAAAATAAACTCTCTAATTTTATTGGGGTGGTTAAACTCTAGTGTGATCGATACAGACGGAAGCAATCTGTTTGCAACGAAACGTGGACTTTGCTATTAGGACGCATTCAAAGATACACACAATTATGTAAATTACTGGGAATGGATATAGATACTACATATGTAATAGGCTACCATACTGACACGTTTACATTTTTTCCCCAAATAAATCACAAATCTTAATTTTAAAAGCAAATTCACATTCAAGTTGTAATTTCTCAGAATTGAAAAGGAATGCACGTTTCCATTCAAATAATTGTTTTCATGGTATAAAGTGAATGTAGCATACGATGCAAATATTATTTACAAGACAATGGAAGGTAATGCCTATATTTTTTCTGAAAGTCGCACCATGTTTGAAGTGAAACAGCGCGCCGAAATGGCCAATTATTTGAAAACACTTGTGTAAATTACCGATGTAAAAAATAATTCGGCTGCATGATTTTCAAGCACTTCATGAGTATGAGCTCTTTAGTGCGGTGACCCTGCACGATTCAGCTTCAGAAATGTATGGATGTTGTATGCTACCGAGCAGCAGCGTTTCTTTCCGGTCGGTATTGTAGCCGAACACTCTTGGGCAACGTGGATTGCTGAAGTTTTGTTTTACATTTACATTTTACACCGCCTGAAATAAAAGATGTATAGGATTACAGGCTACAGTGAGCTCCATAACGTTTGGGACAAAGATATTTTTTCTTTATTTGGCTATGTACTCCACTATTTTGGTAAATTGTAATCTAACAACTAAATCTGGTTAAAGTGCATATTCTTAGCATTTATGTAAGGGTATTTATAAACATTTTTTCTGTCACCATGTATTAAATAGTGCTTTTTATAAGTAGTCCCCCCATTTCAGGTCATAATAATATTTGGGACAAATGACATCACAGGCGTTTTTGATTAGTCAGGTGTGTTCAACTGCTTCCTTAGTGCAGGCATGAGAGAACGTCCGGTATCCAGTTTTGATTCTAGTCTTTTGACTGTCTTTGGAGTCTGTTATTGGTGTTTGTCAAATGAGGACCCGAATTGTGCCAATGAAAGTCAAGGAAGCCATTATGAGCCTGAGAATTAAGGAGAGGGAGAGAAAAAAAAAGTCAGAGACATAGGCTCACCAACATCATCTGTTTGGAACCTCATCAAGAAGAAAGAGAGCACTGGTGAGCTCAGTAATCACAAACAGTCCTGTTTGAATTGAACTAATAGTACAGCCCATGCCAATCAATGCAGTCACTGGCATACTGGCCACTTCACAATGCATGTAAAAATTTAAAAAAATGTTGCAGCCCAAGCAGCACACTTTTTCTCAGGGTGCTTTTGCCCACAGGCTGACAGTGCCCCATCTATGCCAGTCTGTCCCCCTTTCCCTGCTGCTGCAGCTTTTCATTGTCATTTCATTATGCATTTTTCCTGAATAGACACATTGCATTTGGTTTGATTTACTGTATTTCTATCAAGCCATATTGTTTAAAGTGAATTGATGGCAAAGGTAACTGGACCATAGTAATGCAAAATATTTCCACAATATTTTCCTTGCACAATCTTGGGGATTTACATATTGCTCTGTCAAAGAAAAGTAATGGGGTCAGGCAAAGATCCTGACAGACTCTGACCAAGGAAAAGAGAATCAGAAGTTACAGGATTATGGAGTACTGTGCCACAGACAATAAAAAGTAAACAGAATAAGCACCCAGTTGTCCAGTTATATCACATTTATTAGGGCTGCTCTGGGAGCATTTCCCCTGTACCAAATGGCCAGAATGCACCACCTATGACAATATACAGCCTCTTCACATGGAGCCTATTACGGTAATATCATCAGACAAGAGAACTTGACATCCAAGAGTACTGGTGGAAATGTACCACTAGATGTCAGTACTGAACATGTTTTCAGTAGTAACTGTCTTCCAGCTGAAGCAAATTAGCTCCTCCCTATTTCAGTGCTTGCGACTTCTGCACCCATCGGATGCACTGATGAAGGTCTAAATAAGACTGAAACTCATTTCATACTACAAACTATTTCAGTCAGCTGAATTGCAACCTGGAAGTCTCAGATAGTTTAGTTCAGTATGTAACCCATTTATGACCTCTGAATAATCCTGGGTGACCTTGAACCTAGAACCTTGAAATCTGAACTGCATTTCACCATGGAGCAGTATTGAAAGAAGATGAAGCGTTTTACTCTAATTCCAGAATACAACTTCATTTGTCATCAGAACCTGTGAAAAACAAGAGAAGTGTTATGGCTTGTCAGCAAAAACTATTAAAACATACATACAAGATATCTTATAAGAATGACAAGGGGCTTTGAAGTAAATTGTGCCTTTATTAATATTAAGAGACGCAAAACATGATGACAGTAAAAAGAGCATACCCATATCTCACCAATTTTTGTTGTAGTAATATACAATATGTGATTACATACATAGCGCCTTATTTTTCATTTTAAAGTAATTACATTCAAGTTTCATTACTCACATATACCCTCATTCATTTTCAGCTACTACTGTCCAATATATACCTACCCATTGGCTGATGTTACATTGCATTATATTTGGCAGTCACTTTTATCCAAAGTGACATAAAATAATTGCATACCGAAGGTCATTGGACAACTACAAAATACAGGTCCGATGAGGTACAGTACTCATTATAGAACAATTATCCATAGCCATCAAGAACATCAAGCCCAGTTCACACAGTAAGCCTGGGCTAGGTCAGAAAGTCATGACAAGTCAAACTAGAATGAGGCATGACAACAAGGTATGACAGAGCTACAACATCAAGATAATGATACAAGTGCAATATAAGTGCTGAATGAAGATACAAGTGTAACATGAAAATGCTAGAAGATAAAGATAGAAGGATAGCCTATACATGTGATAAGAGCGATCCTAGATTGAGAGTACCCTGTAGAGTAGTGATAGAGTTAATTCAGGTACAGTCTGAAGAGATGCGTCTTCAGACCACAGTGGAAAATGGACAGGGACTAAGTGGTTTGTAGAGGATGTAGAGATCTCTGGAACTCTGTCCCAATAGCTGTCCCGTAAACAAAACACTGTGTGGTTAGATGTAGCCAATATGGGAATACCTAGACTGCACTGCATAATTCAAAACTAAGCCACAATTTTAAAAACAGCAACTTTCTTAGCCTATTTTGAACACACCGGCTTGACCAGGGCTCCCAAACCATCTAACTGCAATGCCTTGCTGATAAGTGAGATCTACTGAGATCCCCTCCTTATTAAAATGCAGCCTAGCATACATTATAATAACTGTAAACATTTCTCAGTAATATCAGTATCTATAAACTGACCAGCGCAGTGTTTCGGTTTATTAGTGTGAACTTCCATGGAAAGGGAATAATCGTACAGCACATGGCATACATTACGCCGTCTCACATTATTTGGGAACCACTGGACTTGATGGTCACTTCTCCAGACAGAATGGCTTGGATAAGGTTGCATTTTTGGACAGCCATCCTCTATGTTATGCAGCCAGTAGTCACAGTGACTGAGAGAACAGGCCAACACAGCCTTGCATGCGCATACAAATAAACTGCCAAGCATCAATCAATCACCATTTCTGGAGAGCTCTGTGGTGGCGTATCCAGCTAAAGCACCGATTCTCAGTTCAGGAAGTGCCTAACAGGCTGTAATTGAACCATGACCCTGCCGGTGCCAGCTGTTACTAAGAGTTTGCTACATTCGTCACAACAGTATTGCCTAGGAAAGGGGGATTTCAGACAACAGGGCTTTCTCTACCCCATTCCACAAAAATAAATCTTATAGTCAGTCGAGTGCCTGCAGCCTGCCTGTTGCAGGTATGTAGGTTGTGCAGGTATCTGGTGCAAATGGCCTTACTTTTTTGTAGATGTAATATTATATTGAACTGAAACAATTTTTAAAATGCTTTCACCAATGTCTGGTTGGGACTGAACAGTGCTTGGAGCAGAGGCTTGGTTCTCGACAAAAAAACGGTCATAGATTTCTGGCAAGATTAGGCTGCGATCAGGAATGTTAATGATAGTATAATGACATCGGTGCTACTGGACATTTGTGGCACATTCTTGTCCTGCTGTCGCTTCCTGCTTGCTCTTGTTAACATACATGTCAACATATATGTTTAAAGCTTATTCAATCCCCCCCCCCCCACACACACACACACACACACACACAGACACACACACACACACACACACACACACACATGCGCACAGAGGAATAGACACATACTGTGTAGGCACAGGCACACACAAACAAGACTTTGGTCTTCCACACTCCACTGCTCACCCCTAGCTACTCCTCGCACCCCACCCCATGATCTATGACTGCTCAGACCCACCTTTCACCCCAGAATTTATTAAATAAAATACACTTCTACAGTACTTTTTTTTTTTTTTTTTTACAGTAGGCTCGTTTTTTTTTTGGAGGGGGGTGACTGTCTGAATTTATATACAGTCCATAAGAATCACAAAATAAAATAGAGTGTGTCAATCATCTCACTACCTTTCATTTGTTTATATTTGAGTGTAATAAAAAATACCATGACAAATGGACCCTCACAAATAGTGAATATACAGTAGGGTACAGTGTACAACTCTGGAATTACTCTCCCTCCCCCCTTCTCTGGGACACTTATTCTGCTGAGTGTTAGAATAGAGGTGTGTCCAACTGTTGATTAAGGCACAGCCTTTAATGCAGTCTGCCAATTATTTCGTATTCTGCAGGATCTGGTCCATGGTGGGATTGATGAAGGAGAAGCCAGCGAAGGCTTTCGGGTCCATTGAATCAATGAAGAGCTTATCGTTGTAAGAGAGGCGGGGCTTCTCACTCAGGAACTCCCGGTCAAAGTTGCTGCAGTCATTGGGAGATTTCTGTGAGGAGACAGTTCATGGTAGAACAGCCAGTCAGGAGACAGACAGAAGACAGGGGCAAAGGTGACAGTAGGAAATTGTATCATTAGAAAGGCCCTGGAACTCACACTCTTGCAAGTACATCGATTTCAGTGTTCTTCAGGGGGGAAGATGGATACAGAACTATGCATATCTATCACTATTTCTACAGCCACATTGTAGAGAAAGATTATGTGTTATGGAGTGTGCCAGAGCTCACTGTTCAGCCCTGTTAGACATGACTAAACAGAAACTGTACTATCAACAGCTCTCTTGTGTTCAAGTGACGCCTGAACATGTAGGACTGGTCCACTGATCATACCACTTTAGGCTTGAAGGGGGGTTTCATCTCCCTTCTTTCAAGGGCTGGCCAGTTGATGCTCTTGAAGAAGGGGTGTATGCGGATGTTTCCGACAACACCAAGCCTCTGGTTCGGTTCCCTCACGAACAGCTGGGGGGAGGGGGTTTAAAAGGAGATGGGGACATAGACATTGAGTAACAGAGTTTACAGTGGCAGTAAAACAAAGTGGACAAACTGGTGAACAGACTCATCCAACTCCTTCTGCAGGTTAAATATTATAATACAAACAAGCAATAATACTACCTAAAATCATTATAACATTTCATTCTGATAGCACACATAGGTAGATAGCTCCCACATAAAGGAGAGAGGGAGATATTGTCAGATTAGCCGAACATGTCATCACATAAGTTGAACATGCTTGTAGTATAAAGTTAGTTTACTTTGTTAAACAGTTAAAATGAACAATTCTGTTTAGACTGTAACTGACTCTGAATGTTTTCTATTGTATTGTAGTTCATATTTAACTTATTTGAATATTTATGTAAACTACACAAATACTGCATGAATGTGTTTAACTGCTTAATGAATGTAATTTAATGTAATGTCAGGACACTCAGACCTTCTCTAGCAGGTCCTTGGACTCCCTGGTGAGCCAGATGGGGTAGCGTGGGGTGTCCGTGCGAATGGACTGAAAAAGCTCATCTTCATCATCTCCATGGAAGGGCGACTGGCCAACCAGCATCTCGAAAACCAGAACCCCAAATGACCACCAGTCCACTGAAAAGGTGTATGGTTTGCCCAGGAGGATCTGAGGGCAGAAAGAGATGTATAACTAATTACATCAGCACATTGAGGCACAAAGTGCAGGCTAATTATATCAACATCAAAGAGGGACACAATGTCCAAGGCACCGACATGCTGATTGATTCAATGACATTATCACAGAACAAGCACACCCTGCTCATTGCTAGACTGTGGATAGTTACCTCTGGCGCAATGTAGTCAGGAGTTCCACAGAATGTTGTTGCAAAATTCTGGCCAATATTTTCCTTGCACATCCCAAAATCAGCAATCTTAATGTGTCCCTCACTGTCCAGCATCACATTGTCCAGTTTCAGGTCCCTTTGCAACAGAGAAGAGCATAAGAGGACAGGTTTGCTTTGTAGTTTTCTGGGTAAGCTGTAGTACCAGAGTCCATGAAGTGCACATTCTCATCTGTACCAATGAGATTGCAATTGTATTCCTTAATAATAAAAACAGTTAAAGAAACTGACTGTGCATCTGTTAAGTAAAGTTTCTTTGTGTCCTATCTGCAAATACATTGTCCAGTTTGACATCAATGCTTTTATTTGTATATGTAGATATTTCAAGAGAATCATATAAATCCACTGCAACATCACAGCTTTATGAATCAAAACCCGATGATGTAACTAGCACCCTGCAGCCTTTTACCTGTAGACTATTCCTTTGGAGTGCAGAAACTGGAGCCCACAGATTATTTCAGCAGCGTAGAACCTGTGAGGGAAGGTGGAGAAGGGAGAGTTTTTAAGCCAGAAAGGGAAAAAAAGAAAGTACAATGCACTGGCGACTGTTTGGCCATGTATCAATTTCTTTTGCATGGAAAAGGCTAAATTCTTTGTGCCGGTAAGTAGACTGAGACCCATGCCAGGTTAATGACAACTTAATGCACACAGGAGACAGGTATCACCTCAGACAGGCACATTTCAGGAAGCAGGTCAGTGTGTACAGTCATCCTTCATCCTTCCAGACTTTATGATCTCACAAATAGCTTTAACTGAGTCTTTAACTTTAACTTCCCCCATCCATTGCTCTTCCAGACCCTGAAACAATAGGGATGCTGATACTAACGTGGATCTTGGCACGTCAAAGCGCTCCTTGTTCTGTATGTGGAACATCAGGTCCCCTCCATTCAGGTATTCCATAACAAAGAACAGGTGTTCCTGAGGAAAGAAATGCACACAGAGTACTGAGTACTGTCACTCCTCACTGGATTATATACCTGTAGGGGTTAACCTGAGCTGAAAGTTGGAGGAAAGATGGAGAGGGAGTGGAGGCTGCTACTTTAGTCTGAAAGGTACACTGCAGGTGGGTAAGGAAATGAGATGTCATTTCTTAGCCAGTGGAGTACAGGTGTGTGAGAAAGGGAGAGGGGTGGAAGGTGCTGTACAGTTCAGTTGTGTGATGAATGTGGAGGGGAGTTACCTTTGTCTGGAACGTAGAGTATAGGTTTGTTAGGAAGGGGTATTCCCAGGCCAGTGACAGCACTCTCTTCTCCACCATGGTACACTCCACATCATCATCCATCAGTACCACATCCTTTTTCAAAGCCTTTACTGCAAAGAACTGACCATGCCCTTTCAATTCTGCCAGTAGAACCTGAGAGGAGGGGAGGAGAGAAAAGTAAGGGAAAAGACAAGGGCAAGAGGAGAGGACAGGTATAGGAGTTCAAGAGTGTTCTCATAGCACGGGGATTTAGGAAGACCGTGTACGTCTTGATGTGTGGACAGTTAATGAGTGAAGCAGACCCTACCTTCCCGAAGCTCCCCTTTCCAAGCACCTTGTGGAACACAAAGTTCTCTATCCCCAAGTGGGTCTTCTGCAGGGTGTGGCTCGGGGTAGGTGTGGGGGCAGGCCCAGGACTGATGCTAGGGCTGATACCCTCCCACAGCTTCCCATATGGAGGGCTATCTGCTGAAACCACACACACACACACACACACATGCGGTCAGATAGACACAAGTGCACACACAGTTAATAGTTTAAAAATGTGTTTATTCTAATTATAGCTATGTGGTTGTGAGTTTGTGGTTGAGAGAGCCATTTGGTGACAAGGTTAAAATGTAGCAAGTGTAGTGGATAGATCTGTTTATGTTTAGATCAGCTTCAGACTGTTTTGTAATGCTGCTGGATGATACTTAAATTTCTCGTCATGGGAATTAATAAAGTACCTCTATCTTCATCCATCTAAATCATTAATCAATATACTAGGATATAGATAAGATTTACAAGAGATGGGAGATGGGAAGGGGGCCCACAGAGAGAGAATTTGCGGAATTTCATGCTAAACCCCTGTCTAGCTGCAATGACATCTCACCAGGGCCGTCACCCTCTTGACTCATGCTGAAGTCCTGATAGATCCCAGAGGAAAATGGGTCGGGGTCAGGCTTCTGGCTGGATTTCTAAAGGAATAGTTAGGAGAAAATCAATTATGGAACAAAAGATTAAATGAGTGAGGCAAGAAGCTTTATGAGAAGCAAGCTAAATTCCATCAAATCAGACTGATATTTCTCATGAGACTTCAATGACGAGTTAAGAAAATGTGTATGATTTTCATTGATTTTGTGTATGCCCAAAAACGTACTACAGAATTTACCTCCATTAAAGAGGACAGATATACTTTTTGAGATAACTTTTAAAAGCTAGATAAGTGGCAACTAGCTAACAAACTGAAATATGACAAGAATTTTTCTTTAACTGTATTTCTAGATGAATTCAAATTTTAAATTTGATATTGGACACTCAACCTCTTTCACTGGCTCCTCCATCACAGAGCACATACTAAACAACAGGTTTGGTGATCAGTTTGTCAGCTTACCAACCAGTCCCATGCACAAAGTACTGCAGGCCAGCGCTGACATGAATGATATATCTGGGATGTCTATATGCCTGTGTGCGGATGGGCTGCCTTTTGCTCACCTTGCCAACTTGATTAAGTGCCTCAGCAAGGAGCTTCTGGTTAATCCCACACATGTTGGCCACTTTGGACTGGCACTTCTGATGGACGTTCATTGCGCACTCTGTGGAGGGGTCAGAGTGAGAACAGAGTCCGTGAATGAAGAGCAGGGCATCAGAGAGAGGTCAGACTCTCTGTGTGAGGCGAGCACTGCCCACTGCAGTTTTTTCTGCCCCTCTAGTGCACCATGCTAACTGAAATACAACACTATGACCATTTATTTTAAATGTAAGGCTTTGTGTACAGAGGAGGCTGCCTCTCAGCTGACAGTGAGTGCAGAAGGGAGCAGCGACACAGACTAGGCCTGCCGACCTTCACACTTGAGGCCTTGCTTGACCAGGCCCCACAGCAGGCTGCCACAGTGGTCGCAGAAGGTGGGGCTCATGTAGTTGTTAATCTTGAAGCGGTGGGGCATATCGATCTTGAAGCGCTCCTTCTGGAACTGCGGACACACACACAAGGCTTGTTACCCCTGATTTGAATCATTCAGTAGTGACTCAGTCAGATAATCAGAGCTCTGTACCATGCCCCACTGGAGTTTAATACACCCCATCAGCACCTCCCACATCTCAGATCACAGACACAACAGTAATTAACAGGAAAGCTCTTACCATGGTGTCCCGACTGTCGGTTGCTGTTCCTGTGCATCTTCCTATTATTTTGTCAATGCACTTCTTGTGTATGGCAGCATTGCATTCTGGGGTAAAGACAATCTGAGTCAGGGCAAGCTGACTTTGGAATGGTGTGCGATTTTTAAAATTTTTATTTTATTGTCATTTATTTTTATGAATGTCTGTAAAACTAAATGTCAATTAGAATGAGATGTATGTGTTTTACAAATAGAGTGCAAACACTTGAAATAAGGATTTTTCTTTAGCTCTCTGCTTTAAATGAGTTAAATGAATCAATGGGAGGGATTTATATGTTAAAACGTCCACTTACGTCTACACTTGTAGCCTTGTTTATTGAGTCCCCTGCAGTGGCAGAAGAAGGCAGATATCAGAGGTCTCCTTTACTGGATTTCGCTTGATTTGGTTTTTATAATACTTGGATAAGACAATCCATAACTGTATCTGAAGTAACTGTAAGCTTTGGGATGTGCTGTACCAACATGAGCTTTCAAACTGCTCAGCAAAACATAAGATTAGATTCAGTTGCAAGACCTCACCAAACTGACCAGTCATACTCATGTCCAGCCACTAGGAGGCAACATCGCATTTTGAAGTCGATGCTCGCATGCTTACTAAACCAGGGGTCCGAAACCCTGATCCTGAAGTTTTGGTTTTCATCAGCATCCGATTCAGACATAAGTGACCAGGTGAAGTGAGTTATCTGCGCAGAATAACAACGAAAACCTGCAGCTCCAGCTGCTCTCCAGGATCAGGATTGCAGACCGCTTGTTCTAAACACATCCTCTCATGCCACTTAGCTCAACACAACTCTCAATGGTTATTTCTGTTATGCACTGCAAGTTCCAAAGCACAGCAAGTCACAAGTCTTCCAAATAAATAAATATAGAAATAAAATGCTAATATGTTTCCCTACTGGACCATCTCACACTGAGCTCAAACTAATTCAGATGTTACGTCTGCCATCTACCATTTAGCAGTAATAATAACAGCAAGGGCCCTTATAGGACCACCCCTGAGCTATACAGAAATCTCTGAGGGTAGCTCACCAGACAAACTCCCGGCACACAGAGCAGAAGGTAAACTGCTTGAAGAAGGTTACGATGAACTCGTGCTTCTTGATGTAGTGGATCTTGGCCTGCTTGATGGCACCTCGTCGCCGGTTCAGTGTTGCAATGTCCACAGCCCCCTCCATCACTGGCTGCTTTATCGACCCTGAGGACACATCAGATGGTATTCTTACATTCACCATTCCTAGCAATTTCACAGTGGTTTGCAAAATATCATTATACATGTTCTGCAAACCCCTTGATACAGTGGAAGTGTCACCAGAGTGGTTATGTTCCATAGCTTCTTATGCCCCCAGTGGCCATGTTAATTAGACGCCAGTGTCTAATAATAACAGTACGCAGGGACATATCAACTCATTGCAGTAAATTCCCCCCCCAAAAAAAGCCTTTACAACATTGCCGGTCTGTCTCAGGGCTATGGTGGTGAGTACACTTAGCAGAAGCAAAAAACCTAAAACTGTAGGTCATATTTGCCAAGGTACACAGTGAGAATGGCCTACTGGGAGATTTGAGGAAAGCTGGGCGATTAAGGGTGGCTAGGATAAAGGCCACAAATGAAACATGGGAGAAGACAGAAGCAGGTTGGGTTTTGAGGGGCACAGGACTGTAGGAAAGATGCTTAACACAACACACATGACTGGGACTCACAGGGAGGAAGGATCTCATTTGGTGTCCTTGTGCTAATGGACTGATTTAAAAGCCCTGATAAAGCAAGCACTGCCAAATAAAAAAAATCTGAGCTATAAGAGTCTCAACCACAGAGGGTTTGTTCAAACATGTTTTCCTAAAAATATTTCCGTACCTCCCTCTTAGAGATAGGCATCAACCAGGGGCACACCCACAGACAAGCCCCAAAGACAATGCTTGCCAACAGGGTGTAAAGACAGAATGTATGACAGCAAGCACAGACAGGTAGTAGAGACAATGTATAGAAACAGGGATTAGAGACAAGGTCCACAGCCCGCACACAAACCTAGATCTTGATACAATTCTGAATTCACACTGTAAAGTGGGTGGATCTGGTGAATTTAGATGACAAACCACAGTCACAGAGACACATGTATTTTGCTATGGATTCTTGTGACATAAGTTCACTTCAGTGCGATTTCAATATGCCTGCAGCACAAAGTAAACTTTCATTACCTTATAATTAAAATAAGAATACAAACATGAAACAATATAATAGACAAAGAGTAAATATAAAGAGTTAGTATAACTAGCAATTAATAATATCACAAAATACAATATTGAGCTACAGATTAATAGTTCAATATTGTATAAATTGAACTATATTTTATATTTATTTGTTCTGAAAAAAAAAAAATGAATCAGAATGTATTTTGGTCCTGAGACATTTACGATGCCTTTTGTGTGTATGGGCATTTGAGCAAGTATGTGTGCTTTGTGTGCGTGTGTCATTCTCCAGTGAATACTCTTATCAGATGCTAAATTCTTCACTGTGCAACAGGATGTTTGGTTCTGCAAGTCTCCATCATGAAAATATGTGGCTGGGATCTATTATTTTCATTTTCTTTGATCAAAGAGAAAGAAAATCTGAAGGGAGTTAAGGAATTAACTAATGGGAGTAAGGATATGAGATCAGAAAAATGGTAACAAGAGAGCGACAGACAGACCAGAGAGAGAGAGCCATACTAGGATCTTTTTAAGAACTGGTGTTTTAGGAACACACCAAACATGGATAAGCCCTGTAAATAAGGCATACACAACAGGTAAATATAACAAAATGTCAAACCACAGGAATCAAAAACTGTTGAACCACAGGTGGTCACTAATCTCTCTCACACACATACACCTGCACACGCACACACACATACACACACACATGCACACACACAAACAGACATGTTTTGAACAGGGTGTGAGTGGATTGACATAGAGATAGAGAGCAAGACTGCTACAGAGAGCTACACTTCCTCAACAAATGTGAAGAGTAGAGGGAAGAAAGATATCTGCACATTTGCACGACACCTGCATTTGAAATCTTCTCTTCTGAGGCAGAGAGGCTGCCCATTCCTCTTGGGAGAGAGGAAGAGACGTATGTGTGTTTGTGTCTGTGTGTGTATGAGTGGTGTGCTGTGTGTGAGAGAGCCAGAAAGAGAGAGAGCGAGAGAGAAAGGGTATAAAAGTCCGTCAGGAGCTCAGAGGCCTGAGAAAAACAGACAACTGTTTGAATGTTGCATGAAGAGAACTGGATTGTCTTTAAATTTCAAAATATATTTTTTTCAGGTATGCCAACTAAGAACTCAATCCTCCTTTGCGGCAGAATGGGGAATCAAAGTGGGTGGGAATGTAAGGGATCGTGGGAACCGATATAGGGAGTGATTACAGTAGGTGGCCAAAAGTAGAGGACCTTTTTTGTGGGAATTTGGCCAGGACACCATGGTAAACACTCCTACAGGACCTCTGTTTAACAACTCATCAGAAGGGTGGCACCATCTACTGCACAGTGCCCCCTTTACTAACTAGTTTATCCTATCTTATATTATCCATGGGTGATTTACACATCAAGGCAATATTTTGGTATATGGTATATGACACACTCACTGTTGTCTTACTGTTTTGTACTGCCCTAAATTAGGGTTAACTACTTGTCATGAATAGCAGACCACAGAGTGGTGTGTGTGTGTTTGTGCGTGTGAGTGTGTGTGTTTGAGATTGTTTCTCAAACTAACCAGCATCAGAATCCTCCATGAAGAACTGAACTGCCATCATCACCTTCCCTGTGGGCTGCATGTCCACCTGCACACAGGAAAAAATAAAGCATTTCACACAAATACATACAAGTTACAAACAACATATCAGGCCAGGCTACATATCAAGTTAAAACCCATGAGCTACAGGACAAACATGCACACATACAGTATACAAACACATATGCACGCCCTCACAAACAAACATACCTACACACACACACACTCACTCACCCAGAACTCAGCATGGCCATTGTCCTTTTTGCAGCGCTCCACAAGCACAGACACACCCACAGTGACCTCTGACAGTGACTCCTCAGCCGTCTTCATCAGCAGCACCTGAAGGACACGCCCCTCATGGATGTGGGCGTCAAATGTGGACCTCCAAGGTGGGTACATGGTGGGTTTCTTCTGCACTAGGGTCTTCCCTCGCTCTGCAGAGAGAGAGAGAGAGAGAGAGAGAGACAGAGAGAAATTCAGGAAATTCAGGAAACTAAAGAAATCCATTTTTTTGGAGAATGACCTATGCAGACCTATGGCACAATGACCATCAGTTTCATAGAGTGACTGTGATAGCCTCTGTGTAATATGTATGGGTGTGTATATGTGTATTTCAGAATGGGCATATGTATGTGTGTTTGTGTATCAGAAGGTATAGTTATGTGTGTCTGTATATAGGTCAGAAAGTATGTGAGTGAAATAATGTGTCAGAATATGTGTGTGTGGGTGTGTGTGTGCGCGTGCGTGTCTGTGTATATGTGTATGTGTATGTGTGTGTGTGTGTGTGTGTGTATATGTGTGCGAGAGAGTGTTTGACAGACCTGTGTTCAGGGACTCTTTCATCTTTATGGCACAGAAGGGCTGTTCAGGTGGTGGGGGCAGGGCACCCAGGTCAAAGGCGTTGAAGGCAATCCTTAAGAAGGGAGCCATGGTGATCTGTCATCCACCCACCTGAACACACAGAAACATTGTATTGTCCAATCTTATACATGTCTTTCACAATACATTTGCAGAAAATATGTATAAACATGTGCAATATTGCAGCTGATCAATAATGAGTTCAACTGAACCCACAGCCACAACTCACTCATAAATCACAACTCACACAAATAAACACAGACTGTACATAAAACGCATTGCACAAACCCAGCGTACATTTCCAAGAGCATATATATATTCACAACACAGGAATATCTGTAGCCATAGCAGACCAGGATTAAAGGAACGGTACAGCAGCACATGGGTGCCATTGTGTTTGGTACTTGCGTAGCTGTAGTGGTTATGGTTGGAGAGAAGGGAGGGAAACTGAGAGAGAAATATCCACTGATTAAATTCACATGGCAGTAGTCCCACAGAGGACCGTCTAAATCTAGCTCCTGTGACTAAAAGTGTCTCCTCTACTGGATGGGTTTGTTTTTCTGTGCCATTTAAAAGAGGGGAAAGGCCAGCCTACGCAGGACCACAGAGACACCAGCCAGAGTCTCAAGCAGATCACTGGCACACTGATGCTAAACTGTGGCTTCCCACGGGGTGACTGAGTAACCAAAAGTCTCACGTGGACAATCCATTGCAAACAACCAGTGGACCACGGGGCATTTAACCAGCAACTGTACCAAAATGCCAGTGATACCATAAACCTTATCACTGGATATTATGCATTACAGCCATGTATGAAAGCAATACATACAGATTAAGTACTGAGAAATATAGGACACTTGTGCAATTTGTGTATTAACTCATACAAAGCAGAAGATGGAAACATAACATTAATGAACTACTATCTTATGAAGACTCAGTAAAGGATATATGCTCTCATTCACAAATCCAGCTCCCAGTGGGAAACAGGACACCTTCCTTCTAGTTAGGCATCATAAGTGCCACAGCTACTATTATCAGTTGTTCTGCTTTATTTCTTTTTTCAGTTTTTGTTCCCTTCCAGGAATCGACAGCTGTGCCTCTCTAGCTCTTGCTGTGCCACATAGATACTGCACATGGAGCACTGCAGCTGAAGCCCATGCAGTCCTCTAAAGCAGGAGCTCATGTGCAGAAACTACTTCATACTCTGCAGGCCTCATAATAGAGGATGCTACAAACAATGCTGTCATCTTCAATAACATCAGAGCACTACTGTACATACTGCAGCAATACACAGCACTGCATGAAACTGAAACTACATTTCTACATATTAGGATTAAGCAAAAACCTGATACGTTGACGGTATGCTGGTAAATACATATTATCAGGTAATCCCGAGGAGGCAGCAGCCACTTTTACCCAGATCCCCCTGCTGTAGATCTAATACACAGTGTTTTTAAAAATCTTTAATGAAATCTTAATTCATTAAAGACTTATTTGCAAGATCCTTGGGTGCTTTTACTCCAATCTCCCATGTTTCTCTCCCCTCACATTTCTGTGTCCACTGGGATTAACAAAGCAATGAACAAATTCAGAAGACAAACCACCACCACTCATCAACTCCACAAGAATGAGAAGGAGGAGGCTGGGTAGGGGTTTGGTGTAGTGACAACCAATTTGTCAAGCACAGTAGTTAAGGTTGCCATGTGACATCTCGGCTTGGCCAGATATTTTTTATACATATTTTTAATTCACCACGTTCCTTTCAAATCAGGATATCTCAGGCCTTTTCTGGCACCTACAAGTAAATGGTTAATCCTTCAAACAAAGGGGTAACAGTTTTATCTGTTTATCTGTAAAAGATAACATCACAACATGAAAGCCTTAAAAATTGTGGGGCAAGCAGACTACGATCTATGCTGGGACAAGACTGTGCTCTGAAATGAAACTCACTAACAGCTGGGGTGACAGACAGTAGACCGATATCCCAGCAAGCCCTGGGGGTGGCTGGTAGTGAGCACGGTTCTGAGTGCTTTCTTCTTCACACAGTTGCTCATCAGCCACTTTATGTGGGGCACCCAAACTACCAGGAGACTTCCAGCTCTGTGAAGGTGACTTCCAGCCCCTAAAGAGAACTGGTTTTACAGGGTGTGCAATACTTATGGTGTTCACCTGGAATGACACCCTTATACCCCTGCAGTGACTTATATTTTTTCTTTGCAATTTCATTCAAAAATGTTTTAGCAGGAAATCTGGATTTAAGACACATATTTCAGTTGATTAATCAGATTAAGCATTTAAAAATAACACATTCATTGACATACTTATTGTACTCAATTTAGCTTTAGGCTGATTTTCTTTAGCATTCCCATAATATAGGCTATAAATTCCAGTGTGTTGTGATGGAAATTTGTTTAAAAAAAAAACAAGCTATATTCTACAAGATCCAAATGTTAATTTACTAAAATATTTGCAGTAAGACTGGCAGCGGCACCATTTACTACTAATACTTGAATTGATACTATCACGGTCTCTACTGCTACAATGATTTTTTGCGTGTGTGACTATATATATATCTTTAAAAAAAATACTGATACCATGACAGGCATAAGATGCAGAGGAATGTAAACCCTGAGATAAAAGATGCAGAAATTCTGTTACTGGAAAAGCAATTAGAGAGGAAAAATGCAGTAAATCCAGGTGCTGTCCGGGCATTAATATAAACACACACACACACAAACACACACGCACGCACGTACACACACACGCAAACGCACCCACACACACACACACATACAAACACACACAAAAAACAGAAGCAGGAATACTATAAAGACTTACATTCCATCAGGGCTGATAAAATGAAACTTGGAATCTAAGGTTTGAGACACAAAACAATTAAGATGGTGATTTTTTACTGGACAAGCTAAACAAAAAGGAATTCTTTGATCAAGATTATTGAAGTCATTGAACTTTAGCCTGATTTCTAATGACAAATCTCCAAGACTCCAAAAGAACATGAAGACCAAACAGGCTTAACCTTCAGACACCATTTGCTGTAAGTGGAGTTGATTTTAACTACCTCTCTTCTGATTCCTCTCTATCAGGGCCTGGTGCTCATCTGCAAGCCATGGTTCATTTAACAGTACAGCTGGCCCACTGCCCCTGGAGATACCCCCAAACCCTCAACATGTATAGCCATCTGCAACTACATTAGCATACAAAAGGAGAGATGTATTTAAGAGCTCCATCATATAAACCACTCCCAACATTGCTGTCCATAACTGGGGACCATGTGTGGAAGCACTTGGTGGATACTGGATAAAGCATACTAACTTATGCCATCAAGGAAATGCTCTAGGCCAATTAAGACTCAACAGGATAAAGTGCAGTCACGGGATCTTGAGCAATAAAATCGCCTGGTGCTATATTTCTGAGAATGGGCAGTATGCAATGTTTTGCTTTTGGGTAGTGGGGGATTTGGATCATCTGGTTCTGTTGGTTGTGTGTATGTCCAGAAAACAGTACTGAGAACAGGAAAGGAGAGAGAGAGCTAAAACCCCCTTCAGGAGAGAATTCTTCATACATACAATTTTGCATGTGCAGTACTGAGAACTTGGAATGCATTCAGGCAGGTAAAACCAAATGCGGTGCTTAGTCTGCAAAGCACTCAGAATGGTATCCATTTCTGCACTGTCAACAGAATACACAGGCCTGTGAACCTGAGCTGCCACCACAAAAGCCATGGATGCCGCAAGTGAGAGAAGGACGCTCAGGGTCAGCAGTAGAGAGAGTTAGAAACAATGACTGGGCATTCCCATTTACCGTGTTAATCCATAACCAAATTAATCTCCCACTGGAATTATCCTGGTTATGGATTAACACGGTATACCCAGCAGTGTTAATGAAATGCTCCATGTTACTGTGATTGAAGAAACCCGAGTGGCTTCTGTGGGTGTGAATAAGAACTAATACTTTAAAAGAAGCTTACCGTACCAGTGCTCCTGATGGAAAGTACAGTACACACTGTACTTTGTGGTTCCAGTGAAATATTCCTGGCATAACACAATACTGCGTTTGTGTGTGCTTACGTCTGTGTTTGCTTGTATAGTACATACGTGTATGCTTGCTGGTGCAACATCCACACACCAACCCCACACACTCATGTATACTATGAGTGTGTGCTTGTACAACACTTCAGTCTACTCCAAATACGTCACAGTGGCAAGATTCTGGTTCAGGACACAACACAAACACAATTCAACATTAAACCTGGGGACGATGGCACCACAGCTGCAACACTACAGTTAACTTCACTGTATAGCAGTCACTGCAATTCTTTTAGAGTTGACTAGCAACCGGATCAAGTAATGTGTTACAGTTTGACAGCAAATTTGGTCTTACCAAAGGCAGACTCAAATGTCCAAAACTGTTCAAACAATCAACTCTGAGCAAGTTTATATTTTTTACTTTTGGATAAACATAATTCAAAGGTGAACTACCAGCAGGAAACTCAGCTGTCAAAGGGATTTAACTCAGGTTTACTGGTCCACTTTGCTGATATGATTTAAGAGAACCTTAAATGAAGTTGCCTACCGCCACCACCTTCAACCCTACTATTAACATGCAACATCATTCAGCTGACTGACATGGTCTCTCTCTTTCTCTTTCTCTCTCTCTCTCTCTCTGTCACACACACACACACACACACTAAAACATATGCATAATGCATAATGGACACAACACTCTTATAATTCTGTAATAAATATACCTATTCACATTAACAAGTACATAGCGAGGACCTGATCTCGTAACTAAGCGAAATGTTTGTTAATAAAGGGGGCGAAATGCAGCTTTAACACTTAATAAAAATATACACTACAGTGTATAATCAGACTTGTATAGAATTCAGCCCCCAATACTGACCACAGTTATTCTAAACTTTTCGAATATTTTGTCGGATTTGTTAAAATGACCACACAGCACTGTCAACGCTATCACACTTTTAAAAACTGTTCCACCAATTTTAATGTAGACATAGCAAAGCACTTGCATGACAGCTTTCTTCTGCAAAAACAAGGTTCATTAACACTAAAGCTTTACAAACACATTCCAGAAACTTGCTTCAGGATTGAACATGTTTTAAAGGACTAATTCCCTGTACATAAATGGAAGCAAAATAAGAAATCAGCGCCAAACCTACACACCCACTGCCACAGTGCATGATTGTGACTTGCGGTTTCATAACTGCAATCAAACCCCAGGCACCAGCGTGACATAAGCTGACGTGTGGGAATTTCCTGGAATTAACTTTCGTAGAGCACTTTTGTCTGTTTTCTCAGTAAGGTGGAATTCTGACATGTATTCTTTCACCACACCAACCCCTGGACACCAGAGTGTACCAAGAAGAGACATTTGAGACATTTCTTTAGTATATTTTCAAATCAGAAACAAGCCTTCCTTTCTGTTTCAAAATTTTTCAACAAAAAAAAAAATCCATGCAGAATGAGAAAGGGCACCAAAAAAAAAAAACAAACAAACAAACAAACAAAAAAAAAAACAATGCTCTCGAGTCCCATAGAACACCTTTACTAATTACATTGTGCAGTCGCATGATAGAGAGGTAGACAACGAACAGGAATGAACAGCGCCACTTTACAGAGCACTCAAGGCAAACTGTCAGGTGGCTGAAAGATGGCCTATATGCATATACTGATTGGACATTTATGGAAACAAGACTGAATTATCCATCCTGAGCACTATCCAAAGGAGAGAACATGAACTAAGAGGACTCTGTGGTTGATGCTGTAGTCTTATTCCGATGCTTGCCTCCTCTCTCTTGTATCTGTTCATGTTTTGGATTTAATTTATGTATTAATTGTTTCAAGGAACAACACAATTCAGACTCTGTGGATTTTGTCTACTAATATGACACAAGCTGGATGTCCAGTCCGTTTTAGACAGAAAAGTTTTTACATTAAGTACTATCTCCGGAATTACCACTCTTACAGATTATCAGTGTGGCACAGTGGAGAACTAAACCCTACAACCAGCAGGTTTTCGGTTTCATGTAGTGTTTCTGCAGTTGCACTAATGTTACACAAGGTGCATTTTTACTTGCATCAGTTTTTCTAAATTGCTTGAAAGCATTTTCTGAGAAAACGTTAGTGAAAATGTGAAATGACAGACACAAAACACTAGCACATAGGTAATTGTAATTACTCCATTCTGGTAAGGACATGTTGCGCTAAATGAACACTGTCTGTAACTAGAAAGAAGAAAACGTGTTAATCATGATGAGTGTCACAGTTTAGAGGAGCTGAATCTATTAATTAGGTCTTTACACAGTTAAACGTTTATGTTCAAATGGAAACATCGCACAGAACGGAGCGCAAAGGACATTAAATTTAGTCGAATGCGTGCCAACGTTCAAGCCGCAAGAATCCCACTTGCACACGCAGCGCGTGATTAAACATGCTGGTAAAACTATTTAAAGATTACTGGACAGCAGCCTATCTGATATTCACACGAATAACCATGACTTGGAACATGTGGCAAGAAGGAATTTCTAAATATCCATCCGAGTTAAACCCGCGAAAGTGAGAAATAATATTCTTCTAATTGCTTAAACTGTATTTGCCAAACTTGCACTTGAACTGTACCTACCATACCGCTGTAATTTCCGCTTTGCATTTCCGTGGCAAATATAAACAAAAATAGTTTTTAAAAAAAGAAAGAAAACTTACCTCCTCGTAGCTTGTTTATATATTTTCTCTGTTTATCGTCTTCAACCCCTTCGCTGTAGTAGTTGTTGAAGGAAATGCTGACAGCAGCCTTTGCGTCTTGTCAGTAAAGAAAAGAGGAGTGGTGACGTACCCGTCAATCAGGTGTAGCTCCACACACACACACACACACACACACATTACGAGACAAATGGTTTTCATACTCGTGTCCTAGATCTGTAACATATTTTTATCTTGCTGTTTTGGGGTTGGGGACTCTTGGTCCTTCTCGGTCCATAATGTACAGCAATGGCATCAATCTTCAGCTATATTTTTCATCTAAATTATCAGTTATATTTTGTGAAAACCAACTCAGCCTGATAAACTGGATTTTTGTCATCACGGTGTTCTGGTTTAGCACTGTCATTGTTAGTAACACGTATCCCTTATCTGCATTCTTGTGCAAGGGTGACGATGACGTCTTAACCTGGCTGTAATTGCGGTTGAGTGTCATCCAAATGTCACTGGTTTGGTTGAGAAATATTTCCCCCCAACCCTAAAAGGCCTCAGTGTAACTGTACATACATATGTATATTAATTTATTTATTAGCATAGCCGGGCAGTTGTGATACAAAGCAAACACAACTGTACACATTTACAAAGCATCATTTGTGATTCGAAAACCTGCACTAACACCCACACCAACTTTCTCCAGGATCCCCCCACTGACTTACACCAGCTTAAGTTAGAGGTGTCCAGGCCAGGTGACTTTCATCAGATGCATGGCTGAGATTTGTAAGACATTGTTGTCCCAGAGAACAGCTAATTCCCAGAAACATGTAGTGAAACCAGTCTGGTTTGTTCCCAGTTTCATGGTACTCATGGTAGCCTAGAATAGCACAGAAGCTTCCTGTCTTTACCGGAGATTCCCATAATCAGATATACAGAATGGGGCCGGTCTACTCCGGCAGCTAGTCTGCCATCAAAGTGCTTATACTATATTTCAGAATGGTAAATTTCAACACAATACAAACATAATTACACAGAACTAAGAGGTCTTCAGGGAGATGGAAATCATCAAAGGAGTGTTGACTGATCCTCTGGGATTGTGAGGTCATTGAAAAGATCTGTGTGTTTCCCTGTTAGGTAATTAATGAGGCAAAGTGTAAATTAATTTGCATGTTTTGAGTTCTCTTATAAAAACAAGGTTGCTTGATTCCTCCCTTCTAAAACATTACCTTCACTGGCTGACATACCACTATAAACACACTGTGCATGTGCATACATACATATCAAGATACAATGGGAAAATGTTGGGTATTTCATGTATTCTACTTGTCTCATTGTCTTTCTACATTGCCATTTCTCTTATCTCCCTCACAATGTCTAAAATATCTTTGAATGTTTTATGTCTGAAAAGAATGGGTGAAATTAAGAATTAGGACCAGTATTCTAAGCAAAGGGTTCTTCTGCTCAGCTCCACAATGGGCAGTTCTGGTCAGTTCTCAACTCTACATCCCAGCATGGCATTACATTGCTATACCCCCTCACTTTTAGCCTTTTCCATTTAGAGCAAACAAACCATAAAGAAGCAGAATACTGACCATTAGTTATCCTATAGATTTCCAAATTAAATGTGTTTGTGTCTTTCAGACTAAATATTAGCAGAGCTGGAAACTATGATGACAGTCAAATGGTGCACTAAATCCCCACAGGACACTACCTGCCAGGTGAAACGCTCCCTCTGATCTGAAAAGAGCTACCCTGAATCCTGCCGGAAGTGAAGGAGCAGGCCATGGATGTCATGTGACTCTGACTTTGGGTTGGTCCTGCCTCTTGATCAGGCTCTCTTGAAAAAAGTTAGGCTCTAAATGAGAGGGCATTTCCAGTGACTTGTAATCATACATTGAACAAAATCTTTAATATGCATTCTGGTCCTAGACAGAAGTTTTTTCTCCTGCTTTCCATCCTCATTTTGTGTACATGGTGCACATGCTAATATAATGGCTATAAGGAAAACTGGTGTTCAGGATAGAAGGTAAAGCGGGAACAAGTCCATGGTGTAATATATTTTCAAGGATTTCCCAAAGGATTTCCATTCATGTATTTCTGTACGGCCTTCCATACTAGGAAAGGATGCAAGGAAAGAAAGCAAGGACAGATAAAATAAGTGATTGGAATGAGCTCCAGGACTGCAGCTTCTCTGTGAAAATAATGACATCATAAACCTGCAACCTCGAAGGACTGCTGTAATGTTAGAAGAAGAAGCTCCCTAAAAATCCTATAACTCCAATGGAGGTTTGCCATATGGAAAGTGGGTGACTATCATTCACATTACATACTATATCAAGTTATTTTGAGAATATGAGGAATAATTTTATACATCAAAATGTCCAGGATGATTTGTGAATCGTGATGATTTTGCGTTCTGACCTCGATGCTGCAATCTAACTAATTGTACAATGCAGCTGCTACAAGGAGTACATCTTTTGTATCACAAATTGGAGACTTGGAGCCTATGAAATCTTGTGTGCTCCCAGCACCCATTGCACGAGAGGCCGATCAGTGATACAATTAGCTCTTTGACACGGTGTAAACATTAAAAGTAAATCTTACATTTGTTTCATGCTTCTCTGTCCAAAAGTAAAGTGAAAAGTCTCCAGAGTCATTGGTTAGAGAAGACATTCAACCTCTGACCCTGAGATGAAGTATTTCCTGTATGCGCAGCTGGCAGGGCCTCAGGGAAGCAGTGTGACCTTGTCACAGTGAAAACTCGTCAGACTGAAAGAGAGGCCACTAAAGAGATGCTGTGTAATTAAAGACTGACTCAATTAACTGTAACCTTCCTCTTCTTTCTCAGCCTCTCCCAAGCCTGTGTCCATGCTGATTATTCTGTTCACTCTTTTTTAAATCAATCTGCCTGCTGTGATAACTCTCAATAATTAAAAAAATGTAAACTCAAATCATCAACAGTCTACCTGTTCACTGAAGCCAGAATGTGTTCCACTGCGAATGATATTTGGTGCTTCAGAATTTCGGACAAAGCCTTTCCTATTTTCCTGGTGGTGCAGTAACTGACGATACCACTGAAAGTGTGCTCTGTGACCCTGTGGTTCTGTGGGTGTGGGAAGATATTTTAATTATTTCCCTGTTGCAGTATTTATGCCATAGCAGGAAAGAGACCAAGTATCCCCATGACAACTTATCCAGTGCAAATTGGAATAAGGTGTCATCAACTTTCAGGTAATTCAGACAACCACTTGTTCCTCCTTTCAGTCATTTTCCTTCCCTTGCTCTCCCTTCAATACTGGGTCAGAGAAACTCCAGGGACAATGAAAAATAGAACACCCCTCACCCTTTGCTATCTCTCACCCTCTCTCTTTATTTTTTATTCTTTTTTCCTGTTGCTCTGTTTGCATGTGTATGTGTCTGTGAGTGGATTCTTGTGATAATGTGGTAGACATATATAATAAGTCCCATCTCATTTGATGTATTTTTGTCCTGAGCAATAAACCCACATGTCAAAAGTCAAAAGACTCACCCTTCACTCTCTCTCTGCTAAATATAGAGGTATACTGCAAAATAACAAATTTCACTCTACTATTTCTATACTTCTGGAGGGAATTGTGTAACAGATTCTGAGCATCTTTGCAAAGTGGTGTGTTTTTAAAAATCTTTATCAACCCACTGGTTACTTCAGCAAATAATTTCATTTGTGCTGAAAATGCCACGAGAGCATCACATTGCCTAAGGTGATGAAGGGTCTGATGCAATTTGTTTTTATTTTCTTCATCCTTTATTTCTCCGGTTACTTCAGATGTTTTGACCGGTACTTTTAGTTTTTACATCAGAATATTGTTATGAATCACTGTACTGAATAAATTCTCACATTGTTTGACAAATTAACATCAACATTAACATCAACATTAACATTTGGGTCTGCTGAAGAACAGGCCAGTGGAACGAATTGAAAGACTAGTAGTAGTAGTAGTAGTAGTAGTAGTAATAATAATAATAATAATGATCATAATACATTCCTTCTATGTGTTTTTTTCAGTGCAAACAAAGCATACGTTATATACACTCAGTGGCCACTTCATTTGCTTTATTAAAGCAAGTCGACTCCTCTGGCTCCTCTGAACAGTGAATCAATTCCATCCAACACCTTTCAGATCAATTGAAAAGCCAACTGCGAGCCAGGACTAATTGCCCAATCGGTGCCCAACCTCACTAATGCTCTTCTGCCTGAATGGAAGCAAATCCCTGCAGCAATGCTTCAACATCTAGAATAAAGCCTTCACAGAAGAGGAGGTTGGTATAGCAGCAAAGAATGGACCAACTCCACATTCATGGCCATAATTTTGAATGAGATGTTGATGTCAGGTGCCCATATACTTTTGGCCATGTAGTGTATATACATAAACACACACAAATGCCAGGTGTAAATAGTTAACAATAAATGGCATCTATAGAAAAACAGTTTTACTCTCCATGACTGGAATCTGTGCTTTTTAACGTAATCGGTCACTCTTGATATCTCAAAAAATATCCCCGGGCAGTTTCCGTTGGGTTAAGCAAAGCTGCTGTCTGGAAATACTAGCTTGAACAAAGACTTGAGAGTGTGATTAAACAAGCCAAGCATGAAAAAGTCATGCACTTCCTCACAGTTCCCCTTTAAACATAATAAAATATTTTCATGAGTACTACAGGAATTTTCCCAGTCTAAATGATCTTTATTCTATATTTCTCAATGGCTAAGAAAATCCATGTCTTCAATAATATTAGATCAAATAAATAAACCAAAATAAGTTCTGAAACCATAGTTTTAACATCAATTTACAAATCCTAAGATACAACAAAAAAGTAAGCTGTGCAGTGGCACAAAAGAAATAGCAATGGTCTGACTGATCACATGATCCCCGTGTCAGCTGAGCTTTACTGACTGATTGTGGCTCTCACGCTCATACTGATTGATCAAATTACATGCACATTCCCATCTTTCAACTCCATCTGACCTTCCAGTTGCGTCACCAGGGATTTTGGGCAACAACAAAAAAATCTCACATTGGCCCCCCCCCCCCCCCCACTCCAGGCCATCCCTCTACAACCCCCCCCCCCCCCCCCCCCCCAACACTAAGGATTTATATGTAAAACCTAGAGTCTGTGTGGATGCTGATGTAGGTGGAGCTATCATATGCTTTCAGTGGCTCCCTGATGTGAATGAAATCATAGCATTGTGCCACAGAGAGCTTAAGATTTTAACTGGTTCATACAGGTGAATGACAGGCAGCAAATGGGAGCAATATCTATTATGAGATTCACAGAACCTGACTCTCCCATAACAAGTGATATGGGTGAATGACACTAGAAATAAAATAAAATAACAGAAGCAAAACACTTGGCTTTGAATCAAATAAATTTATACTGAGAATGAAACATGTACATTCATCCTTGACTGGCAGTGCATTGACCACAGTTAGTATAATTTTTCATTGTTTTCTGACTCCACACAATGGCATGCAGTATACATAGCATCAGTTGGTGAAGAGCATGATGACAGTGCTGACTGCACTGGGAATTTCAGCAGGGTAAAAGAGGCAAAGGGGAGTGTCTCTGCTATTCTGTGGGGAACCAAGTAAACAGAGAAGTGAGGAGCCACTCTGAAACAGGGGAAGATTTTAGCAGATCAGCTGCCATGACTAAGAAAGGAGAAACGTATAGTCTGCCAAGACATTCAGAAGGTAAAGAAACTTGGCAAAGACACAGTCTGAGCCATATAGCCAAGACTTCACAGCCGAGCCTGGGCTATGCAATTAGCTGACTGTTATAAGAGTTTGCATTGTCTTCATTTACTAGGGGTAGAGTGGGTTGAGTTAGCCAGGCTTCCTCAAGTTATTGCCACATTTGCTTCTACAAATACACCAATTGTCATTAGTAAGAGTTACCCTTCTCCTACAATTAGCAGTAGCTCTTGTGTTGTTCTGCGGAAAATAGGCACTGTCTCGCAGTGGAAGTGCAGTAGAAGAGCCCATGTGTGCAGCTGGCAGAGAATATTCAAGAGGCACAATTGGTAATTTCAAATTTAGGGGAAAAAACGGTAAGCAAAAAAAAAACAAAAAACAAAACAAACAAAACAGAAAAATGTGGCTGTGTTACCTTTGTAAGTGCTGAGTGTGCGAATGCCAAAGGCTGATCCTCACAGCAGGAGGCTCTCTGACTCACAAAAAGGCAAGGACAGCATCCAAACTAATATGTGCAACACTGCCCTCTGTTGGACATTTCTCATAATTACGCACAACAAAAACAATATGCCACTCGACCACATTCATTTCTATAGATACACATTACAGTAATAAATATCTATGATGCTCTGATTTCTGGAGTTCAGCAGTTCCATCCCTAGCCTAGTATAATTATACACAATTATTTTAAAGAATAGTCTTCACTGTTATTTTGTACTGGCCACAAGTAATACAGAGGTGGACCAATGTAATGGCTATGGGATGCACCTTGTCCACGAAGTGAAAGACAAACTAAAGCCCAAAAAGTTGTGACTAAGCTGCACTGGTATAGATGTTCCCATTTATAAATGGGAATTCCTTGTGACAATGTGTTTTCAAGTAGAAATAAAATTTGTGTTCTAGCCCCTTCCAACAGCGTAGATAACTAGACACACACTCGGTACTGGGACAGAGTGAGTACAGAGCATTACACAGAGCTAAATGGCTCACTAGCATGCCTATTATGAATTGTATTCTTTTCTGGAAGAGCTGAGAATCACCTGTTGAATTAGTCTGATGATACACAGGGTTTGTTTGACATCAGCATTGGCAATGATTGCTGTAAACACAGAAGATATCCCACTTCAGAATTGTGTGATCCAGCCTAAAGAAAGATGCCTTCACAAAATAACAAAGTGTATGGTTTCCTCTGCCTCCCAATGAAGCCTCTTTTACTCTGAAATCTTTCACTGGTCAGTGACACCCAGCTTCCAGCACAGAGTCCAAGGGTATTGTTTTTTTTACATTCAGCCATTCTGATGGAAAAGGATATGTAACAGAGGGCAGCAGCCAGTCGGCCAGTGCTCCGTGATAAAGGGTAGGTTCAGGTGCATTCGCCATGCAGTGTAGATGCTATAAAACAGTGGCCTCTTCTATGGCGTTGACCCACCTGTGAAACAAGAACACATTTCCCCATGTAAGAAAATTCCACTTCAGATAGGAAACTGTTTAAATGTGTCATTCTGCCACTTGTTCTGAGGATGTAAGCTTTGAAGGGAGACAGCAGTAAACATATTTCAGTTGATATTTTAAAAAGAAAGGGAACGCTGTCAGAGTTAGTTTTCCTACAGACATAAAAGACTTTTGGTCCTAAAGGACCTCAGAATACATTTATTGTTCCCATAGACACAGGGTTCTGTGTCTGGCTGACCTGAGTGCAGTGCTTGTGTCCTCGGCTCGAAAGGTATAAAAAAGGGTCTTCTTATGGTAAAGCTGGAAGATATTGGCAGTCTCCTCTCCTTCCACCTTCTCTGGCAGTTTCACAGTGAAGCCAAGCAGAGGCAAGCTCTCAGACGCTACTTTATCCTGAGAGAGGAAGAGGTAGAGAGAGAAAGTGAGAGAGAATAACTCATTCCAAATGCACAAAACAGCTCAGAATGAACAAAACAGGCCATCACAAAGAGAAGTGAAACAATAAACTCACCACTCTACAGAAACACACATATCGGTAATCAAAACACCACTCCAAGAGCAGACAAAGCAACGTCCTGTGCACACCACTTCACAGTTCACAATAGACAACTAACATAATGCTAAACAAAGCACACAGCACACCTACCACATAAGTAACACTGGACCAAACATATAGATCCAAACACGTCCCACACAGAGTAAAAACTACTAATATTACAGAACATCAATGGAATATAACACAAGACACTCACGGAGTCAATGTGAGTGAGAGAAAGAGAGCACAGTAATTCTCCTGCAAGGAAGACCTGCCAGACTAGCTGAGCTTCTATTCAGTGTAGTATAATGGCTAAGGAGTTGGTCTTGTAACCTAAAGGTTGCAGGTTTGATTCCCCGGTAGGACACTGCTGTTGTACCCTTGAGCATGGTACTTAACCTGCATTGCTTCAGTATATATCCAGCTGTATAAATGGATATAATGTAAAATGCCATGTAAAAAAATGAATAAAAATGCTGTGTAAAAGGTTGTGTAAGTCGTTCTGGACAAGAGCGTCTGCTAAATGCCTGTAATGTAATGTAATGTAATAAAGGTGAGGGAAGTGTGAAAATTTTGAGAGAAAATAGGGGGTATATATAAGATAGCAGGATTCCCTGTATATAGAGGAGTTCTTCATGTGGGATGGGGGGTGGTGTCTGATAAGACAGAGGTTCTCTGTGTCAGAATGGGATTACATTTTAGGACAGCAGGGGCACTGTATGTAGGATGTGGGTTTGTGTACGGGATTTAGTTAACATTGAAACTATAACGGGGGTCCATGGTATGCAAAGATTTTACAATGTTAGGGATGGGGAGGCCACAGTATTAGGAATCATATGGTGGTACAATCTTTAAGATATATACAGTGTCTATGACAGAGGTACAGTGTTCAGGATAGATACAGTGTCTGGGACAGGAGGTATAGTGTTTAGGATAGATAGTGTCTGGGACAGGGTACAGTGTTTAGGATAGATACAGTGTCTGGGACAGGATACAGTGTTTATGATAGATACAGTGTCTGGGACAGGAGGTACAGTGTTTAGAATAGTTACAGTGTCTGGGACAGGAGGTACAGTGTTTAGGATAGATACAGTGTCTGGGACAGGAGGTACAGTGTTTAGGATAGATACAGTGTCTGGGACAGGAGGTACAGTGTTTAGGATAGATACAGTGTCTGGGACAAGAGGTACAGTGTTTAGGATAGATACAGTGTCTGGGACAGGGTATAGTGTTTAGGATAGATACAGCATCTGGGACAGGAAGTACAGTGTTTAGGATAGATACAGTGTCTGGGACAGGAGGTACAGTGTTTAGGATAGATACAGTGTCTGGGACAGGAGGTACAGTGTTTAGGATAGATACAGTGTCTGGGACAGGGTATAGTGTTTAGGATAGATACAGCGTCTGGGACAGGAAGTACAGTGTTTAGGATAGATACAGTGTCTGGGACAGGGTATAGTGTTTAGGATAGATACAGTGTCTGGGACAGGAGGTACAGTGTTTAGGATAGATACAGTGTCTGGGACAGGAGGTACAGTGTTTAGGATAGATACAGTGTCTGGGACACGAGGTACAGTGTTTAGGATAGATACAGTGTCTGGGACAGGAGGTACAGTGTTTAGGATAGATACAGTGTCTGGGACAGGAGGTACAGTGTTTAGAATAGTTACAGTGTCTGGGACAGGAGGTACAGTGTTTAGGATAGATACAGTGTCTGGGACACGAGGTACAGTGTTTAGGATAGATACAGTGTCTGGGACAGGAGGTACAGAGTTTAGGATAGTTACAGTGTCTGGGACAGGAGGTACAGTGTTTAGGATAGATACAGCGTCTGGGACAGGGAGAGTCTGTGCCCTCTCACCTCGCGTGTTGTGAAGGTGTAAAGCACCTTGTCTTTGATGAGGAACCACAGTTTCTTCCAGTTTTTCTTGCTCCTCTTGCAGCGATGCAGGCTGCCACTCATGGTGCAACCCTCAGCCGACGCCGGCACCTGCGCCAAGCAGAAACAACAAAAACACACAGGGGAGCTGTCACCTGACTGAGGCAGGACGCGGGCGAGAGGAGGAGCAGCACGCGGGCGAGAGGAGGAGCAGCACGCGGGCGAGAGGAGGAGCAGCACGCGGGCGTGGCTGCGGTACCTGGCTCAGAGCGGAGGTGCTCTTCCGGTGCTTCCACAGGCTGGGCGGGTGGATGCTCTGGAAGACAGCAGAAAGCGGTCGACTGGACCGGTTGGGTCGAGGACTGCCGTCACCGGCCACCCCAGTGACGGCTCCCCCTGCAAAAACAGGAACAGAAGAACACTGATGTGCAGTATAAGTGGGTTCTGATGGTTAAGAAACCCAGCTTTGCTGTGTTAATAAAACTGTCCTCCATGCCCATGTAAATATGAGGCAGGGTTCCATAGAGGACAGGAGGCTTGTTTTGGGATGGGGCTGTACCTCTCTTCTTCAGCTCAGCGTAGCAGCGGTCACACACCTTGGCCACCCTGTCTTTCAGGTACTTGAGAGGGTACTTGTTCCTGGAGCAGCTTCGGCAGACGATCTGCAGAGGAGGCAGCATTATGGGAGAGGAACAGGACACATTGAGAGGGGGTGCCATGCAGAGGGGGGGTGGTGCATGGGAGGGGGGACACATGTGGCTCCACCCACCTTCCCACAGGCGTGGCAGTGGTGGCGCCGGAGGGTGAGGGAGAAGTCGGAGGTGCAGTTCATGCACATCATCACATGAGAAACGGGCACCAGGGTGGGAGCTTTCTCCCCCAGACACATCCACAGCTTCTCCCGTGCCTGACAGTGGGAGAAACACATTACCAAAATAACACTGATGCAGGATACCCTGTGACACAGCATCAACACATACCAATGTGTGACATCACAGGGGCGTGACATAAGACAGTGGAAATACGGCTTTAACACAGGGAAGAAAGCCAGCTAAAGACTGGTACTTCTGGTAGAGACGAGTCGAGCAACTTCAGCAAAATAACACGCGCTAAAAAGAAAAGATGGATTTAATGTTGAAAATGCGTTCAGCGCCCCCCAGAGGAGGCGAGCAAAGCGAAACGGAACCCTCACCTCACTGCTGTAGCTGCTGAAAGACCCAGGTGGTCTTGCGTGGTCCGCCACGGTCCGAATGAGCGTGTGAAACCAGTCCTCTCTCTCCCCGTATGAGCTGCAGGGCCAAGGGGGGGGGGGGGGGGTAACTTCACACCAATATTCCATCAAAACTACCAAATCAACACAAGGCATATTGCCTTATGCTAGGGTCTTTGACATGTTGATTGGCTCCACAAGAGTAACCGGTTTGTTCCACAGTGGTAGCGGCCTTTGGTAACAGAGATGCCAGGACAGACACGCACCTGGCAGAGAGCGTGATGGAGATATCATTCACCTCGATCTTCAGAGCGTTCTGCACATTCTCTATAGAGGGCTTGCTGACCTGAGAGAAGGGAAGGCAGAGCATCAGCAGAACAGTGGACGCACAGTATGGCCAATCTGCACAGTTCACTCAGCTATTTCAGCGTTTGTGAGATGAAATTAAATTATATTTCTTATCGATTGTTCTAATTCATTTGTCATTCTGCTATTCTATTTTAATGAATACATATTTAATTTGCATTATTTGAAACAGTTTAATCCCATGAACTGGATGGTAAATTTTTATTGTGAAACAAACACTTATGACTGCTTTACTTCATGGACACTCATGTTATCGTTTTGCTCCACACCATACTGTACACCCTATCCCAAGCATGCATATGCAGTATATTTATGGAATGGCAGAGTAACTCCTTGTAGTTTGCACATGCTTTTGATTGACTCTTACCAGCTGAACCTGTAACAGCAGGAGCATTATTCTACTGTTATCGAGAAAATGCAGCACCACTCCATTACATATGAATAATAAGGAACAGTGACAAGGGAAAAGGTAAGAGAGAGGATGAGAATTAGAGGGGGAGTGAGATAGGAAAGGAAGGAGGGAAAGAGAGAGATGGTGAGTCCCACCTTCATTCCAGTCAGAGAGAGGGTGTTCTTCAGCCTGTATTTGCCGTCCTGCTGTGGAAACGTGTACAGCATCACGTCATTCATCTACGAGAGGAAACCAAACAGAGAAGCTCTTCAGTGCCTGACCCCCTTCCCCAGCCTGGTGTCCAACATGCCGTGGACACACTGCACTTATGACTTATTACATATGCTGCTCCCTTCCATTATGACCCCAATAAAGGCAGCTGAGAACAGGGTTTCAGTCCATCTCCCAAAGCCTTTCAGGGTCCTTTAGAAGGAAGAGAGGAAGGAAGAGTTCTGCTCCCACTGACTTGAAATGAATGCAAATAAATAAGCAGTATGAAATTTGTCCACAAGAGGGCAATGTGAGCATGAAAATACCTCTCCCTCAGAGGTGTTTCCACACATTTGTTTTACTTTATTCTTCCTTTCATCTTGGCACATTTTGGTATTTCTTTGAAGACATGGTTCATTTACGAGTAAAACCAAGCTTTATTTACAAAAATAAAAATAAACAAAAACTATTGCATTGCGTCACTTGTTGCACCAGTGATTGATTTAAAATAAGCAGTGCTCTGCTTTTTAGAACAGTAGAACACATGGCAGCTCCACACACAATGGAGTACACGAATCCTCACTTTCCCAGCACAGATACAACATGTTAGTACTTAAGTAGCTTACCAAATTAATGTTGGTCTCATACACAGTGTACAAAATGTAAAACAACGTGCATTTACAGTGTAAAAAGTACATAACAGGTAATTAAAATTGTGTGGCCCTGTGGCGGAGCTCACTAGCATGAGCAAGCACCTTAACACCCTCATCAGCAGGTGAGAAACCCCCTACAGCTAGAATATGAGTGTGATTAGCTTTCCTCACAAGTCAGCCAAATATTTAGCTGAGCCAAAAAAAAAAAAAACACATACCTTAACTGTACTGTGTCAGCAATGAGGTTCATATATCTAAGCCTGCACAATTGTGGTGGCAGCAAAACACTGGTGTGCTTGGTTTTAAGAAACATGCAGTTTAGTCCTGGTTAAATTACTCTTCAAATATCACTGTGTCTCATTGGGAAAATAATGAGTCTTTCCCAAATGAATCTATTAAACTTCACACACATTGAAGATTACACCCAGTGAAAAACACAGAACAAAAACACTTATTTTCCTGGCAACTTATTCCTTTTATGCTGTTTCCTCCTTTTTTTTTTTACCGCGTTCAAAGTTAAGAATCAGCACTTTCTGACAGACCGAAATAGATTTCCATGAGAATTTTCTTGTGCTAAGCTTCTTTTATTTTTTGCTTACAGGGCGAACTTATCGTAAGTCAAGTACATGCTTCAGACTATTTTGTCCCAATGACTGGATTCAGAGTCAAACAAAAGGGAGTGACATCATCCCACACAAATGCATACACCAAACATCCGCCGCTCCGACCGCAGCATCCTGCACAATTCAGCTGCTCTCGGGAATTCCTTGGTGGAGGCAGTGGACATGCAACACAGGACAGTCACACACAAACAACACACTCTCCTGCCATCTGATTCACAACACCTCTCTCCCTTTTACTCTGTCCCCATCTAAAGTTAAAATTCTAATTGCCATCAGCTTTATTACATTACAAATGCTAAGTGTTTTTATCAATAAGGAGAATTACAGTTATCACTATTATCACCCGTTTTTATTTTCTTCTCATCTTCCCAAATTCACCCCTTGCTCCCTCATTTGCAATACCCTGTATCTTTCTACCTTTCATCTTCTCTTTCACAGTACTTCTTCCAGCTTGCTTGACTTCTCATGGGAAATTCATCTTCCCCTCTCACCCTCTCAGTCTCTCTGCTCTGCTCCTTTACTCACCACACTTCTGTCTCTCCTCCTCCCTCACTCCTGAGTGGGATTCATTTACCTGCTGGTAACTCCTTCAGTGGGAAATTTCCTGGCTTGTTAAAGCGGCCTGTAGGAAGGACCCACCTAAGCCACTCCATAAGGCACGATGGTCCTCTGGTGTGTTTTCTCATTTATTCACTGATCGCTCCATAAATGAGAGCTTCCCACCGGATAGATTACTCCAAGCAGAGCCACTGTCAGACTCTGAGCAGAGCCAGACTCACAGCCTGCATTAGGATTTCAGTCCCCAATGCTTCAGTGGCATCTCCCTGGATGGGTGCATCCATCACACAAACCACTCATAGCAAAGACCCTTTCCCCTCACCTCCAGGGGTGAGAACAGTAGGTGCTCCAGCAGGTTCTCCTAGATCTGTGCATACAGTCTCCACAGTCATTGAAACAAACACTGTTTGGATTGTGGGAAGGGATGGCTGGTGAAACTGAGAGAGTAGGTAGGGGGTAGTTGGCTCCGAGATGCCATAAAATCGCTGTACCAAAAATATAGCATCTGTCAATATTCAGGACAGATTTCAAACTCCAGTTTTGGGAATGCATTTAAGTTGCTCAACCTAAATTGTTTAGCTTGCACCAGTTGGTCCAACAGAATGGGTATAATGAATCTGACACACATGGTGTGCATAAGATGCATTGGGGAAATTCAAGCTAATTGAAGCTGCTTATAATATTAATCACTATTTCTGGTTGTGTAACATTAATTAACTCATGCACTGCTGAAATGGTTCAATCCATGACACAAGGCCACCGCCCACATAGCAGCAGGTTTTAAAGCAAGGCTTTCCTGCTCTTCCTGGCATTCTACAGAACGTCCTTTTGCAGTCCCTGTAAATAGAGGCCCTGGACGGGAAGCTGCCCTGGCCACAAACTGACCCCAAACATCCTGTGGGGACTCTGGGCTTCAGTAGCAGTGCGGGCTGGAGAAGGCTGGACTTGGATTGGACAGCCTTGTGTCCTTGCTTCCCTGAAAACATGATAAAGACACAAAACCCCTCCCTGTTGTTCCATTCCTGCCTATGTACAGGAAGAGCATCCTTGTTGTCTACTGGTCATTTTGCTGTCTACTGTTCATTTTGCATTTTGCAACCCTGCAAAAGCCTACTGTAACACATTGTCCTGGAGGCTCTGATACGATGATTCCTTTCCATGTTTTTCTTTGTTGAAGTTTCTCTCAGCAAAGTGAAAGGTTAATAAAAAGGGATGACTCCAGAGAGAAGGTGAAGCCAGGTATGGGGGTGCACACACACCATTTAGTTTAAAAATAAAACTGCTAGGACCAAATGACAGCAACAGCAGAGCTATTAACTACTAGAGGAGCTGCCATTATGCATCTTTATGCTTGCTCTGTTCCACTCAAGATGAGCACATGTATACCATTTATGGACCCCAGAGGAGAGAAAGCCAATGCTCTGAGATTAAATGTAATATAACAACATAATTTACTATGGAAGAACAATTCAAAAACTAATACACAGAGGAAGCGGTTTAAAGGGGAAAACATAAGCATATTAAAGTCTTAGGTCTTTAAGGTCTTTATGATAGCAACACAAACAAAAACTTTGAATAAATATTGAACTCATAAACGTGTAAATGTCAAAAGCAGTCAGAAATAAAGAGTTACCAGAAATAGGTGGCGTGGCTGTCTGCTTTTCCTGGAAACTTTCATCAAAGTGCCCTCTTTAACAAATACCTGCAAGAACACACAAGGAAATAGAAAAAAAAAAAAAAAAATATATATATATATATGTGTATGTATATATATATATATATATATATATATACAGAGAGAGAGATATGAAAGATGTACAGTACTTTCTAAGTAAGACTTTCCTTGTTGATTCATAATTCAATATCGATGCAAGATTAAATTTCCAATAACGCGCTCCTAATAATATAAGTCCTGTCTGCACTCCTTTCTAAATTACTTTATGAATGTAAATATAGTTTACAAACACTCAGACAATAAATAAAAAACAGACCATTATTATCTAAATGTAGAAATGACAGCGACCGCAGTAAGCGCAGTGAAGAGGGCAGTTACTGGTATTGTTAATGTACTTCTGGCTGATTTCTGCCCTCTGTCTCTCTCAGTTCAATTGAATATAATCAAATTCCTACATTGCTGGCAGAAAAAAAAAAAGCACAGCAGCCAAAGTAGTCATTCATGATGAGTGTTACTATAAATAAAACAATAGCTTAAATAGAATGTAGGCATACACGTGCATGGATATGTATAATCACAGTAACTTTCAGTCAGTGGTGCTCACTAACATCCACAATTTTAGGTGCAAGGTTATTGAGTCACAGAGAGATTTTTTCTTCTTCTTCATGTTCATTACAGCATCCATTTCACCAGCCATCAACCACGACATTTCCACAGCTGGCTTTGAGAAATGAAGCGTAAATGAAAACTGCCTGTCAGCGATTCCCCATTACTGCATGTGACAGAAGACACGGAGCTAAGCAGAGCAGGACAGTGTCCTGATCAATGGCATGCTTTAATTCTCCACACGAGAGCCCTTGAAAAAGATTCTGTGAGGGGACTGAGGGCCAGAGGAGTCCCGGAAATTGCATGGGAAAGTACAGTGTTTACGGTCCAAATTTCAGCAAAAACAATGCCCTTATCAGTTGGAACATAGCTTACCCTTCCTGGTTGGAGCACGTCTCTCTGACCCCTTATGCTGTATTCAATATGGACTAACCGCAGCAAATTCTCCTGAGGGACAGTGAGAGAAAGAGAGAGGGGGGGAGAGAGAGACAGAGAGACAGAGAGACAGAGAGAGAGAGAGAGAGAGAGAGAGAGAGAGAGAGAACAAATACATCTGTAAAACAAATACGAAAATGAAAACCCACAGCCAGCAAAAGTAAAAATTGCAGTGACCAGTGATACCCCAAAAACGCATTCCACTTATTCCAACATCACTTGACTTTTCAAGTTAATCACTTCATTTTATACCACTTCATTTGTTTATTATATTTCATTTTTAGTTTTTATAAATACAGTGAATTATTACTATTATAATTATTTTATTTAACTTTTATTTAACCAGTAAAACCCCATTGAGTAATATATTTTATTATTATTATTGTTATTATTGTTACTGCATCATTTTCAGGCCAATAAAGTAACAACACTAAGACAGGGAGGACTAATAAGAGAGGGAGGGAGAGGGAAGAGGAAGAGACAGATAAGATAGAGGGTGCCTGTGTTGGAGGGGGATAGAGTGATAGCTTGGGGATTCACTAGGGGGAAGGGGGAGAGAGCAATAGGCTAGAATGGGGGATTCACTAGGGGGAAGGGGGAGAGAGCGATAGTATAGAAAGGGGGATTCACTAGGGGGAAGGGGGAGACAGCGATAAGCTAGCATGGGAGATTCGCTAGGGGGAAGGGAGCCCCCTGACACTGCACTCTTTGTTATTAAAACACCTGGAGATTTTTAATGAAACCACTCCCACGTGCTGGTGTGCTTATCTACAGATCGCACAGGCAAGGCAGGGCTCAGTGTGAAGCTCAGCACTCACCCTGCCACCACTGCTGGCAGGGACAAGGACAAGCAGCCCAGAATGGAAGACCGAGTGTGTCATTTCAAAAATGATAATACACAATAATACATGTATCAATACATGTAAAATAAAAATACATAAGTCATTAAATCAGCACACACACCCACTTATTAAGTATGCTATTTTACTAGTTTACGAAACTTGCTAGTTTTGCATATACGAAAATAAGATGTATTATATAATAACATCAATAGTATTGTGGGTGTACTAGAGTGGATCATAACCCTATGACACGAATAATCATCTTCAAACACAAGCAGACAGGAGACTTGTTCGTCGATGTCCACAAACGCCCACAGAGAAGACACTCACCCCTTGTTTCAGGTTGTCATTAGCCTGGTCTGAAACATCTGAGACGATCACCAAGGCAGCTAGAAACAAGAAAAAAATAAAAAATCACGGAAAACTCAAACACATCTGCGTGTAGTGTACCAGTACACCTATACTTTGCTGAAGATCACAGACAGGACAGACATGAAGAGCATTAGACTATGTAGACATACAGAAAAGAGTACGAGGAGTAACGAATGAACACGAACGCAGAGAAACCGAGACTGACAGACTGACAAACTAACAGACAGACTGTGAGACAGCCGCACTCCATGAGGTACATCTTAGGTTGATAGCCAATCATGCCTATATGCCTCTATGCTATAACAAAGGACCGATATGTCAGAAGAGCATCTCGCTGCTGTCTTCATTTCTGTGTTCCTGCGAGAGTTCAGTCTGTGTTTGCCTGACTGACAGCACAATGCTGGTGGGATGAACACCGGAGACATAATGCTTTGATTCAAGGGGAAGATAGGAGCACACAGTGGTTCCACACTGTGTCCAATGTAGAATGAGCAGTACCTTGCGTATCTTCATATTCTGCTGAATCTGGGGAGAGGTTGTTCAGGTAATCTGAGAGCGGAAAAAAAGAAACACAGACTGAAGCTAACACTTCAGGATGTCCAAAGACGATAAAAAACAAAGTGATATAAACCTTTCCCCATCAGTAAAGTTCAGATTCATATTTAGTCTGATACTAAGTTCATGTGGCACACATTATATCAGCTGATCCTCAGGATTCCCCTATGCCCTGCCCAAAGCCACGCCCACGGCCCTACCCTCACCCCAGGTGACTGTACCTGTAAGCAGCATGCGGTACTGGAGCACACGGACAACAACCTGCAGCAGCTGGTGTTTCAGGGGGACATTTACACCTGCCAGCTTCTCCTGCAGCACAGGTCAAATGAAGAAAAAAAAATCAATATGTCTGAAGGAATCTCATATTGTAATACATTATTCTCCTCCCTCCATTCAATAAGGCGCTCTCCTTAATTCCTTCATCCACTCTGAGAAACTACCTCAAGCAGTAACCTTCTCTGATCAACGCTGCTGCCTTTTCAAGGTCAGAGAGGTCAACAGCAGGAGCTGCAACGTACAGTAAACCTGCTCAGAAAGCAGACCCACCCACCCAAAACCCACTCACAACCACAAGCAGCCCCAATCCAGATCCTAGATAGAGAGACAGAAAGTAGGAAAATCAAGGAATGAAGAAATAAGGATGGGAGAAAAATCAATCAATCAGGCCCTAACAGAATCAGACGTGTTTTCATTTATGGCGAAGTGCACAGATCTGTGGTCCCGAGCGCTGAGATAATTGCATCAGCACTAAGGGCCTATCTGACCATAATCTCTCTAATCTGATAGAATGGCGCTTCATATTCATCTTCATAGACAGTTATGTAGCACAGAATCGCTCCCTGCAGTGCAGATCCACTCAGCCGTTTGCATCAGGTTCTTCTGGAGCATCCCGTGGGCTTTGAAGATAATTATGATCTGGTATATGAAAGAGGGACCCCAGTGTCCCATCAGTCACCAATGGCCTTGAGGCTGCTGAATTAAAACCAATCACAAATAATCACTGACCACTGACTCTGCGCTTTGTAAACGATGATGCTGAAGTGAAAAAAGAGCATAAGGCCATGAATTATAATAGAGGGCTTTGCTAGGCAATCTGAGACAGAGGACTCATATCTGTGTTAACAAATTGCTTTCTTATTGTGGTCTCCATTTTCAAAAATATTGGAATCTACAAATTATAATGAAATTTAAAGGTCAACTGATGGTTATACATATAAATACTGGTAGTATTATTTCATTCAGTTTCAACTGGTTCTCTGTGATAGGCAGGAATCCTTCATAGCATATGATCAAAAAGAGACTTTGGTAAAAACGTTTTATGATGAGCCAAGGTCATGATGTTGGAAGAGTGTTGAGCACATAGCAGCTTAGGAGAGGGAAATATCTGTAACTCAACATAAAGGAACGGCCCCACAAAACAATGGCACACCATGCAAAAATTCCTTGGCATACCAGGCTCTTTGCGATTACTGAGCACACCAGAATCAAGACTAGATACTGAAAGCTCTCTTATACCTGCACCAAAGGAGCAATTGAACACACTTGATTAATCAGAAACACCTGTGAAGCCATTTGTCCCAAACATTATGGCACCTTGAAATTGGGGGGCTATGTATAAAAATTGTTGTTATTTCTGCAATATTAAATCAAAATGTATTGAAATACACTTCAATATAAGCTGAGAATCTGCACTTAAACCATATTTGAATTGTTTGATTACATATATAAAATTATGGAGTGCAGAGCCAAATTAGGAAAAACATAGCTTTTCACCAAACATTATGGAACTCACTGTATTTCTCTCTCTTTCTCCCTTTCTGTCACACACCCTCCCCCCAACACACACACACAGTGTTGGTGGTGGGACAACACATGTATAATGTGTGGGTTAAACACAACAGTGGCTGTGGGCTTGAATCATATCAGGCTTCTGCAGTGACACAGTATCAACCCCAGTGGACTGTTCATCACTGTCATCACCATCTCTACAATGGAGTTACATTCCTGAGAGATAGCAACAGAATAAGTGACTGCCTCATGCCATGCCAGGAAAGGTCAACTTAAAATGGATATATGCAACATCCACTGCCAATATTCAATATTATATTTTTAAATTCCAAATTTTACACTCTGTTCTTTACAAAATTATGGCAGTAAAATATGTAAACGCTGACATAATAATTCATATTATGAATAAAAAAATGCTTGTGAACAAATTTTTCTTCAGCCAAGTGACCTTATGTGTTATGTTACATCTGATGATAGTATTTCACATTATGTGCATTGTCATGCTTTATAAAGAGCAGAATTTTGAGTGATTTAAAGATGTTATGGCGTGGAAGGCTCTGTGCACAAATGCCTTTTTAATTAACATTGCTCAAGTTCAATACATACATTTTATACTGGGGGCTGTCCGTAAGGCGCAGAGAAGAGAATCACTACTGAAACACAATAGAAGACAGCTATGCAATATGGTGATCCTCATGGGAACTGCTCTCCAAACTCTGATATTTATTTATTATGAACTGAACAATACTACTACTACTACTACTACTACTACTACTAATAATAATAATGTAAGCATCATCATCATCATCATCCAGCAATATTGTTTTAGTGGTTAAATGTCAATGTTCACAGAAGCAGAGGGAAACAGCAACCCATTCAGGAGTCAGCAATACACCCCAAGCATGATTTTTAAACCACAGAAAAAGTCCTGTTACCTTCCTTGTTTGAAATGTAATATTCATATATATTTCTTAAAACTATTATTGAATATTGTCTTCTAAAATTACATCTGTCATAGTAGGTATTATGGACTCTTTCCATGAAGGTTTTATTTTGCCATTCTCTGATATCCCAGAATGCACAACCAAGGGATTCTCTTCTCTGGAGATGCAGCCATCACACTGACCTTTCCAAGGCACACCCCCTCCACCTACCACCCGGTTTTCCTCACAACTCTATACACTGGAGCAGAAATTATATACTGCTGACAATATAATATCCACAATGCATTGCAGTCACATTCATTGCACAGATATGGATCTTGTGATCTTTTCACAATCAAATGCCAAATCTTCACTGTTTGTCTGACGACGTTACTGCAGTACTGTACAGCTGTAAGAATATTTAATCCATCAGTCCATTTTACTCAAAAGTGGTTCTCCAACCTTTTAAAACTGAGGATAAATAAATAAATCAACCAGGGAAATCATGTGCACCACTATAAATCATGTTGGCCATCATAACATTCATCAAATGTGCCCAAAGTTCACTGTGAGAGTGTGAGAGACTTATACATATAGATCCAATACACACCTCAAACTTCTTGACAACAGTGGCAAAGGTGGGTGAGTTTTGGCAGGATTCATCCAGCAAGGCCATGCTCCGGTCATACTCTGAGATGTAGGTGGTGAAAATAGTGAACTCTGTTCGTCGAGACAAGATCACGTCTGCTATCTTCTGGCTCTCTTCCCTGCCAGATGACAGAAAATTGGGAACAGTTTGGTTCATTGGTGAAATAGCTCCCTGATGGATCAGACAAACAAATGAATTGCTTTTGGAATAGACACTTGATGTACAAGACACATTAGAACAGTGCAGTCTGTCTGTGCGATGATTTATCATAGAAAAATTGGGACAGCGTGGTTCGTTTGATAATAGATGACAATCCCCCACCCCTCGGCTCAGACATGCCAAGTGCACATTCTACAAGTCAATAATCACTCAAAGGGAATGACACTTTCCAATACAAATGCTCCTATTCTGCTGCCGGCATTTGACATTCAGATGAGTTTAACAGATGCATTTTATAAGAGTAGGAGAAACCTATGAATTATTGAATCTGCAGCTGATGATTAAACCAAACCATAAACTTACAGGCCTGGAACTTGGAAAATGAATACCAATATCAGAAACTGCAGGAGATGTATCTGCAGGTTACATGCAATGAATGTGTATTGGCGACGTTGGTTCACATGTGCATGAGCTTGTGTGTGTTTATGTGTGTACATGCATATAATAGCATCAGTGCATGTATGTGTGTGCGTGTATGTTCACATTCTGTGATAACACATTAAGCTGTATATATCTGTGCATGATTATGTACATACAGTTGTCTTACTGCATGTGTGTGCACACGTGTGTGCACGTAAGCATTTTTGTATGTCTGAGTCTGTGCATGTGAGTGTGTGTGTGCTGTATGTGTGTGTGGGTGCGTTGCGTGTGTGTGTGTTCATTTGTGTGAATGTTGTGTGTGAATCTGTGTGTGTGTGCCCATGTGTGCGTGTGTGTTGTGTGTGCATGCATTCACTGCACGCGCGACTCACCACTGTCTCAGGCGGGTCTCCAGGTCTGTCAGGATGTGGCAGTGCAGCTTATACACCTCCGGCAGGTGGCTGAGGATCTCTTCCAGCCTGCCCGGCTCCAGAACGGGACCCCCCTCCTCCTCCACAGCTGCCCCCACCGCAGCCCTAAAGTCCTGCAGGGGAGAGAGGAGGGTCAGGGCTGCTCATGAGGTGTACCCAGGAGTTTAACACAGCAAGCAGCCTTTGAATGGGGTACCCCACATCCCCACATGCATGCAGTTTTTGACACCTGTTCAAAATGTGCATTAGCATATTTTACTGAATAAATGTACGTGGGGCCTCGGAAACAAAAGTGGCTTGAGACACCATGTGTTTGTGAGCCGCTGCTCTAAGGACGGGATTGTGGACACACCTCTATTAATCTAATTTACATATCTGCAACACCACCTGATGCATGTACATGGAGTAGAAGACTTGCTGGGCACTGCAGGATAAGCTTCAGCAAAGTACCATAGCTCCAGTGTTCCAGTAACAAATCTGCATGTCTGAAGTACCAACAGGTAAAACTGAAATGCCCTCAACATAAGACATAAACATAAAGGATCATAAATTACAGTTGTAGAGCAACTCTTAAAACAAATGCTGACATGATGTGATAGGATTGTGACACTGCACAATAGAATATCACTTTTATTGTATTCTGCTGGCTTTCTCTAAGTTACCATTTTTTACTCTCTTGTGAATTATTTTATCAACTCACATAGTATAATAAACTTTTATATATAATATATTCTTACTGGGCTTATATGTTTGGGTGATGTCATTATACACTTCACAATAAATCCCAGAAATCTGAAAAGATTGCTCTGACTGCCTCTGAGACAAAAAATTTAGCGATGACTTTCGTCGTTTCTTGGAAAATACTATTATTCTTGAGAAATGCTGAGCATAGCTGAGGCATATGTTTGCTGATAGACTGAGCTGATATACTGTTTTCTGGGCTGCGACTTTACATTGGCGGCAACCACACTTCACAATTTCTGCAGGAATTGTCTAGTTTAGAATAATATCTCAACAGGATTTCAGGTTGAAGAACTTGTATACAGCCCTCCTAATACATGGCTTTGTTGAATGCTCGATTCTGATCGGTAACTTCAGGCATTCTACAGTCTGATACTTCTGAATGACCACTGCTATGGGTAACAAACTACTTTAACTTTTACTTTAATACCACACCGTAGAAAGAATTGTGGTTAATTTTCAAATTTGTGACACCTGGTGTCAAAAAGACGCTATTCCGCCATTAATGTGCCACATATCTTGCTCCAATACCCCTGCATAGGCCTATATTATCTATGAGAACACAATGGAAAATTTGTTTCATATGAATTTCAATTTATTTTGACTAATAAAATCACCTTAAAGAAATAATTTGTGTCAAATTATTGATTGATTTCTTCTGTAAGGTAATTAACCTTGTCATAAGTGGGACAATCCACTTCAAGGTGTTCTGCTACTGACAACTAATGGCCTCTTCACCATGGTCATTACTTTTCAATAACAGACCACCTCATTGTGAATTATCCCGTACATATTCTGTGTTTCATATATAATTTCATGCTATTATTTTATTTGCAACTGAAAGAAGCAGTGCTAGACATACTGACTAAGTTTCTCCCCCTGCAGTGATACAAACCGACCAAAAAATGACTGCACCCCTGAACAGAACCTCTGAAATTGTTCTCTGAAGTTGAAACCATTCAACCCCCAACAAACACCCTGAAAGCAGCTGCCTTTAACTGACCAATTGTCAAGCAATTTACTCAGTGATGGCAAATCAGACGACCGCGGCACTCCGTGTCAAACCTACTTTTTTGAGAAAAACCGACTGAAAAGTGCAGTTTCATTTTCCATTCGGGATTGAGTCTGGAAAGTCTCAGCATTTTGTTATTGCTCATTAAACAATAGAACAATGGCTGGTGTGTTTTTCCCTGAACCTCTCCCAGTGGTGGGCTCTCACAGCTGCAGACACTGCAGAGCGAGTGAGTGTTCAACCTGGAATCTGCACATCAGCCCTGACCGAGACAACTCATCCTCAGTGACCTTGCTCAGGTTCTCTGACATTGACTGCATTATCTGTTCAAGGTGGACCACTGCTGTTGTGCCCTCATTGAAACTACAATACCTTCACCATCACTGTTTTTCATGAAAAATGTTACTGAATGATTGGAGAAAAAATCAATATGTAAGCTGTCTAAACTGTAAGTGCTGGATAAGGGGAAATACAGCAAAGATGTACTGTCCTGAATACTGCTCAACACTTCTGCCCTCAACACAACTCCACACTGTTCAACACTTCACACTGCTGCCTTGATCACTATCTCACTTTGTTGCAGTAAATACTCGTGCACTATTTTCTTGTATTTAGCACTTACTTTTAGTTTATGTGGCACCCATTAAGTCAATGAAAGACATGGGTCCATTGCATTGCTCCTGTGGGTAAAGCCCATCTTTCACAGTGTACTCTCAAACCGAGTGCCTGGTTTTGACAGTCAGCTAATGAAAAAGAATGAGCTCCTTTGTGATGCAGGGCATCCATAAGACCTGGGCCCCTCTTCACAAATCTCCTCACCATCTCACTTCAACACTTCACACACAGCTGAGACCCTGCCTGAACTCCCTGATTTATGATGCTCTCTTACGCTATGTCGAAACGGTCCAAAAACACATGTTTGGAATCGGGACTTAAAAGGGTCAGACATTAGCAGTGGCTGTGAGAGACGGGAAAAGCCTGAGGCATTGTGCATGTTTTGGTATGATTATACACCTGGACCTCAGCATCAAGTTATAATTCTGGGCTGTCAGGGGTTCACAATGCGGTTTACTCCTCATGGGCCCAAGAAGCCTTCCTAAACCTGCAGGAGTTGATCTCTTCCGTTCCTCCCACACCCCTCATCTATCTCTAGCTATAACTGGCCAGCTGCCCACCGTGAACAAACAATGCACAGCCTTGTGCTCTGTGATGTTTGCACAAGCAAAGTGTATTTCCATATAACACTCCCTCAAAGACACATGCCATTGAGATATGGCTAGAGGAAGACCAGGGGCAGGATGGTTTATTTCAAAGACACCAGGAACGGCTCTCTGAAAATGAGCAAATTACACCAAGAGAAGGGTTTTAATAATAGCTGTAAAATTTTAAATGAACAATCAAAATATATTTTATAAACCAATATACAGGACTACACCAAGGAATACAAATTATATAATTAAGGGTGAAGACAAGTAGATGACAAAAGCAGGCATGAATCAATTTTCAAAAATTAAATAGAAGACAAATAAAGGATCCAGTATGTACAATACAATAAAGCAGCATGATGTAAAAATGATCCATACATGACAGCAGAGATTATGTTGGAAGTATCAAGCTTTATAAAAATTACCTATGTGAGGCCCATATAACTGAAGACTGCAAAGGGTTAAGTGCTCACTATACTAATACAAATTCATAAATTATTTGACATTAAACCATACATGATATTGTGGCAGATGAATGTATGCGTCATATCATGTTAGACCAACTGCGCTGGGCTTTGCTTGACCTTTCATGCACTTTGTCCCGTGGCACCCTCCTGACCGTGGGCATCAGACTGGCCTTACAAGGGCCACGCAGACAAACGTATGCCGAAGTAAAGGTTACTGAAACAAAGGGCTGCGGAGTACATTTGCCGTCACCGTCTCACAAACGCTTTCAAATCAGCTCCATCACGGTGGGGAAGGCCACAGCGCTGGAACAACACTGATAAACCGGGCAGGGCCTCTTGCCCACAAAGAGAAAAAAACTAAAACAGAGCCATGGGGCTGCCAAGGAGACATGGCTTATTACTGGCACACAGGAAGTGATGTCATGAGTGATATTAGTGTACTCACAAACTATTATTGGAGTACAAACTATTTTAGCTCCATTCAATGGATGAAGTGTGCATGTGTGTGTGTAAGAGTGGGGGGACGAGGGGTGGTAAATGACAGCTGAGGTCAGATCCTAAGTCAGATGCTAATTTTAATAAGATTTTTTTAAATAAATAAATTGATATACAAAAGGCTTTATTCAAAAATAGGTGTGTTTGTATCACCAGGTCAGTGCAATGTTCCCATCTCTCAGAGTTCCCATCTGCTGAGATTGTGCTAAGAGCACCAAACTTTTCTTCACAGTCATCCACTCTCTATATCAGTCTGTATTATAACCAAGACCCTGGTACAGCCCCCAACCACCCTCCTCCACAGCATTCCCTGCCCTCCCTGATGCAAACAGAGCAAAGAGTACAAATAGATTGTAAAACAGCCGGCTTTATCAGAGTTACAGATGAGGGGTTGGCTTGTCTGAGTGGATAGGGTTGGTTTCTGGAGCATGGCTACTCCAAATACATCTGAGGCCTGCATGCAAAGAGACTTCTCTCTACTGCACTGGTAGCTCGGTTCCACGATGCTCGTCTTATGGATACCATTTACAGAGGGCCACTGGGTGTCAGGGAATTATGGCATTATGGGAAAATACCAGCTTTAAAACAGCTAAAAGCAGTAAATTAACCAGCCTGACAAAAGGTCACAAACAAGGCTTATTTAGCAAAAAGAAAAAAAAAACCTTTTTGCCTCCTTCCACATACTAGGAATAGCACTGGATGAGAAGAGCTTGATATACAAAGCAATACAATATTTTCTGTATTAATGAGCTTGTGTTCCCTACCTCATGTAGCATCTTGAGACCTTTTACATGCCTGTAAAAAAAGACCCCAGTCAAAACATATATGTATATATTTTTTAACATATTATTAGGTGGAAGAATAAGGAATTATAACTGCAGAAAGCGAAATATAAAATTCACATCAAATGCAGGTATATACTGTATAGCACTTCAAGATACATATGTGTTGCATATATTAGAGTGGCATAGATGACATTTGTTTTTGCAAAATCTGAAGAAAGAGCTGTAGGAACAATAATTGGCTTTTTCTGTGTGATCTGAATGAAAACATATGTCACTAGGGCTACTTACTGTTTCTCTGAATCCATCAGACCTTTGGCAATGTAGAATGCTCTGGATCGCCCATCGATCTATGTGGAAAATTTAAAAAAAAAAAATTGTCATAGAGCATAAGGTCTAATTAATACTAAATATATGAATGTGATGTTTTTGATTGGCTAATTTGGAGAGCTCAAAAAAATAAAAATAAAAATCAATCTTCCCTCAGTGTTGATTGCACCAATGCTGATCACACATTTGGATTTTATAAACCTGATATTTCGTAAATCAGGGGTGGATTTCTTTGAGTATTTATTTCATATTTGTATTCGTTTTTTTAATCTTTAATGGGTATGGAGCTCTCATATAATAATAGTGTTCATATTTACCTCTTACAAAAATGAAAAACATATTACATTGGTATACTGTTTGTAGAACCCATACGTGCATTTTTATTTTAGTGTGATTTAGAGGTTAAAGGAACTTTCCTTTCTGTTTTCACCTTCTTTTATTGACAAAATAAAACAAAACACATAATGTGTTCCCTATTGCCTCGAGTAAAGGTATTCTTCCCTTGTTTAATAAAAACACACAAAAAAAGTTAAAAAAAAAAAAAACTAGGTCACATGACCAACACTGGAATGTTTTTCCTGAGTTGGAGAATGGACAGGTTCTTCCCCCACCTTGTGATTCTTCAAAAAAACTCATCAACATGAAAAACATGCATGACAATCCACTCCTTTAGGTCACTTGGGATCAAGGGCCAGAGAATGACTTGCTATCAATGTTTCTCTGCATTTAAGGCTCTCAGTTGTAGAAAAAAGTATCTGCTCAGTTGATCCTGTGTAAAGCAACAGGTTGTGTGCTCACTCAGGGCCAGATTAACTAAAAGATTGCAACTGCTTTTCCGATGCAAAAGCACTTGCTACAAGGTTTCAATATCTACTCTGAATTTACTGAACGGACGCAACAGGTAAAAATCGCTATCAGACCTGTGTCTTTTGCCATCATTCTTTTTGTATGCCTAACAAACAGGCATTACTCACCTGTTTGTCATAATTGTATTCTGCACAGCCATCTTCTTCCTCTGAGGTCCGGCCTTGGTCTTCCTCACCTACTGACTCACCCGCAGCCTCGCCCGAGGGCCTGGGTGCCACAGGACACGCCCTGTAGGGCTCCGTATAGGTACTGCAGAGACCAGCACAGAGGACAGGACCAACACAATCAGTACCAGAGAAACAGTGGGGACATATCCATACAAAAACAGAGTCATCTTTTACTTTTACATATGATGCATTCATGTAGCTATAGATACAGGAGGGAAATTCAGGTCATAGCCATTCAACCCTTTGATCAAAAGCCAGCGCTCTGCTCTTCTATCTGATGGAGTGGTCAATGCAACTAGATTTCACACACGTATGAACGTAAACAAGCATGTAAGCGAGTACACACATACACACACACATGCTAATCCATACACACATGTCCTATGCATGCTTATGACATGACGGAGATTGAGACTCTAGACTTCTACTGTGCCCTGTCCCCAACTTTCTTCTTCTCATCCCTTTCCCCTCACCTACAGCTTCTCTCCATTCTGTTCTCTCCTCTCCTTTCCTCATGATGTTTTAAACGGATGACTGGGCCCAGATTGTGGAGATGTTAACAGTATGAATGGAGGCTATCGTCTTGATGACTTTACCAGGTCCCTCCACCCACAGGGTGGGGTGGGAGGGGGGTAGGCGGACTCCCCTGCATCCTCAAAAGGTTAAAAGTGTTCCCAGCCGATTGTCATGTCATCAAAGACACAAACACAATCTTCTCTCAAGTGTACCCGCTGCAGCATCTCCAACGCGGATTCCATTATGAAGGGCTCGAGGGGGACCACTGCCTCATTACTCTGCTTGGAAGTATTTCAACATGGTGACACACTGCCATTCCCTGCTAGATTTCATTTCACATGTCCCTAGTGGTGCCCTGTGGCAGAATGGCCCTTTGACCCCTCTTGCCCCGGTGGCTGATGTGTGGGATATTTCAAAATGTACCACGACTGGTTTTTGTCAGTCATATAACCTCAACTGTCACTTCATCCCTGAGAAAGAGTGAGAGTTGGGGAGTGTTGCATTCCATATATCAGGGGTGTAGTGTACCCAAGACTTTTGAATGGGCACAGAATCAAACAAACAAAACGAGTATGGTTTATGTCCACAATACAAATATATTTTTCTTCAATCATTTATTTCCCCTCTTTTATTACTAAGAGTGACAGCACTACACTTCCAACAGTAACAACACACAACCTAAAATGCACTAAATATTCCAACAGCAAATTGTGCGTGTGTGTGTGTGAGTGAAAAAGAGAGAGAGAACCAAAGGTGGTTTAAGGGAAGTAGGTGCCTACTTTAACTCTGCATGCCATCAAAAGGCATCCCCTCCATTCTCTCTCAGTTCACTGACCTGTCTGCCTTAATTAGAATGACCATAAGGTCAGAAATTAGCCGCACGTTGTGATATTGTGTATCACAGGTATTGTAATTCCTATATGATGTCTACTCCAAAGATTCTGTCACATGGTAGAACTGCATAATCTAGATACAATGGCGTAGCAGGCACAAACCACACAGTAGAAGCATAGGCTAATACATAAATAAAGAGTGGCATTTTCAAGGGGAATTATTACACAACCCTGTATCCAATGGGCATCCACCCAGACCTATAAAATGAGGTTTTAACTGCGTGGCTTGGGACAGTTAAATGACTTCAACCATAGAAATCTAATAAAAGGTGGGACCCTGTAACATGAGATCTAAATCTAATCTTTGTCTCTTCTTTCTTTCCCACCAGCTCTCTATCCCTCTCAGTTTTACATAAGCTTAGTGAATTATTGGGTCCACAGTTAAACTCTGTGTAAAACAGAAGGTGACCTTTCAAAGGAGTCGAGTGATTTTTCACTTGCAAAACGGTTGGGGTTCCCAAAGATAAATGTCTACAACTTAAGATCTCTTGGGAATTAAATACTGTAATTTGGAAGAGAAATGAGTTGTAAACTGATTTTGAAACATCAGGCCAAACACTGTTATTACATGTGCAATGTAAAAAATAGTGTTCACTTTCCCTCATTCTACAGTATTTGCATAGTGTATGCTTTGTTTTCTCAAGATGTATTGAAATGTAAAAGTTTTTGGAATGTAGAATAATGCATAGATAAGTCCACAATAATTCACCTCCAATCACACCAAGGTTTTTCAGGAACGATACCCAGTATATCTCACATTCACATTTCTTTCATTGCCTACATTTGCATTAAACTTCCACAGTATACATAATTTCTCTACCAGTGATAGTAATTCACATAACAAAGTTGAAACATTTCCCATTAACACAATGCAATTACCATATAGCACCCCATTTTATTGCACCCCTGAGCTAAATTTGCTGTTGCAAATTACAAAGAAAATTAGAGGATTTTTTGCAAACTTATTTGTTTCTATTTTTACAGACTTTGGAAAGCTTTTATTTCACAATTCCATTAAGACAAACACTGAGCATTAAAACACCTATTACTGAGCAAATTTCCTTAATAACTGCATGGAGGCACCCAACAATAGAAACAGTAGAAATTAGGTTCAAATTATAAATCAAAATTGGATGTGCTAACTTGGCCAACAGTCCAGTGGTTATGAACATGGTTCTGGTGGCTATAGGCCTTATTGTCACACAACCTTAATTAAAAGTGCACATATCATTTTTATTTAATTTTGCTTTTTCAGCCAATGTGCAAAATTTATATATGCAATAGCAGGCAAGTTAGTTGCTTCAGACCTGTTTTCTTTTTTCCTCCTCAATGTATTGCTTCTTCTGGACAGCAAATCCAGAAGGAAATTTCCTTTTAGCCATTTGGCTAGCCTAGGTAGGGAGTGATGGAAATGGCAGGTAGAGTGGAGAGAGATTGGGGGGGAACTGAATGTGCTGTGGCCACTGCAGGTGGCTCTAAGAGACTGGGTGAAGCAAACCCTACTGTTTACCCACCCTGTTCCTGTACAGGATGTCCCACTGTACCTCACCCTGTCCATCCCACCTCTGGGTATGTTTCCAGCATATGTATGTGTGTCTGTATGTGAGAGAGTGGGCGAAAGGGGGGGGGGGGAGGGGGGAGGGAGGGAGGGAGGGAGAGAGGGAGAGAGAGAAAGAGAGAGAGAGAGAGATGGCTGTCTACATTGCGTGTTGGAGCATAGGTGAATGTGGTTGTGCACGTATCTGATAAAGTTTAGCTGTGCAATTTCTCATCCTACATGGCTCAATATTGCATTGAATAGCTGTGTGGTATAATGTTATGGAACTGGTCTTGTAATTCACTAAAGGATGTGGGTTTGATTTACAGCTGGGGTACTGCTGTTGTACTCTTGTGCAATTTATTTAACTTGAATTTCTAAAATTAAATCCATATGTATAAACTGACTATGTTTATAGGACTACAGTACCCACGTACATGGTTGATGTTATATCTCAGTGATAATAAGTGATAATCGATGTGTTTTACAAAAAACTAAAAACATTTTATAAAAACTTTCCACAATATTAGAAGTCATGTTATTCATATTAATATTATTTTCTATTAATTAAAACATGTAATGATCATTTAGGTGCTTTTTAAAAGGTTAAGGTGGAGATCAGAAATGACTGGGATGGAAGCTGAGGAGGCTTGGCTTCTGGTGACTGGGTCACTCAGAAGACAAGAGGACCCTGGGCTGAGAATGATAATAGCAATGTTTGGTGTTTTTTTTTTTAGATCGGACAGGACAATGCTTTCTGGGCCAAGGGAATTGGGGGGGTTGCCACACTGCAGAGGGGTGTGGGGAAATTCACATTCTGCACACCCTCAGTGCCCTGCCCATACACCCCCCTTTTGGAGTTGCCCTCTTGTCTAGCATTTCCTGTAAACAGTAAAGTGGAAGCTCATAGGCAGGACACTTCCTCCCTGGGGATAACCTGGCAATGACCTCAGTGTGGCTGCCGCTCTGCCTACCCTACGCCCAGGTCCACTGGCGGCCAACACCTCCAGCCCTCACCACTACAGCCTGGTACTACCACATTTATCGCTCACAACACTACAGCTTGCTACTGTTTACCGCTCACTACTACAGCCTGCTACTGTTTACTGCTCACTACTACAGCCTGGTACTGTTTACTGCTCACTATTACAGCCTGCTACTGTTTACCGCTCACTACTACAGCCTGGTACTGTTTAGTGCTCAATACTACAGCCTGCTACTGTTTAACACTCACTACTACAGCCTGGTACTGTTTACCGCTCACTACTACAGCCTGCTACTGTTTACCGCTCACTACTACAGCCTGCTACTGTTTACCGCTCACTACTACAGCCTGCTACTGTTTGCCGCTCACTACTACAGCCTGGTACTGTTTACCACTCACTACTACAGCCTGCTACTGTTTACCACTCACTACTACAGCCTGCTACTGTTTACCGCTCACTACTACAGCCTGCTACTGTTTGCCGCTCACTACTACAGCCTGGTACTGCTTGCCGCTCACTACTACAGCCTGCTACTGTTTACCGCTCACTACTACAGCCTGGTACTGTTTAATTCACTAGTACAGCCCAACACTGAGCATGTGGCGGGCGTTCTGTGTATTCCAGAACACTTAGGCAAGGTCTCCCTCCACCCCCTGCCCCATCAACAAACAGGATAAGTTTGTGGAGCCCCCTCCCCTGCCTAACTTCCTGTCTGAAAGAGTGTGAACACACCTCACATTGCTCTCTGCTGCCATGATCATTCCTAATCCCACATATGCAATTCACAAGAAGGCTGGAGGCTGTGGAAATGTGAGAGGAACTACTTAAACTTAAAGTGCATACAATACATATTACGAGTTTAGTACATTAAACAGAAGCAATTGACATTTTATTCTTCCATCAACAACCAGCACAATGAAAACATATCTGGAAAAATTCCTCCATTCAGAAAGTACCAAGACATTTCCTGAACAAAATACAATTACACCAAGAAACAAAAACTGCAATGGGACAGTGGAACAAAATACCCTTATCTTCACTGTATAAGAAATACGCAGTGATACACTGCAACAAACACAAATCTTAAACCCTCATTACAGTGCAAATGATAATAACACAGAACATTTGTAATATCTCAAACCAGAGGGGTAAGTATAAAATGGCTCATATAATGAGAACAACGGCTCCAGTATCTACAACAGTCTGTTTCTTGAGAGTAATAATGGAACATAAATATGTCAAATGTAGTAGAGAGTTGTGTGTACACAGCACAATGTTGACAGCTTTTTATAACAATATGTAAAAATCATATGGAGTTTCACCATAAACTGAAATCTTTCCTAATGTAGTCAACACCCCAAAAATGTATTTTGTGCATATCTAAGCATATTTATATATTATTTTGTCAAAATGGCCATTGGTCCACTTTTCTATACTGACAGACAATGCCAAGCTCAAATTATTTAATTTACATTATTGTGGTGCATTGGACAGACATCACATTAACAACATACTGCAATGGCAATGATAGAACCTTACACGACCACCAGTGTAGAACTTTGTCACTTTTTCACCATGAAACATACCAGATCAGGATTATACAGAATACATGCTGTAGGATGTATGTATTGTAGATAGTCTGTGCTTTCTGTATTGCTGAAAATCCAGGATCCAGCACTAATTGGTTCTTATAAACAAAGCCGTGAACTCAGCAGTCCTATCTGACAGCATGCTAAAATCAAGGGGAATAATATATTGTGCCTCCCCCTTGTTTTCAGATACCAATTAACAAGCCACATTGAATTAAACAGCTAATTAAGTGCACCATTGCCACTCCAGTACAAGGACAGCAATTAAGGGCTTGCATTAAAAATACTGAGCAAAGCAAAACTGATGATCCTCAAAGGAAGAGAAGCAAAAAACTTTACAAAGATGAGCATGCCCAGCACTATAGTGATGGGACTGAGATTTCATAAGGCCGTAAGAATTCAGAGCAAAGCATCCCCATTGCTGTAGCTGGTATACATCTCATCATCCATATCCGATTTTCCAACTCTCCAGGACCTATAGATTAAGTACTACAGATATACATTACGTAGACTACGTTCAGACTGCGGACATCAATGCTAATTTTCAAGAATTTCAATTTTTACTCAGATCCTTTTTTATGCTGACTGTTCACATTCATTTTTGAAAGTGACTGCACAGAACTGCCAATGCAGAATTCTTATGACACTGTAGCACAGAGAGTGATATAAAAATCACTGCAGTGGTTTATCTAAATTTGGGCAGGGAATACCCTTCTGTACCAGTCTTGTCTTTGATTAAGGGCATACTCCACCCAACTGGGATACATAAATGTTCTAACTGCATGCATGGACACAACAATTCCGATTTTAACATCTACACAGCAGTCTCATGCAAGTCATACATCTGATTAATTTTCACATACAGATGGAACTGAAAAGATGCAACTCCATGTGGTTTGTTACTATTCACACTGTTCTGGAAATATCCAAACTGTGTCACATATGAGGGAATTGGGCCAAGTTTAGCTCCATCCTGAATGTAGCCGTAGATGCTCGGTTTTGTTCTGATTATGGGGTTTTGCTCTCGCATCACTTTCACAAAGCACTGACTGGGACTGTGGACTGCACAGTAAAATATTCAGTGTTAAATCAACCCCTTTAGAGTACATATGGTCCCAAATGGTCTCTCTCTCGCTCATACTGTATATACTCTTAGGCTTGAATTAACACTGAACATTTTACTGTGTTTCTGTCCAGTTCTGGAAAAGCTGACAAAGCCACAATGTTGAAAAGGTCTGTCTTAATTTGTACTTAAAGCACAACATCAAGAGGGAGATAACAAGCTTGCCCTTTAAAGCAAAACAAATACATGTCTGGTCAAAGCCTGTTTGTGAACTGGTAATTATAGGGCTGAAAAGGAGGGTACAGTTTCAACAAATGTTTAAGTTTATTTTAAAAAATGATATGTATATACTGTGGTATGCTAAACTGATCACTCAGCTAAACACCCAGACCTAAACAACCAGGTAAGAGGACTCTTTAAATTTTTTTTTTTGCACTGTTCAGACAAGGAAGACATAAAAAATGATAATTACATTAGCATAATTCACATACATAAAACATCTGATAAGGACTATGGGCAAGGGATTATAGGTTATTGGTTGATTAGATTATGACTGCAGGGATGAATCTTTTTGCTGAAATTAACTCTACTGCACCTCTGGGTTCTATAACAGTGCTGTAACAGTAGCCGAAATGCTCCTCTCTGGACTCTATGCTCTATGGCTAAAATCTACGGCTCACAAGCCTACTTGAACGCAGTACGACTGCAAACAGAATCTCTTTTCCAGCAGACATAAAAGACTTTGCAGGCCATTCCTCAGCCTTACTGCAAAGCCCTCCAAGTTCAAGACCAAGCCTCCAAATGCACATGCTCTGCTCTCACTGACTGGAGGGAAGAGCAATGACTCCTAAAAGTGCTGACAATGAATCACTCCCGCGGTTGCTGGGTAGCTGCTGAGAACAGGGCCAATGTAAACCCTGTACTGAAAAAAAAAATCAACCCCATCTACAGCAGCAACATTTGCAGCCCAAGAAAGAACATTTTTTAGCTAGCCGATAAAGGCAATGGCTTCAGAACAGTGAGGACCATGGGTATGAAATGATAGCCACCACAAGCTTATTGCCACAAAGCTAATGGACAATGTAGCTGAACGCCCACAGAACAAGCGTGCAACAGTAGCTATAAACTGTATGTAATTTTCCTGCAGGACATGGACCTCAGTCAGTGTTTCCACAATATTATCAAACAATCACTATGAACCTACAGCAATAAACTCTTCTGAAGGACATTATTGCCACAATAACGTGAAAAGCAAAGGAATGAAAACATATTCCAAAGGTTTTCAGACAGAAAGGACATCTATTTCCTCACCTGCTTAACTACCACACTTCCTCCTAGCATTCTGCAAGATTGAGCTGTCACAAACAATCATCCTTTACATCTTAGAATGTTTGAACATTCTCAGGGGCACGTTCAATCTGGGGTTTTTATTATTATTCTGCTGAAAACAGCTGCTCCCTCTACAGGGACAGGAGTGTGTGTATGTCACAAACAGACACACATACAAATATGCATACCTTCCTACAAACACATGCACACACATACACATATTTGTCAACACGCACTCTCACTCAGTAGCACACTAAATATGAGTGCTCGGAATACACTTGGAACTTTGACACCAGACAATCAGTTACACAGGTAAAAAGCCATTATTAATGGAAGTATTCCCTTAGTGCACAAAAAAGAAAGAAGCATCAATTATCTGTGTAAAACACTGTCCTTATTGAAAATCTGATTATACAGGATGCTCAGCATTGATTACAACCGGGTCACACAAAAGTCAATTAAACTAAGAGAAGCAACCTCCACACAATAATTTGGAGCAACAGCGGTTCTCTTTAAGTAAGACTGTAAAGGAGTGAATTAGACAGAACGTAATAGACATTCTGTTAACAAAGCAAAAACATTTACTTAATCAGCATCTGTGGGACTAAAAACGAATCATTTTCATTTTAACGTTGCTAATTCAGCAACTTCTGTAAGAACAATATTTCAGCTGAGGACACAATGGCACTAGCATACAGAAGTTCCTATTACTACATATCAGTGGAAAAAGTTCAGGAATCTGCAGATATCTAAGCAACTTTTAAGAAAATTAGGTTCAGACAAGTTTCATGCATTTTAACTTTGTGAATTCACTTGTGAATTGTGCTAAAAGGACTTTCGTTATGACCGATCTATTCACATGGTCATTCCACAGAGAATGAATGTGGTCTGAATGCTTGTGTTCTAGTATCAAACACCAACTGTAGTTTGGCATTTTGGAATCAGGTAACATTGGTCTCCTGAATGACACATTTGCAATTATTAACATGCATTATTCTTGAACTAAACATGAACAATGCATTTGTATTTACATAATCATTATTGACAGCTTATTAAGCACTTATAAGCGAACTAAACTCTAAAGTGTTAAAAAAGATTCTATTTGGCATACAGTATAAGGCCGCAGTAAATTTGAAATAAACCAAGACTCACTGAATATACAGAACAGCTTTGACAAAGATGTCTAGTAGATCCTATTAAATTGATAGCAGACAACTTTGTTAGCTTACAACTCCAACTTATGAAACCAACTATGCAGGCAGTACCATTCTAATTAACTGCCATGTCCCTTTATGATGGAACATATGACATGAAAAAAGTAGATTTCCCCCGGACGCCAATTCTCTACGTGTAGCAAAAGGCACTGCTAAATGTGCATGCTCCTAAAGTAGACAAGAATGTTTCCAAGAACATTTCAGCATTAGTCATTTTTTTCTTATCTGTATTTGTTCATGGCTCTTTCCTTATGAAAATCACATGAACAGGACTGCACATAGAATTTACAAACAGCCAGCATTCATCATCTCATACTCCTGGGGTATGTACAAAAACAAAGGTCTGCACATGTCATGAGTTTCTTATTGTTTTTTTTTTTTGTATGAACAAAGAACAAAAGTAAGAATAATTTCAGAAAAGTTTCGTGAATGAGGCCCATTGACTCTTAATTTTATAAAATAATTATGTACATGAGATCATCACACCAATAATGATATCACTGCTGTGACTACACTTGTACACATATACTATGCATATGTAACCCTTAGTGCCTACAGCACTTAAATATATTCACACATATGAACACAATCTTTCCACTGTAATACACAGAACTCCAAGGCATTTTTAACTGGGGTAGCAGTGCACCATAATGGTTAGGGAACTGGACTTACAACTGCAGGCTTATTTGTTCTGTTCCCAGGTGGTGCACTGCTGCTGTAGCCGTGAGTTTCAATAAATATCCAGCTGTTATAAGTGGATTGTATATAAAAATAAAACCAGCTATGTAGGTCACTCTAGATAAGGTTGCCTGCTAAATGCCTTAAAATGTCAATCTCAACATTCAGGAGCATTCTCCATGATGCTTTAGAAAAATGAAAATTATGTATTCAAAATGTTGTTTGTTATTATAATCTGTAATTGTAATTTGGCAGTGTGGTCTGATAAGTGTGACAAGTTCATGCTTCAGCAGAGAACACATGCATGTCTGTGCCCTCACAAATTGATAGTGGAGGTTGCACACACACACACACATACACACACAAAGGATAAAAGGGGGAAAAGCATTTGATTAACATATCTATCTCTGAATTAATTTGGCGCAATAAAAAACTAAAATAACATACTCTACATTAATTAAGTCAGAATGAAAGGCTTTGCCTTATCACCCGTCTCGCTAATGGTTTGCTCATTTTTTTCCAATAATGTGGCACAAATGACATTCAGATAAGAGTTATTAAGTATTCAAATTTATCTAGAAAGGTTTAAACATTTAGTTTGAATCACTAATGCAGAAGATTACTGATTAAGATCATATTACAAGAGAAACTGTAGTGAATCACACATTGCTAAAATGACTAGACAACAAAGAGTAAATAAGAATTCCTGTTCTTACCCATGGTTCTTCTTTTATGTGATATACTCCTCAACATTCAGCTTTTACATATGAACATAGCACATTTAATATTAAAAACGCTACCTTGGCTCTCACCAGAATGTAGAAACTCAAGCTTAGACCCCCATTACTCGGGTAATTAAGGGGCATAAAAATGATCAATAATCGACTAAATCTGGTACTTAACTGATATTGGAGAATTAAGTAGAGAAAGGTTCTTACACATTCTAACAATACTGAACATTTAAGTCCAAGGCATTACTGAAATCCTGTTAGTTATGTCATATCACAACCTGCCAAGTGCTACAAGTTAAGTTCTTAGATTTTCTCTCTATTGTTCACTATTATGTTTTTTTAAATAATTTATTTTATGACAGCAATTAAAAAAGACCTAAGCAAGACATGTATAAAATACATTACATTTTATAGCTTTTATAACAGGTACATAAGCATACAATGACAGGCATTTTCTTTCTGCTATCATCTCTTTTCTCTCTCTCTCTCTCTCTCTAAATGTAATTGAACAGCACTTATTTTGGGTTAGATCTCTCTCTAGATCAATGTAAATCTACTTCCACTGGAGATCCGACCCACCATACACATTTATCTTCAGTGGGCAACCACTTCCGATACAGGGGTTGTTGTGTAATTCCAATGAAAAACAAATAAGATAAGCTCTCCTACAAGAATTTCTCTATATTCCTGTTACCAACTATCCACAGCACTTCGATCTTATCATCTTTCATAAAGAAAATCCCTATACTGGAAAATACTATTAAACAATACAAGTGGATTGTGCCCACTCTACCAATTAGAACCAAGCTATTTCTCAGCTGGAAATGGCTACAGCATAATAAAGCCAGTGTGGCCTTCAACAAAAGGCCCTACGAAGTAATAATGAGAACTAATAATGGATTCTGACAATACATCATAAACTATTTTTTTTTTTGCCACTGTTGCTTTTCAGTGTAGTTAACATCTTCTCTAGATTCACATCTCCTGAGTTTATTTCCATGTTCACATAAGGCAATGATAATCATCTCAGAATTAATATTCAGTAAAAAATTATCAGTAGGAATGGAATAAAAAAAATTGTTTATTTTATTAATGTACATACTGTACATTAAATGGGAAAGGTAATACTTCCTCTGACTCTAAGGTTTTGCAAGTTTTTTTGGTTGCTTTTTGATTGAGGTTTTTATTACAGGGTATTTCACTACATTTTCAGAGGAAGTGCTTTCATCATTCTGTATCAATACCAATAGTTACTATGAAAAAAACAGTACTGTCTATGCTATTTTGTAGCTACACAATGTTAAGCAATTTACATAAAACCTGACAGAAAAAAATGGAACTTGAGGAATTAACAAGCAGCCATTTTGAGAGGAAGGACTTGGTTTTATTTAGGGAACACAGTCTTGAAACAATATTATGTGCATTCTGTTTTCAAAAGCTTACATGAAACAGACAGGATTTAACTTAAAGGACAATATGAAGATAGGAAGAAATTTTGTCACTATACTCAGTATATTGTTTATGCAAAAAAGTGTCAACTATTTTGTGCTCATTAACATCTTATGCATGAAAGATGTCATTTTTGTGATCATAACAAATCTTTGACTCACAAAATCCTCTGGTGCTTATATACATAGAGTTAACAATTCACAAACCAAATATAAATTTGAAAAAGCATAAAGCTTTTTTAAAAAAAGAAAACAAAAACCTTTCAAAATATAATTTGAAACATTTATAAACAGAAAACATAGACATCTAAGAATAATATACTATGTAACTATGTAACAGTTCAATATTCTATATATAATTCTTCTCAAATATATATTTTAGTGGATATGTCTGATAGAATTTTAGCTTATTAACATCAAAAAGTGATGAATACAAACTACAGCATTCACATTGTGATGCTTGTCTTCAATACAAAATGGAACTTATTATTTTTTTTCTTGGATTATGTTGAAAGCACTTCCTCTGACAGTCATAATAAAGCTTAATGATTTTATGAATAGCCAAACAGTTCTGCAGTCTCTCCCTTTCGGGAATGAATTAAGTTTAACACATTTTACACAGGAGTTTACAGTACCTTTCAGACTCTTGATCGGGTGTTTGAGGTTTGCTTTCAAACCCTGTGAAGCTGCTCATGTCCACGTAGCCATCAGTGTCATTAGCAGAGGAGAGTGCCCGGTTGGGGTCGTCAAAGTATTCCCCAAAGGTTCCAGCACGAGCAGGCCTCTGAGGTTGAATCTGGATGTTCTCATAGTCAGAGCTCATGGCAGGAATGTTCTCATAGTCTGATGTGTCTGCATTTGGAAAGGAGATAGACCGTGGCTTGGTCAGTGGTAGTGGCATCAAGGGTGGACGGGACCTGTCCTCGAAAGACTCCACTCTCAATACACTCCTGTTACCAAAGACCTTGGGGTCAACTTTTCTCCTTGGCCCATCCTTATACAACAGAAAGGTGGAAGGCACATCAGATGATCGATGTGGCATCCCCGATCGAGACTGCAGCTGTGGGGAGCTGTTCATGCTCCTTCGGTCAATATCCAGGACACGCAGGGGCCCGTGGTGACTTGACTCTGAGGATGAGCGAGAAGAGGGGATGCTGACATCCACATGGGCCTTGCTCTCTGTCTTCCTCTTGAATTTGAGAGCCAAGAAGCGCTTGAAGGAGGACTTCTTCTTCTTCTGCTTCTCTGGAGAGTCACTCTCGATCAGGAGAGATGGGGAGCTCTTGGTGATGGGCTTCTTGGTGATATAGGCCAGCTCAAAAGGGGGTGGGATCTCTACTGCTGACGTTGGGGTGGACAGCCCGCTGGAGGGGTGAAAGCCTCTCTGAGAAAAACTTCCAGAGGAGGCAATGACGCAAGGTAGAGAGAGGTTGTCATCCTTCCTCTTCATTCTGGCCTCCCCTGCCAGGGAGCCCTCGGCATAAACTGACATTGGAACGTCCCGTCCCTCGACCGAATAGGACCGAGGGTACAAAACAAAACGCCTTGGCTTTGAAGAGGGAAACATCTGGTTTGCCTCTGGCTTTTCACTGTCACTAGGTGGGTCGCCACTCTTATCTAAAGCCACTGTGCAGTAGTCATGCGTTTGATACTCTGAGCCTGTCTCCTCAGGTACTGTTTCGGGGACATAACCAGGCATTTTGCATGAGAGAGACCGTGACCGTGTCACCATGCACTTTCTCTCTAAAGAAAGGAAATTTTCTCCTTCGGAGTCCAGCCCAGCCTCTTCATAGACATGCTCATCACTGATATTGTCTCTTTCTGTATCACTGCCCTCGTAGTAAGGCACAATATGGCCGTCAAAGTCAATTTCCTCCTGAAAAGCGTCTGTGGTGTCAGCAAGCACCAGCCTGTTGGTAAGCTCGGATGCTCTGCCTAAGTCCAGGTTAGCTGGCACAGTAATGGAGCACAGTCTGAAGTGGGGGTGGCTATTGAGCTGATTGAGTAAGGTATGGCCTTGTTTGCTTGCAGATTCACAGTCCTTCCCTTTTCTTTTCTGGTCCCTTAGTTGTTGATTGGTCTCTTCATCCTCATCGTCACCTATTTCGACATAGTCCTCAGATGAAGCACACTCGAGACTCTGTAGATCCTCTGAATCCTTACAGAATGAGTCATCAATATCTGCGTAGTCATCAACCTCCTCTTTGTCCTTGCTAATCTGGGGCTTTTCACGGGGACCCAGTTGGGAATGTTGTATATCAGGAGATTTGTGATTTATTTCCTTCTTTACATGTGCCTGGTTGTCCTCCACACCAGCCACATCATTTGACGAGACATAATACAGTTCCGAGTTTGCGGCAGCCTGGTCCTCCAACATGTTTACTGTGTTATAACCATTTTCCTCATCACAGTTTGCCACAATGTCTGTGACACTGGCTGCGTATGCGCCAGGCACTGTGTCTATGACCGAGTACGGTTGGAAAAAATCCCCCGGCCTCTTGGGAACGTGGGAATCACACGGAGGGCCAATTACATCATAAGGACACTCCACATGTGGTAGAACGGGGATGCAGCTGTTAACATACTCTGTTTCATTAGGAGCCCCCTCAAACGTTGAGCATTCTGTACCAGAGGTCTCATCCTCCTCATCAGATCGGCTTCTGAAGTCGCTAACGCATAGGACCCTAAAGCAAGTCTCCTCCTCCTCATGGTGGAGCTGTTCCACTGCCACACCTCTGTCACTGGGTGGCTCTTCAGCTGTGTTTTCATCCTCTTCTGTCAGGCATGACTCCTCTCCTGTCTCACACAGACAATCTGGCGATCCCTCATTGTTGGAAACTACATCACACTCTGAGAGTCCATCAGTGTCTGCCAGCGCCTCACCAGCATCACAGTCTTCTGCAATGATGTCATCCCCACACTCAATATCACTGATTTCAACACCGTCAGTCGAGTCTGCAACAGAGTCCACATCACTGATATCGACGGCATCCACAGAATCTGTGCTGTCCGTGTCAGCTGAATCCATCAATTCCACTTCCCCTTCCGCCATCCCCTCCAGTTTTGCTTCATTATTATTGGAGCAGAGAACGTTAACATCAGACGGAAACTCCACTGTTTGCTCTACCTCCCCCTCCTCGCAGGACTCGGTACAGTCTGTGAGGTGGTTGGTGGAGAACAGAAAGTACCGCTTGTCTGCCGCCAGGAGGTCCTCAAATTCATTGTCCTGGTCTATCTCTTCCTCAGAGCAGGCCAGGTCTCCATTGGTGCTGGTCATGATGCTACTGTTGGCATTAGGGCAGTTTGTCTCCTCCAGGTCATGCTGCAGTCTGGGTTTTGGTGCCACAGGAGGTTTGGGACCCCGAGCTGAGGAGCAGGGTCTTGACATCAGGGATGAAGGCAGCTTGATAGACAGGTGATTGAGAATCTTTGGCTTAGGAGATAAAGGTGGCTTCTGATAATCTGAAACCAAAGAAAATGAAGACATGGAGAGGAAAACAATTAAGTTTTTTGTCAAACAATATAACATTTCACCACCTAAAGGACTTATTTTCCTAATTTATCAGGCATAATGCACAATTTTAACAAATGTCACCAAATCATGTACTGTGGCATAAGTCATATAGTCATTTAGACAAAAGTCTGTACATATATAGCACATGGGCTTTAGCACTTTTCAGAGTTTCCCACAGAAATAACTGTAATGATCACAGACTCTCACTCCATATTAACTTATACAACCTCTGACTTAATTGAAACACAATGATTTCAGATACAACTTCGCACAGTCACCAAAATGTGGGCTTCTTCCTTAATTTTTCATTTTCCTGCCTCAAGAGACACAATTATTACTTCTCCTCATATATTGGACAATATCTGCTAGAACTAATGACAACATCTGCTCACAGTAGCCAATTAGAGGACACAGATGAAGCGTATGGCCACTATTATGGCTTCCTGTACAACAAAAACTCAAAATTGCATGCTTTTTTCAATTTCCCTTACATACAAAATAAATACAACACACGGTAAGGAATAGAATCACAAGTTGTGATCTCCATAAAGATTACCTGCTGTAAGACAACCAAAATATATATGTTTACATTTATTTATATGTTTATATGTGTGGCAGTCTGGCTAATGTATGGCTGCACCAGTCAGACATACTGGATAGTCAGATAATGAGCTAACAGCAGCAGCACACAGCAAAGGACCTGTGTGCCCTCTTTGCCTTTGCTCTGGACTTCCATAAAATGAATGCTTCTTATGATTATATTTCAGATTCCATATTCAGGTTGCAGAATTATACAGAATTATAATTTGCGATCAATGTCACCTTACAGTAAGACAAATCAAGAAATCATTCATTAATTTAATATACCAGTTCAACTGACATTTAGCCATGCTTTGACCTGGAATCCAAACCATATATCATTAATTGCTTAAAAAATCTTGGTAAATAACATAAAATAATCCAATAATGATTCACAGCAACCATTATGTGTCAGAAATGTGAATACTATAACATATATAGTTATATTGTGCAATGAAAGACCAAGTCATTTTTCTACAATTACAAAGATTGCAGAAAGTCTTGAAAGTATGCAAAGCCATTCCCTGAAAAGAAATGAGCAGGTATAGTTTTTAAGTATGAAGAGTTCAATTCTCTGCAACGACCTCTGATGCAACACAAACAGAGAGAAAATTTATGAAAAAAGTATTAATTTTATAGTTTGGTAACCTCTCTGGAAAAAGAATATCTCTCGAATGGCCAGCAGGTGATTTCCTCCAGTTGAATACTGACTCACTGTGATTTTTTTCATATTTTGCTTACTGCAGACTGTATGGGGCTCCCTGATGTCACATCAAAATTCCCTAAATGGCCGCCTCAATCTAACCATCTAATCATACATATAAATTAACCCCTATCCCTCCAGCTCAACAATGGTGCGGTGAGAATTTTGACAATGGATGTTGCTGAGCATAATTATTATTTCACGTAATCACTTATATACATATGAGGTAGAACTAGATGTTGGATGCTCAATCAAAACAACTAAAAAACAATTTTCTTCTAAATTGAGTGCATCTTACCCAGTCAACTGCATACTCAGAAATCAGGTTTTGCAAAACAAGACAGTTTATGCATTCGTAATTGCTTCTAAACACCATTTGACTTCTTTGGTAAGACAAAGGTTGCTTTTTTGTTTTGAGCTAGTGGACATTGTAGCATAAATTGGGTGTTTCTGAATGATTGAATGTAAACAAGCACACAATCCATTGAAACACGAAGGGCAACACCCGATAGGGGAACATGGGGGGAACCAAGCAATAATGCATTTTAAACAGCCTTATTTGAAGGCTTCTTTGTTGCATAAACCCGATTAACGTCTTAATGTCTGACTTACACACTTGAAAAACAATTTCTCTGAATAAAATGTTTATTATTAGTCATATATTTTTCCCCCACACAATATTACATTTTCATCTTTTTAGAGAGGAGCCCTCCAATCAAATTAGCCTACACACCCAGAGTCTTTTCCTGTTATTCTGTACCTGCTATGACACACACCCTTTACAGACTGTGCAGACTTAGCCCTTTCTGCTAAGATGTTGTTTTCCACACCATCACCAATGATCCTGTCGAGCAGACTTGCTATGAAAGACTCCACACAGGAAGCCCACAAGGGGAAGGACATTAACAGTGCACCCTGGTTTCTCTGTGAACCACTTGGAGCACAATATAGGCGACACCAATGGACTTCCTTCTTGTCACACTTCCTGTGATTCACACAAATGATCCCTTTCAGAGGCATCTGTATGCTTTTTTTGTTTTTGTTTTTAGAGATAGAATGGCCCTTCAGTGTGTCAAAGAACAATAAAAACAAACAACAGCAACCCAGTATTTAAAAAATCCCAGTGAACAACAGGATATGCATGGGCAGTGCAGCATAAACAGGTAGAGAGGGTAAATTGAATTATACTAAAAGAAAATGAATGACAGCGGCAAAAAAGAGAAGCACTCTCAGGAGCCAAACTACTATTGAAACACTGAACTTGTGCTTCTTCTCCAGTTTCATTTATCGATATTTTCCCCATCCTTGTAGTTCTGCACTGTTTTACAGTAGTTGCACTGCAATGTGGTGGGCTATATAAGGACAAAATGTACAGCAAAAAAAAAAAAAGAACAACCAAAAGCAAACATTTTTTCAAGCATAGAGGTGTCAGCTGGAAATAACAATATTATATTGCTGTTTTGAGTCTGAAAAATTATGACCACACTTTTCAGGTGCTCTGTAGTATGCATATTTATTCAACACAGACAGGAGCTGTGGCATCTTTCATAAAATGATGTAAATATACTGGAACACAGAAAATAACCTTCAGAGCAACAGCACGGGGTGCACATATGTCTCTGTTTCAGTACAATATGCATATTTTTCATTAAAAAAACAGCAGTTGTCATGACTGAGGAACTTCTATTAAATAAATTCTGATTTAATTATTTGTCCCTCTATGAAGATGTTAAACTAGTTTCACAAGTTTGTAAAATTATCACACTTTTGGATCCATCTGTGTTGAATCATACCACCACCACCAATACCAGTACTAACAGCAATAATAATAATAATAATAATAATAATAATAATAATAATAATATTAATAATAATAACACACGTTTTAACACATTTAAAATGTTTTAAAGTAACGTGTGTGTGTGTATATAAAATATATATATATATATATATATATATATATATATAATTTTTATTTATTTATTTCTACAAAATTTTGTTCATTTACTTGTATAGCGCGCAAAATCTTACCGGCGTTCATTTCGGGACATCATCCACAATGGGACCTAAAGCGTCTCCACTTCATTCTCCGTCACAGTAGCGCGCTCTACATACATCCAAACGTGGCGACAACTTATTCCGAAAGAAAACTCCGGCAGCAAAAAGCAACAAAGAGCAGGCGAAAAGTCAACGAAATATCATGTTTTCTTCTCTTTTTGAAATCGTAAACCACGAAAGTCTTTTTCTCCTTCACTGCGGAGGTCCTAAGCTTTCAGAGTGCACATCCCATTTGACGAGGCGCGACTAGTGCGCAATCGTTTGGATCTTTAGCTGGATGCGGAAGGTACTTCCTTTGGCTTACTGAGGAGGAAGCTCTTTTGCCCAGTCAGGGATTGTTGACCAAATCTCACAGCAAATGCCACAATTTACACATGAAACATATTATTGATGCCAAATTGAAGATAGGACTTTTTCAGTATGCCAGTGGGTCAGAGTTAATGTTGTTTATCAGGTTCGTAAGTAGAGCCTGCAGCAACAGAGCGGTATTTTCGCATAATCATTTTATTAACCTAAATAAAAATAGCATGATAAAACACAGTAGTGAGGTGTTTTACAGAAGTTCGATGTTGCAGTTCAGTGTGACGGTTTCAACACAATGATTTAACGTACGTCAAGTTCGGTGTCAAATTCGGGATATTGCATGCAATAACTTTTTGAAGAAAGAAATGTGAAGATAGGTACCGTTAAGGTAAAGTTTGTGAAGTCTGTACTCATGTCAAGTGACAATATAGGATTGTTTTCTTCGGTCTATTAGTATATTGTTTATGGTTTGTCTTTTAATTGCACCTTTTCCAGTATTCTTAAAATATATATAATAATAATAATAATAATAATAATAATAACAATAATAATAATAATGATAATTTGTATTCTTATTTATTTATTGCAAATGACTTATTAAACCTTTATAATGAAAGCAGCAATGAAAATCACTGGATCAGAAATGTAATCGACGTACAAGAAATTAATGAAATGAACAATGAAATAGAGTTAATTAATGTACACTATACATAATATAAGATTATCACACCCAGTATTTCCTTATGTGTAAATATTTGCAAATGAACTGGAGGGCTGGACATGAATATTTCTGTAAATATGTGACTGGTGGTATAAGTGCTATTATATACAGAGCCACAAATAACAATTTAGCTTGTAAACATTTTGCAAATGAACTGGAGGGCTGGACATGAATATTTCTGTAAATATGTGACTGGTGGTATAAGTGCTATTATATACAGAGCCACAAATAACAATTTAGCTTGGTAAATTTAAGGATGAAATATATAACAATTATTTCACAATAAGCAGTACAGTTTGTGCTGCATGTTTTATTTCCCACATAAGAACTGTCCGAATTTTCTTAGTGATGAGTTCCATGAGCATCTGGTGTTCTTTGAACATCCACAAAAATGTATTTGATATATTTTTGTCACTTAATGTCAATTTGCTATACATTAAGAAGTGGCTGTTTTCCACCCTAGCCTTTCCTGAATCCTGGGAGTTCTACTAGGATTCACTAAAAACTGTTTCTAAAAACAGTTTTTCTAAGATATCAATGGCCTTTGCCATTGCCTTGTTTCCTGGCCATGCATCTGTCGCCTGATTGGAGGGAAACAGCCCTTTAAAAACCTCTGCATAACAGGAAACTGCTCTCCCTGTTTCCTGCACAACAGGCACTGCTTCCTTAGCAACAGATGGACAGAGTTGGCACTATTAACACTTTAGGGTTTCATAATATACACAAATGTAGTATTATGAGCTAATGTTTTGTGACTCTTTGTGTCAAATGCGGAAACAAATTAAATTTCACCCTAATCAGAGCTTCTGTTTAACAGCTGACACTTGTTATTTGGCCTCACCTTGTTGGAGTTCATAGGTTGCGAAAGATATCAGAGGATTACAGCAGAAATCATTTTGTAGAAACCATAATAAAACAAAAAAATCATCTCTTGGGGGCTAACATCTAAAAATCTTACTCTTGTAACAACTGCAGAATGTGACGTGTTATTTACTTTCCCTAGATCCCCTGGTGATAGCTCTCCTTAAAAATAAACATGGGGACCTGATAATGGAAACATTTTCACCTGCATGACGCTCATCATCTGTACTCCATACTGTGGCCTCCAGGCATGTGTGTGAGAGGGTGGGATCTGATAGCCCTGAGGGATGCATTCTGATGAATCAGCCTGATGAAGCCTACGTTCCACTGCACCTTCAAACCACAAATTATTTCCATGAACTCTTTTCTAGCCTTCCCTCTATGTTTTTTCTCATACAGTAAGAGTCTTGCAACAAATCAATACCAGAAGATACCCATGCAATATGACACATGAATGCCAGTCAAAATAATTTAAGCATTAAAAACATGAAAAAGATAAAAAGAAATGTATTTTTGGCATTTTAAATTAAATTTTGTAATGTGGCAGTTACTGATACTCATTCAGAGCGCATTGCCTTTGTTCTTTTAATGACATGTCTGAGCTAAAGATAGCACACAACGGTGCTGCTGAAACCAATTGTGTTCCTGGCAGAAAAACATTCAGTGTTACTGTGACCTTTGGTGTAGGCCTTACAAATATGTTTTTTTCAGTCCCTTCTGGGAGAGATATGAATATGGTGACTGGCCAGCGCATTGTGTCGTGAGAGAAAAATAATGGGTTTCTGGGTAAATAGCACTCCAGATGTGGTGCGGATGATGAAAACATGTTTTTGGACCGAGGACGTGTTTCCTTGAGTGCAAGTGGCAGTCCTCTCTGCTGTCAGTCCACCTGGTACCTTACCTCATCAAAACAGAGCAGGGACGAAGGGAAAACATGTTGTCAGACCAAAATTAACCCCTGCATTCCTGACTTCTTTTCCAAACAGAAAGTTGTTCTGACAGGGGGTCAGGGGACTGAGTCACTGATCTCAAGCCAGTGACAGCAATTTCAGGACAGAGAGATTACCACTAATTGCAGCTCAGTTGAGCTTTTGGCATAAGGATGACACAAGAGCTTTCAATTTCATCTAAAGATAAAATAATAAAATAAAACAGAAACAAGATGGGAAAGCACTAGTCCCCATCGTAGCGGTCCAAACTGCGCCAGTGTTAACTGTAGTAGCAGCCCTGCAGTACGGTGTACTGTATCACTGTATCATCAGCTGTGGAGTGAGGGATTCAGTCAGCAGGGTGGTCCTGGTCTATTTGTGCATGAATGACTGACTCCTTTAGTTGACCTGGGTCATGCAAACTGTTTGCACGGACCAGCTGTGCATGAAGTACACTCGTCTGACACAGTGGCTGACCAGCTCAGCTAGGGGATTTTAGAGTGAAAACAAGTAGGGATTGGTGTTGTGTTAATTTTCTACCTGTTTCCTGTCTTAAAATCTTTTTAATTAAAGATTTTTAATGAATAAAAATTTAAAATTTTTAAATTTTAGTTATGCCACCTTCATTTAGTTTAATCATACAAATGGGATAAAACATATTACATGTATTTTCGTTGACAAAATGACTGTGTGTTTTAGTCACATTAGTCATAATTTAATTTCATATCCCAGTGTACACATTTGCATTAATATAATTAAACAAGTATTGGAATTTAACAGCTTGTAATTTACACAATGATTGCACAGAAACAGAGCACAGTGTCTGACTTATTTTTTGGCACTTCTGGACATTTCCTGAATAGTTGAGTAATGAATTAACATTTTAGAGCCGGATCTTATTTGGATAATTAATGTGATCTAATCAAACTACACTATGCTACATAAACATAATGCTAATGCAACTTATAATCATATCATGGCCTGGCATTAATAGATAAAAAATATATACATTTTGAAGTGTTGTATTCTAGTGAAGTTACCCTAGCATTGACAATTAGCCTGGCTAGTTAGCTAGCAAAAACAGCTTTGTTCGAAATGCCCCACTCACCACTGTAAAGCCACCAAGATGGTGAAGCCTCAGGTGCAGGTTTCCCACAGAGAATGCCTGAGAAAATAAATGTAGGTAAGATCATTGTCACCTTAAAATATAAGTATCTGCCCAGACCTGAGCAGGGACATAATTCCAAAAAGAGTAAGATTCCTAATGGGAAATTCCTAATTGGGAGAGCAAGAAAAACATTTAGGGAAAAGTAAAAAAAAAAAAAAAAAAAAAGGTTCAGATATAAGCAGGTATTTCTCATCAGCCATTCTCAGATAAAATTCCAGAATGCCTGCGAGAATTTATCTCCAATCCCATCCAAATTTGGAATGTTCAATTTGCTAAATATGCACCCCCTGCTGCTGGCTCAGTAGAGTGAAGTCAACCCATGCTTCTCTGAAACATGAGGTGCCAGCCAGCCACGCTGCCTCAAGCTGTGCACGCACAGAGCCAGGTACTTCTTTTCACACCACAATGAGGAAACACAATCATACGTGTGCACAGAGAGCAAGCCGCAGGCGCCTGGATGGCCAACAGGGGTCGCTCGAGCAATGAACACTCTGAATCACTGAAGACCAATCGTGCTGCCAGCCGTGCTGCTATTGGGCTGCCAGCCACAGGCACGGGTTGTACTCGATCAGAGAATCCGTGGTGCTCACTCATGTGCCGCTACCCAGCAGCGAAGTTACCATAAACTTAGATTCACCTCAGTGCAAAGGGATAGTAAGAGGCTATGACTTTATTTTTGGCATTGAGTCAGATTGGAGAGAGAATATTAAAGAAACGTGTGGTGTCAGTGTTTTTGTCCCAGCTTTTATGAGTGCAAGACTTTAGATCTCTCTACTTCACACCTTTTCCAGGCACTGGAGCCAGAATAAATCACCACAGTAAACAGGTAGTGCTGAGAGTCAGCATTTTGACAAAAACAGCAAATAAAGGCTTGATTCCCCCTGGAGCTCAGTCCCTACAGCCAATCAATATAGCTGGCCTTTATTAAAATGCTGGTGTGGCTGGCTGCATTGTTCCCTACCCTGAGCCCCTGCCATCACAACATCTACAGTAAATACTGCCCCTTAGGCTTTCCTTTACACAGGGCTTCAAAGACTTGAAAACTCTCGCTCAATTTTTTCTGTTACAAATACACAGAATAGATATTTACTGCCACTTCTACCCCACCCCTCAAATGGACGATGAGGTAATATTTATGTGTGTCAGTTATGGCATATAAAACAGTATGACTTGTTTACCATCCTGCTGTATAAACTAGACTTATAAATTTATTGTAGGCCTCAGAAGTGTTCTTTGTTATCATTTTTAATATCTCCATCTGGTAACATAAGTAGAAGGTCAGGTTTTGATTAAGAGCACCTGTCTTTTTGTGCTACATATATTGCAGGTGAATTCAGAAAGTAGACCAGGAAAACTGCTGTAACAACATTGATCTAAAAGCTTAAAATAAAGCTCTCATGAAGTGTCATAAAAAGACCTGTCTGGCCTTTCTTATACACTGTCTCACAATGGTAGTCAAAACACAATTAATAAGCTCACGGCCTTTGGATTTCCAGATTAGCGAGTCCTAGAAAAGTCCACATTCCTCTGAGACACTGAGACAATACTCTGAAAGACTTCGCTGATTTTTTTTTTTTTGTGGCAATGAGCTGTTGTGCTCTGCTTTTTTATTTTTATTTTTTTACAGCAGTTAATGTGTGGAACTTTGAAAATGTCATGACTGTACATACAGTAATGCTGGAAAGTGAACTCACTGATGCACAGAGAATTTCTGTGTTCACAAGGGCCTTGTGGGGCCAAGGAGCCTGCCTCTCTTTCCCCTGCCAGCCGGCCCAGAAGGAAACAATAGGTCCACGGCTTAAAAAAAGAACTCCCTTATGATTTACTTTTTCCTGTGACTGTTTTCCAGTCTCTCTGTCTGAAGGAGCACGAAAAAGGGAAGGGGAGGGGGGATTCCAAGCTTATAAATATCCCCTGTACTCCCCCTCCCCCCAGCGACAATATCGAAGAGAGTACGCCCGACCACCCTTTTTCATGTGACCACGCCTTACGACAGATGGGGAAGAGGAGAGCCTGCAGGGCTCTAAATTAAACTATTTTATCATTTAACAGAGGAAAGAAAAGTGGGATTCCTTGACACATTTCATTAAAAAAGTGTGACAGCCAGCTGAGAAGAGATCAGATGTTGAACTGCTCCCACTGTTCCACTGATTGCTGCAATTAATTGAGTGAAATGACTCGCCATCCACACGCTGGGTTGCACTCAGCTTCCCTAAGACCGATCGCAGTGTGAGGGCCTGTGTTCACGCTGATGTTAAGGCAGCTTGAGTTGTTAACACATGTAATGCTATACGCGTTGAGCATATATAATGCACATTCTGTGTCATGAGTAGGAATAGTGTTGAGCAGAATGGTTGGAACCATTCACTGCATGACTCTTGTTCTCATAGGACAGTTTGCAGTGGAAATTCCTCCAATTGCGCCATATACAGCTGGCCCTAGCTAAGGCAAGTTAGCCATTACAGCACATTGCAGAGATAGAGAGATTATCCATGTAGCACCAGCAGAGCTTGGTGGGGGAAATGTGATAGCCCCCACCAAGCTGACAATAAGTATTGTTTATTGTAACTTGGCCTCATTTTAATACCAATACTTTAAACAACAGACCAAGATTTAGCAAGTTTTACTGAATGACTTATAGACAATGCTTTGTATGAATGAGTAACTTTGTATTTTTGTATGTTGAAAATATTTTTGTTGAGATACATACAGCATATAAAGTAATATGTTAACACGAGATCTGACTGGACTTGGTAGTAACTTCAAGGCACTGATATACACAGTCAAAACTGGGAAGACAAATTAAGGACACCTGTTCAGGAACATGTTTTAGTGACTGCCACCATACCTCTCGTTCTTAAAAAGGTGTGAGAGGCGCTGGACTGTAATGGCTACAAATACAAACTTGTAAGGTAAACGATTTTTGGTTTGGAGCCATACTAGCCAATATCCTTGAATTCCATTTATAAATTGCTACTTATAAATGGATAATAGCTTTAGCTATATATGTCAACCAAGATAAGTGGGTTGGTTAAACAAATGGATGATTATTAACTTTTCAGAGGGGGGGAAAGAAGAAAGGTAGAAAGAAACTGTATGAATGGAAATGTCAGAATGAGTTATCATCTTGCAGCCCCGTGATCAGCTGCAGCCACATCCCATTCAATGCGTACTGCAGTGCGCTACACACGTAACCTGGATTATGAGAGATTTGGTGAGGTTCAGCCTGGCTGCTGTGTCAACTAAGGGGCAGAAATTTCCATTGCAGCGGTCACACCTCAAGTGCTGGAGAATCTTGACCGCACTGGAACAAAGGAGTCACAGACTTCTCCTTAATGCCATTGTGAATCCTGCCTGTTTTCACCCATTCCCTCCGTGTGCTGTGTGCTCTGAAATCCATCCCTCTTTTCACCACCCTTTCTTTACTGTAAAATTCAGTCCCACACCAGCCCTCCACCCCTACCCGAGCCCTCTCATTACCACCCTAACAGAGGTGATAAAGCTGGACGGAGGTATATTGGCTCATTTGTCTCCCGGTTATGTCTCCCCCCATGGATGTGTTTTTGTAATAAACAAAAGATTTATTTCTTAAAATGTAAACAAAACAAATATATATATCGCCCCCACCCAACAAACACACACGCCTCCCCAGTTGGTCATAAACAGGCTTATCTCATGAAAATTGTACACTTTATGTACCATCGTATGCTTTTTGACCAGTGTTTTATTTCCTATAATGAGGTTAAGTGAGCCACGTGGACACAGAGGAGAGCTGAGCACCCAGCTGGGCCTGTGATGAACGCATTGCAAGGGGACAGCCACGCTCAGGCAATCTCATCACTGCCAATACTCCACTCCATTTTATGTCACCTTATCCAATCAGCTGTATCCCTTGGACAGCTTTTGGACATTTGTAAATGTCCGTAATTCAACTAAAATGCATTTGCATGCCTGTACCTTGTTAAATGAATCTAATTTATTATACACACAAAGAAACAGTGGTTGATTAGATAACAGTGATTTACACCAGTGAAATCTCACAGCATAAACAACCCAGCTGGGCCACAGGGATTAATGGTCTTCACAGCAGCTATTCTCCTTCCAGAATGTTCTGTGGATTCTACTTGAATCTATAAGTGTCATGCTATTAGTCTTTATAAAGCCCCGTTGTATTAACCTGAATTGACCTTTCATTACTTACGTGGGGTCTCAGCGCCGGCGGCGGCCTTTGCACCTGCATGGGGTGGCGGAGAGATGATGGATGTCCACATCAGGGTCGCCATTGGCGACAGTCAATACACCGCCCACTGCATGCCTTCATTACGGTACCAGAAAACAGACCAAAATTACAGACTGATGGGATTGGTCCCAGCACGTGCACAGTATGGGCTCTCCAGTGCTGACAGGCTAATGAATACAAATACTCTTTACAGATACGCACAAACGGGAGGGTGCTGATCTTTCTGCTCCGCTGGTGCAATACGCAATCTAAGTGTGAATTCTGTTCACTGGCGTTGGTCATTCTGTTCAATCAGATGAAGAAAGATTATACTTAACTTGCGGCAGCTCGTATAGAGTTCCCCGCCCCGTTGTCTTAAATTCAATCATTCATAGCTGTCCTCGTTAAAAGCAAAACCATTATTGAAGATGACAATATCAATTACTTTGAACCAACAGAAATATATTTGCCTTTTGGATATAGAGTTCAGAGAGGAATTTCACACTGTAGTGGAATCACAGATTGAATAAATTTCCTCCATTGCTGCCATTCTGGAAGTGCCCATGCATCCTCAGCCCCTTGTTTCATTTGCAGTTATTTACTTAACTGGATCAATAAATTAATGATACTAGATGAGGACACTTGACTGCCCATGGCAGGGAAAACTATTGATCATAAAAGCAATACTTCTCTATGAATTATATCCACACGCAGCACAGAACTCATCTTCAAATTGTCCTTCATTCAATATATCTAGATGATGATTAATGACTGACAAAGAAAATGCATGGATGGTTATTCAAATCAAATTCAGCGTAACTGATGTTTCAATTAACATACTAAAGAAAACACTCACATGAACGCACTGGAAAAACTCAGCGGATCCTTCTTTTGCTGAAAACAAATGTGAAAAAGAGAAATTAGTGGACTGTAATGCTGCGCACACAGAATGAAGAGAGACAAGAGAGGGGTCCAAAGAGACAGCAAAAGACACACATAGAGAAGAGGAAGAAAGGAAGATGCTGAGAGACAGAGAGAGAGGCTACATGACTGCATCTTTAGACTCTTTATTCAGTTGTTTCATGCAGGTATCATGAATCACAATTTGAAGGACGGGTATTAAATGCAAACAGTACTAAAGCTGCTTAAGGACTCTAAGAATCAATAGCATTCATGTTTGTTTTGCTCAGAGAGGCATGACATAAATTGCTGCCAGAAGCTAAACTCCAAAAGTCCTGTGCTCTCCTTATCTCCTCAATCCTCAGTGGACAGCACTGGAGCGCTTGAATACAGCATGAAAATATAAGGATAACAACCAATAAATGCTATGACGTAACAAACTAGCATAAAAAGTGCAATAATTTTTGGATCATTCAGAATGTGCTATCCAACTTCAGCACACTTTTTATGATCCTACATAATTTATAAGTCTGAATTTCAAAAACAAAGCTATTGAAGCACATACAAGAAAACCCAAGCTTTCCCTTTCAATGTATGTGTGTTTTAAATCAGAGCCATGGCCCCATGGGAACACAGTTGCATAAACAGCTGGTATACATTACAGGAGGTATTCTGGTGGTTGTTAACAGTAAGAGTTTTTACACTTTAGATTTTTCACACTTTTTCAAAGTGTCAGCAAGGAATTTATTTCACCAGTTTTAACAGCCTACTGCCAACAAGTTTCGGTCATCAAGCTAGTCTTCGAAATCCTATGAGAATGAAAGGTAGCCGTTTCAGGGCTGTTTAATCATAGCAATAAATGTAGGTTGCTACATATATCCTTGCTAAATTTAGTATAATCCTGCCTCCAAATAAACAAGCTAATTAAGCTAAAAAAGCAGTGACCTAGGTACATCAAAAGTTTAACACACCTTCAGAGCACCTTAGAAAGTTGTTTCAGCACAGTGTGAGCTCCTTCATAAGAAATATGGCCATTAAAAAGAAATGGGAGTGTTGAGCCTACAAAAAAGCTGACAGGTTTTTACCAGTGGACTCTTTGTACTACTGTAGAATTTTATGAGTCCATTACACCTGCAAGTGCACTGATGACACTCACATTCCTTCAACTTTCCCACATCCAACATCAAGAGGAATGAGCCTGTAAAATCGGATGCACTGTCCTGAAGGCAAAATATTGAATTTCTGTCTCACTGAAAATGTGTGCTTGGTGATTTAAAACCATTCTTCCAGTCGCAAGTCTCATCGTATAGAAATGTCCCCTCCCAACGAAGCACAATTATTTAAACTGAGGAAACAGTCATTACTGGGGCTTTTGTAAGCAGTCACATTTTTATCACTCTTTAATATTGAGGTTATGAGGTGAAGGGGGGACTGAGAAGGGAATACCAGGTTCCACTGTGTGCCACTGACTGGATAAGCAGGGCTATGTGACAATACATTTTTTTACATTCATAAAAATTCAGACAATCTAATCAGAGAGGGGAAATGAAAGCTTCAGGGATAGCCCAGAGGGAGATGTGCGACTGAGATACTGAAGCTTCATTAAGCCATCAGTGTTGTGTCCACAGAAACCACAGCAACTAGTAATGGATTCCCGGCTGTTTCCATGCAGGAGGCACAGCTGCAGAAAGGGCAGAGGTTTATCTCGCCTGCAGATTCATTAACGTTACAGGCCGGGATTTATTAACTGGCATCGCGTTATTAAACAGCACAACACAAACAACAGGTGGAGAATATCAGGCAGGGAAAGGGTGAGCCCTTGATGGAGATGAAGATCTCATTGCATTAATGCTGTGACGAAACAGGCATAAGAATGTTCTTCCTCCACTACCATTAGTGATAGATTGTACATAAAAAGATAAGGACATTCAATAAGACAGAATTGGTATTGTCCTACTATGGATAATATGGCTTAAAGCTGGGCAGGGTTCTTCAGGTTATGGAAGCATTTTGTGTTTCCCAAAATACCCCAGGCATCTCGAAGTTGCTGCAGTTATCAGTGAGAGATATACCTCTCGGCCAGTTGGCAGTAGCTCTCTTCTACTGCATCATGTGGACTATAAGGTATAAAATAGTAACTTGCTTGCAGGTGAGTGCACTGGAGGAGTGCAGCTATCCTGATGTATGGGTGTGGTATTGAGCCCCCATGGCAGGGAACCTCACTTTACCACTGAAGAGTACATAAAAGCTTGATATAAACTGACACATTATCTTGCTGGCAGAAATATTTTTGTTTCATATACAATATCATCTGTTGACTTCAGCTATCATTTTTAGAGAAGCAGAAAAATAGCACTGTCTTACATTTGTTACTAATACAAGACAAAGCAGGCTATTATTTTATTGATCGCGGGTGCTGGTTCTACCTCCCTGCTGCAAAACTCGCGTGAATCCCACGTCAAACATGGCCATCATCCGTGTTCTGGCAGTGAGGATGGAAGGAGGGAGGGCTGGAAGGGGGGGATGAAAACAGCATTTACAAACTCAGCAGGGACTGAAGCAATCTGGTGAGATTATATATGCATGCTTTTACGTTAATTTGATAATGAGCTCATTAGGACACTGTTTGCTGCAGTGTAGCTACACACAGGCAGTTTGTCTGATGGAACTCTCATGTTGCTGACATTCCTTAAATGTTATGGAAAACACATTAGCTAGAAAAAGACACACAGTGGAAGCATGCTGTTGCATGAACCATGAAACCAGGTCACTATTTTAACATTTTATGCACGTGTTTTTGCACATAAATTGGTGAATTTAACTAATTATCTTAAGGCTGTATATCACAGCACTGCCAGCCCTGTGATACTGTTCAGTCAGGCTAGTACAAAAGCGAGTAAACAGTGCTGTAAGTGCCACATACATTGCAACATTATTACCTAGAAGGCAAAAACATGTGCATTCCCTCAGTACTTTCATACCAATGCTTAGCTATAAAACAAACTAACAAGTCCCAAAGGGCTTTTTTGTGCAACAAAAGTAAATAAATAAAAAAATAAATAATAAATGTGTTTTAAAAATTCCACTGCAGCTTTAAATGGCTGTTTATTGCATTCAAGGTAGTTTACTGTCAAACAGAGGATAGCTACCTTAACAACCCTACCCTACCACCCCCAACTCTGCACTACTAATATTTAGGACAGAAACCCATGGGTGCAGAATACACAGTATATCAGTGACCATCTTGGCATTGTGTCTGCAGAATATTACGTCATATTTCAACTGACAATGATTGTAAATGTCAGTCAACAACAATGATGAATTCACAATTATTAATGAATGAGACCATAGTACATAATACATATAAATTGTGAAATGCCGTGGCTTGCCAGAGAGTTCATTCACACCCAGCTTCCCATGGATAGAGAGACCATCAATGAAAGGTAACATGCAGAACACGAGTAGGAATTTATGGCATTTTCATTATGGCATTACAGCATTTTCAGGTCTCCCATGACTGGGTCTTTCCCCACTTAAATAATTGCAGATACAAAATCCTGCTTTGGTTAGCTCGCTCGCTCACTCGCTCGCTCGCACTCTCTCTCTTCTATCTATCTATCTATCTATCTATCTCTCAGATATTTAAAGCAACTTCCAGTTGTGTGTTTTTCCCTGTCATGAGGCCACTCAGCCTTGATCAATTGCTAGTAAACTTCATTACCTGCTGAAAGAACTCTTCATGGCTGGTGGATTGGTTTGGACAGGGTTCAGCAAAACCAATAACCATGTACTCTACACAGAGGCTGTATGTGCACTCAGCCTGGAGGAGACCTACAGCACAGAGAAGATAGCATTAGGTGTCCAATATTGTAACATGCTACTCCCTCCACTAGCAACAAACAAACTACTGTTCTAGCTTGCCTTCTATAAAAAGAAAACCCAGTTTTAGCAGGAAAATGGTCCCTGCTGTGAACGTAAAAAGATGACCTCGGTCACATCCAGCCACATTTCATTTAGCATCCACCGACTGCGAAAGCAGACCGCACTGCAAAATGAACAGATAATGCGATACCTCAGTGCCCCCCTCCCCCCACATAAGACCTCCAACACCATGGCCTCAGTGAAGAATGGTGGATATCGCACCCCACCCCACCACCACCAGCACCCATAACATCAGCTGGAAGTTTTTGCATGTGTCCTAATGAGCTGGTTCAGGATGCCCCTGTCCATTTCCCAGACAGAGGCTCCCTGGGAAGGATTGCAGGGAACAGGTGGAGATGCAGAGCCCCATCTTTGCTGGCGAGGGGGGCGTGGCAGGGTGTGGGTCCCAGGCAACACTAGGGTCATCCTGTTTGACCATGACTTGCAGGAAAGGTCCGAGTCTGAGGGAACGTCATGTGACCATGAGTGTGGGCAGCACAACACCAAGTCTCAGGACTGTCAAACAAGTGAGAACTGAAAGAGGCCTCTGTTCTCCCATTCCCATCGAATTAATGAGTTTCAGGCACTCCAGAACACTCTACAGAGAGTGTACAGAGAGCAGGGGAAATGACGGAGGAAGAGACGTGCGGTGGGAAAGAGAGTGAAGAGAAAGGTTGATTGGGGCGGTCAAAGAGTGAATAACATTAATATTATATTCAACATGACAAGAGAGTCAAAAATGTAAATGTAATGTGTTATGACCTGTGTCAAGTGCTTCCATGCATGCTTGAACACTTAATTATTTCCTGAATCCATCCCACCCCCTCTAGACAATGATGTAAGTCAGTACTGTACTACCAGCTGGAGGCTGTTTTAACAGTGAATAGAGAAAACACTTTCTTGAGAAAAAATTTTGTTCACATTGCTTTCTAACAGTCAGCAAACAAGAATAAAAAATTGATAAGCAAATGTCTCGGAGTGCATACTGCTGAACATACTGCTCCTCCCCCAGCTGTAGTGTTGGGCTCTTAAGCAGCACAGCTCTATGAGGCTAACTTTCAAAGTCACAGCGATAGGGGTAAATACCTTCACACGTCGCACAAATGTATCATTTTCAGGTGTCCCTGGAACATCAGATCAGTTTAGGATGATTAACAATGTGATTTGTCAACCGTAGCCTGTGTGAATGATGCAGTTGAGGAAGCAAGATGATTTATCTGCTTTGCACTTTGTAACTGCACATTTGTATTCGTGTCTTCTGTGAAAATATCTGATAGGGAAATCTGTCAGATGACAGGACCACAGGAAACAAGGACAAAGCTCCAGACTGTTATGGTGTGGTGCAGGTTTAGAAATTTGATGGGAAGCATACAGATCGGATCAACGTAGTGCCTTCCCTCCAACCATGAGCAAGGACACACCATACCTTTATCAAAATGCTGCTGATATATGAAGCGCATTTGTACATTCTGCAGTTGTGCAGAAGCCAAAATGTATGAGCCAGTAAACATTTTACTTCACTTATTTGAAAACTGGGAGGATGTATTATGTAATGAAGGAAGAAGTCCACTTGAAAACTATGGTTTGTATTAAAATATTTAAAAGGTCGGCACTACAATATACAATAATATTATTGTATATTGTAGGGCCAATGTTATAATATTATTATCGGCTGCCAATTAAGGCCTTGAGAACAAGGTGTATTGATTCTTTAGACAATCAAGTCATTGGGCTATTTTGTTAATGGCTCCTCTTATCAATATAGCATCAGAACCTAACCTACTCTTTAACGATTAGTCTGGAAAGCACAGATGTGATGACAAGGTTAGTGTGACCTTCTCTACGAGTTTCTCTGGAGATCTATAATTCTCCTGTGCTCCTTTGATACATTTGACAGTTGTGGGCTTGCAGAGCTGAGACAAATTTGTCTTGGGGCTGATAGTTCTGTTTCAGGTATGAGAGAAAAACTTATTCGTCATTTCCACTCATGGGCTTTGATTTGGCCCAAAGGATTTCCACTCATTACTGCATACAGAAGTCATGTGACCAACCAACAGAAGTTTATGGGTTGAGTCACACTACCCTGGCCAGGGGGGAGCACTTCCTGGTCTGTGTTCACTTGGCCTAGCATCACAAAAGGCTGACTTAAACATAATCCCAGACATAGAGGCTTTCGAGTACATTTACAAGCATGGAAGCATTCATATAATGTAAGAAACCAGAGACAGCAACAGAACAATGATTGACATTGCTGCTAGATTTCTGTTGATTAAGTTATTCCAACATTCAAAAGAATATGAGACTCTCTTGTTGCCATCTCCACTGAGTGTCTTTGTCTGTGACCTCTATAGCTCTTCCCTTACTCCCTCTCCAACTGATGAGGCACCTGCCCCGTGTCCTGAGGCACTCCTGAGCCTACCGCTGTTTCAGCAGAGGTAGAAAATCCAGCTTCAGAAAGCAAAAGTCCTCCCCAGTATTTTGTTCCAATCACCTGGATTTGCTAATTAGTGCAATTCTTCAGCCAGGAGGTAGAACTAATTAGTGAAATCAGCTGAGTTAATTGTTGGAAGAAACGCATGGCAGGAGATTTAATTTCTGACCCCTGGGCTTTTCATATCTGTGTTTCAGCAGGGCTACACTGTGAGGGATATTGTAACAAAGTCTTTGTAAAATGCACTGAATAAATGCAATTTAATTTGATGATTTGACTTGAATGAGGGTAGCAGGACTTAAGGCATGCCTGACTATGCAGCATCGCGCACCGAAACACCACTCCCTGCCTGACCCAACAGACCTCTCAGCAGTGTTCTCAAACAGAGCATCTGCTTTGTGAGTAGTTTCATTGTCCCTTTGGTCCAGGACAATTGACAGTCATCTTCTTTTTTTTGCCCTGCACAGCAGAGCGTGTTATTTACTGGCAGTGTCTACTCGCCGAGAGCCTCCACAGGCACCACCAATAATGACCAGACTGTGTCATTATGTGGCTGCTGCATTAGTGTCAGAAGGAGAATGCACATAAAATCATTTGAAAGTGCAGGGCATTATGGCCAAAGTGTCACCGCTCTGCCCAGACAGCAGAGGGTTTACGGATGTGTGATGACCATTCTCAAAATTGTGTAGCTATTCTAACTCACTTGGTTCAAGCGCACATTAAGCTTACTCAGAATTTCACTAATGATATTACACTCAATAAATCCAGAACAATCTTTTTTTGTTCCAAAAACCCATTCATAGCATCACAAACACACTATATATATATATATATATATATAAGGATATATATATATATATATATATATATATATATATATATATCTTCAATCATTTGGAATAATCTAGCACCTGCAACTGAAAAGAATGTTACTGTTTTCAATTTAAATGAAAAATTCCACAGACATAAGATAAGAACATACCCTGTTTAATGAGCACACCACCCTGCGGCAGCCAGAGACCAGGGCAAGGTGACCGGTGGGCTGCAATCGCTTATACTGCAGTGCACGGAACAACGTGCTGTGGCTGCAAATGAAACAGAGGGATACAATGCAGAATTTACTGTGGCATTTTTACCAGACAGGGCCTGGACATTCTGCTGTGTTGGGCTGAAATACAACTATGACCATTTTTGTTGTTGTTTCATTTCCGTGAGGTAAACTGTAAAACAAACTGATCTCTCAATTGTCAGGCCGATTTTGAAATAAAGCCAAAAAAAACTCAATTGAAAATACGATCTGTCATTACACCTGTGTAGGACTAAGGTTTGAGCACGAGGTAATGGCTAGACATTACTCTTCCTAATGTTGGTGTTGACAGACAGGTTGTTGAATCAACAGATTTTAAAAGAAGTGAGAATACATGTGCAGACAAGGATGTGAGAGAAATGTCACCTTTGTCCAGATCTTTCAGAGGTTGAAAACAGCCATTTTAACTGCACAGTGATGCTCAAGCAATGTTCCACACGCAGTAAAACAATGCCATTAAGCAGTAGGGAGCCTGTATTCATTCTGATTGAACAAATAAATATTTATAATGAAACCTATTTACAAACTCTACCTAAGTCACATCACTGGCTGCAAACTGATAAGCATTATTTCATCATCTGTTCAGGTAAAAAAAAAAAAAAAGCACATTAAGCTGGCATCCCATCTTTTTTATACCAAGTTTAAATGGTAAAAGGTACCCACTGTCTGTTAAATGGTCAGCATATGATTGCTGTCTTTATAGTGAGTTTAATGTCTTATAATAGTTTAAAGTCTGAGCAGTGACATTATAAAACCGATGAAGAGATGAAACAGGAAATTCACTGACCTGAAAAGGACAGCCTTCCCTCACCTCCATCCACTGCTCTTTGTGCATTTATGCAGTGCTCAGTGTGCTCTTTTATCACTGCTGGCTACTTCCATAGATGGACAAAGTGATCCAGAACTCTTGGGTGATCCTTTATTAGAACCAAAACCCCAGGGCAGCCAACGTCTCTTCTTTCATTCTGTCCGTTTAACGGAGAACCGCAACACTGGGGGAGCAGACAGATTAGAAACCCATTAGCCTAATCATACGTAATGGCTTTCAACGAGTCTGTAAATGGGGTGTAACAAGCGTTCACTTTGCATCGTGGCTCATCGTAAAGGAGCTCGTTAAGATCAGTCCGTGGAGAGACACCTAAAAGTTGCCTCTTGCTCAAGGGGAACCATTGCAGTATGAGCCTTGGTATCAGTGGCAGCCACTGTTAGGTTACGCCCCTTTGATGCCCAAGCAAATCAGTGTTGCAATATCAGGAGTGACAAAAGCCAGGCGTATAAACCCAATGAACTATAAACACAAGATGACCATTATCTCCCCTACTGATAATGGCCCTTAACCTGTTGTATCACCAATGGCAGATAATTCCTCTTCACTAAATAATGTCTTCTTTGGCTGCACAATTTTTTGCTGCTCATGTATTAATTTATGCTGGTTACAACAAAAAGACAGCAGAGCGCCCATGTTTTTCCTAATATGTATCATTATTCTTGTGAAGAACACAAAGGGTCACATTAAATGCAAGTACACTGGTATGATCTGTTAATGGAAAGGGCCATTAATCATACAAAATGCTATATAGCTGTTATCAAACAGAAGCTTTTAGGTGACAGAGGGTTTGGTGAGTAAGGCAGCTGTCGAAAGGTTGCGGGTAGATTCCCAATTTCAGAAATGCTGTTGTATCTTTGAGTAGGTACATTAATATCTAACTGCAAGAACGGATGCTATACATCAGTACGTATGTATCACCCAGTTCATCATCATCAGTCATCATGGCCCACAGGAGAAACAATCAATATGTGAGAGTCATTTAATTACTTTTATCTGAAAAAGTGAAAATTTAAAAAAGCCATTCCCAATCTGTGGAACACACACAGACCCACACACAAACTAATAATCATGAGATGCTGATTGAGTCCCACACTCTTCGTTACCTCGCCTAGCCCTCTCGTTTTCCTGGTCTATCTTGCACTGGTGCCGTCAGCAGGTGCGCGTCAGCACTGGCAATCACTCAGAGCAATGTGCAGTGACAGTGACACACTGCAACGCCATTAACACAGCTAGGAGTCTCCCACCTGCTTCATTTCATTTAGGTCAGGCCAGCAGAGAGCAGGGACTGCAGGGAAACGGGAAGCCGCTGAAACTGAATTTCTCCTGCACCATCCAACAAGATGTTGATTGGTCCCAAAAAAGTCATAAATGCAGCTTTATTTTTTTTTTTACTTGATTTTAAAATAAGGAAGTGCCGGTGCAGGGATTGCTTTCTTAATTCAGACTCCCTCCCCACCTGGGCTATAATGATTACACTGTGAAATATGGAGAACCACCTTGTGTGTAATTTCTGCACTTAAGAGCTTGGCTCAAATCTACTGAAGGACTACATGCTCAGTCTCCTCAGGCAGAATAAACAGAAAGCAGCCATGAGCCGGGGACATATGAACTGATATCAGCAATAACAATGGCGTCACATCGCTCTGAGCTCCCACCATCCGAGCCGTAACGGAAGCACTTTCTGCACCCTTCTCTCACTAAAGGGATCACCGGGCACGTGATGCTGCCCTAACTGTGCCGTGATGGCTTTAATTCTGACTCCTACTGTGACTGTTCAGCTAAGAGGTTGCTGAAGGTGTGGTTATTTGTATGCCCCACAGACTAATGCAATTGCTGTGAATGTGCATTATGACTATGAAACACTGGATCCAGAGCACAGTTAAATACAGGTCCAAACATAAAGAAGAAATGCCAAATCTAGAGTAGCTAGAAGTTCAAGTGAAAACGGGTCAGGTTCAACAAGGCATATGAGATTCTTTTCAAATCAGTACATACTATGATAATTTCACAAAATTATAGTTATACCCATTTGGCTCTAAAGTGATGCATTATAAAATGTGCAATTTTCAGATAGATTACTATATTCTCAGATGTACTCTGTTTGTACTTATCTTTTTTCATTTAAATTCATTCATATATTAGTTGAAAGCAGATTTTTTTAAATATAAAAAAAACCTTTATTACAAGGTACAACACCTTACTACTTGTTTACCTGTCTTCTCTTTTACGTCTCCTTAATAACATACCTACTTTATAGGCTCACTGTTATAAAAACACCAGCCCATTATATCTACAATATTGTTCATTGCATCAATTATTCATCATAGAAAAATGTCACATAACATAGACTAGATCAATGACTATTTATCGATAAAACAAATCTAACTTGAAGAGATGCTGAGAAGTGGACAGTATGTGGAAAAACATAAGTGCATTTTACCCGTAGAACAACTATGGGTTCTTGACAAGCCACCATCCCCAAACACCCTAAAGGAGCATCCATAGAGGTAGGATTTACCCACTTACATTACATTACATTACATTACAGGCATTTAGCAGACACTCTTATCCAGAGCGACTTACACAACTTTTACATAGCATTTTACATTGCATTCATTTATACAGCTGGATATATACTGAAGCAATTTCGGTTAAGTATCCTGCTCAAGCATACAACGGAAGTGTCCTACCCGGGAATCGAACCTCTGACCTTTCGATTACAAGCCCAGTTCCTTACCCACTGTGGGTACACTCCGTCACTTATGAGCTGTGCCTGAGATCCCCATAGTGTTCGGTGTAGAGGAGGAGAATGTCAACTTTGTTATAAGATGCAGAAAGATTCAGAAGGATTACAACAGAAGAGAGGGAAGACACTAGCTAGGTGAAGCGCTCCACCTTAATGGAGAGCAGGGCAGTCTCCGTGGAATGGCCAACCCTGAAGCAAGAAGGTTATTCTGTGAAGGGAAGTGGCAGAGTTGGTTAGATAAAGCATGCTCCAGAGTTTTAGAAAGGGGGGAGTAGTGAGACCAGACATCAGTTCAGGACAGTAGAGCAGGCTTGTGAAGCTCAACATTATATCAATGTAACATGAAATTCAGCTAGATGATTACTTTTTAACACTTTTAGTATTGACTATCCTGCAGTCCTTCATAAACATAAAAAGCTTACTGTCAGCCGGTTATGAATCGATCAATTCCACAATTCCATTTTATTTCAGCAATAATCACATAATTTTGTTTAAACAATTCTAACAAAAGTGCATGCAATTGACATAAGAGATGACCTGATAAAAAAGCGTACGGATTTACAGAATAGAGGGATATACTAAACAATAGTCTTCAGAAATGTAATGAGGAAAATCTTTCATATTTTACTTTACTAGATGGAATCCATTTTACTAAGTTCAAAGCACAAACTTAATAAAGCTGACTTGAGAGAAGTAAAACAGGAGCAATTTAGTACATGTATCAAAGAGTCCAAATGACTTATTTTCATTCCACAAGTGACAAACACAGGGGCTCAGGAAACTCAGGTACCCATTTGTAGATATAGCAGAGGATGCTGAAAATTCTCAGGAAGTGTGAGGAGAGTTCAATGAGGACATAGTGAGGCTAAATGGACAGGACGGCCTGTACCTCCCAGGAGGAGCAGTGGTGTGAAAAACGATCCATGAGATGGAAGCACTCTTAGGAAGACAGGAAACAGGAAGTGTAATCTGAGGAGTGAGTGGTCAACTAATCAGAGAGGAAAATTCCATTCTTTAACACAGTGAAGAGAGTGGGAGGAGTCTTCTGCTACAGCCAATAGGAGCAATTCTGCTCTGTCCTTGAAAGTGACATTATCTTCTCTCTGACCTGTCTTTTTGGAGGTGAAACTGTAAAATTACATTACACACACGTATACCAACACAAGTATGTGCATTACATCGCATACACACATGCACAGACACATGCTCACAAACAAATACACATGCACACACATGGACATATGGATACACACATACAAACATGTATGCGCACACAGATCCATGTGCACAATCATGCCGATATGTAAATATATATGTATATATATGTGTGTGTATATATATATATATATATATATATATATACACACACACACACACACACACAGTAACCGCTTCATTACATCTTTAGTACACCTGCTCGTTAACATAAACAGCCTGCTCCACCAAACACAGGGTGTCTGCAGGTATCAGGAAGTTAAATTTAAGACTTTTTAAGACATTTTAAGGACCCGCGGACACCCTGCAAACAGCAAACAGCGAATCTCAATACATAAAGCATACAGACATGAGGAAAAGGTTTAGTCTATGTTTTAAAAGGACTTTGATTCATAAAAGGATCAGCTGATATGGCTGTAAAACATACATAAAATTAAAGCAGACAGTCTGCACTTTAACCTTATATTCAATTGTTGTATTTTAAATCCAATGTGCTGGAATACAGAGCCAAAACAACAATAATTGTGTCACTGTCCCAATACTTTTGCACTTCACTGTACACACATGTACACACGCACGCGCACACCAAGAGCCATTCCTCAAGCACAGCCCACACAGCTGTGTTCCCTGCCCTGCAAATGCCACAGAACAAAAAGAGGTTTAGGTTCAGGTCACCTGAAGAGGGGAAAAAACATGTGACAGGGTCACCATACAAGCCCTCTGCCCCTTCAGGAAGTACACTAAGGCCCCGCCCTTCATCGCCACCAATGACCCACCTTCCCTGCAGCAGGAAGAACACAGCACATATGCATGGACAAACATGATCTACTTTGGATGCAGCATTCCCAGTAGTGGCTTTTTCACAGATGGGTTCATGATAATCAGTCTTGAAATATTGAAGCTAATTTGAGCTCATTGTTCTATCAACATCTGACACCACCATGACGTTCATACACAACTACCTGTTACATGATGTACATGTGCAGGAACCCCAGACTTTTCACCAAGCAGCAATGCTGCCTTAAAGCCATTGTAGCAGCAACTGCTGCCTGCACGGAGCACTCTCTCTCAAATCTAGTTTAAGAGCAAATAGCCGAAAGGATTTATGCTTTCCAAAGCAGCAAGCTTCTCCTTATGAATGGTTACACCTCCAGCAATGATGCTTTCACAAGGATGTCGAGCCTTCTTCAAAATCGATCTCATGCACGAAAGACCTCTCCGTTTAGTAACAGTTGGCCAAACAACGCTGGCCATAATGCTACAATGTTTATAAGATTATCAGAACTGTCCCCTTAGCGCCCTGACTCTCTCTGCACCTTTGTCTTCAAAGCCACAGGCCTCCCTGAACAGAAACTCACCTCCACTTAACCCCACGTAATAAAATAAGCCCAATGAGACAGAGCTGGAACCCCCAGACCTGGGCTGCCACACAAAAGCCATTTTCACACAGATATGAAGTTATACCGTCATCTGTGCCTCAGTGAGGTGACTGCAGGCAGTCTCCACTTAGACACATCCACAGTAAACATATCCATCAAATGTTAAATGCAATACACAAATAATGGCTAGTGCACTCCAAAAGACTAGGAGCTCACATGTACCTGTGCCTATGGACTTCTCTATAGACTCTCACACATTTAGGCACAGCAAAGAGGATGGGAAGGAGGAAGAGAACGGTCGACGAGGGCCAGCTGAGCGTGAAGGTTAAACGAGGTGGGATAGCATGAATATTAGTCATCAGTTATCATCAGCTGTCACAGGAGACCAAATTCTCATTAAGCAGCCGAAAATGTGTTTCTTATTCCCTGTCCCAGCACACACACAGGAGCGCACACACACAGACACACACACAGACACACACACAGGAGCGCACACGCACATATGCTGATATACCAAAAATTAAAATTCTTTAATTCTATCAGCATGTAATTAGTTGGCAGATTATTCCTAGGGTTTCTGTAATTGCATCCATTTATTCAGCTTCTGGTGACCTTAGACCTTTGAGGACTTGGATAGCTGCAAATTGCAATTAATATGGGTGGGGGTGGACAAAGGAATTAATGACACAACTGTGCTCACATTCATGTCTATTAAGGTACCTGATCTACAGCGCATTTCCCCCCAAAATGATGAAGCATATCATTTTGTCTCATTAAAAAAGCACTGAGAGGGTTAAAGTGCATTCAGAGATGAAAATGATTGGTAATTTAGCTTGTAACAAATTAATATTTTTTTAATAATGACATTTTCAAATTAAAATCAACAATTTAAAAATGACTTTAAAATTAGTCAAAGGGAAGAGTTCAGCTAGGCATTGAGCACAAGACAGAAAAATGACTCCATTGCTTTTCAGATGGCACAGGCAAGGGCACTAGGGAATGGGTTTAAAATGCATGGTTCTATGGATCATCCCATCAACCTGCAATTCATAAACACTCAAACGAGAGCAACACAAAAGACACAGATAAACACGAAGGCTCACATGCACACATTTTCATCTGTTTAGACACACAGGCACACACAGTCACACTTAACAGCACATACATGCGTGACTGCACCCTCATACGTACTTAAGACGCACATACGCACTCACGCATTCACGCAAACACCAGCACACAGGACAGGGGGGGCAAACAGAAGAGTAACAATGGAGTTTCACTGCGGTTAAAAACTAAGGAAAGCACAGCCAGGCTCCGCATAAGACTTGGCTGTACACGCCTACTTTTCGCCTTCATTATGCAGTAATGCTAAAGTTTTCATTAATGCCTGGGGCACCTTCACCTTGTCCCACAACACGCATCCAAGCAACCATTTTAAATCTACATAAACAACCAGAACAAAGGCAGTACGCCACAGTGTAATGTCACGCTTCAGCTTTTTTGAAGAGCAGAACAGCAAATGTCATTCCACTCAAGGAGAAACATCAAGATCAATTCCAATTTGGCAGAAATGTCTAGTGAATAGAAAGACGTGTCTTTTGGGTCATTTTCCCCATCTCTGCAGAGGAACTCTTAACTGCTTTTATATCTAATTGCACATCTTTTAGTGCTGTTTCCTGTGAGGTACTGGGCCATTATCAGTAGAGCCACATTCACCATCTCCTCATTATTAAACCACTATCACACACAGGGGCTGTAATCTCATCAAAACGTAGTCACCCGACCACTCATAATTACAGGGGGAATGATGAACCAAATGAGAAAATGGCTCTTTCTTTAGTAAAATTAAAATGAAGGAGGGACATGAAACATCAACTTGACAATCAGTGGCTGCTTTCGAAAACATTAGAGGACAAGGATTTCTTGGCTTTCTTTTATATACTGCAATTACATCTCAGATACTTACAGATGGGGTTCAGGGCATTCTTGAAAGAGACATCAACTGGAGACAGTTCACTCAGTGTTATGAGCGTTCACTCTGCCCTCTACAGGAAAATCTGTGTAAGCACAGTTATTGAAATTTTGCAATGAACAGTCTCGCGTGAAAAACAGAGCCCCTAATTTCAATCAAAGGGAAAATGAAGTACACAGCAGAGCATGGAATGCACTGTATGTATGCACAAGGCTTTCTGGGTTCATTAACCACTTCATCTGTTGCAAAAATGCAGGCCAAATGCAATATCCAGTGTGTTACTCAAGCTAATCTTTATGCTCGTGCGAAGGGATGCAAAGCAACAACAACACAATGAAAGAAAAGCAAACAGGAGCTTCAATAATCAGATTCTCACCAATGAGAATTCAACAAAAGCCATTATTGTCCAAATGAAATTTAATACACAACACAGACCTTCTGAAAACACCAACAGGACAGGAATCAGGAAATTCCTTTCTTTCAAAAGATGGTTTTGTAAATCTTTCCTGAGTATGAAATGAATTGAAACACTACATCACACACTCCTGGCCTAGTGTCCCATACTGGCCCACACCATTACTAATATTCTGGGCCCTGGAAAATGCCTTACTGGCTTCAGAGGTCAGGTGCCTGATAACATAGGGACTGTGTCTGTCTGTCCCTGTGCATCTTTGTTACTGTGTAGGAGGCAGACTGACTCCCTATGCCTTCTCAGAAAATATCCCACAATTCTCCGGGAAGTGTGACAGTCAGGTGGTGTGTTTGTAGAAAGACAGCAGGTCGTCCAGGCTGTGTGGCTGGGGAGCGGCCTGAGGCTGGTCTGACTGCTGACTCTGTGCTGGCTGCTGGGACTGCTCTGAGCCGGTCCGCCAGGATGTAGCCCCGCCCTCCCGGGCCTGCGCCCCCGACCAGCGGAAGGCGAGTTTGTGTTTGCCCCCCTCCGTCCCCTGACTGTGACTCGGCCTCCTGTCATCGGAGAAGTATGCAGAAGGAGGGGCAAACTCCGCCTCCCGCTCATCCCGTCGCTTGCTGGTCCAATGGCCAAGAAGGAACTCTGAAACAGGAAGCAATGCTGTAGTCAGAACACAGCACTGCATTGGCACAATTCTACTTGGGTGAAAAGAGATCCCATAGATTTTCTTGTGAACACATAAGATCTAAAACAATGCCGCTACAGACTGTAGAACCACTATCCCTTAGATTCCCTCTAGTGATAAAATATGCAAGTCATAGAATCCAAAACCAGTTTATTCTGGTGAAGGCAATGAACAAACGGAATAGTGAATTTAGAGGAAAATAAAATGCACAGAGAATGAGAAAAGCTGTTCTGAGAGGCGAGACATCTGGCATTGCCCATGTCTCTGGAAATTACCTTTGCCCCTGTCCCACTCTCGGACATGTGGTACGCCCGGCCTTGTGTCCCTCCTTTCCTGGACCTCCACCACCACTTTCTTCAGAGCGGGAGCTGCAGGAGGTTCTTCTGCCGCTGGCAAGGGCCCGACCATGTCCTCCTCCTCTTCCTCCCCTGTCACGGAACAACAGAAATCAAGAACTGTCTCTGATCTGAACACAACACCCTCACACACCCATGCTGGATTTCCATGTGTTTATGCGAGTTTTAACCCTTCCTTTAGTTCTTAACACACTTTGAGTTCATGAGGAGAGAAAGACCAAATGTGCCCACAGTACAGGTGGCTGGATAGCATGGACTGCAACCACCTCTAACAATCATTTTTGCCACTGCAGCCCTTGTCTGAATAGCAGAATGTGGCACTTCTAAAAGCCAGGCTCACCTTGGTTCCCCTCAGCTGCCAGCTCTTCCTCTGTCCCATCCAACTTGGCACCCTTCATCTTCCTCTGCCGCACCTTGTTCAGCCTAGCCCGCAGGAGGGCCTTCCTCTTCTCCTTCAGCTTGTCTCTTTTGCTGCGCTGGTCGGTTGTCTGTAAGGAGCCATCACAACAGTGTGTTGAGCACCTGGACCTTACCTCCCACCTGCACAGGGCACCACCCCACCCACGTCCCGCACGCGAGCACGCCCTCTCCCCGGCTGAGCGAGCGACTCACCTGGTCTCTGAGCATGTCCAGCGTGTCCCGCTGCTTCTTACGCAGCGCTTCATCTTGAGCGAAGGCAAAGTAGCCCACGCCCAGGTCCCGAGCCTCTGAAACCCACACAGAGAGGCCCATTCAGAGCACCGACACAACAGCCACCTGAGACACACTGAGGCACATTCACAACTCCATAAGACACCTGAGACACACTGAGGCACATTCACAACTCCATAAGACACCTGAGACACACTGAGGCACATTCACAACTCCATAAGACACCTGAGACACACTGAGGCACATTCACAACTCCATAAGACACCTAAGACACCTGAGACACACTGAGGCACATTCACAACTCCATAAGACACCTGAGACACACTGAGGCACATTCACAACTTCATAAGACTCCTGAGACACACTGAGGCACATTCACAACTCCATAAGACACCTAAGACACCTGAGACACATTCACAACTTCATAAGACTCCTGAGACACACTGAGGCACATTCACAACTCCATAAGTCAAAACTGAGGCACACATGTTGAGAACATCATAAGCCGCGGAGGCTATTCAGCACATCAAGGCTCGTCACTGCCGATTCCTGAACACCCCAAGGTCTCAGCCTCTGCCAACTAACCTTGCAAGCTATTCAATGAATTAACAACTCTTGGTGTGGAAAACATACTATCATATACTAGTAAGAAACTTACCTTCATTTTACTCTTTTTTCCCCATTTTGAGCTATGCGCCCTTGTTCAGCTGATAGAACTCAAAAACACCAGCTTTGTACATCACCGTGTTTAAGGGCTACCAGACTAGAAAATGAACTTTGTGCAACAATGTGACAGCATAAACCATCCTACCTTGATCATAATACACAATTCAGGCCAATGAGCATCCGACATTACAACTTCTGCCTCCCTCCTCCTCTCACCTTTGTCTCGGATGTCCTCATAGTGCAGTGGCCCCACTGGCCTCTTCATCGCCTCCTCTTCCTCCCTCTCCCACTCCTGCCGCTGCAGTTCTCTACGCATGTCCTCCGACAGCAGAGTTTTCCCACCGGGTTCACTCCTGTATAGAAAGCAGGCATAACACATTCATCCCAGATAATGACTAGTATCATTCAACTCCATAAGCTGACTGCTGACTTTACTGCAGTAAGCTGTTCTAATTTGCTAGGGCTGTGTCAGGGAGGGTCAATAAAATGGTATATCCCAGGGTTTTGTTTTCTCCCCTGCTGTGTTTTGCTTTGGGTGCTGCTGTGTTTGTTTCAGTCTCCCCTACAGCTGTCGATGAGGAAGTCACGGCCCCGTTGGGATATGCGCTGACGTGGAGATGCACACCATTGCCTGGCAACCCTTTTCAGGAGATGCATGCAGTAGTGGAAGCCATTGACCATCTCCTAGAAACCGGACTGATATCAGGCAACCGAAGATACCCGTAACTGGGCATGCTGAGGACCGTCACCGAGTTTGTAACAAAACACAGCATCATCAAACTAGCCATGGATCAGGCCTTGCTTATTTAGCCAGCCAGCCTCATACATGTCTGACAACATGACACATAAATAACTGCTGTTTTTCATTACCTTCTCTTCCTGCACCAGAACCAAGCTAATAGTGTGTGAAGTATAATGACTGGAGACATGTGGATGGAGCATCCTCTGTAATTTGGCCAGCTTTCTCTCATCACCTCTTGCCATGAAGGTCCAGGTCCATCTTCTGAAACTGTGGCAGATCCTTCTTCATGCACTTACGCGAGCGTCCCAGGGCATCCACGTAATCCACCCTGAGGGGACACAAGCGAAGCGTCAAGAGAGAGTGAGAGAGCTGCAGGCTAGAAGGCAACAGGGTGACATTCAAATAAACTCTTGTTGCGCAAATACACACACCATTCCTCATCAGGGTTCTGGGGGGGAGGGATGGGTGTCAGCTCTTCAGAACCCTCCCCACCCTCCCTTGCTACTCCTGGTCTCTCACTCTGGGCCTGCAGCTCCCTCTTCTGGTCTATGATCTTCTGTGTGAAATCCACCAGGTACAGGCTGTCTGATTCCTCATCTGACAAAAACAATAGAAATCAAATACATCAAACTATTATGAAATAAAAACAAATACCCCCAAAAGCACTAAGACAGAGATTCCTCCACCATTGAAACCCCATTGTTTAGGCTACTTAAAAATCAGGAGGTTGAGGTAAAGTGTATAATTTTCTTTGGGAGGAATTGTTATAAAACCTCCCCTCCCATAAACACTTACAGTAACTGGACTAGATGGGTGTCACTCACAAAAAACGGAATTACAGAAGGTCTGAAAGGGCTGAAAATATAGCAACTACATGACAACAGATTAAGTTGCAAATCTCATTATACTTTCTCTCTAATTTGAGTGGACACTCTAAACATTATATTTTCACGTCAACACAACACTATTACCAGACAGCGAACATGATACCTGGGAAATCTCCTTTAGTCATCTGCTCATACAGCTTGGCTTTCTCTTCAAGCTTACGTCTGCAACGAAAAAGTCAACATGCAAACCCAAAATGAAAAAAATTAATAAAATAAGTCATGGTCATACCGATGGCACACAGCTCAACACCCAGTTTGCACTATGGATGGTTTGGCAGCTTAATAGTAATGGGTCGTAATTTCTACACAATCTCCGAATCCGAGTTAACTGGCAGACATCTGGCCAACACCACGTTAATGGTCAATATGTAACTACACACCTCGAGTTGTCAAGGGTATTTTCCTCTTCTTTTGCCTCTTCTACATCCTTCTGTGACCGGGCCGACACGCCCTCATTCTGCTTCTCCCATACGTTCGGCTTCTGTAGGGCTCAACCATAGACCACCAGCACACCACCATGAAGCAAGCCTGCCCACTAGCAGGCCGAACACGGAATTGTAGCCGGCTAACTAGTACGCCAGCTAATTGTTGTACTATTCAAATGACAGATAACTTAAGTTAGGTGAAATAATCAACGTTACGCAACGTTCACTAGTCACTGGGATATGTTACGTACCTTGAATTTAGACTTTGGTTTCGCAGGAACCCCAGCGTCAGAAGCTAATTTTTCTTGCTTGAACTGCTCTTGCTTTCTGTAGAGTTCAGCTTTGAGATCAACCAGCTTTGGATCAAAACAAGATTATATTAGCTAGAAACAAGTTACATTCGCTAGCTAGCATAGTTAGGCAAGTAGCATGCTTAACAGGCTCATAAAACGCTTTATTTATTGATCCATTAAATAAGCTATGTAGCAATAAAGTTAAAAAAAAACTCACGGATGCAGCTGTTACATCATATTGCTTTTTCCTTTTATCCATTTTGAAGATGTGTGAGAAACATACAACAATAATTTCCAGCTAAAACATTTCTGCCATTTTTCTTCTTCTTCTTCGATGGATGCGTGAAGGTGCATTACCGCCACCTACTGTTGTGGAGTGTGGAGCAAATGAGACCAGCATAGAAACTGTACAACAGCCCTGTAAACCCCACTTAAATACGCCGCCTCCCCTCTTCAATTGTCCTTTCATTAACACATTTCCACATACACCACTATTGCATATAACACTTTGAAATGTTGCCAGGAAAACAGTTTCCGGTATCAGGTTTGATTCCTGAGGACACTGCGTTAAGCAAGGTACTTAACCTGCATTGCTTCAGTATACATATCTAGTTGTACAAACGTATGCAATTTAAATATGTAAAAAGTTGCGTAAGTCGCTCTAGATAAGAGTGTCTGCTAAATGAATGTAATGTAAAGAAAAAGCATCTATTGAGCAGTCAATAAAAATAAACATCAGCTGTTTTTTTAAACAGAATTGAAAATTCAAGTGGAATTGAATATTATGGTCAGATGAGACCAAAACGGAGCTTTTAGGTTCGTTGAAAAGAACATCATACCTATGGTGTAATACGGTGGAGGACCTTTGATGTCCTGGGGCCCTCGTTAAGGTCAATGAAATTATGAACTCCAGCAAGTACCAAGCTATTTTGGCCTAAAAGATGGTTACCTCGCGGGTTAACAAACCAACCTGTTTTGCAAGTATCATCTGTCTTCAGACTTGAACTCAGTTTAAAATTTGTTTCAAGTAAACAGGTCAGTTTGCAAGTGCAGACAAAAGGATTGGAAGGATCTTGAAAGATAGAGAAATGGGCAAATATTTACTACTTAAAAAATAACTAACTGGCAGGCATAAACATGGCTTGAGAACTAGCCTATTTCATGAATGTATCTCACCACAGAAATAACAATAATTTCTCCATGTTCCATCAGCCAGCGGACTTAAAAGCCATGTGCAGGACATTGCATACACAGCTACAGGCCTTGCAAAATCAGTCTGACACAATCCAGACCCCTTCAGAGCAAGGAGCCACTTTTACAATTACATTCGTTCAAACCAAATTTGGTTATTCAAGAATGATCTTAAACCCTGGCTGTCCATAGGCTATTGTCATGTAGGATAATTTAGTGATGACTTTGTTAACAAGATTTAAAATCCATTATTCTCCCTCTTACATTTATTTGAATTAAATCAAAATGATCCATTAGGTCCTGGAAATTGACTGCAGAGCCTAATCTTTTTCAAATATAAAAGGAACATGCCAAGATCACTCGGTCTCTGTGTTACGTCAGCCACATTTTACTCATCTTCTTTCTCTCATGTTGAATTAAGTTATGGAGATTCAGGTACTGGTTGAGAATAGGCAATATTATTTCACACAGTAAAGGATATCCTTCAGTTGAACAGATGAATACTGATGAACATGAGGAGAGACTGATCTATTAGCAAGTCAATCTCTATATGTTGTGATGCGGTACATGCCTGCAGAATGTAGAGACTACATACACAAGTTGGTATGAAGCACTAGTTGAGATATATATATCTAGGTTTGAAGCAGAAAGAACAGAACAGATGATTATGTGTCATGTACATGCTTCCTGTGTACATGCTTAAAGGAGCCCATGCAACTGCCCCAATTAATAACTTTTATTTACATTATATAATTATATAACAACATTATTAAAGTGCACATTCTCAGCTTTTATTTAAGGGTATTTTACATACAGTTTGGTTTCAACATGTAGAAATTACAGCACTTTTTATAAACAGCCCCCCCATTTCAGAGTGTCATAAAGTTTGGGACAAATGCCTGGTGTTTCAGATTGCATCCATAGTATAGGCATAAGTGAGCTTTCAGTATCTAGTTTTGATTCAGGCCTTCTGATTGCCTTTGGGGTCTGTTATTGCCATTTGTCAACATGAAGACCAGAGTTGTGCCAATGAAAGTCAAGGAAGCTATGAGGCTGAGAAATAAGGGAGAAAAAAAAACCATCAGCGACATAGACCGAACCTTAGGCTAACCACAACCAACTGTTTGGAACATCACTAAGAAAGTGAGCACTGGTGTGCTCAAAAATCCCAGAGGCCACACCAAAGTTGGACAAAAAGCTGAGTTTTGATGTTCTTGATTCATAAACATGTCAAAAAGTCATGGCCAAACACAAAAATAGCCATAACTTACCAACTGCCTGTCCAATCCTCATGAAACCTTTGCTTATTTGTCCATGTTGTCAGTGTTCCATGTTTTCTATTTTTTGATGCTGATGTATTTTAAAGCTATATGTATTTATTCATCTTCTTTAAAAATGAAGAATATATTCTCTACAGGTCTCTTTTTATTTACATATGTACAACACTTATGTGCATTACCTACTACTGCACTCATTTAAGAAAGAATCTTGAGGGCAATTACCCAATGAACACAGGGAGCAGCATAGCTTTCATTTTACATGAGGTTGGGCAACTTGATTTCTGTCATCCAACAAAGTGGATCGTGTATGTGTGTGTAGGGGGGGTTCCTTCAAAAGGTCAGGGGCCATGCTCCCACACACCATACATTTTACAGCAGTCATTGGCTTATTAACAACCCAGTTGACTTAATATCCATTGATTGTCTGCACAAGATCTGGAAAGAAGGGGAATAGCGAGTTAGCAAGGTTCCCACTCAAAGCAGATGTATATTTTCCACGACTATGAGGTTTTAAGAGTGAATGGATGATTTTACAATTACTTTTTAGCTGCAAACATCAAGCCTACTTTGCAAGATAGATACACATTATCAGCCAATTACTTTACATTATTACAAACTTCATTCTCTAGTGACTGATGTTTGGTAGCAGAATTAATGTACAAGCCAATGAAGGTGGATACATGTCATGCTCTGTATATGTTTATATCTGAGCAATGCTCCCATTTTTAAGAGCAGTATTTTAGCACTTCCCATTGCTTTTCCATAACTTGCTATGATTAACATATTTTCAAGGACAGTGAGAACCCTGAGAAGAGGCAGCTAACCTTATTGCCAAAAATGCTCCATACATGGACAAAGTGTAAATATAAACAATGCTATTTCACATTAAAAATAATCTGTGGCTGGCTAAATAATAAATGGTTTCATTTAAAAAATATGTTATTCATTGTTATGTTATTCAAAAAAGAAGCAAGACCTGTTTTTAATCTCCTGGAAAAAGAGAAATCTACTCTTCAGCTTTTGTAATGCCGTTTCATGTTTTCCATCACACCTCTGTCGTAGTAGCCACTTCTTTCTGAGCAGCTGGCCTTAGGTGTCCTTAAGCTTTGGATCAGCAGCAGTTTGTTTTACACAGCCGGATCTTGAGTGTTGATAGAAATCTGTATATGGATATCTTCCGTGTTTTGGTCCAGATTTAAATCTGCTGTGCTTCCCTCTCCTCCCGAAGCCGCTGCTCCACCTTGCGCGTGAGCCGCCTCAAATCCTTTAGCACGCTGGGGTGGTCCTCCAGGTCATCATGGAGACACCGGGCGATCTCCAGCTTCCTGTAGTCCGCTGGATTCACAAGGCGTCGCACCACCTGTAACGCCCGTTCCTTCAGGCTGAACACTAAGATGCACAGGGAGCAGAGGAGCCACCCACTCAAAACTCATCTTACATTTGGCAAGAATTATAATGCCAGTTTACATGGATAGGAGACTTTAAGGCACAACAAGTAATAATAGAGAAAATGTATTTAGATAACACCTTTGTAGTACCCATGGAAGCTATACACAAGCATGACAATAAAAGTCATACATTCATTGATGCAAAACAGTGAATTTTCTTTCTGGTGCCAACTGGGGTGGTTTGATGTAAAGTACAGGGCAAAACTTCAACGTGACAACTTACAGAGATGCTGACGAGAGTCTTATGCCATTAAAATATGGACAATTATAGACTTCGCCCAAAATACGCACAGGCGTTCCCACAATGTTTTTCCACTAAAACTCACTTATCGGCAATGGGTACCTCAGGGAAACTATACGTTTTATCAACGTATTGTTGCATCGACAATTAGTTATTTAATATAAGACCTTAAACAGTACTTGATGGCACATCCTATTTACTGAGCCTTTCCTCCGGTTCGGATCAAATTCGTGTTTCAAGAGAGCTGGTATACAGGATCCCCTATTGGAACTGAGTATCAACGTGGTCACATTTTTCGTGAACAAATCTGCATCGCATCTGCCCAGACCGTTAAGTAATCTGGACAGCATCCTGTTCACTGCACCGGAATCCATTTGACGTGTTCGATGTAAATCTCACTTTGTAGTAGAACGCAATAATGGGGCTAGCAAGCTGAAGAGGATCAACAACGTTACCTGGCAACGTGATGTTCACCAGCACAACTTGGGCATTTTCCATGGCTTTCGGAAGAAATACTTCTTTGCCATTCACCAACATAGGTTCGTCCATCTCTGCGTCTCGGAACAACCACGGGTGACCTTCAATAGAACAGGAGATGAATCAGGGTTTCGTGGTTTCGTAAAGCATGTTGACGAGCAAGCATTTCGTCATGAACATCTTGGCTACACTTACCCACGAAAGTCGCCATTCTTCGCCAAGCGCCTGGCTGTAACGTGCCATAAGACTGCGGCTCCCCTTTAAAATTAATCCAAATCAGATTAATTTCTCGGGGGCTTCTGTTGCAAAATACAACATGCGACGGTATCCTGCTGATCAGCGATCTAATCAGAGGTAGAAGCTGACCAGCTTGATCCGGGGCGTCCTGGGGCATGGCGTCTGAACTCTCTGTAAACTAAGTTAAACCGCGGATAAATAAAACGTACTGTGGATTTAAAAGTACCGTTTATAGAAATTGCACCTAGCGTTACGTGTTCACTAAAGCTGGATACTTAGGCATATGGCTTTTTTTCTTGAAATTACAACGCAAGACATTCTGGTCCAAACACTTGATTCTTGTTTGTTTATCGCTCGACAAATTTCCCTTGGAACCATGGGCTGTGACTGTTTCCGGTTTCGGCTATTTATTATTGCGTCATTTTATTTTTTATCTCCAGATCCCGCCTAGCCATATCAAAACGTCATTTTATTGGATAGCTTCACTGAACTGTATTGGCTAGCTTGCTTGCATGTCTCATCCTTTCTCGCTATTTTAAGAATAAAAACTAAATGTCCCAGAATCCCCTCTGTTAACATCAGTTGACTAGGGAAATGTTAAGACATTTGCAATGTCGCTGTCCAGCTAAAGACAGAATCAAACCATTTTATTACAGGTTTGTACATTGTAATTGTAGCACTCACAGCCTTGTTGCAAATATGTAATAATGCTAGCGAGATGAAGTGTGATTATTTATAGTAAACTAGAAACTTTTTACTGCCATCCAGTTACGGTCGTTTGGAGCATGACACGTTTTGCACGATGGTACTAGCTACTGAAATCGCGAATAAACCTGTAAGAGAAAACTATTGGAAAGATAATCAGATGTCCGATTAGCTAACCTGTCAGGTTTACTGGAAATGCAACTAGCTACTAGAAATGCAACTAGCAGAAAACCAGTTGTCTCGACACATTTCCACGTGTCATCTTGATATTTGGTGATTTTGTGTTGCAGTTATGTTTATTGTGAGATATGATGCACTTCCCTACACTGTCTGGTTTTATTGCAAGCTAATCCAAATGTTCGGGAGCAGTATGTCTAACTGTGTTCTCCCCACCAGATGTGGGGACGCATATTTGTGAACCCACGGGTGACTGGCAGAATTAATCTCCTTTGGAACTGCAGTTTCGTTACCATGCAGCTGAAAACGAAAGAGTTTCAGTCTTTGTTCACCGATGGGCTGAATAGCATAGCAGGTATGGATGTTTTCCTTAAATGAAGCCAGCATGCCAAATCAACGTGAAACGTTATGTCATCCACACTTTACACACCCAAAATAAAACCCAATACCCACAATAAAAAATGTAGTTGAAAAGGCTTTAAAAATGCCTTTAAAAGTGACATTTTGATTAAAACTACTTAATAACGGAGCACAGATATGACTTGTACATTTCGCGCGTCGAAGTTGAAGCAAACAGAGGGGTTATGTTTTGTGATTTTAGGATGCTTTACAATTTTAGGACAAAATATGAACAGGCTTTTCTGTCCTATGAGTTTTGTTAGAATAGCATAGCTAACTAAAGGACTACACGTTATTGCAATTCCCATGATACTGAACCTAGTCCTAGCTACTGTGACTGTATCAGGCAGCACTTTTGGAAGATGCATAATTGGCTACAGCTAGGAGGGCTTCAGCCAGCAAGATATTCCTCAGCCCATCCTACTCTAGTGGTTCCTGTGATCAGTTGAACCTGAAGTGCTGCATTGATCCATTAAGGGTTTAATAAAGCACTTCAGGTTTTTTTAAGTATGAGTGAGGGAAATCTTGAATGTACACACAAAATGCTTTCTCACACAGGGATGGAAGTGGCACTTGGTGCAGTTTGAGCTATTCTAGGTCTTACTTAAAGCAGGTTGGTTTAACTGCAGGGGAAGTCCTACAATGTGCTGACCTGAATGGCTCAAACTCTTGCATTGGGAGTGGCGTTTCCATCTGTGCAGCCCTGAACACCTTAAACGCTTTCACACCAGCTCTGTGTCTTTGTTGTGACTGATGTGTCTGATAACACAGAGCTTTTTGAGAAGAACCATTTTGAGCTGCGAATAGCAGGGGGCGCCGTGCGGGACCTCCTGTCAGGGAAGCGGCCGGATGACGTGGATTTCGCCACGACGGCCACACCCGATGAGATGAAGCGTATGTTCCAGGCAGCAGGGGTCCGGATGATCAATAACAAAGGAGAGAAGCATGGGACCATCACTGCTCGGGTGAGGAGCTGTCTTCAAAATGAGTGTGCCTTTATTGGCTACCATCAGAACTTTTCACAATGTTACTGTGACTTTAGACAAATTTTATGTAGCTATTGCTGCTTCTTGGCAATAGGTGTTTTCCCTTTATCAGACTTTAAAGTGGCTATTGCTTGTCTTACATTTTTCCCTCTAAAAGATCATCAAAGCTATGGATTTTTCTGTATGTTTCATGTTTCAGTTGTATCCGTATCAGTGCATCTATTTGTCAATGTAGATACACAATGAGAACTTTGAGGTGACTACACTGCGAGTGGACGTACAGACAGACGGACGGCACGCTGAGGTGGAGTTCACCACAGACTGGAAGCAAGACGCAGAGCGCAGGGACCTCACCATCAACTCCATGTTTTTTGGTATTCTACCTGTTCATAATGCCTAACGTATAAATTAGTTTTTGTACTAGTAGGTTTAATTTGTATGGCACTTTTCAGTATCTCAAAGCACTTTTTTTATAGTGAAAAGGCTCGATTTACCTGACACTAAATTGGGTAATTTAACATATGTACCGATTTATTTAATTATAGAAATAATACATATTAATAAGTATATTGCATTATTTACAAGTTCAAATATTTAACAATTGTCAGTCATCGACATTCATTTGAATTATTTCCAATGTGCAGTGGTAAATGAGAGCTTTTTGTGTTTGACTGAGCTTTTGTGTTGCCTTACTAGGTTTAGATGGGACCCTGTATGACTACTTTAATGGCTATGAAGACCTTAAGAATTGCAAGGTCCGGTTTGTTGGCAGCGCGGAACAGAGGATTCAGGAGGACTACTTGAGGATTCTAAGATACTTCAGGTAAGTAGGAATTGGTTCATTTAATTGCTGTATTCTGGACTGTGTAGAGTTCTGTATAAGCTGAAAAACATCTAAAATATGATCACTTTGCATTCCAGATTAAAAGGAAAACACAGGTAAAATGCAGAGGTAACTTCTTGATTATAACAGGGAGATTATGGTACTGTTTAATTACCAGGATGTTTTTTGGACCAAATTTGTGAGCTAACAATGGTTTGTTTATGTGTGCAGTGGAGTTGCTGCAATATTTATTGTCCCAGGTCTTTCACACATGCACACATATGCACACATGCATGCACACGCTTACTTCATGTATTCTTGCACTATTTATTACATTCTGTTTTTACTTTAATCCTAATTTTAAAAGCCCAGTCACATTGATGGGGCCTGCCCATCACCAGTCTTTTCTGAAAATTGAGGAGACTCTAGTGTACGCCCCCACTGAACTGTGTACAGCTGCTGCTTTCCAAGCTGCAGTCCACTACTGAGCTCCACCAGGATCTTGCTGACACCAATCTCTTGTTCCTGTCATTCCACAGGTTTTACGGAAGGGTGGCAGCAGAAGCCGGGGAACACGACGCTGAGACGCTGCAGGCCATCCGGGAGAACGCCCAGGGGCTAGCCGCCATCTCTGGAGAGCGCATCTGGGTGGAGCTGAAGAAGACACTGGTGGGAAACCACGCGGCGCATCTGGTGGAGATCATGTACAAGCTGGGTCTGGCTCAGTATATGGGTGAGCAGGACAAGAACGAGGGCGTCGAGGCGTTCACTGTCCTCCACTCTGCCTCTTCTCAGCTTTTCAGCTTAAAAAAAAGTATAATCGCATAAAATCACTTTCATCTGTATCTGGCTGTTTATTAATTTAATCAGAGCCAATGTCATCTTTGGACTACAGAACCAGTAGCATTAATCACAGCCACAATCACAGTTTTGCCCTGTTTGATAAAATTGAATCCCGCCCTGTAGTATTTAGAATGTGATTTCATCTTAGAGATGTATCCTTAATATTTCATGGTGAATAGCACTAAGAATAAAAAATGAAGAAAAATGCATGCTTGGCTTAATCTATATGGTATGCATGTATAATGTATGCAGCCTGTCCTTGACACTCTCCCACCCACCACCTGCTTGTGGTAAAATGGCTCAAACTGCTATGTAGCCAGTGTATAAGTCCCGTTTTGGGCATGCCTTTCAGGATTACCTGTGGAGGGGAATGTGGCAGAGCTGACGCGGGTGTGGCAGCAGTCACGCGGTTGGTCACCTAAGCCCATGACGCTCCTGTCGGCACTGTTCCGGTGCTCGGCGGAAGTGGACAAGTTGGACCTGCGGCTGAAGATCTCCAGGGAGGAGAAGAACCTGGGGCTCTTCCTGGTGAAGCACAGACGGGAGCTTGTCAAGTCCGCGGACGAGCCCGACAGCCTCAAGCCCTTCACAGATTTCATCATTGATGTAAGCAGCATCGTGTTTGATTCTTTTTTTACATTTTATTTCAAAGCCAGTTGCTGTTAACCCGTCCTATGCCTGCTAGCCAGCCACCTCCCAAATGGGATTTCCTGCTCTTAGAAATGAGGGGGAAGATGCTTGCATCTTAGGATGAGGTGACTTTCACAGTAGTCATTACTGAGCTTATATAATTTATCAAAATGAGCAGGGGGCTTAACTGTATTAAAAAGGAATTAGTAGTTATTTCTTTCATCATCGGTCTGCTTCTTATTATTATTGTTATTATTAACAGCGGTAATACTTTATCTGTCATCACAGTCAAGGGAGCCTGATGCCCAGAGTAAAATGTGTGAGCTGCTGAAGTACCAGGGTGAGGTGCGGCTGCTTGCGCAGTTGCAGAGGTGGGCCATCCCCCGCTTTCCTGTCAGTGGGCATGACCTGAGGAAGATGGGCATCTCCTCCGGCAAGGAGATTGGCGTCATCCTGCAGAACCTGAGGGACGTCTGGAAGAAGAGCCACTACCAAATGGGCAAAGACGAGCTACTGAATAGTGTGACCAGGTCATAGCTGGGGACCCAGAGGGGGTCATAGTCCCTATGTCTGAAAGCGATCAGAAACCTGGGCCCACCTCTGTGCCCTATGACTGCCTTCACCCAGTTTTTTTTCCACCTTTGGGAACCCTGAGGGGTGTATATAGAGGATTATTTATTGTCCCTAACAGTATTCATTACACCAGATTGCAGCCATTGTTCACACAGCTGTCCAAGCTGAGGCAAGAAGCAAATGTTGTCTCTCTAGGTTCTTGTAGCTTCAATGAACTTTTTTCAATTCCAATCAAATTACCTTTTAGGGGTGGTGAGCAAAATAGTGTTGTGGGTTTTGAAGCATACAGCAAGTCTGGCATCTAGTGTAGAGACAATGGGGTGGTTTGAAAAGGAAGAGACAGTCCTACACCAAACATATTTGATTCAGGGGGATGTGGGTGTATGTGAGATTTCACAACAACAAGTCTTCAGAATGTTTTCTTTTTTATGTTATCATAATGCACTTGTTCAAAAATGTACAGTGTACTGGCTTGCCACACTCACACTTGTGGGAAAACTTCAGGAATAAAAATATGGAATGCTTCTGCTGTATCCTCTAATTTTGTACACTTGGTGTTAATCATAATATACACTGTAATAACATTTTGATCATGACAAGTTATTTACTTGGTTCAGTGGTTTGAAGTTAAAACATACTATGTTAAAGCATTTTTATAAGGGCTGCTCCACAAGTCTTTACCTATATCAGAAATCAAACCAGAATGACAGCACACAACTCCTGTCTTCATCGGTTACCTGTTCATTTTAGAATTGATATTAAAATTCTCTTAAAAATGTCTCTTCATTGCCTAGCCCCCTACCTATCTCACTTGCTTTAAGGTGCCCTAACACGGCACTCAGACCCTGTGACAATAATCTCTTGTTTACATCAAGATACAAGACAGAAATCTTTGGCAGGGCATCATTTAGTGTCTAGGGCCCCGGCCTTAGTTTGCTAGAGTGTCTGAGGGCTGCTCAGTCCTTGGATGGCTTTAAGAAGGAACTCAAGACATACCTTTTTATCATTGCTTTTACTTGAGTTCTTACTGGTCTAGTTTTACTGATATTATTTATTGTATTACTTCTCTTTTTGTACTTCTTGCCTTAAAAAAATACATTTTAATGCTTTTAATTTTTTGTTTTTGTTATCTGTATTATCCATGACTCACGTTGTGCTGTATTACAGTCTATGAAATGTGCTATATAAAACAAAGGTAGATTGATCGTATGATAAGCTCTGCCCAACCTTTGGAAATGTAAGACGGCTGATGACAGTAAGAACTTGCGCATGAAGTAGTATTCAGTGTGTGGTGCTGAAGGATAGCTCCTCCCTGCTCCAGTGTTGCTGAAATATAAACCAGCATGCAATAGCTGCCCGATGTCTACAGAGGAACCTTTCTCTCGAGCACAGCCTGCTTCTGTAGAGGTCGGATACCCAAATCTGTAAATTCTGCTGGTCTTTTTTGCATAATTCTGGCGCGCGCGCGCACACACGCACACGGAAAGTTAAGTTAAAAGTCATGCTGCTGTCTTGAAATACATCTGTACAGCTCATCTAACGTTTTTCTCCCAAGGATAAACCACCTGTTTACATTTAAAAGAAAAAAGAACGGGGAAAGCTGCTACAACTTGGGAGAAATGACTTCATTCAATCCAAATATCAGTAACGTAACTCCAGAGATTGACGATGACCAGCCTCGAGATCACAACCTGGCGAAAGTTGAAATAGCCCTTCTAGGCATTATTTTCTTTAGTTCTGGCATCCTTAACTCCGCGCTTTTGTTTGTACTGTGGAAGAGAAGGAAACAGCTTTCCAGAATGCGCGTCTTCGTCTTTCACCTCTGCTTGGCGGATTTGGTGGTTGCGTTTTTCCAAGTGTGTCCGCAGCTCATGTGGGACATCACGGACCGGTTCATAGGACCCGACCTGTTGTGCCGGTTTGTGAAGTATATGCAAATAGTTGGCATGTTCTCGTCTACCTACATGATCGTGGTGATGACTATTGACCGCTATCAGGCCATCTGCAACCCCATGGTCACGTTCCAGAGAGGGCGAGCGCGCTTGAATATCCCTGTTTGCGTGGCTTGGGCTATATCGCTCGTCGGGAGCATTCCTCAGATCTTCATCTTTTCCCGGGTTCAAGTCGCTCCTGGTGTGTTTGACTGCTGGGCTGAATTCATAAAGCCTTGGGGACTAAAAACCTACGTGACATGGACGACACTAGTCATTTTTGTACTACCCGTTTTCACTTTGATTGTGTGCCAGGTGCGCATCTGCAGAGCCATACAGATAAACCTGTACACCAAGACACACCAGGAAGGGGAATCCGCGGTAACCAACGCACCTGCTTCCAGGGCCAGTAGCGTGGTGGGGGTGTCCAAAGCAAGAATAAAGACCGTGAAGATGACCGTGGTGATTGTGCTGGCGTACATAATCTGCTGGGCTCCGTTCTTCACGGTTCAGCTCTGGTCCGTATGGGACGCGAATGCACCCACTGAAAGTAAGATATTTTACCTGTTATTGTGCACCGAAAAAGGCTTCAAGCGCCAAGAGAAACTAAACATGTAAAGATATGATTTATGTTTTTATTTCATATGCTATGATCCTAACTTAAATTTAACGGACAATTCATGAAGTAGGCTATTCGACCAATTTAAGTGACATTTTATTAAAAAGGAACTATCGGCAAATATGTAGGCCATTTTTTAAATGACATTATTACTTTATTATTAGGTTACTATTAGTAGATGGTCTTTGTATTGGGTATAAGCTAATTAAAATATTAGGGACAAACTGTGAAACTTTGATTAAATTGCTTAACTGATCGTTTAATTTGTATTTAGACGCGACTTTCACCATCCTGATGCTTTTGGCCAGTCTGAACAGTTGCGCCAACCCCTGCATCTACCTGCTATTCAGCGGGCAACTGCCGAAGAGACTGGTGATGTTACTGTGCAGGAATCAGTCCAAGCTAAAACATTCCATTCCCGACGAAGGCACAATGGTCAGCTCTCTCTACACGAGCTTCAAGATCGCGTCGGAATCGAGATAAATTGTGCTGTGAGGCACGCTCTTTTTGCAAGCTCGCTCCTTCCATAAAGAGCTGCGGGAGTATGGTTTGAAACAGCACCACGACACTACTGTTAATCACAAGCAGGCACGTTCTCTATTTCCATTCATGAGTTGTACATCGAGGTCCATACGCAGGCGTAATGCTGTATGACGAATTATTATTATTATTATTATTATTATTGTTGTTGTTGTTGTTATTGTTGTTGTTGGCCACAAAGGACAGCATCGTTATCTGTGTAATTAATGTCGATCACGTTGCAAATATACCGATGCGTCCTGTGCAAAAGGCATGGCGGAGACGGTGATAGCCTCAAAGCTATCGACAAGGTCCAGGGCTGGTTGCGAATTTGTAAATAGCCTGATCTTCTCCGTGCAAAACATTGCCTTTGTTTAAGGCTATGTGTATGATAATATAGTGTTGTAATAATATAATTCGACTGTGGAATAAAGTTGGCTAAAGTGCAAACATGCTTCTATTAAAAGTACGTTTATTGCCTAAGAGTGCCTGACCTTGTCTTCAATTTTTCTTCACAGACCAGTGTTTCAGAAGCAGTACAGTACAACCTTTCATTCATTTGCAAACAGATGGTTATATCCAGTGTTGGGTGGATTATTTGGAAAATGTATTCTGGTACTCACTGATTACAAATTACAAGACTAAAAAGTAATTAATTACACACTCTGTTGAATAACTCAAAAGGTGTAATTGAATCTGATTACTTTTGGATTAGACCGACCAGTTTCATTAGCCAAGTAGGCCTATATTCTCAAAAATATGTTTACAAAATACATTCACTTGTATGTTTCTGACAAGACCGATTCATTTTTTTTCTTTGAATGTGAAGTACCTGTGTGTGCATGTGTAGTGTGTGGTGCTAACGTGTTCACATGATTTGCTTGTGTTTGAATGTGCATATTAGAGTGTGTACACTGTAAATCTAAAATGTAATCATGATATTTTAAAAAGATTGTGCATATTATACCTCATTTGAATACATAATCCAGATTTAATGTAATTCATTACTACCCAACACTGGCTGCATCCAAATAAAGAAATTGAATAATACACAAATATGAGGAGACATGCAGACACCAAGAAGCTAAGCCAATGGTTTGTTATGCAGATGACACACAACTCTACTTTTCTTTCCCCCCCTCGGCCACACAGATCAATGATAAGATCTCTTCCTGCCTGGCTGACATCTCCACTTGGATGGCCAGCCACCATCTGAAGCTCAACCTCAACAAAACTGAGCTGCTCTTCTTCCCGTACAAGACCTCCTTGCTTCGTGAACTCTCAATCACGGTTGATGGCACCACAGTGACTGCCTCTCACTCTGCAAAGAGCCTGGGGGTGGTCCTGGATGACCAGCTGGACCTCAAGGAGCACATCAAGGCAACATCACGGTCCTGCAGATTCCTCCTATACAACATCAGGAGGATTCGACCATACCTGACGACGCACTCCACCCAGCTGCTCGTCCAGGCTACGGTGACCTCTCGCCTTGATTATTGCAACTCTCTCCTTGCAAACCTGCCAGCTTGTGCCATACAGCCACTACAGATGATTCAGAATGCCGCTGCCCGACTCATCTACAACCTCCCCAAATTCTCCCACGTCACTCCCCTGCTGCGATCACTTCACTGGCTACCGGTCGCTGCCAGGATCCGATTCAAAGCCCTGACCCTTGCCTACACTGCCGCCAACAGGACAGCCCCTATCTACTTGCAGGACATGACTCAATTCTATGTGCCTGCTCGACCACTCCGCTCTGCGGCAGCAGGGCGTCTTGCAACCCCTCCCACCCGCCCAAAGGGATCACAGAGCTTCTCCACCCTAGCTCCCCAGTGGTGGAACGAACTCCCCGTCCCTCTCCGAACCTCCCCCTCACTATCCATCTTCCGCCGTGGCCTGAAGACTCATCTCTTCAGACTATACCTAGAATAACCACCACCACGCTGTGTGTATATATATATATATATTAAAAAAAAAAAAAAAAAAAAAAAAAAAAAAACCCTTTTTCCTGTCACTTGTTACATGTTGCCCCATCCCTGCACTTCTTGGTAAATTGTATTTGTCCTAATACTCTAGCTTATTCTTCTGCCTAGTTTGGCTTTGCAGATGTTAGACCAGGATAGTGTTCTTTGTTCTCGGCTAGAAATAGCTTTACAAAATAAGTAATTGTACCTTACTGAACCCGTGTTCAGCAGTTGTCTACGATCATGAAAATGCACTTTTGTACGTCGCTTTGGATAAAAGCGTCTGCTAAATGAATGTAATGTAATGTAATGTAATGTAATGGGTACTGTCTGACCAAGTTTTAAATGTAAAAATTCTCATGTAAGGAGGGGTCACAACTAATGCATGCTTTAGTAAACTTGGCCTAATTTACATAATCCCCACCCTGTTTTAGCATGTTTACTCCAGGTATACATTGCAAATGCATGAACACTTTAACTATTCATCACAATAAAAGTCAGAGAGAGACGTAATCCCCGCAAATGCATCTCAGTAGTGATGCTGACCCTTTCGGTAAATACAACGTAGATATTGCAAACTTGTAGGAACTGCTTTTGCGTCGGAAAAGCAGTCACAAGTCTTCAGTAAATCTGGTGAATAGAGTACCGCAGAACTAAATGAAAATGAAAATAAACTATATTGCTAATGAATCATAAATATTTACTTACATACAAATCCCTGTTTTGATTCAGCACCAGTGATCTAGTCTTGGGTATGTTTCTGACATGAAAAACGTACAAGTCAATAGGTTAGATGGCTAAATAACTGAGAGTATGAACAAATTGTGTTTAATTGGTCATGGAAGACACACTTCTGAAAATTACAAGGGGGTAGTGACCATTAGTCTATAATAAAACTCACAACTTGAATTCTTTATTACCTCTTTATCATCTAATTTTAGCAACTTACTCCCTTTATCTGGTTCATAATCAGTCCACAGGTTCTGTAAATTGTTTAACTGTTGCATATTTTCCAGAAAAGGCTGTAGCTAACTGGTTAGCTACTAGCAAGCAAAACAGAATATAAAGGTAGCCACTCTAGCAGCCCCACTAAATCCCAACAAGGACAATGGAGTCGGCCTCTAAGCCAGGGTCCCAGTGAGTTCAACTTGGGGTTCGCGTGACATCATCAGTTTCTCTCACTCTGTGGGTATCTCTCTGTCCATTTTAGTATCCTTTCACTCTTTATCTCAGTGATCCTGTGGCCACCTGTCACACCCTGCCACTAGGTCTTTGATTGCTGCACATGCTCTTTATCCCAGCACAACCCAACAGTATCTCAGACCTGCTCAGCAGTTTTCTCCATAGCTGGGGGCAGGATTCTTCTGACACGTCTGGGCCACATTCTAAACTTCCCAAACAAGTGACTGTAGGGGACACAGGAGACAGCAGAGGAGTTGAAAAACAGAAGCTGTGGGAGAATAGAGTAATTACAAATACAGACAAACAAACATATTTTTCTCGTACAACCTAGGCCCAATTTATTTAATACTTGATCTGTCCACCAGCTGGTGCAACGATTACCGATTCATACAAGAAACCCAAACAAACACATGCACACGCACACACACGCACGCACGCGCACGCACACACACACACACACAAACCATAAAGAGCGGTGCTGATTTGATTTCCCGTGAACACATGCATACACCTCACGGGTCAATTGATTCATTGCACTGTGCTACAGGCCACAATACAGTTTCCAATGTACAATTTGGACAAAGAACATAATGAAATGAATCATAAGCAGTGTGAGGGCGTTCCAATCAATGTGCAACATTGAATTCAACTTGCTTGCTGACCTGTGTCACAGCATCCTGTCATCATTCACTATTCAATGCCAAAAGCAATGGCTTTGTGCTGTAAGACAGGAGAGCCAGGATAAAGCAGTCAATCAATACCACTATACCACATTGTAGTATTTCACTTAAAAAGCCCAGGAACAGATGAAATGGCTGGTCCTGCTCACTGCATTGACTTTGGGAAATTATGTGTTTGTCTGAAAATTCTGGAAAAATTACAAAAACAGTATCAGGCAGGCCTAGTAAGAAATTGAAAAATCAAAATCAAAAAATGTCAAAATGATATCACTTTTTATTCATATAATAAATAATCAATAACAAAATGAAGTCTATGAATCCAAGGTATTGTGAGTGCCAACTAAGCTAGCTTCACTATTAAATGCATGTTAGCTAAGTTGTCTCAGGTCTTCACACATCACACTGGTTGAGATGGAGCCTTAAGCTGCTTTCAGGCTATTACATTACATTACATTACAGGCATTTAGCAGACGCTCTTATCCAGAGCGACTTACACAACTTTTTACATAGCACTTTACATTGTATCCATTTATACAGCTGGATATATACTGAAGCAATGCAGGTTAAGTACCTTGCTCAAGGGTACAACGGCAGTGTCCTTACCCGGGAATCGAACCTGCGACCTTTCGGTTACAAGCGCAGTTCCTTACCCACTGTGCCACACTCCGCCCATAACTCCCACCGTGCTGCTCCTTCTCTACTTCAGATTAACTTCTAATTACACTACCTTGAAATCCACACCTAAATTTTTATTACCTGTGTCCAGCTGGGAAAGAGAAATAAGTATTTTAACCAGACCCTCATTTCAGCTAACTGAAATTGAATGAAAAAAGCAATTTGAAATTCTGTGGACTTTGAGAAATTATTAAACAAACAATGGATTTAAAACCAAAAACCCCCTCAGAATGAGATTGACTGAAACACTCAGAATTTCAGAACCTGCTGGACAGACTGTAACCACTCAAGGTCTCCCTGTGGCAATTCAAATTTCTCTGAGGAGCTGGAGGGAAATACACTCAAGCCAGCCCACTCTGGAACTGCAGACAGTCAACATTCGAATTATTAGGAATGCTCATGTTATCCACAATTTCTTTCACTTTTGCATTTACATTACCTTGAAAAATGTCAGAATCCATGCCAGGACCAGTCTCTGTCAGTTGAATTTCCCAGGTGATACTAAACAACGGCAAAAATGACCCTGCAGAAAAACCAGCATATGTTTTGAATGAGTAATAAAGAATCTGAGTACTTGCGGTTGCACACTTCCCAGAAAAATGAAATGTATATCTATGAAGATTCTTTATATTGATTTCATGTGTTCCTGCAAGAGAAATTATAAAAGTGCATTTGAGACCTGAATAACATTGAGACCACTAACTAGCCAGCAAAATTCTTAATTCAAAACTTGTAATAGGACGAAATTTTTTACTTCTGAAGTTTTTTCTGTGCCCTATGGCTTGACATCGAGCTATCAGCAGAGAAAGCAATAACAGTGCTGTTAAGGGCTAAAAGAAATTTCATGTACTACTGTATATCAAATTTAGTTTTCCACCGTTACAACCCTAGTATCCCCACTGGCACCGAACATCCAAATGCGGTTATTGTTTTTCATATCCTTTTCTTGAGAATGTTCCCACACTGTCAAGCAAACTGACACTGGGATAAAAATAGCATAAACAATACTCTTGTCGCTGCCTTTTTGTAGGATTCATAAAAGTGTGTGTGCAGGAGACCCATGTTGGCATCAGTTGTCACTTACAGTAACCAGGTCCAGACACTCTCACTCTCCTTGGTGAGCGCTTGGTTTTGCAAAATCTTTAAATACAGATGGTAATTCCTGTTGTTAAAACACTCATTCACTGACTACAGTTACAAACATATTTATTCCACTGTGGAAGGGGTATCGATGTATTTCCACGATCTGAAATGTACAACAGGAGTTTCTTAACATACAATTAAAGGAAATAAATGAATGTGGAATATTTTTTACAAAGTGTAGATTTGTAGATTTGCAACAAAATGTAGGAAACAAAAGTAACTCCAAATTCTGGTTTTGAAATATGACAGACAGGTTTAACTGTGTACCTACAAATTCTCCATATTTCACAAGGCTGGCAATATAAAGCAGTACCTTTAATTTCCACTATGTTCCACTGCAATTTCTTCACACAATTTAAACTCTTACATCACCAATGAAATGCAGGTTATTGAGAAGAGGACACAGTGCTTGTGAGGATTATCTAGGCTTTTACACAAGATTGAGGTCTGCTAAATTGCGTGGATACAGAATATCTTAAAATGACAGGCCTGTGAAGATGCTTTTCCCTATTCCTTTCATGAAAGCTCACACGAAATTGCATCTTTTCAGTATTTGTTAAAATATGCAGCCAAGTCTTGATTTTGGCACATGAATGAATTGATAACCCTGGTCGGTTAACAATGTACATTTAAGTGGAAGTGAGGACGCTTAGCATTTTCATTTACACACACAATGTGCCCATGGCTTTATTTATGACTCCCTGACACACCAATTGACAATCAGCCTATTCCAGCTGAGGAGAACAGAAATGACATACCTCAAAATTTAATTTGCTACAGGACACACACATTGGGGATGGCAAGCCAACAACAGTCTTTGCTGTACTAAAGCACAGCCGCTTTAAACCTCAGGACATTCACCACCCATGCAGAGTGCTCGAGGACACAGCCGCAGAATGACCAGGATGGGACCGTCCCAAAACGAGACAAAAATCACTTTAAACCTTCATTCAATCTCAATAGATTCCAGGATATCGCATAACAGTTTTCGTTTTGGAAATGCTTGAATTTGCTTTCGTCACACCTGAACAAGAGCATCACAGTCCACAAATATTGATGCTCTGTTGATAAAATTGAATGTTGCATAACTATAAACAAGCACAGTGTAACATACAAGAACGAACTGTTCTGTTTTTTTTCCTACTGTAATTAAGTGAAAGGTCAGTATCGATGTACCGTTTCAACTCAGGGCTTCCAAAACTATCTACATCACATGCAGGTGCTCACACCTGTGTATTAATCAACCCAATTTGGCTACATTTAAAGAGCCTTTAACAGAAAATCAATGCCTTTTGCTGTCTGAGGACTGATTATGCTGATCAACAAGTCAAATATAAAGCATTCATTCCAGATCCATAAATCAATTTCTGATATAAGGAAGGATTTCAAAAATTCACCGTCTCTCCGTTTCAGCTTCTGTTCCTTACTTCCGAGTAGCATAGCTGCCCTGCTCACCAGTGTGTAACGCTGGTGAGCATCACATGACAGACATGTACATGGTGTTAAATTGGTGTAAATTGCTTTTAGATAAATAGGGACATCTAATTTAGTGCCTGTGAATGGACAGAGGCCTGATTCTGCCTGCCCACTTGGATCACTCCCATCCAAGCCTATCAGTTAACTGGCCGGTTCATCATTGTGGAAAATGGAAGCTCAGTTCAGAGTCTTAGGGCTCATTATTTTTTTACATCTTTGCTGTGCAAATGCACTGATCTTTACCCAAACTGGACTGTTTATCAAACTCACCAAGCCTCATCTAGCACTCCACACTCTGTAAAGATCTATGGCCCAATACAGCACAGCTGTAAAAAAAATTGGCAAGCGGCACAAAAATAAAAGTTGCATTTCTGGAGTTTTGCTACTTTAATTTGAGGAGAAACCATTTTAAGCACTGCAATACTGAAAGTGAAATCCTTTCACAAAGATATGTAAACATGTACTTATACTTTTGATAAGTGCACTGAGTGCACACTCTGATTGATTTAACATGGTTGTAGCACATTTTAATATTATTTCCTGCACTGTGTTGCCCTGATTTTTATAAATGATTTTTAAGACTTTCAGAGAAAGGATTATTAGACATTTATGTTTGTGTATTTGCAAATTTACCAAGCACATTTACACAAAATAAACGACTACACCCAACCCTTTAGGTATGATGATTGCGGGATAAAGACATTATTTAGCATGCATTCACGCACGCACACACACACACACACACACACATTTCATGTCAGGGTAAGAACAGGTCTGACCTCAGCCCCACTATGTTCATATGTGTCAGGAATAACAGTGGTGGGATGACATTTCCTCTGCACAACACAAAAAAGTGACCTCTAGAAAAAATACAGGCCAGTCTGAGCATAAAGCACAGACACAAAAAAGTCTAAACTCTTTCTTTTTACAAGTCAAAATTCTTTCACACTTCACAGCGAATAGCTGAAGGCCAGTGAGTCCCTTCACTTAGAACGTGAGTGAGAGGAGTACACACGTGCTTTCCTCAGACGCAGTCCCCTGCAGGAAACATCCAAGGCCAAACTGCGCAGAGGGACTGAACTCTCACAGAGGCACACAGAACCTTTACACACAACAAAAGAGTTATTTCCATTTACATATGTATACGTTAACAGCTGAACCAGAGACGGTTGCAGCTCAAAGGTGCTTTGTTTTAATGTGGACGCTGTATGGCCAAGAGAAGAATCAGACACAGGCTGTACATAAGAGATAGGATCACTTTTAACTCAAATAAAAAAACTGGATCTGGCCACTGTAAACCTCTAAGTGGACTGCATGCATAACAGTTCATACAGGAGCTTTAGGCATCTGTGTCCCATTGCCAGAAATGGGGAACAAACATGCTGCTAGCGGTGATGTACACAGCAAGCACCCAGCAGGACTGTGTTCGGTAGACCAGGAACTGCAGGTATAGCTACAGCAATATTAATCAATAGTACTGAAGTCACTGGGCTAGGCTGAAGAGACTTACATGCTAAAAGGCTGGGACAACAGAGGGAGCCCTCTCTCGCTTATCCTCCTTCTCTCTATCTCTCTCTTTCTGTTCCCCCCCTCTGTCCTTCCCCTTTTCTCAATGTATCTATAAAACAGTGGTGTTTAGCACGTTTTTGTGGCCCTGGGCCCCCGTATGTTGGCTTACACACCCCCTCCCCCTCTGAGCCTAAAGCACAGCATAAAAGAGATCATAGCTGAGGTCAAATAAACGGTAAGGATGCACGCGTCTGTTTGCTGACGCTGTGCGCCGCCAGTCTGCTCCTCCCTGTGGGGTGGGGCCGGGGGCGGGCCCGGGGCTCTCTGAAGCTCCGCTGTGACTCCGCCCTCTTCTGGGTAACCAGGTGACAGGGTCATCACAGGCAGAGCATGCGGGCGGCCTCCTCGGCCCCCTCCTCCCTCTCGGCCGCGGGGATGCGGGGCAGCAGGGCGGAGCGCGTCAGGCCCCAGAAGCGCTGCGGGGACATGTCCTTCCGCGTGGCCGTGAACTTCCAGCCCATGTGGGAGCCGCAGGTCCGGCACTGAGCGATGGTCCAGGCGTACCTGCCCAGGAGAGGGACAACTACACTGACACACGTGTGCTACACACATGCCCCTGACACCTGCTCTACACACACACCCCGTTTTGTTTTACGACGGTAGTTAATCAAGATCAAAATATAGACGCTTTCCTACACATCCCTGTAAATATAGCACCATGCTATGACAGCAGATTTGCATGTCCATGTTCTGATTCACCAGTGTAGGCGTTAAGGTCAAAGTGCTCAGTCCTAAAGTCTAAAAAAAAAGGCCTTCCCATGGGTACTACTCAATTCAAACTCTAATCCTTATAATACGACTAAGGATAACACAGGCAAATAATTAATTGCTGACAGGGCATGCTAAGTTTGACATGATGTTTCTGCGCACTCAAGGGGTGATGTGTCAAAGAGGTCAAGAGGACAGTGGAGTTTAAAAACAAACGCTTTGTCAGGATCACAGCTTGGGTAAAGTCGTTTCAGGCAATTACTGGTTATGCAGTAAAAAGGTTACTGAGTATATCACACCAGGGCAAAACAAACAGAGGGGACCGGTTACCCGGGAAACCAGCTGTGCAGTGTGGATGGCCGTCCAATCAGGTTGAGGTTGCTGGCCTTATACACGGTCAGGGTCTCATGGACATATCCATGGGGATTCACATAGGCAGCCATAGGACCATATAGGGACAGGCTACAGGAGAGGAATAACAAAGAGAGACAATGTAGGTCAAGCCCTTATCATTGTTATAATAATAATAATAATAATAATAATAATTATTATTATTATTATTATTATTATTATATATACAACTATCATATGCTTTGATAATTCTAAGAAGAGCTATAATTCATGCTATATATATATTATATATATATACTACATATTCAACTCATGCACAAAGTAAGAATAATAATTATTTAATAAATTATAAGGCTGCACATTTAAATCTCTTCATTTAAAATTCTCCAAGATGATATCCTCACTTGTTTATAAAAAGAAAAAAAAAAGAATAATCACAAAATGCTCAAAATGCTCATGACATTGCTTCATGAAACAAAACCAAACAAATGTGCCTTACAGGTAGCTTAAGAATTATAATCTAAACATACAGAATGAATTTATCCCTGAGCCAAAAAAGAAAACAAACTGGAAGGACATAAACAGTATACTGGATACAGCTTTAAGTCATCATCTGAGTGATCGGATGAATGTGAAAATGACAGATGATGAGATTTTTATAAGTGGTGACAGCAAAATCAAGACCTCGCTCATCTTCTACCACGTTATTACAGTACACAAGAATGAGAAACACTGCTGACCACATTGTTTAATTTTGAGTTATTTAAATAAAATTAACAATTTCTTCTGCCTGACTTCCTTCCTGTAGTCGCTGTGTTTTGCTACACGTCCCGTTCAACTTCGAATGGGCATGTACAGCTTCCTGGAATGGGACTGACGTGACCCCTATGTCACTCACCTGAATATTTCGTTCTTTGTTGTGATCTCAGTGTCCTGACACTGCTTGCAGCATAGTGAGGTGCACTGTGAAGGATAAAGACAGATAGATAAAGCTAGCATAAAGACAAAAGACTAGAGGATAGCAGCTTCCATGTCTGTGCATGTATTGTGCACACATGAAAGGAATTGCCCAGATCAAAAAAGGTCTATGTGTTTGTAGAGAGCACTTCATAATGCACTCAAGGGTTGTATGTACAAACCTACATAAAGACAAAAACCTGTGTAAACTTAATCCAGGTTGGTATAAACATTGAATATACTATAAAGAGACTAGATATAATTGAATGAAACATTTAAACCAACACTTTTGATATTTGATGAGGTAATGCTGAAATTGCTGCTGTTTTGGGCAGTGCTTTTATGATTGGTCTGTTCAACCCTGATTACATACCTTACCCTCCAAACATCTGCTGTGTCTCCTGAAAATCTTGATCAGTACTGCACAGAACTAGTTTCTACACTATATGGCCAAAAGTATCTAGACACCCCTTGACCTGGAGCTGTTTTTCATGGTTTGGGCTAGGCCCCTTAGTTCCAGTGAAGGCAAATCTTAATGCCTTAATGACTTAATGCACACAATCACATTCTAGATGACTCTGTGCTTCCTCTACAGTCTGAGGAAGGCCCTTTCATGTTTCAGTATGACAATGCCGGAGGGCGCACAGTGAGGTCCATATAAAAATGGTTTTGTCGAGAACATTGTGGAAGAACTTGACTGGCCTGCACAAAGCCCTGACCTCAACCCCATCCAACACCTTTGGGATCAGTTGGAAAGCCCAATTAGTGCCTGACCTCGCTAATGCTTTTCTGGCTGAATGGAAGCAAATCCCTGCAGCATTGCTCCAACATCTATCATAAAGCCATTCCAGAAGATTGGAGGTTGTTATCGCACAAAAGCGTGGACCAACTCCATATTAATTTCCATAATTCAGGATGAGAAGTTGGATGTCAGGTGCCCACATACTTTTGGCCATGTAGTATACATTGAAAACAAGATATGAAGACTGCCTATTAAGTGTGCCAGATGGGCAGAGGACAACAGCTCTGAGCATTACAGGCTCAGTCATTGATGCACCATGGAATGAGCATACTTCACAGAATGCACACTCCCATGAACACTCCCTCATCCACCCACTTACACACAGACAGACAGACTCACCCGGTCCATGATGTTCAACTCACAGCGCAGTCTTTGGATTGGACTGCCGATCTTCAGCAGCTGAATTCTCAGGGCATCGTCAATGGGGAGGCAGGCTGCCACCCTGTATGAAAAATCTCACCAGGAAATACAATGGCAGGAGCCAGCATGAACACATGACCACAGAACACCATGGATGGCAGTCACAAATATCACATGACCAAAGAACACCATGGATGGCAGTTACAAATATCACATGACCACAGAACACCATGGATAGCAGTCACTAGTATCACATGACCACAGAGATAGCAGAAGCAAACCAGAAGAGTTCAGTAGTGTGGTTACAGGGTTGGTTGTGGCAGTTGGGAAGTTTGAGGTTATACCTATAACATTTGTAGGGAGGGAGTCGTCCTTCAAGTTTTCATCCCACTCATGTAGCTGTCTCTTTACCCGGTTCATGAGAATTTCCTGGGAATGGGGCAAAATAATGGGGTAAGTGGGGTCTGTTACGAAAAGCACAGAAACGTTTCAAGTTAAAAATGAGCAAAAAACTGCATCTGATAAATATGAACTATGACCCACTCAACAAAGAGCAGAAGCACCTACAGTTGTTTGTGTAGTGTTTTTATGGTCGGCCTGCTCAACCCCGATTACATACCCTACCCTCCTAACATCTCCTATGTCTCCTGAAAATATTCATCAGTACAGCACAGAACTCGTTTCTACACTATATGACCAAAAGTATCAGGACACCCCATGGCCTGGGGCTATTTTATGGTTTGGGCTAGGCCCCTCAGTTCCAGTGAAGGCAAATCCTAATGCCAGTAAGCCAAAGAAACCAAAGTGTATCTAAATGCTCTTAAGTAGAAGCTGATAATGTGCACTTTAACCACATCTGAATGTTTCATTACAAATCTAATAGTGGAATACAGAGCCAAATCAAGAAAAAATTATGTCTTTGTCCCACATATTATGGAGCTCACTGTATATCAGAGACAAGGCAAGAGGTTTCCTATTAAACGGGGTTCTGGGAAAATGAACAATGCAATTTAAAATAAAAATGAATGTAAATGGGCAGGAAGAAGGTCAGGACTGCTGTATTTTTTCCAAAGCAGTAGAGAAGACAGTTAATTAAATAGTATACCATATCAAGTTCATTCAAAGCAAATATTCTGAAGAGGCTGAAAGGGTCCTCAGGATAATGTCATTCTACAGTTGGCTCAGCTCATTATTTCAGTCTTGTGAAAACAATATTTTTGGTGGTAATATCCATGAGAGAGAATAATATGGAGAGCATTAACATAGCTTCATACAGCTGTTTATTTATCACAGAAAGAAAAAAAGACAATTTATAGCAAATTATAATGCCATTTACAGTGCATGATCATTTCATGTTTATGTCTTGTGTGGACTTCTTAAGGCTCTAATTTGCTTATTTGTTACAGTTTATTATGACAACATATGCTTTGGAAACATAACAGTGTCCTTATCATGCTATAGTAATAGTCAACAGAATAGAATTTCATTGAACTGCAAGAGAGAGACAGAAAGAGGGAGGGAGGGAGAGATAGAAATTGAGGGAGTGATAAGGGACAGAGAAAGGGAGAGAGAGGGGAACTGAAGCAGAGAAAAAGTTGAACTGCCGGCAGCAGACTATCACCACCCAAAAGGCATGAGTTTTCAATCGATATTTTCACACAGCATTCGTCTGCCACCTTACTGCGCAAAAAAGTGAACAATAAATGTAGATGATGTGTGAAGTGTTTCTCAAGACTGCTTCATCACCTTTCGTACTTACCGAGTCGTACAACATGTAAACCCAGGCAGGCCATGAAGTAAGACTAGCACAGTGGAAGTTCCTCTGGAAAACAGAATGTTCCCATTAATGACCCTCACCACAGCTCAATCCATCCTGCCACACAGCTACCATAATAATCACTGTGGATGATTTAATCAAACTGGCAAACTAATTTAATGCTTTTGTACAATTTCCATGGAGCTTTACACTAGGTCAGCTATTGTTAGAGCCACATGGTTTACAAGTTGGATGACATATAGGAACCACCTTATACAGTCAGCTCTTTTTCAATCATATATTTATCCAAGATGTTCCTCTTACTTCCTAATTTGGAATGCTCACTCATGTCCTCACTGCAGCAGAATTTTCCATTTAGGACATTACAAACAAGCGTGCTCTCTTCTTCAAAGTATGCGTTCCCATCTTATTTGCACATTACAGTCCAACAGCTGAACTGAGTAGTATTTGTGTTAAAGCAGTACAGTCCAGCAGCTGAACTGAGTAGTATTTGTGTTAAAGCAGTGCAGTCCAGCAGCTGAGCTGTGCAGTATTTGTGTTAAAGCAGTACAGTCCAACAGCTGAACTGAGTAGTATTTGTGTTAAAGCAGTACAGTCCAACAGCTGAGCTGTGCAGTATTTGTGTTAAAGCAGTACAGTCCAGCAGCTGAGCTGTGCAGTATTTGTGTTAAAGCAGTACAGTCCAGCAGCTGAACTGAGTAGTATTTGTGTTAAAGCAGTGCAGTCCAACAGCTGAACTGAGTAGTATTTGTGTTAAAGCAGTACAGTCCAACAGCTGAGCTGTGCAGTATTTGTGTTAAAGCAGTGCAGTCCAACAGCTGAACTGAGTAGTATTTGTGTTAAAGCAGTACAGTCCAACAGCTGAGCTGTGCAGTATTTGTGTTAAAGCAGTACAGTCCAGCAGCTGAACTGAGTAGTATTTGTGTTAAAGCAGTGCAGTCCAACAGCTGAACTGAGTAGTATTTGTGTTAAAGCAGTACAGTCCAGCAGCTGAACTGAGTAGTATTTGTGTTAAAGCAGTGCAGTACTAGTTATAAATAACAAAAATATGTGTCATGTCGTTCTTCGATGTCACCCTTGGCGTGGGTGTGTGGGAGTGCGTGCAGGTACGTGTGTGTGACCTCTTTAAGACAGTGCGGAGTTTCTCCTGGGCAGGTGAATATTTTCTTCCCGCTGAAGCCCCGAAGCTTTAAACAGAGCTCTGCAGGGCAGAGGCACCGCTGGGGTCAGAGGGTGTGTGAACCTGCCGTGGCTGCAGACAAGCTGCTGGGCTCTGGATGTGTATTGCAAAAGGGCCCTCAATTATTCCCCAGTGTAGTTTTAACCAAGCTCCAAAGCCAAAGGCAGAAAAGATGTTATTGGCTTCGAGAATCACACTTCTCAGAGAGAATGCAAGCACGACATTTTCTTAAAATAGGAGTTTTTGGATAAAATTCCACCTAATCGTTACAACGGTTTAAAAAATGAACGCACGCTACTTTCATTATTATACTAGTAATATTCTTAAAATAATAACAATCACCGCCCCTCCACTCCGTGTCCACTGCAAAAAATAAATAAAATAAAACAAAATAAAACAAGAAAAGAATTTGTGTCTCAAGGATGAATGTATCAACATCCTTCAATTCACTGAGGTCTCCTAGGTATACAGCACTACTTCAGCCAGACAGAATAACAATGAAACAATGCTAACCATGTCTTAAATATTGAGAGATTATTCTCCAGTGCTTACTCTAAAAACAAGTCAGTTTTCAAAAAAAACATCAGTGAGAAAATAGGGGGCTGACACATGAATGCCCTGAAGGACATTAAGGTCACTGAAAGTTCCATCTGAGCCTCAAGACAAATAGATACTTGTGTATGTGTGTTTGTTTGTGCACGTGTGGTTGTGTATGTTTGCGTGTGTGTGTGTGTGCGTGCTTGCGTGTGTAAACAGAAGGACATTACTGTAAAGCATTCTCTCACACTCTCACAGGCAGCAAATACATGTATGAATTACTCAGGCATGCACATAATTCACAGACTGCCCCTTCACATTTCATTTTGGCTCCTGTGTGACGTGCTGCAGTCCTGTTGGAAATGCAATAACTACAGAATAACTAAAAAATCCAGTAGAAAAAAACTGAAAACTACTGTGAACAGCGGATACTAGCAGGAGCTCTTGCTTTTGCAAAATATTTATAGGCTGTGATTTGTAAATGATTTGATAGACAGAAACAAGGACTGGACACTGCTTGAAAGCCCTTGATTTGCAAAGCCTTTAGAGAGCACTGGCGGAGCAGCTGTCTTTATGGCACCCGATTTCATTTTTCTTTAAGTAATTGGAAGTTTTCCAAAACCCGGTTGTCTTATGTGGCACAAGGTTTTTGGCAATTTTCATTTGTTTTGTGCAGCCCATTTAACTGAATGGCAAATATTTTTGTGCATGCGGGGAACCCCTATCAATCTAATGCAAGTGCACAGAAAGAAGGCACTGAACAATACGTCCTTCCTTCTGTCTGTTCACCGCCCGTAAAGTGCCTCATGTTCGTTTGTCTTTCCGTCTATTACACACATTTACACCTTCACGTTCACATCAATGGGGGTGCCTCCAGCACTGGTTCCTAGCCTGTGATGTTCCCCGCACACAATACGGCACTGAATTGTGACCGTGCTGGTACCGACTACGGCTGGCAGGCCCACGGGCCGGTGAGTGATTGGCCCAAAAAGTGGTGGGCTCTAGCTGAGCGGCTGGTGTTAGCTTAATAAATGGGAAAACAAACAAAAGCCCTCTACTCTACTGGGGGCAGTTAAACAGCCCTGTCCAATAACACGGCACTATGTACATTGTGAGTCAGGTGCTGCTCCTGTGTTCCAGCCTATTACCACAAAGTTCAGACTTGTGGCCCATATTTACACGTGAGAATATTGGGCCAGAAACCACTCAAGTCACAACGCGACACGTTCAGTCAGCCCGCTATCTGCCAAACACTTTTGCCCGATACTGCCATTGAATGGAGGGGCAACATGAACAGGATCCACTAGAAATGCTGAAGAGCAATCCTTTCCTTTAAGCCCCGACAGCAAAAGCCCCGCGCTGTATATCACGCACAAGGCTAAATAAAATGTAGAGGTAAGACGTGTATGAGTAAATGAGACTTCAAGCGATAAGAGTTAAAAATGCTTGGATGTGCCCAGGATATCAATACATATAATTGGCAAGCCTGGGACAGGAAATAAATAAGTAATAAATATATTTCTTCTCATCTGAGTCCCAAGGAACCAATGAAACTAGGGCTTACTTTATCCACATAGGTGATATGGCTGTTTGATAACATCTTTTTTTTTTACATTTAATAAATGAAATAATGATTTAAAAAATGTGTTTTGTGTTTTCTCAGTTTCCTTTTGTCTACTATTACATTTTGTCTACAAATCTGAAGCCATTTAGTGTGAAAAATACGCAATAGAGGAACTCAGGAAAGAGGAAAATACTTTTTTCACAGCACTATTATATTACCTAAGAAAAAAGAATCTCATTTTTTCCCATCAGTCCATATAAGTGTGAAATAATTCTTACAAACACCATGCAGGCTTTGTAGCTATGGCATTAGGACGTAATTTCATGTAACTGGTTTAGCAAAATGCTTCAGAACTAATGTTACACCACTGCAGATTTCCAATTCTTTCATGTTCTGTGCCTGATGTTGTCCTGGACATATTAAGCTATTTATATCACCAACATTTCTATTGGCCAGGGACTGTGGAGCAGAGCAGGGGGAGAAATTCTAGCTTAATCTTTCCAAGATGGTGTAAGACTGCATTTGTCCCTGAGAGACAAACATTAAATATGGAATGTTGTATATCTATGTTGAAATATAAGAAGCATGGGGTGATGTCACCTGGGAATGCATTTGCACTCTCTCCCTTTGCCCAAACAGAAATTGACCTTGTCACATTGGGATGAACTCAGAAGTACTGTACTAAATTGTATATTCTGTAGCAATCCTGCAAATAGTAAAGACTCAAAGCTCACTACTGTAGCTTCGGTCCGATACCTAGGGACAAGATGGAATGAAGTGCAGGGCACATGACTCATCAGAGAAGCAGAACCTCCCGGTGCTCAGACTGCGAGCTCCCATCCCACAGGCCTCACCTTCCTGTAGGAGTCCCACCAGCGCTGCAGCTCTTGGCTCTGCCCGGCAGGGGGTCTGCACGAGGGCTGCATCTGGAGCCGAGACAGGGGAGCGAGCTGCACTGCAGAGAGGGGGTCTGGGAGAACTCTCTCCGGGAGAATCTGCACCTTCGCCTGTCGAATGCTGCAGCAGACACACACAGGAAGAAAAGAGAGAGAGAGAGGGATGAGTCAGAAATGATAGCAATGCTGTTGCTGAAAGCACATTTAACTCTGAATTCGGATCAGAGACAGAGAAACATAAAACAGAGATTGAGAGGGAAAACCGGAATGAAAGAGAATGGACGGAGAAAAAGATAGACACTTAGCTAGGAAGCCTTCAGCTGATTCATGGATTATGCTAGGAAAAATTACACAATTAACAAGAGCATATATTTTGCATATTATAATAATTTCTGAATGAGAAAGCATTTTTCCAGCACCCTGTCTTCTCTATTCCCCCACCCCCCATCCAAAAATACAGACAGGCAAAATGAAAAAAAAAAAAAAACAACACAAACATGCTTCAATGACTTAACTTTGCTTATTCGGTCAAACAATAGGCGCCCACACAGCGGACGTGGCTGGCTTTGGCTACCACTGACACTGAGACAGGCACTATACCACTAACAAGAGAGAGTGCTAGGCAGTGCTAGGACTCTTTCAATGAGAATCAAAGCTACCAGCTGATTTCTCTGCTACTGTATAAATGGGTTCAATAAATGTGTTCTGCTAGCAAAAGTCGATGAAAAATGCTGGTAACTCCTGGAGGTTTCTGTGGTCATCAAAATCTCTCTAGAGTATAGTAATATTGCCAGTGATGCTGTAAAATCTTCTCAGGTGGGGGACAGAAAAGAAGTTGTCGCATTTAAGACTGAAAATAAAACATTTGATGGGTGCCAATAAAACTTCTGAACACACTTTTTGTTTCCATGACATCATATTTGTTCTTTACTTTGTAAAAAAATTTCCAATGAATTGTCAATAAAAGTTTGCCTACATTGAGGCTCTCAGCTCTCCAGAAATGCAGATGACTTGGTGGACTGCTGGAACCACATTTTAAAGGGTGTAATAGTACTGAAACCATAACCACGATTTATCAGTATATTTTGGGATGGGGGTTGTGAAGCAAAGCCACATGAATATGTTTACAGTACTGACTTCATGTTCTGTTTGGCTTAACACACAGAACTGTGGAACATAGCTTACTCTCTATTCTATATTACTGAATACTTCATCATCCCCTTCTCCCCTTGGGAGAAAACAAAAATTTAAAAGAAGTGAAGTACAGCATAGTTTAGAGACAGTTCAGTTCAACATAAGAACATACTATCAGTGTTACATTATTTATTTGTCAAGCATCAAGCTAACGATTACCACTGTAACCTTGTTACCATTGCTTGTTCATCATATTTACAGCAATCTGACACGATTTGCGACAGCAAAAAATTGTTTCAATTACGGTCAAATTGGCAGAAGTTGCTGGGGAGAGGGATGTCTGGGCTGCTCTGCTTGCCCTGTTGCCACCGCGACCCTGATCTGAACTAAGCGGTCAGGAAATCAATGGATGGATGGATGGAAGATCAAATTGTCTATTCAAGTAAAGGTCAGTGGACAAGAACCCAGCGACTTCAATCAGTATGGCAAACTTTGCGACTTTAGCAAAGACACAGAGAGGTCGCATATGCTGGCTAGCTGTGGCTGCTTTGACACACGCAAACTGAAAAAGTCATGGTTTAACATGAACCGCAACAAAGTTCACTCAACCGTTAATATTCTTTTGGCGGGCACTGTATGTAGTCAAAGCCCGACTTTGTTATTAATAATAAATGTTTTAGTTTCTCTGTATAAATAAAGAATGGGATCACACCACATTACCTGTTCTACATGAATCTCTTAACCTTCCAAAAAATTACTTGTATCTTTTTCAAACATCCATGTCATGTCACAACATGCCTTTTAAGATTTTTTGTTTAAAAAACAAGATTAGTCCAGAAAGAAAAATTACTAACTACTGAAAATAATCCAAAGACCTCTTATAAAAATTATCTACAAAATACATTGCGTAATATTACTGAATCCACGGTATTATAAAAGAAAATCATATAAAATATGACAGACCAGGGAAAAGTAGCAAATGATCTAATCAGGCTTCTCTGATGAGCTGTGTTGTGAACACAAAGCCATAAATGAGCCTCTAACCACACATAATGTAGCGCCCTTCATTCAGCGACCCTATTTTATGTGGACATGTTTCAGAAGAGGATTTCATGAAAGGAGGGAACTGAGGAGTTACGTGAGCACTGTGAACTTTGCAGGTCTTATGGGAGAGGGCACAACAGGGGGTGTCTGACATGGGATTCGCAGGGCACCGCTGTGCCAGGCTGATCTGCACAGTGGGCACACTGTGTGGCCAGAAAGTCATCAGCGGGCTCAGAATCCCACTTGAAGCAGCTTGGAGAACAGGATTCTGACTGGGGGCCTGGTGAGCAGCAGGTAATATTAAAATAGCATCTAAGCAATTTCCCTGCTCATTCATTTGCTTAGCATGAGCGATGTGACTTCAGAGGTACTTCTCTGCATAGAAAAAAAAAAAAGTGTTAGTTAAAACCAATGAACCATTGATAGCATGTCATAGCCCGACCCTTTCTACCACCATGTCTCAGCAGAAGACCATATCCTGGGCAACTCCTGGGCCAATCAATAGGCAGCATTCTGGCCAGAAAAGAACATTGATCAAGGGTTATAACAGCAGTATAACCACTTACTGTTCTTTATAAAACACACTCACAAGGTATCACACGGTAACTCTGCCTTTCTGTTCTGGTGCCTTGCTTTGGCAATGTGACATATCCAGAGTCCTATAAAGGATCTGATCCCATGACCGTGGGGTCAGGACTCCATCATGCTTCTCTCTGAAATGCAACTGTGTGACAGATGACATTAAAATGTTTACCACAAAAGACTGGAGAGAACTCCCTTACACACACAGTGATCTGAAATGGGGCTAAATTACTTCAGTCATGAGTGAGAAAAAAGAATGAGAATTTTTTTCCATATGCAATTTTTTTCCATATGCAAAATAAATCATTTGGTCTCTGTCACAAAGGAGAGGGGAGGCTGCTCCTGGAACTGCCTTCTAGGGCTATGTATCGAATGGAACATTGGATTTGCTGTAATCTGGGAAAAGGACAGAGGACTGCACTGCCTGAAGAGGGTCTGAGTCTTTATATCAGTCTTGAGGTGAATTCAGTCCAGCTTTTCACACTTCAAATGTACAACTTTAAAAGTGTTTTCTAACTTGACCCTGATTTTTTCTAATTTATTTTTTAAAACAACAGAATATTTAACAAACCTGATTTATTTAAAACCTCACTTTAGCATTCACATTTCACAAATGCATACACAAGTAAAAAAAATACATTGGGATCAGCATAAAGCATAAGTGGAACACTCTACAGGTCTTTCTTAACTGGAAGTCAGGTCCTTTAACACAGGTTAAATCCCTTTTCTAGCTCCATACATCCTACCCCAAAAATACACCTCATCCCTGAAGTTAAACATCACTGGTTTCCCCATAATAGTATGCTACATTTGGGAAAAAAAACAAACAAAAAAAAACAAACAAACAGGCAGCTGAATCTAAGATGGTTTCAGTGGTCTCAGCCTCACAATCACAGAGGGGACTTGATGTGCATAAAAACATAACTGATGTACACAAAAACATAAAATAATCGACTGACAGTATAACATAAAACACACAGAAAAAACAAACACCCGTACCTCATATAAATAGCTACAGGAGTCCTTAGTGTACAGAATGTACAACAGGGGTGAGAGAACACAGCCCTGTGGTGTCCCTGTCGAAGAGCTCAACAGATCAGCCAGGAAGCCATTTACCTTAACTCTCTGTTCTGTGTTAGAAAATCCAGTATCCAATCAACAATATCAAAATACATACCAAAATTGGTAATAAGGGGGGGGGGGGGTGCAACAGCTCCAGACAGTCAACATTTCGAAGAATGGAGGACAAAATGTGTTCTTTTGAAGGCCCCTTCCAACAAAAAAACAAAAAACAAAAAGAACCCAGTGTACAACATAAAAGCAGTTCTCCCAGAGACTTAAAAAAAAAAAAAACATTAAGAAAGACTCCGAGCAACACCCGAGTTGTTCACTGAACAGAGAGCTCAGAGGTGCTTAGCTGGCACAAGTGCTATTAAAGTGCAAACCTCCATATCACTGTGCTGAGCTGAGCCTACAGGCATTGTTACTGCAGTGAGACAGGGGCTTCTCTGGTGATCAAAGGCAATGCTACACTAATGTGACATCAGAGCTCTCACTGTTTAGATAGCACTGTTTTTTGTCTAATGCACACACTATAATAATACCGAGAATAATACCGTATGACTCAATATCACAGGAGACGTGTGACACGTGTGCATAAAGAATCCAATCCTGGAACTGAAGCCGCAGAGCTACGTTTACAGAGAGGTGATTGGCCAGAATGCACAGGACTCTGCATCCTGCATGCTGCACAAATCTGCCTGGACAGGTGAAAAAAAATGCATACTGATACAGATACTGGTGTGCAGGAGGCATCATAAATGTCTAATTAGAGGTACAGAGTCAGGCCGTAACTCACCTTCAGGGCAAACCTGGACTACAGGACACCTGGGCTCCTCACAGTATACAGGTCTGCTCAAAGCAGAGGGGGTCAACCACATGTCTTTCTGTCCAGTTCATTTCAACTATTTTCTCATTGCTGGGAAAAAAAATCTGATTACTATAGTTACTATAGTTGAATAACAGGGTTTGTTTGATCCAGTTTACTATCACCTGTACACACAACTCAAGAGAGTGCAATCAGACCCATTTCTGGATGTGGTTGGCATGGGAACTCAGATCCACACTTTATTCCTTGAGTCCGAGAGCAGGGTGCTTTCCTCAACTGCTTCAGTTAGCCTATGCTAACTTCAACCATGTTGACTTCCTAAGCGGAAAGCGTGAAATTTCAAGCTATGCCCGTGGTAAGGGCGTCCACCGAGCACATGACTAAAGCAATCTTCCAGACGTCCGTCAGCATTAGCAAATGTGAAGAAATGAATGAACGTGCTGAATGAAATCATGAGCATTGCTGTTTACTCATTGGCAACCATACAAAGAAATGTATGAATGCCAGAAATGGAGACCCTAAAAAAACAGCATGGCAATAAGATTCAGAAAATGCAATGCACAGGGCCTTGCCTTAATTATGGTCGATTTTAATCCCAGTGAGTGGCTACGTTGATGCACCCACACAATACAATGCCTTTGTTATTAGTTTGAGGTCCACGATCATAATTTTATATGGCACTAAGGATGGGTATGAAAGAAATATTAAAAATAGGCCTGCAAAACCAAAGTGGCTTCTGTGACTCAGATTCTGAATGTTCAGAGGATTTGGAGTCCGACGTCACCCAGTTGATAATACTGTTTCATTAACTTATCGCTGTTTGTTTTATATCTAGGGGCTACACTAATACTAAAGTTAAGCTGACATTAACAGTGATAAAATGACAGGGTTCGTTAAAATTTATTAAAGTAGAACCAAATCACAGTGTTCAATCAGAGATAATATACGACAGTGAGGAAAGCATAAGAGCAGTTCTGTGACGTACTTCCGTTCCGTTTGGAATTAATTAAAAAGCTGTCATTGAATAATTATGGTAGAATGACAGAGGCTTTCAAAAACTGCCAGACTATCCTGCACGGAAGCGTACACTCAGTGCACTTTGATTCACTCATCACAATGAGATAGACTCAATAGCAAAGCTCAGGCTCCATTTTGTAATCTACAGGAATGTGGCATATCCTGATTCGGTCCTTTCTGCAGTGTTCCCAAAACTCTGTTTTAAAGGAGCTCATTATACTGTACAGAATTCTGTACAAGGCATTATTCAAGACATTATTTTCCAGGCCATTTTATGTGAGCAACACCTGCAATATAGAGAGGTAGATTGTGGGGGAGAAGGGGGGAGTTTGCAATCATGGACTGAGGGTGGGGGGTGGGTGGAGATTCCAACTGCAGACTGGTGCTCCTGTGGTTTTGGCCAATATATTTAAAAAATCATAAAATATTTTTTGAGGACAACTACTTGTTTAAGGCAATTATCGCATCTTCCATGACTTTTCCATGACTGGAAAACTGCCTTGAAAAATTCCAGGTTTTCCAGGACACAAGGGAATCCTGTAAATGCATCAAGAATAACTTTCCACTAAGAAGATACCAAAGCCATGGGTTTGTACCAGCCGGTATTTTAGCGTAAACAGTTGAATTACGCTCAAAAAAGTCCTTAACAAGAGCCCCAGGACCCCCAATAAATGCAAAACAACCCTATGACTAAGAGTAGAGCCCGCACACTGAAGATGTTGGATCTTTTTCAGGTCCATAACATCAAAGATCCACCACCATATTTCACCATAGGCACAACATCCTTTTCAACAAAAGCCTCCTTCTTCTGATGCTAAACCCTCCAATGGTGTATGCAGCCAAAAATGTGCTGAACTTCAATTCAAACTGGACGTTAAGGTCAGATGAGAACAAAAGGCCACGCACACCAGAAGCTTTGCCATTGAAAGACGGGCACTTATATTAAAGGAAGTCATCCCTAAAGTGAAATGTGGAGGTGAATCGCTGATGGTATGCAGTCTTGTATCTACTGGTCCTACGGCTCCTATTGAGGACAATGGAATCATGAACTCCAGGAAAAATGAAGGCATTTTGTTGAAAAACCTGGTAACCCCCCAGAGAGCTCAAACTTGGCTGCAAATGGATCTTTCTGTTTGAAAAAAGCCACATTTACCATGCCAGCATCCTTACTTAATACAAAAAAAAGAAAAATATTTCCTATAAATCACTGACATTTCAGCAGCAGTAAAAGTCTATCAGGTTTGAATGCTCATGTCTCCACCACGAGTCAAGGGGAACTCAATCTGCTTTAGAGGGAAAAAATGCTAATTTTCCTCAGCTCTACAGAGACAGCTTCTAGCACATTCCAGCATATGAATGGAAATTATGTCTGAAGTGGTATCTGCAATCACAATTTTCTTCTCTAAACAAGAAACACACTTAAGAGTCTGTTTTCCTTTTTGAAAGGAATAGAAAAAAAGAAATATAACTTCAGGCAAAATACAACATTTGTATTTAAAATTCTTCTCTAAACACTCATCAAAATAAACCCACTGTCCCTTTTCCCTTTCAAAAGAAATTGAGGACTAGAAATAATTACCATTTCAAGGGAAGCCATGATATAGGCAATAAAACAAACACACTGCTGGTAAATAATGGCATGCAGATTACACAGGACAGCATTTGGAAGGACAGGGTAAACAAAACCAGGTTAAAGCCTAGTATATGGCTGGACCTAACACACGTGATCCAGCCGACCAATGGTGTAACTTCATAACTCGGCCGACCAATGGTGCAACTTCATCACTCAGTCACTCACAGACATTCGCGTTGTAGGGCTGGCCCCGCTGTTGCGGTCCAGCCAAAAAGAGCATGCAGCATCCACTCCTGCCATGTGAGGCTTTTTCATTGTCCCCCACACTCCTGACCACAATACTGGAGAAAGTGTGCCACCTAATGATACACTGTGGTATTGCTCTAACTGGTATACAATCAAATGTGTTTAATAAAACGCATCATTTCCAAATAAACTTTAGCCAGACAACCAAGAGCATTTCAGTATAACACTGTTTTACAGCACTCAGCATCAGGGAGATCTAAAAGGCTACGTAAACAATTATATGGAGATCATAATAATGCCTGGCACTACATAGGTGGTATGTTCCGCAGGCAAACCCTTGGTGACACACCCTAGCTGAATGCAGGAGCTCACATCAGACAGTCAGCTCAGCTCAGTCTGCACACTCACCCGTCTGCCTGCGTTCGCAGCTCATGAACTTTGAACCTCTGCCGTCCAACAGCCTTCACCTTGACCGTCTCGATGCCATATTCTTGCTCCTCGCGGTACGCGTAGATCTCAGCCGTCGTCCCGAACTCTGCCTGCTGTTCCTGAGAATCACTGAAACACCAGGGAGACGTCTTACAAAATGCTGTTTGGTGTTATTACACTGCAACATAGGGGCCGAATGTAAGATGGGGCAAATTTACTTTTTATGTGGCTGCATAAAGTATTTCTGGTTAAACACGCAGAATTACCCTCCCTTTGTCTCCAATGAATGGCAGGAGATTTCGATAAATATTTCAGGAGATATTGACAAAAGTCTGCTTTGGCTATTTGCAAGTGAATTGTTTTTGCTGAAAGTGGTTTTCAGTATTGCATTGTATGTGTAAGTCAAGCAATCTGAATGCATATCATTGTAAACAGTGTTTTAGTGACTAACAGATAGTTTTGACATAGCATGCTACTCTGCTGGGATTGCTAGCCAGGCAAAAGTACAGTCATCAGTTAGGGTTAGGGTTAGGTTGAATGTTATGTTGAAAATGGTTTCTATTGGTTGCATCATTCTTTGTAACTATAGCATTTTAACATAGTGCCAACCAACCCCATGCAAAACATGACTTTAATCGCTGGTGACCTAATTTTTAAAAACATTTGTGGAAATTACAATATACTTACTTATAGCTGAGACCTTAACTTCATTTGCTACAAGTTTGAATATTCCAACATACATTTTCAAGAGAAAAAGAGTGAAAAGTGGGCCAAATAACCCCAGGCTCCCCAACTTGTATGCCACCAATGACAGAATGTAGTAGGCCTAAGCTAGAGAGTTTTTAATAGACTCCATCATGACATTTCCTAAGCATCTACATGCAATACAATGCACCTGTAGGCCAGCACAGCGAAGGTGCGGTTCTCACCTGTAGGCCAGCACAGCGAAGGTGCGGTTCTCACCTGTAGGCCAGCACAGCGAAGGTGCGGTCTCGCTGGATGAGGTTGCGCATCATGCTGACTTCCTGTGGTCTGAAGAGCTGCAGGGGCAGAGTCTGGCCGGGGATCAGCATCACGGTCACGTGCGGCAGGACAGGGATCATCTGACAGCTGTCCTCGTCGTGCACTGTGCGACCGTGAAACTCCTCCATGTCCGCACCAAGGTACTGCAGGATGATAGCAACACAGCCCTCTATCTAATCTATCCCTGGAGCCTTCACACTCAACCTTCAGTCTAAACACTCATTACCGCATCTATATCTACTCTCTGTTTGCAATGTATGATAGTGGAAAACAGAAAACGCTAATAGGTGCCAACCTTAACCTACAATGCCCAAGACACATATTCAAAATAGGCATGAGAAGGAAACTCAGCCCATGACAGGATTTATATCCAGATACAGGGTCCACAATGAGACACTCCCAGGATGCGATTTGTTTTAAATAATGTTGAATGAAAGAAAGAAACAAGCCATAACTAATTATTTCTAATTATTGGACATTAGAAATATATCAATTTAAATCACTGCATATCACGTCAAATATTTTTATCAAACAAAAATGAATAAAGAGTATATTTTACAATCACAATTTTGGTAGTGAAACATCTAAAAATCTATAACCCATTTTATAAACAACGCTTTCCTGAATGAACACTTGGGTTTTACACTACAGCTTTCAGTGTTATTGATATAAGGAGGAATCGTGGCCTATTGAATTTGGCTTAAGCTCAGTTTTACCTCAACTAAAGCCCGATTGTTGTTACTGAAAACTGAATAATGCGTGAATGCGTAAAGGTTTAGTTAGATCTGGTGAAGATGTATATCATTCGGAATTAAACGGCAGGGCCACACCAAGGTCTCATGGTGCAGAGACAGCAAATAACCTACACATCAATGGTGTAAGGGCTGGGCTACCCTCAGTGTCACTGCCTTGCAATTCAGCTGTAAGTCTGTCAATAAATAATATGAGTGTATTAAGAAAGTTACGATACTCAGTGTTGCTTACAGCATGTGACGTTGGGAGACTAGGATCAAAGTTGATGGTGTTTGGCTTTTCTGCATCGTCGCTGTCATGATCTTCCGATAACATATCGTCTTCATCCTCTTCCTCCTCATTTTCTAAAATGATAGCAGAGGTTACTTCAACTGCACTGCGCATTTTATGTTAGCGACAATAGCTTGTTAGCGTACAGATTCGATTGATCTGTACCAGATTGCAAAGGGCGTAGGTAAGGTTAGCTAGCTATATATTTACTTAACATCAAGTTTAACGATAGTTCACTAAGTTCACTTGAAAGCAAGTGACAAGATAAGCAACTTAGTATTTGCTAGCCAAGTAAAGGAGTGGCGTTTATCTTCCACGACAACAGACTTGGCTAGCTAGTCAGCAGAAGTCGTTCCTTGCAGACGCTTGCAAAAAAAAAGACTAAATTGCATTAACCAAAGAAGGACCAAAATAATTCTGTTTCATGTAGCTAAATGGATAGCTAGCTATAAGACAAGATTACTGTCATCTCCGACATCTGCAAGTTAGCAACTTAGCTAGCCAAAACTAAAGAATCGCCTCATGCAAAAGGAAAGTGAAACTATTTTAGCTGCAGAGGAACGACAATACTCCGTTTGCTTCAAATGCTAAAGTTAGTAAAACAAACATAAACGCTTTTAATACCTGGTAAAAACGGCACCTGATTTCCCATATTATTGTTGATATTGTTACCTTCTCCGCCCCCCTCGTCAGCCATTGTTGTTTCTGTTCTAACGCTCAGTAACCAACGACCGGGGTCAACTCAGCTAGACGAAAGCAAGGCGAAACGGACAAAGTACATGGAGACAGACCAGGGAACAGCGCCATCTACTGGTAATGTGAAGACAGACGCGTGAAGTTGCACTATCTGCAGAATATTTGCGTGTATTTATGCAGTAGAACGAGGGTTTTCAACCTTTTCTGATCCAGGAACCCTCGCCCAGACGCAATCCACCGGACTCACGTAATAAATTAAAAAAGGGTTATATTTTTTAAAAAAGGTTTTAGATTTTGAAATATTTTCCGAAATCTGAAATGTGGTCATCAATATGTGGCCAGGGCCCCCCTACAATACATTAAAAGACCCCCAGGGGTCCATGGAGCTCCCATTGAAAATGCAGGCTGTAGAATATTTAAGCCTGTGTAATAATTCATCCTTCTGTGGGTAGTGTTATTTAGACTATAGTTTGTAACCACAGGAATTGTTTTACGAAATACCAGGGCTGGGTATCTGGTTAAGGATAGATTCTAAGATTACGTTCAGAATTATTTTTCCTGAAAGGATCAGTTTATTAACTGGGAGGAGCGTCTCAAACAGAACTGAGCCAGTGGGAGTCTCAAACTTGGTACAGTCAATAGGAGAAGTGTGTTTAATCAGTGTCGACACATTCAATATTTTTGTCAGGCAAAATAATAATCAAATGAAAAACTACTGCAGCTTTTAAAAATCAAAAGAATACCACAGTAAGTTAACTGAGTCTTTCAAGATGACAGATTGTCTCTCATAATGAAGAGATTGTCACAAATTATATCTCAGAGGCCTCATTTGAAGGCAATCACAGTTAATGAGTGCTGTAATTACATTTACTGTAATGGTCCTGTCCGCTCATTAAGCAAGCGCTGTTAAGGAAAGCTCCTGATTGTGACAGAAGTTTTGATGACAGAAAGGGACTGATGCTGAGACAATCTAACTGTATTCTGATTGTAAGTAAGTACACTTTATGTTACATGATCACCCTTCCTGGCACCCCAATATATACTGTATATACTGTGATAACCCTCATTACTCCGTGAGTCAATTGGTAACCTCTACTAGTCTTGCCTCAGTGCAGGAAGTTTTTCATTAGTTTCATGCCACTCATCTCTGCTGTGCAGCTGGCTGGCTTTCAAAGCAATTTGTATCAGTTTCGTTGAGGATGCCGCAGAGACTTGAGTTTTCATGTGCAGTGTGGCAGTGCTCCTTGCGGGCTCCTCCCAGCTCAGGCAAACAGACGCACTGGGGAAAGATGTCTGTGCAGTCAGCAGGGGAGCGTAATCTGCAATGAACTGCTGGGCTGCTGCTGCTTGTAATGATCCCCACTTTGGCAGTTTGGGAAAGGTTATCATTAGCGCCACAACACTAGGACCTCACCCTCAACTGCCTACATGCAAATGTAAAGAAACCTACTGTATGATTGCGCCATGGTGCTCATCCTACATCATGCTCGTGGACAAATGGTAAGAAATATGGGAAGAAAAAAAGCTGAACAGCTCTTTATGTATCTTCTCATCCCCTGGATATCTTTGTTTGAAGTTATCAGTCAGCCCTGTGTTGAAGCAGAGGATCGCAGGTATGACACATGAGTGGTAAGAGACTTTAGGGGCAAAAAGTCATGGTTCTGTATGTTTCCTTGGAAACAGACAATGTCACTTCTCAGGATCTGCTTGTGGGCATACTGTAGGTCAAATGTAGTGGGACCCATGCAGTTCTGTATGTGTGTGATTCTATATTTAAAAGTCATCATTTCTATCTTTGACATCTATAATAAAATAATAAAAATTCCAGTCTAAAATTAAATAACGATGAGAGTTACTTGGTTGCTCGATGCAGGATCTTGTACAGATATCTGAATATTTTACCAGGAATTCTTTCATGTTAATTTTGCAGTGAATATTCTGTTTTTGTTTCAATGAAGTAACTTCTGTTCAACTGTTTAAGCAGTTTATGTTGAAAGTAATATTCAAGTTCAGAAGCCACTGTATAGTGAAATAATAATGGATGGCAGTGTACTATAGTGGTGAATGACCTGTAACCAAAAGGTCACAGGTTCCATTCCCTTGAGTAAGTTATTTAACCTGCATTGCTTTAGTATATATCCAGCTGAATAAATGGATACTATGTAAAAATGCAAGTTGCTCTGGATAAGAGCATCTGCTAATATAATGTAATGTAATTAAATAACAAGGCCACATCCTGGCTGCGTCTGACCTGTACTATCATTCATTGGATGATAAACCAGACTTAGATACAACTGGTGGTTGCTCTGAGATCACAATTCCAGCCCACAATCTGTTAAAAGGAGCAATTAGCACTGTCAGAGAAAATGGAGAGCAAATTCTATTCTATCTATCTGAACATCATCCAGGATAATATCGTGGCAGGATAACTCACAATACATTCCCTGAGTCACCTGGTCCTGAGCTGGAGGGAATGTTTTAATGAAGCGATTATGACTGGTGTATTCACGAGTTATGGTAATGATACTGAATTGTCATGTTGGAGAAAGGCTAATTAGTGAGTACCATGTTTATATTTCTTTATGGTGGATCACTGAGCATAAGTAGTCCAGGCAGCACTTGGAGATCAGATATTTTCATTGCAATATTTAATGATTGCATCCATATGTGATAAAGAGCCGCTTTTTTGCATTGGTGAAATGGAAACAAAATAATTCTGTAAATTCTGATTTGAATTTCATAAATATTTAGGAACACAATTCAACATATCAACACACAGAATCAAAGCATAGCAAATCATTTCCGCGTTTATTGGCTAAACCTCCATATTGACAAGTTTGGATACCAGAAAACTGGAATAAAAGTAAAATTGGCTAAACATTACCTGATACATGATATGACTGGCTGCAGGTTATAATCTATCCTGCAGATGTCAGTAGTGTCCTATCTACTGCTTGGCATAAAATAGCAGTTGTTGAAAATGTTTTGCGAAGGAAGAGAGTTCACAGAATGCAAAATATCATATAGATGAGAGGGAGAGTTCAGGGACAGGACAAGCAAAATGTGGAATTTCATCATAAGTCTAAAAAAGAAGAAAAACATCTTACTGATATTGCTTCAGCTTATATTCCCAGTGGGGTTTTATGTTTCTTGTGTGTTTTCTTTGGAGCAACTGTGTCTTTGTTCTAGAGTGGGATTGTGCTGATTTTGCACTCAAGCACTCACATTAGTTCTGACAGTTCTGACTGACGCTGATGATTGTGTAAGAATCTGTGTAACAGTGGAATTTCCCTGTGTTTGAAGTTTTTCTTATTCAATTATTTTTGACCTGGTTGTGACTTATTTCTTCCGCTGAACTTTTTCCTGTACATTTAGGGTCTGACTCCCATAGAGTTCATCAGGGGATCAGGCCAAGCTGAGTTAATTTGATTGACAAGACTTTGTTGTTTTTTTCATTTTTATCCAATTAATGAATGCGCTTCAGGCACCTTGCACGGATGGATATGCTCTGGACTGGTACTGGATCTTTGATAGTGTTGCTTTATTAAAAGTGTTTTGATGTCTGTACAATTCTTACATGAAATATGTAATATAAGGAATGAAGAGGGAGGCCTAAAGTCATTAAAGAGATTTCATACATACAGTCGGCTCCATAATGTTTGGGACAAAGATATATTTTTCCTTAATCTGCCTTGTACTCCACAATTTTAGATTTCGAATCAAACAATTCACCTGTGGTTAAAGTGCAGATTCTCAGCTTTTATTAAAGAAAATTCTAAATACATTTTGGTTTAACTATGCAGAAATTACATATAGCCCCCCCCCCCCCCCCCATTTCAGGGCGCCATAATGTTTGGGACATATTATCACCTAAATGAAAGTAGTCATGTTTAGTAATTCATTGCATATCCTTTGCATGCAATGACTGCTTTGCTATTCTTGAGCTCACTGCAGTGCATTCTTGCTTCCTAACAATGTATCACACAGTTGGTTTTGACACATACAATATTTTAACTATGGCACACACACACACACACACACACACTTACACAGCTTAAATTCTGGTTTCACAGTTTCTCCTGTCAGTGGCTGAGATCCATTTAGGACTACAGTGCATGGTTAGTCATATTTTTGGCTCCCATCACCCCTGTATGAGAGGCCCTATCAGCTGAGCCCTAGAGAATGAAAAAGCACTAGATGTAATGGACTGTGGCAGTTTAACATTCAAGCAATTATACAAGTACTAATTTAGCAAGAGCAAAAATTACATTCTTAATAGCCTGGGAAAAGTTTAACCAAAAAGTAATACACAATTCTCACCCACTGATACACCCACACACACACACACACATACACACACACATATACACACGCAATGGACATATTTAGCGCCCTCTGAAATTATTACCACCCTTGATAAAGATGAGCCAAAAATAATATTTGGCTGAGGCTTTTTAATAATTGTAATTTCCAACAAGATAGGTGTCAAAATTATTGGCCCTTCTATTTTCAGTAGTTTGTGTACTCTCCTTCATTGCACAGCTAGGATAATATGACTGAATTGTCTGAATTACCTTTTTTGTGTTTTATAAGATTGGTAAACATATAAGGGAACATTAGAACATCATTACATACAGAATCTTTCAGGATCCTTCAGAGCCTTTAGTCTGCACTCGTGGGCTGCCCTCTTTATTTAAAGTCCTTTTTTTTCATTTAAAAAAAAAGTGAACTCATTTTGCCCTTTGCATGCAGTCTTTTGTTGCAGCAGGTCTGAGAGGACAAACTATGCACCTGTTTGTTTAGCTAGTCAATTAGGAGTTGTATAAACTAAAGCCTTCAGGCCACTAATCTTAACAAAGTGAATTTCAGCCTGCTGAAAGGCTGATTTAATCACTGCTAATCAGTCTCATTGAGTGAGAACAGAAGTCAACAGTTCTAGGGGATGTTGTTTAACACCTAAAATCCTCCAAACATAAAATCAAATGATACAGCTGTTTGTGCAGTGCTTCTCAGGTGATGGACTGAATTATTATTTTTCTTTTTCTGTAGATCCAATTTTGATTTGATTGAGCTTATGTGATTCCTGAAGCCCTTACTGTTGATTCCTTCACTTTCTTTCCTTTTTGTCTTGCAGTGTGTGATTCCTGCTCTGAACAATGAAAGAGATGCTCTGTAGTCCTGTGCCAGTTTACAGACAAAAATAAATAGCTCAGTTTTAGAGGAAATGGCTGACTTTTTCTGACCGCTCTACAGTTTCACCACTGAACAAATATTTATCTGAACTGCTCATAAGGAAACATTATTATTATTATTATTATTATTATTATTATTATTATTGTAGTAGTAGTAGTAGTAGTAATAGTAGGGCTAATAGTAGTAGTAGCAGTTCATGAAAAGGTTTCATTTTAATACTGAAAATGTTCTGTAAAATTCTGGTTAACAGGCAGATACAGCATTATTAGCTTCAATCCAATGGTAATGAACCCTACTTGGAGAAACATGTATGAAGGTAATCCCCCTGGAAGTGCACACTCATTAATAACCATGGAGCTGCTTCCCACTGTGGTGCTGGCCCACTGCAGTGTTCGTGATACTGATCTCCACAGTGCTCTGAAGTCTCTGCTGCTTCGCTGTCATGAATCTTCAAGTCTCATCCATGCATGTACCTGGATATTTTTATCATATTTATAACAGTTATATTCGTCTCCAGCTGTGTGCTGTGAGCTGTGTACAGTGCCGTTAAGACTGACAGCTATTTTACTTTGTTAGAAACATTTGCAGCAGAAAGTTTTACTGATGCCTGTTTTCAATAGGTTTGTGTGATATTAAATTCCTGATTTGACAACGAGAGTCTAGCACCCAAAATAATTGAAAGTGTACTCGATTATCTGCAGAGGCTGCTGGTTACTGGACCATTTTCACCTTAACTTTTGTGCATTGACTCACAGGCTCCATGCCACAAAAAGGAATACAACTTATAGCACAAAGTACCTGAAAACCTCAAAAGAGAGTGAGGTGGTACACAGGAAAACAGAAACTCTTATTATGCAGAGTCTCAGCTAGGCTGCAATGCAGCTGGGCGATTTTGGGTCTCTGGGCCTGGTCTAATTAGCATGGCACTCACAGGCACTCTGTCTTCATACAGCAGAGGTGGAGCCCAGCGTGATGAAGTCTCTCCCTTGCCATATAGTGCTTAATGGTGTCAGAATACTGATGAGGATGTGTTATTGCACAGCACCCATGGGATGGGAGTGGACTAGGCTGGGTGCAGATGGTGGTTGGAGAGGTTGTGGGTTAGGGGGTAAAGCTGATGCAGTATATAATGTTCTATTTTTTTACTACAGAAAAACATCTTTCAATTTGTCATCTGGAGTCATGATATCACTAATAGTAACCCTGCAATAATAATAATACAGCAATAATAATAATACAGCAATAATAATAATAATAATAATAATAATAATAATAATAATATACATTGTATTTATACAGTTTTCATACAGTGCACAGAGTAGCATATACAATTAAAAGACATTTGAATGTTCAAGTAAAGACCAAAATACTGTATAGCAAAAAAATAACAGTTCAGGTAAAATATAATGTTGAGTTGATAGTGTTAAAGCAATTCTAAATACTATACTACTGTAAACCAGTACATGAGTCAATACTTAATATAATCACATTTTTATTGTTAAAAAACATAGCTGCTGAAATTTGGACAACTTGAAGGCAAGGTTTGTTTAGTGTTCCTCAGGTAGTTGTACTTTGACTGACTAAGGTAGTCTGTGAAAGCTTGCTATGCAGATTCTACCGAGGTAAATACTTTTGGCAGCAATGTGGCCTGTGTCAGACCTGCAACAATAACACTATAATTGCCCTTGAGGCTTACCTGTCAGAAACCCTTACCTGGGTTTTGGAGACTCTGGATAACAGCTGCGCTGGCTGACTCTGCCCTCTACTTCACATGTGCACTGACAAGAAAGTGCTCTTTAAATGGCATTCCATTAAAACATTCAGCTCCACGGGAGCCATTTTGTCAATGCATGTATAAATAACAGCTCAGCAGGAGGAACCACTGTGTCTCATGCCTCATGTGTCCAGGCTCTGGATTTTCCGTGATTGCTAAGTGGTTGCATTCTGTTGTGAAAGTTGAATTCTGAAATTCTATGCCTGTGCCCTCACCCTATCCCAAACAAATGAATGAAGAATACATGACCAGATCTTGTCATTTTTGAATAAAAACCACATTTACTTCATTTCAGTTCAATCTGTTTCACAACCTCACCCAGTGGGAAAAGGGACTATATACTTTGTTACATAACACGTAAGATCTTTTAATTACAAAACCGTTAGGTAGCCTTCCCCTCAGTGTACCTGTATTTAGTTTCTTATGGTTTAGTCATTGGTGAAACAATTTTGGATGTCTCTATGGGGGTTCAAGATATGGTTCAATATATCATGCTCATGCAGATGTGTATTATTGGGAGAGAGGGGTGAAATGTGTGATAAACCACTTGGGATGATGCACAGAAAACATACACCAGCAAATAAAGAAAACATTCCACCAGAATCATTACCACTGGAACTGACATTCAAAGAGTACTCCTGTCATGCATACTCTTGAGAGCACGAATGAACTAGTGTACACACGTACAATAAAAGAGAATGTGGTTTTTAGTGGTTGGCAGCTTCATGATTTCAACTCTTCATACAAAATATGTGAAGGAAATGCTTAGTTTGTGGAAGGAAATGTAAGGGATTTTAGCATTCCCTAGAGAGAAACTATGCACAGCCTGAAGAACAGTTGCTTGCATGTTGGTAAAAAATTGTTGATCCTTCACATAGAATACACATGTCCAAACAAAAGATAAGTCTCTTGTGAATGTATTTTAGAACTATTATGGTCATATTTTAATATGAACCTTGATATGAAAATTTTGTCTGCTAAATGGTGAAATGTAATGTCTCTTGCAAAAGCCTCTTTCCTGCCTCTCTCTACTTTATTAATATTAGATATTAGATTTGACTTTGACTGTCAAGGTTGCCGGTCTTTACAGTAAACAATAAATACATAAGTTCATTTTGATATTATATTATCATTATCAATATATCATTTTTGAAATTATTCGTATAGGTAATGGCAACACTACATGTGTGCATACTGTATGTGCGTGTGCATATGTATCCGTGTACGCATGCTTTTGTTATACATGGAGAGGCAGAGTGAGGTCTTAACCTCATCCGTATGTTATGGTTCACGTGTCCCTCTACGTGTGAATATTGGGCCTGTTGTCAGTGCCCCATGGCCTGCCATTTGGGGGACAGGAGAGTCTGTGATTGAAAGCTATGGATTACATGACAAATCTCTCCTGTCCTCAACACTAAGCTTCTGAAAATGAAGTGCACACTCCCAGAGACTGACAAGAATATTAAACTCAAGCACATGCGTGCACACACACACATACACACACACACACACATACACATACCCATATCCCTAACTGCTTCCCTAACACATACCCACATGCTAACTGTATCAACACACACTGAAAAAACACGTAGTCTCATCGTCCTCATAAAATATTTATTTTTAAAACAATTTACCTCTCAATCCCCAATTTTGAATCCACAGATATGCCTCTGAATTCTGTGCAGACCACTCTGCAAATCACCCCCTCACACTTCAGGTGAAGCACTCTGAGGCATTAGCCTCTAACAGTAATGCAGAGGCCACCCAGTACTGTAGGCGGCACTCATTGAAGAAGAGGTGTATTTCGAACAGAAGAAATGTTTGGAGGTACTAATACAGCAGTAACCAGAAGCACACTAAATGCACTGTACCATAGGTAAGACAAGGCCAAATGGACTTGCCTTAGTCAGCTTATAACATAGCCCAGGCTTGAACCTACACCTATTGGGTCTAGCCTGTGCTTGTAGAAATTTTGAATGGTTTTCCAACCTCTTTACTCTCATTGTGTACTTTTCTAAAAACATAATGTTCCAAACCTGGACAGAAGACATAAAACATTATTAAATATATGTATATGCCAATTTAAGCAACTGCTAGGTGGCTGCAGAAACAGACACTATTGAAGTTTATTGCTATTGAAGGGGGGGAAGAAGCACACTTTTGCATGGATCCAATTATCCAATACAAATTTTTGGTTTCCTCAAAGGAACAGATCAAAACACATTTAAAATGAAATCATTAATGAAGTCATTGTAGCGATACAGGTCCTAATTATGCATGATTTCAAAGCAGCCAAATTACTTAGTACTTAGCAGTAAGTGATTTGAGTGCAGCAGCAATCAGTACACAGAGTACCCAAAATGATTTAGCTGAGCAGAGGATTACTCACTTCATCTCCTTCAGCATCTGTGTTTCCTTTATGTTCATATTAGCTACTTGCTGAAAATAATAATAATAAAAAACCAAATGGTCAGGCATTTCTGCAAATATTAGATAATAGAACGAGCAGGGTAACTTTGAAGGGCTCTGGGCTGAAGGGGACCAGGTCTCTGAATGTATGAATGAGAATAAGCCATGTACTAATGCACTAATTCTGATGCGTCCTGGAGTAAATAATTTCATCTGAGAATAAAAGATTGTGTGTATGCTCCAGGTCATTAAATCATATTAAATACTAATCCAGTCTGCTGACCATTGCATACAATTTATAGTTAAAAGGCTGAAACAAACCAAAAAATACAATACATTTGTGTTGCTGTGGAGCTGTAATTCAAGCTTCTAGCAAATTCTTAAAATTATTTTTTTTTCAGAAGACAATATATTTTTGAACAGAAACAACAGGTACCATATATAAGCAAATGGCTGTTACAGAGTTCTTGATGTGTGTAACAAAGCACATTACATTTTTTTTCTCAAACCACAACAATAGGTGAGTTTCACAAGTAGTGATGTTTTGTGTGTGTGTTTGTGTGTGTGTGTGTGTGTTTTGAAGAGTGGGATGTGTAATTTAGCATAGTGGATGTGACAGCAGAAAGATTCAAAGCCACAGTCTGTGTGCCAATCACTGCAAAACATTGACAGGTCTTTGACAACTGTTGACACATCCCATTACATTTCTGAAAAAGCCCTGAATTACCATTCACTAAGGGAGTTTGAACATAAACAGTAGTGAAATGCAGTAGGCCCAAAGTTTATTATTAGACGCCCCACTTTCCTCTCACCTGGTTTACCATGCAGAGCAGGCCATTTGCTCCAAGTCATGTGCTGAAATTGAAGAGATGTGGCCAAATTCAAATTTCTCTGCATGTTGTGCTTGGCCAACTGTAAAAGTGTTTGCATAAATATTTATAGTTCAATTTTCTTTTTGCTAACCCCAGATTGCAAGGTAACATATCCCTCTTAATAATTAAAGGCACTATATTGCAGCTGCTCACTGGAGGAACTAAACTGGTGACATCTCTGTCAGAATTTATGATAGACAAGCAAAATTCTGCGGCCAGGACCCATTCTCACCTTCAATAAGCAAGCATTGGCAAATATAACATGCATAATGCAGCCAAAAGAGACAAAATGGCTTATCTTTAACCTGTAAAATGTGAACGTGCTCAAATAGAGAGATAGAGAGAGAGAGAGAGGCCTAGCTGCACCGGGGGGGGGGGGGGGGGGGGGGGAGTCGACAGCAATAACATAATAACATACAATTCAAATGACTCCAAATCAGCTTATACACTGACATTATGTTTCCAGAGGCTGTATATATTAGCAGTTTTATTATATAATTCTTCGTTATAATTGTTAATATTAATAAACAATAAACATTTTACAAAAAAACATCTATTTTTATATCATGTCAATAATTATTTTAATTTCTTGAGCTGCACAAGGTCTTCAGTCCCTAGAACACATGAGTTGTAATGTTGATATAGGATAGTGTGCCACAATATTCTTGAGCACAGGACGCAGGCAATAGTTCTAACTGAAAATAAAATTCAGTTGCATTTGTTGAATAAAAATGATATACAAAAAAAAAAAAAGATATACAAAAACAACTTCACCTCTGACCCATGGCTCCAACTGATCTGTAACTCATTATGTCCACAGAAGCACCTGGAATTAGGATTAATCGGAGCTGGGTTGTCCATTTATGTTTCCATAGTAACCATCAAAGTACCTCACCTTTGAGGGTCTAATCAATGGCACATCAGCAGGTCACCAGTTCTCAGTCTGAACTAAGAGAGAAATGACTGTGTGACACATACACAGATCCAGCAGACTCCAGATGTTATATTTTTATACACTTTTGCAGATATGCTGACCAAAGGGAAAGGCTGAAGTATTTACCTGGCTCATCCCTGTCTGTCTCTCAGAACAAGCAGACCTCCAATAGAAGAGAAGCCTTTCTGCTCTCAGTGCTGCGCAGACAGTGAGATAGGCTTCCAGAGAGCAGATAGAGAGTTACTATTGATTTCATATTTCACTGTATCCCTACAGCGTACACACACCTGGACTCATCTTGATCCAGATGCTTTACATGAGTTGGTGATAATGATCATGATAAGAATGATGATGAGTAAAATTATTTCTGGCATCCAAAATAGGCAGGCTACCTGCAATGTAAATATGGTAAATAATGAATGTTTTCATCTGCCTTTCTATTGAAATTGCATGGGAAATGGAGATGCTCACTATCAGAGGGTGGATTATGAATGGTGTATTTTGGTACATGGATAATTAATATTGAATATTTAAATGGGTCATTATTATTATTATTATTATTATTATTATTATTATTATTATTATTATTATTATTTGTACACTTTCTGGAATTCAAATTATGGGGCTGTTGTGTTAGAGGCTGTCTGAAAGGCATACTCCACAGCAAAGTATATTTTAATTATAAAAAACATATTTTTCCCACAGTTTATCAATCAATCAATCAATCAGTATTGATGCTGCTGATAAGAACTGCCTTAAAACACATCAACATCAGCTACTATACTGTTCGTAACTACAGTAGTGAAAGTTTGCTTCCTGCAGATGTGTAGGAAATCAAATAAGCAGCTAATTATGATGGAAATCTCTTATGCTGCACACATCTGGATTTTACTCAAACAGCTGGAGAGAAAAGATACTCCATTGAGGTGACTCATTTTTTAGCCATTCTTACTAAAAAAACTTTATTGAACTTCATGATTTGCATCCCATTACCAGTCCCGATGTTGACTGTGACACAATGCTGTGGTGAAATATTCAAATTCCTTCCTCCCATTACCAGATCAGCTCAGGCAGAGTTAAGAAAGGAGCAATTACAGAGCATTTGACAGCTACTAACTCCTTTACAGCTAAAATCAAGACAAAGCCGCCAACAGTGCCAGAATTGGATACCCCTTAAAATGTCTGAGAAGTTAAAAATGATTGCCTGCCCAGATCCGCAGCTGAGCCGATTACCAATCTTGTGGTGGCTGTCGGAAGCAACTCTGAGGCCTACGAAAAGTAAGCATCTTGCAGAGGCTGATTTGATAATCCTCTTCAGGTGCTATCTATCTGTGGAGACAGGCTTTATGAGTTACACCAACAGGCTGAGAGAACTGCTTATTTACCAGCTTAACTACAGAAACACGGGATCTGTAAGCTCTGACATTGGGAAGGGTTTAATTCAAAAGCTGATAAAACTTCCCTTTCTCATTTCCCCCTTACTTACAGTATTTCAATGGACTGTCACTAGATATAGGCAGGAAGATTAACAGAGAGCTTTTTAGGAATTAGCTGAGAAAAATAAACATGAAGAGGAAGGGAAACAGTGTAACACCACCTTTTCTCTTCTGTCTGACCCTGTCATCCTCCCACTTCCATTATACTTCCTGCATGACTTCATTTGCTTGTTACTTCATTCAGTACATCAGCAGAAATTGGTAACATAAGTACAGGACATTAAACAATAAGAGTCGTTTTTAAATTATACAATAAAATTAAAATATAAAGGTCATATATCGATATACGAAATAATGTGCCATGAGAACATAATCAGATAATAATGTGTGATGAAAGGACCAGGCTGCTCAGCCCACCTCTGATCATTTTGCCTGCAGTGTGGAGCAGAGATTCCAAAGCTGCCGTCTGTGGACCACTGGTGGGCTGCAAGGTACCCCTTAGTAGTTGCTAGGAAAGATTTAATCCAATTTCATGGAAATGTTATTAGCATGCAGAAAATTTCATCTTTTTATAATTTAGTGTGCGGCTGGTTCCACATTATTCACATGCTGAGCCTCTTGAAAAAAAAAAAAAGTCCTAAAAAGAGGACCTCATCCCTACTGGGCATCAGATATCTGTAAAATAATAATAATAATAATAATAATAATAATAATAATAATAATAATAATAATAATAAAAACTAAACAAGCAGTCACATGAGCCTAGCACCAACCAAATATTCCATAAACTATCTGTGATCTGGTTTAGCTTCAGTCTAATGACATCGTCTGAAATATTGAATTCAGTTATTCTCCTTGGTGGATGTATAAATAGTCTTGACAGGCAGGAAATGGTTAAGAGATAGAACTTGTTATGCTGGAAATGCTACACCCAGCGGCAGTGCGCCTGTGTACTCGTTTCGCATCCCTCCAGAAACGTTTTATGCGGGAGATAAGCCTCTGAATGATTGCTGGCTCCTTACTAATGACACGGTGGCAGCAGCTGCAGCAGAACACCAACATGCTAATCGTGTTATAGTCAATTATTCACTATTTTATTGGGCTGGAGCCAGGGTTGGAGCCACTGGCACACAGACAGAAAACAACAGAAGAAAGAACAAAACGCAAACAAAAACATGACAATAGAACTTTAACAGCTTATCAAGGATGCAGCTATATCACGTTAATTTAGAGAGAGAGCATTTTTCGGTTTACGTTAACACATTTATATCAAACTGATTGTAATGTCATGAGTGACACTTACAAACAGAACTATGCAAGTCTCTGGTCTCACATCAAATGCAAAACACACATTTCAAAATACACTTTTTGAAGGAATATTCAAACCATTCATGACACAACAAGCTAATTATATGAATAACAGAGCTCTCAGATGGAATGACTCCACGGGATTCACTATCATGCTCCTCAGATATTTTGTGTAATGCCAGAATGAATTGCACAGTCATGTGTTGTGACTGTCACTTTTGTATTCCAGTGTTAGTCTGTGAAGAGTAACAGTCAACTGATGACTCTAGTGATTTAACTGATCTCTGACACCAATTAAATTTCTGATGCAGACATTGCTTTTCTGAGCCAATTTCACAGATGTGAAAAGCTAGCTGAAAGTAAAGCCACCCCTAAATTAAGTGAACTAGAACTAGACAAAACTGGAAGTTTCTAATAAATGTCTCTTTCAGGGCCTTCAACTCTCACTGCCCTTGGCATCATTTACTTCCAGGAAAGAATCCGTGTCAAAGAGATGGTAGTTTGCTTGAACTAGTTTCTCTGATACAACAGCAACATCTTTTACGCTCACACACACATACACACACATTACAGATTACATGTGATCACTGCTTCATCTGGCAGAGAGTCATTCCATATCCTAATCTGCTATCAGTCTGAAATTCATTGTTTTTTTCCAGTTTATCGAAGCAAACTGTCTCTGTTCTGGGATCAGCCTGTCTGGAGCAGCCTTCTATGAAAGTGTATTGCCCACAGCAGCTGGAGAAATTACTGCGTGTTTTCAGTCAGCTTTCCCTGCTGGGAAAACCTTACAAAACGGTTTATTTCTTAAACCGGTCTGGAGCTGTGGGGAAAATGACATAATCCTTTCAAAGCAATTCTGTTGCTGGATAGTGAAGTTATACTTAAGGTTTTCTGACTGCCTGGATGTTGTAGGCTACATGTTTCCATTTAACTGAGGCTCAGTTGCCTCAGTACATCGGCCTATCTGCCTGATACGAAGTTGAGATATAAGAAATGGATGTGTCAAGCAGATGGTAGGTAACTCCTAATGCTTTATGAGTACAAATACACATTAATTTCAGGAGCTTAAAGTCATGTTTTTAGTTTAGCTTGTACTCTTTTTACAGGTAAAGGAAATAATCAGCATTTTTGTTTCTGGACCTACAGCATAGTTGCTGTGTAAGTTGTATGTATATGTATGTGTATGCAAGGGAAAACATAGTAAGGAACCAGGCAGCTTTTTTTGATGAATGGACAAATTCTTCTATTTTTCCTTTTTGAAAGATTTTCCAGGGCAATATATTTGTAACGAGGCTTTTTGCTACATTTGTTTAAGACAAACACAAACAGAAAATACAGGGCCAGAGAGTATCATAAGGATCAACGGAATATATGTCTCATTTATCACCTGCCCAAGGGGCAGAGCAGATGTTTTAAAGTTTTGCACTAAAGGGGGCCCAACTGGCATTATTACAAAGTGGTGCTACTGGAAAACAGAATTATATGATTCTGCTGGCAATATAATACATTGAATATTGAATAAACCTTTCGCCTTGTTTATTGTTTTTCGAAATGGGAAATTGAAACTAACCTCAATGCACCTTTTCAGAATCTTTCCAAAGATGAGGAAAGTCAGTCTTGGTATGTGCCCATGGTAATCGGGAATGTTTGGGGCTCCTGTTGGATTAAAAAACCACAAAGGGTTCAGTGCACATTCTGTTCACAAATCCTGAACATGTCAGTGCTGGCAGGCTGGCAGGCTGGCAGGCTGGCAGGGCGGTGTATAATTTGCTGTTGCATTGGCCAGGACAGGGGATTCCTTTCAGCAGGACTGTCCCTGCTGGTGGACAATGGAGGGAAAGGAAATGTGCAGCACATGCTAGGTATGAGAGCCCATATTATGGGCCACACAGGACATTCTGATGAAACTACCAGTATGATTGGCCATTCCAAACTGAAAGTGGAAAAGGATAAATACTTAAAGGAGAAAAGAAATGCACATGTATCGCAGTCTGTAACCCCGAGTGACCCACTTACTGTACCTGTGGGTCATTAAGCCCTTGATAATAGTCATATCATATTGCATTAGAGAAGGAGCCCTGAGTTGTATATTAGAACTATCATTCATGTCTTTTTTATTTACAAGGTCCAAAGTTATTCCCCCAAATCCCCTACGCCCCAACTAATTTAATCACCCTGTTATTAATATGGCCTCATTGTCTACTGTTGCAGAACCCCCCTGCAGTCTACTTCAGCATTGGATTGACGTTTGGACATTTGCTATGGCTGCTGCATGTTTTACAGTGTCTCGGTGATGAATGGCTGTTCTGAGAATACCCTTGAGTGCAGTAAATGGATGACATATCCCAATGCTCCTGGCATGAGTATAGCAAAAGCCATCCATCATTTTCTATAATCAGATGGCAGAACAATTTTGGGGGTATTCACAAAATAGTATCGGCAGAGGAGTATGAAAAGGGATATAATACAGTAAAATGGGTCTATCACAGTGAACAATGTGAACCATCCAGGGTTCTCACTGGTCCAAATTGTAATAGTAAATGAGCTGCATTTGCATTTCTGAGATGGAATAGAGTGAGCACAGTCAATAAAAGCACACATATTTTATATGTAATAAAACTATAAAAGCTTACCGTGTCTCGACAAAGGCTATGAGTAACTCCTGGGTTAATGATCAGTCAGTCCCAGGTGTGTGTATCTGCAGTCCAAGGTCCTGAAGACCTCTTAATTTTCAGTAAAGATAAGCATTTAAAATAGAGAAGTGTACTAAACGACATGAGGCCGACGTGAAGTCTGTGAGTGCAGCCATGTTTTGTATGTAAATAAACAGCATTAAACATGTCATCGTGTTTGCTCCAGGGGGCCAGCAGCCAGAGTCCTCTGGAGCCTTGCTGTAAGAGGGCTGCAGCAGGTGCGGTCCTGCAGGGGAAACACCATCACTATTTGTCTGCTTTGGCCCCTGGGCTGCACCAGAAACGTTTCAGCGGTCCTATGGGGCCAACTCACGATTTGATGCACAGCGTTTGAGTGCTGCTGAACCTGAAAGCCCTTCCAGGCTAATGGCCCCACTGCTGGTGTCCTTCCTGAGAAATATAGGAGCAATATCTCCAGGCCCACGACTCTGCCGCCTCGTCTTGTAACAAAGCCGCGACAACAAAGTGCCAATGATGTTCTGCTTGCAGCATAAATAATGCATGACTTTATTAATAATTGATAGTGCGCTTTATATAATTGCTTTTTCCTCTGTGTGTTGAATAATTGAGAAGGAGTGCTGTCTTCATGGCCCGGCACGTGTTATCAGCTTTTCTTTTTTTTTTTTAAGGGGGACAGGGTGTGGCGGTGCCTGTGTGAGTGAATTTCTGTGTGACATCTTCCCTTAATCCTTCCTCCCTGTTTCATTTTTTTCAAATTTCAACCTCTATTCTGCCTGCTAAATCATTTCACAAACAAAATCATCGTCTATGATGTCCCTTTAATTCAGTCACTTTCATTCATAATGTCATCAGTGTTTTTTATATGTTCCCATGCACTCTACAGTGGCTAATATATTTAGATTATATTTCCTTCCTTCTTCCTATATTTGCTTCCTCCTCTCTGTGCAACCCTTTTGCAAGGACTCTGTGATCATCCCATTTTTGAAGGATGCTGTATCAATTAAATACATGTGCTGTGATTCACATGTCAGAGCTCGGTGTTATAAAGAACTTGCTACAGATAGACTGTGGGGCCCCAGCAAATGAGTCCATGATTGAATGTGAATGATTGTGAATGTGATGTCATAGCCTTTTACAAACTTCCCATACACTTTGGAAACTCTGATGCTGTCAAACTTAAACTTTAGATTTTTAGACCTTTTTGGAAAGAGAACATACATATTTTTCAGTACTTTAAAAGCATTAGCATCATTTACTTAAACTGTCTTCATTTTAATCATATTGTGGTAGCTGTTATTGTATGACCAGACCAATGTACAATGTCTATGTACCGTCCAGTGTTATGCACTGTGATGTAATGCCACATTCTCATTTTCAAGGTTCTATTAAACTGCTCGACCACAGAAGCTTTCAGATTATTACCTGTGGCAAAATGTGTTATCTCGTGTTGCTTCATTAGCTTTTGGAATCCCTTGTTGAAAAAAAATGTTCTTGTGAGCAAATGTCTTCAAAGGCCCGAGTCACTTTAGCCCCACTCTTGTTCTCAAGAAGACAAATCCAAGCAAATTTAGAACATATATCTGTTATTCATCAATCATTTGTAAAATTAAAATTTGAAATTTATTAAATTCCATATTTATTCTATATTTATTTTTTCCATATAATGTCTCTCTGACAAAACGTTGGGAAGTTATGAACAGATATTTATGAGTATGTTCCATAAATTTAATCTCACACACATGCGCATACACACACAGTAGTGCTGTCTCACAAAACAATAATATTTGCAGAAAAAACATACCATGATTCAATATATCTTCTTTGTATTTTCTGCATTCTAAGAATAAATATCATTTTTCAGATAAGTTCCACCTGGAAGGCACTGGCTAAAGCTAGTAAATGTTATATTTATATCCATATTATATATTTACATTTATATTATACAAAATAAATTCTAAAGAAAATTATCTGTCTTCAGCCTCAAGCAATGCTTGTTAAGTGATTTAAAATACTGAATTAATCTGACATATTTGACTTCTCACTGGATATATTCTAACCGCAATGGGTTCAGCCCTATAAACCTTCAGGTTTATTACAGAAAGTGTGGGTATATTCTGGAAACCAGTTAATGGATTTCATGAATGAAATAATGAATCCCTTCAGCTATTAAGGAACAGATTTCAAGAGGCCCTTCCAAAAATTCATATTTGAAATAGTTTGATTTAAAATATGAACATTCCTTGCACCACTCCCCACCTGATCCTTTATTGTCAGTTATCGTCAGAGCCCTCACATTGTTTGTGACCCCAGCACGACACTTTTGTGAGATTCTGTGCAAACAAATTACATGGACTGCATAACACCCTAAATTATTAATGCAGGTCCTGTTTTTCTGAAGTATTACATCTGCAGCCACAGGCAGACCATGGCCATCATTCTCAGGGTGAAGGTGGGAGATGACATCAGTAGAAGGGAGCTGTGACGTAAGAGATTATATGAAGATGAATGAGCGCTGACACGTCTTCCTTCAGAGCGTGCGTTTGTGTAATGTTTCTATGACTTTCACAAATGAGGAGGCATGAACACCTGTCACAGAGCCAGAGAAACCTGGAGGGAGGGAATGAGGGATGGAGGGAGACAGAATGGTGGGCGTGTGTCAGTCAAAGATGCCTTGCTGCTGTAAGGATTTGCAGAGATAGTGGTGATGGTTTTGACAGTAGAAGTGACAGTGATGTAGTATAAACAATGCTATCCTGCTATGGGTGCTTTCTGAGATTGGATGCTCATTATTTTTAAAAAAGCAGAGCATGCTGATGGGATTAACTGTGAGTCTTTGCCCTCAGCTGCAAATAACCCTCATGCACAGCCTCACACATTGCCTAATTCTTATTTTTTTCATTTAAATATTCAATTGTGTTGTATATCTTTATGACAGAAGGTTTTTTCTTTTCCTTGTATAGTGCAGTATGTCAAAAAAGCATATGAATGTTTGGTTGAACAGAACAAGTGAACAAGTTTGTGATTTCTTTAAATAGAAATGTAGAAATCCATGTAATGTATATAGTATAAGCATGCTATATTTATGTGTGTGACAGTGAATGGACACATAGCAGAGTGACAACAGGAACATTTTGTATTGCCATTTTCTGAGTTGGTGATGGAGGACAAGTAATAATGATTATACTGCATGTAGGCATGGTAATAGGTACATGTTTAAAACTGATTTTATGATAAATTATTTCCCCCTTTGACCTAGTGTCCAAGCCTAACCATGTTGCATGTGTGCTGGGGCCAATGAAATCTCCAAGACTATCCGGGTCAGGCAGGTCTTATTGACCCTGGACCTCTAAACTCTACTCCCACATCCACACAGACACAGCGGTGGTCCCTCACCAAAGACCCTGATAGAACACCCCCCAACACTGTTCTGGTTGCTTCCTCTTGGCATTAACCTTTAGAACACCCCTTAACATCTCTAAGCACTCCAGCTGGACCCTTGAGTGAAACCTCGAAAGGCCTAACCCAACTGCAGGCTGTGATTGGTTGTTACATATCTAGCCTATTGCAGGAGTTTCATATTGGGGTATGGTGACCTATGGAGGTCTGTGAAGGATGGGCAGGCTAGGTGGTCACCAGCAAAAGGGGAAAATTGTTCTATTTTTAGAATATGTTGTACTTTTTTAAACTGTTTGTAGATACATTTTATAATGGTGTTGCTGCAAGTTTCTACATTGATAAATATATTTTCCAAAACCAGTGAATAAACAGTGTCCTGCAGCTTATGATAGATGTCAGATAAAGGTCTCAAACATTAACATAATCTTTTTATTATCCTATAAAACATTTCTCAGATCAAAGCACCTGCCCACAGACCTCCTGAATCATTGTTTCAAACTGAAGCAACAGAGCTGTGAAAGTGAATACACGGATTAGCTGCGGGAATCAATGTCTCTGCAATGCTCAGGGAAACTGGTTGTTAATTAATTGTGATATTTATTCCTGAAGGTCAGTCCAGAAAAAATTGATGTATCTGGTGGTGGTGAGAGAGAGGTTAATGGTGACGGGGAAAAAAACAAAAACATAATATGTAGTAAGCTGCTACTACTCTAGCCCCCAACCAGAACTTTTTTTTTCTGCAGCTGGTTGTGAGGAAATGTGAACACTTTACAGCTTACAGTTATATTTTATACAATTAGCTTGTGCCGTAAGTGGGAAGTCTGTTGTGCATATACATTAAGCATTAATTGTTCAACTTTAAAACTGAAGTTTGCATCAGAATGAAAAACACTCTCTGAACACCTCTTGACATTGACATTCTTATTACCATCATAGGATGTAGTCACCGAAGGAGTTGGAGAAGGCGTTAGGTGCTTTAATGTCTTACATGTGCTCAGAATGAATTTTTACAGTTTCAGTCATTGCTATGCTAGTGATTTTCAGTAATAAGCAGTCCCAGATAATCCTTAAGAACATGGTCGTTTGTAGGTGGAAACAATTTAATTAGAGGATCGTTTGTGTCAGACAAAGGACTTTGTTTGTTGGATTTATCAAGGGAAGTAATTAAAAAAAAGATGCAATTTAAGCTAAAGCCAAAGTAGCTGTTCTAAGAAAAATGCCTCTTGACAACAAACTTGAAAGGAATTTGCTAGACTGTGACTAATGTGCTTGAGCCTTAAAAGCAATTAAGTAGAAGATAGATAAATTATAACTGACAGTTTAATTTGTCTACAGCAACAGTAATAAATGAATATCATGCACCATGTCCCTTTGACTTACCTATGACCAGTAAATTAAATATTAATATGGCAGGACAGATGATATAGATTTTTGCAAAAGTTATACTCCATATATTTTGTAACCTATTATTCACAGATAATTGCTCACATAGCATTCAGTACACATTTTATCATACAATAAGAACTGCTGTGTTAATACTATGATCGAGCAGCTAACATTAGTAACAGAATGTTCCTTGCTAGTTTCACCTTACTTTCACTACTTTGCCTTCAGTAGTTTGACTGATTAATTCTCCAAGTGGATAACTAAACTATATAAACAAATGAGAAGGTAACATTTTTAGAATAAGTAAAACTTTTTCCCAAATATGAATTTCTATGTGTGTATGTGTTTTCCATTGCAGTGCTTAGAATGGTATCACAAACCCAGAGAGCACGGCTCAGCATTTTAATTTCAAGGAGTTGACAAAACGTTTTCCTTTAGGACACATGTCTGCAGAATTAATCAATTGAATCAACAGTTACTCAGGATCCCACCCACCCCTGCCCTACTGCACAATGGAGGGGAGAAGATGGGTGTTGGAGAGGAGAATCCGCTCTCTCTGAACAGTGTTATATCAGTGTTGGCTGTGAGCATTGTGTCACGCTACGGGGGCTAGGACCCAGGCGCAGAGTGGGAACAAACACAAAACTCAAAAAATGTAGATGCAAATAAGACTTTACTAACAAAAAAAACTGAACAAGCAAAGAGCCACAAGGGGCATATAACAAAAACTAAAAGAATACAAAAAAAACAGAACTTCACAAGAACAGAAAACAAATGGTAGGAGCAAGCAAAGCAAGTCAAAACCACGGGCAGGAACAAACGGTCAGAACAAACACAAGTAGGGAACAAACACAAAGAACCAGCACCCAAGTCAAGGGGACAAAGAACTTAAATAGACAGGGGTAACAAGACACAGGTGAACTCAAAGAACAATCAAACCAGAAAAGAAGGGGATAACAAGACACAGGTGAGAACAATGATAGAATAATTGAAAGCAATAATACAATTAACAAGGGAACGAGCCGGACACAAAACAGAAGTGCCGCCGTCTGGCGGCCCAACAAGGAAAAACAGAGACAGAAACACAGAACCATGACACATTGCTCCTCTTCTGCCAAACTTTGACTAATGCTATTGTCAGGGAGATGTTTCCAGTGAGTAATTATACCAAGTAACGTGATCATCTTTAAGGTGTCACATTCTTTAACAGATTCATCAACAACCGGTAGTATATCCAGCCTTTGACCTAAAACACTGTAAAATTGAAAAAATGCCATGCCATTTGCATGCCATTCCAAAGTTCTCATGATGTGCACACACAGAATTCCTTCCCTGAGAACTGTAACAGAGAGGTTTTCTCTCTCTCCCCTGTCTATGAGGGATGGAGGAGGTGTGGAGAGTGGGATCAATCTGCCCGTGACAGCGCGGTGGCTCATGCACTCTTCATCACTCCTGCAAATCTCCCTGCTCATTCTCAGACATGCCAAAGTGAGGGATGACAGTGGAGTGTGGAGAGGAGGACAAGTGATCTAGGAGTTTCTGTCCATAGCCAAGCCCTGTCACCCTTCTCCTGACACATGCCCAGCTTTTATTTAACCATGAGCATAATTCCACAGAGAGATAATCCCGCTCAGTCATACCAGCAACTATTTGTCTCTTCTTTACTGAGTGATTTTCCTTGAAGTGAAATATGAATGTTGTTAAAATGGTAAGATGTTTAAAATCTAGCGTCCTGAGAAACTATACTGCATACATGAACCTCCGGAGAACATGTCACAGGTACTGACTGGAACTAGTTTCTATCTGATACGTGTTACTGTTTCCTCTCTAAAACGGCAAACTGAATTGATGAAAACTTACATTCTGGTGGCTTCGATCAGATATACTGTAAAATAATGATATTTGATTTTGAGATAATATTTGATCTGATCATGGTCAATATGATGTTCTCATACACATACAGAATGCATATATGTGCATTCTGTATCTAAGGCTAATCCTGTTCCAGCTCTGGGATCCATTTCCATGCCCCTCCTACATACTGTAAGTGCCTCTTGGAGTGATGCATGAGTGCTCTCAAAAGGCGATGTTAAACATTTAGCATGAAAATCATGGGTGGGGGGCAGGGGTGGGTGAATGCAGTCTAGGTGGAGTGCTGAGTCATGAAGCCTATGGTTGTGTGGTCAGTGCCATGCTGTAGCCTGTATGGTATACTGCACTTCTCTGCCTCCCACAACAACAATCCGAAGATGAAATCAGCAGAATTTCTTGTTTCTACATGTACTTTAAAACAGCTCTGGAAAGGAAGTTTGAAATTCAGTGTAAATCCCGTTCATCACATCCCAGGAAATCCCTTCAATTTTACAGACTGAAAATAAGCTGTCAGAGGCCTATGATGTTTTATTTATCCATATTTTTAGCCGAAGTGAGAGCCAGATTAGCACATCCTCCTTGTGAAGCTGAAGACAGCTTGGCACCTGCAGAGCTGCTGACAAAATGTGGAGCTGCCTTTGATTGCCATTCAGTGGCTGGGTGGTCCCAGCATGGATGCGGCCTGTGTTTGTGGTTTGGCGCCTGGACCAGTTGATTCAGTGCTAATGAATTAATAGGTTAAGCGAAGGCTGGCCGGAAGCCACCTGGCAAACTTGAGGTTTGTGTTGCAGTTTGGAAGTTCTAATCCAATTACTCCTTCTACCCCCGATTGTAGATCTTGCTTAAGGGTTCAAGGACCCACTTCTGCCTGGGTGCTCAATATGCACTCACAGCCACACACACCTACGGTCAGTATACACCTAGAGACCAGCACATACACTCATGTTCAGTTCCTAAAAATACAGTGGACCCTGACAACAACACCCACATATTATGCAGAAATATTCAGATATACCAAAATATTCTGACAATTTCTGCATTTTAAGAGTTTGCAGGCTTTATTTTTTGTTTCAGTCTTCACAAGCTATTTCTCAAATACATGTTCCTGATTGTAATCAGTATACCTAAGCCCTATTGTCTGTGTAATCCTAAATTAAAACAAATTTTTGTGTTGTTCTGCAGAGTAAGGAGTGCACAAGTGTGCTAATGGCTTTCAGTGTCCCCATTCAAATTTTTAAAACCCTGAATTTTGATAGAAATATGACTGAGTTTGGTGCAAACTGAGGACTTGGTTCTCAGTAATGAGCTATGCAATGATAAATGCCAGCAAATCCCTGTGTTTATTTGTTTATTTATTTATTTTTGTCATATTTTGTCTGTGTTAAGGAGAAGAAAGGTCCCTGAAGTAATCTGTCAGTAGTGATAAGGATGAAAGAATCAGTGAAAGTGTTTTGGTTTAGAAACAGTGGAAATCAATTTCAGCTGATAAAAACAAGCCAGGAGGCAAGATTTGTATTCTCACCACAATGCTAATGGACTAATTTCAGATACAATTTAGCCTTAATTCAAATGCAAGTAATCAAACTGATAAAGAGGCTACATTACTGGACTCTCAAATGGAATTCAAATTTAGTCTTTAGTCTGAGTTTTTTTTTTTCTTTTCTGTCTCATGTGATTATCACTGTATGGAAGGAAAATAAAACTGTGTCCTGCTACTTTTTAATACAGTGGTGATAGCATATCATTAGTCATTGAAACCTAAGGTGCCCATTAACTGAACCCATGACTGTGCACAAAAATAACTTTATTTCATTTTCATTGTAGAATTTAATTCAATTTAATTTAAGAATTAATTTTCATAACTTTCATAACAAAAATGTGTACATTTAATAAATGCTGCCTACTGAACACAATACCTGATCTCAGATCTTCAGGGTCCCTGAAACCACTGACCTCAAATGCACATCTTTACTGTTCTCTCTGAGCCAGTGTTGCTTTCGTCAACTAAAATTATGACAACATTTTTTGATGATAATGATGAAGGCAATAACATGACGAAAATGTTTTTTTTGGAACAATGACAATGACCTATGCGTTTTGCATGTTAAATGAGAAAAATATGATGAAAGTTAAAGTGTTATAGCTTTCACAGTAGGTTTGATATTCTTAAATTCTGATTTAATAGAACTAAACAAAAGCTAAGAAACTAAACAAATAACTGTGATATAATGACTCACAAATTATTACAAGCACTAGGTCCAGACTGGGTTCCTGTGCTGCTTGTACACTACAGTATGATGTCTGTGTTGACTGATGCTGGTGGGATTGGGAAAAGACTAAGAGGGAGGCCTAATGCATCTACCCCACATTGGCAAGGGAGTCGTCAGCCCACGCCTGAGGTCATTTCCCCACCTGTAAGCACAGTCTTCTCATGCCCTCACTGAACTGCCATTACTTCTCATTATTTCCTCCAAGGGACGGAACAAGAGGTCGACCAAGGAAACACTGGTCCAACATGGGTTGGCCACTATGGTTTATGGGCCGTGGCGGCAATCCATCTCGCTCAGACGGAGCTACAGGACGAGGTCCCTAGTCGAGGGAGAGAGGCACGGTGTGTGACCACATCAGTGCAGAGCACACCGACACACAGGCCTTCCCACAATGCCCCTGGCCATCCCTCATGAGTGACAGCTTCCTCAGCTATTCATCATTACTGAGAATGGACTGTACCATAGCTGCACAAAGGCCTAATGGTGCAGAGGGCAAGCCGTATCATTGGGAAAGAGTGGGCTGGGGTGGGTACATTTACTGAAGCCAAGAGGGGAAAGAGGCTTATCCATTCAAACATGGCAGAACTAATTTTCATATGGGTTATCTAATTTGTCCATTATGCTGAATTGTTCACCACAGCAGCTAGAATGGATAAGACCTAATAATTCAGATTAAATTTGACTTAGTTGTGAGACACATATCATAAGCACCCCTTGTCCATGTACACACAAACACACACACACACACACACACACCATGTGTTTATCACACAATCAGCACCTTTCCCACACCTGCCAACTTTCCTGTATTTCCGATGAGATTGATTTTCACACCCATCTCACAGCCTAACACCTTGTTATCCACATTATGAATATCTGGGTCATAATCATACATTTTTTGTTTGGGGGTGGGGGGGGGGCATGAGGGGTTATTTATTCATTTATTTCCATTGCATTATTGTCTGGGAAAAGTAGTTCCTCATTTATTGTGCTGTGTTAAGCTCTCATTCTACTGTAGCAGTGAAAGTTAAATACGAATTGCACCCTTCATTTGAATTATATTTTTCATAAAAAGTGTTTTTAAGATAAAACAGGTCTAGTTGTTGTCATAGTCTAAATCAGACACAGTGCACATATAACATGAGTTTGAAGGAAAAAGAATCTGATATTGTTTTCACTTTTAATATCCTTTTTCCTTTTTTTTTGCTCAGGCTGTCTTACCATTTGTGTTTGCTTGCAGGTGTAACATTAGTAGTAATGTATGCTTGAATTTTTTAATTAAAATGATTTGCCCTGTGGATCAGCTACTTGGAAATGAAATAAAAGTAGTGAACGATTGGGGAGTTTGGATGAATGAGTGGATTTTTCCTGCCAGTTTTGCACCAGCCCCTGGGAGGAGCTGTAGCCTAGCACAGACAAAGATGCCCCTTATTCACAAATTCCTCATATACTGTAGGGTTCTGAAATCAGACTTGGAAACAGTACAAATTCTGCTCCAATATCTGTACTGCAATGCCTCCCTCTCTGCCCAACCCCCAAACCCCTCACGGTAGTGTAGAAAAAAGAAACCAATAAAAAAGTAAATGTATCGGGGCTCGGGCAAATTTTTTATTTCCAAACCCTGTGCTTTTTAACGGTGCTGGAGGACATAAAATATTAAAGGGATATCCTCACAGAGCCTAGTTTATCTGCCAAATTTACAGCTGCGTGTAAAACCATGGCACTGTGCCAGTGAAAAATGTGGGTTTGGCAGATATAGAATATTAGCTGTAGTGTTAAAGTAGGTCATGGTTTGGCCCCAGTGGGAGATATGTTGTGGTTTGACTTGAAGAGGCTTAAAATGGGTTCGGCACTGTTTTATCTCTTTAGAAAAGTACAGAGGAGGAAAGAGGGAGATGGGGGGTTAGGGAGGGGGTGTGCTCCAATGCAAGGTCATTCAAGATCTCTGTGTACAAATATTGTGTGTCTTTACAATATTGGAAAACTTTGAAGTGGCACCATAGTTTTTTTTTCATTGTCATCACTTCCTCACCTGGGTGACACTAGTCATGTCTCCATACTCTCAAACACCAGACTGTAGCAGCAAAGTTAGCTCAGTGCCAATACAATTTAGCAAACAATGAAAGAATGAAGAAATACAATATACTTTTGTATGAAGCAATTACTATGGTTTGTGGGAATACAGCTTGGATGTGTGGCATATAAAAAATAGCAGCTGAAAAGTGATTTTCAGAATAAAATATCTGCAATACTTAAGTAGTTAAGCAATGATTGCATCATAAATATTTTACAGTTACTGAACCTCCATTTACCAACACCAGGGGTTCTTTCAGCCATGTTCCCTGCAACTTCTTCCAGCAAATATTTTCACTTACAATCCTCCTGGATTCTGTAAGCATTCTTTTTCATTTTCAGATATAATATTGCATCAGACACACATGGGTGTAAGTCAAGCAAAAAGCAACAATAACAATAACAACAAAACTAAATTAGTTCCATTTTGTTACATATAAGTCTGCAGCACATACACATTTTTGATTAATAAAAGATACAAATTACATTGAATTACATGAATTAATAAAAATGGGAACTAAAAGGAATCACCTTACAACATGTGAAAGTGGAAGTATATACTCTAGCTGATATAGACCCATGACAACATATCTTCTTAAAAATAATATCTGAAATTACTATTACAATATGGCAGGTAAATAAAAAAGGAAAGGTGGCCATTTTATACAAACAAGTGCTGCAGAGGGATTGGTGGGTAAGATTCCTGCACTGTCCAATTTGTTTTTCCTTTAGTAAGTAGGAGAGACTAAGATTAGTATCAGTGTTGCTATGTTACCTCCCATGGTGACAAGCAGAGTATGAGCTAAACTGCTACTCTCGGTTAGCCACCGTTGCTGTTTAACAGGAGAAAAGAGACGCACATATAGGTTGGTGGTGGAGAGGCACAAGCAAATGGTTTGTAGTGTTTTTTGATTGCCAGAACTGGAAAACATATGTTCCACAGTAATTGTAGAGTCTTTGCTTTTCCTTTTTTTCTGCCCACACACAAAGAGAAACAAACCAGCATTCCACTCTAAAATGGTTATTTTGGTTATTCTTCCTGTATGTAAATGAACCGGTATTTTTATCAGTTCTGTAGCATAATATGCCCTATAGTAAGCATGCTCCTATTAAAGATTGTCTGTTCCAATGATAGATGCCCCTTTCCCTGCTGGTGATTCCCAGCCTCTCAGGCATTCAGCATTGGGAGATTCCCCCCACTGACATTTTATCCTTCCTTCTCCCCTGAGGTGGAAATCAATACACCCTCATTTAACATGACAGTCTTGTTTGCATGTCACCGTTGATGTTGTGTACCACTTCTCAGCCAATATGAAAACATGACAGCATCAATGTGATGGCCATTTGAATGTATGTGCCCATGTGCACTGCAAACCACTGCCCTTTATCAATCAGTGCATTTAATGTACGTCACCATGGTCAAACAATGTTTAATGTATTGTGCTAATATAAATGCAGCAGATGATCATAGTTTTTGGAATTTACACACCACATCAACTGTCAGATAGCAGCATAACCTTACATAGAGAATAGAAGGTGAAATGAATTTCACCTCTTAAGGGAACATGCTCATGAGAATCTTTTAGAAAAATGTGTAGGGGTGGAAACTTTTGACATGTCATTTTCATTTTGATAAATGTTATGAAATCAGAGAACCTTGCCACTCTGTTTGGAGGGCTGGCAGAGAGAAGACAGAGGAATTACAGTAGTCCATCACACAAAGTAATAGCTGTTCGTTACTGGGTATAGTGAGCAAACGGATTCTTAATAAACACATTTTTGTTTATTTAAAACAAAAAGGATAAAATACGTTTTTTGAGCTGCATGTGTTCTTTCTGCAGAGACACGTTTTACCTGATGCACTGAGCGTACCCTGCACTGAAGGCAGAACAGCAGGCAGCTCTACTGTAGCCGGTGTTATCTCCTCCGCAGACTGCCTGCTTGAGTCTCAGGTGGAAAGGGATGTAATTAACTCAATATATCTTGGCCAGTCAGCTAACGCAGCCATTTATTGCTCCCGACCGTTCGGAGGTTTTGAAATCATTTTTTTTTTTTCTTTAACTACCTTATAGTGGCACCGGTTTGACTCTGATAACATCAACACTCATTTCTGCTGCTGTTTTATGTCCCAGAAAGGGGCTTCCAGAAGCCTGTCATTTATACCATTATTTTAGATTTTCCAAATAATAGTATGCAGTTTTAAGGGAAGAAAACTATAGCAATGATTTACTTGGAAGAAGTCAAGCCTGCCAATACAATATTGTGTGATTTCATTGAGTTTGAGCGTCATAGCCAGAAAGATGCAGTCTCAGCCATTTGAATGCGACCAGGGAAATTAAATTGAAATTAAATTATATTGGGCTCTTAAATAAATAATCATAAATGGCCAATTAATGAACCTTCCAAAGGGAACTTTTTTCAGTGTAAGATGTTATGAAAACAACATTGCATAGACATTTTGCTACAGAGGTGAGAACAACGGAAAAAAGAGATTAAACGCAAGGAAATCAAGGATGAAGAAAAAATATTGACAACTTCTCCTTGGTCCCCAAAACAAAGAAATACCTCAGCATTTGTGTCATACAGTGCACTTCTGATTAGCCTCAGCAGTGCAGGATAGATCACTTGTTCCACCCACCCCCGCTGCTTGTGTTTCCCTGTGCTGGGAAATGGAGGATAGAACGGTGAGCGGAGCGGGTACTGCTGATGTTTCTGCTGCAAACAGGGCTGAAACTCTGGAGGCTGCTGCCGGGAAGAACTGCAGCGCAAACTTTTAGCCCAAACAGCTCCCATAATGCAGCTGCAGCTCCAAGCCCCATGGGATGTGTTGGTACATTTTCTGTCTTGTGTGGGGGGTGTCCTCTCTAGGGATCAGCTAATCCTCCTACCTCTGCAGTCTTGTTCACCTCTGCTAGTTCAGCAGCAGAGGCTCATTTATCCAAACTAAGGATGAAAGTAACTCGCTGCAGCAAAGTGTTTTTTTCTTCATCTCCACCTTCAAAGGGAGCCTCACTGCAGAATCTTTAGCTTTTTTCTGTTATGGCTTGCCGTTGTATTTGCCCCGTGTTTGACACACACACACACAAAACCACTCAATGTTACAAACATAAATTCATGCATTGACCGAGGTACTCTGACTGGGGATGTTAAAACATTAGGATTCACATGCTGCTCCTGATCTCATTTCTGTATGATTGATTTGGAGATAAGCTCAAAAGGCAATCACAGTCCATTTTTTATATCATTGCATGTGATCCCTTTGCATATGATGGTGGAATTGTGGCTCTTTCTCTCTCTCTCTCTCTCTCTCTCTCTCTCACATACACTCACACACACACAAATACATTTAGAGAGGTCCTCACTAATTTAAAGCTGGCTATTTAAAGTTCACTATCAACCTAGCTAACAATGGCCAATTCTCCTATCATCCTCACAAGGCATTAACAGTAGCCTGTGGAGAAAGCTTTGATTAGCCTATCCAATATTTAACTGCTTCCCAAAAAATAGGAAAATGAGATCACATAAAACAAGGTTTGCTCTTCAATGTGGCAGATAAGAAAGGTCCTGTGTGCTGGCGAAGAACTGAAAATTATTCAAGGCTCTGACTATCCTTCAGTCTAAACTCAAACCTTCTGCATGAAGGAGTTGCCATTAATACTGGACAGGTTTATCAAGTAATTTCTTAAATGATTGCCAGATTACAAAATGACACAAGTTAATTCATATTTCAAAAGCTCAGTTGGCTGCAGCTGTGTTTTTTTCATGTGTATAGTAAAATGGCAGCTAGCAACGTAACCTTCATCAAAAAACATAAATAAAAGACATCAATTTTATTTCACTTGAGTAGACTGTGCCACCAAGTGGCCAGTATATTTAACCTTCAGAAGCAGCATTTCACTGTGGATTATGTGCTAGAAATTCTCATTAAAAAAAGATGTGTAAAATTGTTTCACTGTCCAGAACTGTAACTACTGTACTTCTCTCTAAACTATACTAAAATAAGCACAGATTTGCTCACAGACCTGATGTCAATAAGAACTACATTATTACAAAAATAATTCCATTCAAGTGAATTGAATGTACTCTGCTTATATGAATATACAGAACCTCTTGTAAGAATAAATTAATCTGAGAATTACCAGCAGAAAGGTTAAATGCTTTCAATGATTTACATTACATGTTTTTTTTTTTTTAATTATTATTATTTTTTGTCAACTGCAATATCTGACAAAATACACCAAACTGCTTTCTACACCTGGGCAAAATGCATAAGCCATATATAAGGTGACTATAGAGCTAACATTACCACCCATCCACACAAAATCAACACTTTGTCTTCCTTGTGTGTCTGCAGCTTCATTGATCAAGATCCCAGGTTGCAGGTTACTAATATAATTAGCAAGATTTGTGAATTGCTAACTAGTTGTTTTACCAAAGCAACTTTTTTGATTCGTTTGGATTATTTGCCGCTGTCACACACATAGTGGATATAACCTTTCTTTTTTTGAAACCCGCTGGACTGAAAGTCACAGACAGAAATGATTGATGCTTCGTTATATGTTTCAGCTGGGTCCCCTTTCCATTTTTCATGGAAGTCACTCGTTCTCTCTAAATTCTGAATAAAGGTTAATCGAGTTATGTGTGGTGCACTGCAATTTTCATTATACAGTACAGGGCACGTCATTTGGAATTTGAGAGGAAGAGTTGTACAGTAACAGTCATAAATCTTTGCAAACACCAAAGCCAAGCATGTACTTTTAAAGGGACCTTATGGCCATTAAAGTCTCAGTGACAGATAGAAATTCATTCATTAATTACCTTAATTCATTCTGCCTGCTGAACAGAGAGATTTCATGAGAATTCCTATTTTTTAATTACAATTCAGAGGAGATAGGTTCGATAATTATGTTTTTGGAAAAAGAGGGTATTTTTGGTTATTCATTTTATCTGTGCTCTTTATGATGTTTCAGGACAGAAATGCACAAAATCAGAAGGTCACTGATGAATGCATGCATATATGCTATGGCAGCATCATCAAGGGGACCTCTATGCCTTTATGACTGTCATTGCTGTTGTCATATTAGCCCTTCTGCCATTAGAAACTCCCCCAATGATAGACTTTTGGAACTGGGCATGTGTTCCTGTCTAATTGGAGAATAGTTCTGGGGCCCAGGGCCCCAGCTGAAGGGACATGGATCTCCTGCTCTCCCAGCTGAGGATTCCTTTAGTTGGGATAGGATGCGCTGAGATGATGAGAAACAGCCAGCTGATGTCTCTGTCCAGGGAATGAATGGGGATGATGCAGACTTATGAATGGAGATGAGATGCAGCTGAGGGGCCGGTCTACAGCAGCAAAAGCAAACCTCTCCTCAGCACGACAAAACTCGGACACCTCTACTTATTTACTAAGGATAAAAATACTCAGAGATACTGCATTAGGAATGCTCTAGTGTTGCACAGTCATAGCAGAGCAATGTTGTGAGCATGGGAATGTGTCATCCTAATAGTCATTCCCTCATGAAGATCGTGGTACATTGAGATTATTCCCCAAGGGAAGTATCCTTTTAAAAATGTATGAGTCCAGTGACATGCATGCAATATACACAGCAGTAATTGCTGTAGCAAATTCAAGTTAGCTGTAGCAAATTCAAATAGAATATTAACTCTGAACAATTCACCGTCATACACTTTGAGCAGCTCCCCAAGATTATTAAATGTTAAAGTTTGAAAACAAGAACATGCAGTATTTTGCACGTCTGACTGAATTAAGTACTGTTAATATGTTTGTGCGTGTAGTTGGTGCACCGTGAGAATGTTGCTACACAGGAGAGAGCAAGAGAAAGGTTTACTGACTAAAAAGGTATAATAAAAAAAAAACACCACAGAAGAAAAAAGGCTGCTACAAGCTGTCTGGTAATCTTGATAAGTATCTCGAGCTGTCTGCTATTTGAAGAGTGGGGTACATTGACTGTCACTGAGTGCATTGTGGGTAAGACCCCATGAGACCAAGAATTGAACTCCATCTGTCAAATGCAGCCACTGAGAAATGTGCCTGAATACAATACCAAATTTGCTTTAGAAAATGCCTCTCATGGCCATGTAAAATCCATTTTCCACCATTACTTCCTGCCCATGATCAGTAGGTGCTGTCAACTGCCCAGCACAGCTTTTGACACCAGGCTTATTTGTGATCTCAGTACAATCTCCATCCATCCAGTAGTAGTCACAAAGTGCATTCAAAACTCTTTTTATTTGCATTTTTGAATTTTTTATGAAGAACTTCCAGGTACTCTCACATTTCTGTCACACACCGTAATATATTTAGTATGGAGCTGTCATAGTCATTTAGATTCAGAGGGAAATGTGGGAAATTTCCTTCTTCAAAGGGAGCACGCTTACAGGTTACTGGGCTTTTGCTGGGCTCACTCATTAAATGATGCTGTTACAAACTGTCCCCAAATCCCACACAGACGTTTGCTGCATCTCCCTGGCAAGGCAAACAAGGGAGATACGAACTACTTGTGTGTGCATCAAAAATGAAACAAAGCAAAGTAACCATTTCCAGGAGACTGCTACATAGTTGAATCTCATAAGCACCTCCCCCCCCCCCCCCCCCCAACAATATTGCATGATGATGAGAAAAATAATGTCATATAATAAAGATGAGTATATCATAATGTGATTGGAATATTCTGATCAGTAAGGCTGAGCATTTGTCATAGAAGTTGTGGGTGCCACAGATTCCGTGACTTTCGCCATTTTTGCCATTTTAGAGATTTCCTCCACTTTTAGTGTTTCCCATGGTTTTCCTAGATTTTTTAGTTTTGGATGATAACTGTCAACCTTAATGTAGCCTTCGGTGTTATTTGTATAGGCGTACACATTTTAACAATAGCCTATTGCCATAGATATAAACCTACAGATTCTGAATGCAATGGAATTAAGTTTCTCATTCTTGTCAGTTGTTGCAATCAGATGTTTATGGCCCCTGTCAACAGTATTGATGCCATTACTCGTTCTGTCATTACCGTAGCATTAATGACAACAAGCGCTCATCAAAGACTCAAACCGTGCAAAGTGCAATATATTGAACCAAAACAAACTTTAAATAAATAAAAATGGACATACAGTAATGGTGTGCATGATGCGCATGAGATCTATTAATGAATTTTATTAATAAATGTATTTTTCTTTTCTTTCCACTACTTTCAGTTTTCTGTGATTTTCAACAATTTTGCCATGACTGCCCATGACTTAAGTCAATACCTTCTGTGACAAATATCAAGCCTTACTGATCAATAATATGTAGTAAGCTATTTTCACCTTCACAAATTCACAAGACAAATGATCATTTCACAGCTGTTTTTTTTTATATTATTCATGGCTAGGCTATGCATTTCAACCCTCCCAACATTCATAACAAAATCTCCTCCCTTGCTTCAGGCATATTATTAAATGAGCAGACCTCCACTTGGTCTCCTTAAAAATCTCAGCAGGTCCCTCTGACACCTCCTCCTGCATGACTGCTCATCTGAAGCTGAACGGCTCCTCGTCAGACATGCTGTTCCTCCATGTAAAACCAAGACAGCACTGCAGCCCTCTGTAACCCCTGGAGTGCACTGCCTTCCACCCCATCTAAACTTCTAAGGGCTTTGGCATTCAACAAGAACCGTCCTGTTGCTTCCTGCTTCCTGCTTATTTCTGTATTTGTTTATAAGAGATGTATACAGTTAAACACTCATGCAGACATGCATTCTATAAAATTAATTTCTATGTAAAAAATAACATAGAATCTCAGCTTATTCTTTTGGAGCAGTAGGCAAACCAGATATTTCCTCTGTCCACAGTGCTGAAACCTCCACAGAAAGCACATGGTGGAACAGGTAGTGATGTCCAGTAAAAGCAGAGCAGGATCATATGTAGTCTGTAAGAGTTGATTTAGCAGTAGACATTTTACTTTGTACCAGGAGTGAGACAGCACTGCTTAGGAACTCCTGTAGGAACTGGGATACATAGGCCTGCAGTTACACTAGATCTAAGGTATAGAATAAATTGCTATAAATTACTAAAACGAGTTAGATGTTATGAGGCTTCAAATGATTCACATGAGCATATCAGTCAGAACCTTTATTTAAATTCTTGCCAGTACAATTGAGGGCCAGGCCCTCATTTTCAATGTAGCCAAGATTACAAACACAATTAAAAATGGTGTCATATGGCATATGGTGTCAGGGATGCACTAATCTGATCAATGGATAGTACTCTGCTTTGGAGGCCTTTCAATTGGTTCATACCAATAAGTTTGGGACTGGCAGCATGGCTGCTTTGGGTGTATATGAAACCTAATTCTTCCATCACTCCTAAAAATAATGTAGAATGTAGGAACAATTACTCACACGTTTTTGTGTGTGTGTGTGTGTGTGTGTGTGTGTTTTTTAAATTATAAGCTATGGTGTCTATTAAAATTAATCCCTTTTCCCGCTCCTTTTTACCCAGGTAAAGAGCCTTGAAAGAAAGTAAAATAATTCTTGTAGAGCAACTGTGTGTGGATACAAGGGATGCTGCCAGGTACAGGAATGTGTCCTCTGAAACAGGCAGAACATCAATAACACACAGCTGAACCACACCGGGAATATTTGCCCATTTAGTGCAATTTAGAGATTCCCACTGGGGAGAGTTTGATTGCCTGCAATTACAGATGGATTTCTGCAATGTCAGTGGCATGAAAATTGACTACGGTGCTGTAAAAGAATGTGACTTGATCTGAAATCAGTATGAATTATGCAGTACATGATTTCTGTGCATTCAGTTTTTGAAATATGTCAAGAGTAAATGTATCATAATTGCTCTCCTATATTCAGTACAACTATGAGAGCACACAACACACTGGCGCTGAGGCATTTGTCTGCCAGTAATATCCTGGGGAGGCAATTATTTTGATTCTGGGAAATGTTGAAAGGCAAATGCAGGTTTGGATGGTGAAAGAAAATTGTCCTCATTTCACTGCACTTATCTGCTGCCCATATCACCGCAGAACTATCAAGAGACACCAGGTCCTAGGTGAGTGCCTGACATTTGGGCTGACAGTGGTATGAATTTGATTTTGAGTCAACCTTTCTAATCTCACAATGAGGTATACTGAGGGCACATGGTTTAGCTGCTGCATTCTTTAATCTGTAATCGTCCCAGTGAAAACTTTCCCACATTGATCACACAGCATTTCACATACATCAGTGCAATAAAATCACAATTTAACCAAGAGAGGCTTCTCAGAAACTACACACAGACATGCACACAGGCTCATTCTAAAGCCAAGTGTCTGCCTGGTATCAACATTTTCCAAAGAAGCTTAAAGTCAGTCTGAAAGAGAGATAGGACGTTACTGTGATTGGGATAAATGGTACTCAGAACTCATATTGGTCTCATCTTCTTCAGTTCTTATAGTCAGATTTGTCCACATACATTTGTTACTCTTGATCTCCCTTTTTGGTCATTATTTAATTCTAACTGTCTCCTCAGACAGGAAGGAGGTGTACGACGGACACAATGGTCTCAGTTTCCCGTTGCTAATGTGTGGGTCCCTGCTGAATCACTGTGGTGCAACCCCCATTGTGGTTTTACTTAAATTCAGTACAAGTGCTTTCAGAAAGGCATCAGACTCTCTTGACTCCACTTGAACAATCAATACATGAATGTAGCTCTTTGCTTTTTCATCACAGCTTTTTATTGAAAGTTTTGTGTTTGAATGCATTTATAAGAATTTACTCATTTTATTTTTGGCCTTTATTTGTTAACATTTATGTTATTATTAGAACAAATTAACTGAAGGGTGTAAACATATTATTGGCATGGGGATTCCAATACCTAGAAAGAACATTGGCCAAAAACAGTCTTACTTTATCCTGTTTCTGCTGTTAAATGTACATGCCAGCATTTTAAAATTATTTTTCACCCTATCTGCAACCCATTAGATTCATACTGTTCATACTGTTGTCACCAGGATTACATCAGTGCATTGAGTGCAATGGCTATTCCTGAAAGCACTGACCCTCTCCAGCCCCACACACTCACATGCCCACACACACACACACACACACACACGCACACACACATTCATACTCAGCCACTTGCCTGGACAGTCCTCTGGTGTCCTCTGAAGCAGGCCTCTCAGGTCATAACTAATGAATAAGCCTTTCTCACATTTAGCAGCTCAGGAAGAGGCTGGTGGGACAGCACATGTGGTTACCAGGCAAAAGTAGTTAATATTTAAATTGCGTGTCCTTTTGCATGCTTTTCAAGGATGCACTCTCTACCGATGCAAGTGGCCTTATGGAACACGAGGCAATAAAAAAAATCCCTTTCAATCCCCCGTTCCACAATGATTCCTGTATCTTTAATAAAACATCTTCAGAACTGTATCAGTACCAGTTTATGTTAGAACTGATGAGGATATTTCTATCCTCTGTCCACAGGTGGGAGTTTTAAACATGTACACTCTGGATCGAAGCTACTGTCAGACCTGAACTTCACCCCAGCTATCATTCTTCAGAGAAGAGGCACTGTAATGCCAAAGATAGGCTACCTTTAGACAAATGCACATACAGCATAGAGAACATTACAAATGAGAATACTCTCCATCTGATATTATTTATAGATTATAAATCATTTTGGAAATAAGTTACTATTATTATACAGTACCAAATATTAAAAACAATAATATTCATAAGAATAATTTAAAGACAAAGAATCTGAATAATAAACAATAAATACAATAACAATGTGTTGCTGTTTTGGTGTCACATTCGCTGTCTCTGAGTACATAACTGGTCTTCCTTCCTCTATTCCCACCCCCCCCCCCTCCCCCCCCACCAACTCCAGTTAGTTTAGATCGGATAATTCTCATATACATGGTTCAGTTTCATTTCTGTTGTCCTTGAAGCAGAAGGAGATCATTGCTCCCCATGCACAACGTGATCTTTATCACTTGTAGAGACTGAGCACTGCTTACTCGAAATGCATAAATCTTTTTTACACACAAGATCAGGTCCCATTCAGCTGATTACTTTCTGACCAGCCACATTGCTTCAAGGGACCAATAAATCAAACACAAACATTGCATTGAGTGTATGATCGTCGCTGTGTCGAGAAGGTTTTACTGTTTTCTTATATTTTACGAGGCACAAGAGCTTTGATGTCACATCATCATTACTGCTATCATGTGAAGTGAACCACTATTGTTATCACTGTATTACAGTGGTGTGATTTTACAGCATGTTGCCCCATTAGTTGTCTGTCAAGATGATTTACACAGAGAAGATGCTGCTCAGGACATTGAACCACACTCACAGGAAGGACTGAGGCAGCAGTGGTTCTCTTGTTGATATTAAAGACATGCATCGTGTTGCGTGAGCAGATCCATACAGTTCCAAGACCATGCAAGGGGCCAATTTAAATTTAAAACACCAACGACAACCTATTTGAAAATTGATTATGAAATGAAGGTCTTCTTAAATGGAGGGAGGTCAAAAAAGCTGTAATTCAGTTGAGTTTGTGAGAAGGGACCTAACACTGCTTTGGCAGGAAAAAGGGGAGAAACCTATCCTCTGCACTGGAAAGCAGGCAGAACACTGTAGTACAGTAGAAACACAAAGCCACAGCAGAGTGGAGTGAGATTCCCAGTTAAAGGTAAACAAGCCAAAATCTGCCTAGCAACAATGTGCTGAGAGGGGGTTGGACAGGCATTAGACCAGTCAAATTTCTCCTCCAAGACCATCCCCATCCTTGCCACATCCAGCAGCCCAGTTCCCTGGACTTCCCTCCAAATTACACTACTGCCCCTGGGGCAGAACTAGCACCTGTTCCTATGTTAATGTGCTGCTGGGAGGTGCATACAGTGGGGATGTCATCACTCAGCTCCACCTCCCCACTCCCACTCTCTCTAGCTGAAAAGGTGAAACGGTTATGCTGTCTGTCACTGTGTGTAGCATCTGCTACCTGGACCTGGATTACAGAGTAGATTTAAGGCTGTAAAGGACCTCAAATTCACCTCTCTGTAGAAAGTAATGCAGTCAGATATACGTGACAGTTTAATCCACTGGAATCACCCCCTAGTATAATAATCAGTGTTGCCTCCACAGTCATTGCTGCCATTCTGCACAAAGTACAACACATTTTTCATTAGCGCTAGATAACTATTTCTGGGTATAGTTCTATTATTTATGGTGTAGAGAGGCTCCACCAGGTCTTCACGTACAGGTTTTCTTCACTGGCAGTGACTGTTCCAGTTCTTCAGGGCTGGTTACAGCCCATCTCTGTCAGACAATTCCTAACCTCCTAGCTTTCAAACGATTCTATTTCATAGCATCCTTGAAGCAATTATGTTTTTACTTATGGTGCATACAATCAAATATTCATGTCCTCCGAACTGTTTGTCTTCATATTTGTGTCAACATCAAAATATCTGTAATGTCTGTTTGTCATAATATCTTAAGTGTATGTTCCTCATAATGACTCTAATGTTCATATTTATGTTAATGTCTGTTTGTTTGTCTGTTAAGCAAATAAAATATAAAAAATAAAAACAATAAACATTTGATTGCACCCTAATAACCAGTTATTAATCAAATTATGTTAAAGCATGTAGATATACAATACCATATACATGGAATAAAAAAATGAAAAGGAAATATTCATGTCCTTTATATCTCATTTTACTTTTGCAGATAATGGTTGAGTCTGATCTGCTTTTCACTAAATATTGATTGTTCTGTTGCTTGAAATTATATTTGTTTCCAACTGGTCTTGTTTGTCATCATGGTCTTGCTTTGCACAACTGTGACTGTCAGGAGCAATAGCATTGCATTTGAAATGTAATATACATATAATGCAGTGAAGTTTGGAATTTTCATACCTTTTACCACCCACTGTCTTGCCCGTGGGACGCTAGCGCTGTATAAAATTAGCACGGGATCCTAGCACTATGAAAAGTTGCATGGATATGAACAAAGCAGAATTTTCCAAAAAGGGGGGTGGGTGGTAAGAGGTTAATAAGTTCTGAATTTCCCAGTTGAGAAAGTAAAATTTGTGAAGGTGTAGAGATGGGTTGAGTTGTAGTAGGGTGCATGAAGGTGTAGGAATGGGTTCGAGTTGCAATGCAGTGTGCGAAAGTGCAGGAATGAGTTTGAGTTATGGTGTGCGTAAGGTATAGGGAGGGGTTTGAGATGCAGTATGGTGTGTGAAAATGCAGAGATGAGTTTGAGTTTTGGTATGCTTCCTGAAGATGTAAGGATGGGTTTATGCTTTCCACTGAAGCCCAGTGAAGTGCACCATATGCTCCTGTCAACAGTCAGCAGCATCAGGCATGGTTGATGTTCAGTGACCCTGACAGTCTAACTGCTGAACGCTGGTTTCACTCGCAGTGTTCCTGCTCTCAGTCCCCACATCCTGAATCAAAGCCAGGCTCCTCCATTTGGACCAAACACTGACCCAGATCAAAAGTTAGATAAATCACACTGCTCTTGACCTGTGCTCCAAAAGCGCTCTCCATTCCATTTACATAATTTCTAGATTTAATAGAATCTCTTAATAGATACAGGAAAAGTGACAAGGGTCATCCATGTTTTTACCTAACTATGACCAGGCATCTGCAGCGGTTGGATAAAACCAGCATCAGGCTAAGAGTTGGGTCAGTGTAAATGTGCATGAGGTCTTCCCAACAATGTGCCAGGTGCCCACAAGCAATGTTTTGTATCAGGGAGGTACACCTGTCCTCCAACTGGCACAGCTTTCCCATAGCACAGAATGGCGTTTTTGTTGAACTGTGACTGGCTGCAAGTTGATGAATGTTCTCTACCTGCAGTGCCCTTTGCCCAAGTGTGGGTGGTTCAGCTGTGACAGAAGAGACAAGTGCCACTTCCCCAAACTTAAAGTGACCCTCTAAGTTAATTTCACTTCGCTAAGAACATTTTAATTTGTTTCAGGGCGACATTAGAAAAGAAAAGTATTATACAAACATGGAAATGAAACAAAATCCCTTAAGTGGTAGCTGTTTCACAGGGTGTCAATTTTAAAAAGATCTGTGGGTTTTATTTCTCATTAAATGAACCTTTTCTGTCTCTTAGACTGGTGGCTTGGGAACAGATTCTCTTCTCTGCGCATAGAAACAAAAACCTTCAGGTCTGAACAGAGGAGAGTCGCATGAGAGAGATATTATATCATGTTTCATTGGAATATTCTGTAATGTGGAAGAGGAAGCTTTGTTCTCTAATATAGTGATTCACAGTCATAAAAACTTGGTTTGCAAAATACCAGCCAGTTTTTCGTCTCACCTTATTGTAATCTGGAGCAGCAAATGATTGGCCCTTAGCTTGAGGTGAGATACTTCATGATAATCTGTAGTTATCTCAAGTATTTGTCTCCCGCCCTAGGAAGTTAGATATAAGTGGTCATGAGTTACTGTAGATGTTCCTCAACTAGCCAAAGCAGATTTAGGCAAAACAATCATGTTCAGCATATGAAACATTTGCTTTTGTGATCTCCTCCTACTCAGCACTACTGGGAATTGTAGTTTACCCAGGGGTATTGCCTTATGGAGAAGGGGAGCTTACATTGACACTGTAGCTCATCCATACATGCTAGGCGGACCAGAAAAATGACCAGAAAAAATTATGTGACAGAGAAGCGACAGGACTATCTTCTTGGGGGTATCACATAATAGATTGGCTTCTGATAACTTCTTGAAAACAAAATTCCTTTATTATGACTTGCCTCCGAAGTTGTGCAAGCTCTAATTCACTAGAATTTATATAATATAATCAAGATGTAATGCATGCATGCATTTGGGCATTTTGACTCTGATGTGTGATCATTAGATAGATTGCTTTATGTATTTATTGATTAATTCATTAATCAATCAATATGTCACAATAAGGAATAAATACAAAATACATTTAAAAGACCTATAATGAAGTGCATTACAAAAGGTAATGTGGACAAGAGTCGGGCATGAATGCAAGAGCATGGAGAACGGTGGAAGTGAAGAACCCTGCACTGTACAATGCGAGACTGCAGGAGGAAGGGTGACTGCTATTGCCTTTGGATTATTTGTTATCAGATTTTCAGCACAGCCTCTGCTCTGCGTGGTGTCTGCAGTGAGCTGCAGTATCAGCACAGAATTGGCGCCTGCAGCATGCATGCAGGAAGACTGGCTAAGTGAACCTTCAATGACCCTGTCAGTCACTTTTACTTCACAAGCACACACACACACACACTTGCACGTACACGCACACACACACACGCAGAACCAATGGACCCTCCAAACACTTTTTCATCACATGGATCAGGTTGTCTTCCTTGCCAAAACAACAGCGTTGTTTAAATGTGCTGAATTGGCAATTAGAATGGACCCCCATGAGCCCTGTAAACATTATCCAACCTATCCAGGCCCTGAAGTCCCTTTATGGTAGTTGTGTTGGGTATATGAGGTAAAGAATGTGATTATTTATGGCTAGGTAGTTGCTAAAGAAGTATTGAATGATAATTATAAGTTATATATCAATGAACTGGAAGTGGAACCAGAATGTGGGAGCTACAGAAGATGATGTCACCCTCTAGAGCAAAAATGGAGACAATCGCTGGTAGTGCTGTCTGAATTTTAAAATGCATTTTCAAAATGCTGAGATGTCACTGGCAGGGGCCAAGAAACCTGAGGCAAAGGCCAGTTTATATGTTTTAAAGGAGAGGGTAAGAAGGACTGGAATAAAAGTGCAAGCTGTGTGTAACAGTTACTACAGAGCTGCCCTTCCTACAGAAACGAGAAATAGGGAGGGCTGGTGGGTACGGTAGAGGCAAGCCGAGAGAGATTCTTATCTGTTCTCTATCCACCAGCCCCTCAGTCCATGGAGGATACAATGTAAATGAATGTCTCAGAGCTGTCTGTGTGCAGACATGGAAACAACACTGGACTATCTGATAGAGGCATCTGCAGATTTAAGAGACAAGCTTATAAGGAATGGCAGATTTTTGCAACCCAATTTGTTATTTTCTGTGTGTCCCCCAGGCATTTTGGTGAGGGACTCCTCTGGGCTGTTCAGAGTGAGCAATGATTTCTGACTGACTGTGTGAAGGGGTGTGTGTGCATGTGTGTGTGTAGGGGGGGCAGAGTGCAGGGGGAGGTCTAGGATTATCTCTGCTTTTCAATTTCTTTGTACAGCATTAAATGATAAGGTCATAACCGCAGTGTAACACCAAGCATAGCCTATGAGACTTACAAAGACAGAACACAGAATAAAAGATAAAACCTGCTTTCAAAACTAACCTGCATCATGAACTTAGAGTATGTAAGAATTTAACGCAGGTTCACAGAAAAAAAAAAAAAAAAACAAATAAATGTATCTAGTTTTCAGACTGATGACCAGAAAGCTGGCACAAAAGAGGATGGTTCATAGCAGTTCATTACTTTATCTTGTAAATCAAGATTTAGAAATAAAGCACATTGAGAATGAAAAGGTGTAATATACATACATAACATTGCAAGCTGGGTGTCTTTATTTTCTATTTGAGCTGTGGGGTTCTGCACATATGGTAACAATGTGCTGGCAATTGATTTGCTGGTAAGTCTGTTAATGAGCATGTTGTATCTAGCTTGCAGTTGTAGCAGCAATTTTGCTCATGTAGTTACAAATCGGAGTGTATTATCAAAGCTTCTTTCGTTGGTTTTGATCGATTCAAGAACATTTTATCTGCTATTTATATTTAGGAATGTGAAAATGCTGTTCTTAAAACATACAACTGTTTTTTTTAGCTTAAACAACCATTGCTGCTACTCCTTTGGGGGAGGATTGTCAAAGCCCCTAAAGTTTATATATATATATATATATATATATATATATATATATATATATATATATAAATATAAATATAGCAAGTACATTCACACAGTCAAGATGCGTGTTGCTTCACTCTACAACTACTGTACATGCAGCTTGCCCAGAGTGACAGTTTACATTATTTTTATGTACAATAAATCTATACAGCTGGATATTTATTAAAGGAAAGGATATAAAGAACCTTGCACATATCAAACACCTTCTTTGAGAGCTACCAAGTGTCTTGTGTTCAATTAACATATCAGAGAGGTGTTGCATTGTGGGAATTTTGAAACTTGAGTGATTCTGAGGAAAACATCAAACTCATGTCTTTAAATTCAAAAAGACATTATGTAAAGACTAACATCAGCATTTAAACTAAAAAAAGCATTGTGTGTAGATCAATGTAAGCTTTATGTATTTCTTTCAGTGTTTAACATTTCTGGGCTTAACATTTACCTGACACCTGCTCTTTAATCCAAGGAGTACGGTCACATTTGAAAAGCAATAATGCAGCAACCTATCCTTAATCCCAAATATGACACTTTCAGATCCATCCCACATTATGCTTTCATTGACCGGAGCCTGAGGTGAACCTCAGACTTTATGAGATTTTGGGAGATCAGAGAACATTTTCCCCTCTCTGCCATGAAATCTCCAGTGAGGTGAAAACAGAAAGCAGAAACACTTGGAAAATTCTGTCACGACTGACATTGATTTTCAGGAAACATTCAAAAAAATGCATTGATTTTTCACTGATATTTTCTATTCATATTAAAAATAAAACATTTTCCACAAGCACAAGGGGACAGGCCTGTCACAAATAGATTTTTTGCATTTATTTGAAGAGGGCTAGTACAGGAGTAAACTGAAGAACAAACTCCATGCCAAAGACACCAGTGGGACATGGAAAGGTTTATGGCAAATCACTGACCATAAACAAAACTTGAGTATGCAATAGTGTTTTTCAGTGTGAGACTGTACTGTATAGAGTTTTATTCAATTCCATGCTATTCTTTTTCATTAATATTCATGAAGGAGAGCCTTAGATCTCTGTGTAGAGTAACAGATAGCTCATTGATATTATTAATGTTCCTACAGTACCTGAAAGTGTGAGTGAATGCAGATCTCTTTGCAGTGAGTCATTACTTGCACAGAAAGAGCTGGAGTTTTAAGCAGCTCCTGGGGGAGGGGGAGGGGAATCTGTGGCTTTGATTATTAGGTCTTAGGAGCTATAGAATACTAAAATCCTTGAAATTCACAGCTCTGTTTCTTTGTAACTACCGTAAAAACTAATTCAAATTAATTTATTCCATCAGAGAAATCAGCATCAATCAGCAATTTCCATCAATCAGAAATCCACATATGTAAATTACATATGCATTACATAGCAGGAGAATTAACTTTGATGGATATGACTCATATTTGGTTATTTCCTTCTTTTACCTAGTACAGCCATGACAAATCCTCATCTTAATAACACTGAGGTTTTCCCTTTATATGCAGTGTGGCTCCATTATTTTTACTATTACCGAACATCTACAGCTTTGGTACTTTAGGCATCTTAAACCCTCTGATCAGAAAGCATATAACAATAACACATACGTATGTTATGGGTTTGTGGCATTCTGCCATATCAATGTAGATATAATAGTTTAGAGAGTTTTCAGGCTTTCCTACAGAAATACCCATAAGGACCATGATCTCTTAATTCTTACAAACATGTCCTGTAATTTTCCAAATCAAAAATGGTCAAGTCCAAGTCAATTCAGAATCATGAAAGTACTGTCAGGAGTTGGACTTCAGTCCAAGTCCTCCACTCTAGTACTACAATACTGGTGAAGTTACATGAAACATGAGGCAGCAGGTCTTGGAACAGTGCTCGCACAATTTCTCTGACACATGGGTCAAACTATAGTGTAAATTGCCATCATTTTCTATAAATAATTTTGTTAGAAAATCCATTTCATAAGATGTTGTTTTCTTTTATAGAAGTGTGGAGAGGACATTTTATTTGCAAACTGGCATTTTTAAATTGCACATGTCTTGTGGCCATTAAGGTTTTGTAAGTTTTAAGACCTCCACAGTTTTAAGATTTTTGATTAATTCTTAGTAGTATCAGCAACAATTATCTGCCCAGCATGACTCACCATTGCTAATAATTGTTTGACAAAGGCAGGCCAGAACTTGCATTATGTCACTTATGAGCCAATCTGGATGAAAACAACCTGATCAGCAACTTCAGTAACTGCAGTGAATCTCCATAGATATCACGGTTGTATCGAGCCTCTACGTTCTTCTGGCTGTTTTCCATTCCCAACAGTGTGTCTCTCAGCACAGGTTCATTGCCTCATTTGCACATAAGCTTGCTGTCACAGCATTGCCTGCTGCCAAAGGAAGATCCAACGTCAACTCAGAGGTAACCATGCTGAGTTAGGCAACATGTTCATGGGATGTTGGACACTGAAGCAATAATGCAGATTTAAAAAATTAAGGTATTGGGGTGTTCATCAATAATGTTAAAGGCGGTAGCTGCTTATTGTAAGCCATATGTGAACACCTGGCAGTAGGGGATGGGATATGGAAACTGATCATTGCAGAGGGTGGCTTTCCATTTGAATCAAATTAGCTGTTTTCTGTCCTTAGTTGGTAGATGAGTTGGTTTCTGATTCTGACGCCAGATAGCAAGGATTCTACCTCAGACATCACACTTTGAATCCAAAATGTGGTGAAAATTAAACCCAGCCTTATGTTTCATGCAAAATGAACACAGCATTGTGCTGTATATAGGCTATTCATGTGGCTAACTAATTTGTTTGGAGGTTTGGAGCCGCACATGACAAATATAGAAGAAAAAAAAAGTGGAACATTGTTTTCCTTTTAAGCCGGGCAACAGGGACATCGTTCCCACTCAGCCTGCACCATGAGTCTATGACTAAGACAGGAGGGAGACGCCAGCATAAAACGTTCCCACAAGATAATTCCAAGACCCCCCTCCCCTCCACGCCCCGTGTTATCCCACTGCGCGCTCCCAACACATGCCTTTGTTCCCATCACAACAAGCCTCGAACAGATGGTGCTCTGCTTGGACACGAGTGACAGGCACCAGCTGGCAACCAATCGCGTGTTAGGAATCAGCTGAGTCGTCTGGACAGCGCCAGGTGCTACCATCATATTTTCTTAGCGGAACGCGAGCAAAATCAGTATGTAGAGAAGCGGTGGTGGTCAGCGAGCGGATTGCTGGTGGCGACATAGCCCCTTTTTTCTAGTTTAGTCAGGCGAGGCTCGCGAAGCACATTTACGAATCGATATTGTATCTATAGCCGAACCAGATCTCAATATAAATATTTACATAGCTCTTGTTAGGTTTATGGTTAATCCAAAGTTGCAGTACACATATGCTGCATTTATGTATGAACGTATTGATTTATTTATTGTGATTTATTTATTGATATTGTACAGGAGGGAAGCGGTTATTCTACTTTGGCGTAACCAATTTTGAGACTAAGCTGTGGAGTGTGGAGAGGTGTATACCCAGTGCTATTTTTAAAAAGAAGGTTGCCATGAAAACGAGGTAAGCAGACTGCATATTTTAAGTTAACGCTCAAGAATGATCACATCGCCAAGGGACAAATTGTGGCATACAATAATTCTAATAAGTACGGTTAATCATACAGGGTATTTTTTTATTTTTGGAAACATTTGTTGCAAGCACTCTAACCACAGTTGCCAGTATAGCCTACTTAAGAGAGATACGAATTTTATTACCAGTTTTGTCCATGTGTTGTCTTTCTATTAATTTGCAAGAAATGTTTATATAAATTATTGTTTGTTTTGTGTTACACTTGCTCTGCAATGCTGTAGCTAATAGCACCGATAGATAGCCTACCTAAGATAACCAGCAATGGTAATACAGAGAGAGATGCGACTGTCATTGAGGAAGCGAAGGTGTTGTCACTTATTTTGAAATCTTTTTTCGTTGCATCGCAGAACATGTGCTGTACGCCATCGTCGACATTTCTGTTCAAGTGGGAAAAAGCCCACTGTACTCCATTTTTAAACCAGCTTCTTAGCACTGTAATCGCAATTTTCTGTATTACTGGAAGGACACAGCGGACCGATCCTATAGTCAGTTGGGTATGCAAGGACAATTGCATTTCACTATATTACTCTATTCGTATCGATGTTACATTGGCCTGTTTTCTGTTATTTTGATGAACTTTATAAGATAGGTTACTTTATGTATAAAGGTGTAGTTTAAATACGATACACAATTCCTCGGCATGACCAACCTGCATGTTGCCAAGCACGTGTGCAGTGAAATATGAGGATTTAGTCCATTGTGCTGTGCGATTGCAATGTGTTTGAGAATTTGCCTGCATAGCTATGCTTTTTGTGCTAAATGTATAAATCGTAGACATGTAAATGTGATTTTGTGTAGCCTACTATCGAACAACTTGCCCTTCATTCATGTTTCAGTTCAGTGAGAAAACACGAATGCAATGATGGATTTTGTAATATGCGTTAATTCGTTATATTTTAGGAATAATTGCCACAACGTACGAAGATAAAGTGTAACAAAGACTCGGGTGGTTGCACATCCACATACGTCTGTTACATCAACTTACATGCATGCTTTGGCATAGCGACGAGAGCGGAATTACGTTAGATCTTTACCGCACAGAAACTTCCATTCGTATTTCGCACGCGGCTTGGCTTGGTGCAGAGGGCAGCTGATGCACGCTTGCATCGCGCGCCGTTGTTCAGTGGCAGCGGCCTGGATGATCTGCCAAACTCTGATTTGCATTCAAATGTGAGCACGTTCTGGCAGATGTCTCGATTCTTTCATTGCCCCAGGAATGCGAGTCTTAAGAAAAGGCCCAGACAATGGACAATCACAAGAAGTTCTGAGAAAGAAAAAGGGGGGAGGGTTTATAGGGATTAGGACGTATTGTTTCCTATTACTTTAGGACAGCCGTCCCAGTTCATCCAGCTGTTATGTATTTAGTGTAGCCTAGCCAAGAGATAATTGCACCTGTTACTTGATCTTACATTTCCGCAAGTACTGTAACACCAGCAATACCAGTGAGTTCCTGCCCTGCATAGCCTATTTAAGATTGCATCGCAGCTATTGCATCGCAGCTAGGTATGGTAGATATCAGTCACATGCTAACTGTAAATCCGTTGGTGAAATCGTATAAGAGTGTAGTATTTTTGGCAATATGAAAAATGAGAAGAAGAAAAAAACAGATTTGTTTTGTTTTAACCAGTTCTCTTTGTTAAACATTCCTGTTTATTATTTTTTACCCCAAGTACTATTAATTAGTTAAACCAAATGAGAATATACAGTTGGATACATCCATATGGAATGTTCAATTTTGAAATATTTTTGACAGATTTTTGCTGCTGTCATTGTAGTTATTAGACAGTGCTGTCTTGGAGATGCTGTAGTAAACATGGGAGTCAAGGGACAGGACCGTGTGTACATACAGTATACGCACATATGCGTGTGCACACACACACACACCATAAAGAGGATAACGGTCACTTGGTCATTGTGGCCTTGGAAGCTAACATTATTCAAAAGGGGACAGGACAATTAAAAAGTCTTTCTATTTTATGATGGTTATACAGATAAGGTAAGGACTGGGACAGAAGATGCAGCAGTATCTCCTATATCCATGTTCAAAATCAGTTTGTTAAGCCTCAGTAATGACCTGCCTGGTAACAGAAGTCTGGTAACATTGAGCCATACTGGTTTTGGACATCTGAACCGGGAAGGCTGCATGAGAACGTTATTATAGTCTTAAGCATGCATTGCTAAGTAACACAACTGTTGGGCTGTGATTAATGTAGAGAGCGTATTTCACAAAATAAATGTATCTTTTCTTTTGAATGGCTTCACTGATTATTACAGCAGGTGGCTGAGTTATGGTTAGGGCAAATTTCAAATAGTTAAAAATAATTTAAAATGATTAAATAAGGTTATAATAATAATAATAATACACTTATTATTATTATTATTATAGAGTGTATTTTTTATCAATGGGCAGAGTTAATTTAAAAACCTTTATTTATAGCTATTATTGATATAGAAATTCAGTTATTTGACAGGCATAAAAGTGTATTTCGCAAGGTACGTTACACTTTACTGTAAAATTTAACATCATACTCAGATTTGAACTTGAGATGAGCGTTAGTTCTGTGTGGGAATTTGTTTCATAGCAGTGGAGTGTTTTCAGTACCTGCTAAAGTCAGCTTTTTTTGCTCCCTGTGGAGATGACGGCACTTTGGCTTTGCTGTGCCATTGCAGTCAAAGCCATGGGAGGGGTGTGTGTGTTGGGGTGGTGTTGGGTAGGAAGAAAAAAGGAGCCACAGAATTCCAAACTTTCTTTGTTGAAGATTGATGATGTTTGAATCCTATCATTCAAATCTCTTATAGTATCAGTTAAATCATTTGAAGCAAGTTTAGATAAGCATCATGGCCTTAAAGATATATTTTAATTATGTATATTATGTTCATACATGTGTATGCCCACACACATGCATTCACTCACACACACGTGTGCGCACTCACATGCGCACACACACACTATTATAAAGGAAATTTATGCTTATAATTGTGACTTAACACTATGAAATGAGAGTTCATATGTACAGTCTCTGGAAACATAACGTTACTGTGCATGCTACTTTGGACTTATGTGGACCTTTATTTTCTTGCTGTAGAACATGAATCTGCATATGTGCTCACCATTTTAAAGCTGCTACGTTGTCAGAAACATCTTTGGACTAAAATTATATTAATTAAGTATGGTCCAATTGAAAATATACACTGAAGTCATATTATTAAAAATCTATCCCATGGACATGAAAACTGAAATTCTCATCCAAAACATTTCTGTCAGTTTTCTTTATCAGATTGATGTGTTTCAAAATGCCCTCATTCCATTTTTTTGTAAATTTCATTAGCATTTTTCCTCAAAGGCAAGAATACACTTTACTGTGGCATTTGTCTTCATCAAAGAACACGGTTGGAAGACCTTGCTTTTATTGAACATATATTATAATTTTATGTAACACCTTTAGGAGTAGGCCCCTGAGTAATGTCATTTATATTTGCCCTACGTATGAATACCCGCTAATCACAAATAGGCATACCTAAATGAAGTAAGTCAATGCATTCAAAAGGTTTTGCGAAATAAATTGTGAGCCATTCATATTGTGTTGTTGTTTTATATATTTTTTGAGGAAATTTTGAGTTGTGTTGTAATTTATGGTAATGTGGCTACAAAATCGGACTGGGTAGTTTTAATGTGGCAAACTGCACGGGTTTGATGAGGAACCGGTCTGTTTTAGTTTGAGTCAGAAACCGTAGGTTTTGATTGAATAAAGCAATCTGTGCATGTGGCACATTTGTTGTTTCATCATAGTTATCCCATTCACAGATCAATGGCCCATACAGCTGCCCGCTCATTTGTATATGAAACAGGCATGCCAGTGGTGCAGCTCGTCTCCATGGTGACCAGAAGAACACAGGCCTGTTGTATGACTCACAATTAAGAGACGCCGCTCTTCCCAGTTTTTATACCTCTCCAAAAATTTGGATAAAATGAAAGAGGGGGAATGTGTTTGGTAGAAATGCAGGTCTCTGAAAAACAGCATTTTGCTCTGTTATGCTATTGATGGACTCGTTGTTCAGACTTCAGAAGGCGTTCATTTTTCAGTCTTTGCAGTTAGCTGAGGGCTGCAACATTCAGTCTAATAGTAATAGTATTCCTCCTGTTAGACTGTGGCATCCTTGCCTACATCGTGTCCAATACCTTGCTTTCTGCCATCACAGTGTGAAGTCTATGCCTTATTATTACATTATTGTAAATAAATTGTAAATAGTGAATTAGATGAGCAGAAAATACCTTAAGCCATGGAGGACAACATAAGAATTAGGATGTAATAGGATTGAATGTAATCAGACATTCCAGTATTTTTTTACTTGTACTCTATATGTTAAGGGAAGGCTACACCTTGTCTTTGTAGATGTGCATATCATTTCAGCAATCTCTTCACACTCTCTGAAAGACGTTCCCACCTGTATAGTGCACACGCACACGCGCACACACATGCACGCACGCACACAAACACACACACATGCATGCACGCACACAAACACACATATGCTCACACACACACACACACACACACACACACACACACACTCATAGGGATAAATTAAGCTAGGGTTTTCCTTGAAAGAGGCTGAAGTGGCCACACTGTGATTGATTGGCCCTCATTCATCACAGTGGCTTAAACATTGCCGCTCTAATTTATAATGATTTCTCAATGCCTTGGATATGAGGTGATATTAATTGAAATGAGTGAACATTTATCATCTCAAACATTGAGGGGAAATAAAAATCACACTTACTCAGCCCTCCAACAACACACCACACTCTCCTTGCTATGTTGTAACCTGGTTGAGTGTAACATTGTTATGTGTACTGCTGCTCAGGGTAGCACTGGCACAGACTGGATGTTACCTTGTAGTGGAGCATTTTTCTTGGTGATGGTGAGGGGGGGGGGGGGGGTGCTTGTTATGCAAATACTCAGCCTTCCCAGTGCACTTGGCTAGATAGCTCATGTGATCCTGGAGTATAGAAACACTTTGTTGATTATCTGTGAGATGCTGAAAGTGTTACTGCTGCACCCACATTCCCATGTTTTTGGGGGATTCTGATGTACCCTAGGATACTGTGCATGAACACAAGGGTTTGGGGCAGATTTCATAGGGCACCTGTATCGTAGATGTGGAGACCTGGGTCCTGTGGAATCACTGCAGGGTGTCTTGTTTATTTAGGAATTGTGTGATGGAATTTGTTTTCTTTCTGAACTCTGTGTCATTGTGAGGGATGTACACCCTGTGCAAACAAGATCAAGGAAAGAACAAACATTACCCACTACCCATTTTCTTGTCAAAATCTGGATATTACTATTCAGGACATTTCAGAAAAATGACTGTGAATGAAGATATAATCTTGAGCTTCAGTGTTAAGAAAACACAACATAAATATACATATACAATGGCAAACCTTGGCTTTTCCTTCTGACAGCACCTGCAGACCTTTTCTTTAAATTATTTGTTCCTGAAAAAAATGCCTGTGGCTGAAATCACACCATTGCTTTATATCTGTGGTATAAATCATACCATTCTAACATCCCTGTTGCTCAAATCACACTCTGTGACATTTCTGCGATATACACAATGGCACTGTAATATACTTGTGGCAAAAAACCTATATCACCTATAATATTTCAGTCATACAAATCATATTATTGCGCTATACCAGCTGTGCAAGTCAGACATTGTAGTATAACTGTGTTACATGTAACACCACTGTCTGTGCTGGTCAGGAGGGCTGCAGGTTGAAATCATGGATTGGACTCAGTTTACCCTTGATCGAGTGTATAGTTTTGCAGAAGATTGTGGACAATATGCTTTAATTTCAAGAACCAGTCAATCGGTGCTCTTCAATATTTGTTAAAATGTCAAAATAACACACTTGTTCCGTGATATGTTTTTGTATACTCCCCACTTAGGTTTCCAAGGTGATTGTGATTTTCTCAGACTCAGTAATGTGTGATAGGACAGGGCATGGCCTGCTGGCTTAAACCCCCCTTCAATGGTCATTGCTATGACTGATTATGCATATTGATTATTGTTCTCATAATCACTCTCAAATTTCGCAGTGAGGAATAGCAATTTCAGAGCCTTCATCATGTGTTGAGAGACACCCCATGTTCCCCGTTTCTTTCTTGGTGGAGACTTCACCAGCAAAGATGTATTTCCTTGCCTTATTTGGAGGGGTTATTAGGGGGGGTGGCAAGGTAAGGGTTCTGTTGTTGTGGGTTTCACGTCCTACCAGGGGGAAGAGGTTGGGCATTGTGTTAGAGACTTAATTACATTTACCCATTCAGTCAGAGCTGATGGGTTTTGTAAGCTGAATACCAGATGCCTTATTTCTTTACGGTCTTGCGTGAAGGCAGAGATTTTCATAGCTGTCACCTTTGATTAGGGAGAGCGAGGGAGACGGGCTGAAGTTTAAGTCACGTCCCACCAGCGATCACAGTGGCATGGGAAAGAGAGGGAGCACTGCTGCCTCCAGTGTGATGGACTAACAGACAATGCTTTGGGAAGACTGTGAAAAAGAAAGTCAACCAGTTCAAGAAAGGGAAAGATGCTTACCTTCCAATGATTTACTGCATTACATTGTGCTGAAGGCCTGGGCATATAATTATTTTTAATGATCTTGATTTTCATACATGCATTTATAAATGAAAAAACTGAGTTTTTCACATTTCATATTTTGGGTTTTATATTTAAAATACAGTTGAGGATGCTCCCAGAGTTAGGATTCAGTTTGTCAGCATCAGGGTAGATACAAGATGCAGAGGAAGTGTAAACTGTTCACCTTCTCAGATGACTCCTCAGTGTTTCTATTGCTGTTTACCAAATTCTCTGTTGTCTCAACCTCCTTTGACTTTTTACCTTAGTTATGAATAAAAAACAGCTGGCATGACCCAGACAATTACAATCGTGTATCTTAATCCAGTATTCAGAGGGTTTTCATTGATTAAAAATCTTAAAATGTTTTGTGAGGAATAAAACAAATTTATAATGGACATTTGTATACTTTTCTCTGTTAGTGTATTACGTTACACACTAGCTGTTGTTAGATCATCACTCATCCATGTAATTATTCCTGTAGGGTATTACCTACAGGATGGTAATGGTAATACATTCGTAACAATAACAAGATTAAAATAGTGTGAAATGCTGTCGAAAAATGACAGGATTTCCGTGAATGTTAGATGTAGTCAACTGGATGTGTTTAATGACAACTTGGGAATTCTAAGAGACTTCTACTAATAAGATATTAAAGAGCTTCTAAGCTGTGACATCTTGCATTATACAACTGCCCCGTTACTGTGGTGCCTCAAAGGTTGTACCCACGTATCCAGTAAACATTCAAATATAATTTCTAAGTATTACTTTATTTACACTCTGGAAACCCTTCTCTGGTGTGGCCTACAAACTGGTAAGCTCAACATGTTCCTGTATATTTGCTGAACCAAGTATTTTGCTTGAGGGAAGAACAGTAATTCCCTATCGAGAAGTGCTCAACCCAATATATAGGTAAAGCCTACTAAATGCTGCCACACTAATCCTGGGGACTTGCAGTGACCCTCCCCTTCAGAGACACAGGCAAACATCAGCGAAGCACGCTGAGATGAAGGGCTGTCTGAGAGACAAATTCAAAGCAGCGCAGCGTGCTGCATGCCAAACATCAAGCCGTGCATCTTGGCGGTATCATTTGCCATTAATGGCTGCGATCATGCGGTAAAAAGCCATCAGTGATATTGATGGAAAGCCCCTCCTGTGCACTGTGGTGTAGTTCTTGTTGTCACACAGTGTCATGGAACTTTGGCACAACATGGAGCAGTAGGTCAAACATTAGGACTGGGGGCATTGGCCATTAATGATTTGGTTGCTGCTGGAATACCTGGGGGCATGTTGTTACTATTGTTCCGATAAAGCACTAAGCAATGGGCTGATGTTAATATTTATAGATTGGTTGGATTTGTACATACACTTTTTCCTTTCTACTGTGATAACCATTTTAAAGCTTCTTAAACCAGATCTTCTTACACTGTGATGTACTATACACTGCTATTTCTTGTTATTTCTCCTTTTGTCTTATAAATACTTATATTAATAAAGAATAAATATGATCCTCAGTTAATACTCCTGATGGGGTTCAGGAATGTTTTAAGTGGGCTTTGCCTGTAGGACTTTGTTAGGCTTTGATCTGAGTGTATGAATACATTTCCAGCCCAGGTTATAATCACGATCCACTTCAGATTGTACTGCCACTCTTGCGGTCATGGAGCTTCCAAGCTTCTAATTGATATCCGATCGCTTGTTAAAAGGGCTTATTCACACCCACTGCGTTGTTCCTCTATCCCTTTTGAGTATCTTGTGTTTTACAGCTACTGCTGAACTATCATGCTTTTCCCCCCTGTTGCAGGGCAGATCGTTCGACAATCCCGACAATGCAGCATTTGAGCACAGCATGGAGCGTGCTTCCCTATGGATTTTTTCAGTATTCTGCGAGGGCAGTGTTCCAAGAATTGTTGATGCCTGGGAGGAGGGGAGTAAAAATAGAAGGAGCCAGAAATAAATTCAATGTTCAGCTAATGGGCTTTTAAAAACATTTGCAACACCTTGATACTTTCTCAGTACTGTGTACTGAAGCATCTCATGTAAAATGGAAGCTGGGTTGGGCTATGCTAAAGATGTTAATGGCTCCACTGGGGCCCTGGTGTGGTAGATTCCAGGCTCAGGCCTCAGTTCATGTGCAGATCCTTCCAAAGCCAAGTAACGAGCCAAGCACATCCAGTACTGCAGAACAAATCTCCCATCTCCCAAATCTCTCATTTGCAGAACAAATCTCCCTTTCATGGAGCACTGATGTTGCTCACGTTTCTGCATAGTAACCGTACAGCGGAATGTTTACTGATCAGCTCAGGTTGAAACATTTGTCTATGTGTGCTACAGCAATTGAACATGCAACATTTGGCTTGTAAACACAGATTCCCATGTCATTGCCATGCTCTTGTCTGGGCTTGTCTGCAGACCTGCTCAAACTTACCACATTAGCATCATTGGGTGGGTGCAGAGAGCTGAGCCTCTGTGCAATGAGTCAGAATTACAGGAACTCTCTTTCAGAAAACTGCGTTAATGGACAGTCTCAGCAGTTTGCCATTTAAAGGTTTGAAAAGTGTGTGTGTCGTGTAGCTTTTTTATTTTATGTCTCAGATATTCTTTGTATTCGGTTGTTAACTTTTTCACAGTGAGGGAACTATTTATACCTTTTTGCTCGAGGGCAGATTTTTTTAAACATATCTCTCTGATGAGTCACATCTTCATGTCCGTGGTCCATTATTAGAATTAGGATTTGAACGTGAACATGAGAAGAGAAGACCCCGATATATGCGTGCTCAGAGAGTAAGCCACAGGTGCTTGAATGGCCAACAGGGGTGACACAAGCAATGAATACCTCTGTTCCCTCTGATTGAATCCCTCCCATATATCCACAGAACAGTTCTGTGCATAATCCTTTGGGCAAAGGGACACCCGTTGTGTGCCACACCTGGAGGACTGTCGGCCACATTTGCACTGGCATGGGCCGGATGTGATCCGAGACTGTGGTGCTCATGGTTTTACTGAGTGAGCCACCCAGAAGCCCTTTGGCTGTCTTAAATGCACATTTAAAGGTTTAGTTGTCCTCCATAAGAAATGCTTTCATTCTGCCCTATCAGGCATGTCAAACCAGTCCAGTGAATAACTGAAGCTTTATTAAGCTTTACTGTCCAAAAGTTTTTTCCTCAATCTTCTTTCCTTCTGCCTGATCTGTTACATGGACATATTTTTACAGGCATATTCAGATCTAGAACAGAGGAAAGTTGGTATAATTATCACTGAAAGTTGTAGGTATTGAGCTCACATTATTAGCATTCAATAGTAAATAAAAAAAAATTATATTTATATATTCATTTAATACATAAGGGTAGTTGCTTGTTCATACTCCGCATACGTGTTCTTTAGAGAACAAAATAATCTTGTTTAGTCTGCATTAATAACTACGTGAAGTGATTTTTAGGAATCGATTCATACACGAACCCATCACAAACTGATATGGTTTTTTTTTTAGCTCAATAGAGAATAATATATTTGTTTTTAATTGTCAGTTTTAAAAATAAGAAATCAGATACAATGCAAGCTAGACGTTTAACACAAGTTTGTGAAAAAGCACTGAAATTGGTCCTCATGAATATATGAAAATGAAGTGCTTGCAGGACTGTTTTGAAGTATTTTGGGGCAAAAAAACAGACTGCAGAAGAAGATGTTGCATGAAATTTTTTGGTTCTTGTTCTTTTTTTTGCACACAGACTTCTAAAGCAGCACAGGGAATTTACCCATGCTGGGAAAACTAATGATGTGCATTTCATATGCCTTTTGAGATGAAAGCCCTTAAAGAAATGTGAGCTCCCTTCAAAAGTGCTACATTTTAGGAAGATGTACGCATGCATAATAGTCTGTTCACTGTATAAATCACACCAGTTGGATTTTCTTCTCTTTTTTTACTTTTTGAAGGAATATCTAATTCATACAGTACGTTCATATGTGTATCAGTATTTTCAATGCATATCTCTCAGTGAATTATTGCTCTTGTGGCCATATTTACTAAAAGATTGTGACTGCCTTTTTTAACACACCAGTCACTACAAGGAATCTATGTCGAATTTACTAAACACTAGCAGCAGCACAAAATCTCTATTAGGATGTGATTCAGTGGAATTATGTCATTGCAAATTTCCCTCTGATATATAGTTAAATCTGTTCATGCGCATGTGCCTGGAGTGAATGCACTAAAACAAGGGGGGTTTATTTTGTGAATTAGGTCAATTCCAAGTATTCCATCTAATTTACTAAAGCATGTATTAATTGAAACTCACCTCGTTGCTTGTGGATTTTAACGGCTTTTTAAAGCTGGCATTAATTTGCTGCAGACTGATAAAGCCTAGCTTACATTCTTTAAATGGTATGTTTCGTACATTTTTATTAAAAGGATGCAGAACATCTATTGACCATTAGCTAGTGGTTAGTATAAAAACTGTTCTGAATATAGACAAATGTCTTGTGGGAATGCATTCAGCAGGGCATATAATGAATTGTGAATGCAATTTTACCATAATACTCTGCAGCCTTCTCCCATCACAAGTTAAGCTTTATCTGTTCTTTCCACCCCAATAGCAGACTCATTTTGCCAGGATTATTACACTATTTTTTAAAAGTGTTAATATTTTACCTCCACGACCACCACCTGTGTCTTTTTCCTGCATTATGTTGCAGGAATTTCTGTTATCTTTGTATACTGCCTAACATCATACCACATTTTCTTGGACTGCTGTGAATATTTCCTTAGTAAATCTGGTCCTCAGTATCATAAATTCTTTATCATTCATTTCTTCAAAAACAAGATGAGAGATATTTTTTAGCAGTAAATAAATAGTAAAATAAATAATGTTAATTATTTAAAAGCAAGGTTTAAAAATATGTTTTCAGTTGCTATTTATACACATCCACTGAGCCTGCATCTGTAATTTGTTTTGGAATGCTGTTATAAAAGCATTATTAAAAAAACGCAGCACTGCCAACCTTCTTGAGGGTTGGCTTATGGATATTTAAGAATCCAGCCGCAGATGACCTAAGGGAATGTGAAATGACAGTGAATCAGTAATGTAGGCCATTCTTAAAGATATATATATTTCATATATATATTTCATGAATCTAATATTACTGTGTCTGCGGTCTTAATAGATACAATGCTATTCATTTGCTTTGTGCATGGGCTTATCCTGAATCTGTACCCACTGCTCCATACATGGCTCTGTGTGTCTGTCTGCCTGTCAACCACCACACTTTTTGTGACTTGCTTTTTTTTTCTTTTTCCAGGTCCGTGCACCCGCTTTGAGAGAGCTGGAAGAAAGAGACACAAGCACATCTCTGAGCACATGAAAAGCGCACTGGTACAGAAAGGTGTCTGATCTCCAGTTCTCGCTCAGTACACATTCCATAGTTCCTCTCCTCAGCGCAAATCACCTTGGCTCTACATAGATCAGAGATAAACATTTCTGTTTGATGACAGTCTCACGCCCACTCCAAAAGTTGTCTGTCACTTCCGGATTAGATCCCGTCTCAGGTGCGTACAGATAGACGGGGGATGGGCACCATGGCAAGGGGGACAGCATCCTCCCCCTTCACACTAGGCGAGCTGTGCATTGGCCTCTTCCTAGTATCAGTGAGACTGTCCTTGGTGAGTGCCAACGAGTGTCCTCAGCTATGCGTGTGTGAGGTCAGACCCTGGTTCACTCCTCAGTCCACCTACAGGGAGGCCACCACCGTTGACTGCAATGACCTGCGGCTTACCCACATTCCTAGCAACCTGTCCAGCGACACCCAGGTTCTCCTGCTGCAGAGCAACTACATCGCCCACACCAGCGAGGAGCTTGAGCAGCTCTTCAACCTGACTGAACTGGACCTGTCCCAGAACAACTTCAGTAGCATCCGGGATGTGGGTCTCGTAAACATGTCCCAGCTCACCACGCTGCACCTGGAGGAGAATCAAATCTCAGAGATGTCTGATCACTGCCTGCAGGATTTAATCAATTTGCAGGAGCTCTACATTAATCACAACCAGATCAGCTCCATCTCCGCTGATGCCTTCTTTGGCCTGGGAAACCTGCTACGGCTCCACCTCAACTCCAACAGGTTGAGGATCATAGACAGCCGCTGGTTTGAGTCAACACCGAACCTGGAGATACTCATGATAGGAGAGAACCCTGTAATTGGGATTCTGGACATGAACTTCAAGCCCCTGATTAATCTGAGGAGTCTGGTGCTGGCAGGGATGGACTTGACCGATGTGCCCGGAAATGCATTTGTGGGACTAGACAACCTTGAGAGCCTTTCTTTTTATGACAACAAGCTCATTAGAGTCCCACAGCTCGCACTGCAGAAAGTTCCAAACTTGAAATTCCTGGATTTAAACAAAAACCCAGTACACAAGATTCAGGAAGGGGACTTCCGGAACATGCTACGGTTAAAAGAGCTGGGTGTGAACAATATGGGGGAGATGGTTTCCATCGACCGATATGCGCTTGACAATCTCCCTGAGCTGACTAAGTTGGAGGCCACCAATAACCCCAAGCTGTCATACATTAACCGGCTAGCCTTCCGGGAAGTGCCATCTCTGGAGAGCTTGATGCTGAACAACAATGCCCTGAATGCACTGTACCACAGGACAGTGGAGCTGCTGCCTAACCTGCGAGAAATCAGTATCCACAGCAATCCTCTGCGCTGTGACTGTGTCATCCAGTGGATGAGCTCCAATAAGACCGGCATCCGCTTCATGGAGCCTCTGTCCATGTTCTGCGCTATGCCACCCGAGTTCCGGGGCCAGCATGTGAGGGAGGTGCAACTGCAAGTGTCTGCTGAGCAGTGCCTCCCCATGATCTCCCACGACACCTTCCCCAGCCACCTCAGTCTGGACATAGGCATGACCATTGACCTTGACTGCCGTGCTGTGGCCGAACCTGAGCCTGAGATCTACTGGGTCACGCCGCTAGGGAATAAGGTCACTGTGGACATCTTGTCTGACAAGTACCATCTGAGCAGCGAGGGAACCCTGCGCATCTACCATATGCAAGTGGAGGACTCTGGACAGTATACCTGCGTGGCCCAGAACGCCGAGGGTGCTGATACGCGGGTGTCCACCATTCGGATCAATGGGACCCTACTGGACAGTGCCCAGCTCATGAAGATCTCCGTCAAGCAGACTGAGACCCACTCCATCCTTGTGTCCTGGAAGGTAAACTCCAATGTCATGACCTCCAACCTGAAGTGGTCATCAGCCACCATGAAGATCGACAACCCCCATATCACTTACACCGCTCGAGTGCCTGTGGATGTCCACGAGTACAACCTCACCCACCTGCAGCCTGCCACTGAGTATGAGGTATGTCTCACCGTCTCAAATATCCACCAGCAGACGCAGAGGTCCTGTGTCAACGTAACCACCAAGAATGCAGCCTTTGCCCTGGAAATCTCTGACCAGGGCACCAGTGCTGCCCTGGCAGCCGTTATGGGCACAATGTTTGCGATCATCAGCTTGGCCTCCATTGCTGTGTACATTGGCAAGCGATTCAAGAGAAAGAATTATCACCACTCCTTAAAGAAGTACATGCAGAAGACCTCGTCCATCCCCCTGAATGAGCTCTATCCACCTCTTATTACTCTGTGGGAGGCGGACTCTGAGAAGGACAAGGAGGGTGCATCAGAGACCAAGCCGACTCAGGTTGATACTACGAGAAGCTACTACATGTGGTGAAGTGTAGGAGACTTTGCTTTTAGGAGCACAATGACACATTTCAGCTTTTTTGGAGCGCAATTGGGGAAAAAAATCAGATTTTAAAACCAAAAATTCTGATTTTTTTGTAGTCAGATTTGCTCATCTGAGAGTGGTAGAGTCATAGTTAGTTTTTTATTTATAGGGCATCATGCCTCTTCTCTCCACTACCTGTTTTGACACTCAAATTGGCAGCTTTCTTTAGCTTCAAAGATCTCTTATTTGCTGTGCTTTATTTTTGTGGTGCACTCTTAATCGCACAGTTTGGATGTGGATGTGGACTTACCTGGGGGTCAACAGATTCAACAGAAGGAACTGTTCCTTTCATTTGTTTTCTCCTCTGGCAGTATTCATAGAGATTTGCAATGTTCCTTTCACTCTTTTGTAAAACAGTTTGACTGTTGTGCACTGAATCATATTAACACAATTTTCTATGGACTTAAATATAAGCTGACAAATTGAGATTAGACTTGATATACTGTCTATTGAATACCGTTAGCAATTGTACTGTAATGTTGTATCAACTATCATTTGAACCTTTTTGTTTATGGGAAAAACTTTTTTAATTTAGAACTTAGTTTGCAGATATAATCACTGTAACAAGCAATAGAAATGTGAATGTTTGATAACTAGATATGTAGTCAACAAAGCTTTTTTTAAAAATTACACTTGAGTATTCTTTTTTATTTGCTAGAACATTTCAATGGGCACTTAATTTTGTTGTGATATAAACACACTCACAATATGTTGTATATTGAATAATAGATTAAAATAAATTGCAGTTTTGTTCTCATATTTTCATACAAGGCTGTCCATGTTATGACTCATTATATAATTTGACAGCAGACTTCAGAAACAATTAAAATAAAAGAGTATAAATCTTTCTTCCGACATGCTTATGAAAAAATCATCCCAGAACTTGGCTATTCCAAAGCCAGTTCCTCGGGACCAAGAGGCTCATATTTAGATTTGGGATGTATTTGAAAGCAGAGCCAGCTGTGTTGAAGGCTAGGGGACACCATTGTTGGCAGAGACAAATTCCAGTATTGGATGATGCTGTGTGTGTGTTCTTTGTCCTAGAGGGATTATAGGAACTTCTATGGTCAAGGGTGAGCATATTGACTAGCAGGGAAGACAGGCTACATTCTCAAAGATGTCTGTTGTCTCTGATGGCATTTAGTTTATTTTTTGACCTTTCTATTGGGACAGGCTTTTAACAGTATACAGGAAATCAATACAGATCCAAGAGAGGGTAATTACAGATAATGGGAACTATTAACAAACCCTGCAGCAACATATTCCGCGGGCCAGCAGTTCTGGTTTAATCATCCAGATGTTTTCTGCTGAAACTTCCTGCAGCCTTACAATTAGGCTGGAATTCACAGAGACAGGTGTGTGCAACTTGGTTTGTGGGAATAAGTTTTTTTTTGTTTTGTCATTCTGAACTAAATGCATTTTAAAACTTAGAATGCCCTGTGATTTCAGTGAGGCTTAGTTTGCTCTTAGTTTCTGTGTAATGAACTACATACTCTAGAGGAAGTTCAGGTAATGTTCTATCCACAAGCCACAGTACATTAAAATAGAATCAGATTGCATTTACAAAATTGCATCTAGCTTGGAAACATTCAACATAGATAAGTTCTAGAGAGAGTATAATCTCAGCAGTTTTCTCTTCACAAAATATAATAATATTGGAAAGCTAGCATTGAAAAAACTTCATAATGGGCCAGATTTACTAAGGAAATAGTTGCAGCACAAAACATTCACTGTATACTGACACACTGACGACCAATTTACCAAGACTGGTTCTATTTACGCAATCAAATTAATTCATCACTCTCATGCAAATGTTTGCAGTAGGAGACACCCATAAGAAGGTTTCAGAAACAATATACATCCCCATAGCGATTTTGACACCTTGCAACCGTTTAGTAAATATGACGTAGATATTGCGTCCTTGTAGCTTTTGCATGGGAAAAGCAGTCGCAGTCTTTTAGTAAATCTGGCCCAATGTGCTCTGTTCCTGCCTGGGGAAACTATTCAGCAGAAACTTTCTGAAAATGTTACTTTCAGACAAGGAAGGCATGACAAATGCCCCTGTGTGTCTGTGTGCCTGGGGGTGTCAATTGTTGTTCATTGCCACCCACTTCCATGTTCATCCGAGCCTCCAGAGTGCAGACACAGCATCTGCAGGACTCCAAATATCCAGCACAGTGCCAGTATTGAGCTGGGCTGCATTTGTACAGAAAGTCAGTGAACTGAAACTCCGCAAGCACTCTGCATAACTGCGGGGAGGCCCGATGCAAGACACAGTTTGGCAATAAACTCTGACAGCCGCATCCATCAGCTCAGCACAATGAAGGTAATTGGGAAGAAGGAACAGGCTAATTTGCAACCTTGCATCTGAAATACTGCGCGTGGCCACTTAGAGGTACATCAGCTGTACATTCGGTCCGTCATCATGATCCGAAAGCACTTGCTGTCTCCGAAAGTGCTGACTTAAGGAGTGCACAGAAGCATAATGACCTGTGAATCCACCCTGAATGACCACTGCAGGCACAGTGTAAGAGGGAACACGGTGCTGTATTTTCTGTTTGTAGAGTTGAAGTACCAGAAAAAAAAGAAAACATTTGAGTAATCTGTTTCAGGCAAAAACCACCATGTTGAAAAATGTGATTTTCAGGAACAGCAAGAAACACTTTTTGTAAAGGTTCAATGACAGCATTGTTATGGTTTTATATATTTCTGTGCTTATTAATTTATATTAGACATTTAACATATAGTGTATTTAGCTGGAGAAGTGCTTTCAGTGACTATAAGAAATAAATAGTCAAAAATTAAGAAATTAGGTTTTGGTATTACACAGACAATATTTCAGATCATAGAGTGATACGTATTGACGTATGTATAAGGCATTTTCCTTCATCCTTCCCACTGAGCAGTTTCTCAGATTTCACAGATGAAAAGTGAAGATGGCTGGTGACAACTGAAACAGGAGGCAAGGCATGTCCCTGAATTCAGATGAACTCCAGGCCACACAGCAACCTCCCTGAAGTGCATCGCGGATCCACCTCATTGCACACACCGATCCCATTGGCTGGCATTTCTCGGGGAGACTGGGCTCACTGGGGAATTTGTATTGCGTGCGCGCTTATGACTGACAGCTTGGAGCTTTGAGGAGAGATCAGAATCTCCATTTATGCTCCCCTGGGCATATATTTATCCTGCTGTCTCATCTCTCTGGAGTTGGTGTGAATGTCATTAGCAACTTTAGCAGAATCTACACTTCAAAGGAATAAAACAGCATGCACATTGTCCTTTAGGCATGACAAGAGGTGGAGATGCTCACCCTTAGAATTCACTGCGTTTTGTGCTGCTACACCTGACATAATAACATCAGCCAGCTTGTTCTGTATTATTTGGAAAGGCCTTTACATGAAACAAATTAATATATTTATTGGGCTACAGAGGTATATTAATATTTTTTATTAAGATTTCGTAGATGCTATTGTCTGATAAATTTAGTAGCAATGAAATTCTTATATTTTGTGCTATTCTATTTCAAGATATTAAAAAAGTTATATGTGCAAGCAAAAGTATGCTTACTTACAATATGAATAGAATTTTTCTTCTCAAGATTTTATCCCATAAATCAGGTTTTTGTTGCTTATACATTTGTAACTACTAGTATTATATTATACCAACAGTTGAATTGTAGTTTATGAAAGGATAATAAAAGTTCTTTGTTTATTCTTATAAATGTGATTCAGGTGATTCAAACCAAACAATTCAGTAAATTGTTATATTTCGTTAAGATGCCATTAACTGATAAATATTGGAACTCACTCATCAGAATTAACTGGAAGACCATGTCATGTATTGTTATAATCACAGGCAATATTCAGACCCACCTTTTGTTCTTTTCTGAGCAGGTGTGCTTTTTCTCCTGAAATAATTTTCCTAAGGTATGAACAGAATATTAAAAAAAACAATTTATTGTGCGGAAAAGAAATTATAGATAATTGGTCAAATTTGTGACATATTGAAAGACACATTTAAAAACCGGGCTTTTCACAGTTTAAATGTTTCCCATGAGAGGAAGGCTATTTCTGGTGTGGTATACACTTTTTAAGACAGTCCTTGGCATTTATTTGAAATCATTGTTTTGCATCTTGCATTTTAGTTATTGTAGCTAACATAATGCTGAGAGTGCTACTTGCTAACTAATGTAGCCATCACTAGAATGTATGATACACTAAGTGCGCTATCTTAAGCTAACCAATTAGCCTTCTACCAATAGAACTAGACTAAAAAAAGACTGCAAATTTCCTGTATACTATTTTCCCGATGGTGCATAATTGTCCTGATCAATGTTCAATACATGTGACAGAACCCCAAAATTCCCAGGAAACATAATATGCTGAGAAAATAATTTGCTCCATATGAACCGAGGCGTGTGCTCATTTCTGGGTATAAAACATAATGTTTATACTTTTGGCTTCTCTCTCTTTTCCCACTCTGACTCCCTGCTGAGTGTCCTTCATTCAGGTTCCAATCAACTGCTTTTGAATAAATGCTATTATGCTCAATCGAATGTCATATGGAGAGGGGGAAAGGAGCAGATGGTAGGATGTAAGTAATGAGGGGATGCAGATGCTGTGCACCAGGTTGTTGCCAGGAGTGTGTGTAACACAAGTCCTGGAGTACTCCAGATGCTGGGGAAAGAAAGTGGAATTGTGAACACTTAAAAAAAAAAGTGATCAGATCAGTACTAACAAAGTCTGTTCACTGGAGCAGAAAGCAGATCATTTAGACAGCAAGACTAATCAATGCTATTCACTGTATGCTGCTCCTGGGCTGGTCCAATACATGAAATACATTCCTCCCCATAGTACGGTCCTCAGTGTCATTCCCTATTCACTGGGGAAGAGACAGGGCCAGATTCTTTCATATTATTATTTTAGGCTTCAGAGAGGGAGGCTTCCTATGTACAAACTGGGTAAAGCTACAGTATCTTGGGCTGTCCATTAGTGAAAACTACAGGGGCCAATATAAATTAATTGTCCCTGTAAAAATGTTGTTCTCACATTTTTCATCATCTATTTCCATCACTCTTTGAAATAGATGATGATTTACCTGTACATTAGAACCAAACGTGATATAATTGAGCGTTTCCATAGCTATGCTGAAATAAAATCAAAGTATAAACAGAGCCTTAGAGAGTCATAGAGTCGATTAAATGAAATGTTTTCACATTAAAGCTTTCACACTAGTGGTCTGACTACATAAAGGGAAGGAAGTCTTACTTCTCACCGAATATTATATACAGTGCAGTCTGTAAGTATTAGGATAGTAATGCAATTTTTGTTGTTTTGGCTCTGTATTCAAGCACATTGGATTTGAAATAAAACAATGACAGTGAGGTTGAAGTGCGGACTGATACCTTTAATTTGAGATTATTTCCATGATCCATGTTGGGTAAACCATTTACTGTAGGGGATCAGCCCCATTGCCCCTTTCAATCTCATATAATAACCTCATTGCTTCATTTCAAATATAATGTGCTGGAGTACAGAGCAAAATAAATAAATGAATGGTGTCACTGTGCCAATACTTACAGAGTGCAGTGTATATTCAAGTAAGAAGACAAAATACATAGACAACAAAATAATACTTTTGTGTTACATAATATATACTGTATATGTTCCATACCATAAAATTGCACATTGTTAGGACATACGTGGAAATAATTAAATAATTATATATGAACAGAACTGTATATTACAAAGACATCTGAAAATATAGTCTGCCTTTGATAGTTCATATATAATTTCCTTTCACCATCTTATTGATAAATGCACTATAATCTAGTTTTGTTTCATTCTCAAAGGTAATTCCATGGAGGGTAATGAATATTTTAAATTAGGATTAAATATGTAAGTCTTATATTTCAAATGCTGATGTGAAACCATTTTAAGACCCAGTGCTACAGTAATGAATGGTAGAGTGAAGTTTTGAGTGAGCGTCAAAACAAAAAAAAAAAGACAATAAAATCCACAGGTGGATTCAGCCTGGGAAATATAAAACATTGAGTTGCTTCAGTGGGTACAACAGGCCTACTCCCAGTTAATTAAAATAATGCTGGGGACTGGGGGGAGGGTGGAGAGGAGTTGGAGGTGTTGTGAGGGGGTTCTGGTGGCAGAAATGAGACTGCACGCCTGTTTGTGTTATTGGGATGGTTAATTACCTCGGTCGGGCAATGCCGCTTCCTGCCTGGTGCAAAGCAGCGTGGCACTTTCATACAAGAGGGCACCCGCTGGCTGGGCTTGGCTGGCCTGGCACATGGCTGGGCCTGGCGATGAAGATATGATTTTAATCACACGGAGCACACCCCCCTCCTCACACCCCAGCCCTCCGTAGACCCTCTGCCACTGTCACATGACTGTTCCTGGACTTCAATGAGCAGAAATCTCAGGCACGGCTTGGTCGTTTGGCTGGGGCTGGTGGTCCATTCCTGTCATGGTCAATGGCAGCTGACCTTTCTTTCCTGATGGTGGAACATGAAGCAGCGCTCCTGCTCTTGGTAGGCAGTTAGGCAACCTCCCAGCTTACAGAGCTACAGCAGCAACAAAAAAAGCCCAACTTTTTTTATTCTACTCCACCTCCTTCAATTTCTTCTTTGTCTGTCACTTTACTCAGTTTATTTATTTAGTCTTCTTTCTCTTTTGTGGTTTAATAGGAGAAAAAAAGTCACATGTGTCAGCCTCAGCTGCTTCACTTGTTTACCCAGCACTCTGGCTTCTGTCAATTAGTTCAGAGCCTGTGCCACACAGTGTGTGCTCCACATTCCCCTTGTGCATCGGAGGTGTCACCACACTACCAGGTCTGAAAGTGTTTGAAATGACCATCAAGCCTTGTTAACAAGGAAAGGGAGGAGGTGACAGGGTATGATGGGCAGGAGGGGGTTGGATGGTGTTCTTTTTTTTTTTTTTTTTAATTGGCTCCAGATTGACTCACTATGGAGGCAAAGAGCAGAAATGATCATTCACACAGTGTATTAAACCACCAAAGAACAGCTCCCAAACAGAACCTAACGAGGCTGTTGCTGAAAGCTGACACGCTCGTATCGATCGGCAATAATTGGGTCTCGTGGACGGGCATGCAGCACGACAGACTGGAAAGACCCGGAATCAGAGGGAGCTGGGGAAGGGGCAGAAGGCTTTTACATTATCGGTTTTGCACAATTTCCCCCGTGACATGTCAAACACCAAGGTCATGAATAATTCAGTTTGTCGGGGTGGACTGAATCGGGCCATCAGGCACAATGAAGCTAACATAACCAGGGCAGGGAGGGAAACACATCGTTACACCACTTACGCCGTTTGCTGCATCACTGATGGCATGTGGAAAGGGGGTGAATTGTACTGTGGAATTAAGCACAGGCATCTCCCACATCACAGTCTCCCAGGAACTTGTTTTGAAAAAAAGCACAAAAAAACATACAAGGCAATATTTGTGAGATGTGAGCATTCAGAATTTTATCCCACCAGCACAGCTTGTAATATACATACACAGAGACAGAGAGTGAACTTGCGCTGCAATCATTTTCATTGCCCTGCCTCACTGCGGCAACAAGTGGGCGTGAACTCCAAATAAATCCCTTTCCAAGAGAAGATGTCCCAGTTGGTTAACATAGCCTCCAATTTTGTTCCATAAACAATACAGTGCATTGTGAAAAACAACAATCCATGTCTGTACGAATGACAAATATTATATTAATCTATCACATAGCATAACAAAACGCATAACAATTTCAATAAGAAAAATAATATTCTTATAACAGAAGTCAAGGTAGATGTTTGGGATAAGAATGTACAATTATTGTATAATCATCAATTATCCCCATGGGGCCACTGTATGCATTGAATCGTCACAACGCCTGAATAATTAATAACTCAATGGTTATAATTCATCAACTGTGATCCTATAAAAAAAATCAGTTTGAGAAAAAGGCTACACTAGGTTAGAGGAAAAAATGAGACATCAACAGAATGTTAAACACAAACAAGTATTTTTGTGTTTTTATCCACATGGGAGTGGATGTGTGAGCCTGCCTACGCATGCCTGTTTGTGTGTTGTGATGTCATGGATGGCTGGCAACTTTAGATGAAAAAATATTACAGTTCCGGTGTTGCCATAATTTAGTGATCGACAGTACAACCCCAAAGCAAAATAAAAACAACATAGCTTACGTGGTCCCACGAAGAGCAGCATCACCTGCCTTGTGTCATTTAAGGAGTATGATTCTGTTTTTGCCATGCGGTGCACCCAGCAGAGCAAGTGTGCACAGTTATCTGAGTTGATTCCATCTTAGATTAACTATAAATTCATAATTCACGTTCGTGAAAAGGAGCTAGCCGAAATTTAACAAAATAATTTAATAAGAGACACATCAAATTATCCTGAATTGTTTGAGTGACATGTGAAACAGGGCCCTGGCCCCCAGTGTTTTTGTTTTATTTCTCTTACAGATTACAGAGACCATTCAATCATCACCTGGAGCAACAGGGAGACATGCTATTCACATGGAGTGTTACAGGCAATTAGTGAGGAATGTAATATTAGCTTTATAGAGATTTTATGTGGGGGTTTTTTTTGTATTTTATTTTTCTTTTTTTTTTTGCTCTACGTCTCCAAGCAATTTGGTATTTATTTTCATGTAGCTATTTAGTTTAAGATCTTATTATCTTTACAATGTCTTCTGACAAATGCACACCTGTTAAAACATTTGCATTTCTTGAATCTACAGTTTCATTCATTATTATGCACGTACAATCAATTTTAGAAATATGTGCATTAGTCATCACCTGAATAACCCCTAAAAGTTGTTTAGGGGTTAAAATCACCCCCTCTCCCCTGGAATTACTGGACAAAAATATATATTTGTCCTTCCATCATGTTTGGGTCATCCTTCAGAGAGAAACAAGCTAACATTTTCATTGCATCCTAATCGTGTTTAGGGAAAAAAAAACATTTAAAATCTGTTTTCCAATAAATGTTTTTTTGGCTGGAATTAATAATCGAAGAGAATGTCAGTGAATGTCAGAGATCCTATTGGGAAAGGGCTTGATACGGCCAGCTGAAACCAACACTGACAGTGTAGGCCTTGCCAGGAGGGGGTGGCTGCTACCCAGAATTTAAAATCAATGTTGCCATGTGTTTTCAGAGAATATTTCAGGTACTAAACATTTTAGATGGCTTAAGAATGGAGGATGCTACTGTTTTTCTGGGCTATTATAGGTGAGCATCTTGGCATACTGTCCCTTCTGATGTCCCTGAAAATGAAATAAACAAATAATAGAACTTACTTTATGAGGATATTCCCCCTTTGGCACAATGTTCCAAGCTTGCTTCAAACAGACTTAGTTAGAGTGATTAGGAGGTATGTGACTGTAATTTGAAAGATAAATGGAAAGCCTCACCCTGTTGAATCCTAATCCACAAAACCAAAAATGATATGAAGCAAGATTTCGACACTGTTGGGGTATAGTGCTGGATAGCATAGCCAAGTCAAGTTTATTTATATAGCACATATTCATACAATTGAATGCAATTCAAAGTGCTTTACAGAATAGTGAAAAAAAGCAAGATTGATTTGACAGTACATTAAAAATACATAAAATAAATTTAAAAAGTAGTAAAAGTAAAGCTTGCATAGACCAAGCACAGCTTTCAAGTTATATTTTGCAGGCTCAAAAGCACTTTCAGTGGATCATATCAATTTTAATAAAGATAATTTGTAACTTAGGCATGTGTGCAACTGTTCTCCCTTTTATTTGTATTATGGCTCAGCTAGTAAACCAGTCTGGACATTGATAGCATAAGGCTTGCATCCTCCATGTCTTTATTTGGTATTTGATTGGTACGTTCAGCAAAGGCTAATCTCTGTCTCTTTCTATAATTCCAGTTGACTTTATAAAGAGATCCCAAGATGAATTTCATGCTTGGATTGAATGAGCAATTCCAAAGATAATGGCGAAATGGAATATCAATACTGTGCTTTTCACGGTACCCTTTAAGGTCAGTGGCCGTGTGCCAGTACTCAAAGAGCTGAAGGATGGGAATGTTTTTGATTTTGCATGAAACTAAGAAATGGCTTTTAAAAACACCTTATCATAGGCAAGTCATTTAGTTCTATGATCGTGGGAGACCCCAAGACTGAATAATTTAGTCATGGAGTCATATGTGATTTGGTCACAATTTGAATCCAATAAGATCTGGGGGGAGTACAGTACAGACATGCACTGGCCCTCAGTTCCCTCCCACTCTTCCTGCTGTGTATGTTTTATGCAGGATTGTTTTTATTTGCAGTGCGCTTGTACTGTTGGCAATAGTGTTGGCAATAAGCAATGCAGTTACTTCCTTGAACAAAGGAACCCCACCTGTCAGTCATTTTTAAGATTCCATGTGATCCTCATGAATTGTTCATAAGCAAAACAAAGGACAGCAAGGGCAGCCACCAGAGGGGATTTTTAAGGTGACATTCCGATGTCACAAATTATGGCAGTCAGCTCTCCTGGTCAGAGTCACTTTACACTAGCAGTCTGCTTGTTAGTGTAAAGTGAAATAAGATTTTTATAATTGTACATTTTCCAATATAACCTTCATATCTGGCTGTAAGCAAATCAACCTTGCAATCCAATAATCTTAAAAGAAGGTCACCTGAGGTGTAATTGTTTTCTGTTGGTGATGTCAAGTAATTTGTCTTATAATCTGTATTAACCTGCCCAGCAACTTCTTAAGAAAATGAACTAAATAGTCACTTTGGTATGAAAGCAGAACTCTTCATTAATGTACCATGCCCCAAATAAATAAATAAATAAATAAATAAATAAATAAATAAATAAATAAAATTTAACAGAAGTTGTTATTTGATCAGAAAGGCCTCTTACCTGGTACTCCAGGTGAAAATGAAAGACTGATTCCAGGGGCTTCCCATTCCAGGTCTGTACCTACAACAGTGCATGCTCTATGCTTTTTTCTGATTGGTTGAGTCTTCCCTACAACTTATTCAAGTTGGACTGCTCAACCTAAATTGAACTGCAGGGTGTTCAGCTCAGCAAATTACTCAAACTGCGCAGTCGGTAGATCAAACTGGCAAATTGCTCAAACTGCTCAGGTCGGTAGATCAGTCAAACTGCAGGCATTTTGGAGGACATAGCAGAGTCCTTTGATTCAGTAGACGTGTGCTGGAGTCAGTTTGTGCAGAAGACCCTGCGTCCTGTGTCCTCCCACAGGCCCGTTTCCTTGGCAACCCTGTGTGCTTCCACCTGGTGATGCTGGCAGCAGTGCATATGCAGGCCCCCAGGCACTGAGACTAAAACACTGCTGGCAAGGTCACCTCCCTGCAGGCGGGCAACCTTATACCTTTTGAGCGGAGATGGAAAAAACCAAGTCTGGATCTTAAACGCCTTGCATTCTGATGTCATTCTGATACCAGATATTTCCACACCTTCTCCGCTGACTTGTGCCAGCCAAGTGTCAGTGACTGACATAATGCTGAATGGAGCCATGTAATGGGAGGGATGGGTTATCAAATGGTCCTGTAAAGTTCTGTTTCATAAATCTGAAAATTAAAACAGAGGACAGTTCTGTGAAGCATCTGTGAACGATTCCTCTAATTACCATTTGTCACGACTGACAGAATGGGGCCACTCTTATTGCAGCAGCCACAATTAGGAATCATATTTGAAGTGATGCATTTGGTGGGAAAGATGTTTGAACATGGTGAGATTAAATAAACCTTAATGTCTTAAATGTGAGTTCCTCTTACAGCTGAAACCACAGAGCAGATTCAAAGTGCTGCATGTGGCATGAGTGATGTCTTAATGGGCCATGCTTAAACATACACCAAGTCACTGCTTTCCATAAGCATTTGCATTTATCATTCATTCAAATGCATAACCAAATGTTTGCCACTTCACTAAGAATACTGAAAACACTCATGTTGAAGAAAGCAACACTCACAAAGATAATGAAAATAATGGTTGAATCCAGGGGTTGATGTTATAAACATGTGAATGACCCCTGAATGAAGTAAAAAGTCAAAGTAAGCTGTTCGATATTAATACAAATTCCCACATTACTTTAGCACTTTATTAAAGCAAAGGGGTTCTTCCTTGAAATTTATGTTTTAATTGAATCTAGGGGAATATTTTTCTGTTGATGCAAGGATTTAAATGTACATTAGCTTGGTCATCCGTATGCACCCCAGAACTGCATGTTCACGCATGTCAACTAGCCCTCTTTCCACATTTCCAAAGTCCATCCCTGCACCCATGTGACTCACTGTGACCCGGGGGGTGTGACGGCTGAGTGAAGTGGGGTGACCTCTGTCTGCGCTCCGACTCACAGCATAAATGTCACTGCTTTCCAAACAGCCCCGTGGCTGCCAGGGCTCACAGAGAGAAATTAATCAGAATTTCATCTTTCCACACAGTGGGAAGAGACACAAGATGTGCCAGGGTCTGACACGTTCCATTAGCTGCAGTACTTAACTGAGAGGGCTTTTTCTGATGGAGAGAACTATTAACTGTATAGTTTCTCCCTACCATCTATGTAGATGAAGGAGGAAGGGAAATTATGAACAAGTCTACACAGGTACAGTACTCCACTCCAAAGAAAATGTCATAGAAATTGGTGATAGGAGAGTGAGGCCAACAATCCCAAAAAATGTGGAGCATGGAAGTAAATTTTAAATTACCAGTGATATTTTTGTGTGTATGGCAAATATTTTTCATTGGTTTGGTTGACTGACATCAGAAGGTACACCTATGATGTGGTTCATGATGACATAATGTCATTCAAGCACTTTCTGCTGTTCTTAAGCCTCTGCTTTAGGGTCACTTAGGACTTTTTATTGTTTTAATTTAAAGGAAAATCCTCTTGTAAAGAAGCGCCATTGGCTTTTGCTGCAGCCATCACCTGCACTCCTGACATGTATTGACCCCTAATGCACCTGTCCAGCCACCTGGAATCTTTCTCCAGGCTCTGGTGGTCATGTTTGGAGCTGAGCAATTCCAATTTGTCCTCTGTGGTCATTATTACTATGGATCTGGCCTAATTTTGCTGCTGAGAGGCAAAGTAGGCTGAGATACACATATTGATCTCTTGGGTATATATGAGAATACATGCTGCTTAATGGAAGTTGGCTTTCTAAACGAACAGGAATGTCCCCTCAAAACTTTTACTGTCACAATTTAGCCAGGTAGCCCAACGGGCACCCACAAGCTTGGCCAGAGGCCTACTATGACCACTCTTTTGGCAGACTAGAGATATACACACAATAGTCAGCTGCACGATGTATTTAAAATGGACAGACACATATAAGAACCACACTAAGTTGTACCTCTGCCATAGTAGAGAGGGGTCCTTGTACCATTGTACCATGGCTTGTCTACTCTCCTGTGCTGAAGCACTGAGGAAAGCTGAGCACTGATCACATAGCACACCTCAAAAGATTTTTTTATGCTTTAAAAATGCAAGCAATTTTGAAACCATGTTACCCTTGTTATCCTGGGACTGCTCCATTGAAATTTTTGGCAAGTCACCCGTCATAAAAAGTGGTATAATTGTAATTCTAATTGCAAAGATTAGTTCTAAAGTCATTAATTGGATTGATCCAGAGATCAAGAAGGCTGGGAATCATTCTGTAAGTGGGCATCTATGGAGACAGAGGAAGACCTCAAGCATGGATTCCTTTGGATATTTATTTCTTTAGTTAATCCATCCTCATGTCTTAAAGTGACGAAGATATTGGACTTAAATCCTAGTCCTGTAGCACCCCTGTAAAAGCTGAATTTCATTCCAACTTTAATTGCAATTTGTGAAGTATGAAGCACTGTTGTTTTTAATTAGATAATGTATAGACTGGCATCTTTTATCCTCTTAATGCCACATTATGTCCAAAGAATACATTAGTGTTACAAAGGATAGATATTCCATATTAATTTCAAAACCCCAAATCAGTTAGAGCAGGTTTCTGATGCAAACTAATACTCTCAAAAGACTCATTTTAAATGAGGTTAGATTTTGTATTGACACTAAACTGAAATCAGTGAAACCCTAAATTCTGAAGCTGTGGACATCTGTTCACTGAAGCTAAACCATGTTTCAGTATGTTTTAGCACAGAATTAGGGAACATAAATACATTTCTAACAACTCAACAAGAGATTTGTTGGAATGAAAACAGCATATACGGATCACCGAAGGAACAGGGTTGAGAAGGATTGCATTAAGTGATGCTTGAAGCTCAAGTTGGCAAATGCTCCTCCCATTTCTAAACATTTGTGTTAATTAATGAATATCTGCTAATTGCGATGAAACCCTGTTTTAAACACCCTCGTTCGTGGCTTATTAAACAACCCATGGATTTCATGCTCCTTAACTCCTATGGGTGGATTTGACATAAATATGGCAAACATGCATTTAAAATGAATAGCATCATTAGATGGAGAGGAAGGAGATGCAAAGGGAGCATGAAATCGTTCCTCAGCAATGAACAGTGGCCGTGACATTGTTCAAAATTGCTTTTCAATGAAGACAAAGGCTATGCAAATACCATAATACATGATAGACATCGAAATCAGTGCATTTTATTAAAGCCTAACATATTCTGTTTGATTCACAGCACAGTCATAAAGTTATCAATAAAACTGTCAGCTCTAATAAAAAGGGTCATATCCTGCAAGCAAAAATAGTTTTGACGTTTATAAAAACAAAATTATCTTCCCGGAATGTAGAACGATGGCATGATTATTTATTTATTTCAAGAAGAAAATATTACACCCAGTTGCTGTGTATCATCATTTTTTTAAATAATAAGAATTTGAATTATGAAAACAACTTTGTAACTAGAAATGTGCCATTACAAGAAAGCTCAAGGGGAGAGTATTTCATCTGAAATTCATACAGGAATAGAATTTGTCTGTACCAATTTATTTGGTTGTTAATGTCCTGTCATGTACTCTGTTGTATTCTCCTGCCTGAGCAGGTAATAGAATAATCTCCCAGTGTACCGGACATATCACACTTTAAATGAGGGGAACTTCTAAACTCTAACCTTCTCCCCAGTAAGGCTAGCTATTGTTTTGCATATGTTTTCTCCACAATATTGCATGGATTCCGTGCAGATTTTTCTTAGCAACACTTCAGTGGCACTTGTAAATGACACTGAGAAATATGAATGGTCCATGTATTGTGTCAAGTATTTCTTGTAATAATCACAATGGAGCTTTAGCTAAACTTTTTGCGCAACTCATTAGCCCCCTACATCCTTAATCACTGTCAAAGCACCTGCCCATTTTTCTCCAAATGCCCAATCTTCCCCCTTGATTTGATAAAAAAAAAAATTTGTATTATTATTGTTGCTGTCATTAATTTTGATTAATTCATTTTGGTAAAATATATTTTTATGATACCTGGGTGCCATGAAACAGTTTTTCTAGGCTGGGGTGCCCTTTTCTCACTTTGAGCACCCGTCCCTCTAAAGGTCTTTACATGGCCCTGGTGTGATGAAAAAGCTGTTGCATTAGCCCTGATGTCCACAGACAGGACTGCCGGTTCAGAGCACAAGGCAGAGGGAGCTGCCTTGCTCTGTATGAAGCCCAGAGCCTTGTGTCGGCTCACCCTGAGATCTGTCTGAACACTGCCATGGAATTACACATTAGATATGCCAGTGTGCTCCATATGTCTAGTACTGACTGTGAAAGTACCTTGAACTTGAAATGTTGTCGCGCTAACCTATTAAATAAACTTATGCAATAATAGAAATAGAAAGCACTCTAGAATCACTCCAGGGTAATGCAATGTCATGAAAGAATGAAAAACTTTATTTCCATATTATGAATGTCTTGATCCATGTCTAGACAAGATCAGCAGGAACCCTCTAGATTTTGAACAGCAAGTTTTTGGTTTTAAAAGAACAAAATGAAAACATCTGAATTTCTGATCAAAGTATTAACATAATTTGTTAAATGTAAATAATGAAGGAAGGACTGTATTAGTCACGATGGGTTAGGAAGGCCTCCCAGTGCTCCCACTATGTAGGCAGTGTTTAATAGCAGTGTTGTTTGCCCTTTTTCTGTCGACAAAGCTGGCTCAAAAAGGGGTTGTTTACTCAGTTTCAAGGACAGCCTGGGTGCAACGCCCTTCCTTGAGGCGTGATCCAGTACCTGTGGAGACAGCACCTGTCTGCCTCATCAGTGACATCTCTCTCTTCCTGGTGATGTCATCTCCTCCAGTACAGGAGGCACCTGAGTGGCAGAACAGTATACAGCAACACAGTGGGGCCCCTCCCTGCTGCTAGGCTTAAAGTAATGAAGCGCAGAGGATAAAGCTATCACTACCTTAAAAGTGGATGAAAGCATGGAAACTCTGTTTCCTTCTTGGGGTTCCTGCTTGCACAAAAGCAGTTTGGGGAATAGATAAAAAGAAGGCAAGAAATTGATTATCTGCAGGGTTGTTGAAGAAACTAAATGTACTACTCATTTTATTATTTGCACAACTTAAGAGTTTCCCATGTAGACTTAGTGGTGGAATTTGCTTTGAAATGCTTTGAAGGACGACAGTATTGTTGTTTTTGCTTTTGTTACTATTTCTGAATATTATTCTGCAACGAAATCCATAATTTTCAAAAAGTGGCTGAAATGAGACATGGCTCTGCTGAAGCTCGGTGCAGTGTCACACTGGTTACCCACTCATGGTTGTGGTCAATTTCACTTTGGTCAGAAAAATGCTTAATCCTGCCTTCTGTGTGCCTATGTGTGTGCGTGTGCCTGATTGTGTTTGTAAACATTTGTGTGTATGTCTTTTATGCAAAGAGTAAGGTGGCTGTTAAGGTGTATTGATACTGACTTGTGATTAATTCGTCACAGTAAATATACAAATATAATTTCATTTCCCTCTCAGAAAGCCTCAAAACATTTTCTTGTTAATTTGTGATAAACAAGTAAGGAATTGAGTGAACCAGTTGCACATCTGCAATGCTTTCTCTAAGGATTCAATTAAGAGCTCCAAGTAGAATTTCAGTGTTTGTTTTAGACACAGCACCAGTGGCATTAAATGAATGAGCTTTTCATCAGTCAACATCTTTTTCAATTGTGGAAATGATTAACTACCTTTAACTCAGGAGAAAAGAGAAACAATTGAGCAATGGGTAAGTAACCCTTTGTTAGTAACTATTTATTTTCAGTCTATTATGGAATTGATTAGCATTGTTTGCAATATAATTTTTGCCATTTTGTAACTTACCCATGAGCATATATAGTTTACAGAGGACTTTCAGGGACCATACCACAATAGAAAACAAATTTATTTCTCTTTCCAAATGTTATATTTTGAGATTAATTGAATTAACTTACTCTCATTTCCCAAGAGGCTACCAAGGAATTTCTTACTAGTAGCAGAAAAGAAAGCGCCACGAAAATATCACACATTCTTATAGCAAATTTCTTGGATAATCTTTACTTTCAAAGCACATGAATGGATGCTAACGTCGGGCCACCAATGAAGATTTAGTGCTGATTCTACAGACCTTGGAAGACAAGAGGAGCAAACGAAATGTTGAGCAACAGCAACAGGGTGATGGAAGAAAATAGATACAGAGAGATAGAGAAATAGCGATATCCATCCTTGTGTCCTCTATAGGGCCCTGCTATATTTATCCCAACCGCCTTGTGCTCTGCTCTATCAGCGTAATGTGATTTCTCTCTGCACAGCACAAGCCAGACACAATCCGATCTCACCTTTTCCCCTTTCAGAACCCATATACTGCAGTCCCATTGGCTGGCTCTCCAGGACAGGCCACGAAGAGGAGAGAGGAATTTTATCCCCAAAGAGCCAGGTAGCATAGGATTGGGAACTCACAGGAAACAGGATTAGTGATGAACCATGCCCACCTTCCTGCCCTAGAGTTGTATTTATGTGGGTCCAGAATAGCTGAAATTGAAATGATATTTTCCATTTATTTCTTTGGCAGACCAAGGACACATGACAAGGGTACAGTATCAAAAGACAGTAACACTATTTAAAGCAATGCTGATCAGATTCAGCCACTACAGATGTGAATTAAATGAGTCATGAAGTATATGAACAATGCTCATAGCGCTAATCAATATTACTATAAAACAGAAGGAGATTTAATTAAATTGAGAAATGATATAGCTCAATGAGAGCTTATTGAGCACCATGCCAAAGCTGTTCATTAGCGAGCTGTTAGGGGCTGAGAGCTGAATCTGTTTCATGATAGAAGCTAGCATGTTTACATTGAACGTGGTATTCTTGTCTTCATAGTAAACACTAATCATCTTACACTTTATTATGGAAAGGTATGCCTTATTTACTATTTTTAGTGACAAGTAGACTGAATACCATTAGCTCCCTATCTAGCACACTAGCAGCACTGCTGCATTAACAACCTTCATTTTCATTTTATTTGAGTTTTTACTTATGAATGATTAGTAAAAACTCGTCATTTCTGTTTTCTATGTATGTATATTGAATCTCCTCACTGCTGGTGGCAAAGCTCTGAGGCTTCTGTCTCATGATCGCTCTGTGAAACCTGATTACCCTCACAAAAACACCCTCCATTCAGCCGTGATACATATCCGTTCCCCTTGAGGCGTCCTTCAGATGGGCAACAGCACAGCAGAGGTACAGAGTCACATGCTTGCTCACCCATGATGGGCAAGTGACCCTTTCTCTCCGGGCTGAGATTCAAGAGGATTCCAGCAAATTCTTTTTAAGAAGCATCCAGTGGCAAGTGCACTATATCAAATAAAATTTCATTAAAGTGTAAAAACTATGTAATATATACAGTAATTCTTTGCAAACATTTGCCTTTAGTGAGAGAGAAAGAGAAGAAATTTGGAAATCTATTTTATGTGGGCAGCAATTAGTTGGTATCAATTATCAGCAAGTGCATTCTTAAGGACTTTAATCAACCGAAAGAATGGTGACTACAGATTACTTTAGTATCAGGCATGTGTCACTGTCTGCACAAAAAATATAAATAAATAAATAAATACTTATTTAACCAGTGAAACCAACCAAGAATCCAAGTGTTATGATGGCTCATATTTTTCTATGACATTGCAATTTTTACATTGCAGTCTTAAGATATTTTCTTGGACTGTGGCTATTAGCAACAGTGGCATAAGAATTGCAACGTTTAATGAACTCTGAAACAGAACACAGCTATTTTGGGCTTCTATGAACTGTGAGTTGATTTAACAACTACGGTGATTGTAATACTAAACATTCAAAGATCAGGGGCTTTATGCATTCATTTGATAAAACACATGCCATTCAACTAAACTAAGCTAATGTAACATGCAGGCTAATGTATCAACAGTTCTGTGATTCATGTGTGCAGTAGGGTATCTACAGACATGTTCTGTACAGGTTTGTGTACAGTGTGACGAATATATGTGCTAACATTGATATCGGTACCCAGGCCCAGCAGTTTCAGTATAGAGGACAGAACTGTCGCAGCAGTGACACATCGCAGAGGAAAACCCATCAATCCCCATGTCCATTTCACAAGCTACTCTCAACATCAATGGCTGTCACTTTTTCTTCCCCTCCCTGAAACATTTATAGAGAGGAGGCAGTCGTTAGCGACAGACCCACTTCATCACCCACCTAGTCCTTCTTTCACAGGGGAGGGGCCACAGAAGGAATTTTCATTTATGATGGAGAGAATTGAAAAAGCAGGGAGAGAGAGGGAAATGGGAGGGAGAGAGCAGGACCACGGACGTGAGTGGTACTGTGAGAAAGAGAAGAAAAGAAGAGAACGGGGAAGAGGGAGAGGTAGAGAAAGAGAAGAGGTAGATGAGGACAGTAAAGAGATGGGGGGAATAGAGAGGAATGGGGGTGATTTATACCCTCTGATAATGGTGAAAATATATTTTCCTGCAGCTCATTTATGTTCTCAGTTTACCAGCTTATTATTACAATGAAATATTTTACAAGGTGAGATTTGTCTATGTCAGCATGCATCGAGCTTTCTGTGTAACTGCTGTATAAAAACTGCACTTGTGAACACATTAAAAAACATGTACACACAAACACAAGTGAATCAGGAGAATGCTGTTTGAGACCAAGCCACAAACTGCAGTCACCTGAGGAGAATGTCATCCAAATGAGGTGAAAATGGTTCCCACCTGCTGACTCCTTTTTTTCAGTGATGCAGTCAGAAAGGGGAACTTGTGCCCCTTTTCACCACAAGATGTTTCTGTCTGACAATTTGAAAACTAACTGAGAAATGCAGTCTCTTTGGGAGATATTGGTTTATCCGTGGATGAATCTGTGAGGGAGTGGGGAATTTCGGAGACCAAACGCAACTGAGCAGGGATTCTTTAAGCTATCCACCTGGACGGGATAACTACTAAGTCTTGTGAGAGACAAAAGGATAGGGGAAAAATAAATGAAAAGAAAAACAATACTCCTTGGGGAGACTACCCCAAGGAAAACTTTAGTGACTGTGGTGTGGGGATGGCTGGTTTAAGCAGCCACACCTGCCCTGGGTCAAGCTAATTAGACCTGGCCAATTGGATAATTGGTTAAGAATTAGATAATTGGCCAGGCTAATTGGACCCAGGAACAGGAGTGGCTGCACCTGTGCGTAGTGAGGTAATCACTGCACACAGGTTAAATCTGCCATCCACACCCACACCAGGGAGCTCTCTGTCATGACAGGGTTTTTACATCTGCTCATTTGGTGTTACCATCTTGCCAAACCCTCGTGAATAAATGTGGACTGTTTTAACATCTCCTCCCTGTGTCTCTGTGCTGGAGGGCCCCAAGGAAAGCCACTTCGGTGGCCTGTGGCAGGTGTGTTTGTCACAGTGACCCAAGTACAGGGTGAAGAAACTAAGCCTTAAGGAGTATTGAGAAATAACAACCAAAACAAGTCTGAAAAAAATTGGTTAACGTGAGAACTTTAAGTAAACAGCCCTCGCACAGCGGACTGCCAAAAGAACCACTAGAGAGTTGTAGAAAGGAGAAAGGATAGTAGGGCTAACTTTGTAGCCTACAATCCAATAACCCCTAAGTTCAGTTCCGCAGTAACTCTTCAGGTAAAAACAAAGGACACAGAAAGGGTACTGCTCTAGTACTGAACAATACCCTATACCTCTTACCAAACAGACCAAGTTACCGGCTTTGGTGTAACACAAGTGACACCAAAGCAAAGCTATTTGGTTTGCTAGGGGTTTAAATAGACGCCACCAGGTGCAAATCGTAAAAAGGGATTTGCACGCGTATAATACAATCAAGGAAATGAAGACAACTAAAAGGGCGTAATAACTGAAGAAAAGGCGCAGGGAAAACCCAATGGCCGTAGTAAACGAAAGAACGATGCAGGCTGGAAAAGAAATGGTGTAAACACTCCAAAACCATGACAGAATCTTAATCAAAGCTTGTGCAGTATGTGGGTGTATAGGGAATAGATATACAGGTACTGGATATTTTCCCATCAGGGTTTCATGATAAAGGAGGCGGTAGAGGAAGGGTTAATTGTCACAGAAAATCAGTAGTAACATCACATGACATTGCACTTGGTGTTAAAATGGCATAGATGCCGTAAGCAGAACTTTGAACTTTTTTATTTTCAATGGGAGTGACAGCTTGCCACTTGAGAGAACTTGATACTACTTCTTCCCATTTAAAAGAAGAAGATCTGCTATTCTGTTTGAATTTGCTTAATAAGAGTGCTCCACACAGATCAGCCTATTTAATCAGGTGATTTTAATCAGCCACCCTTATGTGCTAATCAGTGAATCCTAGGGTACATCAGCAGAGTTGCACAGCACAGCACCCTTCATTACAAGGGCTGTCTTCTCCTGCATCTAGTACAGAGTTGGTTAGGGGACATGAAATTCGATGGAGCTCTATTTAATTAGAGCATCAGAGGATCCTGCACCATACCTGAAGGCTAAGATATAGTGTCAGTGCAGCAGAGGGCAATCTCCTGGCCCACAGTATACAACTGTTTATCTATGAGACTGACAGCTCTTAGTGGAAGAAGTTTGGAGTTTTACCTTTAAATTTTATATTTAGTCTTAGCTTGCTCCCATAAACTTCTTGAATGCACTTACAGCCTATAATTCACTTTGTAAATTGCCCTGAAGGTAGAAAATCTGCAGCAGAATAATCTGCATCTATTGCTTTTGGGTTTTCATTCTTGTCAGTCATTTTACTATTGGCCTACGTATAATCATCCACAAGAATTCATTGGATGGGGTAATTTAATGAAAGACCACACATCAAAAATACTTCCCATCTCTGTCTTCAATGCATTTAACTTGTTGCAATATAAGCAATCAGCTTACTGTCCATTAATGTTTTCCCACAATATAAGGGGGGAGGCACCCGCCTCATCTATGTAACTGCATTATTGGACATGTAGTCCAGTCTATGGGATTACTCTGCTATTGCTGTCAAGTAGTAAGGAGAGAGAATATTCATTATAGTTCATACCCATCACTGTGGCTTGTGGGAATGCCCTCCCAACTTCACACATTCACAAAGAAACATGGCAGTCTGGTGGCCATTCACATATGGTAGGGCTGTGGGGAGACCATGGAATATGAATGGCCAAAAGCACTGCGCTCACACTCTGACATATCCCCCACACCAAGCGTTTAAAAGCTATACAGTGAGTACATAATTAAGTAAACAATTTATTTATTTGACTCTCTCCCTTAGCTAAGTTAACACAAGCTGCCTTTAGAATGATTTCACATTATGTCTGCTTAAATTTTCAAAAAGTAAAGTGTTAAATATCGCTGTGGTACAGAAGCATAGTTCAAAGCAGGGCAAGGTGATCTATGCTATTTCTATCTCCTGGAAATAAATGACTGCTGCAGTTTTTCTTGTATTGCAACTTGGACGTAATTACAGTGACAGACAGGCTCTTGCATTTAATTTAAAATTTGAATGAGGAACAAATGCTAATTATGCTGTCTCTCATTGCTGTTTTTGGATATGCTGCTGGGGCGGGGGGTTGGTGTAGACAATCGTCTTGCTTGCATTTCACATTTTTAAATACAGGTGAGTCCTAAGAGAATAGCATTACCGCCTGCCGGTTACATAATATTTCCTTTCTGATTTTGCTTAAAGGACCTCTCGTGAGTGGCTCCCATTTTTGGAGGAGTGTTTTCCTCCAGCCATTTCAAATACATGAAATGCAGACCAGCCACAATCACAAAAAACTCTCCGGAATAGAGACGTCATGGCAAACTAATGGGGATGCATTGCTGCATTGAGTTTTACTGCAGAGCATATCTGTCACAGAAACACTTTCCATCATGGTGGAAAATGCCAATTATTGCTGCCTTCCTAGAAACACAACCTTTCCCATTGTACACAAAAGCAAAAGAAAATTGCAGAACCATTAACGTGTCCATAATTTCAGTATAAAGGAGACATCATTATTTTTGGCAGTTATCTTGTGTGCATATTTTCATAAATGTGCATCCTCTGATGAAATCATCTGTAGACCATTTAGTACTTTTCACTGTGCCCTACAGGAAAGCTACCACTGATCCAAAGAGAGCTGTATCTCTCACTTATGACAACTGGAAGTCTGCTAAACTCTGGCCTTTTTAAATTATTAAATATAACCAATTGTTACAAGACAACCCCAAAAATAAAATAGCACTTACACAGATCTACAGGTTTACTGATCTGGTGCATGTTTAATGCAGCAGACAGCCCATTATTAATCAGTAGGCTGTGCTTTGTTGCTACCTTCAGGCAGCAAACAGTTATAAATGTCAAGTCATCATTCATTCATTACTTTCACATAGGTCATGACAAGCAATGGCTTTCTTTATTTGGAGTTTCAGCAAAATTATTGAAGGCAAACAAGGAAAATTGTTTTTGGGGGTCCAATGACTCCCTGTCCTCTCTAATGGCTGCAAATGTGAATCCCATTCCTACCTCCCCACAGACTATGGATTGAATGACTAAATGCTGTGGAGGGATTATCAATGAGCAGAGCCATTTTCTTGGCGAGCCACTCACACACAGTCATACGCTTACATTGTATCCACAAACTCATAGCTGTCTGAGTGCAGAAGAACAGCTGGTACGACAGTGGCCAAATCTGTGGCCAGGATCAGTGACAAATGAGTGTTGCTAGTACATTCAGACAGAGATTGGATTCTTATGATTGCACTGTTGATCTATTGTATTACATGACAGTACATGTGCTTTCAGTATGTTGTGCACCAGAGTAACCCATCAGGTGATTGTAAGTAGATATAAAGGCAGAAACAGCTGTAGCTGAGTCACCTGTGGCTATCCAGCTCTATTGAATGCAATTTGTCAGACATTGATTTCTAATTTGTCGGCGTGTTGTAGACTTTCACCAGTTCTCTCTCCAATGTCTTTTGTCCAATCAATGAGGAAATGACTGGTGCTTCTTCCATTACCCAGAGGGGTTTGGGAGATGGAATGCCTCAGAAATAAACCACAGAAGGGAATCGGAAATGGTCCTGTGAAAGTCATAAATCCAGCAGAAGTGTTTTGTTGAGGGTACAAACAAATAGCTTTGTAAAACTAACAACCCCCTGTGTTGGTAATGTAGGTCCTTGGTTTTTTAATATAAAATGGGTTGTTGATATTTTTCTAATTAAAAATAAAGGGTGCATATTAAGGTTGAGTTTGTTTGTCCCTTCAGATTTTAAAATACTGACCGTAAATAATGAACATTTAAGTTAAACAGAAGGGAATGGAAGGGAATGATAGAGGTGATAAGCCACTGAGGCTAGAGGAAACGAGGAAGGGGAAAAAATAAAACAGAATGACAGGAGTGAAAACTCAAACTCCCTGTCAAGCCTAAAAAAACAGCCAAACCAAAAACAACCCTGTAAAAACAAGGGCGAGAAACAGAAAGAAAAACACTGAACACCACTCAGGAATGAAAACAGTTGGGATAGAAACCAAGGAAACCCAACATAACTGAATCGCAGCTAAGACCCAAAACAAAAAGGAAAACTTGGGGTTGAACATCGAGATACCCAAGAACCTAAGACGCAGCTTACGAAAACGAAAAGGTAAAGCCCTAATGGTCTGCCGGCACGAAGCCCAGAAACACAGACCGAAATACAAACCTTCTAAGGGGGAAACACTTCTTTAGAAGCGAGAGAATAGGAGGCTTTTAAACAGGCTCTGAATATCTTACCGGCTTAATGTGAACGTAAGTAGACACTGAAGCAAGCACTGAAAGTCAGACCGTGTCTTAAATAGCCTTGCACCACGCAGGTGGCCAAAATCACGGCATAGGGAGGAATAAATGGAAACTGGTGCATCCAATGAGGTAATAATCAGGCTGGGAGGCCAAAAACGAAACTGCACCCCAAACCCATAACAGTATATGCAAATTGTATAACTGACAGTATACTTTGAAAGCATAACTTTCCCATTTTCTCAGTGATGCTTAATGAGAGCATAGGGAAGGAAATTTTGTATTTGTCCTTTACTAAATCAAATCTGTACCCTTGTGGATCGCAAACTACTTCTCTTAGCTTATGAAATGGCAAACACGCTAATGAAAAGACATTGTGAATAAACATGGCTGGCTAATTGTACAAGTGTCACCATCTATTCCAGGAAAGTAACAGAAACAAGTACTACACAGTTATCTCACAGAGTTCTGATACACTACAGGAGAACATGTAGGATATTGTGAGAGTAAATAGTTCATGCTATTTATACATGTACAAAACTGCAAGCGTGGAAAACCTTGATCATTACCCAAGCCAGAATATTATACAAAAATGAAAATGTTGTGCTCTTCTTTTGAAAAGATGTAAGAGACTATGCATACTGATGCTCAGCGTCTGTGTTATATCCAGACTGTGAAGCATGAAGTGATTGCTGGAGCAATGTTCCCAAAAGAATTTGGCTCATCTAATTGACTCATTTGCAATCATAATGTGCAATTCAGCAGTACTGTAGCATTCGCTGGGACCCTGAAATTTATGTTTGTCGGGTTAACGCTCGGCAAGGTTGTGCATTTCTGAAATCATATTTTAATGTTTTTATTTTTTCAGCGTGTTCTCCTACAGTGCTTGTGCCTAAATCCCCTCCTCAATGAAACAGCTGATGCTTTCAGTTTATTAGATGGTTTAGAGGCTTTTCTCTGCATTCAATGGGCTGAAGGGACCGCTCTGGAGGTCAGTGTGTTGATAGAGGAAATAAATCTGCATGATGGTGTTTTTTCATTTTACACTGCATGGATTGTCCTGAGTGTTAACTGGGTTTTGAGTAACGCTCATTTGTACCAAGATCATGACCTGACCATGGTGGCAGGCCGACCATGATGGCTGTATCCCCTACTTGATGATCCCTTCCAGCAATCACACAACCTTTCACCTGTCGGCCATGTTTGTCAGGGTCATACTTCAAATAATCCCTGCAAATTGACTTGTAAATAATATGGCTGCAATGTAAAGATGCAATGTTACATCAGATCTTCCCTGTGAGGGAGTGGGGAATTAGGGAGACCAAACACGACTGAGCAGGATACTTCAAGTTAACCACCTGGGGCGGAATAACCACTCATTAGAGACAAAAGGATAGGGAAAGAAAAAAAAAATAAACAAAAAGAAAACCAATACTCCTATGGGAGACTATCCCAAAGAAAAAGCTTCAATGCCCCGAGAACAGGGTGAAGAACTAAGGCTTAAGGAGTACTGAGTGTACTAAAACAAAACACAACAGAAATCTGAAAAGAATGGTGAACGTGAGAACTTTAAGAAAACAGCCCTTGCACAGAGGACTGTCAAACGAACCACAGGAGAGTAGGAGAAATGAGTAAAGATAGTAGAGCTAACTTTGTAGCCCACAATGTCATGGTTCTGTGTTTTGTCTCTGTCTTTCTTTGTTGGGCCGCCAGATGGCGGCACTTCTGTTTTGTGTCCTGCTTGTACCCTGTGTAATTGTATTATTGTTTTCAATTGTTCAATTATTGCTTTTTGGTTGTCTCGTTTTCCCTTCCCTCTCTGTGGCCTGATTGTTCATGGTGCCCTCATGTGTCTCGTCAGTGTCTGTTCTATTTAAGTTTCCTTCTTCCTTGACTCAGGTGCTGGATCCTTGGTTGTTTGTTGGTGTATGCCTCTGATCATGTTCCTGCCCCATGTGTTCCTGCCCAGGTTCTGTTTTCCACGTGCTTTTGGACTTTTGGATTTTCTGTGTTTCCTGTGAGTTTTGTAGATTTTACTTTGTGTTTTTGAAGAGTTGCCCTGTGAGGCCTTTTGTTCTCTTTTGTCCTGTTTTGTTAAGTAAAGTCTGTTTCAATTACCGTTGGGAGTTTTGAGTTTTTTCCCCTCACTCTGCGGTTGGGTCCTAACCCCCCACGCACGCACCCTGACACACAATCCAATAACCTCAACATTCAGTTCCGCAGTTCCTCTTCGCGTAAGTCAAAGGACGCAGAAGAACTGCTCTAGTACTGAACAAGTAACTAAACCTCTTACCAAAACAGACCAAGTTACCGGCTTTTCGTGTAACGCAAGTTGACACTAAAGCAAAGCTTATCAGTTTGCTAGGGGTTTAAATAGAAGGCCAACAGGTGCAAATCGTAAAAAAAGATTTGCACGCGTGTAATTCAATCATGGAAATGAAGAAAACTAAAAGGCCGTAATAACTGAAGAAAAGGTGCAGAAAAAAAACATAATGGCCGTAATAAAAAAAAAAGAATGACGCAGGCTGGAAAAGAAATGGCGTTAACACCCAAAACCATGACAAGGCCTTTTGTGTTTCCAGGGCCATTTCAAGAGAAAAAAGACATTGCACCCTTTTTTTATATAACCATTCCATAATGAAGCTGTATTGATCAGCTAGTTCCAGAGTGCTGTCACTATTGCCATTGATAGGGTGACTGTTTTCAGTATGACACCTGTTACAAATATTCCAGAAAAGAAATCAGTCAATCTGAGTGTCTGTTATCTATCTGTCTTGTTTCATTGTTTAAAATAAAATCGTGATGATGAAAGGGATGGTACACAGTAAAATGTTCAGGATTAAATCACCTCTTACGGAGTAAATACCGTATGGTCCCTACTGGTTAGAGTTGAATTAATACCGGATATTTTATAACGATTGTAATCACATTTTTAAAGTTACTGCTCAGGTTTTGTGGTGCAGAAAAAAGACAATGTTCCACCGCATACATCACCAAACAGAAGGAGGGCTCAGAAATGTTTACACTCTGTCTACATGCTCATCTTTCAAAGCATGTTGGTCCAGTATCCACAGCAACAGAATCTCTCTGATAGCATTAAAAGCATAACTAATGAGTACATTTTTCCATTCACCCACAAGTGTATCTTCCCAGCATTAAAGTCATTTAAAGATGACCGTCATCAGAACCAGAAACAGCACAGTCAATTCTCCCCACCCCTAACAAGTGCTGGAAGAGGGGCGCACACAGCCGTAGCAGGATTAATGTGACATCATTGGTAAACACCCGACGTACACACTCGTCAGCCAATCTTCCATTTGGCACTTTATGGACTCTTTAATGTCATGGCAGAATGAAGGGAATTCTGCTTAATGTGGTGGAATGTAAATACCATTACTTTTTAAAGGCGCTACACCGGCAGGGAGGGCTTTATTGCTTCACACTGCGGCGCATTCGTAGACCGTGCAAAAATAATGAGGGCGATGGCTCATTGCAATCAGATAATGGCTCCAACTCACATTCACATGGGCTGGCTTAGCTGCACAGTACGGCACAACAGAGCTTACAAGCAGTGATTACACATTCTGTAATGATATCCAATGTAACAGGTGGCGACAAGCAAGATTATCTTATTTGAGGCTGGAATAGTCCTGCAGCAGGGGTACCAAACGCTCTTGAATTAATCTAGAGTTAAACACATATGCGATGTTACTGGTGATATACAGTTCTTTTCGTTTTTCAATAGGATGACACCCCTATACAGGGCGACTCAAGTGTGTGATCTGGACAAATCCATTTGCAAAAGCCCCATCCTCCTATTGGTTCTTTTCGCATAAACGCACAGTGCTTTTTGCCCTTCCGACTGAACCAAACTGAACTGGTCATGCTTCTGCAAGTTTGGCTCAGCAAAACCAAGTCAGGCTAGTTGTTCTGTATAGACACACAGCACATCCACAGCCTCCAGGGTCCAGGGAGAAACAAAGACTCACATCAAACTCATCAAATCACTGCTGCCATCAAAACCCAAGTCTGTGCATGGACACACCCGTACATCTTCACTTCAGGTATTGAATTGTACTGTGAACAATCAATTTCATGCATGGTATATAATCATTTTCTTCAACATTATGATTCAGGAATCAGTGAGTTTCAATTGTGCTTCTCTGAATCACACACAGCAAAACCATACAAAAGCATGCATAACTATGATGAACTCATCTCTAATGATCCCCTATGTGTTAATGTAATAAACTCTGACCTTTTGAAGTATGGATAAAACACACTGACACACACACACACATAAATTCATATTGAAGAAAGTCCACAGCATGGAGATTCATTTTTTATGTTAAATTCAGCATTAGTGAAGAATTTGTGTTATTACTAGCACTGCAGTTCTGCTGAAGGCAGATGAAACCTTGTATTGTCAGTTCTGTAGCAGTGTCTCGGGCTGGAAATATATTTGAGGAAAGTATTGTGGTACATGGATGAGCCTCATTGAGACCGGACTGTGCCAGTGCCGACAGTTGCTGGTCATTGCTCTCGAGTTGACCCCCACTGGCTCATTAGACTGCCTACAATCCCACATATGAACGATCTTCCTCTGACACTCTATGTGAGCTTAGCTACTTTTGAATTACATGCTGAAAAACATCTATACATCAAAAAGCATTGCTCAACTTGTGTATGTTTATTCATATTTATAGAGAGACACTACAATATATGTTTTGGCATTTAAGAGTAACTCCCTCTTAAAAGGCCCCTCTTGCATTTAGTCTTTATTTATTCTTTAAATGGCAACATTTCCTATGACCTGATTGTTCTTAAAACAATACTACACAAATAAAGCGTAACTCATATTCAAATAATACTACATGAAGTAATATCTTTCCTATTAAAAATATGCTTCTCAAAAGCAGAATATAAAACTCAAGATAATAAATTAAGTGATGAACACCTACAGTAGTGCTGAGGTAAGGCTATAAAGTAAACACAGCTCTGGAGATAAAACCACCAATAGCTTTGTCATAATCAGGGATAGGTATCTTGTTCTGCAAACTAAATTCAACCTGTCATAACAACCTGTGATGAGCAGTTAATTACATTTGATCTTGCCAAGGGGAAATGCATTGCCTCAGCATAACATTACATTTGTCTGGGAGCTGCAAATTTGATTTGGTTTTATTCGATAGATCCACTTAAACCTTTTGGTGACCTTTAGGGGGTTTGCCTCAAAGAGCAAAATGGGAGAAGATGCATGAGTTATCATGTGAGGTCATTATTTCCCTTTCCTTCCACCTTTGCATTCTTTTGCTATTGAGAATGGGGGGGTGGGGGTTTTCCATGTTTATTTGCAGAGTTTGGCTGGTTTTTGAACTAATGAATATAGTTAATCCCATCAAATGAACCCATTATATAATCCAACCCCAATACTACGTGTGAGGCTCTTTGCAACATGTGTTATTGGTTGTTGGACAGCTATTTACCAGCACTCCAAAACAGCACTTCATAAATTCAAAATGCTCTTAAAATTACTTCTACCACATTGCATGTAAAGTTGAGACCCATCCCCAAGATCCTCCACTGGATTTTACTGATGATACGTCACAGGCTACTGATGGCTTGCTGACCAATGATTGAGTTTATTCACCTTTCTCTGTGGATCATTGCAGCTTTTGTTTCTTACAGAGAACAGATCCTCAATCCAGGGGCATAAAGAAATAAAATTTAGGTCTTCCCCTAAGCATAATATAATTAATCTAACCGTACACTTCCTTACAGCTTGCTGAAGACAATGGACAATTTGTGAATTAAAACTGTCTATTGGCAAATTAAGTATACTCAGACAGTTTGTCCCTTGAGTTTGTACATTGTAAAGTATACTGAAAGCTGGAAATACAATTCACTGTGGAAGTGCATTAAAGGGAATTAGATAAGAGCCTATAACCCCCTCCATAACACCCACAGATTTCCTCCACAGCCCCTGCAGTTTGATTTAGTTTCAGATCACTTGTTCTGATGCTCTGGGCATAAGGGAAACACATCCACCATTCCACATCATTCACCATGACCCATCCACTTTTTCTTTTGACTTTGAGAACAAAGAAAATTTCAAAGACTTCCTCGTCTCCCTTCATTACCCAGTGAGAGCTTGATTGCAAGTGACTCTCCCCTGTGCCAGCTACCCAAGCATTTCACAGGGCCCATCAAGGTGATGTTTCCTGCAAGCGCGGATGACTGTGGTAAAGAACAAAACAGAAATAGAGAACAAAGACAGAAAGCAAAAATGATTACGTTTTCTTTTATCAAACCGGATTGCTGTTGTAGATGGCCGTGTAGTGTATTGATTCTGGAGCTACACTTGCAACAGCAAAGCTACAGGATTCATGCCCTGGGTGAGACATTAGTGTAGCACCACTTAATAGCTCACAACAAAGACATCTTTCATTCATGTCTTTCGTTTAAAGCTTCAGTAAACACAAATACAATTGGTTAAAATGTTAAATGAAAATAAAACAGAAGAAACAGTGCTGTAGTTCTAAGGTTTTCCATGATGAACACATCTTATTATTATTATTATTATTATTATTATTTTTATTTATTTTTTTATTTTTTTATTATAACTCCACAGAAAAAAATAGCATGGGCTATTCAATGGTTGGCTGCATCTACTAGTAAATAACCAGTCAAGTCAGGTGATTTATTCAGCTGAAGACCAGAGAACATTCAGCATGCCCCCAAGGAGGTACAATATTTTCACAACACCTAAGCCCATCCAGAAAGGTTTAAACAACATTAATATTGATTTTTCAGACAAACAATTGGATATGCCAAATATTCTAATTAAAACACATTATTTGAAAAGTCTACACACTTTAGCCTTCATTTTTACAGCAGTTGGCAATTTAAGTAGGAAGTGATTACATCTTTTGTTTATTTATGGTCCCGCTTTTCTAAGCAGCATGATGGTGCTAAATGCACATATCTAGGAAAATTTGTGGATGGGTAACTATTTAGCTTTCACAGCAGCACAGTAGCAAAGTCATTTACCTTTTAAAATGGCTTTGCCCTGGCTCATCTAGCGTTAACGGCCTGCTTTTAGTGTGAACTGGGAAAAGAAAACCTGTCTTTAACAACCATTATATCACAACAAGCAGTACTTCCATAAAGGCCAGATAGAATACTGACATTTCAACAAATTTAGACAACATTTAAACACTTACATCAGTGTATATATAACAGTAATCAAAAATAGAAGTCACTCAGAGTGATTATTTACATTTATATTAACAGCTATTATTATCATGATTTTAAGTTATTATAAGAACTCATCTTATAGCAGTCAATTTATTTGAGGAGAAATTGGATTGTGTAATTTCAGAGAAACCAGTTAATATTCAGAGGACATCTGATATCACGCCAGGGAGGTTAAACTGTCACCTCTGCTGTAGGCTACCCTACAGTACTCTGTGTGTCCATGGCAACCCAGGTGGTAGCCACCACTGTGCATGTTCTCATCAATGACTCCACCTGTGCTGAGAAAGTCAATCCTCACTGCCACGCTTGACTGGGTCTGTCACCCTTATTTAGTGAGCGCTGCTCATTCACTCATAATATGGACACAATGAGATGACTGCATTCTGTCCTGTCCTAGCCACAAGTCAAGCATGAATGCATGTGTGTCTGTCATCCACCTAAGACCTCAGAAAGCTGTAAAATAAAACAAGCAAATAAGAGCTATGACTGAAGACGGAAGAGAACTCATATTCAGTTTGGGCTTCATCAGACATACTATTTATTTATTTATTTATTTTTACAAATAACATGCATGGACTCATTTCTTTGGACAGTGGAATTTTAAAGTATAAATTGTGCAAATCAAAGATTTATTTGTTCATGGACAGAATCAATTTAATGTAAGAAACGTTGAAACTGAAACCAGCACTACGTCATATATACTGTAGTATATATAACCTTATAAGAGGAGAGATATACTTTCTATAACCGATTTATAACCTGAAGTTTGGTGTCCTTTTCATGTGGCATTCCTATAAATGGTTTAATTACCCCATGTAGTTTCTGCATTTTTGTCAAGTCCCATGGCACCCCCTGCTGTACAACATCAACTACTGCCAGTATACGCTACAAGGGAGGAAAGTGAGATTATTGTAGTTCAAGATAAAATAAAATTAATGTTTTTTTGTGTTATTATTTAGCAGTGAAGCTGTCGTTTTCCAAAGACTTTTACTTTTAGTGGAATGGGAAAAATAGAAGGCCTTCCATGTTTTCTTTACCTAACAGAATTCATTTAAAGTGCCTGGAATGGGTTATTAAATAATTTCCATATTATGAAGCAATTACGCCTACGTAGGCCAGTTAGCTCAATGGTAGAACAGTTGCAGTTTATGTGAAGGGCTTTTTGAAAGCATATTAATTCTGCATTTTGCTGTTCCTCCTCATCTGTTCAGAACAGACTGTGTTATTCCCAACATCTACCCTAGATGCCAGTAAAACAAGAATGGAGGCATGAATCAGTTCATTTGCTTCGGCATATGCGCTCTATGCATAAATTGACTCTTCAACACCGGAAGCGTTTCTTGTGTTTCCTGGAAATGTTTGAAATTGCAGTCCGTGAAGTGAACCTCTGAAATTAGTTGAAAATAAGATTGCAGACTTGACTGTATTTGATCCGGGGAAACTAGCAAAATACACGAGCATGAGCTTCGTCTCTAATCAAGATGCGTGCAATGGTCTTGAAAATCTTCCAGTTTTCTTCGAAGGCAGTGTCAGTCAAGATGATTTGCCTCTATTTCAGGTAGCTAGACTGCTAATGCTATGTAGCAAATTTCGATTCCCATGGCGTTTCCGTTTTGATAACACAAAGATAGGGGTCTGAACTGAAAAAATTCTAGCAGATTAGTTAACCAGTTTAGCCCATTGAAGCTACCATATTACTTACGTTACCTAGATTACCAGCGGTCTCTGTTGCCAGGAATGCATTGCATCATACAATAACTAATCGTAAGATACATACCTTAAATGTAATAATAGAGTAAGGGCAGCTAGCTAGTTAGCGGTATAACTTTAGTTATTTTGGACGTTTAGACTATCTTTTCCATTTAACAGGACACTGCCTTCGTGTTATAAGGACTTTGCGACCAAACTAGCCTGTAGCTATCGTCAGCTGCTAAGCAATTTGGACAGTTAAGTTAATCAACTGTAATTCGTAGAGGTTGCCGCAGATTCCATGCAGTATGTGTATGACGTTCCAGTTACTTTATGGTGTTAACTGAACTCCTTTTACTTGTTGCCTAATAATATTGGAGTATGTTGTACTGTCGCTGGTGCACCAGCAAACGGCAGCACATTCCTGTCATTAGGTCAGCTCTCATTTAACGTTGATCAATGCACTGCTAAACAGATTTGTGCGTGGAGCGGAATTTACCCAGAAACGTGAAATATATATGCTTGGGCTGTTAGTGTGCAATTTTTTGTATATTAAAGGTCTTCATCACAGTGTTTACTTCTCTCTAGCTTAGTGGTAACTAGTCTACCAGCTGTATGTTTTCATTTCAACCTAAGTTGCCACACCCGACTACTAATTAACAGCTGAACAAGTTGCTGTTGATGCGTGCTGGGGTTAGAGTGAAAACCTACAGCAGGGGTGGCCAACCCCGGTCCTGGGGAGCCGCAGGGTCTGCAGGTTTTTGTTTTCACCATAAATACAACAACCACTTAGACAAAACAAACCAGGTGAGGTGAGTTAACTGTGTAATCAACTGCTTTAATTGATCAATTAAGTGCCGAGTAAAAACAAAAGCCAGCAGACCCTGCGGCTCTCCAGGACCTGGGTTGGCCACCCCTGACCTACAGGATGGCAGATCTCCAGGAACAGGGTTGGTTACCACTCCTGTAGTTATCAAGATTGCATAAACTCGTCTTGTGGGTTTTGACTCCAACATAACACATTCCACATCAATGAACAACTACAGATCTCATTGAGTTGCTATTTAGTAGAATCAGGTGTGTCAATTTAGGATTGAAATGAAAACCTACAGGATAGTAGATTTCCAGGAACTGGGTTGGTTACCATTGGCCTACATTCACTGATTGTCATGCAACTCTTATTTCCAGCACGTTGCAGCCATGTGGTAGGCGTTGCTTTAAATAATACAAGCTTTTAACCATATCTTATGAAGACGCACAAATATATATAAACATTATGACTCAATTTTTTTTTTTTTTAAAACACTGATTCAGATTGGTTTAAAATAATGGTCAGAGAAATATTACTTTTTTTTCCTTAATTCAGACTAAAATCTAATCTAAAAGGTAAATTTTAGCAATACACATACTTTCGGTAGATTTTCTCCTTCCTCAAATCTTAACTAGTGTGGTCATCTCAACAAATGTTTTTTTTTCTCAACAAACAGGGTGTTAAAATGTAGGCTAAAAGGTGGTGGCTCTCTGAGTACATGTTCTGTGATACTGCCTATGTAAGAAGGGGCTAAAATAATATATCCTATTTGTATATAGGATATTGTATCGTAATTGTAATTTATTCATATTACAATATCTTGGTGTCCTAGTTACTAAAAAAACATAAAACAAAGTGTAGAATTGTGTTGTTTTGTCAGTATTTGCTTCAAATGGAAATTCTGCATTCATGTGCCACGGCTTGTCTTCTCTACAATGTATGATTGCAATTGTCATTAAGTAATGATTAATAGAATGTGCAGTAGCATAGATATTGAGACGGTGCATTCATATAGTATTCTTGCAGTTTGTAATCATAGGGTATCTTGCTTAGAAGTCAGGTTGTCTGAAGATATCAGCTGTTTTTCAGAGCTGCTTATTTGACAGTAAAATTGAGGATTTACTTCCCTATAGCCTTCCGTTTAACTTACCTTGGTAGCCATTATCTTTTAACAGGTCTTAACCTTCATGTCATGATTAATCTATGTCATATGCCAGTACAGTCCAGAGAATGTTCCAGGTCCCGGGTGTGAGACTGACCCAGCCGAGGTGACACTTCCAGGATGCGATTGCCGCTCCCAGTCCTGCCAGCAGGGGAGCTGTTCCTGCCTGGAGACCCACAGTCAGGCATACAACAGTCAGGGGCGTCTGAAATACCTCGGGGAGGAGAAGACTGAGTACAGCCTACCCGTATTTGAGTGTAACGCCCTGTGTGGGTGCAGCGAAGCCTGCAGTAACCGGGTCGTGCAGAGGGGCCTGGGCCTTAGCCTGTGTGTGTTCCCCACTCATGGTAAGGGCTGGGGGGTACGGGCACTGGAGCCCATACCTCAGGGGACGTTTGTGTGCGAGTATGCTGGGGAGGTGATCGGGTTCGAGGAGGCATGTCGGAGGCAGCGTGCCCAGAAGCCCGGAGATATGAACTACATCATTGTGGTGAGGGAGCATGCTGGAGAAGGGAAGGTTGGGGAGACCATTGTGGACCCTGGAACCGTGGGAAACGTCGGCCGTTTCCTCAACCACTCCTGCCAGCCCAACCTCTTCATGGTGCCGGTCCGAGTGCATTCACTGGTCCTTAGGCTGGCACTGTTCGCCGGGCGGGACATCGCCCTTGGAGAGGAGCTCACTTTCGACTACTCTGGGGGCTACAACAACCCCCAAGGCAAGGGGTCGCATCCATCTCCGGGTGGCCAACAGGCAAAGGGAGTGGGAGAGGAAGGTTTTAAAAGAAAGCCTTGCCACTGCGGAGCCCATAACTGTAGACTGTTCCTGCCCCTGGACGTCTCTGTCATCAGCAATACTTATATGTCAGGACCTCATCATTGCTCACTCGTTAAAGGCCTTCATGAAAAACACAGCCTGGACATGTAGTCTCAGGTTTGAGCTGTGACCTTAATTATGCCATAGGTTATCACCGGAAGTCCACAATAGCAAGACACAGTTGGTCTTGGGCCAGGGCCTGGAACATTCTCTTACATTAGCTCCTCCCAACATTTCAGGTACCTACAGGCTGCAAGTTATCCTCAGTAGGAGATGCATCTTTCCAGTAGTGCTGTGTGGTAAAATAATGACTGGCTGAAGGACTGTAGTGGTGGTGTCCACATGCTTCATCTATAGTAATATTGGTGTGCAGTACAGTGGACATAGCTACAGACAGAGTTGGCAATTCCAAATTGGTGAGAAGTTAAAATGGAAATAAAAATCTATTTCAAATAGCCTGTATTTGTTTGCCTTGTATATTTTCAGCCTCAAATTAGCTTGTTAGTCTTTCTGGTCGAGATGAGTGGTGATTTATGTGATTATTGTGCCGTTCTGCACATAGCCATGTTAGCATCTTACAGTACATATTACAGTAAAATCTGAATACATTACATATGAGAATGCACAAAGGTGGTCATGCTGCAAGTTATTGCGCAAAATAAATATAAATTTGTAGAATGGTGTCGTGTCAATTCTTTCAGTGTTTATGTTCCTCAATGACACTGTTCTTCATTGTGTGATATAAACACTGAGACATTATACGACATAGCTCAGGAGGTAAGACCGATTATCTGGCAGTCGGAGGGTTGCCGGTTCAAACCCCGCCCTGGGCATGTCGAAGTGTCCTTGAGCAAGACACCTAACCCCTAACTGCTCTGGCGAATGAGAGGCATCAATTGTAAAGTGCTTTGGATAAAAGCGCTATATAAATGCAGTCCATTTACCATATAAATGCAGTCCATTTACCATATTTTGGGTCAGATTTCCTGAGTGAACTGAGCTGCTGGCAGACATTCTCTGATGCTTTTCAGTTTATCTTACAGAGCTTTGTTAAGTGATAACTAAGCACTGTGAGTGCAAGCAATGTCTGGAAGTTAAATACTCTTGGAAAATCCTCTTACAAAATCATTGAAAAGCAACATAAAACATCCGTCTGAATTGGAACCCAGTATTTTTTAAATAATGTATATTACATTTTTAACAGAACTTGCTGTTAACCAAACACAATGTTTAATGAATTGATGTTTAAAGACCAGGAAATACTGACTCTTCAGTCTTTGAAAAAAGACATGACAACTTTCTCAGGAAATCTATTGCTTCTTTTTGTCGGGCTCGGTTTGCTGATGGCTTCAAGAATCCTCTCTTATATCCAGCTGTGTTTTTTAAACAGGCATTTACAAATAAAAAACATAAACAATTGTCATGTAAAGGTTATATTGACCATTTCTATTTGATATCATTCAACACTGAAAATAAGGAATACAAAGATTGGTTAACTCAGTTAACTAATCTTAACTTGTGCTGCTTTAATTTATATAAAAAATCACACAGGTGAAGTTTTTGCGAGTGCGGTGCAGCTTACAGCTGAATCTCCAGCCTGTCGGTCAGCTTGCAAAATGGCAACTGCATGAGAAAAAACAATGACAGAGGATCCTCTGCGGTTTAAGTGGGTTGTTTGGGAGTATTATGGATTTATTGTTAATAACCGCGATGGGAAATAGGTGGTGAATGAAACGATGTCTGCAAGCATTACGTTAAATGCGTGCTGTATGCAAATGATACACTTTGAATGTGATGGCCCATTTATGTATAAAAAGGGCTTTAATTCCTACATGAATCACCCCATATGGATGTAAATGCCACCAAATTAAAGCTGATAGTCTGCACTTTGTCCTCATACTGTTTCACATTATTTCATTTTAAGTCCAATGTGCTGGAGTACAGAGCCAAAACAACAAAAACTGTCATTGTCCATTGTTACTTATGGACTGCACACACACACACACACACACACACAGTGCTTCAGCCAGGGTGTCTACTTTTTTTTTCTTTGAAGTGACGGGCTGCCAGCTATGGCTGGCCAGGTGTTTGTCAGCAGTCTCTGGAGCCCAAGTTGAGCAATGACAGTAATTACACCACTGTCTACAATGATGATCCAGATTGACACAATGGGGCCCTAGAAATGCCTGGCTGTCTGGTCTTTGCTGTTTGTTCTCCTGGGCTGAATGAACATTGGCTTATCTATTGGCTCTCCCATACACGTGTAATCCCCCCCACTATTACAAAACCACCTTCCTGCTTGAGGTTACACCTTGGTTAGACAGATAGCGGTGCAGTCTGGCCTATGGGTTTGGCCCTCTGCTCTCCTTCCTCTGCTCAAAAGCCGACACAGATGCAGAGATAAATAGAGCAATGTGTGCCAGGTCCCTCCAGAGATGTGGCGCAAGACACTTCCATCCTCATTTTGAATTTTGACGAAAGAGTCATCCGACGCTGTCCTATGTGGGTCAGCACCACTGCACGTCCAGGAGAGATGCAGCACACAGATGGACTGCCAGGATGGGGAAACGCTCACAGAGGAGGCTATCCTATAATTATTCCACCTCGTCAGAGCCCACTGTCCCAAAAAAAGGGGGTAATTGGCCCACAACGTGTATGCAGACAAGTATTCTTGTATCCCAGTTTGAGCAATGCTGTTTGTACCCTTGAGCTTTACAGTTTGAGCTGCACTTACAGTAAGTGGTATTTCTTCAGCTGCATACTGTATGTGGGTGTAATGACATTTGCCTTGGATATTGCCATTTTCTAACCACATATATATATATATATACATATTTAACTCCAGAATATCTACCTATAGACATGTATGCATAATATATCAGTGTGTGTTTTTGTGTCAAAGTGTCCTCTTAAAAATGTCTCAAACTCTTCATTGGACTTATATCTCAGGGGGTAAGAGCAATTAAAGAGTGCCTGTGGGTATTTCGTTATAGCAGCAGACCCTACTCCCTTGACACAGGAGAGGCGAAGGTGTCCCACTTTCCACTTAGCCATTCTGAAAACCTCCCACTCCTACAGTGCCCTACTTCCTGCTTGGCCCCACCCTTTATCTATTAATTTCCACATTTGGGTTAATTACCACGGAGACCATGGATCACCTAGAAATGGAAGCAGCACAGAAGTCTCATTGGGGAGTGTAGTAAAGCGGCAGAACTTCTGCCTGGCCTTGCTGATACAGATCCTCTTTGGTTAAGACTGAGCATCACTACTGGAGGGAGACTGAACCCTGAGTTCATATGTTGTTTCTTCCAAACGTACACAACATAATTATGATTGTGTTTTCACATCACCGTCTTGCAGTGTGCACAAATTAGGGATTTATCCATGGCCTTTGCAAAGCTGTTGTTTGATTTCTGCCTGGGGGATGAACATTGACAAGCAACCTGAGTCAACAACACTGACAGAACTGGATTTAAAAAAAAAACCAGTACACTGGTGTGGAAGGAATTATTTTTATTTTTTAAATAAATTGCAACTTTTCAAGGGGTGTTCATCAGGGTTGGACTGGACAGCAGGGCTGTCTCATGCTGGCCGTACACTAGACAATATTTTAAGCGATTTTGCAGTCTTCAAATCTGTGAAATCTAGCCAGTTTTACCTCAGTCAGTGTGTACCCCCATCAGGACTCACGATAGATATAATCCACGAATAATCCTATTAAGGCCTCAAATATATTTTTTAGCATTTGTACTAAGGAATTCACAGTCTTGATTTAGTTTTTCCACAATTTTAAATGAGTAATCACATGTTTTCAAAAGTTCCTATGGCTTCAATTACGTTTTAGGGCTCAACTTAGGGTTAGGGTTAGGGTTATGAAAACGATAAGTCTGAGGGTCGAGGCAAGTTTACGGCTGTGTTCAGCAGGTTAAAGAAAGGTTAGGACATTGGTTCTTTTTTGATTTTGGACGAGCCAAAAATTTTGTATATACTAGTATAGGTACCTATGACCATAACAAGATATGGAATATATACATATTTTTTCAGGGAAAACATTTTTTTTTTAAGGCCTCAAATATATTTTTTAGCATTTGTACTATGGAATTCACAGTCTTGACTTAGTTTTTCCACAATTTTAAATGAGTAATCACATGTTTTCAAAAGTTCCTATGGCTTCAATTACGTTTTAGGGCTCAACTTAGGGTTAGGGTTATGAAAACCATAAGTCTGAGGGTCGAGGCAAGTTTACGGCTGTGTTCAGCAGGTTAAATAAAGGTTAGGACATTGGTTCTTTTTTGATTTTGGACGAGCCAAAAATTTTGTATATACTAGTATAGGTACCTATGACCATAACAAGATATGGAATATATACATATTTTTTCAGGGAAAACATTTTTTTTTTTTCAGGCTTCAAATATATTTTTTTGCATTTGTACGATGGAATTCACAGTCTTGACTTAGTTTTTCCACAATTTTAAATGAGTAATCACATGTTTTCAAAAGTTCCTATGGCTTCAATTACGTTTTAGGGCTCAACTTAGGGTTAGGGTTATGAAAACCATAAGTCTGAGGGTCGAGGCAAGTTTACGGCTGTGTTCAGCAGGTTAAAGAAAGGTTAGGACATTGGTTCTTTTTTGATTTTGGACGAGCCAAAAATTTTGTATATACTAGTATAGGTACCTATGACCATAACAAGATATGGAATATATACATATTTTTTCAGGGAAAACATTTTTTTTTTTTTCAGGCTTCAAATATATTTTTTAGCATTTGTACGATGGAATTCACAGTCTTGACTTAGTTTTTCCACAATTTTAAATGAGTAATCACATGTTTTCAAAAGTTCCTATGGCTTCAATTACGTTTTAGGGCTCAACTTAGGGTTAGGGTTATGAAAACCATAAGTCTGAGGGTCGAGGCAAGTTTACGGCTGTGTTCAGCAGGTTAAAGAAAGGTTAGGACATTGGTTCTTTTTTGATTTTGGACGAGCCAAAAATTTTGTATATACTAGTATAGGTACCTATGACCATAACAAGATATGGAATATATACATATTTTTTCAGGGAAAACATTTTTTTTAAGGCCTCAGATATATTTTTTAGCATTTGTAATAAGGAATTCACAGTCTTGACTTAGTTTTTCCACAATTTTAAATCAGTAATCACATGTTTTCAAAAGTTCCTATGGCTTCAATTACGTTTTAGGGCTCAACTTAGGGTTAGGGTTATGAAAACCATAAGTCTAAGGGTCGAGGTAAGTTTACGGCTGTGTTCAGCAGGTTAAAGAAAGGTTAGGACATTGGTTCTTTTTTGATTTTGGACGAGCCAAAAATTTTGTATATACTAGTATAGGTACCTATGACCGTAACAAGATATGGAATATATACATATTTTTTCAGGGAAAACATTTTTTTTTAAGACAGCTCTGACTGAGTGTGTGACTGTCTTTTTCGTGTATAAAAAGTCCTGCAATTTTTTTGGTGAAACCAAAATGTATAAAAAATGCCTTTCAATAAAAGCTGAGAATCTGCACTTTAATTACATTTGAATTGTTTGGTTACAAATGAAAAATTGTAGAGTACAGAGCCAAATCAAGAAAAAAAAAATGTCTTTGGCCTATGATGGAGCTCAATTCGTCTGTACGTTCACTCTAATATGAGCACGTTTGGCAAATATATGACATTTTTGATCTGTTGTTCAGCACATTTCTCTCAACTACTGAGTGATTTTGACACTTCATCATCAAACACAGTGACTAGACTCAAATACCAGCACAATCCCGCTCCATCGTGACTCACGTTACTGATGAGTAAGTAGTCCCAAAAATCCCCATGGCAACTGGAGAAGTGAGAGTGATTAGTCACCAGTTCCAGTTTGAAGACTGGACCCCTGCTGGCAGCATGGAAGCAAAGCTGGAATAACTATGGTGCTAGCATGGTCATTTCGCAAAAGCAAGGATGCCAAAAGTAAACGTAAGTTCTCCCCATTACCTTAATACTAGCTGGTAAAGCCTGATGGAGTCGTGGCCAACAACTGCCCAACATCTTTGTGGTCACCACATCAAAACGATCTGGTGCCATAATATCATAAACATTACATATCATATTAGTACCATGAACAACTGTAATATGCCAGTTTAAAATCTTTGTAAACAGGAAATCTTTTTATTTTTTATTTACCATTCTAAAAGGCAGAGGTAAATCTTTCTGCCTGTAAGCAATATCAGCCTGCACAGGACCTAATGTGGATAACTTAAAAGAGTATTAATGTGCTTAAAAGTATACTTAATAAGTACAATTAACCGTGCCAGAACACATTGTCACTCCCATTAATAGTCAAAGGGGTTTCATCAGTAGTTTAAAACCAATGAAGCCTGTTGTTGGCAAAATTATGAAAACACTTCACTAACACAGTGTGTTGGAAGGCTGTTTTTATGACACACAGGATTTATTTGAATATATCGTATCACTTGATTGAAATATGCTATGCAAACTAAGTGTATATCCATGGGTATGTACCATATATGATTCCAAATGTATTCACTGAGTCTTCAGTATTACTAGCCCAGATAAAGAGAATCTGCACAGTATCAATTCAAAAAAAGAAAACCAGCCCACAGCCCAGAGTGATAATGATGAAATAAGTTAATTTTCTCTCATTTTGTATGAAAGTGCAACTTTCTTCCTTCTTCCTTATAGTAGTACATGAATAGTAATTTACAACATGAAGATGATTCGTTCTTTTTTTTCAATTTTTTATTTAGTATTATGAGCCAGCGCAATTATGTCTTACCATCAAGTTAGCCATTGACACATCCATTTATTTATTTGTTTAGCAAAGAAAATAATTAGGGCAGCATTTATCTAATCAGAGTGCCCTAGAAGCCTGTGTGAATATGTGTTAGAGTAATGAAACTTATTAGTTCAGTGGAATTAAAAAAAATATTGCAATCTATTTCTATATTTTCAGGGGCTTTGCAGGCATCAAGAGAATTTGTCTTCATTGAGAGGGAGGGAGGGAGGGAGAGAGAGAGAGAGAGAGGGAGAGCGAGAGAGAGGGAGGGAGGGAGAGAGAGAGAGAGAGAGAGAGAGAGAGAGCATCAAGTTGTCCCAGATACAAATGTGAATTTCAATAAGTACTTCTATTTCTGCTTGACTCAAGGTTAATCACTGAGGGAATTAAACTGGTTTGCTTTTTTCCAGAAAATGGTATCTCAAAAATGGAAAACATTTTTGTGTATTTTTTAACAGTTATTCCTTTAACTTTGTCAGAATGTTTTTCGGAAAGCTTTGGGATAGTGCACTTCAGGTGCACATAAGTCAGGTGCACAGTGAACTCAGCACTACTCTCCAAGTTACACAGAAATGATCCTACAGCATCACCACCAATAGCTGTGGTGATGCAATATGGCTATTTTGCATAAAAATAAAAGCAGCTTACACAAAAATTAAATACATGCACACAAACTCCATCATAGGAAGCACTACACACAAAAAGTAGTAAAATGTAGATGTGATCTTTCTGTAATGTGATACTGTTTGACAATAATTTACAAGATGCCATCATTGGATTTTCAATGGGTAAGATGGTGTTGTGAAAAGTTCAACATCTGAACCTGTGTGAGCCTGTGTCTCTGACAGGTTGCTCAACACCTTCTCTTAAGACAATTCAATTAAAAATGCTTTTTTGGCATTATGGAAGCAGCATTGTAGCATGTTTCTTAGTCAGGAAGTTTTTGAAAATGTTGGGTAAACCTGTGCAATTAATGGAATGTTTTCTTTACTTTTTTTGTATTTTTCTTAGATTAGAAAGAAGGGGTGGAAGAGTCTCCACCTCTTGAAGTTGACAACGTGAGCACAGCCTGTCCTCTCTGAGCAACCAGGTCTGCCTGTGAAGGTCTGTCCCCTCAAGCGTTCTTTCTCTCCCTCCTCGCTCTTCACTCTAACACCCTAATGTCATCTAGTACTTCATCTGATCTTATACATCTCTTCACCTAAGCAGACATATTGTACATCTCTTCATCTAAGCAGACATCTTGTACATCTCTTCATCGAAGCAGACATCTTGTACATCTCTTCACCTAAGCAGACAACAGGATCTCTGTTTGACCATTTGACGCATAGCATAGTCAGCAGCAGCAGCAGCTGTGTTGTGTGTCAGTAAAAGGGAAATCTTGAAAGAAATGTGAGGTTTGGACAGAATAGGCAGGCAACACATCTTGGAGAAAGTGGGGCACTTCAGAGGGTTCAAGCCGGAGAGATGTGACCGGTGCTATGGCGACCAGCTTTGACCAATGTCCTGTCACCTGAAATTTTAAAAAATGCAGCAGCAAGAGGGTGAGCTGTCCAATCTGTCAGTAGTCCCAGCTGGCCAATGCATCCAAGCTCGCGCATTTCAAAGAAGCGATTTAGACCCAAAAGATACATTGCTTTCACCTTGTAAACTCTGAAAGGACTTATTTGTAATTTTGTGAACAGTAGCATCTTTCAGAGATGACAAAAATTCATATGCTGCAGTCTGATGATCTCCTCATTTTTTTGGCTCTCGGACAAAATGTATGTGTAGTACATGTGAATGACATGATGGGCGATCTATAGACATAGCCTATTACGTTACGTAATTTATCTCTTAACTGAACCACAAACAAGTTTCTGCTGACTTACCATATGATGGTTTTTTCACAGACTTACTTATGAACTTTAAAATCACCTTTATATTATTATTTATTTATAATTATTTCTCTTACGTGAAGCAGGCTAATATAGAGTGACAGCAGATCGAACAAACCAGTCAGAAATTAGGTGACCTAGTTAAATGGTTTTATTTTTGATTTTGAATGGAGCATTTTTATTATTGGCTAAGCCTCCTGAGCAGGGGGTGACACACATATGAAATATTAAGTTCCCAAAAACGTCCTGCCTATTTAAACACTTGATTTAATTCTTACCAGTCTGTGTAGCATAAAGAACATGGTTTTGCAAACTATCATGGCTTCCTGTGATTGAGAGCCTGTGTTTTTAGGTATGGCACTCCAGGGCTGATGGAAGGTGTAAAATTGGAGCGGGACACGCAGCACAGCAGGAAGGGTGCTAACTAGATTACCTGATTATGAAGAGGGATTAGCTGGCTAACATGCTCTCAGGAAGGCCTCCGCTTCATAGATCAACGGCCCCTCTAGGGCCTCTCTGTTGTGAGGAGAAACAAATCCTGAGCTTGTCTTTGATGTTCTTTATCGTGTATGACTTGGACTTGAACCAATTCCCTGCATCAAGTTCACATAGTGACTGCACAAATAGAATAAGAATGGTATATTTATTTATGTATTGATTGATTTATTTACTTACGTACATACTTACTTGAGGGAGGGAGGTTGCCCCAGGGTGAGGTTTTAATTTTATGGTTGAAAATTATTATTATTAATAAATTATTCACAATCTTGACAAAGCAATTGTATTAAGATAATATAATATAATTTTTTTTTAACCAGTTTTGAGTATAAAATATAGGTCATTAACTGTATTGATTTTTTACAATGGCTTCTTTGTTTATTTTGCTGTGAATAATTTTAGAGGACACTAAATATTGGCAGAGTGGGGCATGTTAAGTTGCCATGATCATGTATAACATTTAGCCACTGAACAATATAAACTGATGAAACTGATAAACAATATAAATGATTTCATTAAGATCAGAATCAGGAAAATATGTACCACTTACTGTAAACATGATGATGATGATTACTACATTAATGACATAATTCATGACATAAATGAATGGAAGTATGTATTTGAATTATAAAGAACTAAACATGTGCCATGCTAAATCTTTAATGGTAAGCTTTTAAATCAGACATTTCTTCACAGAAGGACTTCAATCACTATTGGGATTCAATAGGTCCTCTTGGCTCCAGCTTTTACTTCACAATGGACAGGCTGTTTAATTGTGAGACTGAATGGATGTGGAGTTTTTTTTTTTTTTTTTGCCTTGCCCCGTGTATTTACATCAGATTGGAGATACGGTCATTCTGACGCTTGGCTCTCTACTTCCACTCCATCGTCATGTCTCTGTCTGTGCAGCTATTAAACCCAGAAAATTACAGCACTGGTTTTCTAAGCCAGATGGCTCAGGCTCTGCCATTCTCACATGGTCACATGGCACCAGCTGCTGATTAGTCCGTTTCTCGAGTTGGTGTTCCAGGAGTGCCTTGGTACTATCATTAAAACGGAGAGACTGTGGCAGGATCTTGACATGAGCTGGTGTTCCAGAGAGCTTGGTCTCCTGATGGGGCCATCTCTGATGGCTTACGATAATTCCCCAGTGTGACTGGTGTTAATCGTATGGACAATACCTTCCCACTACCCAGGACCCTAAAGCCTGACCATTGTACAAAACCATTGTGCTCTGCAGAACATTCAAGGGGGAACTACTGAACCCCAGAAATAGAGTGCTTATTTAAACAGACACAGAATTGACTGTTTCTGTGTACCCAGCACTTAGCACTGACAGGAGCACACAGTAACCACAGCCTAGCTTTGTTTAAAAGGCAAATGCAGTAACTTCTCTGCTCTGTGATGTGTTTTTCTCGGTCAGCTTACTTAGTTTTTTTATTTTTTAGTGGTAAATGTCCTACACTGATAACACCATCTCTTACACCATCGACAAAGAACATTATCAGCTCTCTGGGTCCTCTGGTGTCCAGGCTTTAAACAGGGAACCATTGAAATGATAACATTTTATATTCCATCGCTAGTTCTCATTTAATTTCAGGAAGTCTGCCTTTCTTTATTGCCCAGAGAATACCGTCAGAATGATTTTGTCAAGGGGTTTGAGAGCAGTTTCAGTACATGACATTCAACCAAGAAAAAGAAAATAAGTAACTGCATGGCCCTGGTGGTTCTCGTAACCAGTCAGAGAATGTGACAATGTTGTAAAATTGAGAAGCAATGTGCATTCCAGTGAGCAGCTTGAACTGACAATGGAAAGGGAACATTAAGAAATCCATGTCTACCACCCTGGAGCTGCATAACTAATTTGGATGATCGTTTGACATTCGTGTGTCAGGCCATGTTTCACAGTGTCAGCAGACTCTCAATGATTGATAGAAACCCATACGCTAGAATCAGCTAACTCAAATTGGACAATAGCTGATTTCTTGGCTCCCCCCACCCCAATCGTATTTCCATGCTCCATGCCTGCTTTTGTCAGTCAGGGAGACTGAGGGATAGGGCTTCAAATCAAATAATCTCCCAGAACTCTCCACACCCACAAATGCATGTGTTTTCTGCAAGGCAGTGTCCTATTTTTGTGCTAGGACCCCAGGGCTTTGTGTGGTTTTTTCTCTAAAACTGCATGTCCTTTGGACAGGACCCGTTTCATCATTTTATAGAACTGACCCCCATTTTCTCTAGCTAGGCTAGTAATACATTCAAAAGGTAAACAATGTTTCACAGCTGTTGTTGAGCTATAAACGTTCAGCCTAATATGTGACTGCCTTTATTTCCTGCTATAGTGACTGGTGCTTAATTTCTACATGCCGACGCTAGGGTCGTTTGAATGCACTGGCAAGAAGTTGTTTATCCCCTAGCATGTTTATTCTCTAACATACTAACAAACCTAAACCCTTTTTTTGTGAACTCACCTTTGGTTTTGCGATACTTGAATATGCATCTTGAAATTCTTGCTTGAATACCTCTGTCCCCTGTGTCTGTGAGGATTGATTTGCTCTGCCAGATTCAGAGCTATTTCAGTGCTATCACCCTCTCTCCCTCCCTACCTCTTCCCCTCCCTTCTCCCCCCGCTATATCCCCATTTTCTCCCATTCTCTTCTCTTTCCTTGTTTTGTCCTCCAAAAATGTACTACACAGATATACGCACGCGTGCACACACAGTACTGCTTTGTTCTTTTTGTTTGTACTTCTTTGTATTATCCTCTGCTTGACAGCTATTTAAAAAATTACATTGCTCACACACTCATCTGTGCTGGTTTTTGCTATTTTCAGCCTCTCTTCTGGGGTGGTTTTTGAGATTATCCTCACTTAGTGGAGCAGATTCAGGACCATATTGTGCATGTTATGATACACGCACCAAATGGCTGCCTATCAAACAAACACACCCACAAGGATTCTGGCTAAAATCTGTAATGGCCCATAGCTAAAAATCTTTCTTGGTACTTCATCTGTGTGACATTTAGTGTTCTGCACAATGCAAAAAAGAAAAAAAGAAGCACAATCCCTATTAAAATGGCCCCTTATCTGCTACGCTAACAGTGGGCCAGAGCAGGTCTGAACTTTAGCCTTTGGTAGCCCCCAGTGAGGAGCACAAAAAAGGGTAGCAAGGAACAGGTGAATAATGGCTATGTGAAGAGACAAGTCAGAGCAGCAAAGGAAGTCATAACACAAACTGGACCTAATTATAGTGCCTGGGTAGTTGGTTTAATAAGCATATTACCATGGGGACTGCAGCACCATTATCTCCACATAATTGTCTTTTATTTTTAGTGAAGTAAAATCTACCATGCAGGGCACAGCTCTATAGCAAAGAGAGGGTCTATTATTTTGACAACAGGGCAGGACTGAAAGCGAAAGGAAGACCTGACATTAAAAGGATGAATGCCAACAGAAAGTGCCCAGTGTCTCCACCAGGGTCAGAGGTGAATAAGGCAGGGAATAGCACAGGCACTGAAAAGGGAGGGGAGAAGCCAGCAGGGCTGTGTTTTGAGAAAATTCCTGACAGTCATCCAGCCTTTTCCAACAGGAGATTTATTTATTTACTATCCATTAAATGTGAACAGGGCACATAAACATAAACATCCCAACTCTACATCACATGGTGTTGGGGACCTGGATTTTTAATTTTGTTCAGAGGGAAGAGTGCCTCCTACTGGCCAATCTGTGTCCTCCAGCAGCATACTAACAAAACACACATATGCTTAGTACCAGCTCTTTGCCAATGGAAGGGTACATGCAAGGTGGTATGGTGGGCTGGCAAAGCATTGATAGTGTTAAGAACAATAGCTCGCTGTAACCTTCCCATCCCTCCTGCTGTGCAAATAGCAGGATGTTCTGGTGCCTTCACATTTCCATTGGGCCAGATGGAGACACAGGGTGGCGTCATGAAGAGGGTTTGGTGTCTGGAGGCGTTCCTCTCCAGTGGAGCAAAGCAAGATCAATGACACACACGGCCAGGACACTACTTCCCCTTTCGCTCAGAATTAGCCTGGGTTCCTGACAGAAGAACATCTCATCTGAGATAATCTTCATTGCCTCTGGGCTCACAGCAGCTCAGTGATGAGATGATTTATGGCCTGTGAGCATCATAAAAGACCAGGGACCAGCAGGACAGCAAGACTCATTTTCACTTGACACCAGCATGCTGTCAGATGGATGTATCTTTTTAGTTAACACCACTATCTTTGTTTCAGAAACCGCATCCACAGAGGAAACAAACTCTGAAAGACACACACACACGCGCACACACACATACACACACAGACAGACACACTCTCTCTCACACACACACACACGCAGACAGACAAATAGGCACTGAGGACAGTGAGTCCTAATGGGCCAGGTGCCTCAGCCCTTGGTGTTGCTCAAGGAGATATGAAGTACAAGGGATCTAGCACAAGGAGGAGAAAGGAGAGCACATAACAAGAGAGGAGTGATTTAGTGAGTGAAGAAAGGAAGAGAGGGGCTTAGGAAGGGGAGGACAGGAGCAAAAATAAAGCACTATTTAATGAATAGAGAGGAATAGACAGGGAAAATTCTGCATGTTAATGTACAAGAGATAAGAGGGTTGTGCTGCAGTCTATAGAACAGATGAGGGGTTGCAGAGTGCACTGTGATTCACTTGGCAACAACCATCGTTAACGGCAGTCTGCTCCCAGTAGCATCACAGTCTGTGGCACTCATCAGTGAGAATACACAGCATCTACACATTAAAGGATTTAATGTAGATTTTACTCAAAATAAGTCTAACAGCACCTAGCCCCTAAAATCTGTAAACAATTCTGCGACAGTTCAGGCTGCAGTTTGTACACCATGTCCCACCATGGCATCCTGGTGATTGGTGATATATTTGTATCCCTGGTTAGCAGGAAGAACCCATTACAAATTCTAGTTCAATCAGTCAGTAAATTAGACCCCCGTCTCCTGACAGCCTCCAAAAAAACATTTAAATACATGCAAATTAGCAATCTGACATCATAATCACCCTTCATTTGGAGAGCTACTTCCTAGCAGCTAATAAACCTTGAGGGAAAACAAGCTGGTTGCCAGTGACGACAAGGTCTCATCACACTGATGAAACGGCACAGTGTAGCAGTATTGGACATACTCATCTGTGATCCCAGGGACCATACAGAGCTTCCCATGTGATTTCCACCATGACACATGGCAAGGAGCAGCTACAGAATAACCAAACAGGGATCATACTTCCAGATGAGTTCAAACAAAACACATTGAAAAGCACAGAATAATGTGTTTAGGGATCTCTCCCATAATGCGGCTGTGCACTTGACTGAACACTGCGGTTCATTCAGACAATGGACCACTAAGTGGCAAAGACAACCCCTGCTCCAGTTAGTACTACAGCGAACATGTGATTTTTTTGCTCCGTGCATCTCTTTCTCTCTCTCTGTCTCGCACATCCTTTCTCACACCCCCGCCCTTTCTCTCTCAAATTTAAAGTGATTTATTGGCATGGAAAATACAAGCACTTGTATTGCCAAAACATATGGGTTTGTCTGGAAGCCTGTCTTAAACTCAGTCAAGTCCAACTATCACCAGTGAGATCTACAGAGTAGCGTCCTTGGCCTGGTGAGGCTGGGAGAACATTGCCACAATTGAGTGTCACCATAACCCTTTGACAGACCTACAGGAAGGAGAGACATTAACATTTCTTTGGTGTTTCTCTAAGAAACATAACTCTGGCATTGGTGTACAAGGCACCCCCACCCCATACCTTCAGGCCATGGTCCAGCCCTACACCCCAACCTGTGCTCTACGCTTTGCTGCCATCGTGCACCTAGCTGTCTACTCCCTGCAACACCTGCCCCTTTCTCCAGCAGGCCTCAACTCTTCTCCCTACTGGCTGCCCAATGGTGGCATGACCTGCCCACCCCAGTCAGGATCCTCCCTATCACATATTAATTCTAGGATTAGCTATCGCCGGTAGTTATTGAGTGACTCATCACTATGTGAGACAGGAACAGAGCTCATTTTGACAGGCCTCCTCTCCTACAGCGAAATACAAATTCCCCTGTTCAGCAGGAAGTGTCAAACGTTAATGTACTGTGACAGCACACCTGACCCATTCACTGTGTTTCAGCTTATCAGCCCAGGGGTTGGTCTGTGTGATATGGACCATACTGGAAAGTAAGTCATGGGTTTAGAGTGCTGAGAGGACACTATCCCTGCAGGATGGTCATCGGTGTCTCTATTAAGAAGAGTGTTAATTCAATATGAACATTTAATTTAATTCCCCCTCCTGCACCACACCACCCCTCAACTACCGTCACAGTGGCTTGATTAAGCCTCTGATTAAGCCGATTGTCTTGGAGATGTTAAACCCTTAGGGCATGGATCACTGCCCATTTCCTGATCTCGTTTCAACTAGTTGTATCATTCTGCCCCACCACCTGGCTTTAAAATTCAATTTGGACTGCTTCCGGTGTACCTCAATGTCCAGTAATGTTCCCATAATTTGAATGTGACTAAGCCCTAGTGTCAAATGGTTAACGTTTAAAGGTAAGCAGTACTGAAAATGCAGAGCCAATCAGAGTAGGGACTGAAGACAGGGATGTGTTTGTATTTTGCATGGCAGCTGAATAACAGGTCACAATGAAGCACCCAACAGCAAACTAAAATAGACTGAGAGGCTCAGCAGAGTTTATGCAAAGAGTGACTGCGCTCCCTGGAGAAGACACTCACGAAGCACACTTCCTCATTTTATGCAAATGCAGGTCAGTTAAGGCTGCCTGGAACACCAGCACTGTAAAACCTGCATGGTGCAACACTAGCAGTTTAGTTTACCCGTCTGCCAATTCTGTGCTCGGTGATTGCTCGAAGGATCTCGCTTGAGCTAGTCAATAAAATGTGGCAGTCACATTTTGCATGGGACTGCCCCAGAGCAGGCTAAAGAGATCTGCATTAATGTTGCATTGGTATTTAGTTCTGTAGTTTATTGGAGTACACACCTCTTCTCTCTTTATATGGCTCTGTCTCTGAATCATGGCTGCAGACCTGATGACTTCTACATATCATACATGTGGACTGATGATGAAGATTGTTCTTTTACTGGTCTTAGACCTGTCACAGGATCATAACTTCTGTGGGGGGGGGGGGGGGGTAAATTACATTAAATGAAAATAAAATTCACCATTGGGCCCATATTACATTAGGGTCCATAAGATAAACTGAAACGGAACACCACCAACTGACTTGCGCAGGGTTATCCTTTCTGCCATCTTCCTTCAAAAGAAAAGTTTATTTTAAAAATGCATTACAAAGAGTTTGATAAAAGGTTGACACCACATTCATCCATCAAAATGAATATGTGCAACAGGTGTAGGCTACATCTTTAGAATATATAAATTAATATATTGAGAATGTGGGATATTAAGTGAACATACAAAACAACTGTACCTAACAACTTGCTGTTAGGTGAGAGGTTATGAATTCTGCATATGAGTGTCCTATGGAGGAAACATGTCAGTCCTCTTCCAAAGTTGGCTCCTTTTTCAATCCCCATGGCAACTGCTTTCTCTGAGATATGTGACTGTGCGGCCACATATTGCTGCAGACCAGAGTAGCAGAGCCCATATATGGAATTAATAGAAAAAAATAACTTTAAACGGACACTTTAAAAATATATCAGTCTTCACCAAATGAACACACGTCTATTTCAGCTCACATACAAACAAGTGCATAAACAAAAAAGGCTCAGGTGAAGAAGAAAAAAGGTGAGGCGAACAAACATTTCAACCTTTTTCAGAACATTAGTGCTGAGGGGGGCAGCAGTTTAGCACTTAAATTAATCTGGGTCTATCAACGTCAGCTGGAAGACAATTGTCAACCATGTGAGCACAATGCAATAAACATGACATGACATGACGACGAGAACAGGCCATTCAGCCCAACAATCCTCGGCATTTTCCTGACTAAATTAGTGCTCTGATTATTTTACAGACTACATAGGATCTAACACCGTATCATGCATTGTCTTGAAAGTCCCCAGAGTTTCTTCCTCTTCTACGTGACCTGGCAGACTATTCCACACTGTAATGGAGCGAACCCTCCGTTCCTGCGACACTTTTTTTTTTAAAGGATCGGGTTTTAACTTTGTATCTGCTTATGGTAGCAGTTGTTTGGCACGAGTACGCCGATTCCAAAAATGGAGTGCGCACCATTTATGTTTGCCGGTTTGCCAATTCAAACACGTGTTTGTACATTCACTACTGTAAATCTGTTCACCACCATAACTGCAAATAACTTAAACATACACATCTGGTTTCAAACATTAAATAGATATATTTATTGCATACCATGTCGTATAAACGCAGTGTTATGAGTTTCTACTAACCGTTGTTTATTCTGTTTGTTCCATGTTCAAACTGGAATGACGTAATACGAATGTCACGATTCTGTGGAATTTTATTGGAAGCGCGGGACAAGAAGAATTGGCTATTTCAGAAGGGGGGTAGACCATAAAGTGTGTTCCATAATATTTTCATACCCAATAAGATATGTGATTATTAGACATAAAGTAGCAACTGATAATATATGTCTAATGTGCATAAATATTTCTTCTGACATAATCGAATATTGTATGGAAATGGTATAGTCTGGGTAATGAGTAGTATATAAGCAGGTCATTTGCTGTCAGTTGTGTGGCTGGCAAAAGGTGGGTTTATTGTATGGATACAACTGATGTGCTTATTCTTTTGTTTTGGGCACTTTTGTAAATAAAACATCCCACTTGGGTTGCACGAGTTTGAGTCTCATCGCCAAAGTACACTGTAAAATCTGCCGAACGACCATCCGTGTAACACACACATTGACCACTCTCTGCATGAAAAAAATCTTTCTGATATCTGTAAAAAATTTACCTTTTGGTAATGTCCATTTATGTCCCCTCGTTCTACTAACAGAACTCAACTTGAAGAATCAATTGTAGTTAACTTGTTGATCCCCTTTATGAATTTAAAAGCCTCAATCAAATCATCCCTGAGTCTCGTTTTACTAATCTTGAAGAGGTTAAGCATCTTAAGTCTTTCCTCATAGCTTTTATTTTTCATACCAAGAATCAATTTGGTTGCTCTTTTTTGAACCTTTTCCAGAGCCTCTATATCTTTCTTGTAGTACGGTCCCCAGAACTACACACAATACTCTAAGTGTAATCTAACCAATGTATTGTATAAGATAAGCATAACTTTCTTAGATTTACACTCTATACCTGTGGCTATATATCCCAGCATCCAGTTGGCTTTAAAAATTTTTTTTTTTACTGCTACAGCACAGGGCCTAGAACCTGAAAGGCTTTGATCAACCATTACTGCCGAGTCTTTTTCAAATTGAGCACATTCCAATTTTGTTCCTCCTATAAAGTAATCCTGCCTCCTAATGTTTTTATTTCCCACATTCAGAACTTTACATTTGGCTATATTAATTTGCTGAGTTTCCACCCACTTCTGGATTTTATTTAAATCTTTTTTGATTACTTTAGTAGATTCTGAATTAGTAGCTTGACCTCCCAGTTTTGTATCAACTGGAAATTTGACTAATGTATTTTTTGTGTCCCTATCAAGCTCATTGATATAAATGAGAAAGAACAGCAGTCCCAGTACCGATCCTTGTGGGACTCCACTTCCAACAGTTCCCTGCTCTGGTAATATCCCTCCTACTACTGCTCTTTGTGTTGTGTTCTGCCCTGTGTCCAGTTCAGAATCCACTTTGAAATACATCCTCTGATTCCCACTGTCTTTATTTTACTAACAAGTCTCATGTGGTACCTTATCAAATGCCTTTGGGAAATCTAAGTATATAATATCATAAGCCTTGTTATAATCAAAACACTTGGTAGCTTCTTCAAAGAATACCAGAGGGTTTGTCAGGCATGACCTTCCCTTGTGAAAACCATGCTGGCTATCCCTTAGGATGTTGCTGTTTTCAAGCAATACTTCCAACTTGTCTCTAATGATAGATTCCAGTATTTTACATGTGATGCATGTTAAATTGACAGGCCTGTAGTTTGTAACATGCATGTTAACCAATATAAAATGTCTAGATTTACCTTTTGTAGGTTAATATTTGTCTTGTCATGCATCACACACTAATTTCAGACTCATTGTTACAGTGCAGGACAGGGCCAAGTGATGAAAGTAGTGCAGTTTTTCTTTTTATTTATTATTTTCTCTGAATAAGCTTCAAAGCACCAGCTGCAGGCAAGTGGGAATCAAATGTTGGGTGAGTATTTACATTTCAAAGCCCTGTGTGCCATGCGGGGTAGATGGAGAGAAATAGAGGGGAAGAAACAACCATCTTTTTAGTATCTTATGCTAATGCTAATGTAGGCTCCCACTTCTCCATAACAACCCCACCTCATCCATTACCTAAAAAATGACCTATGCAGAGCACAGAGATAATTTGAGATGAGTGTGTGTCTGTGTGTGAGTAATCATGTATGTACACACACGCACACACACACACACCTAGTGGTATGCAAATGAGTACGTAACACAGTAAATCATAGCTCTGGAGGTCAGCCTGAACCTGAGAAAAACCCATGAAACTTCTTCACAGATTAACTTTTTACTGGGTCACTGGTCTCCCAGACAGAAGTTGTATGTGCAATACTGTTCAGTGCAGACTTTTTAGTCAATTAAAGACTTATTCTTTTCCCCCTTCAAATCAATGAGCATTACTGGGGTCTGGTACAAATCTGTGGTGCTATGAGATATAGATCAGTGCATCAGGGAACATAGGACAGTCCCCAAAATCACAGAGTGTGATATTTTTTAATGTCTCTGCCAAACTATATCAAAGTGCCAGTGCTCCAAATAAATAAATAAATAAATAAATAAGGGAAGAGCTTTTAGTGAACCAGTTACAAAATTGGATCAGTTATATTGGGTTTGTGGGCCAGTGTGTTACAAATGTACAAAATGAAGCATAGAACAGACAACACACACACATGCACATGGAGACACACATACTGTACACCCACTCAAAAAAGACACATACAGGCACACATACTTGTAGGCACATGCACACACATACACGCAGCCACGCAAAGACACATGTGTCCGCATATGCATACCAACAATGAGATACAATACCTCCACATAGAGAACATAGCTGTCCTGTTTGTAGGTTACCTGTTTCTCAGTGACTGGGTGCAAGCTCTATCTATCATTTACACTTGGCCTGCAGGCTGCAGCTGAGGCAATGTGAAGGGCTGGGTTCAGGGACTTCCTTCCTCCTTCAAAGAGAACACAAATAAAATGAAATGGAGGATACACATATTTCAGTGGAAAGCTGTAACAATAATGTAGAATGTCCAGCTGTGTGTGTGGGATTTATATAAAAAATAAACTTGTGTGCATTCCACTATCACTGAATTTGAACTATGTGTACTGTACAAAAAAAATCTATCATTCAAAATAAAGATTTTGTTGATTTAACGGGACAGAGAGGGTGTTCATCAACAAAAGGAGGGAAAATAATCTAGTACGGATTCTATGCTTCCCATGTATGGGAGGCCATATACCTGAAACGACACAACTGACCAGTGGGGAAAATATATATTTTTGTGTAAGAGACGGCACATGCATTAAACCTGTTTTGTGTATTTCAAGCTAGTATACAAATTGGGGTTTCTATTTGAGCACCACAGAATGAAACTGAATGGTCAGCTTAAGTACAGAGAGGGGAGGGGGGGGGGGGGGGGGGGGGGGGGGGGATAGTACAGCTGATAATAGTTTATCAAGAGATTACCAACTCTCTATAGCAGAACACTGCAAGATCTCCATCCAAATGTTTTTTGAACAGAATTCATCTGGAAAAAAAGTTTAGTAGAAAACATGTCAGTTTTCTGTTTTCCCAAGTCAAGTCAGCGCAACAGTGAGTTGGGGACTGGGGTGTGAAGAGGAAAATGTCAACGTGTTTTGTAGTTTTCACTAGGAACAACTGAATCCGGTTCCTTCGCTCACTGCCGGCAAAATCTTATATTTAGACTGTGCTACGTCAAAAGTATCTTGTTTTGTCAAGGAACATATTATGCATCTTCTTGTGAATCAGAGGGAGTAAACGTCTAGCTCCAATCTTACAAGATTCCGTGTAATAACGGATAACGGATGTATAAAGAATCACAAAAATCACAAAGTTTGTGGCAAACCCATTTCACTGACTTTTACGATGCGGGGTTATTTAACGCGAAGCCATCTTTTCAGTACAACTGAAGCCACGTGACAAATCAGCTGATGTCTCACCTGTACGTTTTTATCCTTTGTGAGGTCAGTACTACCTTAGAAATGTGATAGAATCACGAGCAAAAACGTTTCTAATGTACTGATTAATCGTTATTTTTCTGGCTGCTCACTTTGCAGAAATATGAGTTTTATTCCCTTATGGCCGTCACTGTCATGCACATCATTCAAACATGCATTCAACAATAATACAGATCTTCAGTATGAACGTTTCCCAAACATCCTTCCACAGCAGGCTATTTGGTCCTGATGCAGAGAACAAAATTTTAATTGTTGGGAGCGTATTGCTGGTATGACTTTTTGAACAGATCTGATAGTAGGTGTTAGCAAGCTATACGTCATAGAAACATTCTTATAAATCATATATTTGAAGTGAATATGGATTTGTGCGTACTCTCCACAACTTCAGTAAAGACAATAATTAAAATGATCATTGGCGCATCCTGGGACTTGTAGTGTTCATGCAACTATAAATAGCGATCAATTTTCGTCACCTTTCACGGACGGGGTTTCACAACTGAAACAACATTTCCCAGACGCCACCGCTGCTATATAATAATCTGTGAAACCATGCACGTCTAGAGCTCATGTGGAGGTAGTACAGAACGGAGCTCCGGAAAATATATAAAACGGTTAAACGTCCGCCTTTACTTGTCGGGAGTTTTGGTATCATGGAATTAAATGAAGACTGGGCTGTGGAAATTCTTTTGCGCTGATCAAGCCCAAATTGCTGCTATTTAAGACAAGCTTTTCTCTCAGTCAAGGTAAAGTTGCGCGTAACTCTGTACACTTTTCAGAAGAAGGCATCCTGTCCTGCTTCATCGACATCTGTGTAAGCAAGGAAGTACACGATGCAATGCAACGTTTTTTAAATGTTTTGTACACAGCTACCTCCGGATAAAGCAACGATGGGTTTTTCATTCGGATTTTAGTCTATAGGACAGCAGGCTCAACATGACTTGCATCATGCTTGATGCATTTTATAGCATTGCATGTTCAACACGAAATTGTCAGAAGAAATAGTAGCCTAACTGTCTGGATTAACTATTGTCGCTAGCTAGCGAGCCATATCTTTCTGTGTCTTCGTATTTTATGCTAGCCTACTATTCTGACTGAGTAATTTTTATGTGTAAAATGAACAGTATTTCATACTGACGATTTGGAATAGCTACCGGTGACTGACGTGATGACGACTGCGTCGCGTAGATTACACTTTACAGTAAATTTTTTCGTAGTTCTAAATTTTTTTTTTTTTTTTTTAATCTCAACTGTAGCTAGTAAACAGTGTGCCTTTTCAATCAATTTTATGTTGATTGTCGTAGACATTAAGGGGAGAATACGCAATGTATAGCCCTATATTATTATTCTTTTCTACAGCAAGCAGAGCTATAGAAGACGTGGGCTACTGTATTAATGAAGTCGTTCGCTATTAGCATCTTGCCTAGGTTAGGAATAAATTAAATTAGCCTACGTAAGAACATTGAGTATTTTAGGCTACATTATTGAATGCGAAACGTCCAAATAACGATTTGCTTGAAGTCAGACCTAAACGATTTGACAGCGGTGGGGAAGTAACTTAAATATTGGGGTTAAACTTTAGTTTATTTATTTTCTCTTGAGGAAGGAGGTCACTCGGCATAGCCTATAGGCTACACTGACATTTTGCTTAGTTTTAATGTAGGAGGAAACTAAGTGTTGAAACGATGAATGACATACCGGTGCTTTGAAACGTGCTGGCTGTCTGAGTTCAGTGGTTAAGCTGCTATTTGTATTTGTATGGGAGACCATTAATGTCCGTTATCTCGAGTTCAACTGTGTTCAGTGGAATAGCACCTGCAAGGAGACCTGCGGTCGTCAATGAATGAAGCCGCTGTCAACTATCAAACTGTGTTCAATGAAAAAACTTGCAAGTTGTGAAACTTGTCAATGAAGACGCGTGGCGTAATAAAAAGTCAGAAGTTTGGTTGATGCTTATCGCTCCCAATTGTTTTCCCATATTCCTAATACAGGAATGCATCACTTATGTTTACTTCTCTGACTGCTGACTGCACTTGACTGCCGTTATTCTGCATGGTGGTTTAATGACTTTGTATTTAGAACCTTTGTGAATAATAATAATAATAATAATAATAATAATAATAATAATAATAATAATATGCTGGAATGGATTTCAATAGAAGACTCGTTCATGCATATACCTCCTGAGGAGCTGGCTTATCCATTGCCATTCATTTCCTATGCTATCTGCTGAGATTGATGGTTTAGGACTTTCTCATGGTATTCTTTCTGTATTTGGCAACAGGAACTGCTTGCATGAGTGGAATATTGTGTGGATAATCCAATGAGTTCCCATGGGCTAAATTAAGTTGGTGATAAAACTGCTAATTTTGCCTTTATCATAAAATCTGTAAAGTGAAGATGGGGTTGTAATGTTTCAGGTGTGCTAAATTAGTGGCAGCTCCGTTTGGTGGGCACATACAATACAGTACAGTAACAACAGCACTTTTTACTGTAGCCATATCTGTTCAGATCCCAATAGGGTCTGTAAATAGATGTTGCTCTCTCTGTTCTATTTCTTTTCTCTCTGTCTGAGTCTTCAAGGGTAAATATGTCAGTCTAATTGATGAACATTATGAAAAGTTAAAACCAGCCCTGTACGCTGCATAATACGTTCACTTAATGTATTTTCTTTGTGTGTCTTCCATGCAGGAAGTTTGGTTAGTTATGTACTATTAAGAATCTATTTTCTGCACATGCATTTTTCACTTTTGGTAGTGTTACTGTGTTTGGCATGATTTTGTGGGAAAGTATTTGCAATGGTACAGAGGGAGACAGATAAATAATAGCACCTTGCTTGGTGCTCGTGGTCAGTGATGGGTTGTAGTTGATTTTTCTCAAAGCTGGGATTCATAAATGCTCATATTTCCTGGTCTGGTCATATGGTAGAACTGAAGCTCCATCAGGCCAGAGGCACAATGAGCAAGCGGGTCACTCGCAGCCAAACATGTCAGATTTGACCAGTTCTGTTTGGACTGCCTGCTGTACATTGCTCAAAAATAATCATCTCATGAGAGCAGTTATCCAGATGCCAGCTTTATTGATTCTGGAAGGGCTGACGGAACTGCAAATTTTCTGACCTTTTTTTTTTATTATTGCTATTTAAAAAATTATTTTCACAAAAATAAAAGCATACTCAGAACCACTTGTGGCGGAGAGGGTAACAAGAACAAAAGGGGGGAGGCAATTCTGTGCTATTTTCTAGGTCAGCTAACATTGTCATCTGATTCTTTCACAGGCTCAATCCACGTTGACAAAAATGTCGGACAAGATGTCCAGCTTTCTCCACATTGGGGACATTTGCTCCCTGTATGCGGAAGGATCAACAAATGGATTTATTAGCACTTTAGGGTGAGTGTGTTTGATCATCTATTGGCTTTTCTATGGGCCTTTTTTATAGCCATTTTTTATAGTCCCTCCCTGGTTTTTGCCATGCATACGCACTTACGCACACACACTTATGCGCGCGCACACACACACACACACACACACACACACAGAACCTTTATGCATGCATGTAGTCTCCCACTCTCTAAGGTGATAACGTTACCATCAGTAGCATCCACAAAGGTCTCTTCCCTGCTGTCACTCAGTATAGTGATTGACAGGATGGTGCATGGATCATCTCTCTCGCTCTATTGCTCTCTCTCTTTCCCTTTCTCTTTCTCTTTCTCTTTACCATAAGGTACTGTTTCAGCCCACCAGACTGTGTCTGCCTAATGGTAGTTCCCATTGATAAACACAAAATTTGTTGCCATGTTTCAAGTCAGTAGTGCTGTTTGCAGCCTGTCTGTCTTCATGTCTGTCCATGAAGAATGAATGGATTTAGAGCATAAGCTGTTTCCTGGTATAGTGTATGACTTCATAGCGTAAAGGAGTTGCCTACACTATATTCAAAATAAAGCATCACCTGCGGGCACACTGCAGTTATTGAAATTGCATTGTTTTATGTACCCTCATACCACTGAAATAGCTGCTTGAATGAAAATAGAAATGCATGAGCATCTTGTTGTGCTGCACAGTTGTCTGCAGGAGTTTGTGCTCTTAAAAAACTCTGTGTGGGTGCTCTGACTTGGGTGTGCTTTTTCAAGGAGATGTCCAGGAGGCCATGTTTTTGTGGAGGTGGGAGGGGTGGAGAGATCATTGTCAAAGTACTTTCGGAGAAGGGTATTCCATTACTGCTAACTGGGCAAACCAGTTATTCAGGAGAATTCGTTGAAAGATGCTTTCTGTGATGGCAGATCATTTCTGGGAGATGTTTACATGGATTGTGGTAGTTAGGGAGCTGGGGTTTTAATCTGGGGGAATTGAGTGGTCTGTGCTGGGTTCCCTATCTTTTTCTCCCTTGAAAAGCATGTCTGAAAAATGGAGTGCTCAAACTGGAAGGCATGCTTGTGATGGCATGACAATTGTATCACTCCACAGCTGTGTAGGGTCTGATTCAGGCAGATGCGGGGGGAGGGGGGGGTGTTTGTTGTTGCCAAACACCTGACACATTGACTTCAGGATAATATCATTTGTCAGTGAACATCAGTGTATTTTTTAGAAACAGAGAGCCTGGTGTCATTACACAATTTCAGTAGGCTACTGTTGTTGATATGCAAAGCTTTGTGGCTGTGCATATCACAGCTTGCAGCTTTTCGCCAGGAGAGCACATTTTCCCTTCCCCTGCTGAAAATAGGCACAGCGCGATTTCCTGTTTAGTGCTTTGTTCTGTGTTCTTCACCATCACCGTTGAGCCCTGAATGGTGCTCCTGGCATCTGACTGATAGAGAGATAAGAGATGAAGACTGATGGGCGAGATTAAACAGTCCAATCAGAAATAACATTGTCTCACGCAGGCATGAAAGAGGAACATGATTATTGAATAATGCCTTGACAGCATGTTCCGTGTTGGGCAACGCAGTACAGTTTCTGCATGGTCATCACCTTTCTCACAGGACGGATCGTGCACTTTCTGACAATGGGCAAAGACTGTCACACATAGATACAAGCATGAGTTGAATTTGACTGGCTTTTACACAAGACATGATGCTTTCTTTTGTGTTTAGCATTTTTAATGTATGGTTTTTGGGAAACTAGATCACCTGAACAAGATATACCACATTCTACCCCTCTGTATGGGCGTGGTCTGAAAGATTATTCTTAAGAACTGTACTGTAATGTATGCAAAAAATGCTGTCCTGTGTGCACACACTCACCCTGAATACTTGTGGTGATAACCATTATAGCCCATTTGGTTATCACTGTGTGTTCTTCGGCTCTATGCTCTTAATCTATTAATTATGTGATCATTAAACAATTCATGTCACTGAAGCCAGGCTACCGTGCTGGTAAGAGGCATGTTTGAGCATGAAGTAGGCTACCCCTCCTTGAGTAGGAATAAAGTGTTGAAGTGTCACCTCCTCTTTCCTTTGGCCAGATGTGTTTACACTATGTGTGTTTCCTGGTTGGAAGCCCTAGCGTGGACACAAATCCATGGGGTCTAGAGCTGGTGTGTATTTTATTGGCCTTGGCTGACCTCAGCTGACAGTCACTGACCGTTTATGTGCACGCAATATTCTGGTCATTGCCATTATTCTGAATAAGACAATATTCTGAATGTGCTGTTTACATGGAATTTTACAATGAATGTTTTTTTTAATACTTCTGTTTACATGCAGATGTACAGGCCTTCTCTCTGCACCAACAATAAGGGAGTGGTATTTTATGTGACTGAATCTTTAGGGTTAAAAATCTCAGTTTGAAGTGTAATGTTGGCACCCTTGCAGATTTGTTGCATACTGTGTGATGCAATGCAAATTTGGGAGGGTTTTAGATGTGTAATCTGGACAGTGTCCAGTTGGCTGTTATTCTAAATTTGTTTTCAGCCTCAATGTTCCATGTTTAACCCTGAAAGTAAATTTCCCCTTTCTTGTGCAGAGACAAACTCGGTGTCCCAAACCAGATAGTATCATAATCAGTCTGCTGATATCATATTACATGGTGCTCAAGAATGAGAAAAATCTCTTGTGTATTTGTTCAGCATTGGCATTTAGGCTATTTTTAGCACAGACAGTTTGGTTACAGAATTCTGCACTGTGGGTATAAAATGCTTTAAATCCTGGTTGCTTCCAGTACTCCTCATCCTCTGGCCACACATGGCTTTGCGCTTTTATTTTGCATTGGAATGGGGTCCAAGTCCTTGATTTCCTGTGGCCATTTGGCACCTGTAGGGAAGGCAGTTCTCGCCCACTGTATCAGACATGCGCACCATATGGCAAAGAGGATAAACTGGCCACATATAGGCTACATTCCATGGTTTTTACTCTCCAGCTTCCTGGTGATCTTTCCCACTTCAGTACACATTGCTGAAGCTGGGACCTGGCAGTGTCTGAAGAACAGGTGGTTTGCACAGCCTTCTGTTCAATGTGTGGCCTGGAGGTAGGCTAACAGGATTGGCGAAATGAACACTCATTGGCCGAACTTGTTCATGAGTAAATTATATGCTCTTCATTGGGGGACACTTTAGTTGTGGCGATGAAGGCAATGGGATGATTTTCCATCTGAGAAGTTATGGTTGATCTGAGAGTTTATGGTTGTATGTATGTGGCTGTGTTGTGTGTGTTTTTGTGTAAATATGCATGGTTGTGTGGTTGTGCATACATGTTTTGTGTGTGAAAGGTTAGATGTAAGGTAGGCTATAGTGTAATAGGCAGGCTTTGTGCTCTTAGCTGGAGAAAAAAAATCGTATCCTTGGCTTGGTCTGGAATCACCTTGTAAAAAGGTCATAGGATCTTCCTGGTCTTGAGTTATCAATGATTTGAGTCTTTTTTGTTCATTATACAGGTTTGAGAGAGTTTCAAGTTGTTTTTAAGTGGCTTAAGTTCACCATATCTTGTGTTATGTGTGTTTGCATTATGTGTGAGCATGTCTTCTCACTGGCTTTTGACAGGTGTCATTGACTGCTATTTTTCCTCAGTCTTGTAGATGACCGCTGTGTGGTACAGCCAGACACTGGGGACCTCAACAACCCTCCCAAGAAGTTTCGAGGTGAGGAATGCTTTCTCCCTCTACAGCCTTTACATTGTGGGGTTGAATCCCATGAGCTGAAATCTTCAAGCAGCGATCATGTTTGATATAGGCCTATATCGATGTAAGAACATTTTAGATGTCTTCCCACTTCTGATGTCATGAATCAGCTGTGAGTTTTGATCCTTTTTAAGATTGTTTTTCCAAATTGTGTACATAGTAGAAGTACAAAAAATCCACACAAATACTAATCTTTTTCTTTTATCTGTCTGCTCTTGTCTTGTTTATGTGTTGTGCCTTAAATGTTATGAGAGGCTACACATAGGCTAATTACCATAAATACAATGACAGTGAATATGTGTTTTTTTTAAAAACTTATTTGCTGGTGAAACCTGTGGCAGACCATGAATAATATTTTAGGGAACCTTCATTTTTACCTTGAGAGAGGTAAGCCTCCAGTTGTGTGTGGAATTTCACACTTGAGTTGAGAGGCTATAGGCAAAACATTACAAATTGTGAAAGTATTGTTATACATTTGTTTCTGTAAACATACTTTGGTAATGTGCATGTTCTAGCTAAGAAAGCAAACTGAACTGAAGTGAATGTAGAGAGAGGGGGAGGTACACTTTATTTCAAACTCCCTGTCCAGAGGCTGTAATGTCACACCTCTTGGTGACACTATGCTCTCATTAAAGGCTGACCTTGCAAGATCTGTGCTATGATGTATGAATGTGAAAATGTTTTGGTGGCTGTTCGAATATTTGTGATAGAATTCTATGAATACTACCCTGCGTTTTGAAGCACTCAAGTGACCACCCCCACCCACCCACACACGCACACATAGGCTACAAAAAAAAATTATTTTTAATTTACAATTTTACGAAGGGCTATTTTCACAGGAATTCATAAAGATAGACATCATCAGAAGATCTAAAACCTTGTGCTGCAAAATGGAAGCAGTGCAATTTAAGTTTTTCCCATATTGATTAAGCTTGTGTGGCATTGGCCTTCTCGTACTAAGTAAAACTCAACTATTTTTCTTCAGACAATCATCAGCACACCTTGAAGCAAGGTCTTTACGGTGGAGATGGACTGTTTCTGTTTAGCTTTGGTTTACCTGTGGTACCATTCTCTCTTTATTTTCCTGAATTAAACATTGCTGGAAAAAAAAAAAAACGTTTCTCCCGTGGGAAGCATATTGGAGCTGGTAGTGAGCATAATCAATCATTAATTTGGCATTTCTGGAGCACATTTTTCGAGATAAAGTCTTGTGGTCTATAAACAGAGTGCAATGCATCACTATATGCTGAGTTTGGGATGCATGTATGTTGTCTATTTAGGGTGCATACTGTAGTTTTCCTGAGTTTTCTGTCCTCCTGATTTAAAGCACAGATTATGATTTATAGGACAAGTTTCAACACGATGAACTCTGAATTATTCAGTGGAAACTTAATAGAGCTAATAGAGCTGAAGAGTAATTCCATGTTTTGTGATTCAAGATGGCCCACTTTAGAGTTCTGTGTTAGACACATGGCTGGTCTGGACATTATGATCCAGCATTGGTGTTGATTGCAGTAACCCTGGGGTTTGATGTGTTGCTTGATCTGCTTGGGTTTTTAGTGTGATTCAGAACACCACCCTTTCCTTTGCTGTGTTTGCAGATGGGTCTGACTTTAGAATGAATGAGCAGTAGCCTAATCCCTATAAGATTGGATTTATTCATCCCTTTGCAGGAATTTACGGGGAAATCTTTGCGTACATTTAGGGAAATCCTCAAGTCTTTGAAGCGACTCCCTTGCCAGTATGTAGGCTAATTCTGCATCAGGGAGAGTGAGCAGCAGGGGGTACACAGTGAGATTCAAGAAGAAAAGAATAGATGTCTTTGCCGTGCATTGGCTAATTATATTGTACTGAAATACACACTCAATTTATTATTTGTGTTCTACCATAGGGGTGAGACGGGTTGATCAAGTAACAGCTTTTCTCCAGTTAGAATTAAGAGCCTTCCTCCCCCTTGTTTTCATTGCCTTAATGAAAGCCTTGAACTATTAGGTGACTCTAAGAGCTTGTTATTCCCATACTACATACTGTAAAGCTTTCCCCATCATTCCATGCAATCTTTTTAACGTTTGAAATATCAATTGGGTAGCCTTCTTTGGAAAAAGTAGCCAACACAAAACCACAATAATAATCTCTGTCTTCCAGCTCCTCTGTAGACGCCAGTGTTGAAATAGCTTGCACCTCCATTACAGCAGTCTGTGCATCTGCGAGGTTTTGTGTCTTTTGAAGGTGGAGGTGTGTTTCAGTGTCACTGTATCTGGGAGTGAGGGCATGCGCGAGTGAGTATGCATCTTAGGGGGAAAAGCTCATGTTTCCTTAGCGTATGAAAATTTTGTGGGTCATCTTGAGATAGTGAAGTAGCCTATCTGTACTAGTGTGTATTTGAGAGTGTTCATCCTTCGGTGAATGTCAGAACTCACTCACTATGTGTATTTTTGAACGACAGTTCAGTCTAACTCCAGGATTGTGTACCCTGCCCTCACTTTGTTGCCTTGATGATTACGGCTGAGCACAGCTGTCAGTGTTGGATCCAAGGATTCCATAGTTTGCATGTAGTCTGAACTTTTGCAGACTGAGCATTTGAATGGCAAGCATGCCAGCCTTCCAGACAGTTGCATTAAAAAGAAGTGCCCTGGAACTAGTTAGGGCTTCATAACTCAAAGCTCTGTGAAATGGTATAGTCTCCTGGTTTCCAGGACAACAGGAAAGAGAATATCACTTTTCGGATACATTCACCTGTGAATCAGTGGCTAGCTACCTGTCTCTTCAGCGGTGTGTGATTTATTTATATCATTTAGGCTACATTTAGGCTATTTATTTTCTCTTAGATAAAACGAGGATCATGCAACTATATTTTGCCACAGATGCATAAAAAAGGTAACAAACATACATATAATTGAATTAAATGTAATTGGTAAAGGATTGAATGTTCTGGGTTGAAATATTTAAAATGTCCTTCATTCCACAAAAAGAATATTGAAATATCTGAAAAATATTTTAGAAAAACCCTGAAAATGAACTTGAAGTAGGCAAGCTTTTACTTTTGTAGTCAATTAGAAAATTAGTTAAATAGGCAAGGAACTGGACATTCAACCCAGTAGCATGCCAGCTAAAGTGTAGCCTAGTTGAGACGTGGCTGTTGGTTCCATGATATAGTGGTGTAATGTGATCCACTCTGTACCCAGTACTACATCAATTTGGATCTGGGTCTTATGTTTTGTCCTAAATCACAGAGCAAAGTGTGGTTTTGGGTATTGCATGGTACCAGATCAGTGTGGTTCTGAATCTTACTGTGCTGTATACCAGAACACTGTGGTTCTGTATCTCACACTATACCAGACCACCGTGGTTCTGTATCTCACACTATACCAGACCACCGTGGTTCTGTATCTCACTGTGCCCTATACCAGAACACTGTGGTTTTGTATCTCACACTATACCAGACCACCGTGGTTCTGTATCTCACTGTGCCCTATACCAGAACACTGTGGTTCTGTATCTGACACTGTGCCCTATACCAGAACACTGTGGTTCTGTATCTCACATTATACCAGACCACCATGGTTCTGTATCTCACTGTGCCCTATACCAGATCAGTGCATTTTGTCCCATTTGGCTTTGGATTTTATTTGCACACCACTATTAAAAGTAACTATTCTACCTTAAAAGTACTGCCTGCTTATGTGTTATCAAAAACAAGGCCACTTAAGAGCTCTGCTGAGTGATGTGAAAACTCCACAATGCCCAAGTCCTTGCAGACTGGATGTGCCACAATGTGCAGATGTTCCCTCCAGAAGCGACACATTTCAAGGACGTGTCAGACTTTGGCAGTGGGAACTGCAGTGCAATCTGAAAAATGATTTTGAAAGGCTTCCTGATCAGTGTGACACTCTGGATGCATATTACTGTAATGGGGCTGAGAATGGAGGCCATGCAGGAGCTGGCAGTCCCCCACCACAGGATTTTATTAAAAAAGACATGTGATTTTCCCAAATGCAACTTCATTTATCTGAATCAAGGTCATCCGGATGAAATTGATACCTTTTCGTCTGTTAAACGGTATAGGCAGAGGGATGTCTTGCCTGCATTTCTGTGAGGTGGGTTTTGCTCTTTGTTTTTGAAAGCTGCCGGGGCTGCATGCAGTGATATGCATGCAGTTTTCTGGAGTGAACTTCCACTTGTTTGCTTTATGGCTACATGAAAAATGCATCTGAGTCTCTTTTCTTGCGCATATGTGTTCTAAAGACTCAGGCTTGTCTCCTGCAGGAGTGTTCTCTGTGAGAGATACGCTGTCTGCAGGCAACAGGCTTCATAACGGAGGCTCCATGCAGAGCTGCCATTGACATGTGTGCGGATTGCCGATAAGCCTTCCTGCCCTCATGCTCTTAGGATGGGCTGATTATACCCCAACCCATTCTGATCAGATCACGCAGGACCCCCTTGGAGACGGGGAATCCTTATGTTTCCATGGTCACCTGAAACAGGACAGTGTGTAGCAAGTTCTGATTAGTCAAACGGCCGAGCTGGTTTTGGACTGCTAATTGGTGTGTGTGTGCTGTTTTCTGATTGGTTAGACTGCGAAAGCCTAGCTTTAGACTGCAAACAGTACAGTTTGAGCTTCTGACGTCTGATTGGTCAGTCTGTACGGGGTTTTATACTGCAAAAGAGATTGTATATGCAGAGTTCTGATTGGCACCAGCATTTCTTCTTTTCACAAAGGGTGTATGTTGGTGTATATATAGCCAGTGAGAGGGCAGCTTGAAAGAGGGTAGAATGTGGGAGAGGGTTGATATAGGAGTCGTATGAAACAGTAAGAGTAGAATGAGAAGGGTGCCACAGGGAAGCAACACTGAAGGGATAGAGGAGAGCGATAACTTGATCGCCTGCTCAGTGGGCTCTACTTTGTGGTTTGCTTGCTTGCCTTATTTGGTAATTCTGTTGGTATTTCCAAAAGGGGTTGATAAGGGTGAAATGGGAAGAAGAGAAAACAAGATGTAATCTGAAATTTGTTTGGATTTGTCATTGTTTAAATTGACTTAATTCACTGCTTTTATTTGTACACATCATTCCAAATATTGACACATTCACATGAATAAATAGATGATACAGGTATGGGTGGGTGGGTGGACAGAGGGAAGCTTATTTTCATATTTTCTTTCAGCTTGGTGTAAGCTGTTGTGCATGTTTTGATGAACAATGCATATTCTGCTATTGCCTATTTTTTGTTTTGTTTGTATATAATTGCGCTTTTATTTTGAGGCTATGAGTGCATTCCAGCCCACTGACTTCCTTAAAGGGAAGCTCATGCTTTGTGGCTGGTACCAGCTGAAAAAGGCTGAATTGGACCAACTGGCAAAATATTTTTTTATACCTGGTGGGCTTAAGCAGACTAACTTCAGAATTCTATAGTAATAATCTGGCTATAGGCTATATTGAAATTATAGATAGTCCCCAAGTGTTCACTAGTATAAAGGGTCAATACATTAGATTCTGCGGACTGAATCTTTCTGTACAGTGGAGTGCAGTATGCCATTCTTTGGCATGAAGCCCAAACACAAAGGGATCCTTGAAGTTAGGAAATATGGCAGCCTTTGAACCCAATCTGACCAAACAAAAATGACCTGCTACTGGGAAACCCAATTTCCTGTTCTGTTCTGTAATCTCGTAACCTTGAGCTTTCATGCCTTTGGATTCCGAGCTTGTGTCTCATTGAGGTATTTTTGCATCCCTTCTCTGTTAAAAATATTAAATTATCTTATCAGCACGTTCAGCAGCTTGTGGTTTTTGGGCACCATGTCAGGGCCAAAATCTGGTTCGGGCCAAGTTTCTTTGGCCATGAAAACACGAGTGTGACAATAACACATGAAGGGTAGCCTAATATGACACTGCAAGCATGCAGGTGAGGATGATCTCGGTCAATGCTTTAAAAAATTTTTTTTTAAATAATAAAAAAGTGAAACAATTCCTAGTAGACCAGCATGCCAGCCAACACTGGTCTACTATAAATTGTTTCACTTTTTTTTTTTTTTTTTAAATGAATTTTTCCAGTTATGGGTTCTCCCTCTTTTACACTGTAACCCCTTTATCCATAGTGCTGTATGTATTTTTCCTGCTATACTCCTGCAAATGTATAGCTGCTGTGTATACTATAGATCATTGCATATCTTCTGCTGGCCGTACCTTGACTACACCATCTGAATATAATGAAACAAAGCACAGCCTCACAAACACCAAACGCGCAAGTGTTGTTTCCTGCTGTTTTATTTAATATTGAAATGGGATCATGAAATCTAAACTGAAGTCTGATCACAAAGCCTGCATTAACCTGTCAAATGTGGATGCAACTCAAATCTGGCCTGATGTGATTGGATGTTGGAATTCTGATTCGGAAAGTCGCATGAAGTGGCTTTAACCGTAGCCATTGTCGTGTGGCCAAATGACCTTGGACAACAAGTGTGGATATTCAGTAGTCTAAATGACAGTAAAAACCTTTATATCATTGGCATAATAATAATGAATAATTATTCAAAATGAACACACAATTACATGGTCATTACAGTAAATTTCATCCATCATGAACATCATGCTGCTTTTCTATATTGTTTTAAAATATGGGTAGCTATAAGAATAATATACAGGGCTATGCACTGATGTGTCTGAGTCATGTGCCAAACTTTTATTGCCCTGGGTCACTTGCTAATCTCTGGTTTTATTAATCCTTACTTATTGTTGAATGCCTGGTCTATCTTTTTCTCAGCCATGCAGATGAGGTGCTACAGCGCGATAAGCCTTTCTAACTGCCTGCATGCAAATGGAAGGGAAAGTGGCTTTGTATTGCATTTGTATAAAAATGTGGCTCTGTCAGTCTCTCAGTCTTGACATTCAGAAAGGACAGAGCACAGGATGAACTTCTTTGTAACACGCATATGGAAACTCTTCCCATGCTGCCTGGGCTGGACTGTAGACCCTGTAAAGCATTAAGTTCCAGGCCACAGCACAAAGTGGATCACACACAGTAAGAGATGCACTGTAACAGGCAGATGCACATGCAGGTAGATGCTTTGAGTATGTCACAGATAAGCTTGTTTGCCTGCGGTGTCCACGGGACCAAGGTTATTGCATATTGGAGGTGATTATTTTCAGATTGGGTAGTAATGGATACCCAGGCCATAGGAACAATGGTTTGTTTGTAGCAGTATCAGTGCTAGCCAGTTCTCCCTGGCCTATGAGAACACAGCTGCAGGCTGCTGCACACTGGCTCACTGTGTGAGGTGCTGGACTGGGCAGAGCTCATGTCAGGGTGGCGCTGAAGACATGGACGGCTTTCTGTAAACTCAAATTTATATCAAACCAGCGAAACCTGGAATGTACATTTCATCCTCTGTTTTTTCTCTGGGATCACATAGCTTTTTTTGCTGTGTGTGGAACAGTGGCAGAATGGAAAAGAGCATGTTGTCTTGTAAAGTGGGGGAAGAGGGAGGTCACTCATCATATAGAGCACGGCTGCCCAATCTTGGAGATCCAACCATTGTCCTGTAGGTTTTCATTTAAACCATAATTTGGCATGTGATTCTACCAATTACCAGCTCAACAAGACCTATAGCTGTTGAATGAGGTGTGCTTTGTTATGGTTGGAGTGAAACCCTACAGGACGGTAGGTCTGCAGCAACAGGGTTGGGCAGCCCTGCTCTGGTGGTAGTGTGGTGTATGGGGGTAGCAGTAGCAGCCATAGTGATATGATAATATGACATTCACTGTTGGTGAACAGCAGGAACTACGTGTCTCAGGCAGGCTTGGTAGAGTTTGCGGTGTGTGACGACGTGTGAGCCGAACCGCTGTGTGACATTTCCACGCGCCCACCTGCAGCCGATACAGTGCAGGAATGCGTGTTCGCTTGGCATGTCTGCGCATCTCCACACATCCCCCGCCCGTGCTGCAGTCACAGCGCAGGCTGCAGAACGCTGTCACCTTCCTGAGGCCGACCGGCGTGTGGCAAACACAGTGACTAAGGCCATCAGGGCCGCTTGCAGCGAATGCGTCACGCCCCTTGCACATATCCTGCGTGCTCTGGAAAGTGAAAGTACGAAACTGAGATCTCAACGCGCATCATTATGGTTTGTGTGAAAAAAGCCGTTAGTTTCTGTGGTGGCTGTGAGCTGGGTCAAAGTGTTAAGGTGTTGTTGAGTGCTTTTATTGGGGTGTGTGAATGCTTGTCCCACGCTACGCAGACTGGGCAGGCTCTGCTGCTGTGCCTGTCTCCCATCTTTGTTATTATGTTAGCTTTTCTCCCCATCACACAGCACACAAACTCCCCCCCTCATCTTGGGGATGGCCCCCACATAGGTCTGAACCCAGTGTATCCTGCCTGCGGGAGCAGGAGACTGTGGAGCCAGAGAGTCCATCTGCTCTCTGCATCCGTTAGATTCACTGTAAATACTGTTGGTTTGTCATATTTTGTCTACAGGTGTCTGTATCTATATCAGCTCTCTACTGTGTGTGGACTGTTTTGTGTGTATTCTGGCCCTGCAGATGTCTGAATCTGTATGAGCTTAGTGTGTCTGTAGCTGAGCTCTTTAGGGTCTAGCTATATGGCCCACAGGGTCTATTTGGGCTGGTGCTCATTCCTCCCCTGCCCACAGCAGGGCCTCCCTTAGAGAGGCGGAGAATCAGGGCTGCATAGTGTCAGAGAGCACCTAGGATAAATCTCCCTGTTCAGTATTAATAGCCCACTTAAGCCATTTAAAAAGACGAGTAGCCGAAGGGATTTAGCCTGCCACTCAAAGGCTGATCTTAGACGAAGGCCACGTGCTGGTAATAGCTTTAGTGTGATCTCTGAGGCTGAGGTGAGCTCTTTCAGAAGGCACGTTCAGGGTCTCCTCCATTATGTGAATAAAAGTTGAAACGAGGGTCTCTCCCTCCACTTCCGGTTCTCTGTAGATTCTGTTGGCTTTGTAGTCTGTTCTATCCACAGTGTGGTTTGAGGTGGCAGCACTTCAAGTGTAACCAAATGACTTCTTGTACTAATACATTTTTTTAAAGGTACTAGTGTTTTTGTTCAGTCTCACAAAAAATGTGTAATTAATAAATCGTGAACTTCTTGAAATTATTTTGAGTCCATGTCTTTCAGTTATCCCAATTTTGTCTCTCAAATTTAAAAAAGCAACAAAACAACTTTGTAATAAAAAAGCTAATGTTAAGTATTTTTATTGTTTGGTTAACTTTTATTTTGCAAAGAAATCACATTGAGTTTAAAACCTCTTTTTCAGAGCCATATCTAGAAAATAAAACTAGAAGTTTTTGTTTGCACATGGCTCAGTATAAATGTGAAATGGTTCTTTTTTTATTTTAATCCTTTATCAAATAAATACTTCTGTGTTGAGTATCTATAAAATGTGAAGGCTAAATTACAATGCATGGACTAAAGTTGGCCGGTGCTTACCTCTTTTGTTGGAATAAATTGCCAATGCAATCTTCATGTCCTGAAAATCAGATCTTATTTGTGTGGGGCGGTTGAGATAGTGTTTTGGGTAAATGGTGAGAAGAGAAGCTGTGCGTGCTTTAGACTATGTTAATGTTTTAGTTTCAAGGGATATGGGGGACCTGTGGCCTCTGCTGCTCTTCCCTTGTTCAAGCTCACTACAGGCCACTAGTTTCGAAGGATCCCTGCGTGACTGAATCCTGACAAACTGTAAGGATGTAGGCCTATTGGTTTCTAAAAAATGATTTTTTTTTTCAAAGACAAGGAATTGTTGAAAAGGCCAGTTTGATGACAGTGGATTGTAGTTGAGGGACGTATTGAATTGTGCATATTCCAGAATTAGAACATTTTCTGAAAGCTGTTTTAAAGCACTGTGCTGCTATTGTGCTTAGGGCAGTCCTATACTCATCTTCCTCAGCATTAGCAGGTCCCCTCCTGTCTCCTGTCTCCTTATAATGTGTTTTATTTTGTTGCTTCCGAATGGCCTGCCATCTTTATTCTTACAGCTAAAGATTGTTAAAGAAACCTGCAGGGAAGTTGATTGACTTCCTGAGCCTCCTGAGCAGCCTAGCATACACATCCTTTGTACTGTCTAACCTTCCCTCATCTCTACCTCATCCCCCCAACACACAGACACACATCCATACCCCCTCCACAGCTCAGTACCCCACCTCTCTTTGGCCTACCTAGTCCTTACCTCCTTAGGCCCCATCCCAGTTCCATGACCGTCCATTTTGGCTCACCAGTGTGACTGCCCACCCTTTCCTCGGTTCGTCTCCTGGCAGCTCATCCCAGAGTTCCCTGGTGTATGTTCACAGGATGGGCTATTTTTACTCCTGTCACAGATAATCACCTCTCCCTGCCTCTCTCAGGTAGCTGTCCTTCCAACCGGATGGAAAATATGAGCATTGGGTCAGGGACTCTCGCAGTGTTAGTTGTGCATTGTGAGTGTGGAAATGGTGTCAGTGAGACCCTGGTTTGCAGTTTGACCAGGTTAATGTGTTTATGCAAAGTGCGGTAACAAGTGTACACAAACCGCTGGCATCACCACCACTTTGTCACATTCTGTAGCCAAAATTAAATTTGTCTGTGGATATTAGGCTCATTTCACCCCAACATGAACTGTACCCTGTTAAAGGACTGTTGCTCTGACCTTCCCTCCCCAGACTGCTTGTTCAAGCTGTGTCCCATGAACAGATACTCTGCACAGAAACAGTTCTGGAAGGCTGCCAAACCTGGGGGAAGTAACACAACGGACACAGTGCTCCTAAACAAACTACATGTGAGTTCTTTTAATCCAGTTTAATCAATGTTTCTCACCTGCCTCTCCATTAGGATGCCAGAGTCTCCCATTGCATCACAAATCTATTGACTTTACTTGTGATGAAGTTGTATCACCGTAATGATTTTTTGAAATGTATACTATGATGTTAACCTGATGCATTTTGGAAAAGTGCTTGTCAGAATGATGGATTACAGACTTGTCCATTGTGAAATGTGTGAGGATTTCTCTGAAGACTTTTGCCATTCAATTAGGTGTGGAGATTAAGAGAACTCATTAGTTCACTTTGTCAGTGTGTAAGTAATGGAGATCGAAGAGATGACCCGAATGAAATTGTTCACAAACGCGTTTCTTTTCTGACTGCAGCATGCTGCTGATCTGGAGAAGAAGCAGAACGAGTCTGAGAACCGCAAGCTGCTAGGAACGGTGATTCAGTATGGCAACGTCATCCAGGTGCGTGATGTCTTTGCTGTGATGATAAACATGCTTGTCATGCGACAAGCTGCCAGGAAGTGGAGGGACGCTTGGAAGATGTGGCGATGCTCTGACTCAGCTGGCCGTCTGCTCAAAAAACGTGAACCGACTGCGCCGTTCCACCGTGGACGCTAGTCTTACATAGAGCGTGCAGATAGCCACGGACACGTGCTTGCTAGTTTTGATCATCTGGGATATTAGCAATCGGACTGACCCCTTTGGACACAGGATGCCCCAGTTTTTAACCCTGCTGCAGTTAAGTTAACCTTGGTCTCCATCAGTGGTAACTGTGTCTCATCTCTGGCTCCCTCTGCAGTCCCAGTTTAATATCCCAGGTCCCAAGGGTAAAAGAGCAGTAGGTACATAAGTTAGGCTCCTGGAGATTTACTGTATCTAAATCAGTCCTAAATTGTGCCAAATTAGGGTTTAAATGAAAACCTCTAGGACTGTAGATCTCTAGGAACAAGATTGGGAACCAGTGACCTGGATGATGAATTTGTAAGAGAGGCCCCAGGCTGAATACTGCATTGCGGTGTTAAATTTGTGAGGTAGGCCCCATAAAGATGGCTATATCTGGGCGGTACTGTAAGACACTTTAGACAAGTTACTGTGGAGTCACTGTGAGTGTGCAGGGCTGGTCCACCATTGCTTCCCTCACATTTCCTTCCAGCCTGTAGCCTACTGGCCCCTGTGTTTATATCACATGCAGCTCACAAGTTCACTTCTCGTCACCCTGTCACATACTGTGGCCCCAGGCAGAGCTGCTTCCTGAACTACTTAGACCATGTGCACAGTAGTATAAGGACAGAAGAACCACTTACCAGCAGGTTCATTTCATTGTGCATTTAAAGGATTTTGAGACCGCATTGCTGTCCAAAGATTGGTCATCAGGAACAGCATATCCCCAGAAGATGAATGGTTTGTGTTTTCTATGGGGAGGAAGACATTTGTCTGTAATAACCCCACATTGAGTCAATCTCAGGATAGTAACACAGCCCCAGTGGTCACCACCTCTCACTCTGCCACAAATTCATATGGTTCATATGTGACTTTGAGTGCTCCAAGAATTTGGGTAGAATTTATTTACATGGTTTGCATTTTTTAAATAAAAAATGCCAAGCTGTCTGGGGTCATATAAAAATGGTGTATACTGTTTGCGTAGTTTGCGAAGAGCAAGTCCTATTTGTTTCCTAGCTGTCCTGGATCATCAAATATTCCATCAAAAATGTAACGTGCCTTTGAAAATAAAACGCAAAAACAAAACAAAAAAAAACAATTGTACAGTGCAGCATGAGATTCTCAGATGAATATTGCCTATATTTGTATCCTTTGTGTTGATGTGATCTTCTGTGTCTTTCAACTCTGGCTCTGGTCATCAATTTGTCCCTGTTTTTTGGAGTGCTGTTTCCGAACAGATTCTCACAGATTCAACCTGTGTTTCAGCTTTTGCATGTGAAAAGCAATAAGTACCTGACTGTGAACAAGCGTCTCCCGGCCCTGCTGGAGAAGAACGCCATGAGGGTGACACTGGACTCGGCAGGAAATGAGGGCTCTTGGTTCTACATCCAGCCCTTCTACAAACTTCGCTCCATTGGGGACAGTGTAAGTGACACTGGCTGTGTACTAGTAAAGGAGATCTTTGAGACTCTATGTCTACCTTGCATCAAATGACAAGGGTCTGAATACTTTTCCCTTTCGGGTGGGCCAAACTTAGACCGACCTGGTAAAAGAGATTGCACATTAACGCAAACTCTGCCGGCAGTCCAGTGGATCTGTGTGGTAACAGACAAGTTCAGACAAATTCCAGGAAATCGATGAGGGCAGTGACCATGAGAGAGGCATGGTGAACCACAAGTAAGATCATTCTTGTGGCACCCAGAATGGGTTTGTGAATGATGTTTTTTTTTCTGATGTAATGTGTCAGGCAACAAAACAAAAATACATGACTATAAAGTTCCATTTTTAATTTGAAGGCCCTCGGTGAATCAAAATCAAAATTTGTATAGCGCATTTCACAAACAATTGTCACAATACGCTTCACAGGCAACACTGGCCTAAACTACGCAGGAGCAAGCCTAAGGCAACAGTGACTAGTAAAAACTCCCTGTTACAGATAGGAAGAAACCTCGGAAGGAACCAGACTCAAAGGGGGAACCCATCCTCCTCTGGTTGGCTCAGGGTGTACACATCTGACACTCTTAAACATCTGTACACCACAACCTTGCAGCAATGACTGCATTCCCCTGGGCCATAACCGGAGGAATTATTAGTACAGTACATGATATTATATTGTATTATGGCCTCAAGTGTCTAGTAGGTACCTGTAAAAAAACAGGTGATTGGTTTATGGGCTGCAGTCAGTAACCGATTGGGGGAGCTAAAAATGCTTACGCGGTGGGTCTGAGGCATGATGTAATCACCAGGTGAAGACGTGTGGGAGAACATCCTCAGGTTATGTAACCCTAAGACTTAAGGACAGAGATCTCTCTCTCACTGAATGTTCTCATTATCTTCAAGCTCCCAGCGACGGTGTTCACAGCTAAAAACGTTAAATTATTGAACTCTGGGACAGTGCATGTTTTTCAGGAAAAAACAGACTACTTCTTGCTCTTCTGTCCACGTGCGCATAACTGCATAACCTAGTTCAGAGTTAGCATGGTGCAGGCTGGGAAAATGTACTTCAAGGATTTTTCCGTTCAGGAATCCAGTGCTAGGAATCTCTGGCCAACTACTTTTGAAGTCGAGCCCATATCCTTAACCTCCGGTGTTCATAATGATAAGTGAAAGAGCTCTGAATTGTGTTATTCAGTTTGTTCAATTAAAGGGTGCACTGTAAAACCAGTAGCACCAAGGAGAGAGATTTATCTTCATACAAGAAAAAATAAAACCTCTTATTAAAACCAGAATGACTACCGATCACTAGATGGCGATGTCCTAGTGCATTTGACCTTCAAAATTCAATTTAGTCAAGCCCACGTGCCAAACTGTCCTGTTTGCTAGCTCCGGGAACTTCACCTTGATGTGTTCCTCAGCCAGCCTTTCTGTGCTGGACTGCTTTATTTGTAATATTTGCTATGAAGGACGTAATGACATTAGTGTCCTCTTCCTGAAATGGTAAACATCCTTCAGCAGAGTGCACATTATTCTGTGTATTGTTTGTGTGACCCTGGGGCCCATGTGGGCCACTTGTGAGAGAAAGATAGAGAGAGAGTGTGCGTCTGTATGTGCATTCACTTGGACGCACATGTGCGTCTAAGTGGTTGTGTAAGTGCATGATTTTTTTTGCATGCACACTTATCTGTCCATATCTGTGCATGCGTTCGCGGATAATTGCTGTCTACCTCTGTCTGCAGGTGGTGATTGGGGACAAAGTGGTTCTTAACCCTGTGAATGCTGGTCAGCCCCTTCATGCTAGCAGCCATCAGCTGGTGGACAACCCAGGCTGCAACGAGGTGAGTGTGTGCAAGGTTTATGTCCATCGGTATGGTGCCAGGGCTTGGTCCCCAATGAGCTCTGGTGAGGATCTAAAGGCCAAAAACCTTTGTGTTGATGTGTGAGTGAAGAACAGCCACGAGAAAGACATGAGTATATTTACTGTAACATCATTTATATTCTGCGTTGCTTGCTTTTGGCGAAGAAGCAAACTGGGTTTGAAATCATTTCCCATCACATACATTTTTTAATACAGAGGAATGGATGGGTTTTTATACGTAAAATAGTTTAGTTTTCATGTTTAAGTAAAAGTTTTGATGAATGCCGCAGCACAGTTTGTACAAGCAAGTCACAATTCCATGCACATTCTACATGCCCACTGTGCAATCCACAGATCTGAAACCTGCAGAGGTAATTTGATCTGTGATCCTTATGTCTAGTAAGGTGAAGATAACAGTGCTTGTCCTTAAAAATTAATGTAGTCGCATATTACAAATACTTAAACTCTGTTTCCATTCATTCATTTTCCCCTCAGGTGAACTCTGTGAACTGTAACACTAGTTGGAAAATTGTTCTGTTTATGAAATGGAGTGACAACAAGGAAGTCATACTGAAAGGGGTAAGCATTACCTCACTGTATTCCTGGATTCGTACTGTACATCACTGAAGACAAACATTCTGTAATCGAGGAGATAGTGTTTTGTTTTAGCTGCCTTGCTTATCTTGCAGTCATTTACTGCAGAGTGAAACATGCTGTTACGGGTAGCTGTTGATTGTTTGACTCTTGTGAAGCAGTGATTGTGGTCTAATGGCAAGGTTTTCTCTACTCCTGTCCTCAGGGTGATGTAGTACGGCTGTTTCATGCAGAACAGGAGAAATTCCTGACCTGTGATGACCACCGAAAAAAGCAGTATGTCTTCCTTAGGACCACCGGCCGCCAGTCTGCCACTTCTGCCACCAGCAGCAAGGCCTTATGGGAAGTGGAGGTGAGCACACCTTGACAGGAAGAAAGGTTTCTATTTACAGGAAATGTCTGGAGGTAGTTATTAAAGTATTAGGTGTACTAATCCCTGAACCCCTTTTTGTGTTGTGCACCTGGGGTCCAACCCCTGTCATTTAAAAAAATTTCAGTATTATAATTTATTTCTTTTATCAGGTGGTACAACATGACCCCTGCCGGGGCGGGGCTGGCTACTGGAACAGCCTGTTTAGATTCAAACACCTGGCCACTGGACACTATCTGGCTGCAGAGGTGAGTCAGGTGTGTTGTGCATTTTATACACACCACTTCCTGTTGTCTGGTCACCTCAGTCGGTTTGTTATATCAGAATACAAGGGACCTGCAAAATTAACAGATTGCCCTTTGTCATTTATAATGTTCATTCGTTTTTCTTTGTGCATTATTGTATAAATATACATATTTAACTTTAATGTTTAATTGATCGATATGCATTTTACTAACGCATCCACATTGCATTATTATATTGTTTCTATACTTTCTTGTTTGCTCATTCCGTTTCCTTGTAAAGTGGAACACTTGCTTTTCCTTTTCTGGTTATATATGCATTTTTTTTAGCTCGCTGTAATTTGAACTACCTGGCAGGCAGGGCATGTAGAAACATTTTTGTTAGAAAATGACTATTGCCCTGTTTTATTAATTGTAAGAGCTTACACTTGTTCTGCGTTTTATTTGGAGGAAGATGGCGTCTTAGTGTCGTACATGTGTGTATTTTTTCAGGTGAACCCAGATTATGAGGAAGAGTGCCAGGAGTCCCGCTCTTTACTGAATGAATGTGTAAGTAAATGAGTAGGCTTTATGAATGGCTTATGTGTTTAATCCATACAGAGGCCTTATCCTTCTAAATCCCATGCTGGGTCCCATTCTCTTTCCAGGTGGTGGATTTTATCCCCTTTAATTTCCAGGTAAAAACTAATATATGCATTTGTCTGTGCATGTCATTGCATGAAACAAATTCAGTTTGAAACCTAGAGGTAGAAATTCAATTTTCAAACTGTCATTTTAACAGGTGGACTAATGCACCACTAGGTGTCATGATTTAAACACTTATTAATATCATCAGTGTGGTCTGTACAGCATGCTGTACGTGCTCCCATCCATAGATGGCAGTATGTCGCTATAAATAGTATGCATGCCAACTTATATTTTTTTAAATAGGAAAAACACTGAGGCCTCCCGACGTAGTTCTGTTTTTTTTTTTTTAATAACTGGTGAATATGAATAGTGTAGGTGAGTATAGATTACTGTAAATTATGAATTATTATATTATTTAATAACGACAATATATACATGTATGGCCTGTGGTAGAATAGATCTCTGCAAGTCACAGAACTCCATCCAGTTAATCCAGGCCACGAGTCCTGTAATTGTGGTGGGGTTATGAGCTTTTCTTTATGTATATTGATGTACTTACAGTACTTGTATTATATGCATCTTGCAGTTAGGGTTTTTTTTTAAGTCTCTGATTTAGAGAATCTCTGTCAAATAAATGTAAAATACAATACTATAAATTATAATTAATTGTTGACTAAACCCAGTAAATGGCGTTTAAACATGAATAATATGCAGGTAGTGGACATAAGCAGGACAACAGCTACATACATAAAATGTAAACCTATTTATTCCCCATCTTCTCACAGACTAATAGTTCATATGTACTGTATATTAATACTTTAGTGGAGTCATGTAATGTTGTTTACTACTTAAAAAGTGACTGCAGCTCTGTTTGTCATTGCTCAGGGCACAGATCATTTTAAGATCCATATCATCTTCATGGTCCCATCACTAAACCCCCTCATGAATGGAGTTTCCTTCATCTCATGCCCTTCAGTCTCACTCGAGCTGGTCACTATGGTTGCGAAAGTTGATGTTGCAGGAGTTGCTAAGATTTTTCAGTCTTTCATGTACTGAAAGGCCCCAAACTGTTTCCCCCCCCTAAACAGCTGGACTCTGAACATGAAGCCCTACGTGCCCGTCTACGTACCCCCCAGGAAAAGGCCATGTGCACTCTGATATCTGTTCCTGATGGCAACGACATCTCTTCCATCTTCGAGTTGGACCCTACCACTCTGAGAGTGGGGGACTCCCTGGTGCCCAGGTACAGACCAGTACCTCCCTGCCCACCCCCCCCCCCCCCCGCCCCCACCAACTCTGCACATTTAATATGACAACGTGACACTTAATAATGCCGTGTATCGCAAGAACAGTGTTGGATGTGACTGGATGCTTCGATGGGAATATGGTATGATATCAGATTTGGCAATTACTCTGAGACTACAGTCCTCACTCTTTGGAAAGTAACTATAAATACATAAATGCACTCATAGGCTACTTAGTTGTAATCACTTGTCCGAGGTTGCTACGGGAAACACAAGGTTAGTTTTGGCCAATGCATCATCACTTGTCCTTTTGAAACTGTGAGTCAGTTGCGGTCACGGTCACATTTATTGGCAGAATTCCCTGAAACCCTAAACCGTTGTTGATCCGGATGGTACGATGGGTTTACCCCTCTTGGCAGTATACAGAGGTAGTTCATTGGAGGGTAGGGCCCTGAATGGAAATGGCCATCCCCGTGCCCTTGTTGTGAAAAGCAGACGGTACTATATTGTTCACGGTTGGCTGTGACATGTTTACAGCAGACCTGTTCTTTTCAGGGTGCTTAGGTCACTCAGCTGCCCTACTCTATGACGCCTGTCTTCATTGCCAAGAGCCTTGTGCCGTTGTTCTCAAAATAGTTGCCAGCATCAGACTGTAATCATAACCCAGGAACCTCCTCTATAAATGAGGGACAACAAGTAAATGCAAAACAAAGGCTGCTACACATATGTGGTTTATCCATGGTTAAGCAAAAAACCCAGCTTGGGCTATCATATTTGAGTTATATTAATTTGAAACTTGAATATTCCTTTAAGAGGAAATACATTTTTTAATAGTTAAAATTAAAGTTTGAATATACCATTTTCTTTATCATATATGTGCTCTGGAAATCTACAATGTGTTTCAAGACAATATCTCTTTCTTCTGAATGATCTTTTCTTTTGCTGGTGCATAGCCAATCAGGTTTAGAATTTTTTAGAAGATACCGAAGCAGAGTAATGTTATGCCGCAGGAGCTGATGATGTATGGAAAGCAATGGCCACTGCCAATAGACCAGAATCCTCTTGTGTGGTTGAAAACTATTTCTCAGTTCGTGCAGAATTACCCGAACATTCCAAGCTCTTCAAGCAGAGCATGTTTCTTCCTCAGCAGCTATGCTTTTATGGAAAACATTCAGCACTTGTCTGTGCCGAATTGTCTTTTGCTTTGCCAAATAATCTCTAAAAGGTGATGCTAGTACAGGCTGCCAGAAACAGAAATGGGGTTTATGGGGCTTAGACATTATGCTGCTTGTATTGCAAGAACTTGATCTTTGCAAAATAGTAAATTAGGACTCTATAACCCATCTGATGGCCAGCAGACATTACTGCATTTGCTAGAGCCAGCCTTCATTTAACTGGAAGTGTGGTGTTTTGACTGTTGTAATATTGTATTTGTATATCTGTAATGGGAGGAGGCCAACATTAGCTACTCAGCTACTTTTGTTTAATTTAAAATTGTGTGTGCCATCAGAGCTTAGTCCTGTGTTTTGGCTTTGTGGTGTTTCATGTGTTGGGCCAACGCTTGTGAGGCAAGCATTTTTCCACTTAACTGGGTGTGGTTGGAGAATGGGGAAGTGGGGGAGGGTGGTGTTCTGTGGCTCCAAATGAACCACTCATACTGCCAAGTAAATTTGTGTCAGGAAAGTCCCTTGTCTGTTTACACCAGTAAAACATAGTGACCACAGGTCACAGCGTCTGACGCACAAGAAATCATTAGATTCCAACGATTCCCAGATGTTGCATAAGAACCTGCCACCTAAGCACACGTGCACATACTCATGTGTGCGCCCACACACACACACGCGCGCACGCGCGCACACACACTCACGCACGCCCACACACATACACACACACACACACGCACGCGCGTACACACACACACACACACACACACACACACACATTTTCCATAATGGCCTGTGCACATTCAAAGGGTTGCTACTAAGACCTAAGATAATCCCCATACATTTTCTATGTGAAGAATTAGACACCTGTATTTCCTATAATAATAATAATCCAACTGTATGCATGTTCTCAAAAAGGTAATTTTAGTTAGGTACATTTTTGGACACATTTAGGGGCATTATTCACAGTGTCACAGGAGTGTCTTTTGTGATTCAGATTGAAAGAGGCAGGTTTCTTAGTATGTGTTTGAGTGTGATTTAATGTAACCTGTGAACTGAAGGGAAGGCAGTGCACAATAAGTATTCGAATCAGCCTCAAGCATTGCTGGCACACAAGTTTTTATTATTTTTTTCCCCTCCGTGTGTCAGTAAGAATGACGGCCTCACGTGAGAGGGGGTGTGTCTTTGAATAGCACACATAACTCCGCTCAACCGCTTGTGCGCAAGCAGGAGATCAGATAAGGTGAGCACCTCCCATGGGCGTCGAGAAAAGGCATCGCGTGATGTTGTCGTGCATCTGCTTGTTTTATTTGGCACTCGACCATCTAACCTGAAATAACCCCTGGGCCTCATTGGCTGGGCTTTAACTGTGGGCAGGCTCAGGAGCACACAAAGGTAAGCCTGTTAGGCTAACGGTCGATTTCGCAACAGAGTCCCATGCAGCCGGAGAATACAGCCAGTGTCCTGTGACTGCTGCTCATGCAGGGAGCTATACACACAAGGGGCGGGGTGGTGTGAGGTGGAGGAAGTGACAAGAAGTCATTTTGTTTACATTTGCAGGTGAAGCAAACAGTCTTGTCAGCTTGTTTTAAGTTCTCCATCACTCCTTTTTTTCCCTTGGAAAATAAATTTGGGAGGCTCAAAGAAAATAAACAAGATGAACAGATGACTTCTTGACTGATCTAGCAAAACATCCATTAAGTTGTGGTGTCTTTTTTCATGAATATTTCTCAGAAGCAGAACATGTGTTCCCTTGATTGATGCTGTCGGTTTGTGTGTGTGTGCGAGAATAATTGCATTGACGATCTTCTGCTAATGCCTTTTTGCGTGTTTCTTACCAAAGACATCTAAAGTAATTGATTGAAAAGAAGATGAGGTTTGCACACCTGGCAAATGTAAAAAATGCAAAAAAATAATTACAAAAAACAAGCAAAAAAAAAAAAACACAGGTGCTTGGAGAAAATAGTAAATACATAAAATGTTATGGTCTTGCACACTGTATCTTGCACAAACTATTATTAAATAATGCAAGTGTTTTTGAAACAATGACACCAAGGAAGGATAGATTCTGAAATGTTTGTGTTATTTAATAAGAGTTCGTGCTAGATACAGTGTGGAGGAGTATACCTTTTTATGATCTTACTAACATTCAGATAAAATTATGAATACCAAAATTGGTTGTGGAAATGTTTGTGAGCACAACTAACAATCAAATCTGATCATACCCATGTTTCATGAATGAAGCCCATTGTGTTCAGCAGAACCTTTTCCATCAGATGGATCATGTGTTATACTGTTTATTATCATCTGTTGGCTTCACTTTAATGTGCGTTTCCCACATTGGACTGTGACATAAGTCCTTTTCAAATAAAATTTCAATGGTCCTGGCAGTAAAGGCCTTGGATTATTGCTAAACTGTGGGAGGTGCTGGGGAAAGCATCTCCTTTTAAGGCAGGCCTGAAAGGACACTCTCTCTAAAACACTGTTACTGTCATCAACCAGGGTTAAACCTTGACAAGGAGCCCACATGATCACACTTTAATCCCATCTAGTAATGCTCTTTATCTGTTCACATTAGCCAAAGTGTTTGATGGAATATCCATGCCAGATCTGTTGAAGACTGGCCTTTCATTGATTGATCCTCTTTTTTTTCCACAAATAAAATTTTTTTGAATGTTCACTGTCTTTGGCATCCAGCTGATGAGCCCTAGTTTCCTTGTCTCCGCAAGCCAGATCCATGGACAAAAGAATGCAGTCCATTTACAATAGAATGGGGATGCACCAAAGTTCTTTTGATCAGATACACCCTGATCCGAAATGCATATTCGGAGACAGTCCTTTGAAGTGTTGCATGTTTTTCTGACTCAGGAGCTCCTATGTGAGGCTCAGACACTTGTGCACGAACACATGGGTCCACAGCACCAACAATCCCATAGACAAAGAGGAGGAGAAGCCTGTGATGTTACGGGTGAGTTAAGGGCCTCATCTCACTCCGTACTCCCACCTCTTTCCCCCCGCCACATTTATCCAATCTTTCAGGTGATTTGAGTGTTGTTCTATGATGTTCTAGCTTCATTGTTGTTTTGCTTTATTAAAGATTGGCACATCTGCAGTCAAGGAAGATAAAGAGGCCTTTGCCATCGTGCCAGTCCCGCCTGCGGAAGTGAGAGACTTGGACTTTGCCAACGACGCCAGCAAAGTATTGCAATCCATTGCAAGCAAACTGGAGAAGGGCACCATAACTCAGAATGAGCGGAGGTGTGAGCCCTGTGCTGCTGTGTCCAGCGTTGTGTTTTAGTTTTATGGAGCCAAATTCATCTGGATGGAGTGATGAACCAGTTATGATTCTGAATTCTGGTGTATTTGCGTGTTTACTTATTTGACCCTTGGTTGAATCTTCGGTTGTCTGCACCTCTCTGTTCTTAGGTTTGTCACCAAGCTTCTGGAGGATCTGGTCTTCTTTGTGGTGGACATTCCCAACAGCGGGCAGGATGTCCTGGAGATCATGGTTAACAAGCCCAACCGGGAGAGGCAGAAGCTGATGAGGGAGCAGAACATCCTAAAACAAGTGAGTCCCCCATTGCCTTGGCATACCTGAAGCCTGCACATGCTTGGCATGCAACTCCTAACGCTTACGCATTCTCTCTGCTCTTGACCTCATGCCAACAGATTTTCAAGCTGCTGCAGGCGCCCTTCACAGACAGTGGCGATGGCCCCATGTTGCGATTGGAGGAGCTTGGTGACCAACGCCACGCCCCCTTTAGGCATATCTGCCGCCTGTGCTACCGGGTCCTGCGACACTCCCAGCAAGACTATAGGAAGAACCAGGTGGGGCATCAGAATGTGGGGAATGAGAACTACAAGTTTGGGTGTCCTAACTTCTTTGGAAAAATGCCTGCTAAAATGGCCTAAATTGTCATAATAATCCTATTCTGTAAACCAGGCATGGATTATTTTAAAATCTGTAATTTACAAAATATGGGAGCATAATCAAAGCATCCTTAAAAGTGAATTTTCTTTTTGCCTTTGTCTTGTGGAATAGGGGAGACTGGGGTTGTTTGGCACACTTTTTACTCTTTGCCATGTTTCTGTGGCATGATTCATATTATAATATTCTAACCAGCAGCAAATAAACAGTTAAGGTCTCAGCTTAAATAAATATGTATTAATGCCCACAAATGTTTTCTAAAATTAAGTGACTAATGATTAAGTTCATGCCCTAATACGGGGGTTGGTTGTCACAGTGTTAAAATGTTATAGGTACAAAGAATGAAGCTACCAAAAGAAACCACGTTTGACATTTAATTCAAGTAAGAACCAAAAAACATGAATGTTCAATGGAATTCATGTAAATATAATAAATGAAATATACAATGGAAATGCATATAATATAAAAATAACTGTGGTTGGTTGGCACAGCTATTTTTTGGATTGTGCCAGCCAGCTGTGGTGTTGGTGTGTTTAATATACTGTATGTATAATTCGTTTAGTGTGAAGGCCATTTTTTTTAACTTTTGATACAACAATCCTGAAATGTTTGCTTCACAAAGAGTACTTTTTTTTTTTAACATGATACGTGACTGCAGTTCAAGAAAACATTTTGATGTTATATTTTCGTGCCTGTGATCTACAAAGGACCGGAAAATAGCTGTGTTCCAGCCAACCCCTGTGCTAAGCAGCCCCGATCTCCCCTACCAGGGAGTTTTTTGTTTGTGTGCTGGTTTGTTTGTTTTACAGCTTTCGTTTAGATCAGTGTCACGTTGTGTTAAGGTGAATGTAACCATACGCTGGGACTGTTACCATGTGGAACAGCAGTGCCTTGTAGTTTTCTGATCTGACTTTATTAGCAAAATCCTATTAGGACAAGGTTTGGTAACTTAATTACAGTTAATAATGAAATGCTCGTGCGCTAATATATTGGTTATGGCTGAAGATGAATAGAATGCTTCCTCATGCTCATTTACGTTTAACATCATTTTGCGTTATTGGGCATATTGCGGTTTTCTTCAGAATCCTAAAGATTACGTGCTTATGACTTACAGGGGAATTCCACTGCAAAATGACTTTAACCTCATTCAGAAGATTAAGGCGTAAAGTCTGTTTTTGTAGCTAGCCAAAGCAATCTCTGCACAGAAATATCGGCAGCAAATTTGGTTGAGGTATATGTCAAAGGCGTATACCCCTACTATTTCTCTTTTTTGAAAAACTGAAATGGGCGGGTAATTTAGTATGAAGATACCCATCCGACCTCCCATACTAGGAGAAGGAGGGGTTGACAGACGGTCACTCGGTCTATTCAATAGTCTTGCCCAAATGTTCTCCTCAAAATCATCTGAGCAAAAGTGCCTGCTAATTTCTTGCACATTCTTTAGCTGTGCCTCAGGTGTATCTGGAGAATATTTAGTGTTCCCAATTGCAGCCAGCCATTGTTTTCTCTCACCATCATTTTGTGGTAGCCAGTAAAAATGAATCCCTTCCTTTGCCAACGTTAAACCCTTCCTATTTGCCACACTGCAGCAAAGCAGCTTTTTTTCAGTCAAACTTAAGCATAAAAGTAAACTGAACACCATAAACCTTGATTTTTCTTTCTTTTGTGGCTAACATGCGAACAAGTGGACCAACGGCTTCCAATTCCAGACCAACTAGTAACGCCCAGCTCTTCCATTTATATTTTGATGTGGAAACCTGTAACTGCTGTTGTCTGGCGCTCGTCCATAGACTAAGTGGCCACTCTGTTGTAGTCCGTAGTAAAACAGGTACCTAGAGCATGTACAGTAATTTGTAATTTGGGGCTATATCGCTGCACTACCGATAGAGATTCTTCGGAGAGCTCATTTTAATCAGGAGGACACCTGCTGTTCTACAAATAAAAGAAAAAACCTGGATGGAGTTCCCCTTTTAAAACAGAAGGCCAGACCCATGGGTGACCTTGCAGATTTGACCCTTGCCCTCTGACTTCTTCAGGAGTACATCGCCAAGCAGTTCCGCTTCATGCAGAAACAGATTGGGTATGACGTGCTGGCCGAGGACACCATCACTGCCCTGCTGCACAACAACCGCAAGCTCCTGGAAAAGCACATCACGGCCGCCGAGATCGACACCTTCGTCAGCCTCGTGAGGAAGAACCGGGAGCCGAGGTGAGATGCAGCGAAGTCATTTAACTACTCCCGGCGAAAAAAATATTATTAGAACACTTCAGCTCTTATGCGTGCAGTAATCTGCTTCGGTCTGATCTACTGTGGAATGTATAACTGCACAGACGTATGCCTGTACACCTACAGACATGAGAGGTGCGCTTGTCTGAAGAGCATGGCAATAGAAAATCACGGTTGTTGTGACCGCTGGCACACAGGAATCAGGGGTCATGTCTGGCGCTGTCGGTAACCTGAGCAACGTGGTGGATTTTGGGCTGGGGAGCGAAGGAACGCCTCCAGTCTGGCAGGCTGGAATTTGGGGGCAGTGAGCCACCAGACCAGACAAATAACGTGTTTTTCAAAGGCGCAATGCTGCATGGTCAAGCAGCTTGACCAAATGCTGCCTGAACACAGGCGTTTCTAACCTTGCTAGTCAGAATGCAGGCTAGTCTGAATGCAGAATGTTTATCATTGCATTAGGTAAAGAGGTTTAAAGCAGCTGTCCCCCAAGGACTGCCGTACTTGGCTCTATTACTAAAAGCACACATTAGTCACCAGTCGTATATTTTTAGTCGGTGCCACAGGCAAGGCCAAAGCTCAGACGTGCTTCTAGCCTAGTCTATGCTCATTCTTTCACTGAGGGAGCCAGACGCGGCTACGTTTGACCCATATTCCCATGTATGGCTCATGGGATGTGTCCTGTTCTTTCATGCCTTCCCCACAGGTTCTTGGACTACCTGTCGGACCTGTGCGTGTCCATGAACAAGTCCATTCCTGTAACCCAGGAGCTCATTTGCAATGCGGTTCTGGACCCAGCCAACAGTGACATCCTCATTGAGACCAAGTGAGAGCTCCCATCTGCCGCCGCAGCCTTATGGGATTCTGGGTGCTGTAGTGAGTCATCCTCTGAGGGATCTTGGGTAATCCAGGCAGAGAGGAAGGTGGGGTGCTGTCTGTGGTCTTACTGGATGAGAATTTTTGTATTATCCATTAACACTGCGATTTTTGCCGCTGAAGTTGTCATACTACAGGTTGTTTCACTCAATTCAACTAAACAAAACTGCCTCTAATTGGTTGTTTACCCCAAGCACTACAATTAACAAAAGTAATTGCATGCTCTTAAAACATATTGTTCAAACACCTTCATTTTAAGTCATATTATCAGAAGAAAATACCACTCAGATTGAATAAATGTGTTAAAATAGAAGGTGCTATAATTTGTAACACGTTCCATGAAGAAGAAATGCTTTATGCAACTTTTAAGATGTTTAAATGAAAAAACTGTAAAAAAATGTTTTGCTTCATTATGAGTACATTTTCATAAAAACTAATTGGAGAACATATGAATATCCATTTGAGCTTAGCTCATATTCATGATTGAGCTGAGCTCAGCTAAGCTCAAAATAAATCTATTCAAGATTTCACTCTTAATCTGCATATCAGTGTTTAGCATGAGCGCTATCATAAAACAAATCATGCTTTTCCTGTTATGACGCAAGCGATTTATAAAAGAACAGTGTAATCGGATATAAACATAATGCTGTCGCAATAGCAATCAAGTCTTTTTAAAATAGCAACTTGACACGGTTGGATGTTTGTCATGGTTTAGAGATTACCTGCTCTGCAGACCTCATAAATAAAAAGTCTCACATAAATAATGGCTAAAACAACACAAACACAAGCTCTGTTAAACACAACTCTGCTGATGTGAAGGAAATGTTTCAAAGTGAAATGCATAATATCATTCATTAAATTAAAGCCTTGAGTGGTCTTCATCAATTCAGTAGGTGACTGAGAGTGATGAAGAAGCAAGGCTGATAGATGCTTTTATTTGTGTGACATGTTCCATGCCCCTCCTCTGTGATGTTAGGCTCGTGTTGTCGCGGTTTGAGATTGAGGCGGTTGTGAATGGAGAGAGCCCTGTGGAGTCTCAGGAGGATGAAGAGGAGGTATGGCTCTTCTGGAAGGACAACAGCAAGGAGATCCGCAGCAAGAGCGTTCGAGAGCTGGCCCAGGATGCCAAGGAGGGCCAGAAAGAGGACCAGGAGGTGGTCAGCTACTACAGGTTAATGGCAGGAGCTTTTGTTATGGTACCACGTAAAGTAGTTTTGTGCATTCATCCTGATTAAGCTTGAGTATATAGCTACTCTGGCTTACTCTGTTGGGTGTGTATTTATTATAGTTCAGAGCTTTGGGAGTATGGTTGATTTGGGTATGTACAGTAGCTACTCTGCTTAATTTTTAGTATTTTTAGTTATTGCATTACCTACCTGACCCTTACTTTCATATTTTTGAGCATACTCGACTTTGCGCCTGGAATACTGATGTTATTGCATGACTTGACCTTGCTGTGTATATGGTGTGTGTGTTGCCCCCCCTATATTTATTAGTATGATCTGAGAAAAGATTATGCTAATAATTATAGAGATGAAATCTGTTTTCCATACGTGGTCCAATCAGGTACCAGCTGAACCTGTTCGCTCGCATGTGCCTGGACCGGCAGTACCTGGCCATCAACAAGATCTCTGGCCAGCTGGACGTGGACCTGATCCTGCGCTGCATGTCCGATGAAGACCTGCCCTATGACCTGCGTGCCTCATTCTGTCGCATGATGCTGCACATGCATGTGGACCGCGACCCCCAGGAGCAGGTTACACCCGTCAAATACGCCCGGCTCTGGTCCGAGATCCCCTCCAAAATTGCCATCGATGAGTGAGTCATTGGGATTTAGCAGTGCTTCCTTGATTTTAATCGAATGATAGAATTCTTTCTGTCGCCCTTGCAGTAGTCTGAAGATGATGTAATGCTCATGTAAACAGTCTCAGTGTCTGTGTTTTCACATACCTTTGGCTCTTCATTAAAGTGGGAACAAAGAGGGTGTACAATGCTGTTTTTCTAATGGCCACAGCTATGACAACAATGGAGCTACCAGGGACGAGATCAAGGAGCGCTTTGCCCAGACAATGGAGTTTGTGGAGAACTATTTGAGAGACGTGGTCAGTCAGAACATCCCCTTTTCTGACCAGGAGAAAAATAAACTCACATATGAGGTTGGTTCTCCTTGAAACGGCTTGGGCTGTGACAGATTTAACGAGGTGTAACAAACCAAAATTATCCCTTAATTCTACCTTTTCTTTTGACACGTTTTAAGGTTGTGAATTTAGCCCGAAACCTTATTTATTTTGGCTTTTATAACTTCAACGACTTGCTGAGGCTGACTAAGATCCTGCTGGCTATTCTTGACTGTGTTCATGTCAGCACCATCTTCCCCATGAACAAAATGGAGAAGGGAGATGAGACCAAAGGTAAGCAAGTGTGAAAGCGCATCTCTGATGCATGAATGGTCTCATTCTGATATGATGAGATGATAGTCAGTAGCGATTGGCCCAGTAGCGTTAATAATATGTAATTGGTGAAGTTAATATATGAGTATTTGTGCATTATTCAATCAGGATGAAACGCTTGGTTAGTACTGTGAACGATGTTTGAGTTCAGTTTGCATAAGCTGTGTGATTGGCTCAGTGTGGGGAATGATATACAAATGGCCCAATCAGGATGAGACCTATTTGTGCAGTTTGATTCAGCTGTTTGCATCTGATGTCTGCAGGAAGTAATGTCATGAGGTCCATCCATGGAGTGGGTGAGCTGATGACACAGGTAGTCCTGAGGGGAGGCGGCTTCCTCCCCTCAACCCCCACCAACCCGCCAGATGGAGACGTGGTCAAGGCACAGGTGGAGCCAGAGAAGGAAGACATTCTGGTGATGGACACCAAGTTGAAGATCATTGAAATACTGCAGGTAACAGACCTATACCGCACATCTCTGCTACCCAACACCTTTGCCACGAGCTTTCTAATCAGGACTTCTGAAATTCAGTTTTTTGGAGCCATGGCAAGTTTGGGGGGAAAAAAATTCCTAAAAGCTGTGTGTATGAACACCTGGTTGCTCAAACCTAAAATTGACCTATTGGGAATTTATACTTCAAAAAAATCTAATGGCAATGAACCATTGTTCCATTTTATCTCTTCTATTGTTTAGTAAATACCCACTCACAAAACATCCTGGCTGCTTGTATACCCATGGTCTCAACTTGAATCGATTGCTTACAGGATTGTCTGTGAACAGAAAGGCAGCAGGCACACGTGTGGTTTGGGAGGCCTTGCTGTAAAGCCCCTCTGCCCCTGTCTTGCAGTTCATTCTTAACGTGCGGCTGGACTACCGGATCTCCTGTCTGCTCTGCATCTTCAAGCGGGAATTTGACGAGAGCAGCTCCCAGATGGACCTGACGTCAGGGGGCAGTCAGGATGGGCCCAAGATCATGCCTGGTGAGAAAGATTGAACTAGGTGGCATAAATCAGGTCCTAGCCTATTTACCTTTGCTCACCTAAGAGCACTTAATTTGTCACCAAAAGCAATGAACCTAGCATTACAATACAAGGGTTGATGGTTGGATTTAACCCCATCCCCCACCCAACTGCACCCCTCCCCACCATCTTTCAGCTGTAACTAGTGTCGCTGTCAATGCACATATTGAAATCGTGATCAAGGTCAGAATCAGGGCACCCCTTGCAAAACAATGCCATTGTATAGTGTGCTACAGTATGTGGTTTATTTAATGATTGCTTGCAAAAAATCTAGTATGTTTCCTGATGACACCGTTTTTAAGAATGCTGTGTTTCCTGTTCCTTTAGGAGCACTTGATTTTGAGAACATCGAAGAACAAGCAGAAGGGATATTTGGTGGAAGGTAAAGAGTTTCATGCAAAGCCATAAAGCCAGATGGTGTGTTTGTGTGTGTGTGTGTGTGTGTATGTATATGTATTAATTACAATGCTGAATGTTACATAATCTGAAGCACAAATCAGTTGGAATGCAACAACACATTGACACACGCAGATGTTTAAATGTGTGATGGATGCTGTGATGATTGAAGAAATGTGATGTCCTGAATACAGTAAGTGACACAAAGATATAACTGTCAAACACATGATGTCACTGCTCCTGGAGAACAGAGTTCCAGTGTCTCTACTAGGATCACAGCTGGTGTTTACGTGTCAGTGGCGAAGAGGCTCTTTAAATTTTAAGTGATTAATCTTCAATTTCCTTGTGAATGATTTGGAATTTGATTAACTAATGCACTTAAAGATGAACACCTCTTCATTTTTCCCCAGTGAGGAGAACACGCCCCTGGACTTGGATGACCATGGAGGGAGAACGTTCCTAAGGGTTCTGCTCCACCTGACTATGCATGACTACCCTCCCCTGGTGTCTGGGGCACTGCATCTGCTTTTCAGGCACTTCAGCCAGAGGCAGGAGGTGCTGCTGGCCTTCAAGCAGGTATTATATAGCACAGCACTGGTCCATTTGGTTTTCTTTTCGGTCCACCATCGTACCCTGTGGCGCAGCTCCAGTGCAAATTGCAGTCTAATTCCAAAATGTTTCGCATTGTTGATGAAACCGTGACCCCCCTCATTCCAGGTTCAGCTCCTGGTGACCAGCCAGGATGTGGACAACTACAAGCAGATAAAGTCAGACCTGGACCAGCTGCGCTCCATCGTGGAGAAGTCGGAGCTGTGGGTGTACAAGCGGCAGGGGCCAGATGAGGCCTTGGATGCGGGGGATGGGCCTGCAGGTGAATCCGATCACAAGAAAAAGGTGGGGCTCCTGCACGTTATCGTGATTTACTGTGAGTCCAAAATCTGCTTTAGGAGCTAAAGACCTTTTCTGGTTATTTTTTTTCTTTCTAGGGAGACTCGAGTTCCGGTGGCTCAGAAAAGAAGAAGCCAGAAAGCACCAGTAGTTACAACTACAGAGTGGTGAAGGAGGTGCTTTTTCTCTCCTGTCTTTGATCACTGTGTACCTTCGCCTGAGTATCTCATATCAGTGACAAATGCACACTTTGCACATTGAGCAGATCTATGCTCTTATCCAGAGTGACTTACACAGTTTACATTCAGTATGCACCACCGGGGAATTGAACCTCATAGTTATGATCTCAGTTCCCTAAACTTTATCATACACTGTCGCCATTATAAAGAGAACTTGCACTATTTAGGCCCTTCTTCAGTCTAACTGCAGGGAGCCTCGTTAAGAGTTAAGCCACAATTTAGTTTAGTGAGTTAAGCTCAATTTTTCATTCCATAACAGTAGGTCAAATTAATCAGTCAAACGTAAGGCATCAAATGCATTTTCCAGTTATATATATATATATATATATATGATGCCTTGTTTATTGTATTAGCTCACATATAGTGAATTAAGCCTCATCCTATAATTCATATTGGTCAGATTTGTCATAATCTGAGGTGAGGCCTGATTATGCCTAAGGACTCTGGTGGAAACGGTCTGTCTGCCCTCTGATGTGTTCAGATCCTGCTGAGGCTCAGTAAGCTGTGTGTCCAGGAGGGGTCCTCAGGGAAGAAGAGCAGGAAGCAGCAGCAGAGGCTCCTGAGGAACATGGGGGCCCATGCCGTGATTCTGGAGCTGCTGCAGATCCCCTACGAGAAGGTGCCCAATCATTCTTAGAATATCCTTACCTTACCTTCAAAGCTCCTCCCCAAAGGGACAGGATGTCACAGAAACTCTTTGGAGTAATTTTGTCTACCAGTTGAATCACACAATGAACTTGACACAGCCCATTTACATCCTGCTTGTGCCCTCGTGTGTGTGTGTGTGTGTGTGTGTGTGTGTGCGTGTCCTGTAGGGGGAGGATGTCCGGATGCAGGAGATCATGAAGCTGGCCCATGAGTTCCTGCAGAACTTCTGTGCAGGGAACCAGCAGAACCAGGCACTGCTCCACAAACACCTCAGCCTCTTCCTCAACCCAGGGGTGAGTAGAGGCTCTGTGAGAGAGTTTAGGAAACTTTCCAGGTTCAGCTGGGAATGTCAGCACATTTCACTTCCTGCACTTTCATGAGCTATTTTAGTATTGCATTTAGGACCTTTATAGAATAGACTTAGTCATCCTCTGTAAGGGAAATATCAAAGCTGATATTTATTTTTAAATAAAGATTATTGTATTTACTTATTTCATAGAATTCCTTCTCATTTTATCCCTTAAATTCACGTCTGTCCCATATGTGGAGCGGGATTGGTCGCACGATTGGTCGCTATAGCAGTGTCCTTCTGTGGATCTGACCCTCTAACATCCAGAGCCTAGCGCTTTGATCTTTACTCAGCCGTGCTCTGCTTCCCTCCCTGTAGATTCTGGAGGCCATCACCATGCAGCACATTTTCATGAACAACTTCCAGCTGTGCAGCGAGATCAACGAGCATGTGGTGCAGCATTTTGTGCACTGCATCGAGACTCACGGCCGCAACGTCCAGTACCTCAAGTTCCTGCAGACCATCGTCAAGGCGGAGAACAAGTTCATCAAAAAGTGCCAGGACATCGTCATGGCTGAGGTGATGTGCTACAGTATCGCCCTGTCTTTCCTGCTGCTTCCTGTGTCTGTGGACGTGTGTGCATGCATGTGTGGCTCTTTGTGTAAATGTTTTTGTTTTATTTGGCACTCCTATTTATGTTTTCATTCGGATGTACAGTAATAAGTGATTGTGCACCACTTGCAGGCACTTCGGCAAAATTTGCAGCAAGTCAGTTTTATTCTGCCCGCCTGCCATGATTTTCCATCCCGCTCCGGTACCATGTGACTTACCATCTCTCCCAACTTCCGCGTCCCGCAGCTGGTGAATTCGGGTGAGGACGTGCTGGTCTTCTACAACGACCGCGCCTCCTTCCAGACGCTGGTGCAGATGATGCGGTCGGAGCGCGACCGCGTGGACGAGAACAGCCCGCTCATGTACCACATCCACCTGGTGGAGCTGCTGGCCGTCTGCACCGAGGGCAAGAACGTCTACACCGAGATCAAGTGCAACTCCCTGCTGCCCCTGGATGACATCGTCCGTGTGGCCACTCACGAGGACTGCATCCCCGAGGTGAGAGCGGGCCAGCCTGGCCAGAGGCCAGCTTGGCAACAATGGAAATCTGCCATGATGCTGATATTTTGTTTATCTGGCTGATGCCCTTTTATCACGGATGTCCAGCACCCCTGGAGAGTTCCTAGTGTCACACAAAGGCTAGACCTGAATGCCGGTGTATTTAATGAGCTGCTTGAAATTCATCTCTCACCGTTGCTGCGTCCCCATAAAACACACAACCCAGACGCACGCACATACGCGCACACACAGACACACACACATAAGCACGCACACACACACACCCCTTTCCAGCACTTCTCGGTGCAATGGAGGAAGATTGTGTGAACCTTTGGATATTCATTGTGTTTGGCCCAAAAGTAAACTACTTTTCTCCACTTTAAAATGATCTCTTACTCAGTGTAACCCACATAGGTTGCACTATATATTATATTTTATCCCTTTTTACATCTTGTTACTGTTCTGTAGCCAAGAGTAGAACAGCTGTGTCCGACCAAGGACTTGAACCTGAACATATTACTTGCAAGCCCAGGTCCTTTACTGTTTCAAACTACTGTTTCAAGTTTTAGAGAGCTCATTTTTCTAAGGACCACCTGGAGCATGTGGAACTGTGGATGGAAACAAATGCATCCTTCTGGTCCCACAGGTGAAGATTGCCTACATAAACTTCCTGAATCACTGTTATGTGGACACAGAGGTGGAGATGAAGGAAATATACACCAGCAACCATGTTTGGAAGCTCTTTGAGAACTTCCTGGTTGACATCTGCCGGGTAATTAAAAATCCATACGCATTGTATTCTGAAACTTACCAAAGGAAAGGTCACACACTGTTCAGTGATTTTTGTAATATTTGGTTACAGTATAATTGTGATTGCTTTCAGATAGCAGGAGCAGAGCATTTGAATGTTATGCTTTACCAGTTTACAAAACGTTTATGGATGAAGTAGCCTTTAGTCTGTAAAATATGTTCTGGCATTGATCCAATTAATTTCCCTGTATAATTTTGGGAAAAAATAAAGAACTGCTGTTGTATTCCTCTTGCGAGGGAACACAGGAAGTGTGAGTGGTTAAGCACTTGTGCCTCCTCCTTCACTGTGGGAAGCCTTTACTGCTTATCTGGCCTATAGGAGGTGGAGTGTTGTGATTGACACAGTGCTTTACCAGTCATCTCGTTGTCTGTGTTAATTGAGCTGAACTTTCTTCCTTGTAGGTGTGTAACAACACAAGTGACAGGAAGCACGCGGACGCCATTCTGGAAAACTATGTGACCGAGACGGTCATGGGCATCGTCACCACCTTCTTCAGCTCTCCATTTTCTGATCAGAGCACCAGTCTACAGGTAACCATGGCAACTCAGTTACAGTACATGGTCGAAATGTCTAGTCTGCCCTGACCTGCTCTGGAAAAAGTGCAGAAGTTTATGTTAATACAAAGTTCAACTAACAAATCAAAGTGCGAAGCCAATGTGCTGTCAAAATCCAGCGATAATGGAATTACATGAGGATAATATACCATGAATCTAATTTCACAGCACATTAATGCTGTACATCAGCAGAATGCAATCAGATGTTTGCAATCACATTGAGTTCACAGGCTGCGCAGTGCTTCCAGCATAAACACCAGCACTGTGATTATCTGCACTTGATAAACCTGAGAAATGTTATTTATTTTTGAGAGGGGGAGCTTGCCTTATTGTACAAGAAGAGTGGTTTGTTAGAGTTAACATGTTACCCTGTACAGAGGTGTGAAGAGTATCTTTTTTTCCTTCTCTGACTTTGATTACTGATAATACGGCGCTTCTCCTACATAGGTTGCACGGCACATGTTTATAAGTATCAGCTAGGGTCCTGTGGGACAGTTTGTTTTTTCTAGAATGTCTTCCTTTAGTCGGAATCTTAGCTCTTGGAGCATTGCCTCTTTCTCCATAGTTCTTTAGAAATGCTTTCACTGATTTGAGGAATCCACTCAGTGGTTTCCAGGAACAGTTTGGCGAGTCACATCATGTGATGAGGTCTTAAACTCCTCACTTCCCAGATCTGGGCAAGTCCCTTTCGCAAGAAAGCCCTCCGTGCTATGCACAACTCCCACGATACGCAGGGGTGCCTAATCGCACTGGTAAACCACTGATTAGAACAAGATGGCGGCTCAACCACAGCCCACTGTTTTCCTAGTAAGGCTTAGTCACTTTCCTGTCTGCGCTTGATGAAAGCAACTGAGAGCCTGTCCGGAGATCTTTGTTTGTGTTTAGGTTTAACCACTTGCAATGTCTTTTTTCCCCTTTTTTAATGGAAATAGAATTCCTCGGAAGTTCCCTTCTCTACCTCATGAAATCTCCCCTCCCTCCACCACTTCCTCCTTCTCCCCCTGTGCTCAGTCACGCAACTTCTCTGTTCACCTTCACAAAGCTTTTGTACTATAGATACTGTGGTAAAAATATAAAGCAATTTTTGATCATTCTATTTCTGCCACATCTGAAAGTTTTATATGAAATGGCACGCCAGAACTCCTAATGGAACCAAAGACCTTCAGAGTGTTTAAGACAAAGACACCGAATAAGATTCCCTTTAGACTGCAGGCAAAAGTACTTTATTCTGAATGGGTGCCTCCCTGCCCTGGCCTTTCATCCCACTCTGGTAACATGCGGCATACCGTCTCTCGCCACATTTACGTCCCGCAGCTGGTGATCTCGGCGCGGATGTGCTGGTCCTCTACAGCGACAGAGCCTCCTTGCAGCTGCCATCATCGTTAATCTTTCTTACGTTACTTATGTCTGAAATGATAATTGCTCATGATGCAACAGCTAGAGACTCTGGGTCTACGAGAAGGTTGACTCATCCAGTATGGAGTGGCTGGGTGTGCTGCTGCTGATGTTCTGGGTCCCTGCTCTGGCTTTTGGGCATTCTGCAGGTCTCCCAGGTGGAAGCAGGGCTTCAGACGTGTGCAGTGCTCTCTGTTCAGCCATTCTGTCTTTACAGTCCTGCAGTGCTCTTATACTTTTATCAGGAGAGAATTTTCATGTGGCGATGTAGCCTTCCATGAAATAAAAAATATGGACCGGGAACGTTGTGATCGAGGCTGTGATCGGGCCGGCCACTGCTAACCCTTGAATGTCCCTCAGGGAGAGAAGACGGAGTCCCACAGAGCAGCCCACCATGTCTGTGCTTTTTTCACTTAATCAGCAGTAAGAATAAAGATGCACCGTTAGAAACTCTTTCCGCTGATTTCAGTATGGGCACTTGACATGGGAAATGGTAAATCTCATTTTCTCAAGCGAGACAAGGAACTGAGACAAGGAAGCGCTGTGGCTCTGCTTGAGGTGATTAGGATTATATGTCCCCTCTGCACCCCACTTTCCTTGATTATGGTGTTTGTAAGCAGTAGAAGGGAATCTCTCTTCACCTGCCCATTCCAGATTGGCAGATTGTTCAAAAAACAGTCTGTTGTAGCTGATGGAGGAACACGAAGCCTCGACTGACCTGAACATGCAGCGTTCAGTGACTGTATTAATCCCTCTCTCTCCCATGGCAGGCATCCATTCTGGGAAAAATGGCAGAGGTATTTGTGTCTGGTCTCTTGGTAGCACAGGGTGTTTCCTGGTGTTAGTGGTGTCATGTATAACACACTCACCTCATAGGCTTGCAAGGGCGAGCATGTTGTAAACAAATCAAGCGCTAAATGGCTACATACCAGGCAACCCCTGCTGGCCTATTAGTTTAAGTGTGTTTGAACTATCCAGTTGTAGAAGTGAAGTGCTTCCAGTAGATGTAAACCCCTTTGCCATGTTTCAGGTTGGAGCACTGAAAGTCCATTTCCTCCTGTAGATTTAGAGGAAAGGGATGTTGTAATCAAGACAGGACTATGATCATGAGACCACATTTATGGCCACATGAAATTGTCTCACTGTCACAAGACCTGTTTTTGAGTGCAGTAACCCAGTTTTGGCTCCATTTTGTCTGCTCAGAGGTCTCATGGATATCTTACTTCCATGCTTTATTTCATGTCAAGATACAATGTATGTACCTTCAGATTTAATTAGCTACCTATTCCTTAGTCACAGAGTCCCCCCCCCCCCCCTTTCCGTCAGAGTCAGACCCCCCTGCTCCCACCCAAATTCCTGGTACGCGCTTGTTTCCTGTGTGACACCACAGTAAGTTACGCCACGGACGGTGTTAACCTCTCACACTGATGGGTTGTTTCTGAGAGATCAGTTTGACACACTGTGGGTGCTAGGGTGTAGGCTCTCTAATAGGCACATCTGAGAGGCTGCTTCAAGTTGTGATCCAGATGTGATACTGATATTATCTGAGCTGCTTTGTTGCTTTCTTTTTCTCCATTTACATTTTTTTTACTTGTCCTTTTTATCTCTTTTCCTGTAGACACGACAGCCTGTGTTTGTTCAGCTCTTACAAGGAGTGTTCAGGGTTTATCACTGTACCTGGCTGATGCCCACACAGAAGGCATCTGTTGAGGGTTGTATCAAAGTGCTCTCTGATGTGGGTAAGTAGTGCAGCACATCCATTCCAAATGATTTACTAATACACAACCCTTTATATACTAAATATGGCCCCACTGTTAAATGCATGTGAGGATGTCTCAGTCTACCAGGCTTGCATTTAATAAAATTTGTCTCACTCTTAAAATTACATTATTGCCATAACACCAATACTAATCCTGCTTCGTCCAGCTTCAAGCCAATGATTTTCAAATCAGGTGACCTGTACTCTTTAACACACAGTGTCCTTTATCAGGGTATACTGTGGTTTGTGTCTGTTATACAGCGAAAAGCCGGGCTATAGCCATTCCTGTGGACCTGGACAGTCAGGTGAACAACCTCTTCGTTAAGTCTAACAACATTGTTCAGAAGACAGCCATGAGCTGGAGGCTGTCGGCACGGAACTCGGCCAGGAGGGACTCCACACTGACCACGTCCCGTGACTACAGGAACATCATCGAGAGACTGCAGGTGGCTGTTGGAAACCAAAAAATGTCTGAAAATAAAGTGAAGATAAGTGCACTAGCTGTGAAACCTTGCTGAGGCGCATGGAGCAAAATGCTCTCCTCTGTCATAATGACCGAGGCTCAGCTGGTAGGGTAGTAGTGAGGCAGTGGGTGGTACCACTTTAGACGAGTGGTGAAGGCTGTTTCACTGATGAAATGGTTGTATGAATACGAGTGAGTATTCTGAACTGGGAGATGAAGAAAAAGGGCTATGAATGAGATTTAAAATGGCCTCTTAATGTCTTGACTCGCTGACATCATTATTGCGGGAATTGTTATAGAGGATGAGTCGGTTCAGTTGGAAAGGAAAGTCGGACTTCTAAGAGCCAGCAGGGTCTAAGAATAATCAAAAACGGGAAATGGACACATAGCAAGTTCAAGGCTGAAGTAAAGTTCCATGGTAACTTCCTTTTGATCATGCATGGAGAATGTGATTGCATGTGTGTCAGAACACATAACTCTCACAGAACAAGACCGTAGCTTCTAACCTCATAAAGCACAAGGAAGAGGAAAAATATTTTCTTTGGAGACTCTGGAACAATTCATATATTGTCTGTAGTAATTGTGGGATGTTTGCCCTGAGAGGTTTTCTCTGTAGTTCTTGTAATTAGATTTCCTTTTGAAAATATGAATGGTTTATGGGCATGTTGCAGGATTTCTGAGCATCAGGGGAACAGGATGTTAGATGCGTCTGTATCCAAAAACACGAAAGGAAAGATGCTTTAGGAGTGAGAAACTTTTCAGTTCCCTGAAATTAAGTCATTTTTCCATAAAATCAACTGATCATTAAAATACTTACCATTTGGTCATCTGGTCATAATTATAATTATCAAACAAAACAAACAATTGGCCAGTTATTTATTTATTTATTTATGTATTCTTCTTTTGCTGACCATGCCATTAGCTTGTGATTGAAGGGACATCAGACTGCACTCAGTTTCATTGCTGTCTGCTGATCTGTTGGAGGTTGTGACATGCACACAGACGCACGCTCATTCCCACACCCATACCCACACAGAGCGTGTTGCGCTAAACATTCAGTGGTGCAACCAGCATCCTTTCAGTGTCACTCATGGCGTTGCTCTGGAGGCGGGGTGAGAAGGGGGGTGGGGGGGAGGGGTGAACTCAGCGGAGTTCATGTCATGTTTAAGTTGTGGTGGCAGTAGGCCGCATTACGGCCTTGTGCTCCCACTCTCACTCTCACTCACTCTCCTGCTACAGCTGTCCAGAGTCTGTCCAGAGAGTTCCATCTGTCTGAATCTGCGGTAGTTATCAGCTGAATGCCCCACAGGACACGGCCCACTCTTCCAGCCCATGCTGTCACTGTGTGGAATAATTCAAGCTGCAGTTTTTTGGCTCAGATTCAGCTGTAACTTTAAGCCAAATTTGCAGCAATGGGGTGCAGTCCTCCTCATTATGCCGTAGGTTGCGGTTCTACAGCGTTCTGCAGGCTCATAGCTCTTGTCAGTGCCACAGCAGATCCCCAGAAGAAGAAAAAGTTTTTTTACAGGTTATTAAAAAAAATAAAATAAAATGGAACTTGGGTCTGTGTTTGGTTCCTTTCCATAAGCATTACAGAGGTGTGACTGTAACATGATGAGAGTGCAGTTTTATTTTTAGGTAACGGCTCCTTCTCTGTAACTCTGTCTGCTGCAGGACATTGTCTCCGCCCTGGAGGATCGTCTGCGGCCGCTGGTCCAGGCCGAGCTCTCCGTGCTGGTGGACGTGCTGCACCGGCCCGAGCTGCTGTTCCCAGAGAACACGGACGCTCGGAGGAAATGCGAGAGCGGAGGCTTCATCTGCAAGTAAGGCCGGGCGCGCTCTACAAGATGTCACAGCCAATTTGGGTGTCCCGCACAAATGTTCCCCGATTAAGTCCGGGACCAGCCGATCATTTTCAAACATTTGCTATGTACGTCATTGCTCTTATTTGTAGTGGGACAGGTACAATGGGTCAATTTGTCACATTGGCCAATTCGATTTCAGCAGTATACGGTAGCGATGCTACAGAAATGTTATTGCTACCGAAATGGCATCAGAAATGCCTAATTGTAAATTTGTTGATGCTGCACCAGATTTTGAGCCAGCTGCCAGATTCTGTTTATTATTACTGGCCTCACAACTAATTTAACATATGAGATAACTATCTAGCTGTATAATTTTATTTTCAAGCATTTTTAACAAGACAAGTTCTTACGGTACTGCAATGAGGTCATGTTAACAGCGTATATAGTGTGTAGGCTCGTGGCTTTATCATTTATTGTCAGTAGTGCTCTCCGAATGGCAAAAGGAAATGGAGGCGAGGTGCTGGTTCCTGTGGTGATGTAAATATGTAGAGAGTGCTTCTGGGTTGGACGTCTAGAGGAACAGGTGCTGGGGGCTGTAGTCCCCCACGTGGCTCCCCGGCACACCCCGCTCACACAGGCACGCCTCAGCGCATTGTCTGCCCGGATTAGAAATCTGCCAGGCTGGAGAGGCCCTTCAACAGGTGCCTCTCTGCGGATTAGTTTATTGTAAGTGCCAGGGGATTACCACGTGGCACAGCATGTGAGGTCACTGTGATTAAAAGATAAAACAAACAAACAAAAAAAATCTGCTCCTTCCTTCGCTTTTCCCATCATTGTTCAGTATCGAGCCGTGGGCGATGTGTAGCCTGACCGCAAGATGAGCCAAACTTCCTTAAAAGTATCATTTTTTTCTGAATTTTGATCTGTGTGTAGTCTTGACTTGCACTAACATTCACTGGCTTTATTATCAGTCTGTTGATGTTAGCTGCTTCCTTCTCCCTTAGTCTCAAGGATGTAAGTCCACATAACTTCCAAATGTTTTAGTTGGGCTGTTCACCCATATTGCTGTCTCAAGTAGAAGACATGTGAAAAGATGAACACTCGGTTCTATTTCTGTAAGCATCCTCACTTCCATTGGCAAGGGGAAGTAAAGTTATTGGGAGCTCATTTAGAAACTGACATGTTTGCCTCAAGAAACTCAATAACGCATGACAGAGTCTGAAGTCTTAAGTTTCTCTTGGTCACACATTAAATCTGCCCGTACACAACAGCACTGTTGGTTCGCTTGGATGTTTGACCTTTGTAGGCCCCAAAAGTGAATGACCTCCACCCCACTGTGTGCCTGTCCATAACATGGTGGCCATGTCTCTCTCCCTTCTCCCCAGGCTGATCAAGCACACCAAACAGCTCCTGGAGGAGAACGAGGAGCGACTGTGCATCAAAGTGCTGCAGACTCTGCGGGAGATGATGGCCAAAGACCGAGGCTATAGCGAGAAGGTACTGCAGCCCGTGCGGCCCTTGGCTATCGGCCCCTCTGAATGCAGCAAAAGTGAAAATTTGGGTAAATGTGGGGCCACCGGTTGCTGCAAATGAGCTGTTTTTTGGTGAGCCCTGGAAAGAGAATATTGAAGAGAAATTGAAATTTGTGTTTCTGAGGGGTTTGGTTGCTGTCAGTTGTCCAGTGGCTGTTTTATGAGATAAAACTTTGTGTAGTAAGGCCAAGCAGCTATTATACGGGGACTGTTTTCCGAGTCTCTTGTGGGTGGTCAACTTTTATTTTCAGCATTGCCTATCTGATAATCAAAGAAGTACTGAATGCATGTTTATCTATTTACCCTTAGGGGTGGCAGTGTTAAAGTTCAGGCTGTACGTTTGCAAATGACACACTTGTGCGTATCAGAACCCAAACTACGATTATATTTATGATCAGTACAATTTAGCTGTGTAGCCTGGCTTAGTTGAATGTAGTGTGCTGACCACATGCAGGAGATGCCTTTAACTTATTGAGGCCTCTATTAATTGTTGGTAAACACACCCACGCGCACACACGCACTCGCACGCACGCACGCACGCACGCACGCACGCACCCACGCACAATTTGCCTGTGCCCTTACATTTCTCCTGTCCTGAAACACAGATCACCTGTTTAAAGGTCTAGGAAAATAAATCCTGTGAATTATTTGAACATATGTGGTTTTAATACTTTTTTTGTATTCACAAATGGCCCAGAGATATTATAAAATAATTGTTGCCAAAAAAAAAAAAAAACGTGGAAAAGCCTGTGCTAAGATTGGCTTGCTTTCCCCGCTGGCTAAACGCCTGGTTTTCAGTGGGCGGGGTCAAATGGGTATAACTTCTCTCCCAACTTTTGCTGCTAGCGTCACTCCCCGTTGCCACAGAACAGACATGTGATGGATCGGTAAATAGGCCTACCATTAGCTCAATCTTGGAAATGAGGAATCAAAGCCTTTCTTTATTCGGGCTTAATGTCTGGAGTTTGTGTTACAACATTATTATATACTGAATGATCTGCAGGTTTAGCTATACAATGGTAAAGCCTTGCTTATGTTGCTTTCTTTTGTGTTGCCACGGGACAGCCTGCTCTGACCTAGCAACAAGGACTGGTTTTCTTATGTCGAGTCTTATGGATAGGAATGTTAATGAGTGCTGGATGCACGCCCACCGTGTACTTCTCTGCTGAACAGGTCATGACAATTCAACAGTGTTTATCACAAGTTAATGGTTATAATTGGGTAAAAAAAAAACTTGATAGAAATATTAAGAACACTATCAGTTGTCACTTCTGCGGAATATGACCTACAGTTTCCTGGACCTTTAAAACTCCGTATGAGTCCCACTCTCATGATGTCATCCCATGTACGTACTGGCCTGTACTTTAGTGGAATTGACGCAGACGGCAGGAACAGCAGCAGCATGTATTCATTATGGCATCAGCAGCATGTTTTAACCCCCCCACCCCAAAGACTAATAAGCTCTTTGCTCTTTGCTGTGAAACTCTTTCTTTACTAATCTCATTTCTCTGGGCTGGGTGATATCTGCTTCAGTTTTTGTTGATACTGACCAATGCTTTGAAATGCTGTTATTTCTTAATATTTATGTGAAATTTCATTATCTTCTTTACTAACATTTTAATAAGGAATGTCTTTTTTTTGGTTTTGTTTCTACCTGATCTCTGTAAACCTTGATACTGACGCATCTTCCTTTACTGACTGTCATCTATACTCTTCTCTTCCAGCTGATTACCCTTGATGATGAGATCGATGTGGCTGAGGTTGATCATTTTTTAACTTATTTTGTCCATTTTGTTTCTGTCTTTAGCCGTGCTGTGCTAGTTTCTTTTCGTTCTTTTATATTTTGTGTAGTCGTGTGCTGACTCCTAACCCTTCCCCCTCCCGTGCATCTCCTCCTTTCCCTCAGCCCCTCCCCCCTTCCCGCTCTGTTTCTTAGTGCTCTCAGAGCCAGTAAGTACACCTGCCTTCCCCCTGTGTCTCGTGCCTGCATTGCCACAGTAATTCCATGGGATTAACATTTCCCTGCGTGCTGGCACTTACCCGGTTGTAGATGTGGCACCAGCATGTGTGCACGTGCTGAAAGCCCTTTTCTCAGCTGTGTTTGGGAAGCGGCTGCCTGCTTTAATCCCACCCCTTCTCATAAGAAGTTGCATAAGACTGCCATCAGATAGTCTTTGCAGGTGATGCAGAAAGTAATTTGACTACTCATAATAGCTTCCAAGTGGCATTACCCCTGGGTAGTATGTGCGTATCATTGTGACTATATGGCATTTAAAAACATCCCTTGGACTTTAAAACATATCCTGCATTAATCCTGACATGGCATGTTTACCCTTTCTTTAGTTACTTATAAAGGACTGATTATCTCCCACACAAGACTTCTGGCTGGTAGCAGATTAGCCACATTTGTTTACACCAATTTGATAGTGTGATAGTGTTGATATTCTGCACTCTCTGACGTATAAGAGGAAATCGCAACTGTGTGTGTGTGTGCGTGTGTGTATGCATGTGTGAGTGTGAGAGTGTTTGGCTGTTTATCAGCGTGTCATTTGTGAGGCAAGGGGCATAATGAGTTTTCATGCTTCGACTTGTATCATGATACAAATGTTGCAATAATCTAGGAGTCTCTCAAGAACATTAAATGGAAATACTCAACACTTAAATACTTGACAATATTGCTCTGTAACGTGGATGCGTGTGTGTGTGTGGCCTTGTGTGTATGCACATGTGTGCATGCATGTGTATGGCCATGCATGTATGTCTGCATGTCCTGCTGTGTTCTGTGCACTGTACTGTGATTCACTTTCATTGAGCAAAGTGATATTAATTTCTTGCTGTTGAGGTGTTGATAATGCTGCAGGAAGAATAGTCTTTAGAGATGGATAAAGAGAAAAGGGAAGATTTAGGTGGGTTATGACTGAAAGCTGACTTGAGATAAATGAGGCAGCCACGATCCAGATCAGATTTGTTTTAAAGGAACAATGTGTTGGGGAGTGAGTATGTAATCCTAACCCCTTTTGGTGCCTGCCCCCCCCTTCTTTTGGCTAAGGAATTGCCCTTTTGGAAGGTTCCACTGAGCTGGTGAAATGGGGGGACTATGGGGGGGGGGGGGTGGGGCTTGTCTGTTGAGAGCGGATCGGATGTGTGTGGCGGGCCCTTGTTTTGTAAGTGCATTGCCTCCCTCTGGGAAAGCAGGTGTGAATATTAATAGCATGGAGCCATCCTATAAATGCTCAGTTTGGAGCGTGAAGCTAACTGGCTGTGCAGGATGTGTGTGTGTACGTATGTGTCTGGGTGTGTGTGTGTGTGTGTGTGCTTTCATGCGTGCGTGTGTGTGTGTGTGTCTTGCTTCTGATTTTTTTATGAACTGTGAAGGCAGAGTGGATACCATAGAGCTCTGTTGTTGAACACAATCACCATGTACATAGCATAGAACCGTGGTGGAATATAAACATGCTGCCCTGGGCATGAGGGCGTTGTCATCTGACGAGTCCAGTGAAGGAATGCATCTTCAGACAATACCAGCAGGTGTATGATGGAAGAGAGGGACACAGCCTTGTGACAGAACATTTCTTGCACGGAGATTGTTGAAGAAGAAATGCTTTACCATTTATTGTACGGTATACTACACTTAAATTTCATAGAAATGCTCCTGTTCTATTAGAGAAAAACCAAGCAAGAGGGAAAATAACCGTATATCACATGATAGGGAGGGCAGGGTTGCAGGGAGAAAGGGAGTGGCTGGATGGGTCGTTGTGAAGACGGCTCTGACAGGAGCAGCTGCCAGCAGGTCGGGTGCTCTGCATTCCAGCAGCCCCAGCCTGGCCCCGGGGCCCTGGTCGCCCCTCAGCGAGAGCTGAACCCCAGCCCCAGCTTGGCCCCGGGGCCCTGGTCTCCCCTCAGTGAGAGCTCAACCCCAGCCTGGCCCCGGGGCCCTGGTCTCCCCTCAGTGAGAGCTCAACCCCAGCCTGGCCCCGGGGCCCTGGTCTCCCCTCAGTGAGAGCTCAACCCCAGCCCCAGCCCCAGCCTGGCCCCGGGGCCCTGGTCGCCCCTCAGTGAGAGCTCAACCCCAGCCCCAGCCTGGCCCCGGGGCCCTGGTCGCCCCTCAGTGAGAGCTCAACCCCAGCCCTAGCCCCAGCCCCAGCCTGGCCCCGGGGCCCTGGTCGCCCCTCAGTGAGAGCTCAACCCCAGCCCCAGCCTGGCCCCGGGGCCCTGGTCGCCCCTCAGTGAGAGCTCAACCCCAGCCCCAGCCTGGCCCCAGCCTGGCCCCGGGGCCCTGGTCGCCCCTCAGTGAGAGCTCAACCCCAGCCCCAGCCTGGCCCCGGGGCCCTGGTCGCCCCTCAGTGAGAGCTCAACCCCAGCCCTAGCCCCAGCCCCAGCCTGGCCCCGGGGCCCTGGTCGCCCCTCAGTGAGAGCTCAACCCCAGCCCCAGCCTGGCCCCGGGGCCCTGGTCGCCCCTCAGTGAGAGCTGAACCCCAGCCCCAGCCTGGCCCCGGGGCCCTGGTCGCCCCTCAGTGAGAGCTCAACCCCAGCCTGGCCCCGGGGCCCTGGTCGCCCCTCAGTGAGAGCTCAACCCCAACCCCAGCCTGGCCCCGGGGCCCTGGTCTCCCCTCAGTGAGAGCTCAACCCCAGCCTGGCCCCGGGGCCCTGGTCTCCCCTCAGTGAGAGCTCAACCCCAGCCCCAGCCCCAGCCTGGCCCCGGGGCCCTGGTCGCCCCTCAGTGAGAGCTCAACCCCAGCCCCAGCCTGGCCCCGGGGCCCTGGTCGCCCCTCAGTGAGAGCTCAACCCCAGCACCGGTCTCCTTGCAGCAGACTGACGGCTCTGGAGAATCCGGCCCTTGCGAGCTTGAACACTCTGTTCCCTCATATAATACGGTCTGGAGAATGCACGGGTCACTAAAACCCCCCCGCCCCCCGCCCCCTCTGCCCCGCCATGCCAAACACGCTCGGCACGTGCCTGCCTGGAAGGGCACACGGTGTCCCCGTCCCCGGGCGCCGGCTGAAATGTACACTTCCCCACGGCAGCCGGCCGCCGCGCTCTTACGTAACGCCGCTCTCGCCGCGCACGTCTCGCCCGTCGCCTGCCTGCGGCGCGGCCTCCCGCCAGAGGAAAGGACCTTTGAACGCAGGCCGACCGCTCTCACTCCTGCCTCTCTGTCATGTGACCTGTCCCTGCGCCTTCGGTTTAGGCTTTTTTTCCCCCGCGCGCGGTGGGTCGAGAGGCAGGTTGCAGCAGGCCGTGAATTTCAGATGAATAAATGCCTGAACGATGGCTTACACTACAGCATACTCGTGCGTCATTGCAGCGGCACATTAAAGAGATTTTGGGAAGCGAGTTTCTTACTTAGAGAGCCCCTGAGTATTATAGTGTACTTTTGCAATGCACCGAATGCTGTCCGGTTGTCTGTAGCATGACACTGTAAGGCGTGGGGCAGTATCGCATATAACATTAATGCCATGTTAAACGTGTGGCTGTATGGTTTGGTGTGGCGTAGGCTTTAATGTCAGAGGGGTTCTCATCTTGAGATCAGAGCTGTTCGCAGACACAGTGTGATGTAAGGAGACGATCGAGATGATCTGAGTACAATAGAGGGACGGTCTGTGGCTGTGACAGAAACATGTGTTCCTCCTTCACTCTGCTATCACAAGCACCTGGTAACTGAGTCTCTCTCTTATGGGCAGGACTGTGGTATTTTTTATGTTTGTATTAATATTCATTTTAAAAAATTCTTAAGTGAATTCTGCTCCGCATGTGTTCCCCAGGGAAGAGCAGACATGTTTCTGATTTGCTGCATTCTGCAGGTCTCTCATATTTGTGATTGTTTGACTGGATTCGTATGCTTTCTTTATGATCACATGCTGTAACCTGCAGGATTTTGCATACCGTGTGACTACATACTGTAACCAGTGGGGTTTTATACTTTATGATCCTATACTGTATGCGGCAGGAACATATTTTATGATCATGTATGATCTCTATTATCACTGGGCTATTGACTCTATCTCTCCCTCTCTCTCTCTCTCTCTCTGTTTCACTCCCTTTCTCTCTCTCTCCCTCTCTCTCTCTCTCCCTGTTCCTTTCATGTGAGATTTACTCATTCAGCCCCTTCTCTCTCTGGCACTGTGCACTCGTGTATCTTGCCAATTATCTCTCTTTCCTTCCTCCCGGCCTCCTACTCTGTTCCTCCTCCTCCTTTCCTCCCTCTCTCCTTCCTGGTCTCTCTCTTTCTTTTTTCTCTTCATCCCGGCCTCTCTTTAGTTCCTCCTGCTTGCAGTGCTCCCAGTGATCTGGGCGGGTAAATGGAGGCTGCTCGCTGCTGTCCTCGGCTGTCCTCTTCACAACTCCGATGTGTGAGATGAGGGCACTCTCCCCCTGAGCCGCCCGCGCTCTCCAGCAGGGGGAGCTGTGAGCATTTCAGTTGGTGCGTGCGGCAGTGTCCCAGTTTCCCCGTCTGCGTGCAGAAAGATTCTTGGGCTCCCGCCAGCTCTCAGGCGGCGGTTACATAAGATCTGCTGTTGGGTTTTTTTTTTCCTGGAATTCAGACTCTCCACTGATGTGTGACCTTCAGCAGTAATTGCCAATAAAAGTGTGGCGGAGCTGTTTGCTGAGAGACACTGGCAGCACCTCGCGCTGGGTGGTGGTAGGGAGCAGAGGGAAAGGGGAGGGAGGCGATTGGCGCTTTTTTTTCTGGCCCCCGCTGTTGGCGTGTTTAACTGTTTCAAGCCTGCCGCTGGCCCTCGGTTTGCCTCTGATGTAATAGTGTCGGACGGAAAACAGGCCAGCGAAACCTGGATTAGGAGCCCACGCTTACTGTAACTCCCTCTCTCCGTTTCCCTCTCTTCTCTCTTGTTCTCTCTTTTTCTTTGTTATTGGAAAATAGTAACATAATTAATTATTATTATGAAAATAATAACAATTTGGGAACTAAAGTGGTAGTACTAGTAATAACAGTGGCAGTCTGACCACAGATCTCTGACAAATGGACATAGTTCTTATGTACTGTCATGACCCCTGTTTCTGTGTTATACTATGTCATTCCTATTCCTTAGGCTTGTATCTTTCAAATTATTTACATTTTTTTTTAATCTGCCCTGAAACTGGATTGGTCACATTGTTTGTTTTAAGTAGTAAATCACAATCCTTGCCAATGTTGTTAGACTTAATAGCGTGCTTAACATGTGGTGTATTTAATAACAAAGGCGAATGACGCAGGCGTTTTATTTTCAAGTGCCGGAAGACTATATTCTTGGCATAATTTGGGTGTTCACCTGTCAGACGGGTGTATTTGAGATGCTTGAGTGATTGGGCTGATTAAGTGGAAGACACTGACGGTAGATGGGTAGATCCCTTGTGCACTTCTATGTGTTTGTGCATGCGTGTTTGTGGCCAGGAGTATTTGCCTGAGGGCTTGATGTTATATTTTTTTCCATTATCTGCAGTCTTATGGAGATAATACACATTTGCATATAGTATGATGTGTATGTTGGCGTTATCTGTCGTCTTGGCACGACATATAATGGGTGGTATTTCAACAGACATTGAAACTGTTTTCTTCAGAAGTGGGTTTTCTCAGTGGCAAGACGTGGCCTAGATAATGAATGAGTGAATGAGTGAGTGTGCCTGCATGAGTGTGTGCGTGCGTTTTGTGTATGTGTGCTTTAGTGAAGCGCAGTTCCAGAAGTTTAACTCCAGTTAGCTGTGGAAGAACCCCTGCTATTCCTAGTGATGTCTGTCAGTATTGGTGGTGGGATTTGCTGATGGATTTCTTCAAAGCACGACACCATCCATTTATAAATACTTCAGTGAAGGGGATTTAGGTAGATTCTCAGCAATGAAACTACTGTATATGTTTTTTTTATTTTTTGTTTGTTTTTTGGAAAAAATCTAAATCTTTATTTTTTTGTATATTGGAGATGTACACAAGCAAATACATGTTGAAATATTGGAACAAATACAAATGATAATAGGCAATTCAACATGTTATTTGGAAAGTGTTGTCCTTGCCTATTTATTTAAAAAAGTTAAATAGAGTGCTTATTCTTCAAATTTTTGGGAGAGCCCTTTAAGGTTTCTCTCCTGAAAATTGATATTTGGAATAAACAGATGGCACATTTAGGGAGATTTCTATTTATTCTTATGGTTTTTCAAAAGGGTGTGAGTGTTGCTTTGAGGTCAAGCAGGTTGTGGTGGGACTTGTGCAAATGCTGTAACTTATCCAACCACCTTATCCTGAAAGGTGGTGTACATCAGAGCTCTCCCTTTGGCCCCCTCAATGTTTACCTGTGCTTCTCCGAGTCATGATTTGTGCTAAATGTTGACTTGTCCTTGTGTATGGCAGTACACTTTCCAAATCTCTTTTTTTTTTTTGTTGATTTATAGAAAACTCACACCTTGTGACTTCTGGGCAAACCATTCGACGCAGCATCTGTGCATGCAAAGGAAACTTCTCTATTTCCCCGAATGCTGCACAGCCAAGCTAATGTGTCAGTATCAGTGTCACTCATTTGGTAGTAAGAGGAACGCTTCCCCGTTACACTCTGCTTTTTTAAACCCACCTTCAGTTGTTGAAGTGCCTGAGTAGTATGGTTTACTTTGTTTAAAAATGACATTATAGTCATTTACCAGATATTCTTATCTACAGCAACTTTAAATGTTGAAAAGGCATAAGCGCATTCACTGGATTAATATGAGCTATAGTTGCAGACCTGGCTAACAGCATTTTCCAGACCAGCGAGTAATGATGTGACATCATGTTGTGAGGAGGCATTGTGGTGTAATGGTGAGAGTCCGACAGTCTGTTTCATATCCAGCTCATGACTGCGCAAAATGACACAACACTGGACCACCTTTGGCCCAGCGCTCAAAATGGCATTTGCCCTTCCGGGTCACGTTGTTGACTTCACTAGTACCGGACAGTGTGGATGAAGCTGTCAGCCCCTCTTCAGCGTAAATCAAGGAGAACGTGAGAGCCTGCTTTACGTGTTTGTCTGGTTCTTTTGGCGCTGTGTTAGCCTTGTGTAGCTGCTGTGCGCAGCCCAGCCGTGTGTCTGTCTCTCCGCTGGCCTTTCGGCAGGCCGTGCGGCTCATACAGAGTGGGCCGCGTGTGTGAGGGGTCCTGGTGCCTGAACGTCTGTGGAAGTCTGCTCTGTTCTGTTTGGGCCTTGTGGGTCAGTGGGCGATGCGGATCAGGGAGAGCTGCTTTACCAGGCGGACATTTTCAGGAGTGCCATTAATCCACACTCTGGATGATTTGTTTTATATCATTGGTTAGTTCAGTATATATTTTTATTTTTTTACTTTTTTGCTTCTATGCACATGGTTTGCACCTGCAGTTAGGCCATCGCTTTGGGACAGTCTAGAAAGGCAGTACTCAGGGTGGCCATTTGTGGAGGGAGGAAAAACTCATTTAATCAGCAGACATATATTTTCAGGATCTATATGTTTATATGTAAATATTCATGTTTATTTCTGTAGTTTGTGCAGAGTGGCAATACAGAGGGAAGGCCGGGCTGAGTTTATCCTCCCACAGTCAGGATAAACTCTTATCTCTGCCCCTGGTCTTGCACTCTGGCACGGCCGGGCACATGACAGTCATCTGACCGCCGTTACCAGGCGGGAACCGGAGGAGTGGGCGGGGCCGCGTCCTGCTTCCTCACAGGGCCGTATTTACTTTTCAAAGCAGGTGACCCTGCAGGCCGCTGGTTCATTTGCTCAGGGAGGGGCGGTAGTGGAGGAGAGGGGCGGGGAGAGGTGAGGGTTGAGGGGGGGGGGGTATTGGGGGCATACTGTGGTGTGGGACTAATTCAGGACTTTTTTCTCCAATCAGCTGGCCCCCCCGCCTGAGCCAGAGGTCCCTGCCGAGGTGTGTTCCCACTCCCGCATTTGCCTTGAGTGTGCAAATAGGGGCTGCTGCAGAATACTGCACATTGTCACCTTGTCCGCACTAGACATATACGTATATATATATATATGTATATATATATATATATATATATATAGTCGTTCCAGTATCAATACGTATCATTCCAGTCATTTAGGAAATTATGACCCCCTTCCCCCTCATCTTTCTACCTCAGATCTTCAAACCCTAGCCACCGTCTTGTGCTTTAATTTCATTTATCATTTATTTGGGTCCTTAATTTGGATCCCCCCCCCACACACACCAAATCCCCTCCATGTGACCATGCTCCGTTCATCCTATGTTGTCTTCCCGAGGGGTCGCTGATCTTCAGCTCATTTGCCTTGAGAGGATCATCAGTCTGTGTTTCTGGGTGGCAGATGGGAGCTTTAGCCTGTTCTGTGTCAGAATTGCAGGGGTGTCATTATGTAACCTGGATCAAGCCCATCTCTGCCCCTGACCTGTATCCCCCAGCAGCCCCACATTGCTTCCATCGGTACCCCTCTCTTTAAAGTAAAGAGCAAAGACTGCACAATTTGCTAGCATTTTCTGTGGACTTTGGGGGAAGATTTTTTTCCACGCAAAGAAATCGGAAGAATGTCTGTCCTTTTTTGCATATTGAGTACTGGAAAGTGTTCTCTTGTGAATGTTCAGCAACAGTTTTTTTTTTTTTTTACTGTAGGCTTATTTAAGTTTTTTTTATTTTATTTTATTTGTCACTTTCCTTACCAGAGTGGATTGTTCGTCACCAGCACAGCATGATTATATTATCACCTCAAGCAACACCCCCATCTTTCCTCAGCCCCCCCAACTTGACTGCATGATATAACCTGACCCAGTTTCATGCATGTCATTAAAGTGAAAAATCTGCAAAGTATTAATACTTATGTTTTTTTTTTGTTGATTCCCCCCCCCCCCCGTATTTACTTTTTTCCTTTTTTTTTGCCTTTTGCTAACTTGTCACTCTCAGGAGCTTGATCCAAACCAGCCGCAGAAGCAACTGGAGGATCAGAAGAGGGTAGGTAACCCCACAGCCCCAGCCCCCCCCCCCCCCCCCCTCGCGCTGGCTGGATGCAAACTGAGCCCAGCCAGCACAAAGACGGTATACACAGACCGGGGCTCCTCCCTTATAGCCACCTGTGTCTGCTCAGGCATGTACAGCGCCACAGTTTTTTTTTACTGGAGGATGGGAAAAATCATTAGCAATAATGTTTTCTGGAAGGGTTTTTCAGAGTGGTGCGTGCGTGCGTGCGTGCGTGCGTGCGTGTGCGTGCGTGTGTGTGTGTGTGTGTGTGTGTGTGCGTGCATGCGTGTGCATGCGTGCGTGTGTGTGTGTGTGTGTGTATTGAAGCGGGTGCAGAATGTGGGCTTCGGAGCAGCACGGTTCCATGTGATGAGGCTTATGTAAGGGATTCCCTGCTTCACTGGAGCAGATGCCTCTTAAGACCCTGAAGTATGTGGGTTTTGGGAGGGAGGGGGCATGAGAGCGGGGCTGCTCCTCAAAGACGTTGGGGGTATACCCAGAACTCTCTGAGGATGTCTCGGAACATTCTGCAGCGGTGGGGCCAGTCGGTGACCTGGTAACAGAGCCCGCTGCACTTGGGGGGTCGAGATTGCTTGGGCAATAAATAAGCAAAGAGTTCTAGGCGGTGGAAATTTGCTCCCGCATCTCGGTTTCCCCTTGTGGCAGATGATATCCATAACTCACACCTACTCCTGGATCTGGGTGGTAATGCGTGGTGACTCATCACGATATTTCAGGTGTCAGCTTGCGTGCGTCTTCCTCTGCGAATCGGCAAGCTCTAAGCTTTTTCACCTTGGCACTTTCATCCTTAATTTAGAAATGTTCCTTTTTACATCCTCTCCAGCCTCAGGGCTCACCGCTGCAGCATTGCAGTCTGATCCCGCATCGATCGGGTTAGCGAGGAACTGATGTCCGCGATGCCTTGTTTTCCTGTCAGTTTGAACTGTCCGCGCGCACACCCTCCAATCTGCTGTGTATCGCTCTGGCGAGAGGAATGCATTGTGTGCAACTGGATTTCATCTGCCTCAGCCCGCAGCTTGTGTCAGTTCTCATTTGAGAACTGTTATATTTTTGAGCTTGTATATGAATTCAGCCGGCTGGCCCAAATAACCTCATGTATACCTAAGGTCTAAATGAAAACGGTCTTTTACAGGAACCTGTGTGAATTCTTTCTGACAGATGTTGGTTGTAATGGAGAAATTTCCAATGTAAATGCAGTCCTTTTTTACCTATGCCTCTCCTTACCATTGACTAATAATGGACTGAGTGTGAGTTGTGGTACAAAACTGAACTTCGATGACATGGCCAAGGTCTCTGCAAAGCAGCTCAAACCCACCCTCAGCCATGACAGATGTACTCTCTTTCTCCTGGGATCCGCTCCCCTCCCATGTACCAGCAGCCCCCCGCCCCCCCTCAAGTCTGCCCATCATCCCTTTTCCTTCTGGCCTCCTGTTGCCATGACTCCAGGTGACGATTTCCTTCCAGCTATGAGTCATGCTTTAGGCGACCTCTACCCAGATCAGGCTTTTGTGCTATCGATTGTTTTTATCAATAAAAGATGGTAAAAGGGAGATGGAGAGAAAGTGAGAGTACATCTCTGTGTTCACAGAAACTTGACTGAAGTTTTATTCTGTTAAATTCACTAATTCAGTTATGTTTAGGTATTAATCCCCTTATCAATATGCTTTAACCTTATTGAGATCAGAACCCACTTCATGAAGATCATGGCTGTGAAATGCAGTGACTGTCGTGTGGGAAGTAGTGGGGAGGGCGAGGGGGTAAATGTGAAATTGCCTGTGTTGAGAGCTGTTCCTAGCCCAGCGATGAGTGACAGCTGACCGCTTTCTCTTTCTGACTTTCTGACTGAAGCGTGAAGCATTGAGGCAGATTCTGGTCAACCGTTACTATGGAAACTTCAGGCCCGGGGGAAGGAGAGAGAGCCTGACGAGCTTCAGCAATGGTCCCCTCACTGCAGGGGCGCAGGGAAAGGTCCAGGCAGGTGAGTGAAGTAGCACGAGAGTGCGTGCACCTGTCTGTGAATCTGCACGTACACATGTGCATATCTTACACATGCACGCTATCTGTGCACACTTAATGTGCGGGTGTGTGTCTCTCTCTCTCGCTCTCTCTGTCTGTGTGTGTGTGTGTCAGTGCTGTTTTATTGTTTATATAGGACAATTGGACATGGTCACTGACGTGCACAGTGTTACAACATTCTTTTTCTTCATGTCTCTGCACTTCCTCAAAATGCAATAAAAAAAATATATATTTATGTATTTCACATTTACATCTGTATTTTTAAAGTATTCTTACATAGCTGCGGAGACTATTTTCACATTGATAAACTTTACTAATAAACTAGTACAGTGGACTGTGGCACAAACTGCGCAGTACCCCATGCCAACGGCAAATTGGTGACACCGCGTGATAAAGAGGTGTGTTCCTGCTCACCGTCTTGTCCTTGTCCTCCATCATTTATGCTGTGGGGCTGGCCGTGTCCCAAATGACAGGAAGTGTTTCCACACATTCGATCCAGGCCTGCTGGTTGCCAGGCAACGCAAGCGGGAGCCTACTTCCTTTGAGAATTGTCTCCTGATTGCACCTGGTCTTGAAATTAGAGAGCAGTCTTTGCACGGTTGCATGTAAGATTGTATGTGCCCAGTGTTTGGTTTAGTCTTGTGCTTGTGCATGAGTGACAAGATCACATTAGGCACAAGTATATAAAAATAAAATCATATAATTAACCAGTTAATGGCATTCAAGTCATTTTCAGCTGGTAAATTATAACATTATATCTGATGATAATATATTTATCCGTCTAATATTTTTATCTTTAAAGATAATCTAATTAATGCATGTATGAAAAACATACTTTTCAAAGTATTTATGTATTTATGTATTTATGCCTGTTCCAGTTGGTTTGTTATGTTATAGTATCAGGGCTCTGTGTGCTTCTTGGCTCTGCATTGACAGGTCCATCACAGTGAAACAGTTCTCACTGTGATCTCACTCTGGGTCGAGATTACACTATTGAGGCAGTGAAGTTACTGTAGATACAGTTCAGTCAATGTAGTGCCGTAACCTGTGGGAACACTGTGGTCAGAGTAGACTGGTGAATGTTGCGGTAGGGATTGTTAGGTCAGCATGGTGAGGGTGCGGTTGGAGCCCCAGAGGTCCAGGAGGCTGACCGTAGATGTTCTCTCCTATAGGTGGAACCGGGGGATCTGGGGCGGTAACTCGGGGGGACATGAGTATGGCTGAGGTGCAGTGCCATCTGGACAGAGAGGGAGCTTCTGACCTGGTCATCGATCTCATCATGAATGCAACTAGTGACCGCATCTTCCAGGAGAGCATCCTATTGGCCATCGCCCTGTTGGAAGGCGGGAACCCTGTCATACAGGTGAGGCATATCCGACTGGCTGGTTGGTGGGTTCTGTCAATGGGTAAAGTAGCATTTTAGCCGCCCAGGAGTGTAGAAACGTTCCTGCCAGCAGAAGGTCAGTGTGTCTGAGCTGCCGCAGTCTCTCTGGTTACCCCCCAGCTACCCATTAAAAGCCCTGACTATCCTCTCACGTAGCAATGCGGTACTTTGTCCCTGTACTCTATCCGCAAGCCGAGGAGAATTTGAAACCTGTTAACGCCTATTGCATATACAAGAGCATTTGAGGATTCATCTCTGCTGGCTTCATTGCTAGAAGACTGAAAGTCGTGGGGACTTCATTCCTGCTCTTTCCTTTTTTTCCTTTATATCATGTTTGTGACTGCCTGTGTTTAAAATGATCACATTTGCTTCAGCATAAGCTATCAGATCATAGCTTTGGTCAGCCTCTGTTACTTAGAGACAGTGGTTTGTGGGTGAGTCATGTTTCTCAGGAACAGAAGTAGAAAAAACTCATTTCTCTAATATGTGCACCGCTGACTTGATTGGCTGTGCTCTTTCTGTTTGGTTCGGATTGCTGACATTACAAGTATTGTTCTGAATGGCAGGGAAGTAAAATGTCTGTTTTGTAAGTAGTACACATCTTCAGCGTAATTACAGGTGCATATTACACAGTGCTGTGCGTGAGATGAGGATAGCTGCTGAAACGGAGTCCCCCATGCTGCTGTGGCTGCTCCCATGCATGACCATTTTACAGTGCAATCAAAATGATAGCATTTTTACCACTGTCATGTCCTGTCCACTGTGGTTGAAATGTCTTTATTTCACATGCTGTTTTTGACCTGGAGTTAGGCCAAAATTGTCATGGTTTCAGGCCCAGAAGTTATGCCCTTATCGTAAGTGTCTAATGTCGCAATTCTCTGGACCCGTAAACCCATCTGTGTGAGGCAGGGTTGGGCGGAAGGAGGAGTTTTGAAACGCTGTGGAGCTGCTGCCGATAAGCTCGCCCCAAGGTCACGCTGGCAGGGCTTTGTGGGGTTGTTTAGTTTTATCCGTCCGTGTGCAGAGGTGTGCTGGGTGCTGTTAAGAAAATACAAACATCCTACCCGCCCCTCCCCCACCCCTGAGGAAGAACCCAGAGTGGATTTTGGAGGGAAGGGAGACGGGCGCCAACAACAGCCTGAAACTGCAGCCCAAATAAAGTAAAAACGTTCCCCTCAGGAAACCGTGTGGGCAGAGAGTCGATCATTGTGGGAACACCCGGAGCTGCCATCCTCCTCTCAGACTGCTTGTTTATCACTGCTCCGAGGACACCTGTTCCCCGTCCCACGCAGATGTGAATAATTCAGCTCCACGCTACCCAGGTGAAGGATTCTTCTGGAAACTGAAGAACGCCGTAGCGGGCGGAGCAGGAAGCAGAGGCGGATGGTGAATTAATGGTCTGCTGGGAGAGGGCCAAGGCTCTGCGCCGGCCGGCTAGCCTCAGTCGGCCCGCCCTCGCACAGCTCCGCTGAGCCTGTCCAGGGTTGCTGTGGCAACGCAGCACTTTGGCAACCTCGCGGAAAGGTGGAGAAAATGGACGGTGGGGGCGGGTTGGACACGGGGGCGGAGAGTCTGATTCTAGGACAAGCCTCTCTCCTACCCGACGTGGTATTAGCACAAGTGCTTGCGCAAGCAGGCTCTTACATAATGGGCCTGTATTTGCATAGATATTTTACCTGATGATACCCGGCCTTCCCACGGCTCGCACACAAAGACTCTCACGTGACTTCGTTACATAAGGGCCATTCAGCTGAACAGCGCAGGGAAGTATTAGGCTTCCAAACATTCCATCTGAACTCAAGCTGGGTCACATTGAGCTGCTGGAGAAGAGAGAGGAACTGGAGTACCAGGGCCTCCCCTGTCTGAACAAACAGGACTCTCCCTCTCTCTCTGCCTCACAATTGCCCCCCTCCTCCCTCTTTCAGCCTCTCATTAATGCTCATCAACGTGATCACGTGGTGGTTCACATGGCTCGATATATAACGTCTGGTACATCAAAACAGAACAATTTGTTAGTCACCTGATTCCTTTGTGTCTGCGTGCGTGAATGTGTCTGTGTTGAGCGTGTGCGTGTGTGGTGTGTGTGTTCGTGTGTGTGTATCTACAGTGATCTCATAATGTGTAGGACAAAGACACACCCCCTGTGCCCCCATCACCACCATTTCAGGACTCCATATGTATGGGACATATTCATTTTATGCAAATGAAAGTAGTCATGTGGAGTACTTTGCATGCAATGAATGCTTGAAGTCTGTGACCCGTAGACATCACTAGGTGCTGAGTATCTTGGATTCAGATCTGGTGAATGACTTGGCCAGTCAAGAAGGAAGCAATTGAACACACCTGTTGTAATCAAATGAAAGATTTAGCGGAATGTCTCTTGGCAACCTGTAGGTCTATGTGGTGCATGTGTTTAGCTTCCACATTTAGTTTTGGCTTTATGTAAGTATTTGTGAACTGGATTGAATTTGGGAAGAAATTTCTTTTTTACCGCACTGGATCTGATTCTGTAGATTGGCAGTCTGGAACAGTATCTCTCAATGTGAATGTTTGATTTTTTTAAGCCAAAATGTCTTATTATGTTAAAATCAGGATTGGAGTCCATTCAGAATTTTAAAAATGATTTCAGTTCATAAATTAAAATTTCATTTAATTTAAATTTTATTTTAATGTCCTTGTAACTATACTGTATGTCATTTGTATTGGCATAAAGTTTAAAGTGATAAATGCAATCAATTAAGCATTGGAATTTCATTGAATTAAATTCAATTTCCTTTCATTCAAATTAATTTGAACTTATTTTAATTCAAAAGAGGAGCAGCACTATCTGTCTTTTTCTGCCCAAGTCTCTGTTCAACTTCAAAAATGGTGCCTTCGCTCACAATCCCAGGAAATCCCTTGGAGGGAAGAAATGCTCTTTGCTTCTAGAAGAAACACAGCACACAGCATATATTGTGCACTTACATAATGCTATGTCCATTACATCTGTTTGGGATTTTTGTTTTAATCAACAGCGGGGATGCAATTTGTACACCAAAATAAACAAGCAGAAGGCCACAAAAAAGTTAAACTGAGATGCACAGGCCAACCGCATCCACTCTTAAGGGAGACAGTAAATACACAAAATGACCAAAAGTATCTGCACAACCTTTGGTCTGGGGCTGTTTTTATGGTTTGGGCGAGGCCCCTTGGTTCCACTCAGGGAAAATTTTAATGCTACAGCATACAATAATGTTCTAGACAATTCTGTGCTTCCCAAACTGTTTGGACAAGACCCTATCCAGTTTCAGGATGGCAATGCTCCCATGCACACCGCAAGATCCATATAGAAATGGTTGTCGAGAACAGTGTGGAAGAACTTGACTGGCCTGCACAGGGCCCTTACCTCAACCCCACCCAACACCTTTGGGATCAGTTAGAAAGCCAACTGCAAGCCAGGCCTAATCAGCCAATCAGTGCCTGACCTCACTAATGCTCTTCTGGCTGAATGGAAGCAAATTCTCCAACATCTAGTAGAAAGCCTTCCCAGAAGAGTGGAGATTGTTATAGCAGCCAGGGGTGGACCAACTCCATATCAGTGCCCGTAATTTTGGAAGAGATGTTGGATGTCAGGTGTCCACATACTTTTGGCCATATAGTGTAAGTGAATGAAGTAAAAAGCAGAAGGCCCTGAGCACCAGTGTTGCACATGTGAACCCATAAGATGCAGGAACTGTGTTACTGAACACAAAGGGCCCTGGGCCAAACCTGCACATACGTCCTGAGATTAATTTGGTTTCTGTGCCAGGTACGAGTTTTTAACTTTCTTCTTAGAAAGCCTTACTAATGAATTATGAATAATTTTTTTTGTTAGTATTAGCCTAATTTCCCATCATGGGAATGCTGGAGTATTACACAGTGTGGACAGGGAGCACCACGTCTTCTGAGCCGCCACTGGAAATGCATTTCATGCCCAGTTCTGATACCAAAACCTTCTTCTGTAATTAATTTGCATTGCATGAAAATTGGTAGTTTACATTTTGATAGGAGCTGAGATTAGTTGGGGCCAGTTTTGTTATGACATTAGAGTTTAATGTGTTAAAAATCTTATCAAAGCTGCAAGGAACAGTGGGTGCAAGTTGATCATATTTTACCAACGCTGAGCACCGCCCCTCCCAGTGAGGAAACGCGGTCCAATCTGGGGAATCCACCATCGGGTGTCTTATTCCACCACCTGCCGGGTTTCTCATAGTCCATAGTCTGCTGCAGACAGTGCGGTGGGTGTTATGAGTCTGTCGACGATGTGGCTCTGCATTCCGGAACAGGGCTGTCTTGCACAGCTGTTGCTGCCCACGCTGTTTCCTATGGGAGTCAGCCATGCTCCTCCCTCCTTAGCCATCAGCCAGTGCAGCGATTAGCCTGGAGTTGGGAGTCTGACCCTCCCGTGAGTTTTCTCACTTTCTCACCTTTCAGATCCGTCCTCAGAGCACACAGAGATGTCGCGCCTGTGGCTTTCCCGCCCTTGCACCAAGAAAGGGCAGACATTTGTGAGTAATAACGGGCCGGTCGGGTGACGCGCGGCGGCCGCAGATGGCTAAGTGGCCCGTGACGTCAAACTCAACGCCCACCCCATAGCAACGGGCAGCCGGGGTGTGAACATTAGAGCAGCTCAACACCCATGCCGCGGAGCATCGTACCTTAGCACTGCTCCCCCTCCACTGCCATGCCCCAGACAGTGGAGATGAACAAGATAAGAGCAGACGTGAACCGTGGCTAATCAATTCAAAGGGGCTGTGAGAAGATTAACCGGCAGTGCACAAGCATAGTAATAATGGATTATCTTTGCCCACCCCCACCATCAGCCACTGCCACCCTCTGCATTCACTTGTCTATAGGAAAACTCCTGGCTGTGGGGACATGGGAAGGAATTGCAACAGTGACATTTCTGCTTCTCCCTTCTACAAGTCCTTAATGGAATTATTGCAGTCACTGTGAGAATGACCGTATGAACTGAAGTTCTTTGCTGATTCAGTCTCTGGTGCAGACGCTGTTGGTGACTCCCTCATATTTAAGGGAGACCCTTACTATCCAAATGATCATCTTTATTCATTTGCTTAGCAAACAGGTATTGGTATGCAAGTGTAAGAGGTCAGAATACAGAATATTATGTCACACCTCACATGCTGTTTCATCAAATATCTGAATCACATTTGTAGATTTTCTTGCTTATGTTTATTCTTTGGCATGTTAAATATTTGGCTTTCCGTGCTGACGATTCCTTGATTTTAGGGATGCGAGGGTGTGATCAGATTATCATTTTGAACTTGTTAATGAACAGCATGTGCCTAGCAGCATTTCACATTAGATCGGAAGAGTGGTGAAGAGACTGTACAGTGTTATGTACTCTAAGTGTGGTAGAAATGATTCAGTGGGAAGAAGGATAGAATGTCCACATTTAAACCTCAGTCTAGCCTAATTTGCATGCAATGACAGTTTGAAGTCTATGACCCATATACATCACCAGGTGCTGAGTATATTCTCTAGTGACACTCTGCCAGGCCTGTACTGCAGCCTTCTTCAGCTCTTGCTTATTTTGGGAGCTAGTTGCCTAAAATGTTATCTTCAGCCTATGAAATGCACGATAAACTGAGGGGCGACATAGCTCAGGAGGTAAGAGTGGTTGCCGGTTCAATCCCCCGCCCTGGGCATGTCGAAGTGTCCCTGAGCAAGACACCTAACCCCTAAATGCTCTGGTGAATGCGAGGCATCAATTGTAAAGCGCTTTGGATAAAAGCGCTATATAAATGCAGTCCATTTACCATTACCATTTAAACTGGATTGGGATCGGGTGAATGTCTTAGCCAGTCCTCCTTTGTTTCTTTAGCAGTATGTTTGGGATCATTGTCTTGCTGTAAGATGAAGCACTGTCCAATGAGTTTGAGCAGATAAGATGTGCCAAGACTAGATACTGATAGCTCTTTTATACCTACACTAAGGAAGCAATTGCACACCTGCCTAATCAGAAACATTATGGTGTCCTGAAATGGTGGGATTGTGTAATTAAGTGCTGTAATTTCTACACGGAGAAAACCAAAATGTATAAAAATACTCTTTAAAAGCTGAGAATCTGCACTTTAACCACAGGTGAATTGTTTGGTTACAGATCTAAAATTGTGGAATACATAGCCAAATCGAGAATTCTATAGAATATATATTCTAAGTTGGCTCACAAAACAAAGAATCAGATTGATACATCTTCATTCTTACACATACATACTGTATGTTTTGTCTTCTGCAGTAAACAGTATGTGGCACAGTTTGAGGAGTGGCAAAGTTATAATGAAACAGGATTTGCAGGATTAAATCCTGGGTGGGGAACATTTTGGGTGTATAAATGGAAAGCACATACTTAAGTCACGTTATTTACACGTGTAAGAGCATCAGCTAATGCATATTTAAAACATAGCATTAAGGTGTGATATTTCTAATGTACACATTGTCGGGATTTGTTTAATTTATGTCCAAAGATATTTTTTTGTTAATCCTTCCGCTGCGTCATTACTGTCATGTGCTTTAAGAAGCACTCTCTTTAAACATTGCATGTAAAATGCAAAGTGATGTTTACATTTATCAAAAGCAACGTGGGCCCCCCATTCTTATATGATTCATGAAATCTGACTATGGCCAAAAGCCATGCAGATTGACACTTAGGCCTAATTGGGACTCCCATCATTCACCTTTTGAGCTGAACGTGAAGCGTCTTCCTGCCCAACTTGTTGACCGAGAAGTAAGTCAACAAGCGGCAGTGACATCACATGCTTCGGTGGTGACATCACATGCATCAAATCGACAAGGCAGTTGTGATGGGCATTGCTGTTTGGGCATGATTCGGCATTCTATATTTGGGAGTAAAAAGGGCAAAAAGTATAAAACCTTGTTATATGGCAAGACCTGACAGGATTGATTGATTGATTGATTGATTGATTGATTGATTGATTGATTGACAGGTTTGCATTGGTCCTGGATAGTGCCACAGTCTGTTCATCCCCGGGTCTGGCAGAGCTATGAGACAGTACTCCAGTGTATGAATGGGAGGCTGGTGTGAAGATGAGAGTGGGCGAAACTGTAAGACAGAGCGAGGAGAAAAACTCCAAAAGCACTTCCGTAGGTGGGGGGCAGCTGGGAAGTTTGTGTATGCTTGAGAGAGAAAGAGAGAGGAAGAGAGAAAGTGAGTAAGGCGTGTGGGTGGGCCATGTCTGTGCTCTAGTGAGTTTGTGAGAGCTGCGCGTGTTCGTGTTCGTGTGCGGAAAGTGAAGGTAGAGGAATGAGACTACGAGCGGCGTTTCCCTCACAGAGCGCATCCACCCACAGCCTGGGCGCCTGTTTTGCAGAACAGACCGGGTGTTAGCGGCTGCGGGATGCGGGCGAGGGTGCGAGCGAGGCGGGGGCGAGGGTGCGAGCGAGGCGGGGGCGTGGCGCAGGCCGTCTGCTGATTGCAGCTCCCATTCCAGCGGTGTGCGGAGATGCCTGCAGGGAGGGAGCCGAGCGGATATAAATAGAGCTTGCATAACGGTCCTTTGTTGATGTCAGTAGCGGGACAGAAGGGAGGGGGGGTGAAGAAAAGCGGAATGACCTTGTTTTGCAGAACCCCGCCTCCGCTTCGCCGGCTGAAAACCCTTCTTCCGCCTAGGGACCGTCTCAAAAGGGGTGGACAGGCGTTCACTGCTCAGAGAGAGAGAGAGAGGGGGTGGTCAGAAGCCTCGCTGTGTACAGAATACTTATGAGTGGGCTGTTCTACGTCAGGGTCCTTTGGGCATGTGTGGGGGTGCAGTTTTGAGAGTTGGAGAGGCGCTGAAAGGGAAAATTCCCATGCTGGCTTAACTCACTGCTCTAGCATAGACTTCGGGGAAGGCCCCTGTCCCTCGTTGAAGGTCAGTTCTATCAAATCCACACATCTTACTGGAGCTGACTCTCCCCCCGTGCAATTTTGGACTGGGCTGTCTTCCTGTTTGGTGTTCCTCCAATACACACACACACACACACACACACACACACACACACACACACTTTATCTGTCTCTCATACTCTCACTCTTTTTCTCTCTCAATTATCTCTATAAAATTTCTGTCCTCTAACGCTGCTGATTTCCAGAATCTCATCCAGTCCACTTTTTGGAGATACTTTTCATAAATGAAAACGCTTTTTTTGTTGTTTTTTGATAAATTAAGCTAACACTATATGTTATTGTTATTCATTGAAAATAGTTGACACAAGTACATTATATACAGTTCTCTTTTATTACCACAGTATTATACCAATGTAAAGGGAAGCGATGTAAAGTATGAATTTGAGCTGGAGGCTGCATGTTAAAGTTCCACCAGTCTGTGAGAAGTGGATGAATGAGCTTTAATATGCAGCCAGTGTAATAAGACTGGAAATCAGTGTCTCTATCAAAGAGGTGTTCGTTTGTTAGTTTCAGCCAAAGAGTAGCAACAGACTTTGTAAGTATTTGCTGGCAAAAAGAGAACTGCATGCTGGGACAACTTTTGTGACCCCGTGCTTCCAGTGTGTGTGAGCATAGGTGAGAGCCAAGTGTACACAGGCAGTCCTTTTTTTGTGCCGTGTGCACCTGGGTGAACGGTAGGAGTTTGCCCCCGGAAGTTGGGGGGCAGGTTAGTGGCGGGGGGTGCTGACCTGGATCTTTAGAGAGAGTGTAAAAGTGCATGTTATGCAAGCAGCTCAGCGGGATTATTGCCGCCAGGCCCCGGCACCCCCCCCCCCCCCGATCCCAGCGTGTGCTTTGCTGTTACCTTAGCCAGTGCTTTGTGAAATGCAGTGAGCCGCAGGTTGCTAAACAGTTGATTTCTTTTTTTTTTTTTTTTTTTTTTTTTTTTTTTTTGCAATATGTCAAACAAATTCACTGAAAAATACTGTGAGTCTCAGTGTTAGTACTTAATGCCTGTTCCCTGTCTTTCTTCTTTTGAAAAAGTGTGAGGTTCCATGGGCAGTGCTCTCCCATCTTGTTGTCACCATGGGGGCGGGGGGGGGGGGGGGGGGGGCAGTTAAGTAACCACTAAAACTGCAGTAGGCCCCAAAGCAATTATAACATGCTTATGTGTCAGCCCACAGAACATATGTTTCATGTGTTTATAAGTACCAGTTAATTCAGAAAGGCACAAATGAATGCTTTACACATGCTATTTACATTTCAGACGCTGGTAGGATACATTACTTCATGTATTAGGATGACATGTCCAGGACAAGGGTTCAGAGATGAAATTTTAATATATTTGATACATGTAGGGTCAAAAAAACTTTGCAAGGGCAGTGCATCTAGGAATAAAACCCATAACCTTCTGGCAAAGAGCCCCTTCTGCCCCTTCACCGCACTACCATGCCCTATTATGCATTATGCCAATGGAACATTCTTACCATCCTGCCATGTGGATATTGAAAATACTGCAAAATATTGTACAAATGTGGAATCCTTTTGGAAATTATAGCAAATATGCTTCACAGCAGTGCATTTTATTTATGCAATTTGTTGCACTGTGAATTTTATTTGGAGATCAGCCGTCATGTGTTTTCTATTATTCAGGAGAAACGTTACAAGAAGGATTTGGTCTGAAGTGTTTGCCTTGCCTTGCCTTCTGTAGAGGTGTCTGATTGCAGAGACAAGTTATGACAATCGGGTTGTGACTGTCCTCGGGATCCAGCACTGCCTCACCCTCCCCAGGGTGAATGGAATTAAATGCTCCTCTTAAATTGCTTAAAAAGAACTGAACTGAAGTGAATTGTATTTGGCACATGTTTGTGTTCCTGAGGCTGGCTGTGTAATTAACTTCCCTGTCTTCTGTTATATGTATTAGGGCTGTCTCTTCAATACAGAGAGCATATTGCTCTGTTCAGTTCTTTTGGATTTTCCAGCAATAGGATTAGGGGAAATGTAGCCAACGTTGGCTGGGATTATTAGCTGGCCTGCACATTTGAGCTTGGACGTGTTAGTGATGGTATTGCTTTCCTCTCCACTCTTTGACTGCGCTCATTAGGCATGGGTGTTGAGCGTACTCACAGTGTTGCTGGTGTTGATCCATGCTGATTGTCTGGAGGGCCGCATGTAAACCATGCCTTATGATTTTAATCGTTATTTAAATTTTTATGGATTGCTGGTTTGTTCTTTGAAATGCTTCCCTGTGCTTGAGGGACTTTACTTGCTCTGTTGCGCTACAGGATCAAATCTACATGTGATATGATCACTAGGTGTGTGTCTGTACTTGTGTATGCGTGTGTGAGAAAATGCAAATCGGGTCAGCAAGTCTTTATGCACAGGTTTAACCTGCATTCTCTGGCTCAAAATTCACCTGTCAGCTTGTGTGTGTGTGTGTGTGTGTGTGTGTGTGTGTGTGTGTGTGTGTGTGTGTGTGTGTGTGTGTGTGTGTGTGTGTGTGTGTGTGTGTGTGTGTGTGTGTGTGTGTGTGTGTGTGTGTGTGTGTGTGTGTGTGTGTGTGTGTGTGTGCATCTGCCTTGCAAACTGTAATTAGTTTATTTTAGCTGTCGCTTTCTGCTGGCTTGCAAAGCCAGACGAGCGCTGTTGGAGTGTTGCAGTCATCTGTTTCATTTCCTGCGCTACTGTTTTACCTCTCTCCTCATTTGGCCAAGGCCTGACTTCTGCTCCAACCTGGAAAGAAGGTTGGTTATGTAACAGGGCTTTCAAAACTGCCCTAGTTACCGGCTGATATCTCTCTCTCCCTCCGGCCAATCTCTCCTTTCACGTCCCCCAGGCCGAAATGGCGCTTGAAAGTAGGGTAGGATTTTCCTTCCCTCTTTCTTTTTTCCTTATCGGTTTCACTGTTGCTGTAGGTCTACTGTAACACCAGACAGCGCTCAGCGGATTAGAGGACTTACGTCAGTGTGGGATCATTCAGTGAAAATGGGACAGGATGCACCAACTGTAAACAAATAAGCAATAAAAAATATGAAAAAAGTACCCCATATCTCCAAAAACCGTGCGTGCCACCATGAAACGTAAACACTTACAAAGAAATTTCTTTTTCATAGCAAAACATTTATAGTATAGTGGAGTGCATATCCAAACTACAGTTGCTACAAGAAAAAAGGGAGCAAAAGAAGGAAATGAAGACTGTACTCTACACTATGCCCCTTCTAGTACATTTTACAGGTTTTTTGTGGATCACAACTTTGCAAAATATACACTGGAGCACGTGTATGCGTGTGTGGACTTTCTTTGTATAGTTTCCTTGTATAGTTGCCAAATGTGCTGGGTTTGGTCTGCACCGCTGTACACAGCTCTAAGTAACAAACAGCTTATCAGCACTGGCCCAGGAGAACCCGAGGGTTCAAGGAGTATGTCAGGTGGTGTGAAATCAGGTGAGTGAAGAGATATGCTGCCAGGTTATCTCCGTGCCAGTGTAAACGGCCTCATGTAACCACGAGGACATGGACCGCTCCACTGTCAGTAAACAGTGCTTCAAGCTGTTGGAGCTCTAACTTTCTGACTTCAAAACGTAAGCACAATTGACATAAACGAGACTTGCAAGTGTAACTATTAAAGGCTGAAATGTAAGTTGTTTTCAAGCAATTTATTTTAAAAAAAACTTGCTTGACATCTTTTGCCATTATTTGTTTTGCTGAAAGCTTTGCTCGTTCACATATAACATTATGCACTCTGTTGTCATGTAAAAATATTTAATTCAGTTTATAATTGTTTTCCCCATTTTCGTAGCGCTCGTTCTACTGCCGGCTTACCGAAGACAAGAAATCAGAAAAGTTCTTCAAGGTGTTCTATGAGCGGATGAAGCTGGCTCAGCAGGAGATCAAAGCCACAGTGACGGTCAACACCAGTGACTTGGGAAGCAAGAAGAAGGACGATGACGCACCCGACAAGGATGAGAAGCCCATGCGCAAGAAAGGTCAGAGGTCACATGGGACAATTTGCATTGCTGTGGTGTAAGAAGGTCACTGTCTCTCCCCCACCTGTCTATGGAGAGCTGGCTGTACAAAGTGCAAAGGCACTAGTAAATATTTGCTAACAGGATCATGCATCATGTCATTAATCTTTTAGAGCCATAGCTGTACATCCCAGCAAACAAAAACCCTTCTGATTATGAAAACCTAGTATGTCCCTCATAACACAAACAGAAAAACATCCCAAAACCTGTGTCGGTGTAAGATGCTAACAGTTTACTTCGCTCTGTCCGATGAAAGGGCCATACGACTTCAGTCTGTTTGTTTTGCTGTGAGCTATGGTCTGTTTGTTCCTGACTTCTCCCAACCCTGTGTAAACAGTGAAGGATGTAGCTGCCGTGGTGACGGAGGAGGTCAGAGAGCAGCTGCTGGAGGCCTCGTCAGTCACCAAGAAGGCCTTCAACACGTACCGCCGCGAGGCCGACTCGGAGGAGCACCTGGCGTCGACCGACAGCCAGCCTAGCGCAGCTGACAAGGGCCAGGAGGATGGCGAGATGAGCGTCATCATCACCATCATGCAGCCAATCCTGCGCCTCATGCAGCTCCTGTGCGAGAACCACAATCGTGAGCTGCAGGTCAGCCAGCCACCAGGGGGAGCTCTCCCATTTACTAGACTGAAAGAATAAACTCCTCGTCTCAATGTATTCTGAGGGCCAGATGTTCTTAGATTTGCGACTAGTTTCAGAGGCAGATATGACGCATTCTACCCCAGAAACGTTATCTGGTGTAAAGAGCTGTATGTGCAGTTTGTGTTCCCATTCCATCCCAGCAATAGGCAAGCTCCTTGCAGCATTACACTATCTCACATCCGGTTCATTTCAACCGACAATTGCCGCTGCAGCTGGAATGCCAGAGTCCGCGTTTTTCCATACGCTGTCCGTAGTGCTGGATACGCTCTTTCGGCACACAAACAGATTCATCGGTTTCCTTACATACAATGAAGATATTCAATGCACTAAACAGGAGTTTTTGGACTGCACCTTTTAAAGGGATATTTAACTTTGGTATGACACAAGTAATCGTGTGGAGCTTACCCCATTGTATTTGCATAGTATGAATACCAGCAACGTCAGTTCTCCCTGTTGACCGTTGACCATTGCGATTGCGTACGCGCCAACATACACTCGTCAGGCCCCAAGTTTTATGTATGTACATGTGGCCCTGAATGACTGCCCCCGGTAAGCTGCAGCCCTGGTAAATATGCACCGCCAGACAGAAATGAAAACGGATGCAGATGTCACATGATTAGTCTGGTTTCACTATGCAGTGGATGCTGTACTTTCAGAGGTCAATTCCGTAGGTCCAGAATGAAGAAGCTTTTCAGTTCCAAGGGTAAGGCCCTATAGACTAGAACAAATGTCTTAAAATAAGGTTAAATAGGGTTAGGTCCTCTACGTCAAGATGGAGGAACAGGTTTCAGTTCTGTGGTCAGTGGAGTCCTTGTTCAGTAGTTTAGACAGAGTTCAGCATCCTGGTTTCAGTTGTTCTTAGTGATGGCCTGGGTGATGGGTAATGACCCACTGCCAGGCACTGTCAGCCTGCAAAGTTTTCTACTGATGAGTTAATCCTTTTGCCAAACAGTTTTGCAGTTACATAAAAAAAGCTCTGACTGGAACTCATTAGTTTATCTCGCTATCTGAGGTTTCCTTGGATTGTGTGACTTTGATATTTGTGACCCGTGACCCCTGGAGTTCCTGATCTAGATCATGTCCCATTTCTGACCTGTGGTCCACCCACACAGCACATAAACTGTTCTCCCCCTGTTCTCTTTGCCCCTTAGAACTTTCTTCGCTGCCAGAACAACAAGAATAACTACAACCTGGTGTGTGAGACGCTGCAGTTCCTGGACTGCATCTGCGGCAGCACCACGGGGGGCCTGGGCCTTCTGGGGCTCTACATCAATGAGAAGAACGTGGCGCTCATCAACCAGACCGTCGAAAGCCTGACAGAGTACTGCCAGGGCCCCTGCCACGAGAACCAGGTGAGCTACACACATACACTGAAATGCACTCGCTCGTACACATACACACACACACAATAACACACAGACACACGCACATGAACACTCTTATATTTCATACACATACACACCTGTACTCACAAAAGCACGCTGTCCCACACACACACGCACAGAAAAAAAAAACATTTTTAATTTGTTCCAAAATCTGCTCAGCACCTATGAACAGCAATGTTGGTCTTATTGGTAACACTTATAAAGTTATAATCTTGCATAGTAAAACACAACTGCCACTTGAGTTATGCATGCCTTATTTGGAAGAGGCTCCAGCTCCTTTGCCTTGTGATTTCAGGTGGTTCAGGGCACAGTGTACTGTTCAAATACAATCATGGCCATTGTTTGTTTTTCCTCATGAGACGATGGGCTGCATTATTTTTTGCTTCTGTAGAATTGCATCGCCACTCATGAGTGCAATGGCATTGACATCATCATCGCCCTGATCCTCAATGACATCAACCCTTTGGGGAAGAAGAGAATGGACCTTGTGTTGGAACTCAAGGTGGGTTGGTTGCTGTCACCAACTGTCTATATTGCTTTGTTATACCAGTGGCTCCTTTTACATTAATATCACTGTGTGACATTCTGTCATTAATATCACTTAATATCCTAATCAGTGCCCAGTCTGATTTTTCACAAACCCACAGAACCAGCTAAATTCACATGAGGATTGCTGCCAAATAAAGCTGAAAATCCTATAACCTGCCAGTTTTGTTTTATTTTCTTCAAACCAAGATTTAACCATGAATAAAGATTTAGTTGCTATTTTCTTTTCAGTTTCTGCTTTATGCTATAAAAGTGCAAGAATTGAAAAGTGTAAATGGATATATTTCATATTTCAGCTCTGCTGTACTATGATGATCCTTATGTGCTTTTTGGTCTCTTTCCCTCCCCTAGAACAACGCATCCAAGCTGCTGCTGGCTATCATGGAGAGTCGCCATGACAGCGAGAATGCCGAGAGGATTCTCTACAACATGAGGCCCAAAGAACTGGTGAGCCCAATGAGTTGGCAGGCTGCTGTCCCTGCCAGTAGAGCAACCAGTTGTGATATCTATGTTCTACACCAAAACACAACAAAGGACAGGTCATTAGTCTTCATGAGGGGGGAAGATGAAATGTGATGTGAGCATATGTCAGTAAGGCCCAATGGCCCTAGAATGCGCCAATGGGACCCTCCCTTTCAGGGGTCTCTATGGAGATCTTGCATTGATTGACAAGCCAATCCCCGGGTGCCATTTGCAGGTGGAGGTGATCAAGAAGGCCTACCTGCAAGGGGAGGTGGAGTACGAAGAGCCCAGTGAGGATGAGGAGGCCCAGGATGAGCATGCTGCCTCCCCTCGGAACGTAGGCCACAATATCTACATCCTTGCTCATCAGGTAGGCAGCTGGCCACGTGGAGCTCAGACACTTCATATGTAGAGAGAGCTGAAACCTGGTCTCTCGGGTTTGGAAAAAACAGAACAGGACTGAAAGTGATTGAATAGACATTTTTTAGTATTTCTGCTCCATTGTTGAGACCACAGTGCTGCCGTGGGTTCATTCAAGTTATGTTCCCGTTGAAGCTGTTATGACTGAGCAGTTCCCCTCATTTAATAGCTTTTACGTAAGTTTCTAAAAATGAGCCAACGCTCCAAGCGAAGCGAAGCCTGCTCGCTGGCCCAAGGCCTTTCAGGTGCGAAAAGTCGGGGCTCTGCAAATCATGCACACACAAAAAAAAAAATTAAGTCAGCAAGCGGGAAACCGCAGATGTTAAACCACACTGCTGTCAGCCCTCGCACCCGTGTGCGCAAACCAAACGGACCCGGCTCGGGAGGCTCAGCCAGACCGCCTCAGTTTCAGTCTGGGCTGGTTTTTTGGGTTTCAGTAATGCCTGCAGCACGGTGCCAGGTAGGCCTGGCTGCAGTGCGGCTGATGGTACTTTCCAGCATGCACTGTACTATCTGCGTACAGTAAATCTGTGCTCTGTGGGGGAAGCTACAGGGCTGGACTGCGCTGTACAGACACTCGCTTCCACTGGTGTGCAACTCCAGGGGTGGGGAAAGTTTGGGAGCACTCACCGGTCCATCTATACATAAACATACACGTACATATACACATGAACACACACACACATGCAAAGACAAAGATGTACATGAACACATACTCACAAACAAACCTGTGTATGTATACACACATACACACAAAGACAAAGATGTACATGAACACACACTCACAGACAAACCATACATGCACTCACGTACACACACATACACGCAAAGACAAAGATGTACATGAACACACCCTCACAGACAAACCTGTGCATCTGTACATGCACACATATATTAACATGTACACAAATCACATGCACCAAAAGACAAATATGGGCACAGTCACTCACAGGCATATATACGAACGCGCACAGACGCACATCCACACAAACAAAACACACATGTATGGATATCTTAATTATGCAAATTTTATATTACATTACTTTAAAATTACCTTTGTTTCATAGGAATCCTGTAAATGCATACATTTAGGTACCGTATAACATTGATAAATATCTATGATTATATCTTAAAATTGTCAATATACCTGCCAGATCAGGTATATTGATCATGTTTTGTGGGTCAGTATACCTGATCTGGCAAACAGACAGGCACAAGCATAATCATAACCTTGTATTCCATAGCTTTATTTTTGCATTATCCTTTCTGATTTGCATTATTTAATGGTTCTCTGATGAGCTAAGCACCAGTGCAGTGAAAATATTTAAATATTTATTTTTTACTTCATTTATTGTGTTTATTATGTATAATTAAACAAAACCATTATTACATTGTCAATGTCTGTTCAAGGTCAGGCAGCATATATTGACCAAGCTTATCTCAAGTAATACAGTAGTTGAAGTAAGTATATATTTGGCATTTTTGTGCCTGCTGAGAACACACTTTTATATTGAAGTACTTTGAATGCCCTAATGGTCTTGTATGAAAAGATTATTTTCTGATATGAACATTAAGAAACATGACAGTGCCTTAGTAATTGCATTTTCAGAGACTTTAATGACAGTCCCCTATCATATCGCAATGGGTGATGTTTCTAAATCTACTAAACGTATCCTGCTCTGCAATTTTCTTCAAAATACAAATAAATTGATAAAACCATATATTTATTTTTATTTAAAAAATGTATAGATGTAAATTTTCAATAAACGTAAAGCTAGTAGTGTAATGTAAAGATTTAACATGAGTCAAAAGTTTCTTGCATTTGTGGATCTCTAGTTGCAAAGTTGTTTTGATCTTACGGGGAAGTACACACAGCCCGTTATTTTTATGCAGTTTTCCAGCTCCGACCATCAGCTTGAAACTTGCTTTCCTATCTAATTTTACTGCTGCGAATTAACAAGCAATCTTTATTTAACTGCCTGATATAACACGTTAACATTTTATCTCTAATAACTTTATTTCACCCTCATTCAACTGCATAACCTCTCTTCCTATTAAATCTCTATTAATTCTATGTGACAAAATAAGTGCAGTGTTTCACTCCAGGAAGAGGGTACATGATGCTTAGCGCGTAGAGTAATATCGAAACCTGTCTGTACGTCAATGGGCATTTCTCATAATGCATTTTTTCCTATGACATCAGTGGGTCAACATGTGATGTGGAGCCATCATTAACTATAGAGCCATCTGTAGCTTTAACTGTACCTTTCGGTTCTTACATGTTCACCACGTTGCACTTCCGATGGAAATATTCTGGAGTTTCCTGAGAAAATAAACATTAAAAAAGTAACGTTATGGCATTTGAGAAATCAGTCATTCGTAAAGGATTATAATTGTTATAGGAATTTTGCATGCAGGCATTGGAACATGGAGATTTGGGACAAGCATTTGCCCGCACAACTTCTTCAGCATGTGCAATGTTCCAACCTTCAAATTCTCTCATTTTCCCCCCAATCTCTCCTGCTGCAAATTTCACAGCTGGCACGACACAACAAGGAGCTGCAGGCCATGCTCAAACCTGGAGGCACTTATGGAGAGGGAGACGAGGCCCTGGAGTTCTATGCCAAACACACGGCTCAGATCGAGGTCAGTGCCCGCACACGTGGGGTTCTGGCGGCTCCAATGCATCTCTGCATTCATCAGTGTCTCTTTAGGTCTGTGACTGTGTTCCTTCACTGCTCTTGAGTTCTCCCCAAGGTTATGCAGTCAGATTGTCTTTTCTTTATTCAGCTGTTATTTCTTTTGAAAAGAAAGTGCACTTCAGTGTATCAAATTCTAAATTGTTTCATATAAACTTGGACAGACTGCCCCCTTCTAGGTGAAATGTTTGAAGTAGTGCACAGGGCGTGGGGTGGTCTTGCTGTTTTTTTCAAGGCTGCTTTCAAACATGTACACTTGTTAGTTGCTTGTTGTATTTCCTGCTTTTACTTGTTAAAAGTGCTGAACATCAATGGTACACCTATATCTTTGTCCCAGGTATAACTCCTAATCCAAAGAAAACTCTCATGTGAAACTACAAGACTTGCGTGGCATACTGAACTGCTTGTGAACTGCAGATGGAGTCCTCCTGTTTTTTGTCCTTCCCTTTCAATTTCTGTCAGATTTTCTGTTGAGCTCAGAACACAAGGGAACACCTAATCGAAAGGAAGCCTCAGTCTCCATTAATTTTGTTATTATTCTTATTCCTAAACCCTGGGGTCCTGGCTGGCGTAGGGCCTACATAAACATCCCTTAATCTGAAGTAGTCATGGCCTGCAAGGTGTGTGGATTAGTCCAGGAGCTCTCGGTCTAAGGGCTCAGGGCCTATCAGGGCCTGTGTATGTTTCCCCAGGCCTGGTGCTAGAGTAGTCAAGCCCTGCCAAATAGGGCAACGCAGTGACAGGGCTCTTGTGTTCAGATCGTGCGGCTGGATCGCACCATGGAGCAGATAGTCTTCCCGGTGCCCAACATCTGCGAGTTCCTCACCAGCGAGTCCAAGCTGCGTGTGTACTACACCACGGAGCGCGACGAGCAGGGCAGCAAGATCAACGACTTCTTCCTGCGCGCCGAGGACCTCTTCAACGAGATGAACTGGCAGAAGAAGCTGCGAGGTACTCAAGAGGCTACCGGTAACACCAAAGCGGTTCCCTGTGCGTTCCTTTCCCTATCTCTCGCCTAGTAGCTCTTTACATGCCCTCCTGTCCTCCCTGACCCCCCCCACCCCACCCTCAGCACCCCTCCCAGAGCAGCTCCAGGTTTTGGTTTGCAGTCAGTGAAACGAACTGCTCTGGACATGGGGGCGATGGGGGGACTGAGGATGTGTAAATGTGATAAGTTAGATGCTTAAGATAATTTAGAGCATTCTAGCATGCTAGAGCATATGTAAATATATCAGTTTGATAAGTTTGAGGAATTTTGTGCTGCCGTCGCCTGCTGCCCTCTCAGCGCTTTGTCTACAGTTCTCTGGTCTCGCAGTGAGCATGTTCATGTGAAAGAAACACGGCTTTTTTCATGTATAACGATAAAAAAAAATTAATCTGTTCTGCCCATACATAATGCTTGTTTAAATTGAGAAATGAAACCTAAAATAATCTACTTAAATGAGCGGTGTAACTAATCCTCTACACTGCCAGCCCTTTGAGGTTATTAGACATACGATGTCTGTCTCATCTGATTGATTCAGAAAGCAGAGATGGCGTGCTACGATCGCTGTCAGGTTGGCACAAGCAGTCCTTCTCTTTGTGCATCAGAAAAGCATCACTTCAGTGGGTTAATCTTTCCTCTCAAAAGCAGACTGAGACCTGCTGCCAAACTGCCCCCCGTGGCCAAGTGCTTGGTTCAGGGTCGGGGTCTAGGCTTGAAGGTTATAGCTAAGTGCAGCCCATCTTTCCTGAAGGAGTTCAGTAGATTTAGAGTGATTTTTTAAACCATGAATGCCTCTGTCCCCTCACTTTGGAGAGATGAAGCTTTTTATATATATATATATATATATAGTTATTTCCTTACTACTGACAACGGAAGCATTGCATATGATGTGTACGTGCGTGCAGACAAGTATGCGTATTTCTTTCCTGATTGGTTTAAAATGGTTTTGAATGCTCACTCTCAGCCAAGGAAATCCCCATCGAGGGGTGGAATCCAAATTTTGTTTGGCAGATTCAGCCGCTGGCTTTGAAGTGGTATGACTTATTGCTGTGTCCCTGCAGTCACAAAAAACCAGTTTGAGTGGTTTTCAGTAGGGGGCCTGTTTGGTTATATTTGGTTCCATTCTGGTTAGTAAAGGCTTTCACACGGAACCCGACTCGCCATGGCTGAGAGCTTTGAGAATGAACCACGCAAACCAGTATAAAATTTCTCCCCCCTCGTTTTGAGTTTTAAATTCAAAATCAAACAAAGTAAAAGCTATACCTTATTATATGACATAACTGTGTGTTGCATTTGCAAATGTGTCACCAGGCTCAGTACGGGGTTACAGATGTCTTGCATCTTTTGTGCCCAGTGGTATTCTTGCAAGGGTTGGGTTCCTGTGGCATGATTCCTAGACACTGACCCCTTCAGCCAACTTAAATTTCAGTTTTCAAGACCTGATATTTGCCAGCCAAAAAATGTGTATATTAGTGAAATTACTTTTTGGGGAAAATGAACTGGATTAAACAATATGACTAGATTTTATATAATGTGAAATACTACGTGCATGAAAGGAAGAGCCCTGTGGCAGATTTGCATTGCCTTTATGACACATTGGTTTGGTGACCACTTTATCCTGAGAACATTTAAATTGTTGAACTGTGCATGTGCATGCGACAGCAGTGAGTGTGGAGGGTTAAATAGAGCTGAGTTCATAATTTGAGGTGTGTAGTCATTTGTGGAGTGCCTGCTTGCACATTAATAAAATTATCAGTTTTGGGGGAGGGGGCAATGGTGTGGTCCAGTTTGTGAAGACCATGTGGTTCCTCCCTCCAGCCCAGCCCGTCCTGTACTGGTGTTCCCGAAACATGTCCTTCTGGAGCAGCATCTCCTTCAACCTGGCCGTGCTCATGAACCTGTTGGTTGCTTTCTTCTACCCATTGGACGGCATTCGTGGAGGCAAGTCTGTCCTGTACATTCACAAATTGATAATGGATTATGTTTGAAATGTGGCCCTGCGAGCAGCTTATCTAATTTATGCGATAGTGCTTCTTCCATGTGGTAAATAATCTTCATTTAACCAGGTAGGTCCAATGAGAGCTTAGTTTTCATTAGCAATGATTAACCTGGTGAATCAAGGTGAGGCGGGAATGCAAGGGACTTTGCTGCCAGTCATATTTTACATGTTTCTACTTTTTGTGGAAAAAGCACTTAAAGATAGTTTTTAGTAGCCGTACATTTGAGGAGGGTATTTGAGTTCATTATGAGCTTTGAATGGTTTCACTGAGGTAAATTCTGATCCAGTGAAGCAGGATCGCAGTACACGGTGTGTTTAATGCTAGCTTTTCCGTTGTTTTGATCAGAAATGGCTTCACGGCTGTGGAAGGCATCCTGTTTATAGCAGTCATTAAGCCTCGAGAAGATTTCGCTATATTTATTTATATGATGCATTTACATTTATTCACTTGCATGAAGGTTGGTTTATGTGTGTGTGCGTACGTGCTTGCATTAGTGTATGTGTGTATGCTTGTTTGTGTATCTATCTGTGTGTAGGAATGCGTGTTTCATGTATGCATGTGTGTGTGTGTGTGCATGTGCGTGCATATGCCTGTGTGTGTGTGTGTGTGCGCACGTGTTTTTGAGGGTCTAAATGCATAGTGTGAGGGTGTGTGTATTTTTGAGGGTCTAAATTCATTGTCTGTGCGTGTGCGTATGCGCGTGTGTGTGAGTGAGTGACTGCTTATTGGTGTTTGTGTGTGAGTGTTTCCTGTCCTGTGTGCCACAAAAAATCTGTCAGAAAACAGGAAACAGGAGGAAGTGACTCAGACCACAGAGCTGAAGTGGAGTGCACATTCACATTGTGACATTAGCTTTTCAGAAACCTACCTTTTAATGGACCTAAAACTGGGTCACCAAATAGTGCGAAGTCATGTGATTCCGCCACACTGCGTCAATGCTTTGTTTATATAACTTTTTATACATTATCCATTTATAGAGCTCTGTATTTACTGAAGTAAATCAAGCTAAGCACCTCGCTGATGGGCTCAATAGCAGTGCCCCTCCTCCTTGGTCTCTGGGCAGAAACCCAGCAGCCTAACCACTAATCTACACCACTTCCTAGAGTTCCTTGGAATTGAAGAATTGACGGTTGCTGATGTATGCACACAGGGTATTGCACACCCCCTGTTCAGAAAGAGAAGGGACTTCTGGTTTTCAGCAACGCGGCCCTCCTCTGACGCTTGAGTGCCCTGGTTTACCTCTCCCTTAGAGAATTCCTGACCATATGACAGAATCCTTGTCATGACCTGACCTGGGTATCGATACTTTGAGAGCTGAATGCCCGTCACAAATGCGTCACCTGATGCCGGCTCTCCAAATCTTCACTTAAGGCTCTCGGCTATGGGCCACTTCACTCCTGTTAATTGGGCATTTGTGTTACTACCTGCCAAGGTGCTGCTTGTGGTTGCAATCAGGGCCCCTCAGCCGGCTTTGGGTAGAAGATAGGACGCAGAGGTGTGGGTTTCCAACTCTTACCGTCAGTTCTGCAGACATGTTAATCCCTTTGGATGTGCCAACAATGGAAACATTCAAGACTGAAATCTGCCAATTAGTTCCTTCATGCCTTTTCTTCCTTAATGTGATTTTGTGTTTTGGGATCCTTACTGCCTTCATTTAAAGCCAATTACACCCATTTGGATAACTGAATTCCTCTTTACAAGGTAATGTCTAAGTGCATCTGTAAATATATTACTGATGTTCCTTTTGATGAGTTTAAGGCCAGGGGGACACCCTACTGTCCTCGACTCGTGTCTTCAGACGTATTGAGGGTGGTGGGTAGAGGGGGTTTTCAGGAGCCTACGGAAAATGAGTCCTGCTATGAAAGTGCTGGAATGCTTTTCTGTGTATGTGTTTTCGCAAACGGTGTTAAAGCCCCAGATAGTGGGTGTGAGTGGAGTGGGTGGATTGTTAGCAGTGTCAGTATTGAAGTTAAGGGAAGCAGTTTGGTTCGAGTACCTGTTCTTCTCTCATGCTTCTGTTTTTCTTCTCTCTTTTTTCTCTCTCGGGCTGCTTCTTTCTGTCTCTGGTCTGCGGTGTTGTTTGTACCCACAGCCATGAGGTCTTTCTTTGTCTCAGTGGAGATGCGCAGGGAGAACGGCGACATTGTGATTCACATAAACTTTCGATTGTTCGCTCTCGGGTAAAGCAGCGCGGTCCCTTTTGTTCCAGACTCCCTCGGCAGCGCAGAAAAAAGAAGTCCTTTTTGCTCGGAGCTAGAAGGCGCCGCTCGCCTTGTGCAGTGTCTGAGCTTTTCTGAAATCCCAGCGTAACACTCCATCTGATGGAGCAGGCTGCTGCTGGCGGCGCAGTGCATTTCAGGACACACAAACCGGGGGAGACGGAGGAGCAGAACCAATCGAGCAGCCATTGCGCAGATAAAATGTTCACGTCACTGATAATACCGCTGCAATGAATCTCTACCTGGCCGTTAAGTGCTAATCCCTGCAAATGAAAATTAGATGTTTATCAGTGCCTGTGCTAGAGAACGATGTCTTCTAAAGAAGGTAAACCATTAAGAACCGCAGTCTAAATCCTTATATGGTACACTTTTGGAATGTTAATTATATATTTATTTATGGACAATTAATATCTGTCTGTTTAGCTCTGTATCATTTATTGTATGTCTGTCATCTATCTACACCATTTTTTGTCAGCCTGTCTATGAATTTATTTACAGCATTACTACTGTATACATAAGGAGCACACATTTTAACTCTACTTTAGCAATTTAGACAAACCTGGAAACCAGTGTAAGTAGTCAGTGAGTCAGTGGAAGTGTACAGACATTCCTATTGTCCAGAAGCCTGTCGGCAGCCCTGATTTACAGACGGTCACATGAAGGCCTGCATACCTTTGACCTGGTGCAGCTGTGCTGCGAGTGGCTCCTGGTGCCTCCACCCTCCTGCAAACAGCGCTGGAACGTGGATATGGAAATTAGATAAGAGCCCTGGAACTAGGTCAGTCCGCGCTGGCTGCTGGTGCACAGGGCCGTACATGAGGAGCGCACGTTTGTCACGGCTGACTGTGCAGCTGGGTAATCTGGCCCGGCTCAGGAAGTGGACAGAGTGCATGTCCCTTTTAAAAAAACGCTTTGGGTTTTTTTTTTGTTGTTTTTTTCTTTTCCCCGGGAGTTAAGATCGGGCTGTGAGAGAGGCAGCCAGTGGTGATTTGTGTTGTCCTCCTGTAACCCGGGGAGTGCGGGAATGGGAGGGCAGATGAGCGGGGTTTGGGATGGGAACCTCTCTCTCTCGAGGGAGCACGTCAGTCTCTGGTTCAGCTGGTTCTCTGTGCCTGGAGCTTTAGCGCTGTGTTGTCAGCCCCAGGACCCAGGGTGCCACACGGACCGTCGCTCATGAATCTTTCAGGCGCGTCTGTATTTTTAGCGGCGGCAGTTATGTAACTGCCACCTGTCATGTGATCCCCTCATGGAGAGGAGAGGGTGGGGGAGGAGAGCTGCACGCTAGCTCAAATAATGCCTTGGAAACACACACACACACACGTACACACGCGCACACACACACACATGTATGCACACGCGTACACACATGCGCACGTATGCACACGTGTACACACGTACACCACGCACATGCCCACACGTATACACATACACACGCACACACACATATGCACAGGCACAAACGTGTGCACATGCACACACACACATACACACACACAAACCAGCAGAAGGACTACTGTTACAATCCATCATTTTGAGATGTGAACTTCCCTCATTTTGCTCGTTTGCCGCTGAACATGACAGTGAGTTTGGGCTTGGCAGCATGTGAGGCGCTGACCTTGGTGACACCAGTCCGGGACTTACCCAGGGATTTAGAGAGTTCCACCCTAATGTCTCACAGAGGTACAACACACCCCACTGTGACACTCTTTCCCTGTTATGTAACCCCTCTCTTTTAGTTCACAGCTCTCTCTGCCAGTGCAGAATGCAATAGACCATACTTAGCTCGCTAGGAAAGGAAATTATTAAAGAAACATGTGCACTGTTCTCATAGTCAGGGTTTTCATTTTTAAATGCACAAAAAAATGCAGTATCACAATTTACAAAGACAGATCTGGGTGCTTCTGGAGGCAGAGCAACTTATATTACAATATATACCGGCTCCAAACTGCCTGGTGGCCCCCAGATGAGTGACAGAGAGACGTGTATGTCTGCCTGTCATTTCATCAATAATCTGAACCCCTTCTCCACTCAAGTCTGTGCTATAGTTACCTCAGTATGCTTGTCTCATGTTGTAATGTATAGCATTATCCAGATAAGAATTAATGTAGATATCAGTACTGAATGTTAGTATGCATTTTAGAATGGAAGAAAATTTGATACCTATTTATGAGCACACTCTTATTTGACAGATATTCAGAATTTAATCCAGTTAAATGTAGTGTTCAGTAGAAAGAAATAATTGCAAGTAGCCTATTTCAAGATCAAACAAAGTTGCCTGAAGTGAACTTTAGCAATTATAAAGTACAAAATCTCTCCCTAGGTCTTGTCTCTTACATGCTCACTAACTAGTTCCTTTGAGACAGAGACATGATACTACAGCTGTGAACTTTGTGCAAGAAGACAGTTGTGCTGTGCTTGGGAAATAGCACATACAATTCCAGTGAAATGGATTTATATTTTATTAGAAATTTGTTTTGAACAGTTGAATTTGGTTTATTATGTACTATTTTGGATATTTAAATACTGAAAAGTTTCTTGAGATTTTGTATATGGGAAGGGATGCAGGTTTTGCTTTTTTTGTGGTAGGGGTGGCCAAAGTTTTATTTTTAAATAGACCCCAAAATTACCACTAGTTAAACCTGATCACATTTTTGGCCCTGCTCTGTCCCTCAGGCACTCTGGAGCCCCATCTGTCAGCCCTGCTCTGGACGGCCATGTTGGTGTCCCTGGCCATTGTGATCGTCCTGCCCCAACCCCACGGCATCCGGGCGCTGATCGCGTCCACCATCCTCCGCCTAATCTTCTCCGTGGGCCTGGAGCCCACCCTGTTCCTGCTCGGTGCTTTCAATGTGAGTGTGTCAGGCAGGGCTAGGCCCAAGCCCAGTCCCCTCCTCCTCCTCCTACATCATCTGGCTACACTTTTGTCAGCCCAAGCAGTTTCCTCTGCCCCTTGTTACTCATGGAGGTTTGGTGTGTAATGCGTCACTGGCACATTCCAGAGACGGGCTGTTACAGCCACTGGCTGAGTCAGTTGAACCTCTGGAGGAATGGCCGATTCAAATGCTCTCACTAGGACTCGTTCTCCAAAGCTCTTCCTTGAGGCTGAAATTTTAAATATTAACAGTAAAGCAGGTGAACACTCTTAGCCATATCATAACACAGTGCTCCCATCCTTCAGTGGCTTTAAGACCTGAATTCTGTGTGTGCACTGCCTATGCCTTTAGGCAAGGTCATGTAGATGAAAATCCAGCCTGACTATACATATACAGTATCTGATTCTGTCTGTTTGAAACCCTAAAGGTCTGCAATAAGATCATCTTCCTGATGAGTTTTGTGGGGAATCGTGGGACATTTACCAGGGGCTACAAGGCCATGATAATGGACGTGGAGTTCCTTTATCATCTACTCTACCTTATAATCTGCAGCCTGGGCGTCTTTGTCCATGTGTTCTTCTACAGCTTGCTGGTGAGTGCATAGTTGTCAGTTTTCTCAAGTTTCCCCCTCAGGAAAGGAAGAATTGTCTTTCAGATTCGAATTGATTTCAAATATTTGCTAATATTATTTTCAGATAATCACCAAATTTGGCTTAAAGAATGTGTTTTGCATTTGTTTTAAGTCAAAGTTAAGATCATGTTGCCTGAATCCAGCCCATGGAATCGAATGTTTCACTGCTCTTATACTCCATAATGTCTCTGTTCTACTGTAATGTCTTTGAGCTCTTACACCTTTTAATATCTGTCAGGTTTTTGACAATGTCTTGTCTCCCCTCGTCCAGCTCTTTGACCTGGTCTACAGAGAGGAGACTCTGCTAAACGTGATTAAGAGTGTGACGCGTAATGGCCGGTCCATCGTCCTGACCGCAGTGCTGGCGCTCATCCTGGTCTATCTCTTCTCCATTGTGGGATACATCATTTTCAAGGATGACTTCATCCTGGCTGTAGACAGGATACCAAATAAAACCATAGGTAGAGCCTGCCAGGACCCAACCCCAAACCCCCCCCCCCCCACACACACACACAAACACGCACACACACACACTCTCACATTTGCCGTAACATCCAGAGCTCTTACTGAATAAATCTGTCTGCAATAATTTCATCCAAATGTATTCATTGTGTGGCATTTTTATAGTAGTTTGGTCTTGAGAAATGCAGTAATGGAGAGTAAATGCTTCTCTCCGTCAGTTAAATGCATGATGGTGATCACTATGACGCTAATGATGATCATGATTGCATTTCTGACAATGAGTATGAATGGAAGTCATTTCCTCGTGGGGGCTCTTGCAGTGTACCCCCATGGTACAAACACATAGGCAGTTATATCAGTATTCGGCTATCTCTATCTGCCTGTCAAATCACTACTCAGAATGTTCTCAGAACCTGAACTTGTGGGAAACTGTGATTGTTGAATGTCTCCCTGAGGATCCAAGTCTGCTCATTTCAAAACTAGCGTGGAGAGAGCAGAGATTTCCTAAAAGCCTAGAAAAGCAGAGTAAAGCTTTTTTTGATGAGGCCACTCAGTGAAATCACTGATTGCGGCACCATCTAGTCCTATAAGACCCTTTATTAAGTTACATAATTGTTCAAAAACTTGACACCCTAGTTGCTTTTGATATACAGTTCATGGCTATTGTTGCCTTTTCCTGATGTTCAATTTTTTTGTAGGCAAATGTGTATATAAAATGCAAAATTTGAATAGAAATTGATGGATAATCTGCACATACATACATGAATCTGGTGGTGATGGGTATATGTTTTCATACATTAGTTATGTTAAGCAAATTGTATTTTATTATTGTATTTTAAATTATTTCTATTTTATTTTGTGTACTTTATTCCATATTAGTGTATTTATTTTCCACCTTTTTACATTGCTTTAATTTCCTGTTGTTGCCTTGGACAGAGGGCGGAGCCAGCATGGTCGGGGACTTCCTGTCAGCTGGAGTGTGTCGGAAGGATAGCGGCGAGAACTGCTCTACAGAGGTTGTGGGGGAAGGTAAGGCTGCTGCGTTGTCATGAGGACTGGGCCTGCCATGTCCCCAGAAGCCCTTAAGTCAGCTTCCCCACCCCAGAGACTGCATGTGCCCCAGGGTAGACCGTGCTGAGCTGTAAATCTGCTGGCGCAGGCTTCATGGAAGTGTGGCCTGTTGGGTAGAAGCACTTCTCAGGCCCCATGCATCTCCAAGAGAAAAGGGGGCGGGGATCAGAGGTCATGGGTTAATATCACTCACATTGTGGCACCACCATACTGTCAAGGTTAAAGGGGATGTTTTTTTTTCTTTGAGTTTATTAATTCTGGCTCACACTAAAGAAACACTGAAATAATGGAATTAACAATTTACAATAAAATAAGCTGAAAATCATTGAAAGAATGTACATTATACTAAGAAGACATAAACCTGCATGTGTTAGATGCAGCACAAAAACACCACATCATAAAAGGCACAAAACACTGCGGAGATAAATATAACAAAAACGGAGAGTTCTTCTTAATGTAGATTGTTAAAAAGCCTAAAAGCAGTGGGTAGGACTGCTTTTTAAGTCCTGTTTGTCTTGGCCCGGAAACAAGCAAGTTGTTGCTGTTGTGCAGCACCCTGTTTGTGCATGCTAGTCTGCTCTGTGGGAGCATCTTGTGCAGGGGGTGTTGTGGGTGTGCCATGTCTTCAGCAGTTCTACTGCGGCTTGTTCTCTCATGCTCTGTAGAGAAGGGAGTTTTGGCTGGAGTGAGCTGCCTCTGGAGATAGTTACGGACCCTTTTTTTCTGGACCACTTTTTCCACCTTTTCTTGTCTTTTATTACACCTCACCAGAAGGACTCCGCTATAGTCCAGACATGGCCTTACCAGGGTGGTTGTAGATGGTGATCAGGTCGTCACAGTGTAGGCCGTGTCTTGCCAGGACAGTCAGGAAGTGGAGTCGTTTTGTGGCTTTCGTCCTTTCTTTGAGGCTCCACGTGCGTATCTCCACTAAGGTCAGAGTCCTGGTGGAAGGCAAGTTACTTTGTTGAGGTCACCAGAAGAAGAGGGGGTGGTTGTGGTGGGTTCCTGGTAAAATTCTCAGCTCCTCTGACTTTTCCCATTTTGCAACATATTACTGGATGCAGCCCACTCATCCAGCTGCTTGACCTCCATCTCCATGGATGTGTCGTTGAGGATGTCAGTCTGTGGTATAAAAAAACATTCAAAACAGTTGCTTTGCCATTCTCCGCACCATCTACAGCATGTATTTTCTTTGCTGATGATTTTTTCTGTCTCAGACCTTTGTTAATAAAATCCCACCACTCTTTGGGTTTCTGTCCTTCTTTTTTTCATTGAAATCCCCAAGTTTAAAAACAAATTTTGAGTTTTATGAAGACAATGAGCAAATATGTAAATAAAGTACTGGTTGGCTTTTAAAGTAACTGTGATGGTGCAGTATATTAGCTATATTCCCATCCCTACAAATGTGAAACTAGAATTGCTTACTTCCTATGCATTTCAAAATAAAAGTCTCAAGGGTCAGTGTGGGTGACCATGACAATTTAAACAATGTCCACTACATGACAGCCAACTGCGAGCCTGGCCTTATTACCTAATTGGTGCCCCACCTCACTAATGCTCCTTTGGCTGAATGGAAGCAAATCCCTGCAACAATGCTCAAACATACAGCATAAGGCCTTCCCAGAAGAGTGGAGGTTGAATGTCAGGTATCCACATACTTTTGGCCTTGCAGTGTAGGTACATACATTTATGTACGTGGCAGCAAATTACTGCATATCAAAACCATTTGCATGTTACAGTTTGCTATGAATCCCATGAACTGCTATACCTGTAGTCTGCTGTCTATAGCAATGGAGGTGAGGCTGGATGTTTTGCCTGTTATCACAGAGGAGTCGATTGAAGACACTGTGTTTCTGGTGTTTTCCAGCGGTGTTCACGCAGCCGTCGGCCATGGTGATCGAGGACAAAGAGCGCACCTGTGACACCCTGCTGATGTGCATCGTCACTGTCCTGAGTCACGGGCTGCGGAGTGGAGGAGGAGTGGGGGATGTCTTGCGCAAGCCGTCCAAGGAGGTGTGTGTGTGTGTGTGTGTGTGTGTGTGTGTGTGTGTGTCTGCGTGTGTACGCATATGTGTGTTTGTGGTGGAGGGGAGGGCAGTTGGGGGTAAGGTGCCCAGAGAAGCCGGGTCGAGGACATGCCTGTTTCCTGATCGTGTGACATGTCCCCAAAACCAGCAGCTCTCTGTGATGACATTTCAAGTCAAAAGGCTCCTGAGTCCTCATATGTAGCAAAACTGTATTCACAAAACAATCACCTCCCCTGCTGCTCAGGACTAAGAGCTCTCTGCATGGAATACAGCTCTGGCCGAAGATGTGGGGATCCACGTCAACAGAGAGAAATGTTAATGCCATATGTATAAGTATGTACCAAGCACTTGTGGTGAATGCGCATGATTCAGCATTCTGAAACCTGTTATCAGAGGCTAAAATCAGACCCTGTTCAACTCTTTCCGTCAGTGTGTTCGCGGTGGGTTTTTTATCAGAGGGAGCAACAGAATACAAAACCCCCATAAAAGAGCTGCCTACCCATGAATAACACTACAATTGGTCCTCACAAAAAGACACAGAAAAATATAAGATCAGTGATATGTGGTTTGAGCATGGTTAGGAATCACTTGTTCAGGGATTGAGCGAGAAGCAAGGCATGCTCTTTCCTCTACTGAACAGATGATAGGGCTTTGTGTTTTATCATCCACTCTTTTGAAAGGAATAGCAGCCTGTGGCAGCAACAGGGGAACTGTGAGGTTCTACACCATCTCTGAAAGCGAGAATAAAAATGAGAACAGTTTTCTGTAATAAGAGATGCATCAGTCACTTCTTGAAACAGATTACTGCAATAAATGTATTAATTTAAAATGCACTGGCTTGGCATTGGGTGGCACCGTGGTGCAGTGGGTAACACTGTGACCTCACAGCCAGAAGGTCCTGGGTTCGAATCTGGCCTTGGCCTTTCTGTGTGGAGTTTGCTTGTTCTCTCTGTGTCCGCGTGGGTTTCCTCTGGGTATGTCGGGTTCCTCCCACAGTCCAAAGACATGCAGGTAGGCTAATTGGAGACCCTAAATTACCCATAGTTATGAGTGTGTGATTGATTGGTGTGTGTGCCCTCCAATAGATTGGTGGCCTGTCCAGGGTGTATTCCTGCCTCTCGCCCAATGCACGCTGGGATAGGCTCCAGCACCCCTCGCGACCCTGCTCAGAATAAGCGGGTATAGATAATGAATGGATGGATGGCTTGGAATTGAGAGGGGACTTTTCTTTCCAAACGTGCTGCCTGCTCATCATAGTTCATTATAAAGTTTCCACATGACTGCCTAATGTTAAAACATCAGAGAATGTAAGGTGGTTAGTCTAGACACTGTCTCACCTATGTTGACATTCACCTTGGCAGGAGCCTCTGTTCGCTGCCAGGGTGATCTATGACCTCCTGTTCTTCTTCATGGTCATCATCATTGTCCTCAACCTGATCTTTGGAGTCATCATTGACACCTTTGCTGACCTCAGGAGCGAGAAGCAGAAGAAAGAGGAGGTCCTCAAAACCACTTGCTTCATCTGTGGTGAGTAGAATCTCTTCAGTCTGTACTGGATGCGTGAGCTGTTTTTGGGGCGGAGTTTCGGGTAGGTCGATGGGTGCGTCCCGAGCATGCAACAGCCGCGTGCAAGCAGTCTGCCAGGCATTGAGTAAGCAGAGGCCAGGTCGTGGGTTATTGCACAGCTGGGCTGCCTTCAGAATAAGGGATGCTTTTTTTGGTAAAGTAAACACTGGCCCCATCTGCACTGGGCCATGACCCCACAACACCCCTTTTCCCCGAAGGCTTAGTCATGGCTGCCGTGGAGGAGTACTTCCTGTTGCTCCTTGCCGCTTGAGTCAACAGCCTCAGATCAGATTCCGCAAGACAGTGCTCCCACTCGGTCTGTTCACATAGCAGTAAGCAGGGCTGCTTTCCATAAATGCATTTCCGATTACTGCTGCTTTGTCTAAGCATTATTTCCATTCTTCAGGACCCTGTTTAGTGTCATGAGGGTACTAGGATTATGGAATACATTCAAGTGTCCTGCCTGGAGAGCTTGTTATGTGGGCTTCACAACCTACAACCAATGGTTGTAACAAGATGAGCCACGAGAACTTCGGCATGTAAAAAACCTCATACATTTATGATTGCATAGAGCAGAGCAAAAGCTTTGAAGATGTAGTTAAATGTCTAAATTATTTGACTTCTGGGACATTTGCTGGCGATGTGTCCCACAGCATGACTATCTTTTAATGGAAGACATTATGGTCAATGAGACAAAACCAAAACTACAGGTACTTTAGGATTTGGCTTGTGTTCAGTCATTGTTGCAAAACCTCCATACCTCTTCGGGACGTGGCACAAGTAAGAAAGGTCACCACTTCCCCAAAAACATGTGTGCCTGTGTGTTTGCAGGACTTGAGCGGGACAAGTTTGACAACAAGACGGTCACCTTTGAGGAACACATCAAGGTGGAGCACAATATGTGGCACTACCTGTTCTTTATAGTTCTCGTGAAGGTGAAGGATTCCACCGAGTACACGGGGCCAGAGAGCTACGTCGCCCAGATGATCAGGGTATGTGCATGATCTACAAAACATCCACATCTCGCAAACAGAAATGACCAGAGGGGGGTGAGTGTGTGGAGTAGGGTGGTGTGGCGGGGGGTAATGAGGGGCGGGATTCGGAGGCTGAAAATTTGGACTAGAAGTTTTGGGAAATGTGTATGAATGAAAGTAGCTCATAGTTCTTTTGCAACATTTAACAGTTTTTTTTTTTTTAATCTTTGTTTTGTTTTGTCTTTCATTTGGCCTGGGTATGGAGGCTTTCCATCATGGCAGTGTGGGTCTGGAGCCACTGTTAGAATTGCCTCATCACAGGGGTGTTGGCAGATATGCCTGGGTGTTTCTATTCTATTATATCTGATCTTTGAAAAAGTCTGTTTCCTGAGAGTAAAATTAGGTAATGTAGACAAGATGGAAATCATGGGTACGTGCGTGAGTGCGCATTGTTGTTTTGCTCTCATGCACATCAGAAATATCTTCCTATGATGACAAGCAGTGCAAAACTGTTGAATCATCCCCTGATTTAATTGGCTAAAAAATTTTCTATCGCTCCAGTGGAGCTGCTCAGTGGCCAACAATTGTGGTTGTACTGGGCAGCTCCCAGGTGTGAATGTGTATGAGTGTGAAGCAGGGCGTTGCTGCAAAAGAGCATCCGTGCTCCGCGAACCTACCCTGGGTAAATAAAGGTTAAATAAAAAATAATAATAAAACCGCTCACATGATGCTGCCCACCAGCCATCTATCTTATAGCAGCCTTAACATGTCAACAGTGATGTGCCAAATTAAGAGGCTGTTATTTTATAAAAATTTCAACCCTTAAACGAAGAACGGACTCTGTGACGTGTAGAGACCAAACATTAGTTTTATATTGTTGGGCCAGTGATTTTTTCTAAATTATACTGTATCTTTTCAAAAAAGTGAGTCTACCAGCTTCTTAAAGACCTGCCATTGTATTATGTGATCTCTGTCTTGTGATGTTGAATTCCTGAGATGTTTTTTCAAGCCTGTCTGGTGTATAAATGGAAATGAGAGGCAGAGTAGCCCTGGCGTGGAATGTGTTTATCCTAGTTTCAGTCATTCTCAGCACCTTCCTTCCTAGCTGAGCACTGTGGGAAATGGAACATTTGCCTACACACCTGACCCAATGTCCATACATTTTGTCAGAACAGAATCCATACCCACATTCAAGGGCATGCTTGGGTATTTCCCTGAAAGTATTTAATAATTATTCACTCCAGACACTATCAACCTAAAAAATGTTTTTGTTTGATTTGAGGTTGGTTCCTATGGGTATTTACTTAGAATAATTTGATTTGATTATTTACATATTTGGTCACTAATAGTAGACTGTCACTAAGAGATTATTTGGATCAATTTGTTAATTAACAAAAATAATATAATTGTATTCCTTTCTTTCAAATCCATGTTCTTGGAGGGCCTTTTAATAGGTTTATTCATATTAAAAGTGAATGAATGTAGATCTCTTTTCTGTTTCTGACAGAGTTGTAGTTTCATAGTGCTTTTGGGAAAAAAATTCATCAGCATTTGATTGTTATAATATGAAAATAAGTAATACCCACACACCTTTTAACTTGCTCCGAAAACCGATTTAATGGCTACTTAAAAGCTGGCTAAGACCATTGTAGGTTGAAATATTGAGACCATTAGATTTGCTTTGGGAGCACATAACGCTGAATGGGGAGTTCTTCTTTCCTTATTAATCTTACCTCATACCCCCGCACCTGTGAACTCACAGAATATTGAAATATGAAATGATTAAATACTGACTTCAAAATGTTAATATTTGTGCTCCGTAAATAGCTTTTCCAAGCGTGGCTACTGTTGTGAAGCAGCTGTCCAGTTGATGGGAGACCGTGTATCTCATCGGTGGGCGCCGTTCTGATTGATGGCAATGTGATTTTTTCCGGGTCACGCGCGACTTGCCCCCACTCTAATTGTGGGGCGCCATGGAGTCGTGTGAGGAGTCACCTGATAGCAGCTAATCCTCCCTGACCTGACAGTCTGGGGGTCCTTCAAAGTGTAGCCGGTCATTCCAGGTGAATCCAGCCGAGCGGAGCTCCCACACAGGGTCACAGTGAGCTCCTCTGATTGGATTTCTCTGAGTGACTCCTACACTGAATCAACCCAGACGCTACTTCTCACAGTGGTAATAAAGAATGCTAAATGCTAAATTTAGAATAGCTACTAGGTGCCCCATATTACTGTTAAAATGCAATTTAATCATGGTAGATCTTTTGGTAATGTAGTCTTTGTAATTTGACCGTGGTCCCCCACATATCAAAAACACAGGTGTTGAAAGTTTTACATCTGTGCAATCTGTAAAATGAAAGCAAAACTCAGGGCTGTCCTTAAATTTGTAATCACCTTCTGATTCAGTTTGCTATAAAAAAAAGGATTAAAAAAATCCTTTATAAAAGAATTTTCTGGCAGGTCTCAGGGGGATGTAGCTGAATTTGATGAGGTGATGTTGATCTGAGAATTACTGGCATTGTTATCAAATATAAATATCTCTGAAGGGGGAAGGGGGGAGGGGCAGGGAGGTGGGTGGAAGAAAATGCTTTGACACAGAGTATTACTGAAAAATGTCAACGTGACTTTAATAGAAGGTGTTGAATTCTAGGCTTTGTGTGAAAACTCACAAGGCCCTTCAAATATAGGGTTTAGCCTTCAGATGAGCTTCTACATGCTGGTAATTGAGTTAATGACATTGAAACTTGCTGTAGATCAAACTGGGTGACCTTGCTTCCCCATTACCTTACAGTTTTTATTTTGAGCCATGTATTTAGCCTGAGCATGAATTGATAGTTTTAGTGCTGCAGGAGTGCAGTATTGCAGTAGGGACTGGCAGAGTCTATGTGGTGGAGCAGTGTTGAAGTGCGGTATAGCAGTGTTGGGTTGGAGAGCAGCTGTGTCAATATGGTACAGCAGTTTTGGGGTGGAGAGCAGCTGAGTCAATTTGATACAGCAGTGTTGGGTTGGAGAGCAGCTGTGTCACTGAGGTACAGCAGTGTTGGGTAGGAGAGCAGCAGCGAGTATTTGGTAGAGCGGTCTTTGGGTGTTGAGCGAATGGTGAGATGACAGTAATATCACAGCTGTGTCATTTGATGTGTGGACGTGCCGGGGAGATAAATACAGACCCTGCAACTCGCTGCCTTCAGGAAGTGGCCTGCACTCCTCTTCTCAGAATGAGTCTCTGTGGTTCCCCTGTTGGGTCGGAGAGTACCAGTAAAGCCCCCAGGCAGACAGAGGGTCCACCCTCGTGTCTGAGATTGCAGTGCCTGGGCATGGAGAAACACTGTAATGTTGTGCGGATGGGAAAAGTCTTGCTAGAGGCCAGGTCAAGACGGTTCACACCGGTATGTGGCTGGCCTGTGTTGAGGGGGCTGGCCCACTCTCCTGATCCACTGCCGCACCAGTATTCTGTCCCACACACTTGGACCCAGTGCTTTTAGCAGGATATGTCATTAAACGTCTACCTTTATGACTGTACTACCAAGAGTTCGACTGAGGAAGGAAATAAAGGTTTCATTTATGTAAAGTGGGCAAACATATACTGATAATTTAGGTAGCTTCTCTGCATTTCTCTTAACAATTGCTTTGTTAGACATGATAAATCTATTATATTTAATGAAGGCATCTGGTGAAAATCAGAGATGCTGGTGTCTGGTAAACTAGAGTTTGCTTGGTAGATATGCATCATCAAGAGTGATTTAATTAGTGAAAGTGATTCAGTTTAGACTCCATGAATAACTGGCCTTATACCGAGCCCTTTCATGTTCACCAGGATCAGAGACTAGGGACCCCACTGTTATTCAGGCCCACCTGCTCTAATGATTTAATTCAACTGCTGCGATGATTTAACCAAACTGATCCATTCTTTATTAGCAATGGTGAACTGTGTGGAAAATCGTTTCACCTGTCATGTGACCGACTCATTTAATTATTTTCAAAGAATGTGTCTGAGATCAGTTTCTTAACGGGGACCGAGACAAAGAGGGATTCATCCATGTGAATGACATAAATGAAAGAGGCATTGAACTGCCAACTGGGGCAATAGTGCATGTGATGTCATGATGAGTTCATTAGTTTTTTTTTTAAACTAAAAGCAAAATACCATCACCGCAAACAAATTACTATTCTCTAAATATATTTCTGCAATATTTTTGTATTATTCATGTTGATGCAATGCAATTTCAGTGTAAATGCAATTAAAACTAGGGATTATAAATATTATGAATGTCAGCTGTATCAAAAACAAATTTAACAAAGTCACTGCTAAGCTCAAAATAAAAGAGGCACTACTTTTCTACAGTGTAACATATTGGAGTCATCAGAATATTATTATTATTATTGTTGTTGTTGTTGTTATTATTATTATTATTATTATTATTATTATTATTATTATTATTATTATTATTATTATTATTATTATTATTATTATTATTATTATTATTATTATTATTATTATTATTATTATTATTATTATTACTGGGTTGACCTATATCATGTTTTTTTTTCTTTCTTTCTTTTTTTTTTTGCCAGTTTGGGCAGATAGTACTTGATAGACCCAGTCTGATTTTGTGCCACACATAGAGGATGTAAAGTCTATTAGAATGACATCTGTGCTGTCCCCCTGTGAGCAAGCCAGAGGTGTCGGCAGCAAAGATGTCCCTTGGAGATGCATCTTCCCCAATAGTGCTCTTATTTTTAGTAACACAACAACCTTGCTTTGACATTTTCCACATCCTCTACAACGTCTGTTAGTTGGGCATATGCCCTCGTCCATGTTACCCTGGATAGTAAACTTTTTTTTTTTTAACATATTGTTTCTTTGAACTACTGGGTAGTTTAAAAAATAAGGCAAAATGAAACAAAACTCAGAACAACAGCTAACCTTTTTTTCCTAAACTATGGCCTAAAACACTGAATTAATTTTATTGTGAATTGACCAGTCTGAAGTATCTGACTCAAGGTTAACAGTACAAATGTCAGAATCTCTCAAGGGGTTGCTTCTGGAGCAGCAACATATATATCAAAGAAACAATAGTTAACTTTTTTATTATTACATATCTTCTTTTGTGAATCTTGTGGGACAGGAGCACAATCTGGACTGGTTTCCTCGAATGCGGGCCATGTCTCTGGTCAGTATGGATGGTGAGGGTGAGCAGAACGAAATCCGGAGCCTGCAGGAGAAGCTGGAGTCCACCATGAAGCTGGTGTCCAACCTCTCGGGCCAGCTGACTGAACTCAAGGAGCAGGTGAGGCTCGCTGCTTTTTTCCTTGTCTTCGTCTGGACACGGCATGTGACCGTGACCACATATGCCTGTGCTTTGATACATGTTCTTCTGAAACTGTGGTGATTTTTCATTAGATTCAAAGGTTTTGTCATCGTAGCATTCAAGTAGTGTGCTAAAAATGCCTCGGACTGCTTTTCGGAGGTGGATAATCGAAAGCAGACGAGGAGGAGGCATGTGTCGTGTCGTCACCTCCGTCTCACCAGTGCCCCTGTGGGTTCATTTCAACCGGTTCTGTGCACGTCATGAATAATAATGAAATGTGTTGACCTAGAATGAATCAGCGCTTGGTGTCAACATAGGAAAGATTTCCCAGAGCTGCGCCATTATTGGTTTTCCGTCAAAATGGCTAAAAGCAGTACGGCTAAGGTACGCTGTGACAGGAGCAGCTCACCGCAGAGTCAAGAAATGATTACCGTCAATTAAGCAGAATGGCAATTTATGTGTGCAAACGCGGATGGAAAGACCTCTGGTCTGACAAGAAGTGCCATTTTTGGAAACAAGGTAGAGGAAGTGTGGGTAGAGGTGAGGCAGGGGCAAAATGAGAAGTGTCTAAGAGGAACTTTAGGACCAGACAGAGGGAAACTGATGCTGTGAAGCTGAAAGAACATGTCTAGTCTCTGGAAAAGATAACATTTTTTTTTAATCTCATTTACTTTCACAATGCATCAACTGAATTGGGGGGAAGGCCCAAAATTCTTGGTGCTTGTGCCAATTCTGTTTTTTTAACTCTAAGGTCAAACTCCAAAGAAGTGGGATTACGTGGGTCAGAGTTTTCCCCAACATGTCCATTATTATTATTAATATTATTATTATTATTATTGTTATTATTGTTATTATTATTATTCAGGTATGAATGTTATTTATACTATTATAGTTTGATATTGCATGTTCTGTTTAGAAGGTCAGACACTGTACTCAGTATGTAGTGCACTGGTAACCTATATTTATAGTAAAAACTGTTAGAGTGGTTATTTGTTCTAGATGATGGATTCTGATTTGCTAACCTGTAAGTCTCAGTCTAAACTTACTTTGTACTTAGCACACTCACTTAAAGCAGTATAGGCAGAAGGTATGCTAATGTCTCCCCTCATTTGTAGTTAAAGATCAAAGAACATTACGTCTTCAGTCGGCTTTCATTAGCATGGGAACCCAAAGGCCTAAGGTCAAATTCCTCCTTGATAAAGACCTTGTATATACACGGTTGATGTTGCTTATTATGTAAAACCAAGGGCATGCTTGGTCATTGCCTTGCCTCTTGATCTCATTAGAAAGAACTTGAGGTAATGAAATTAACGTATAACTAACTCAATGAGCGTGTGTCCTGCACAAATGTATTTCCGGTGTCATCACCACCCTTTGTGGTGTTTTTATTTTATTTGGCTTTCATTAAACTTTCATTCATGTTTCGGTTGATTCTGCCCAGTCGTTTGTGTCAGAATGGGGTCACTTTCTGAATCTGCAGGAGGGAGACCGATCAGTCTTTTATTCCTGCTTGGCTAGTCTACACTTCTCTCTCAGAACCCAAAATCCTAGTTAGTCCTGCTGTGGAACTCCTTCGTCATCACTTTCACTGTCCTGAAGTCAGTGATTTGCTTCAGAGGCTTCAGAATTTACCAAATTTCAACCTCCCTTTCTGTCAGCTGAACAGAAATAGGACATAGGTATAATTTTTAAAAATGTATTTTTAGCTTTCTCCACATGTAATGTTTTTTATGATTTGTATGTCATATTCTTGTGTTTTGTAACATTTTTTTACGGGGGGTATAGCAGATGCCCATGCGTTTGCCCTGTGAGCCAATCCCCTTCCATCTTGTGCCTCCTTCCAGATGACAGAGCAGAGGAAACAGAAACAGCGCATCGGACTCCTGGGCCACCCTCCGCACATGAATGTCAACCCCCAGCAGCCTGCCTGAAGGCCCTCATCCTGACGCCCCCCACGCCCACTGGAGAGCCGGATCCGGGAGGAGCTGCTGCTTCGCATAGGAGTCCAAGCATTTCAAATGCTGAGCGTGTCAGTGCGTAGTGTACCAGTAGAAGCAGAAGTATTTTGTAACAAAAAAAAAGAAAAACAGTTAGCCATATAAAAGTTTAGGCGCCTAGATATGAGCCATCCTTTTGTCCACAACTCCCTCTTCCATAACCTTTTCCCCACACTGTCCAGTTGGGATTGGTGCCAAATGTTTTCTATAAAAATGAAAGTAAACCCCAATCACATGGCCTTTACTGGGTGAACTTGAAGCACAGCTGAGCTGCACCATGCAGAGGAATGCAACAAACCCTGGAGCTCGACAAGAGGCCTGCCGAAAGAAAGTCTTTTTGTATTTACAACCGGTAGAGTGAGCAGTATTTAATGTCTTATTTTTGTATTATGTGCAATATGAATACTTTGATATGCAGCCACTGTCAGTGTGTGTGACCTGTAAATTGTCCTCAAAGGGAACATATTCATTTTCTGAAAGAGAGATTGTCTTTGTTTGTCTTTTGGGATTGTCTTTGTTTCTTGTTTTTGAAAATCCTTGGGAGAAAAAAATATTAAATCTGAAATCTGTTGTTAGAGATTTCATGTAGGAGAAATTTCAGTTAGGATAGCAGTTGGACCAAGTCAACATTGCTTGTATGGACCTTTTTAGTTTTATTTATTTTATTTCATTCAAAGTATATATTTAAGTTATATTTAAGTTATTCACAGGGCGCTTAATAGGAATTGTATATTTATCTGGAAGCAACATATAGGTTCCTGTGTTCTTCTGAAAATAACACATCTGACAAGTGTTTGCACCATTTATATGTCTGTATTATAAATGTCTTTTATGATATCTACATTCATACAATCTGTTGGAAATTAATGTTTTAGAACAGTTGCTTTTGGGGTAGGCTTATAATGTTCATTTAAAGCTGTGGGGGCTGTGATAGATTTTTCAATTTAGTTTATTCTGAATTGCAGGCTCTTACAGTAAAGTTTCTATAATCACCATTTATGGATTATATTGCTCTTTTTTGTGAATGACACCTATCCCTGGCGCCTGTTTTTGGTATTAGGACTTGTTGTTAGGAGTGCACTGACAGTTCTACCTGTGAAAAATACATTGTCTTTTTTTACACCACTCAAAAAAAAACGACATTGCTTTCTCAATTATGTGAACTGAAAACATTTCTTTTTGTACACGTCTGTTGTTTTCTTTGTATAGGGGCCTCCATTTATAGAAATAAATAGAATTTTACACCAGTGTTACTGAAAAATCGATCTTTGTAGAGTACCAATATGAGAGGGCAGAATGCTGTTGGAATTGTAAATTCATTCAAAGCTATTTAATAAAATATATATGAGTCTCATTCACATTGACAAGCTGTAACAGTTGTTTTTATTGGTATTCACTAATACTGCAGCAAGCCATGAAACCTGAGACACGATTGCCACGCTAACACAGAAAAACCTCAATTTAACAGACATACTTACTGTCTTGACTACAAACTAGTTCCTCCAAGGCAGACTGATTCAATTATAACATTAAACACAAGACACAAGCACAAGCCATACAGAAAGTGCATTTGAGCTTTTTTGAAAGCACTGAGAAAAATCTGCATGGTTATAGTCCTCAAACTAGCTTCAGCATTTCATTTTGTCAATTAGCAGAGCAAAACAATGACTTTCCTTAAAGATGTTTTCTGCCTCGTACAAAACAGCATTACACAGTTTTATGATGCATATGTGCAATAAATTATTTTGAGTCAATGATGGCTTCAGTTTGCAGTGGGACTTCAGTGAGTTGTGTGTTGTCACACTTAAAACCTCCAGCCCTTCATATTTCTCCTGGCATCCTGTTACTGTATGCTATAGTTTAACTCTATAGCTTATAGTTACTCTTTGTTTGTTCATGAAAAAATTAAGTCCTCAATATGATGTAGGCTTAAATGTTTATATCTGGTGTGACTTGACTGCCATTGTAGCGATTGGTTTCCTCTTTGGTTTCAAGCATGACTCTCAAAAGCACTCAGAACTGGAGTCACATACTGTAAGGCTTAAACCCTGTCTAGATCTATGATTCGCCCACATCTGGTGTTTAATATAACAGGGCTATGTGTAGTCAGGTTGCATTAGTCTCATATGGAAAACGTAACCTCTGTGGCTCTGGTCCTCCTCTATTTCCCTTCTGGTTCTGACCCCTCCACTGAGCATTCTCCTGTCCCAGGCCATCCAACCCCTGAATGGGAAACTGGTCAGGGGAGTACACTGTGTTATGACCACAGAGGGACCAGGCTTTAACAGAACAGCTTCAACAGCATCTTCAGTTGGTTATTATGCATTGTTAAGCAACTGGAATTTTGAGGTGTGAACTTTAGCCATGATCTTTTGCTAATGGTTGGTTTTGGTTAACAGAGCACTGAAATAACTATCTGCCATGCAGGCATGACCAGCGTTTTCCAAAACTGCTTTTGTTTGAGAGCATCCCCCATACAATACAGAAGGAACTATGTCCCTCCTCCGATCCAGTAGGTTGATATGTTTCATTATGATGGTAGGAAGTGAGAAAGCCAGAGTCTATTTCAGAATTCTCTCTGAAATCCCCTGGCTCGGTCTGACACTGCTGTGACTCGTGTGGCACGCTGAGTGACATCAAAAGGACCACACTGCTTCATGGGCCATGAGCCTGGAGAACATAGCGGGGAGATTCTCAGATGTAGGCTACAGGACACAGTACAAGCACCTTGTTTACTGCAGGGAGGGCAATGTCTGAGTTTGGCTAGGCTACTACATTACACTTTTGAGAGATTGAATGACTGATTTTCAGACTGACTTAGTTGCAGGGAAATTTTCATTAAATTGTTCACAGCAATTAGTGTTCTTACTAGTGAGGACATCTTTTTACCACTGTTTCTATGAATCCCAGCATGCGAGACATTTGTGACACAAGTCTGTGGTCACAGCTGCTTGCATCCCTGGTGAGGAAATGTGTTCTTGAATCTTCTGTCAAACTATGCCTGAAACTCAAATTTTGCCCATCCTGAATAGTGCTGAGAGCTGACCACAGTTTATTTGTATACCTCGCACACACTCGTTCAGGATTTACTGGCACAAGAGTCAGGGCTGTGACATGCTATCCATGCACATCTATGGGCTCTTTCACTCTTTGGTTTTTCACATTTCTCCCATTTGACACGAAGAAAATTCCAAATGGCATGCAGTTTGTTTATCCCCTTCCACCCTGGCCCTCCTGTCAATCCAGTTCTGTGCTCTTCTGACCAAATCATTATTTTAAATTTCCAGCTTCATTTCTTGTTGCCTTTCGGAAAATATTAGTAACCATTATTTTTTGTCTTCTGTTTGACAAACATTCACGAGTTGTTTTATTTTGTTGAACAATAAAATCTTAACCTCAAGCAGTTCAGCAATATATATCTGTTTCATTTCTTGCTGTAGACCTTAATAATTATACAAGCACATACACAACAGCCACCTTACAGTGTTAGCACAGTAATGTGGAACGTCAGGAATGCCACAATGAATGACTAATTAATTAATTAATTAATATAGAAATATATAAGTGTAATTAATTAAGTTAATAAAGTTAAGTAATTTTTTCCTTAATTATTTTAAATTAATTTTCTGATTTATTTCCACATTAATTTATTTCAATATATACAGTATATATATTTCTTTATTTTCTTTTTTGTTGAATACATGTATCCATACATGTATTCATACATTTTTTTCACAATTTATTGTCATATATATTTTAACATTTATTTATTAATATATATTCTACAATCTGCCGATCATTTGCTTTTGTCTAAACACCAAGTTCGACGTTCCAACCTTCCATGTGTTCAGAACTAGAGTTTCTCAGGGTGATTTCAAATGCGTGATTTCAAATGCTTTAATGGAGAAGTCAATTTCTTACATATTGAAAGAAACGGAAGACAGATCGGATGCCGATCGTTGCCACTCTACCACTACATACCAGGTGGCAGACGTAAATTTACACAAATAGTAAAAATAATTGTGCAATAAAGACACTGTAACTGATAAAAATCTGTTTTGCAAATCTCAACATTACAGAATAGGAGAGGTAACAGGGAGCAGTTCAGTTAGATATGTTGTGGCCACAAGATATAAGACGGAGGCTGACCATCAACCTGTTTCGCCATTTCTCTCAGTATCTGAGAAATGGACTTCTCCATTTAAGTACTTGCTCACGTTGAGAAATGCTGTCGAAAGCTCTGAACACATAAAAGTTTGGAACGACAGACTTAGTGGGTGGACCAAAGGAAATTGACTGACAGATTATGCTCGTCAAGAAAAGCAGAAATAAATACAGAAATATATACAGAAATAAATAAATAATAATTCATAAATATATGTAACAAAAGTAATATATGAAAATAAATAGAAAAATGTATCCAGAAATAAATGAATAAATAAATGTGAAATAAATCTGAAAAGTAATTTTAAAAATCAAGACAAAATATAAAGTAATAAATTAATTGAATTTATGTTTCTATATTAATTAACAGATTAGTTTATTCATTTATTTTTTGATTATTTATATATTTATATTGATTCATTTTTATATTTCCACATTTATTTTATTTATTTGTTTTTATTCAATTATCAACGTGACACTCTTGGTGTTCAATACAGAGGATGTGGACAAAACAAAGTTAATATAAAACCTTTACTCTTTTATCATTTCAGTAGCTAGTACACCTGGATTAGCATGCTGTTTATTGTGCAATGATTCCCTAAGAAATAACAGCTTTAAAGGTATTACTATGCTGGATTTTGTTCCTTGCTTTGTTCCTGTGTTTACAATAAAAAACATCTCCTCCATTCTCAACCTCACCTACACCCCCAAGATGACAAGACTCACGCACCAACAAAATAACTAGCTTGATATTTTACTCTGGCTAGCCATGTTGGTAGCTTCGTAACATTGTATTGCAGACTGCTGGAATAATATCTCCTTCAAAAATACAGTTGCATTCATACCAGTGAGACAGTCACAAGTATGCCAAAATGCTCAGGTGCCATATCCGATAGCAAGAACTCCCACTTTGCTGTCATGCGCGGCAAAGTTCCAGGGCAACTAGTTTTAGCTTAATGGTGATAGAACTGACCTACACCAGCCACTGCTAGCACAGCACCAGCGGGTTTCAGTCTGCTCTAGCCTGCCTGGAAGCATGGCAAGATTCTGTAACATAAGCATTCTTATTCACAAACACATGATTTCATTGTTGCTTTTATTTTAATATTATTTTATTTTTTTGCATCTTTACACAGTCTTACATGGCTTCGCCTAGCTACTGCAGTAAAGTTGTATGCCTCTCCTGTGGCGCACCTCAAAAATACAGGAAGGCAAGCAAGGACTGGGCAGAAGTGAGCACAGACACAGATCATAGCAATGGTTGAGCAAGGTTGTTTCATAATATTTGAAAATAATGGAAATCCTGCTTAACATGCCCATTATGAAGCTCAGACTGTAGATCTCTAGAATGAGATGCTAAAGGTACTCTAGTATGAGCACTGATAATAAATTAGAGATTAGAGATCCACTGGGGATTGAACCCAGGACCTTCTGCATGTAAAGCAGATGTGATAACCATTACACTATGGAATCCCAGTGTACAGTGAAAAGTAAACAATCACAGAGTTGTGCATATTGAACTCTTTTTGCAGGTGTATGGGAGGGTGATTATTAGGATGGCAGGTATTCCATCCTGCCAAGTTACAGTTTGGTGGGGTGACATGCCTCATACCTATACAGCACCGAGAGTTTGCCACATTTCAGAGTTCCCAACAGAAATAAGATTACATTACATTTACTTGGCAGATGCTTTTATCCAAAGCGACATACAATAAGTGCATACTGAAGATCATTGGAACAACTACAAACCACAGGTCCAATAAAAAAACCCAGGGGACATGTGTGCCAAATTTCATGCTTTTATGAAGTCCTTTGGGTGCCTTTTGAGTCAACTGCCAACTGTTTAGGTGGCCATTTTGAATTTATTCAATAATTCACGTCCTGTTTAAGATTTTTTTGGGAACCCCTTCTAGGACTTAGGATCACCCAAGGGACATGTGTACCAAATTTCATGCTTCTGTCCGCCGTGTAACGACTTTTTGCATAATTCCCCCTACTATAAGGTACAATACTCATTTAACCGTTATTCATAGTCATGGACACATTAAATGTCCAGTTCACACAATAAACATTACTTGAAGTTACTTGAAACTATTTAGGAATCATTGGGCAGCATTGCTTTGGAATACAGCTTGTTTAATTTGTGTGAGCTAAGACAGCCAATATTGTTTCATGTAATTTGGCATAATTTTGATATCAATATTTTTAGTGGCAGGCCTAGATTTGAATGAATGACATATAGACAGTGCTTCCAATGTGTGAGTAACGTGGCATTTTTGTACATTGAAAACGTGTTTTTTATTAGATTTAATATTAATACACGTTAATTGACTCGGGGCCTGGGGCCTGTGGTTTCCTTTTAAACAGCAGCTAATTAAAGCCTTCCGAACAAAGTGCATTGACTCATAGGTAATTAACGACTTAAATAAACCACCGGTGTTAAAACACAAAAAATCCAGCACACACTGTGGCCCTCCAGGACAAAATTCTGATACCCGCGCTTTACACGTTGCATACGGATTTTCAGTGTGTGGTAATATTTATTAATAAGTGCACCATGGGTACCGTATTGAATACCTTAAATGTTTTTAATACTAATGTGTTTTGTAGTTTTCATCTAAGAAAATGCTAATTCAATTCGCATTTTATTGACTCAATAATAGCCTATTAATGTAATCATTTCATTAATTTGCCATCATCAAATCCCAGGGGACTTTCCTGTGCAGTCTTCCCATGTACCAAACGGTTAAATATATTCACTACCTGTCGCGCAACCGGTGATTCAGTTCTCCTGACGCGCCTTGCCAGTTGCTACAGGTAGTTCTAATACAAATCCAGCGAGCTCACGTTAATTGCAAGTAGTGGCCATGCGACTGTGCACAGCCTGTGCTAGGCATGGAGGTCTAAACATTCGGCACTCCCGGTGGTAATGAGTGGCTGACGTCAAGAGCGGTGATCTAGTCCTCCGCGCTCAGCCATGAGGAGATCAACGTGACTGTTGCACCAGACAAACCGAGCCGAGAACAGGAGGCACATTGCCCAACAGGTGCACGCGGATAAGCAAATGGTCTAGCACAATACAGAATCGTGTCAAGCGTTACAGTTGATTTACAAGCAACACAAACATATACCAGAGTTTAAAATGCACACCTAGTGTGGACAATGTTAATAATTCGCATGTTTGCCACAGATCTACTGGTGCATAAAAATGAACTTTAAATATTGTGTGTGGTATATATGTATATCGATTAAGAGGTCGCCGCTTCTTGTATGCTACATGCAGCATGACTTATAAAATGCTATTTACTGCTGCCGCAGGAGCGTAGACTACCGTTTCGTATGCTCTTCTTTAAAATCTCATTAATCTAAATCGAGTATAACTGCAGCCATGACCTCTTAGCTATGGGTAAAGCTGCTTACAAAATTGCGAATACGTAGGGTAACACATCTAGTGTTTTTTTCAAGAACGGTCACTTTTAAATGTATCTTCTTATTTAATAATTTGCAGTCGCTACAGAAATGGTCGATTTTAATTAGCGTCGGATACGATGGCTAATTTAGAGCCTTCCTAACAAACTATCGGAAGTTATGGACTGTTCATTCGAAAATATCAATGTTCATTTTCACTAAAGTAAGGAAAGCGAAGACTCATGGAATTCAATTTCAGTTAACGTTAAAATTCAGTTTAATGTGAGGTGATGTAGGATTGATAATTTTACTTGTCAAATTACTAAAATAACAATTCAGATGGTTTTCGAAACCCTAAACCAAAAATCGAATGTGTATTTATCGCATATATCAACTAAAATAGCTTATTCTATAATATCTGCGTCATACAGTTGCAAAAACAAACAAACAAAAAGAACATTTGGCGAAGGAGAGGGACGCTGTTTTATGTTAAGAGAAAGTCTCTCCCACTTTCTATAGTAAACACGGTCGACGTGCACGTTCAGCCCCGGGTTGTTCTAGCCCACTAGTAGTCGGGGTAAAGCATGGTGTTACACGGGACAGGACGGCTGCAATGACTAGGAGGAACGTTCTCGTGCGGATTCTCCTTAGCGAGAGAAAATGGGCTGGTCTCAGTTCAGCTGAAAGCGCTGTCCAACACGTGAGGCTCATGTGACGGAGGTAGGTCAGTTTCTGAGCGAGAGACGTGTCTGTAGTCACAGGGTTTATTTAACACGTAGCGCAATCCACCCACACTCATACACTTAACCAGGGCTGCAGCTTCAGGACTACAGCCGACCACTCTTGGATGGCAGTGTAGCAACATCGTCTGGTATCGAACTATTCCAGAAAGCCAACATCAAGGGAAATAACAGTAAATCAAACACCTAAACGATTTATATAAATAAACAGACAGACCTACGGTGGAAACAAAACGCTATTCACAGGACTTTTGGCCAAGAACTGTAGATCAACTACGAGAATATTGTTTTGTATACGGTAGAATAAGTGGGAAAAATAAAGTAGATTTTATTGTGTATTTTTGGGTTTCACAAAGAAACTAAATGGAAAGGATTACAAGTGCGCAGCCACCACCTTGTATGGCAAAGCACTCGTCGCTGGAGATCGCTGACATGCAAGGGTAAGTCAAAACGAATTAAATTTGCTATGAAAATGTGCGCCTCTGTTTCTGCACCACTGCACCCATAACAGTGTTGTGATAATGCTAATACGAATAAAACTGTGACAGTTTCTAATTGTCATTTTTCTTGTACAGAATGGATTTCTCTATGTACGTGTATAAACCTAGACGGGGCATGAAACGCGGGGAAGACAGTAAGGTACGGAAATTGTCTTTTTATTTATTGTATTTTTTTTTCCTTCATTTTACGTCATTGGGAAAATGTGTATAGTTACACTTTTACACTTTGTATAACCATCATTAAATCAGTGCAAGTATATTAAACTCAAATATTTGCTGTTTTAAAAATGAACGATAGACAACTGAGTGGAGATTAAACACAAATTATCACTATAGTGTCTTAACCTGGTCAATTTTAATAAAGTATTTTTTTGATGTGAAAACTTACTTGTTGCATTGAATTTACAGGAAACGTACAAGTTACCCCACCGGTTAATTGAAAAGAAAAGACGTGACCGAATAAACGAGTGCATTGCTCAACTGAAGGATTTACTGCCGGAGCACCTTAAACTTACAGTAAGTTTGGAATCAACTCAACATATTCGCAGGAAAAAAAAAGATCTAAAGCGCCATCTGGTTGTTCATTTAGAGTAGTCTTCGCATGTTCAGCAAGTGCGTGCACCTCTCTACGGGAATTTTCGTGATATTGCAGGGAAATGTAGAAATGTTTTTCCGTCGTTCGAGGAAAACATTTGTTGCTGCATGTTTATGAACTGAAAAATTAATGTATTCATGCTATATATAGACGCATAGCAATTTTTAAAAGTACCGATATTTGCAAATATGTGTGCATACATTGATCAATAAGAGTATAATTATGTTTGGTAATGAATTATTTGGTTGGAAAGTATTTGAATAGCAGTTTGTGCTTGTGTGGCTGAACTGCCGCCCCCGCCTCTATCGCATTTGTCCTCCGCTTGCTGTGCTGGTTACATAAGAGATCTACGTGCTTATCGGAGATCCTCCTGTTTCAGACGCTGGGCCATTTGGAGAAAGCAGTGGTGTTGGAGCTTACCCTCAAACACGTGAAAGCCCTGACCAGCCTCCTGGAACAACAGCAGCAGAAAATCATGGCATTGCAGAATGGCATGCAAATCAGTGAGTGAAACATCAAGCTCTTTGGGACACAACTTGCAGGAGTTTCACCTGCAACTGCATGCCCAGTACCTGATATGCTACCATTGTTTCTCTATGTATATCACATTTTGTGAAAGGATAATGAGAACGGTTTTTAATTGCATTGTGCAACAATTTTTCCCCCACAAACTAAACATCCATCAACACTGTTCAAATATATAGAGTAATTTTAAATGAAATGCTTCCTTAAACACTTTTCTGGAACATCTGTTAATTGAAGGCAGTATTTTCATTCCTTCACTGTTATTAAAGTGCTATTTTGCTTCTGACAGGTGAGCAGCCCCCTTCCAGCTCCAGTGCCAGTGAGGAGATGTTTCGCTCAGGGTTTCACATGTGTGCCAAGGAGGTCCTTCAGTTTTTGGCCAATCAGGAGAGTGGAAGAGACCTGACACCCTCCCACATGATCAGTCATCTACACAAGGTGGCAACGGAGCTGCTACAGGGTGTACCCAGCCCCTATGTAGAAGAGCCCGCCCACAAAGCACTGGAGCGCAAGGAGAAGCCTGCCGGGCCACTGCCCAAGGGTGCAGAGGTCCGTGGCAAGAACTGTGTTCCTGTGATCCAGAGGACCTTCCCTCAGGGCGGGGAGCAGAGCGGCAGCGACACAGACACCGACAGCGGCTACGGCGGTGAGCTGGAGAAACGGGACTCCAAAGCCCCTCGGCAGGGTTACTTCGCCAAGGAGGGCGGGTTCAATTATGTGCTGTCAGAGAGGGTGGCAGATGACATCAAGCAAGAGGACGATGAACCGCGAGCCAAACGTCAGAGAGCCGAGTCCTCGGAGGATGAGGCCCTCTCTGGCGGGGAGATAATGGGCGGTGCCAGCAGCTACATGAGCTTCTCTCCCCACCAGCCCCCTCTCTGTATGCCCTTCTACCTCATCCCACCTGCTGCTGCTGCCTACCTCCCCATGCTGGAGAAGTGCTGGTACCCAGGGGGTCTGCCAGTCTTATACCCTGGAATGAGTGCTTCTGCCGCTGGCATGTCTCCAGAGAAGCACCCCTCGTCCCTTGTGATGTCCCCCAGAGTGGGGTCCCCTGTACCCACCTCCCAGTCCCCCATGGACTCACCAGCCCTGCTCCAGGCTTTAAAGCAAGTCCCCCCCTTGAACTTGGAAACCAAAGACTGAGGACATTTTGGGGAGCCCCATGCTTTGAAAGTGGGTGCTGTTGAGAAGGCAGAAGAAGAGAGGAGAACGGGAGGAGCCCCTCCCTCAAACAGTAGCAGCGGTAGCCCCCCCTTTCACCACCCAACAAGCCAATCCCCCATGACCCATACCTTCTCCTATTAGAGCACGCAGCCATGCAGCCACCCCTCTCACATCCTGCCACTACCCCAGCACTCAGAGTGGGGAAGGCTTGGAGGAGGCTGAAAGAGAGAGAGCCTGCTGCATTGCTCTGCGACACTGTGAAGATGGTAAATATGAGGACTATTAAAGTGCACTGTGGTTAAGAGTGGGAGATAGCTCCGCTGCTCCTATGCTGAATGTCAGTGTAATTCCTCTGAATGTGATTCGCAGACAGCCCCCAATGATCAGGACCTGCCCTCTGCACACACACACCTTGGTTGAATGTAGAAAAAGACAGAAAAATACCCAGTAGATGCTGCCTCTGAAGATTCTACATGCTGTAGAGCAGTGACAGAAGGGTCTACACCTCTTTCACCTGTAGCTGCTGGAAATGGAACTACTGTCCCTTTTGACCAGTTCACACCAAATAACCAGTGACATTCTCCCAGCATTTGCTATGTGTCTGATTGGGTTGACCAGAACCATCCCAAATGACATATTCCCCATCCCATCCCATGAAGCTCCCCCACTCCCCCAAAAACATTTTCATTTTGTAAGTTTGCCATCTCTAGACCCAGTGTGCACCATTCTTGGGGTGAGACATGATCACACGTGCATTTTAGTGTTGCATTTTGACTCCGCTACCATTTGTCAAGTAGATTGTGTTCTTGTGAGAAAATGGTAATGGAACCTGTTGTAATTATTTTCTTTATACTACTTGTACATCTCTATTTTTGATACGTGACCTACAAAGTCTGCATTACCCATTATATTTAGAGGGAGTTTGAGACAGCCATTCATTGTATGCCAAGAGAACATGTACATAGCACCACGCTAAAGCTGGTTTACCTCACTCTCCGTATTCATTTCTGGTCAAGTTAAGCCTGTTCTATGTTGCCTTTACTTGTTAAAGCTGACAAACTGATAACAGATGTTTAACTGTATTTGAGTATATTCTGGAGTCTGAAGTGGAAAGAGAAACGTGAATGTAATGTTTTAAACAGAATATTAGTTTTGTATAGGAAGAGGTACTTGGGGTTTTCATTTTGGGACCTACCAGAAGGTTGCTTGATGTACATATTTTGTCTATAAAGTAAATGTTGATATAAATTACTTAAGTGTATTAATAAAGTATTTTTTTCCTGTGGAAAATGTTTTGTTGATTCATGGCTGTGAGTGAACATGTTTAGGTGCAAAGTAACCTTACCTTAACACAGCACAACAATAACACGTTGTTACATAATACTTACATAAGCCAGAGAGCAGTTTGGCCTGCGTGAATCAAATGGAGGCAGAATCGGATTTCCCACTACGGAGACCAGCAGGTGACACTGAATGGGATTTGTTCATTATTTATTTTTATTTGAGCACTCGAGATCTAAATCATGAAAATGGTGTATGGCCATGCAGAGACCTACTGAGGGGCAGGTGCTCAAAGTGACAAAAGGGCACATGAACCTAGAACAACTGTTTTACGGCACCAGTTATAGTACAGAATATGTTTAACCAAAATGAATGAATTAACAGAAATGAATGACGTCAACAATAATATAATAATTGTTTTATTGATACAATTAAAGGGGCACATTTGAGGAAAGGGGGCAGGTGCTTGGGCTGTGTGCAATCACTTATGTCATTCCTGCTGGTAAGTATACTTTTAAAGTCTTAAGTCACTTTTAAACAACTGCAAGTTATTAGGTTTAGATAACTGTATTAAAATGGGAGGGCTAACCATTATGGATCACATGAATTTCACATGATTCATTTCATGAAAGTGACTTCAAGATTTTAGCTCTTAAAAACGCGAAAATGTGCATTCCTACTTACCAGTGAGTATGACATACAGTGAGCTACATAATGTTTGGAACAATTGTTGGTACTCTACAATTTTAGGTTTGTAATCAAACAACATGTATGGCTGCCATAAATACTGACTCACTTGTCTTCATTGATGATGTAACTTCCGATAGAAGCTAAAGAATGAATTCTGAAGGGTACGGAAGAATGTTACCTGCTCATATTCAATCAAATGCCTCCAAATTCATTGGACGGAACTTCATCCTATAGGACAATTCTTGATTGGCCAAGTCATTCACCCAATCTGAATCCAAATATATAAAAAGTGCTATAATTTCTACATGGCCGAAGTGTTTATAATTACCTTTGAATAAAAGCTGAGAATGAGCCCTAAACCAAATGTGAATTGTTTGATTGTAAATCTAAAATTGCAGAGTACAGAGCCAAATCAAGAAAAAATATGTCCTTGTGCCATTATGGCGTTCATGGTAAGTGACTGCACACGAACGAAACGGGAGACACTGTTAAGGCATGTAAATTACGATCACGTTTTACGCCTGTAAACCGGTGTATGGAATTAATTTGAGGGTTAGTATTTCGTAAGCACGATTAACATGAATAGTAACACGATTTACATATCGTGCACACAATTTGCATTAATTAGTGAGCACAAGTTATATCTTGTGCACGTGATTTAATTTTTTTTTTTTTTTTATCATTCCGTTTCACCTGTCGGTCTCCGTACTGTCAGACTAGATAATGTTATAGTTATCTCACCCTCAGGGTTCATTTCTGAGGTTCAGTATGTTAGGCTATATGAAACATTATGTGTGTCTTCATATTTTGCTGTAATTATAACTAGCCTACATGTATGCATTTGTGCTTCCAGTCAGACTGAATTACGTGCTGGGTAGAACCTAGTTTAGAATATCACCTAGACCTAGTGATTAAGTAGACAGTACACCTCAAAAAAAAAAAAAACCGTTCCACGAAACACTTTGATTTAATTTTAACCAACGCCAAGCAATATGCATATCTTTTCATTTTGATTGCCTAAAACCTCCACGACAGCAAAAATTAATTTTTATTAGTAAAAACAGACCATTAATGGTCAATTTACAAAGTGCATCCAAACTCCAGATAAACTATATTGATACACGAGCGCGAGAACGAGTATATAAGAATAAATTGGTTTAGGACGTCTGTTTACCTTATCACAAAACCTTAATGTCAGTTTCGATATAGGAAACAGTATCATAGCAACCCTGCATCATGCGTTTATATAATCGTTCCTCCTCCCACCGCTGGATGCGTCGTTTTAGGATAACATATGCCGCCGTCTCGGCTTATTTAAAATATTTACTATGAATGCAATTTCATTGGTATTAATAGGTTCATTAAATAGCCTACGCATTTTAGCAGAACAATTTCATTGGTTTCTTCTCCATCGGTATAAATTCTTTTGAGTTTACAGGAAAACTATGTACAATTAATGATACATAATAAAGCGTTGACGCGCCTTCAGGGTAGTTTGGCAGCAAAGAATCGTCCACTTAGAGGAGCGCCCTTAACTGTCGACGCCTATTCCAAGTTCCGTTGCTGCATATTGTCACATGTACTGGCACACTGTTTTCGCTCAGCATCGGAGTACTGTGATTGGTCCGTTGACTTCACAGCTTTTGATTTGCATTGAGGGGGCGCGATTCAGACTGAGAGCTCAGCTGTCCGTAAGCATGGCGAACGAGCCTCTAACCTCATTTTACCTCTCACCGTTTCATACAGAAGGCTCACGAACCCTATTGGCTGTTACCAACGCAGTGACCGTGGAATGCATTTATAGAAATAATTCTATTCTAGCCTATGTCTTTGAATTTACGCGCGAACGCCGGAATATTTTCAGGATTTCGAAAAATGTATTCGAAATAAAAAATAAATCTGTATATGTACACTGCTGTTATGCGTTTGCATGCACGACCAAGGCCTCACAAATAAGGGCAAAACCGTTGAAACCGTGATTCATTAATTAGTTGAATCCGTCGTAGTGCTGGGCTAAAAAAAGAAACTAGGCTACTGCCCCCACACCGACCCCTTTTGGATAAGATTGCATCCGAAAAAGACGATGGTGGGGATTGCAGCGAGTTATATACGGTTTGCACAGGCATCTGTTTTACCTATAGTTGTATTCGGGTCCTACAAACGGTTTCGATACACTCCTAATAAAACAAGGACACATAGAGTCGTTGATTCAAAGCACCGCTCTTACGTAGCACCCCAGAATTTCAGCTATTTGAGAGGTAAGAGCTCCCTTTTGTGAATAATCCTCAGTCATCTAAACGTGAGTGAGTGAGTGTGTAAGCTAATGAGTTAGTTTCAAGCCAGGTCCAATAGGTGCTTCGCGTCTAATAAAAGCAATAGAGGACTTTTTATCGTAAAGTTAACCTGTAACCGGTGTGGATATCAAATTAAACTTTTTATCATAGCGCTTTACTGCCATCTATTGGCAGAACAACATGTGCACACTTGAAACATCTATACCACCGTCGAGCAATACCACCTACTAATAATAATAATAATAATAATAATAATAATAATAATAATGATAGTTACAGCGGCATGGTGGTGCAGTGGGTAGTACAGTCGCCTCACAGCAAGAAGGTCTAGGGTTTGAAACCAGTTTGGGGCTTTCTGTGTGGAGTTTGCGTGGGTTTTCCGTGTCCGCGTGGGTTTCCTCCAGGGACTCCGACATTCACTAGTCCAAACACATGCAGGTAGGCTAATTGGAGACTCTAAATTACCCATAGGTGTGTGAGTGAATGCTGTCGCAACTGTGAACAGAACAAGCGGGTATAGATAATGGATGGATGATTGAACACAGCCAGGCTTGATTGCAGGCAGCCCTGTTGAATCTAAGCCTGATTCATATTGAGCCTTACCATCAGAGTGAAGTAGTCACCACATAGTTTCTACAAGCACACTATGCCATGATCAAAGGAAATCCCAGAAGAGATGAGAAAAAAGTTGTTGAAATATATCAATCTGGAAATGGTTTCAAAGCCATTTCTAAAACTCTGGGACTCCACCAAACCACAGTGAGTGCCATTATCTTCAAATTGAGGGTGCATGAAACGGTGGTTAATCTTCCTTGGAGTGGCCGGCCTGCCAAAATTTCTCCAAGGACGCAGCGACAACTCATTCAGGAAGTCACAAAAGATCCCAGAAGAGCATACAAAGAACTGGAGGCCTCTCTGGCCTCAGCTAATTTCAGTGTTCATGACTCCACAATAAGAAAGAGACTGGGCAAAAATGGAATTCATGCGAGACTGGCTAGGTAAAAATTACCAAGAAGCACCTGGATGATTCCCAAGCCTTTTGGGATAATGTTCTATGGAAAGATGAGTCAAAAGTGAAACTTTTTGGATGACATGGGTCATAATTATGGCGTAAAGCAAATATAGTATTTCACAGTACAAACATCATACAAACAGAGAACCATGGTGGTGGTAGTGTGATGGTGTGGGGATGCTATGCAGCCTCAGGACCTGGACGACATTCTGTTATTGAAGGAAGCATGAATTCTGCTCTGTACCAGAAAATTCTTAAAGAGAATGTCTGCTCATCTGTCTGTGAACTGAAGCTGAAGCGCATTTGGGTTATGCAACCAGAAAATGATCCAGAACACAAAAGCAAGTTCACATCTGAATGACTGAAAAGAAAAAAAATTAAAGTTCTCGAGTGGCCCAGTCAAAGTCTAGACTTGAACCCAATAGAGATGCTGTGGCAGGACCTGAAATGAGAAGTTCATGCTTGAAAAACAACCAGTTTGTCTGAATTAAAGCAGTTCTGCAAAGCAGAGTCGGCTAATATTCCTCCACAGCATTTGCATGGTACTTTTTTGATCCATGGAAATAAAAATCCATGTCACCCATCACCATGAAAGGCAAAGAAAATACAGGGTTGTTGGCATTCACAAGTCAGATAGCAATGCCTACAAACAAACAAACAAGGATAAATAAATAAACCATCTCCTACTATTAAGTATAAAAGTATATATCATAATTAAGAAAATGTAAAACCATTGGTACAGTTGTAAACCTGCCTGGTAGCCAATAGGCTTCTTAAAATATCTTCAATAAAAAAAAGTCTCTTTTGAAGGCAATCAACAAAAATTTGTATTTGGATTTTGCTAAACTGAACTTGAGGCTTGACTGGACCGTGTCGTGGTCAGATGAGACCAGCACGGAGCTATTTCACCATGCACACCAGTGGTGGATTTAGGGCTTTTTCTTTCTTTCCTTGTCAATAATCTCCCCTAAAAATTCGGACTGGAACTCACGCTTCTATTTCACTAATTACATTACGTAAAAAAAGAAGAAAGTGCGTCTTACAAGACCGTATAGTACATGTGTGACCATAACAATTTTAATTACAGTAAACTCAACGTTTATATACTATATGCACGTATACTTGAACTGCCAATGTTGTTAGAAAATTATTTCACTTGTCAAACATTCAAACATTTACAATTAAGTACCGGAAGATGTCGTTGTTCCAACTGTTGATATCTGTTCCAGTAAACCAAACTTGTCCACCTTTCTTTCCTTTTAACAGAGCTTCCCGTGCAGTTTCATAGTCATATGACAGCCCACACTTCCTGTAGACGCTGTGCACATAGCAGCTGGTGGAACAGCAACCGCACTCTGTTTATTTCCGATTGTTTGTCGATATCAAGATGTTAGCGCTCATAAACCGACTTTTGGACTGGTTTAGGTCCCTCTTTTGGAAGGAGGAGATGGAACTGACTCTGGTGGGACTTCAGTATTCTGGGAAGACCACCTTCGTCAACGTGATAGCTGTAAGTTAACATTAGCTGGCTAACTACCTAGCTAGTTTAGCTTCTGTTTTACATATATTTATAACATTGTGAATGAAGTAGATGCTTACCCATTATTACGAAGGTGGTGATTTCGCTATTTAATTTCCAAAAAGTAAAAATTTGGCTAACTATGTGTGTTTTTATAGTTGGTAACGTCAGCTGTCTGCTTTCAGCTAAGTTGGCTTGCTATGGTCAGTAGTACTGCATGGAAACACCCTAGCTACATAGCTAGCTGGCATGCTAGCAAGATGCTACTACGTATAATTTATTACAATTAGCTTGTTAATATAGGGTTTTACATGCTGTGTGAAAATATAGCAAGCCGACTTGCTAGGCTTGTTGTTCTCTTCGTTATTTTAATATTTTCCAAAGAATGCCATTGGTGTTGAGGGTCAGAGCAAGGCCGGTTGAAATGGCATGCAATATATGCTCGCTAGCTTGCTTTATTTTGGAAATCTATATAATTTGTGTACTTCCATATTTATTTGTAGCTAGCTGCCTACATATGTTGATACAGCCGGCATGTACAGCTAATCATGAATGAGCTGAGCCAGGGAAAAGGTAACTATCGAGGCCTCCTTTCGTATCTTTGTGATTGTTTTCTCTAGGCAAAATGTTGCGCAGAATTTCGCAACACTCCTGACTGTAGGTGAAGTCCAGCGAACTAGTTTGCCAGTGATATGATTGAACAAGCTCGACTTAATATCCCATCAGCACGTTGGGACAACTGACATGACACGAAAGTAGTTGTCACAGATTTAACCGCTTTAGTTGCTACAAACTTTGTCTAAATTCTGCAGTGGCTGGCTAGCTACATGTATATTCATTACCCAAGATTCTGATATTTTGTAGCCTAACACTTGATAGGAGACATGAAAATTTGTTGAAATGATCATGTAGAGAAAGTTTGTATTTACATTGTTGTATAACGTGATCTGTTTTATGATATCAGGGGCCTAAGACGCTTCTCATCACGTGAGAGTGTACGTCATAGATACTTGTGTTTTGCGTCATTGATTGAACCATTAACTCCTTGTTATAACAGTAATGCACATTAATGTAATTACACTAATAAATAACATTTTTCCCATTTAAAATAGATCATTTATATTATTAGGTGCATTGCTTCAGTTACAATATTACATTACATTACCGGCATTTAGCAAAAGCTCTTATCCAGAGTGGCTTATACAACTTTTTTTACATAGCATTTACATTGCATCCATTTATGCAGCTGGCTATATACTGAAGCAGTGCAGGTTATGTACCTTGCTCAGGGGTGCAACAATCCAGTGACCTTTAGGTTACTAGACCAGTTGCTTACCTATTATACTGCACTGCTGCCCAAGCAGACTGTCTAATTGATTGTGCATGTTACTTGTGTCCTGTTGAATAAATAAATAAATAAATCGAAAAGATCCAATGGCAAAATCGTTGGTTGTAGCCTAATGTGTTAAAATAAGTGAATTGGGGGGATATTGTATAATATATAGCCTAGTTCATTTCATTATCCATGTATATTGTTAAATATTCTACTTACTTAATTACCCATTTAAATTGTATAATATTCTGCTTGCTTCATTATCCATCTCAATTTTATAATATTAATCTGAATTCATTGTCTATGAACAACAAAAATATTCACATGACATGAATTTGAATAAAAAAGCAGGAGCTGTATAATTTTGGTAAATGGTATACACAAGTATATCAGTATACACAAGATTTGGGTTCAAATGAATGTATTTGTTATAAAAGATCTGTGGAACTTCTTAAGAGTACAACATGTTAACTTGTCTCCTGTAAGTCAGGATTTTAGAGCAAGCTGCCTTATAATGAATCATGCGTAGTATGCAAAAATAGTGACGCAAAATAAAAGTGAGGCTTTATGAATGGCTAAGTAATTCCCCCTGTGCGTTTCATAAATCACAGCAGCGTTTTATTGGTGAGCTGATGTGTTGGTGTTTCGCGGGCTTTTGAAACCGTAACTAATACTTGAATAACAGAGAATGTGATGTGAGTAATCAGTTGGACACTGCTGACAATACAGAGGTTTAATCTTAATTTACAGGGACAACAGTGTGGGGTGTTGTGAGAATTACTATACACATTCCATTTTTTTTGTTTTTGTATAACTGCATTGGCAAATCTGAAATATGTCACTTTATAGGTTATTATGGCATACTCCCACATCTAAAGCAGCATATTAAGTGTTTGCCTCAGATATAACTCAGTCTCACTCACATTAACTTCTCTGCCCTCTGACCCTAGGTAACACACATAATTCATATACAGCTTCACATGGCTGCAGAGTAAAGGTCCAAGTTTGGATTATTTTCTTTTTCTTCCTTATTTTCTTCTTTTTCATGTTCTGCTACTTGTGAATTTTCCAGGCAATCATATCAACAGAAATTCCCCAATCTAGCAATTCACCCCATTGGTCAATATCTAGGCAACCTATAGCCTAGTATCTGTTCATTTTTATTTTTTTAAGAAGTGCATTTTGTTTTTTACAGCTATGCAAATACTTTGTTCATGTGAGCAATTTGGCTGTTTTATCATATAAAATGTTTTAGTCTAGATTCATACAACTGTACATTTGCTGAAGTAGTTGAGGAAGCGTAAGATCACAGCATTTGGGGATGTAAAATGCGGTTTGCTTATTGCGGACCAGTTTCTGAACAGCCATGGTGCAGCCCAAACAGCTTTCGGTATAGAGCTCTGTATCTACTCCTGAACTCATTTCTTAGTGTAAAGACTTTCTTCAGTAAAATCTTGAGAGCAGAGGCCAGCTGCAGGGAATTTCACTGTCTGTCGTGGATCCTGGACTGATTCCTGTGAATCCTGAGATGATATTACAATGACAGATCATTGCAGCTGATCTTGATGCTATGAAACCCATCTTTCTTTCATCCTTTTTAGCAAATCATACATGTATCTGGATTTCACTCATTTTTGGCTTTCACATAAAGAAGTTCATGAAACCATGTGTCCAACCCAACCCCACAAGATTGGTCGTTCAGACCTTTTTTGAGTCACATCCCCCCCAGAAATGTGGGTATGACCCCTACCATCAGGATTACTCATGGCTCCTTCTTTGAGGTTGGATTTCGAAAATTGTTATTAGGCTTGAATGAATACATTTATGATTTTGTGAACTCTGAAGTATTCTCATATTTTAGCATGCATGCCACAGTCAAGCCATACGTTATAGGCAAGCTTGGTATCTTTATCAAACGGGTGTTGATTCTCTGTTTGTACTGTACATCAGGGTTTCTGTGAGTTTATGACCTCACCTGGCTCGTAATGCACTGGAAGATTGAGTTATTCCAAAGCAATGCCTGTGCCACTGTACAGAGGAGCCAAATGTCTGTGGCAATGTTGAGTTTTATCAGGTTATGCCCAGGTTAACGTTGGAAACCATTTTATAATCAGGACAACTTTCGCAATGCTAATTTCTTCAAGATATAGGCTACCTGGTCTTGTTCTCAGAAGATAGAAGGATTAACGGCATGCAGTAGCCTGCACCTGCATTGGTACACAACGTCCGCTGGCACGTTTCTGCTTTATGCTATTAAGGATTACATCATCTTTTGTGGTGCTCAGTCAGTGGACAGTAAGTGAGAGTGCTGGTGTTTCAGGTGGCTCAAACGGTCTGCAGTGTTCTGTTGCTGGATCGTAACTCGTGTGCTCTCTGCAACGTCACTGCAGGATACCCATCCTGAAGCTATCACATCAGCTTTAGAGTCACGCGCATTTTTGCCACTGGCTGTCCTCATGTTTGTTTTTTTTTTTATTTATGTATTATTTTTAATAGAATGGAACTGAAGTGTAGACCTCATGGGCTAAATCCACTCCTAAAAAACCAAAGGCCTTTACTGGTCTCAGCCAAATAATTCTTACTAAACTGCTTTGTGTTTTAAATTAAGTTGGTTCACGTAGTCTTTGTGGGGGACATAGTCTGTTAGAGTTGAAAAAAAGGGCCGCACAAATTTTATTTTTGTAAGAACATCTCAGCACAGACGCGTTTCGGCGCAGTGCCTTCTTCAGTGTGCAGTTTTTGCATTATAGGAAATAGTCTGTTGTCAAAATGTGGTTTAATTGGGTACTTTTTCTTCTTTAACTAAAATAAATGAAATAAATCAGAAATGCATTGGCACCAAAAGACCTTGGAGAAAATTGGATAGGTGCAAGCTTTGTGCAATCAATTTCAAATGTCTGTATGTGCTAAGCGACAGCTCTCAGTAAAAGACATGTGAGTGCTGCTGGCTCCTCAGAAGAATGCTGTCAACTGTCTACCCTGTATTTGCATGTCTGTAACTAGGCTACATGCTGCATTTATTGCTTGCTTGAGTACGCATAAACACTGGCGTCATTTATGCGTACTCCAGTTTTGTGTGCATCATCACAACAGTCTCATGCACGTGAAGATGGCGTGTAGCTAGTGAAACGTAAATGAAAAGACGATGTTGGGTGTTTCGTGGTCCCTGATGACTTGTAAGAGGCTGTGCTCTTTACTGTGGTGCAGTATAAGAGCTGACTCAGCTCCTGAGAGCGAGAGGGGAGAGAGGATGTGTGAGCTCTAAAGATCAACTTTGTTCGTAAAGACCAACTTTAGCCAGCTTTAGATTAGGCTAGTTGATATTTAGATCTGCGTATAGGTGTAGGCTACTCATTTCCCCTCTGGGATGAATTGGGCTTAAGCTTATTTATTCAGTTGTGAGGTTTTTTTTTTTATTAGTATTTTTTAAATTCCAGAGCCAGACAGAATTAGATTGTTGTTTTCATGGCCGGTTCTTGCAGTGGTTTTGGGCCTTCCTGGGTTAGGTGAATGTTGAAGCTTGCCAATCCATTTGTGTCTGATGTTGTGTAGGGGAGCATTCTTCCATACAGAGTAGCACAGGGAAGTGGAGGGGTGTGTGTATAGCCATTATATGTTCCCTGTTTATCTTCTGAGAGAATATAGAGGAACCCACTGGGGCCATAACCTGGTTCCCAAGGTGGCTGTGTTGCCAGAGGCTATATATGCAAACAGGTTCATTTTCTAGCTTTTATTCATAATCATAAACACAAATATCAATTTGTTTTATATTATGCGACTAAGAAATGGCTTGCATCGTACCATAAGAAATGGCTCCAACCAAAATAAGATTAAACCTGATTTTTTTAAGAATAATGAGATTCTCTGTTACAGAATTTCTGGAGGCAGAGTGTAGCTGTGTTTTTGAATTACTTCAACTGTATTCTTTTGCTTTAGGCCATAAACCCTTATGCCCATATCTGCCATCGTAAAGCTGACAGGTGGTCAGAAATTTCTGAAAATATCTAAAATACCATCTTTATACATAAAAAAAGTTTCTGGCTGCTCGCAAACATACACTATAACTGCAATAAAGAAAAAAAAAAACCAGGAATGCCTTTAACGAATAGGCCTGGGTAAAAAGTTAGCTACTTGAAAGAAACATTATTGGATGTTGCAGGCTTGTGCCTGCCATTCCAGGTTCCCTGCTGTTGTCTCCTGTTCATGATTTTGGAGTGGTTCTTCAAACAAGTGATTTGGTTGACTATGCAGATGTTGATTGTGAATGTCGTTCTTCCACTTCTGGGATTCAGCAGATGAGTGGACATGAGTCAAAGTAGAGAATAGGGTGAGGAAGAGTTGTTTTGCCTTTGAATATCCCCAGCTGTGTAGCACAAAGGTCATTAAGAGCATTAAGAGCTGGAAATGTACCGTTTGGTAGTGCATGAAAGCCTGGCAGGGGTACAATGGGGAATAGGCTACATTTTTACAGTTAATTCAGTCAGGCAGTTTGCTGCACATCTCTTTGCATGTCTGTAAGACATGGGCAAATAAAGTAAATAAAATGCAAAAATATTTGAAAAGGTCCTCATGAGCTCATAAGGGTTTTTATTCACATTAATTTGGGTAGTTTTGACAGCTGTGTGGGTTACGCAGAGAAATGCATGTATTTGGAGTGTCTAATGAACGGACTGCGTAAACAAAATTAAGATGGGCTGGTGGAAAGTTGGCATGAAGCTATGAGTTTAAAATGGTGGTGAAGACTGAAGGGCCAGGCTTGTGGGACAACTTGTGTTGTTATGCAGAACAAAGTGCTTGCCCCACTCCCCATAATAATGCAGCAGCAGAGCTACTTTAGCAGGGGATTAACTCTATCTAGATGCCCAGCTGAAAGATTTAGACACATTCCTGTGCTCACTCTGGAATGTTAATGACTCCATTAGAGCAGCAACACTGGAAAATCTGTTCTTATGTTTGTGATGGCCACATCCATTCTGCAAATTTCAATATCATGTTTCCACTGCTAATGTTTGTCTGCATTGGTGGTTTTTAAGCATATTTCCTAATATGAGAGTTCTGCTCTGTGTTTTGTTACTTAATGACTTGGGTTGGGATCATTGTCATTATCATTTCTATGATTCCTGCTGTCCTGTTCAGTCCTTGAGTCTGGTGTGGCTTCATTTGTGCATTGACATATTTATGGCTTATGGGCTGTCTAATTAAGTGATCATAGTTTGTGGGGTTGGGCCAAGAAGCAGTGCTAACATGCGCATGGTGAGTAATTAACAGAAACTACAGTGGCCTCAGCAAAGAGCCACTCTACAGAGAAGCCAAAGCACAGAGCCACTCTTTAGATGAAGTAAAGCACAGAGCCACATTTTAGGTGAAGTAAAGCAGAGAATTATTTGGGTGCTTTAGCAGTGAGACTCTGGAGAAAGGTCAGAAAGTGGGCCAACGTCTCTGAATCCTCACCAAAGTGCTAAAGGTTTCCAGCCGTGTGAATATGGATTCTAGAAAGCTTCCCAGGCCCTGCTCTTTTGGTCCAGCTCTGCCAGTGAATAATTTTGGACTAAGTCAGTTGACCACCTGTTACTTTCTTTGAACTGACATTTGAGAAAAAGAATGGCTGCTGCGACAAGCATCACGACCACTGCCCTGACCACATGGTGCACGCTGCTTCTGTTAGTTTTGCTCTTGCTGCTGTTCTCGTCGTTCTCATCATTCCACCACACTGGTGCCCTGAACAGTGTTCCACTCTCATACTCCGAGCACTGCCCATCCAAGCCCACCCCAGGTGTGTCCCATCTGGTCGGGAGGCTCCTGCCTCCTCAGAGGGGTTCTGCAGGGTATTTGATGTGTGTAATATAGTGGGGTAAACTGATTCGGCCTAACTGACCCTGTAGGTTTCACTGCCTGTGTGGAACACCATGTGGGTTTTGACATCAAAGGAAACAGGGTGCTATAAAAGTACCCGGGCTTTGCACTGTCCCTTGACAGAAGACTGGTAAACCTGGTTGTGCCCCAGGGTTCTCTGGCCCCCTTGTCTGGATGGGCTGTGGGGGACAGCAGTGTGTGCCGGGTGCAGGTTGGGACGGATGCGCGGACCCCTGCTGGAAAATCACGAGCCTGCCTCACTCCCTTCCATTTAGCCCCTGTCAGGTGACCCGACGGCAGTCATGTGCTCCAGGCTGACACAGAGAAGCACTGTTCAGTCTCGAAAAGAGCGGGAGCGCCTCGCCACAGCCCCCATATGACTCGTGCTGTGCCCACAAATCGGATTTCCTCTTCTAATAACGAAAGCATTCATGAGCGTGGCTGGCCTGAACATACTGTAGCGGCCTGGATATGTAAATTCTGTCTTAGAGAATGTCTGTCGTAGAGTAAATGTGAGCTCCACCTACAGCACTTCCTCACGCTAGGGATGTGACGTACGAAGCGTACGATAGCTCACCAGGCCCTGTAGCAAGGTTTTTTTTTGTTTTAGTAAATACATCTGTGTGTTTCACAACCCTTTTCCAGCGCTGAGTGCTCTTGGCCGTTGTACGTACTGTAATTTAATGACACGTCTATTTCGAGTTCTTACAAAAACCATCTGTGTTGTGAAATGCGCTTCAGACTCGTGCCAGCAGGCCTTGTGTTCTCCTCATGCCGGTCACTGTGCTGATGTGTGCGTGCGTGCTCATGTGAGCGTGCCAATGTGTGCGTGCCTCTACGGTGCTCAGGGAGCCCAAGTAAAGTTCTCTTGTGATCTGAACGTGGCTGCGTTTCTCTGCTCTTTCAGTCAGGCCAGTTCAGCGAGGACATGATCCCCACGGTGGGCTTCAACATGCGAAAGGTCACCAAGGGCAACGTAACCATAAAGGTATTCCTGTTATTTCATTATGGTGACTCAGCATCTAGGAATATACTATAAGTGTGCTGTGTATATTATTATTTTTATTATTATTATGATTATTATTATTCAGAATCACATGGCACAGTTGAAGCTGCTGATGTAAGCTGGTGTCCAGCCGTGACTCAGGGCCAGAGGCCATGCTCTCTGTTTGTTCCACCCTGCAGATCTGGGACATAGGGGGGCAGCCGCGCTTCCGGAGCATGTGGGAGCGTTACTGCCGAGGAGTCAACGCCATCGTGTGAGTGGCCTCCGCCTGTCTGCGGCTTAGCGCTAGCGACGGGCTCGCGTGAGGCTTTATGAGCCCAGAAACGGGTGGAGCTGTAGCCTGTGTGCACTGACTGGCAGTGTGTTCGCTCTTATTCAGAGTCTTAGCTAAACAATCCTACGGCAGACATGGGAGTGTTCTGGTGATTAGAGCTATGTCCTCGATGATTGGTTGTCTAGTCTAGTGTCTGTTTCTCAACTATGTTCCCCCGTGGGCACTTTTTAAATTTCACTCACTTTGATTAGCCTAGATCTTGGACTAGTTGGCACAGTTGAATAAAATGGATAGAATTACTCATGATCTGTGAAATATTTTGCAATCTGTAGACATTACTGCAATACTTTTGTTTTTTTGTGATGACCTGTAATTCCTGAACTGTTTGCTTCCAGGTACATGGTGGACGCTGCAGACCGTGAAAAAATCGAGGCCTCCAGAAATGAACTGCACAACCTTTTAGACAAACCTCAGTTGCAAGGAATCCCGGTGAGTTGCGCTCAGCAATGACCCATTAGCATTAGGGATGGGATTCCTGTTCAGAAGGTGATCCCAGAAATAATAGCATGACTAGAACAACAGGAAGCAGAGAGTCATTGATATTATCCGAATGCTTATGCCATGTACATGATCCTGCCATACAGTACATCATCTGTGTGTACATCTTGAAGGAACAGGACTGTAAAGAGTGTCCAAGAGGAACATGTACAGGCTCATTTAGCTAACCTGATCCACTGGGTCTTAATGACCTATGGTTAACAAGATTAACCGGCTGGTTTTATACCCTAGACAGAAATCTAGGAATAAAGTTACCTGTTTTAAAAGTAGAAACCCCAATGAAGTAAATGTGTGATGGGGTATACCTGTGAAGTATATCACATGGTACCCCACTACTTGCTCAACAAGCCTGTTTCTATTAGCTCATCACCATACCACTGGTCTGACTAGATCTTAAACCTGCTCGTCATACATTTCCTCGTGTTTCTGTTCTTGTCTTGTCTCCAAATAGAGTTGTTAACCGCTAAAAAGTGAAACTGCATTCCTGTTTTAGGAGCGATTTTGTGTAGAGCGCTGAACTATAGATGAAGTACAGATTGCGATTACTGTTAGCCACCCTGTCCCAACCTGATTCATCCAGCTTGTACCATGCTGGGGAGCGTGACCGTAATCGCAGATGATGTCAGTAGCCATCCTCTTGGTCACATAGATCAGAATGAGAGGGGCCAATGACGATGCACATTTACGCTTAAAAAATAAATAAAAAATATACACTGAGATCCAGTGGGAGCTCAAGGACAGAAGGAACGGAACAGAAGTCGTATAGATTAGCTGTCTAAAAAGTGATGTATCTCCAGACCTCTGATATCTTTTCATCCCCTCTTATTTATTTTCTTTTTGAGATACAGCTGAAACTGATGAACTTTGGTGATTGGTAGGCGAAAGAGGGGTTGTAATTACCGCGAGGAAGAGCCATAAAATCTGGGGAAGATATATGGCTTTGTCTGAACTCTTCTTTTTTTCTTATTTTCTTCCTTCATCAGGTGCTAGTGCTAGGGAACAAACGAGATCTTCCCAGTGCTTTGGATGAGAAGCAGCTTATTGAAAAAATGTGAGTAATGTGCAGTGTCTCTCACAAGCTGGTAAGCCTTTAACGTGTGACCTGTACTGTACTCTGTAGTTCCTCTTGCTGGCGGAAGATTGCAGCTCCGTAAGCTCCTGACTGCTGCAGTCACATGCCTGACGCAAATTTCCAGTTTGAGTCATCTTAATGTTCTGATGCCCAGAGTCAACCTGATCGCCTGGGTCTGAATGATCTATGGTTAACAAGATTAACCGGCTGGTTTGGTACCCTAGACAGAAATCTAGGAATAAAGTCATCTGTTTAAAAAGTAGAAACCCCAGTGAAATGAATGTGTGATGGGGTATACCTGTGAAGTATTTCAGAGGGTACCCCAGCCAACTGTACCATTTCTCACCTAGTGTAAAGCTGAATTAAACAGGAGAGTAAGTACTTGCTCAAGAACCCTGTTTCTATTAGCCCATCACCATACCACTGGTCTGACTAGATCTGAAACCTGCTCGTCATACATTTCCTCGTGCTTCTGTTATTGTATTGTTGTCAGCTGCTACAATGTGACACTGCATTCATATTTTAATGGGAGCAATTCCGTGTAGAGCACTGAACCATATATATAGTACAGTGCTTTACTTGGAAAATAAGCCGTTTCAAATACAGGTACAGTTGTTAACCTTGGAACTATTGAAAATGATGTGACTTCCTAGGCCTTACAGAGTGGTTGAATTCTGAAGTAAAATTATTTTGTATGTAGATTTATAAGGAAGAACTCTGAAATCTAGGTATGGCTGTGTTACATGTCAGTGTGGTTGTGGAATTTAGGTACACCCAAAAATGATGTGTTACGTTGCGCTACGCTGAAAAGCATCTGGGAAATAATAACGTGCCTTCCGCATGCTTGACATTTTATGCCCTGTGCCGTCTGTTTTAAAAGCAACCGGAGAGACAGCCGAGCTCATAAAATTGAATTAGTGTCTCCCATTTTATGTGAAGCGTTTTGCTAGAACAGTGGTATTCGCTCTCGACCTTGGAGATCCGCAGAGCTGTGCTCACAAAATCAGCAGGGAAAAACTCCCTATTAGCGGTTTGTACAGTGGATGGAGTGGTTAAGCCCAAACTGCTCCTGGTGGAGAGGGGCGGCGTTTCTTTCATTATCCCCCTGCGTTTTACTCCACAGGAACCTGGCAGCTATTCAGGACAGAGAGATCTGCTGCTACTCAATTTCCTGTAAAGAGAAGGATAACATAGGTGAGTGGGGAGCGGAGGTGTGGAGCACAGTCTGTAGATACGTGATCCAGAACAGGATGTCAGAATCAGCCTTTATTCAGCCGTATGAGCACTATGTATGTGAGATTTGAGTTATTACTGTGCAAGTCAGTAGTGTGTTTGTGTGTGCCTGCCTGCATGCATGTGTGTATGTGTGCCTGTGTCTTAAAGAGCTCTGTATGAGTCTGCATTGTTAGTTAGTGCTGATTATGTCAGTGCTGGCTATCTGTGTGCAGTGTTCTGTTCTCAGTGCTCTGATTCTGATCCCCTCCGTCTCCTTCCTCCTCTCCACAGATATCACACTGCAGTGGCTTATCCAGCACTCAAAGTCCCGGAGGAGCTGAGAGCAAAGCCCTGTCCTGTTCCCTTCTCCTGGCTCCTCCCCTACCACTCCCCCCCCCCCCCCCCCCCCCCCCCAAGTCCCACTGGCCATACCATTCCCGCCCTGTCTCCCATTACTTACCCAGTGATGATGTCATGCTCCCACCTGGCTGCGTGGTCGCTCTCTCGTTCTCCGGTTCTCAGTTCCTCTCACGCCTCCTCCCCCCCACAGCCCACACACACCCAGCTCACAGCATGTCTCACGCCCTGCTAAAGATACGGACAGCCAGATGCTGCCTGCCCCCAACAGCTCTCCACAGTCCCAGAGTTGTCATGGTACTGTCACCAGGGAATCTGAGTGCCCTCTGCCTGTTGCATGCTAAATTGCCACTGCAGAAAAGACTACTCCGTAGGGGTTATCGGTCCTGCACCCAGATCCATGAACATCTCATGCCACTTGGGCCTGGCGTGAGGTGGGGATGGGCTTTGCCCTTTCTGGACCTGTTGCCTTGAAACAGGAAGCGTTTTATGAATTGTTCCCCTCGGCCAGTCCAATTCAGACATGTTGTAGGCGCGGTAAAGCTGTCCCCCAAACACTAACAAAAGCTCAGAAGAAGTAAAATAATTAGAAACATTTAACAAATACTGGTTTTTACCCAAGTGAGTATGTGTATTATGAATGTAGAAACTGTAAGCATGAATGTAGTATAATGGACATGAGGCGAAACTGCATAGGCTGAACCAGTTTGGGTTGCTGAGTTTAAAGTGCCTTCTGCAAATGCTTTGTCCTGTGAAACCTGGTGTACCTAAGCCATGTGTTCATTGACAAAAGAACTCACGTTGAAAAATAGGTAACATTCAAGAAATGGAGAAAGGCACATTTTAATTAGATTCTACTCTTTTTCCATTGACATTTACTCCTCCAGGTGGACGGCCTCTTTTCTGTGGATGTATTGTGACAACTCTGGAGATGCCCCTTTGTATTTAATGCACTTATGTAAATAAGCTGAACAGATGGAAATTGTGCGATGCAATGTTCACAGTGTGATGTATAAAGCACAAGCTAGTGTGAATGAAGTGCTGGAGCTGGATGCTATAGCTTTGCTTTCTTACTGGGGAATATGAATGAGGGCTGCTCCTTTTTAGATGCCTAGATAGAAAAAAAGCCTGCGGTTGGAATGCCAATCAGCCAGCCAGTCAGCCAGTCAGTCAGTCAGCCAGCCAGTCTCACAGTGGTAAGTCTGGGCCATAATCAGTCTGTCAGTCAGTTGATCAGCGAGTCAGTCCCATAGTCTGTCAAACTCAAAGTTGGTCCGTCAGTCAGTGTCATAGCCAGCAGATCCGGCCCATAATCAGTGACTGAGTGAGTCAGACACTCAATCACACCGCTCATGTAGCCATGTGGTCATCTTCACTGCCGGTCAGTCAGCCAGTCCTGCAGTCTGTAACCTGTGAATGTGTCGATTATAGGCCACAATGATGCCTCATGGTCTGAGAGCTTATGCTAGCTAAGTTGTGCTGGATGTTCCGCCATAATGCCTTACTGAACTGCTCGAGGTCTGTGGAGCTATTGAGTCTTATTGAGAGATGCTTCTGTCTGTCGTGAGCGTTTCACTGGAACGGTCATCCTTTCAAACTGAGCTGGCCTCATCACACCGAGTGTTTTAGACAACCTGATCTCTGACAGCCTTACACAACTGGATGTTTTGCACATATCCATCGCTGTTCCCTGTCAGATCAGGCCTGCTCCCGTTTCTGCACCAACTTTAGCAATGGCTGTTATGTTTGTTCAGATTCTGTGAATGGAATCCTTAATCTGATGTGAAGTCCTGTCCGGTCTCCCTACTCATTCAGGGCGAATCGGTCATTGTTTGTCTCACACTGGAGCACAGAACCCTTTAGATAGAATTACCTTCTTGGAGTTTTATTAGTCATTTTTCGAAAGAGTCTTTGTGCTGTCCGTTTTGGCCTGTTTGGGTGTTTTTCTTGGACACTGAGATGAACAGATCAGTCAGACAGGTGAGGTGAGGTGTGGAACCACGGTGCCATTACAGCTGCAAATTACAATCATGTATGCTGAACGAAAATACTCAAGTTGCAGTGAAATGAAAACTTTCAGAAAGAAGACTTTCTGTAGTCAAATCCAAGAAACGGTTGGCAGTTTTTATTCATTCAGGGTGAGAGGTAGTCTGGTTCACTTTATTAGGAGCGTTAATATTGATATGTCCTGTATGCAGTACAGCTTACCCTGCTCACTCTTTTACACCATCCATTTAGACTGTACTTGGCTGGAAGCTCAAGCATTACTGAAGCAATTCAGGTTTAGCGGAGTGTTCAGGGATGGGATCCCGCCCTCGCCAGAGATTTGAACCTTGGTCCTTCCGGTTGAAAGGGTAGTTGTTTCAGCTTCCTGTCTACCTGCTGCTTGGGTTTGGCATTTGAGGGGGGAGAGGATGTGGAGGTGGGAAGAAAAGGCCCAGGAGCTCGGACTGCCCCCTGTGTTCCAGGAGCAGGTGTGATTAGCCGCTTCTGGGGACCTGCTTCGAGGAGACCAGCCCCAGTGCTCCAGTTTCACAGCCGCTGGGAAAGCTGTGCTTGAATCTCTTCTTTACTGAATTTAGCAGATTCCTGACTTCATCAGACTTACAGAACTGGCTCTAGTTTGTGGGGCTTTTTGTTTTAGCTTTTTTAACATTGAATATATGTAAATATTTTTCACTGTATGTGTAAAACTGGAGGTCGTGATATTTATAGACATGGTGCCGCCATGATTGCCCATGCTTTGCCAGCTTTACTGGAGTATCTTGCTTGAAAAACATCGCCAATCCGGTTGTAATGGTGCATAGTCACAATTGTAGGCTTGCTGGACATTTGCTGAACATCTTTTTAAAGCGTATTTGGACCGACAATTCAAGCCAATGAAGTGTATCAGCACAGATGAGTGTTCTTATTGCCTGTGCATTTTCAGGAACCCATATGGGTGCCCTTGATCAGAATGACAGTGGTGGGCATAGAACCCTATGGAGAGGTGAAGTGCTCTGACGGCAGTCTCGCTCATTGTAGCATGGGAAGCCATGTGACTCCACTAAAAGCGCGCTTTATCCTGTTAACACTGAACTTTAGGGGCTTCTCCTCCATTCTCTGATGTGTGCTCTATTGTGAGGCACCTCTCCTATGCCTAGGCCTAGTGATGCAGTGCTGCTATCGTGTGCTTAATGTGGGGACCAGGTGTTGTTGGAGAGTAACTGGGGCCGTGTGGGTAAAAGCTTGTGTATCTGGTGTTGAGCTACAGTACGTAACCACCCTCTGCATTTTACCGAAATCTTACACTATTACAAAAAACGAGAGGCTCATTCTCCCCTATGTGTTTGTAACTGCATGTGCGAAACCCAGATTCATTCACTTATAGACTTTGTAAATAAGAAATGTTAACATTTTTATTCAGGTGAACGCTGTTGTCTGTGTTTCTTGCATTTTTTGTTTTTGTCTCTGACTGCTTAATAAATTTTGGGTTTTTGAGGGTGATTTTTTCAGTTCTTCAGATGCACATTCAGGGCTTGACCTGATGGAACATGTACAGTCTGGAAATTCATCTGATGTCTTGGGTCCAGTCCTGTTCTCGTGGAAAGAGTGCACTTTGCGTATTGAGTCTCAGAGGGTTGTGTTTATTGCACAGCTCTTCAAAGTTTTGTTTTTCTTTACGTGTTTGCTCCCAATCAATCCAATCCAATGGCCTCTAATGAACATAGGTTTGTTTAATACAAATGATGTTTCATATGGTAAGAAATTAAAATGGATTTCCTGTCCCTGAATTGATAATTGCAGATATCAAAGCAGAAATTCTGTTTACTGTTAGATATCCATTTAGCAGATCTATAGATTATTTATCCATTATTCATTTGTACTTCACATTTGCATTAAAATCAAGCTTTAGTGTAAAAATGGGATACTTTTTAGAGACCAAAATTGACTAAAGTTTGACTAAAGAATAAATGGAACTTAAAAGATTGGAGATGCTTAGCGGTGCAAGGATATATTTAAAGGCTCAGTATAAATATAGAGCTCTTGTAAAATGTCTGAAAATTGTATTTTTATTTTACACTTGTAGGTCGTGTTTATGGAATATTTATATACAAGGCTTTTTTAAAATTAATTTTACACTGGAGAAAATTCATTGGACCCAATTTATGATAGCATCATAAAAATGAAGTGGACATATTTTATGTTTCCCCCCCTATTTGTGGCTGGGTAGTAACTGTAGGCCCATCCCACTTTGAGGGCAAAAAGATCCTCAAAACTGTGTGTTGGTAACTGTTGACATGCACGCACACACACTTGCACGCTACCATTCTTCTGTCTAGATCTGAGTTAGCCTAAAGAATGACACTGTCGCCTCTGGTGTACACACCCTGCTTGTGTACACATTCCTGATGTGAACAACAAAGCCGAACAATGGTAACCAAAATCACAATCGAGTTACAGTAATGTCGCCTGTACATAATTCCTTTAATCTGATTTGTGTCCTCATTGTGACAGGGTGACCACTACAATCAAGGCTGTTGGATACACTGTCGATGAAGGAGTCACCTTGTAACATTCACTTTATTCATGTTTTCCAGGCTGCAGTTTTTCCTGAAAACACCAGTTATCCAAAGCATATACATTGTATTAAAATGCTTTGGAATATTAATTACAGCTAGCATCATTTTATCATTGTAGCAGTGATGCCACTGAGTTTATATTACTTTTATTTCTTATACAACATAGTCATTTGGTAGTTTTACCGCTCAGAAGAACACCCACATTGGTTTGTACGTGTGTCACATGAACAAGCCACCTAGAGAAATGCCAGTAAGGTTTATTCCTTAACGTGAAAATTGATGTAGATAACATGCATCTCTCCACTGTTAAATATAATTAAAGCTCTTGGACCTACAGCCATTGCAGCATGCTGGGAGAAAGGGCCTTACAGCATTTCTGATTTGCTTGGGAAATATAATTTCATCATATCTGCCAGTATATTTCATTTGGCATATCTGTGGGACACGCTCCATGCAGTGGTGCTCAGGCTTCAAGTGGTCTATCCAGTAGGCCTCAGTCTCCAACACAATTAATTTTATCAAGCATACAGTACCATGCTGTTTTATTGAAGTGTATTGACAAGGGAAAGCTAGTGCATTTATGTTTAATACAACCCTTTCACTTTAACTTTCCAAAGCAGCTAGTGCATTATGCTCTTTTCTTGTCATGAAAGGCATCTACATACAACCCCCAATAGGTGGCAGTGTTACCCTTCATTCTGCTTTACTCACTAGCTGTGGTTGAGGGTTTGCAGCATTTAAGTTCCAATCCTAATATTTTTATTTTTATTCAGTTTAAAAAAATGTATACAATGAACAGGCTGGGCTGCTGAATGGTTCATTTGTTTGAGGCCATGCTGTGGTGCGTGGATGAGCCCCAGTGCCTGAAAAACAGACAGTCCACCCTCTTAACTGTGTTCAGGCAGGTAAAAGCAGAGCGGGGTACAGATAGAGATGGGATTACAGTACAGAGAGTTGTATGGTGGGGAATCAAGGAACTTCTATATGGGTTGAGAGTCAGCTGCTACAAACTGATCCTCACAGTTTCCCAACACTTTATTAGATTCTGTAGTCATTATGATCTACTCAGAGCATGCACTCAAAACCTGAGAACATCCATGTTTGATGACCACATCAGAATGTTTTCCAAAAATCAACATTTCATTCAACAGATGCACTTTTATATTGTAAAAAACAAAGTCTGAAACAAGATCGGCAGCAGAGAGTGTAAGCCATGCAGATCCACAGGCAAGCGCATTTGTTAGCTCAGCTTGCTTTGAAAAGCCTGCATCCCTCAATGATGGGGACTCCAAGGGCACTCCTGTTGGTCCTGAACAATGGCATATTCTCAGCACTTGCCAAAACCCTGCCCCAGCAGCCTGGCTTTCCTCAAACGGCTTTGTGTTGCCGAACCCTTTGTTGTGTGTTTGCGTGTGCGTGTTGCTGTGCATGCCTCTGCGTGGGAGGGAGACAGACAGATTGGGAGCGTTTGCTGGTCGAGGCGGCTTCTTAATGACCGCCGTCCCTGATCGGAGATTCTGATAGGATAGGCGGCCTTTGTGCACATGGTGATGTCACTCGTAGAACATCAGCTCCAGTGTGAGCGGCAGGGGTTAGGGTGTGTGTTGTGGCCTTCTCCGTAATTTCCCTTCACAAGCCGCAGCGGGACACATCCTTCCCATCAGCGTGATCTGCAATGAGGACGTGAGCACAAGCCTTCAGGGAATGAGAGGAATGCTTTCCCAGTCACAAATACTTTCCAGCAAGATGCTGGCAATGACTAATGACCATCGCTAATATCACATAATAGAAAAGCTGAACTGTTTGGCCGGTTTCTGATTGGCTGGAGGGATAAGAGAGGCAGCGCCTGCTGGACCACAGTGAGGGTAAAACTGCATTCATCTATGGGGAGGAACACAGGCCCTGGTTGTCTGTTCCTTTTATCTTGAATGGGGGGGGGTTAAGGGTTATTGAAGAGACCCAGACACCCCCACGCAGTCTGTGTTCCGTGATCTCTTCCTGGGTTACATCAGATAAGAGCAGGGACAGCAGAGACACGGGGCAGGACGGAGGGGTACGGGGGACTGCGCGCAGGCGTCCCGGGTCACACTGGCACTGGGGGTAATGAGAGCCTATCCCACCCGCCTGTCCACGACCCCCTGCCCGACACAGCAGAGACCATCAGAGACAAAAGCAGCCATTGAGGCTGGTCTTGATTCACAGACCCCCTAGACCTCCCATTGTAGTGCCAGTGCGGGGGTGGACTACACCAAAATAGCACCAGTCTTAACAGATAGCATGCCTTCAGAGAATTACAATGCCGGTCATTTTTTCCATGTTGATTGATTCTGCTCCTTAACATGAATTAAATGAATGGGGGGGGGGGGGGGGGTGTTGTGTTGTGTTGTGTGTTTCCATGAAACCTGTTTTCATTTAATATCACTACAGTAAATGGTCCCCATGAATGTAATATAAAATAATGCAGATATACAACACCACTCAAAGTGTCTTTTTAAATGCTGGTGGAAAATTTCTGGTGTTGTAGCTGCTGTCACTGTGCATTTGAACATGTAAACAATATGTGCTAATTAGCAGGGGGGCTACAGTATATGTACAGTATATTTTGTATGTGTGTGTGTGTGTGTGTGGGGGGGGGGGGGTTGCTCTTCAGCAAGTCTGAAAGATTGGAAGCAGCTACTCTTATAGATTTAAAAAGTGAAAAGGGTTTCTATTGATTTTTTCCAGGAGCCTACTTGTCTGCAAGGGAAAAACTGTTTGATTGCTCAATCTGAATTACTCAAAAATTTTACTGGTTAATTACACCTTCTATGAAAAAATGTATAGGCATTTAGTATATTTACATGTCTACAAAATTGTATCTTATATACACAACTTACACAAAAAGGACCATATGCAGATATGCAATCCTTCCTTGGTCTTCTTGGATTTAAATTTATTCCACATCCTTGTGATAGGCAAGAGTCAAAACATTGGTAGCAGCTAAAAATGTAAAAGACAGTACAAAAAAATTTGTGTGGTCTTTTTTCACTTTATTACAATTATTTTCCTCTTGACTAGCCCAAGTAAGCACACATAACCGACTGAACTACTGGGGATGAGTACTGAAAAAGATGCCTAATGGAAATTGCATTACCTATTAATCCACTATTTTACTATATTGATAATTAAAATCAGAATATGTCTACCCTTAAATGAATAAGCTCCTGTGAAAGAAAGCTTACCTCATTGAAAGAGCTTTCCAGATCGAATACAAATAAATGTTGACACACAAATTTTGTGTCAACTGCATCTCTCTCTGTCACACACACACACACACACACACAATCACAAAAGTCACAAAAAAGCTGTTCAGATATAAATAGTACACTCCATTTCTATAAAATATAGAGCTTTAATTTATTAGTCAGCAACATCAACAATGAAAGAGAGAAAGTCATTACAATAACGTCACCTGTGCATTTAGTCTTTTTCTGCAATTAACAGTCCTCCTAAATAAACCATTAAAATAAAAAAAAATAAAATAAAAAACACGCGCCTTAAAAATAGCAACAAATTGTACAACCGTCTGTTGTAGCTCCCTGTATGAACTGGAGGAAGACAGGGGCAGTTTGGTAAGACAGGAACTAATGATGTCCCACACTGAATAAAAGAGTATAAAAAAGTGTCAATATTTCAACGTACATCATCTTCCACTAAAGCACATTCCTTAAGCACCTCGAGTCTGCCCCTTAGGCATAGTGTTATTATTCACACACAGAAAGTTCACCATTTCCTGTTATCTGAGGAAAATAAAAACAGCAACATAGCCTTTTCAGTTTCATATTTATATACAGTACATAAACATTTCATGCACACAATGAAAAATAAGCTTCCTCATATGTTGGCATGTGTAACACACTGCTGTAATTTTCCATTGTGTATTTACACGTTTTTTGTTTTTCTTTCCCAGGCTGAGCTAGTGTTCACAATGGAGGTATGGGAATTTCCTATTCTGTCGAGAGAAAAAAAAATTCATTGGTTAGGAAGATGTTAGAAATTATTGCAGAGCTTCTCTGTGCTGAAGGCCAAAATCTTCCCTCCAGCTCAAAGCATCTGTATCTTTGCAAACTGTCGGCATATATGTAAATTATTTTTACATGCATTAAAACTATACGTATATATTTTACCTGCTTTAAAAAAACACATCTGATTTTACTTTATGGCAAAGTAATACCATGTGAACTCCAAACTTCTGCTACCCCTCAAAAACACTGACGTTGTTATGTTGCTGTGTACCTCCAGGATGAGATGTTATTAAATTGCATTGCTACAGAAGTATAAATGTGAAGATTTCTTCAACCTAAATTTCCTCACACTGTGCATATATTGAAAATGTAACCACTATTGTACTCGGAGGCAATATGAACCACCAATTCAGATCCTCATAAACCTTATTCCTTTTGTCTGACAGAACTCTATGTAGAAGCTGGAAGAAGGAATTTTTCTCTATTACACAATCATCATCGATGACATCTCTCATTAAAATAGTATCAAGTGAAACTATGCAATGGGATCCTATTGTGACAACTTGATTAATGAGCTATGCATTGATATTTTGGAGTTTTACAAGTAATTATGATTTACATAAACACTATTTTTAAATCCCCAACATCTGCAAACAATTGTTGCCTAGGAAACAATGCACTACTCAAAACCTTTGTGGTCTCACATGTACAATATTAAGAAGTAGAATATATACACAGTGGCAACATGTTCATCGCAATTCAGGTTGGAAGAGATTGTGCTCAGAAGCCTTGAGAAACTAAATAAAGAAACAGTCAAGACCAAGAAAACCAACAAAACAGTGCTGACACAGGTGAACACGTTAATTATGATGCAAACAACTCAAAACTGGCGAAGCACTTAGAAATATTGTTTGGTATTGTGTGTGAGATACTGGTATATAATAACACAGACACACATGGTGATGTGTGTGGACTGATGTCACATGCGAGGCCACTGTTGGTAACCCATTTGGTTTAGAGACCCTGCATACCTGGTTGTCACAAGTCACTGCTCCAAGGGAATTATGGGAAGCATATCATACTCAGAAACATGAGCTGTGTTCCAAATAAATACCTGCATGCTGTATACCTGCAGTATGGGCTACCTAACATACTGGAAAGTGTGATCCATAAAATATGCGAATGTGTATTTTGGAAACAAACTGGCTCAATTTAGAATACACGTTCACAGAATAACTTTGAACTTGACGTACAGTATGTATATGTATACTGAATACATGAACCAACATATTTCAAAAGAAGTTAGCAATACCTCATAGCATTTCAAACTGAGTATGTTTAGGAAACACACTTCAATAGCAATTGCGTAAAAATCACAGCTTTCTTAGAATTTTCTGAATTTGAATAAACTGCATTACTTAAACAGCAAGGAATTCTGGAAACAAAAATAAAGAATAAATTATGCTTCAATGCATGGTGCTTCAGGAATTTCTATGAATATGCACCAAGTCTTGTGTACTTGAGTTTTGGAACAGTATTGGTTGGTCAGCTACAAACTTGATTGGTCAGCTACAAAATAAATTCTATGCACTCTAGGTAGTATGCAAGTATGAATTTTGGAACACAGCCATGGTTCCAGTCAAAACCATAAGATCCTCTCAGACATACTCCCTTCCCCTCCCCTCCCCTCACCCAGTCCCTGTTCCCTGTTTATAATAACCCTTTTAGTTCATTTCAAACGCTGTACGCTTCAGTATACTCTTACAATGTAACAGAAATGATGTCAAAAGATACTTTAAAAGATGGAAAACATTTTTGTTCAAAAAAACAACAATAAAATTAATAATAACAATAACAATAATAATAAACAATAATATTTGCCCAGAAGGTACCTATACACAAAGAGCCTTTTTTCTATTTAAGTACAAAGAAATCCACAGAATGATACTATGTACAACCTACAATAAATACTGTGTATCTTATTTTCTTATTGTTAAAAGGAACGTGGTTGTTGCTTTTCACTTTTGTGTCTCTTGCTTGTAGTTCTGAAGATTTGTTCTTTCCATTTTCTTTATTTCTCTGATTTGAGTCTTTCTCATTTTATGTGTATGTGGGTGGGGGTCATTAGGGGTGGTGGGGTCCTCTCATGTCTCCTGTGTCCCAGTTTCCTCATTGTGATTCCTGCGGTTTCGTGGTTTCTTCTGCTCCTTGAGCTCCTTGAGGTCCTTCCCTTTCACAGCCCCCAGTGCGGGGTCTTTAGGGCTGCCGTTGCTGTAATGCCAGTAGTCCTGGCAGTACTGGTTGATGAGGCCCATTTCAGGCTGGCTCAGAATGTTCAAAAGGTCCTTGTACTGGCCCGCGCTGGGCGTCCACGGGCTGGACTGGAGCGGCGCCGCCACCGGCCCGCCCGTCTCCATCAGGATGCTGTTGACGGCCCGGCTGGAGAGGACGACCAGCTGAAGCTTGACCAGCGTGTGCTTGAAGTTCTTCTCCGTGGCCGTGCACTGGTACAGGCCCGAGTCAGAGGACTGCAGGGAGCGAAGCAGCAGACCCTGCTCTGTCCTCAGCACACGCCCGTCCGACCGCATCTGAGAGAGCGAGAGACAGAGAGAGAGCGAGAGTGAGAGATAAAGAGAGAGAGACAGAGAGAGTGAGAGCGAGAGAGAGACAGAGAGAGAGAGTATATGAATATACTGTATATAATATATAGCACATAAATAATACAAGATTGCAAGTGCAGCACAGGACAGCTCTGGTCAACGGGGTCCATGCTCAGTAGTGAAAATGGGCTGTATTGTGACATATCAAATTGCATGTCCCTGAAACACCCCTCCCAGGAAACCTATTTCTTCTGTTTATTGAGAGCACTGTGGGTGGTGTGGGAGGAGGGGAAATGCCCTATGCTCTCTGCCTACTGTGTGCAATGACTACAACCAAGAGCCCACGCCAGGGTGGAGCTCCCTGCAAGTTTTCTCTTCTAGTTGCCAGTTGACGACCCACCTCTCCCTGCACCCTGCATTCAATGTCATGAATGAGCCCACATTTATATGACTGATGCTGGAGTTGTGGAGACTATATCAGTCAGGGTTTTTGTTGTGGTTTAAGTTGATTGCATTCCCGCACATGCTGTTTCCATGACATAATATTCTAAATCAGATGTTCAAAGCAAGGGCGCAGCTAAGTGAGTAATGCCGACTGGAATGCTGACCAACAAAGGAGGACGCCATGGCTTCCCAAAGCCTCCTACAGTAATGAGCCACTGAGGCTAACAAGACATGTCCTGTCAAGACTTGTATGCCTGCACTTCATCACTGGATCCTCCATTGATAATGCACTCCATAGGTTGCTGAATGAGACTTAATATGCAAGCCTAGAATGCTTTACCTAACTGTGATTCAGTACAAATTAAGATTTCTGGCAACATACTGGCACAGTAGGACCTAAAATGTCACTGACATTATGCAGTTCAAAGGCAAATTAAGTGGTGAAGAGAAACATTGTTTTTTCGCAGTGACGTTTCCTGTAACCATTTCACCTTCTCTGCCAAAAATGCCACTGCCTGTACAAATGCTGACAATTATAGCAGTGGCAACCAATGTGACATGTTGATTATGCACCTTATGCCAAGAACCTTTAATAGTGTGCATGGTTATTCTCTCACTATTACAGCAGAGGAAACAGGATTGAGAAAGGAAAGATCACATATGTTCAGCAGAGGTCTTAAAACCAATTTTGATCACAGACTCTTCCCCGTTTAGGTCAGCCAACTGTATTTGCAGGCCTGTTTTATCTCTGCAATGTCATCCACATTGGGAGCCGGCAGACAGCAGCTGTTTCTTTTCACTCTTTGGTCCACCCGCTGAGGCAGTGCTCTAACAGAACAAGCCACTCAGGTGGGCGGAGCTTGCACGTGAGAACGGCTCATGTGGGAGGAGCTAAGTATGACAGAAAGGTGAGCACTCACCTCTTTCTTTCTGTCACTGTTGTCCTTCTGCAGGTGCCACTTGATAGCAGCATGAGGAGACCTGGCCTGGCACTCCAGGAAGGTACTGCTGCCCTCCACGCCATACTGCACCATCTCCAGCGTGTTCTTATTGGCTACAGCAGACACAGCACCATGGCAACCATGACAATAGTTTCTAATTTTTGGTACAACAGTAAAGATATAGATACTGTGAAAAAGGTGTTTATTTCGGGTTCTTAGCCTGGGCTCACCGTTAGAATTGTAGCCCCTGCACTGCCGAATTGGGTTGCCGTACTTCACATCCTGTCTCCGGCTACGCCTGAAAGGGTTGAATAAAAATGTGAACAAGCAGAATATTTGAAAAAAAAAGAAGATCTTTAAGTCATTCATCACATATACACACGCCCACACACACACGCATACACACACACACACGCACAGACACATACATGCACACACACACACATGCACACACACACGCACATGCACACACACACACGCACACACACGTACACACACGTACACACACACATGAACACACACACACACACAGCTCACCTCTTCTGAGAAGCAGAGTAGCGAGAGCAGGACTTGCCGTCCCAGGCGCAGTAGGGGTCGCGGGCCAGGCAGCAGTCTGCACAGGCCTCGCCGTACACATCGCAGCGGTGCAGGGCCAGGTGGGTCACGCCCACCGCCGAGCCCACGTACAGCTGTTGCTGTGGAGAGAGAGAGGGCACAGACTTCAGAGACTGGACAGCTCTGTTTCAGCCAATTAAAGGGAGGAGGAGCCTGTTTCAGCCAATGAAAATGTGGGGAGCCAATTTCACCCAATGAGAGGAGGTGAAATGCAGCACTGTTTGATTGCTTTAATTATTCAGAAGCATCGCGAGAATGCTATGTGTTTTAATAACCAATCACAGAGAGGAAGGAGACGCTAAAAACGTACACGTTATTCTGAATAATTAAAGCAATGAAATGATGTTGCATTTATGTTGTGAGAATGTTGTGTGTTTGCTGGAAAGAGCCTTGTACTTATGCTTTACCTTCCTCGTTTATTTTTTCTCCTTCTGTTGGTTAATTCAGCTTTATAATAAGCTGTTTTGAAATCTAAAAGCCAGGCAGACAGCAGGTCTATGCAATGTCATCCATAAATCTGAAGCCAACAACATAATTACAGTGAAAGACAATCATGAAATATACTTTCAAGCCTTTTTCCATTCAATCTTCATTGTCCTTCCCGGAATGGAGCCATAATGTGAATTATGGGGGAAGCAATAATTGTGCGCAATTTCATATATAGCTCTTGGCATTTGAATCAAAGAAAATACATGTTTTCCTCCCATGATTTCTCATTTAGTCAAATGTGTTTTGAAAATAAACTGTGTTGCAGGTGTTATGAGACGCAATAGTCAGCAGATACTGCAACACTGCTGTTTGCAACACTGCTAAAAGCAGGCACTTACCCTTTTGGAAGAAATTTTCATTGTTGTAATTGGAGTCGGAACCTGGAATTCAAAAAGAATAAATCAATCAGCGTTCACTGCATAATCTCATCCTCCAATATTCCCTTAACTGCAGAAGTCTGATGAACACTGGCGCTGTGTTCTACACTGGAGTAGATGCACTCACCTTGAACACCTCAACCTCCTCAAGCACCAGCTCCTCAGTCTGCAGGTCATCTCTGGGCAGGACGATCACCTTTTGAACAGTCCCTCGATCTGGAAAACACAAGGGGACCATAACCCATCTCATATTTTTCAGCCATTTTCCCAGCCTGCTGCCTCTATGGAGCACCACAGATTCCAAACGGCCACGCCATTAAAGCCTGCCATGTTGGTGTGTCCCCTGCAGCACTCCAGGGTGTGTTCACATCTTTGATCTATAATAGTGACAGGCTCAACAAAGACCCAAACCTAAAGATGCACACTGTACATTTACATTGCAGACGCTGAAAGGGAAGGAACAGTCCACGGCTCTACTGTACATTCATGCCGGACTTCGAGCCCTATAAAATCCATTAGTGCATCAGGTTGGTGGGGGGAACATGAAAGGCTGGAAAACAAGGAGAGCAGAGAGCGAATGCAGTGATGCTGCATTCTGGGGGAGTGATGTCATTCCCCTTAAAGGTTCACAGAGAGATATTTGGCAGCAACAGTAGGAGGATTAAGGTGATGGATCCTATCCCAGCAGCCTATAGTGCCCTAAAGGCACAGGATCCAAAGCTTTTACAATGGGAAGATGATGCAAGCTAAAGCCTTCAGGTTTTGGGGCAACCATTCATTTTGAACTAAAAGGATCAAATTCTCGGCTCCTGTCAAAAAACCAGACACTGTACATTTAGAGGTCAATCCTATTGCAGGCTCAAGATGGAGACCAACTCTGTCTGGTAAAGCCACTTTGGCTGAACAAAAAAAGGTATTGGCCATTGATCTGTTTAGCTTTAACAGAAACCCACTGCAGTTCACTGTGATTGTGGCACATGGATGGTCACAGTTTGATAACATGCAGTTAACATCTACATCACGGTCTGGCTCAGATTTAGCATAAAGACACTAGTCAGCACTAAGAGGACAGGGAAGATTATGGATGCTAATGAAGAGACGGCCAGCCACTGTACCAGTGTACTGTACCCAACTGAGGGCGCCGGCATCACCACAAACAGCAGTTGTTAGAGAGAGCTTTTTTTGGTGTTTTCTTTTCCACCACCCCTTACTGCAAACAAATATACTGTAAAATACTGTACTGTTCTGGTTATATTGTATAGAATTGTGTGACAGGCAATAGCCACCCCCCCCCCAGTCAATTTCTAAGCATCCCAGCAGTAACAACTTCCCCTTATGTCCCAAGAGATTAACATCAACAATATTCTGTGTAGGGGTGTTTTGGCATTTGCTATTCAGTGCAGATAGTCCATTTTGGATTACGGGACTACCTACATGGAAGAGAGAAAAACAAAGATAATGATGGTAGTAAGGTGTGGGAGTGTAGAGTGGTGACTCACCGGTCCCCAGGAACAGCACCTCGTAGTTTCCATCTGCTGCTGTAACCTGGTCAACGGTAATGGTGGTGAACTCATAGTCCACATTGGTCCTCACCACTAGGGGGCGCTTGTGCACTGGGTACACAGCATTGTACATGGCTGGGTGGTTGCGCATGAAGTTGATGACCTCGTCAGGGTAGTCCTTGGTGGATTTCATGTTTGGGGTGAAGGTCCCTCCTGGGCACTGTGGGTTAGACGGATTTGAGGAGACTGATCTATGCCACTGACAGCCACAGCCTCAGAAGCAACAGGGATTCATCCCAATGTGGGAAACCATCCTAAGGGGTCCTCAGCAGAATAGAAAAGATATCTTCTCTTTTAAGAATAAACTGTTTAATTAATTCATTTTCCTTTTTTTATGAAACAAGTATTAGCCTGAATTCAATCGATGTTCGTCCTTAACTTTGATTTTACAAGTAAATGCAAGCGTTAGACCTTTTCTTCACAAACTCATTTTGGTGCATTAGTTTTTATTATCACTGAATTTTCCAAATTGTCTACAAAGAAAAAAAACGTATTTTTGTTTTAAACTGTTAGACCAAGTGAAGGACACATTCTGATTGAATCCCAGCCACTGTGATTTATACATTGATAATGCTGTAATCGTTATAATTATTAAATATTTGTATTAGGAGCATGCATTATTAGACCCATGCTTCAACTGCATCAGAACGTAGACATGTTTCGATGTAAAAGGCACTGCATTGCAGCTGGGGTAATTGGTGTTGGATAAAGGTGCCAAAAAGTTAACCAGTCTGTGTGGTTTCTGTCCTCAGCCACAGAGTGGTGAATTTATTGAGCCTTGAGATAAAAAAACAAATTAAAAAAGTTTGGTGATCCCTTCTCTAAGGGATTGAGCCCTCTCATTTAGGGCAGGGATATCTGAGATATCTGTCATTCTGATGGGGGGGCGGGGGGCTGCTGCTAACATAAACATGGCTTAAATTTATGGGCCCACAGTATGCTATATTCCCATTTTGTTACTTACGACTTTCACTCCTCAAAACATATCAGATACCTGTTTACCCCAACAGCCAGAGGCATGCTCGTTATTCAAATTACAGCTTCAAAGAGCAGATGTTTTGGATTGCATGTTCAGTGCACACATTGAGAGACTCGATTAAGCAGCCCACATACAGAAATGTACCAGTATGTCAGCACACCAGCAAAATTTTGTTGGGGGTGGGGATTTGTATGAGGGGGTTTATTTACTTGTTAGACGGTGTCTGGTGAAAGCAGCAGCCCATTTTTTATGTCTATTATGCCAGCTGCTTGACTTGGAATTATCAGCTGGGCTCAGGTAACGCCCCAACACTGTCTTCACCCTCTGGAGACAGAAGTGAAAACAAATCAATTGTCAGCTCCCTGTGATGAAGACTGTTTCTGGTGTTTTTACAATAAAAGATTTTTTTCCCCAGTGATTAATGGACAGAGAGTTGACTGAGCTGTAGAGTACGATGTGAGGTATGAGGAGGACGGCGGTGTTGGGGGGTGGGGGGTGGGGGGTGGTGGGTGGAGAGGACGGTAGCGCCGCTCACCGTTCCGGGTCGAGGGTATGGGATCTTCCCTGTGTAGGCCACCCACTGGTAGTTGGGTCCCTCTTTATGAGCGAACGGCCCGTTGAACACCATACGGATGTCAGCCATGGAGTAGACACACACCGCAGAACCCTTGAACACAGACCTGAAAGAGGGAGAAAGGAGACACAGTCAGTGCGTGTGTGTGTGTGTGCATGCGTGCATGTGTATGTGTGTATGTGGGTCTGTGCATATGTGTCTGTGTGTGTGTGTCTCTGTGTATGTGTGTATGTGGGTCTGTGCATATGTGTCTGTGTGTGTGCGTGCATGTGCGCATAATAGGGAGGAAATTTGCTGGATCCATAGTAACAAGAGTGCATAAAGCCCAGATTGTATGGTTGACAGTTTAGCTGATTGTGACGTTGGTGTGTTTAGCATACGGTATTAGTGGTACCATGGCCTTAAGTGATTGTGGTTCCCAGGCTTGGTTTTGACCAATGAGAATGGAGTCAGTAATGTGACTGATCCTAGCTGGAAGAAGGACAGGACCACACAAGCGTTTGAACTGCAGAAATCATTTTCTATGTGCAGACAGTCAGACGCAGTTCCCACAGCAGAAGTGGCAGCTGTGAGTTCTCTTTGATGCATTCTGACGGTTCTGGGGGCAGTTAGTGTAAGTGTTGACTGATGGCTTGTTATCCAAAAGTTCCAATGCGGAAACCAATTCAGTGCTTTACAGGAAGCAGGCCTCCCATGTGAGGTTAAAGGCTTCCTGTTTGACTCTTTGTAGTGTGTGCTGTACAGGGCACATCCTATGCTCCATGGGTCTTCCGCAAAGCCCCCTTCCAATACGGAGTTTAATCACAGATAATACTAATAATACTATTAATAATAATACATGTAAGAGATACAAGGTACAGTATAGATAAGGTAAAATAGGCATTAAATACCACAGTTACTCACCCTGACACAGAGAAGACCCCATAGATGACGGGATTCTTTGTGTCCTGAGTCTGCTGAATGTACACGTCCCCTGAAGCACAGAGAGAAAGGCAGTTTAGTGCTCTCTGCTCTCTGATGAGTGGCTTCACACTGCTGGCCCAACTCAGAGTGAAGGTGTGTCCAGAGGCCAACCACAGCAAAAATGGTTTCTCTCTGAACTGAATGTCCCACTGTCTGTACAGCTGTCAGTCTTGGGGGTGGGTGGGGATTGCTTCTGTCGATGGAAATGTCCAGACTGAATGAAGACAGGAAGTCAAGGGCTGCACCTCGAGACAGAGGTGAGGGAGTGAGGGCAGTGAGACTCAAAGAGGTTGTAGGGAGAGAGTAAGGGGGGGGGGTCCCCTCCTCCCACACTGTCCCTATTGGACCCCGGCATCCTGCTCTCAGACAGGAGGACAGTAGGAGAGCAGGACGCATCAGGGCAGGGCGAAGGCCAAGGCTGCAAGTACGTAATAGAGAAAAACAGAGCTCATCAGCTACCACACCTGCCATCCTGCCATGCAACCTCAACAGTCATTGTGCGTGCTTCCGGGAAAAAAAATGGGGGAAATGATATCCGCCTGATTCCCTGGTAAGTACAAGCATGATGTCACAGGAAGTTTCAGGGCTGTGCCCTATCAGTGACGATCTAAGCTGACGGCTGCAGAGCAAGCTTGTGGGTGGGTGTGTGGGAGTCGGCTGGATGGAGATAATGCTGTCGCAGGGTCACCAGGAGTGGCCTGTTATTCAAGGCGTGACGGTCAGGGCCTTTCGATTTCCTGAATTCTCGGAAAAAGCCCGACAATGACGTGCCCGTTTGGGCGGCAGGAGGATGTGGAAGGGCTCCTGTATCTTGGGTTATAGTCAATTATAGGCATGGTTATGGCCTCCATGGGAGGGACACAGGATGACCTGTGGTGATGTCAGCGGCAGCCCAGTGAGTCCCAGGAGCCGTGTGATTGGATGCTGATTACCCTCCCACCTGCTGTGGGTAAGGTCACGTCTAAAGACCCTGACGGCTCCCATAACCTGCACCCCACCCTCCAGAGTAATATAAGTCTTATCTCCAGCATGCCATTCTCCACAGTGAAGGAAATTAAAAAGCTCAACGCAGCGTGCCTGACAGGTGATGTGAGACAGACAGAGAGCACAAGGAGTCCGTAAGCTTCTGCAAGCCTGTGCAAGAACAAATCACAGCCCATCCCTGATTTAAAAAACATTCTAAAATGTTTCAAGCAAGTACAGCACCAAGAAACTAACTCATCTGCCACATAAATGCAAATTGTTTTAGGTGGTGGTGCACAGATGAAGATAAAACAAGGTGGTGGTGCACAGATGAAGATAAAACAATAAAACAAGTGTTTCCCTTTTTAAAAAACTGGAGATGCATTTTCCTGGAATACTGCTGAGAAGTACAGACATAGGCAGCTTCATATTCCAACAGTAAGCAATTATCATAGAAGAAAATACCCACGGACAGGTGAAGAGGTCTAGAATCTATGGGGGATTCATTTCTGGTAAACAGGAGCTATCCAGCTCAGACCCAATGATAACTAGCTGGGTAGGCGGACAGCACGTGTTTCCAATATCCCACCTCCCCCTCTCCTTTCTGCCACCCTCAATTATCATCCCGGCCAGCTGGTAAGAGCCACTCGGGCTGGGCCCTCAGAGGCCACAACACTGGAACAGTCATGGGTCACTACAGACAGAGAAAGGGGAACTGTTGGTGTTATCAGGTAGAATATGACCCCACAGCCCAGACTCACTACTCCACCACTACTACGAGAACCAGAGACAGGGCCTATGTTACTCTCACTCTCGGTCATCTGAGGCAGTCCACAGCTCTAACAATATGACAAAATAACAGTAAAAATAATTATAAATCTCTGACTAGTGTGAGGAAGCATTTGGCATTCGGGGGCTCTCAACACTTGCAAGGTAATAAGCTCACTGAAAGAAGCCAGACTCAGAACCCACCCCCCCACCACCAGCTTTTGTACAGCAATAAAACCCACTCTGCACATTTTTCCTTTCCTGTGAAGAAAGAATTTATTTCTGCAGGAACTGTACACAATCCATCTCTCTTTCTTTCTCCTGGTAGATTCCGGAAAGAGCTAGAGTACCTCTGACTGCTGCCTGTCCAGACAGAGACAGGGACACTGCCTGAATCCTATCCTCTCATAACATGCCCCCAATCTCTCTCTCTCTCCCTCTCTCTCTCTTTCCCTCTCCCTCTCTCTCTCTCTCTTTCTCTCTCAGCAGTGACCTGTAAATGGAAAAAAAAGATGCATTTAATGACCTGCATTGGCCATTTATCCTTTGCCTCAATGGAAAAAGGGAAGCATGTGTTACTAATTTTGTCTGTGGTTCTCACTTGGTAAAATAAACTAGTCAAGCAATCACCACATTTATTTTCCTTCATGTGCTTAATTTATTCTTCTGGATATAATTTTGTAGAAGAATCACAGTGGATCATTTGTGGTGAAATGAGTTGAACACAGCTTTGGAAGTGGGCCCCCTGTTGTTTCAAAATGGAGCCCCCTGTTGTTTCAATATTGCCACAGTCCAGTTTTGTGCTATTTGAGTAGTGGAACTGAAACTCTCCAACTGTTTAAACTCCCCAGGTTTCCAACAATGCTTACGCAAAGGTACACGCACATAATATTACTGCAAGGACTCAACAGTTATTCTTAAAGTTTCATCACTTTTCTCAAAAAAAAAGAACCCCCCCCCTCCCTTCCCCCTTATTTTGGTGCACTGTGAAAACTAAGAATTTTATGGCTGCCCATTTTCTAATGGGCGAGGGCCATGCAGTCAGTCCGCTTTCATGCTTTCATTTCTTTAAAGTTAGGCCTGATGTGAGAGCCGGTACAGTGCAGGCTTTCACACGCAGTGGGGTCGCCCACGGCTGCCAGGTGCGGGTGAGCGGCAGCCCTGGCGCGGCAGGTTTACCTCTCCGCCTGGCGGTCATTAACAGCCATCCAGAGCTCACGCTAAACTGCAGCTTTACGGCTTTATTAGAGCGCTGAGAGCAAGCCACATTCGCAAATGTGCTCCAGCTTTCCAAAGCATCGCGTCACGAAACCGCCAACTTCGCCAGGGTAAACGAAGGCCCAATTAAAACCAGGGGAAAACGCTGACATTTTTATTACGGCAAGCTAAAACCACCTGCTCAGGCTCTGGAGCGCCAGTCTCCTGTGGTCTGACTCTTCAGCCAATGAACTGACACGGTGCTGTTTTACTCTTGTTGAGTACTAGTAGGTCCAGACAGCTTCAAGCTGACCGGAGACCCACAGTTCAATGCCACTTAAGGGGCTGCACTAAACAATGACCACCTAAACACAGGAATGTGTGATACAGTCTCAATCTTTGCAGAGTCAGCATTTCGGTTCAGTTGGAAAAATGAAATGTGGAGATGAACTTGAATAAACAAATGAAAGAATTGGGTGCAAGAAATGGAAGAAGAGATGAAAGACATTAGCAGTTTAGAACTAACCTGTGCAAATGACTGCAAGAAGCCATTGTGTCTACTTATATATATATATATGTTCATCATATATTCCTCATTGCACTTCCCTCACCACTTCTGTAATTCAAAATCAGTGATAGAAAAATGGAAGTCCCCCACTGCAGTATGGAGAATGTCGTACACAAAGATTTGGCAAGGACAACAAGACAGATATGAACTTGATAAAAATCGCCATCTGTTTGAGACAAGAGCCGGTGAAGAACATTTTTTCAACAAATCCTGTATTATAGCATGAAAACAAGCCTTCTGTGACAGACATCTTGAAAGAAGAGGACAAGCAACTATTTGTTTCTTCCTCCTTGCCATGGCTCCATGACTGGGGTCCACAAATGATGCATTTTCCAACTGGAATTGCATAAGTTATATTTTTCTAATAAAAACTTGCACAACTGAATATGTATTAATGAATAATAAAACATAGATAATAAGTATTGATTATAAATATTTCTGCAATGAGCTGTAATTTCACAAGCAGACACAGAAAATAGAATAGCGAAGGAGGTGCCCAGGGGGCAGTAGCGCACAGTAGTACCGGGGCAGTAAATTTCAAGAAGGGGAGGGGGTGTATTTAGAGAGGACAGGGCAGAGAAACTTGACCCCCCTGTTGATCAGCGATCTGTCCCATTCACTCACTCTACAGCTGATCTCCAAGTGGCAGCCGGCCAAAATAAACGTACTACTTTCAGAACTGCTGCTGGAAATCACATTTATGCACTCATTCAGTTATACACAGCAGAGAGGGAGATGGAGAGAGGAGGGGAAGAGGGAGGGACGTAGGGCTGGGCTGTAGAACAACAGAGGGGCGAGGTAGGTGTGGGGAAGTCAGAACTTAACACTGCCCAAGAGACCCACAATTTAGAGCATTATTTCCCATTACACCAAATTATTTTCACTGAAAGCCAGTTGACCTCTTAGCCCTGCACGCATCAACTAACAGACATGTTTTGCAGAAGGGAAGGGCAGATATATGTAAGTTGATACACAGAAAGAAAACTACAATTTCCTTGGAAATGCTTATTTTCTATAACTTTGTTATAAGTGCCCTTTTGGCTCATGAAAGCATGCCATGCAAAATGACCCGGGCAGTGGTTGCTATGGTTCCCAAGCTGCACTTCCATAAAGTTACCTAAGGGTGACACTCTCCTGCCAAGGCAAGTTGATGTACTTGATCTAGCTGACTTTGGGTAGCAGTACAGTATAGTGGCCAGGGGACTGGGATTGTACCAGAGGTTACAGGTTTAAATCACTGCAGTTGTACCCTTGAGTAGGGTAGTTGACTTGAATTCCTAACTCCATCCATCCATAAAAAATAGATAGTACACAAAAAATGTGAACTTTACACACAAGGTTTCGGCTAAGAATAAATAATGTAATGTAATGTTTCAGCAGGAATAGCAAAGGAGTCAGAATGGAGTGTAGCAGAGATCTAGTCTGACAGTGTGGGACTACATGACATCCTCAGCCATTTTATCTGTGATCACATTAAACCCCACCATTCTAGTATAGGTTTTTCTTCTGTCGTATATAGCACAGTTTTGACTGCAGACTGTAAGAGGACAATACTCTAATACTCTGTCGAGAGCATGGAATGACACTCACGGAGTTCGTCGAAGTGTGTCTCGATCCCGTCAGCCCCCGGGACGGAGCAGATGAGCCGGGCCTTCAGGAAGGTGCTCCACTTGTTCACCAGACAGCAGTGACCACCGTCGTCATTCTGTCAGGGAGAGGAGAGAGGCTGTTCAGAACCACACGCATGCACGCACGCACACACACTGACGTTGCGCTACACTCTGTTCTCATGTCAAACACACGGCGGTGGGAAAAGACACTGAAGCAGGCACAAAATGTCAGCTCAGCTTCGGAGAGACGAGATGCGGAACACACTGAGCCTATCCCATCTGCCGCCGCTACTGGCCACACTCCAACGCTATCTGCCGGGGTGATCAAAACCCCTCTAAAGAGGATTTATGGCCCCACTCCCCACTTTCTCTGAGACATATTTAACTATGACCAGGAAACTTGCTGCGAAGGACATTAGAAAATGGGAGAACACAGGAGAGGCATTTATCTATATTTGATACTGTATATATATCATTATATACTATTATATTATATAAATGTCCGCAGATTTGTTAACGCCCCGGTATTTTAAATCATACTTTGTGAAAAATTCTGTATTTAACATAATATATGTGCTTGACAGTAATGTATTTTTATTTAAATATCTACCGTGCATAAAATACCACAGGTTTTGAACAATCTATCTTTTCAGTGAGCTGAGCTAGTCAACGGCATGAATGTAAAAGTAGGATTTGCTGCTTCAGGCAAGCTAGGGACAGGGAGCATCTCTGTAGCCCAGACCCTGACATGCCGACTGCGACAAAAACAGAAATGATGGGGTTATTATATGGGTCACAGGCTGACCCACACCCAGTTAACCCGAAGGGAGGGAAGAGGCCGGGGAGGACAGGGGGACTGTGCAGTGTAAACTGGACCTGGTGAGATTAACTGCAGTCTATCTCTTTATCCACAGGCATAAATCATCCCCCTTTCATTTGTTGTTTTTCCTGATCCATTCATTTGTATTTCAGCGGGGAATGGGGGCAGCGCTTCATCAGGACATTTTGGTGAATCAACACCCCTCCCCTTCGAGGTGCAGGTCAGGGGGGGCTTGCTTTGGACTGCCGCCCAGTGCTTTCAGCTCCAGTATGGTCTGGGTTTCCGATCCGGGACAGGGTCAAAGGGCGGCAGGGTCACACTGGGGAGGGGGCAGTCCAAGTACCTTCTTCTATGAATTAACTGTTTGCTTGCAGATTCCAGCACACTGGTGTTAAACAAACTATAGCTCCACAACCAAGCATACCAGAAAGTACTTCCTGTCCATTTAACATTATTTCACATTGTTTGTACTCTGGACCAGTATTCAGGACCTGTTGCCTATTGGCTGTCAGGCAGCCTGGTTGGTTGACCAGTTGTATCACTAACCAGGCAGATCCGGCCGATACGAGACTGGGCTATGGGGCTCTGGCCCATCTCTGAAGACTTCTCCCGGAAGAAGAAGTAGAGCTTGTCATCGTTCCTCTCAGCACTATCAGGAATGAGGTGCACGTGGACAAATGAGGGGTCTGCAGGAGAGAGAGAGAGAGAGAGAGAGAGAGAGAGACAGAAATTAGAAAATACCGGTGAGAGTGGAGCTGGGTTTTGGGGATGAGAAAATTCTTAACTGCAAAGATAAACCTGTTTCATGTTCATCATTTATAGACACACACATTCACTTATTTCACAATGAAAAAACATTATCACAATCAGGTATCCTATATCTACTAAACTCAATAAACAGGCACATTTCTGCATCCATTTATGTTTCCATGTAGACTGAAGTACCAAATACATGACTAGATGCACAAAAGCCAGCACCCAGTAGGTGTTGCCCATGGCAATGACAAATCCTTTATGAACATAGCTGGAATATAGAAGTAAACAGGGCTGAAAGGCCCAGCTTGTTAATTTGCACCCAAACTGGTGCCAAATGGAAAATTCTAGCATGCGACACCCCATGCTAAACTCACAGAGGAAAAGTTTAAGTGGCACTAATTACAATGCATATGAGAGCTGGTTAGATGCCAGAATCTAGTGAAAAAATAAGACACAAGTGAACTGGTACCATTTAACCATCTGGAGTTATACTGGTCTGTCCTCATTGCCGTCTGCTTCCCTAGAGTCCGGAAAATCGCAGAATCTGTTCCCATGAAGTCAATGTAGACCCCAGCATACAGCTCACCATCTGTAACACAGTCATAATTTGGTTCTTAATTTTTATTTTCTATTAGTTCCATTATTCATATTTAGTCAAGTATTTTCTGAGTGTGTAAAAAAAGATATTCAGTACCTCTCAAGTATATAAAATTGATTTTAACTTGTGCCATTTCAAAAGTCATTTTCTTTATTTTTCTTTAGCTGTAGTCCTTGTCAGTGTGCAAAATATTTTATAGCAAAAAAGTTATTGGATCTGAATTGAAATGAGAGAGACAGAGATACAAACATGAAGTGCAATGACACAGTGAAGTACACAGAGAAAGACAGGAAGTCCAGAGGGACACACACAGAATGTAGAGAGGGACAATAATGTAACTGCAGAGAGATAAACAGTCTCCCTCGTGTACAGACCAAAGTAGTCATGCCATCATTGAAAGTACATGTGAGAAGAGACCCCGTCCCAAACAGATCCACCCCAAAGGTCATGGTGGCCCAAAGGCCAAAGGCACAGGTGGTGCTCTGTGCTTGGCTGGATGGAAGCGTTCATGGAGCGTTTGGCTCACTGAGGGGACACGATGTGTCCCAGAGACCAGGCCTTGTTAAGCAGTGGGGAAGACAGGGCAGGGATCCTCCAGCAGCTGTCAGGGGCCCGGCTGTGGGAGCAGGTGTCCCAGCATGCAGCTGGCAGCCACACGAAAGCTGGACAGGCTGGCAGATAGAGGTAGCGGTGGCGGTGTTTGCATAAGGAGGTGGGGGGTAGGTGGTGGAGATTGGAAAAGGAATGGATAAATAAGACAGGGCCTCTGTAAAGATTAAAGGGAGATTTATATGAATTCCCCAGCCTCTTTCTCTAAACACTAGCAGTGAGATCAGTTTTGGGAAGAGATAGAGAAACACAGGAAGCACTCAGAGTCCTGGTATTGAGGTTTTGGGTTTGGAAGTAGAATGTGTGATCCTTAATGGGACAGGGGCTCCAGTGCCCCCCCTATACATGTGCAGGCCCTCCCATCTCAGCACTGATCCCACCACAGAGGGGAGGTTAATCCGTGTGAAAATCACCCTCTGATTCTGCCTGGGTCAGCTGGAAGTGTGTGTTAATGTGGGAAAGCACAGCTGGCAGTTTACACTGGGATGTCTGTGTCATCCAGCAGCGATGAGATACAAGGATCCACTTACAACCGTGGCAACTGCTGCACGGTCTGATCTTGGGCAAACGGACCACCCTCAGAATGCCAGGAGGCCACTGTGAGAAAAGCTGCTTTTAGAGGTCAGTGTTTTCAACACTGTATTATTTATTTCTAGATTATATATATATATATCATCAGATCACATTAGTAACTACAACCACCACTGCTATTATTATTATTTGATGAACAAGAATGTCTAGAGAATTTAGTTGGCATTTTAAATTTCCAATACAACAGATGCTTTCCACTAATGTGCTACTGAACTATCCAAAAATGAAAAAATGAATTATTTTTATCTTTTGAATGTATCTTTTGAATGTGGCCTAAAGTGAGTACATTATAAAATATGATGAAAAAGTAGTCAGAATTACCAATCATTCCATAAAGGAATGTAACAAACACTCACCATTTTGTTCTGTGGGAAAGGTCTTGGAAAAGAGTGGCCAAGCTGTCTGTCCTGAGCCCAGTTGAAATGAAGTGCTTTAACGGGAGGGTTGCCCATTCATACTACTGTGAAATATGCCTGGACCATAAGAGACTAAAGAGATGGCAACAGAACCACACTGTCTGGCTAAATTGCTACCAGCTCTATGGGGATCTAAAATGAACCGTGTCATGATTAAATTCTGCATTCTCAGTTTAATGGAACATGTGACTCAGGCAGGTGGTACTTACTGATCAAAGCAGAGACGCTGTTCAGTTTGGGGTCATAGGAGCACTTCCCTTTCCCAGAATCCACTCTGCCTGGCTCCAGGTGGAATATGTATTCCTGGAAAGGGGAAACAGCATGTGAGACTTACCATCAATAATGCTGTTGACCACATTAGGGCTATAGCAATGATCCCTGTTCTGCAGGGAGCATTAAGCGGGTGCACTATGCTTCTATTTCCTTCTCATGTTGAAGAAACCCTGATGGATGGCACAAGATGAAGAGAGTGCCTCAACACCCATAATCCTTTGCATTGAGGATGTCCTGACTTTGTTAAACATGTGGAAAAAAACCCAGAAGTGTTTCATTCGAAACTATCTTTCATCCAAACATCCTCCACTTCTCCCTTGACCAATGGCCCTCATTTGCTGACATATGTAATCCACCAAAGAGCTGAAGAATGGGTCTGAGGCCTGATTGCCTGATGTCCGTAGAACGCCACCCTGCAGTAGATTGGCAGGTATTTGGACCAGCTATGTGATAATGTTCCCCGCTGCCTCGCCGTGAACTAGAACCACTCGAAACTAAAAATCTCCCATTATCTCAGAGGGAGGAGGGGAGATGGAAAGGGAGACATCACTGTCTCACTCTATCATCACCCACTTCACAAAGGAGAGCAGCTAGCCAGAGTCCTTTCAGCTGTCTTTTCTCAGTGCCTAATTCTAACTCAGCCACACCCTTAATTAAAATCAACTGCAGTGTGTTTACATGAAAAACTGAAGATGTTCGCATCTCCCTTTGCATGCTAGATGTCAATGTACATTCAAGCAAATAATATAAACTAATATTAAGCAAGTCATGCGACTATATTTGCCAAAAACGTATTTCATCAATTTTCCATTGCCACGTTCCTCCAGGGGAAACACAACATATTGCGCATGTACAACAGGACACTGCGCTGAAGACGAAGGCCAACAAGGGGTTACTTTTTCTTTTTCTGCCCAGAATGGCAGAAGACCTCAAACATCCAAGTAATGCAGGGCTACGTGGGTCTATTATTTCCATTGGTTTAACAGATGAACATGAAGCCTGGTGTTTGCCTTGGACCAACAGAGCTGTGGTGGGAGCAGGTCAAACTGAGCATGTGAGAGGGAGGGAGGGAGGGGGAAAGAGAGAAAGAGAGAGAGAGAGAGTGAGAGAGAGGGGGGAGGGAGAGAGAGGGGGGGGAGGGGAAGAGAGAGAAAGGGGGGAGGGAGACAGAGAGAGAGTGGGGAGGGAGGGAGAGAGGGGGGGAGGGGAAGAGAGAGAAAGGGGGAGGGAGACAGAGAGAGAGTGAGAGAGAGTGGGGAAGGAGGGAGGGAGGGAGACAGAGAGAGAGAGAGATAGAGTGAGTGGTTAGTGAGCATTCCTGAGAGTTGGTTGGGAGAGAGCTGGGTGAGGTGGGGGTGGGTGGGATGGTGGGATAGCAGAGTATGAGTGGCAGTGCTCACATGCATGTTTTTTAGAGCAGCCTCTCACATCCTGAGTCACTTCTCAGGCATGTGAGAAGGCCTCTGTACTCCCGACTTCTAGTACCAGCCACAAAAAATGAATACAGACCAAGACTATCTCACCCCCATCCCCATGACAAAGCATGCAGCACAAACGGCTTCATGGCTAAAAGGCTCAAGTGGAGATTGCCGGCCGGAGCAGAGATAAGCAACATGGCACAGTTGTACCACTTTGATGAGTGGAGCAATCTGACAGGTGGGCAGGTTTGCCCCGTAAACCTCACTGACTCAGGGTGACCCTTCACATCTGCTCTGAGTGACAGCCCATGCCACACCCCTCAGCCATGAAAAATTGGAACATTTCTGACAACAGCAGCAGCCTACATGCAGAAGTCTGGATGCCGAGGGCAAGCAACATTCCCTCTACAATGGCTTTCAAACAGCCTTCTTCCTGCAAGAAGAGAACCATGGTAGAGAGAGAGAAACAGAAGGAGAGAGTGCAAAAGGATGCCCAAGGTGGTCAAAAAATAAAGATGGCAAAAAATGCAAAAGTGAAAAAGAGAAGAGAATAAACGAACATTCATAAAATGAAAGAAGAAAATGGACAGGGACTAGAGAAGCTGCATGCTTAGCTGAGATAAACAGGCGACTTCACTAGATTCCCATTACAGGGGGCTGCTGGGCCCCCTCCCAGGATGACAGAAATGTCAACGTGAGATAAAATGAGCAAAAATAAATTTCTTTAAAAAATGAGGTGTTAGGTGGCAGAGGCATGCACCCCCCCGCACAGAGAGAGAGCGTGCTGGCCCTGGCCCACAGTGGGTTCAGCACCCCGAACCCCTGCCCATTCTGGGCGGGGCTCGGGGGCGGACAGGCCCGCCCAGGCTTGCGATGGGCGCCTGACCCATACCCACGTCCCACCTGCGCTCCCATTGGATCGGCCGTGTCGCCAAGGTCCGCGGCTCTGCTGGCCCTCCCTCCGGACGGTGCCGTCTGCAGGTGCAACGGGGCCTAAAAACAGAACACACCACACGCTGGGGGTTATCACCTCCTCCATATGCACAATGACTGGGCCCGGCATGGGAAACTTGCCATGGGACTGACCCGGAGCCCGCCCACCGTGACACCAGCCGCCAAGGGCCGTGACTGGCCGACCTCTCTCCCACCGAGAGAAAACGCCAACCATGACACTTCTGTCACAACAGCAGAATACAAGAATGTTAGACCTCCGCCTAATATATCAACAATTCAGGAACGAAGACTGAATAAATGAATGCACATCCAGAGATAAATGAATGCACATCCAGAGATAATAGTTAATGTGATCACTTGGGAAGTTAGAGCAAAAACCTGTGGAACATGAACATGGAGACTGAAGACTAACTCACAATTGAACAAATTGATTATACCCTTTCGCCTCCATCATCTTGTGTATGCTTGTGACAATTGTTTTATATTTTATTAACTCGAGCTGCCATTTAGTTCACCAGTCATTGTTTTAATAGCATAGTTCCAGCTTGGCTTGAATTTGTTCCCCAAATGTACAAGATAATTATCTGGCACCACGCTCTGGAATAACTCACCTGCTCAAACTCACTCCACCCCTACATTACTAAGAGGCAACTTAAAGACGTTTTCATAAAACTTTCAAACTAAACTTTCAAAGTTATAGTTCCACCAAACTGGGACAGCCTTGCAGCTTCCCTTCAATAACAAAACAGGTAAAGTAATTGGACATTTACAGTAAATGCTGGATTAAGCAGCTAGAAATGAAGGGCAGTGAACTCTTCCTTCTGTCAAGGGAAACACAGATCGGCAGTGTTTCCTTACATTGATGGTCCTTGTAGTAGAGAAATACAATGAAAAGATACCATGAAACTATGATACTGCGCTGGAAAATAGTGGAAGGAACACATGAACATTCAAATTGAAAACACCCTGATTCATTCCAAAAATCTGCAGTGAACACCTCTACTCAACACAGCCTCACTGGCTGCTTTCTGCCTCACGTAGGAAAGTGAGCCTGCTAAAAGCCTGCTGATATACAGTTAAACTATCCAGTGTACAGGGAACAAAGATATGAGTGATATCTATTGGTGTACAGGAAGCTATGCTGACAAAACAGGCAGCTTGGAATGTGTGTGAGTGTGTGCGTACATGTGAGTGATGATATGCATATGTGTGCATACAATGTGCAAAGATTTACTGTATGTGCAATCATGTGTGTGTGCATGTTTTTGTGTGTGGACACAGACTTATGTGTGATGATGTGAAAACTCAATAAGCAGCAGCTTCAGACCTGGTTTCCTGCCTGGAAATGCAGTGTGTTCAGGGTGCAAAATTCCACGATGTTTGACTTTGTTTCCAGGACAGTTAAGAGGATGCTTGTTTCCAGGACAACTAAGAGCACTTAAGGTGAACCCTTCCCAGACCATTTCATATGAAAGAGAAAAGACTTATGGTGTTAATGCAAAACAGGAGACTTTCTTCTGGCCCTCTATAAAGCTTGTTCCCATGATGGAACACACTCTTTTACGTTTTGTGAACTCTGAACCCTGACTCGAGGATTGGAGTTACACAGCACAGAGGGGATGGGCAGAACAAGCAGGCTGGGCTTCAGACATGTTGCTTTAGGGATGGCACTAGCAGACGTGCATGAGAACCCAGTGTTTGGTTAAGGGCAGATTAGTGGGAAGCACAGGAATCGGCAGGGTGGTGTCCAGAAGGCCTCTGGCACCATAATCCAGGCCCTGGAGGAAGCAAACTCTGAACAAACAACTTTTATTTAAGTCCTGTTTCAAAAGCCCCCGGACTGGCATTAAAAAAACAACCGCATTTAAAGAAGTGGGGCAATGGAGGGGCTAAGTCGCAATGTGGGGATGTCCAAAAATAAGAAGGAAATGCACCAAAATTGTATTGCTCGGCCTGGAGGAGGAAATTCAAGCCTCCCAATTAAACCATAAGACTAAACATGTAGCGGAATAACGGTGCGCTGGGGACAACAGCTGCTGGGGCTCTGATGGCAGCCAGCAGAGGGGGTGGAGATGTGGCGGTTTGGGGATGTGGGGGTACAAGCTTGACGATGGAAGGGAGACTCATTCATTATAGTCTTTCAGAGCCTCTCAGACATGAAACTGGCACCACTTCTGCAGTGGGACATTTCACATACTACACACAGTCTTTTTACTACCAGAACTCAGAGCCTGGCTGCAGTGGACCTCCTTAGCAGCAGGGGTCACTCTCATGCTGTCCGTCTCAGGGACAATACTGCATCCAGCATTTCTGTGCATCTTTCTAGCTAACACACATGAATGCTCGATACTAACTCAGTGATTGTCTATTAGAGAGATACTCGCATTGTCTATACTGACATTTACAAATGAATGAGATATACTTCGATTTACAGGCCTTTTCAGTTCATTAGTGTTCAATCAGTCTAAAATCCCTAACATTCAAAACAAATGAAGAACAACTAATTCAACATGTCTACCATCGTAAACTAAAGGCAGAAATTAATTCACACGGGTCAATTTTGCAGTCTGGAGAAAGTTCTGTGGCAAAAGTGGAGGCATTATGCAAGAGTGTGTAAACCATAATGGAAAACACAGAATCTGGCATGGAATCTGTGAGTCAAGTCATCCGGCAGAAGCCAGACTCAGTGGCCAGCTTTACCTGAGGCTTGCGTCCTCGATTGACGTAGGTGCACACGGGATTGTAGGCTCCAGTGCCGCAGACATACAGGTGAGTCCGGTTCCATGGTTCGATCAAGCGGATGAAGTTTCCACATTCCCCCTAAAGACAGGCCCAAGGAAGGGATTCATCATCAATAACATTTGAAGATTAGCAATCTACTGAAGATGACCTCCGACTGTATGTGACAAAAGCCAAACATTTGAGACAGTCAATGAATATTTTCAGCGGAAGGCTATACCTTTTATATTTAGCCCATGTCCTTGCTCAGAGCTTACCTTTTTATATAGTATCCATTTATAGCTGTATATTTACTGAAGCAATTCAGGCTAAATATCTTGCTCAAAGGTACAACAACAGAGCCCCCACTGAGAATCAAACAGAAACTTTTCAGATAAAAGCCCAATTCCCCAACCATTATACTAAACCAACAAAACAAAATTATGTAGACTGGACAAGATAACTTACAGCTAAAAATATAAGAAACATTAATACTTCATCAATTCATTCCTTTAAGAAAATATGAAGGCTGATATTTAAATATTAAATAATTCATTAAAAAGCATACAAAAACAAGAGAGCATACTAAAAACTCTCCTGCACTGGGTTTGCCTATACAGTAAGTACAGTGGCCAGCTTATCAAAAAGGCAGGAAGGGACTTTACCTCCCAAGTCACCACACCCACCCCCCCAAGCAAAACAGAAACCAACAGGACCAATGTTCTGTATGAGGGAAAATCAATTGGACCTAATGGCTGATTGGTCAAATTCCAATCATCTTGCAAATGTACAGCAACATGTTACATTTAGATCTGATATAAATAATCAATTGTTCTCATGGTAGGAAACTTCTCCAATGGCACTTATAATCAGTTTATCCATCAGATCTAGTCACAATGGGCCTTTACTGAAAATACATCAATTTTTCTGCATGTTACTATCTCATAAATTATCCATAATAATTTTTCACATGGTGGATCCATTGGGAAAACATGACATTCTCAATCACCACATCACACCACACTGCTACTCCAATAACATCTTGAAGCACTTAAGGCTTTCATGAAGCCTTCTGATAAGTTGGATGGAGGTCAAATAGAAAATTTGGTCCATTGAACCCTGGCACCCGCCAACTCCCATTTACTGCACATGCTGAATCTGTATATTATAGAGCATCCTGAGGCTACATATTTCTCCTCAGCAAGCTCTCACAGGGCCCAGGATGGGGTTAACATCAGTCCTTCAGGTGCAAATGATAAAAAACAAAAAACAAAACAAAAGCCCAGAGACCCAACAGTACCAAGACACTGGCGCCTTCCTTGGTGACTCTCTGTGTAAACTTTACTGGCGTCAGTCTTGGAATTTCTTCCTTGTGTTTTTGTCTCTCTCCATACCACCCTCTTTGTGGTCAGAGCAGGAGGGCTTAACACATCTGTGCCACTGCACAGATAACTGGTGCAAGATGTTCTGAGAGAAGAGGTTGTTATATGCCCTCAAGTTCCTCTAAAAAGTTGACTTTCTCAGATCTTCAATGAAAGAATATTTAGGTATTTTCTTTAAGTAAAAACAGTTAAATAAAACATGTATAAAAAGCCTTTTCTGCAGTGTGCTTGTGTAAGAAGCAGATGTGCAATTGTATGAGATCATTCAGCAGATTGATTAGTTGTGACTGGGTCCTTCTGCAGGACTCCACTCAGGCATCCCATTGTGTTGATTTGTCTTCACCTTCTCACTGCATAGATGTTACAGAGAGACTCTTTACACTCCATGAATTGATAATTTGTCAGACATTCATAATTACACAATGTTCCTTTGGTTCCCATGGTTACCACAACTCCATATGAATTAACCCAGGTTTTCCAGACCACCTGAATGATGGGGTAGAGAAGCACTAGCCATTGCATTACACGTCTTAAACCTGCCAATTAAGCATTTTTACTGGAATACAACCCCTCCCCCCAATACGGAATCCCTAACAAAAAATAATGATTGGCAACAGTGTGGCTCAATCTTAAAACAAAACACACACTGATTTGAGTGCCAGAGCTCGTGGCGATTAAATGAACCCACTATTTGCAAATAACAGGTAACTGGGGTTCTATTCCACATCAGCTCTCTCCCCCAGGGATTCAGCCAAACACACTGTTCTCCCACCTGCACCTTTACCAAAGACTCCCCACACATGAACACAAGGAGTTAATCAAAAGAAGAGACTGAGAAGAGGCTCTACATTTTTTCTCACATCAAAGAGAAAAGATCTATTCCGTTTTTTTGGAATGGTTTTCAACCCAGAGGTTTTGGAGTGTTGAGTGTCCAGTTTCTTGCCTTCATCTACCTGATACCCACCAGTCATAAAGTCTTTTTTTAGGTCCCCAAAGCACAAACGTTATTATGTGTCTGTGTCTCAGATGGAAGGCGAGTGGGAAAGAGGGGGTACGTCTGCCCATGAGGTGCACTGTTACAGACCATTGTGCTGCAGGGAATGGTCCCTGGAGTGCTCACTATAAGCCCCCTCCAGTTTCCTCCTCTGCAGTTTGATATTGTGCAAACCGAAAGCAACGCCTCAACCACAGGCTCCAACGGAAAATTGGGTTTACAGAGTGACATTTCACTAACACCTCTAACATTGTTTTCTGCTCCAGCTATGTATCCATCTATGTCTGAGCAGACAGTAGAGTGAAGTCCAAATGAAAGGGTGTGAAGAGGGAGAGGGAGTCCCATCTGTACTGTCTTGGGCTGGCCTGAGCAGCACTGGGCTGGGCTAGTCTAAGCTAAGCTGCGCTAGTTTGGTCTGACCTGCTCAATGTTTTGAAAGTGTGGTCTGAGCTGGGCTAGTTTGGGCTGATCTTCTCTAAGCTCAGCTAGGCATGTCTATTCTGGCATAAACTTGGCCAGACTACAGGCACTACTGAACCAGACAGCCATCCCTTGTTTTTCAAAGACATTCTCCACTGTTGGGTTTGTCGTTGCAACGGGTCAGCCAACACTTCCAAACTGTTTATTATTCAGACTCGCAACATGTGACACCTTACAGATGTAGCCAAGCTATGCAAGCGCACTGCACTCCCAGTCTCAAAAGGCTTTGTTGAAGCCCTATATGCACACATGTCACAGACACCCACATGTACTGTATAAAGATATATTACCATGTCAATTGTGATTGCTAAATGCATTACGTACACAGAGCTATTATTCAGGCAAATAATAGTCACAGCATTGCCCATTGGCTGATATGAAGACCCATGAGTCATTAAGGATAAGGTTGTTAGCGTCAGTAAACAGAATCAACACAAATACTTACATTGGTATCTTTCCCAGATAAGATGCACTCGGTTTTCCGTTGCGGGGGAACCGGCCAGTGGATCTGAACGGGCAGAAGAGGTTATCTGTAGCAACAACACAGCTCATCGCACACTCCATTCCACATCAGTTTGATTTATAGACCCTGGCCCAGCTATCGGGGGTGGTGGCGAGGTCCACACAGGCCGTAATTAGTCCTGAAGGAGCACTCCAGGGTGTTATAACAGCGCTTAGCTGCACGCCCTGCAAAAACAAGGACTGTGAACGCGCTCCAATACAAACGAAGGGCTGGCCGATCAGAGAGGAGAGACAGGGCTCTTACTGTGAAGCCTAAATGCCTGAAAAGGCTGTAATCCTGAAAAACGATACAGCAGAAGTTTACTGTACAATTAGCCCTTCATGAGCAATTTCAATTGTGTGTATCAGAATTATCAGAAGTATTTGCAAATGGGCCTCAAGTCAGCCGTTTGGCTAGACCAATTGAATGGCCTCACACGCAAAGTATGCGGGCTTGGTATATTAAACCAAGCTCTGTACCTAGTATTACGCCATAGGGCAGCCATGTCAGAGGAGAGGGGAGAGAGATGTGAAGGTGTCATCTCTTACAATCAGTGGCTCCTTGTTGATGTCGTGCAGATCCAGGGAGAGGATGTAGTCCTTGCTGCCCACGTACATGCGGTCGTGGTCCTCATCCATGCGCAGGATGCGATAGTCAGTGGAGTTGAGCAGGAAGGAGAAATGATGGGCTGTGCCAGTGGACCTTAGCTCTGGAGAAAACAGAGGAGAGACATCAGAAAAGAAGGATTATAACACAAGGATGTATGCATGCGCACGTGCACACACACACACACACACACACACAAACACAAGTGGACAAAATGCACTTTACAGGCCAGAGAGGGTAATTTCAGACTAACTCTATTCAAAATTCAAGTTCTTTTAAATCCACAGAAATGTTTTTTTTTGTATGTCAGGTCGAATAAGGAACAAGGCATCCAGTCCTCTTGTAATATTACCTTTGTGAAAGCTATGAAAACAGGGATGGTTCTCATTTTACAAACTACACAAACCCCAGAGTAGGGTTGGGTGCATGACAGAAAGCAAGCTACCTGCCATCTCTTGCTTAACTCTAACCTCATTTCATCTCAATGCAACTTCACTGGGCACCAAGCAAGCATGAGCACGCACATACACACACACACACCCACACATGCATGCTTAGCTAATCACAAATAACAATATCTGTTCCATCTTGTTGACAAATCTTTTATTTTTCATTCAATTTCAACCCCCACACCATGTTATTAAAGGATATATCTGGATGTTTTTTTTGTTTTGTTTTGTTTTTGTCCCACATGAAGTAATTTGGATAATTTACAGTCTGTTGCATGTTCCAACAGAACACACTAAGTACAATATTTAATTGATACTTTTGGTTTATTATTTGTGTGTAAACACCCAAAACCGTGAGTACTATTTGCTGATTGCAATACAAGGCCACAAATCAGGGCCCTGGTTCCTGTGAAGGCCTTTCAGATGAGGATTCTCATTGGGTTTCACTTTCATCTTAGAAGAGGAGACACCCTGATCACGGATTTAGGTGTATCCTCTCATCATCTGCGAGCCGGTGTGTTGCCGTGGTTGCACGGCAGTTAAGAGTTGCCCGCCGCAGCCCTGTCAACAGTAACCTGACCCCTGCACCCTCCTCCCACCACCCCCACCGCCCCACCCCCAAGCATCCTCTCAGACAGGTTTGACGGATGGTTTGTTGAGACTGTCTCATCAGCTCAGCGCTGGTGTATAGACAGGAGCTTGTCTCATAAACCCCAAAACACCAAACAAATGCTTGTCGCGCTGCCGCTGGGACGAGAGGGTGGGCACGTGCTGGGGTGCGCTCTCAGCATCAATCATCACGTCACCCAGCTATGCGTTCTATTCACGGATTTGCAGCCATCTTAATCTCCCCATAGCTCTTCTTCCAAAGAACAAAGTCAAAACTGAATCTGCCGTTCCCTCGATCTGGCTTCCCAATGAAATATTTCAACATTTTCAACTTCCCATAAGCACAGCTGTCTAGTTCATGGTGAACTTGTTGGTTGATGGTAGACCACCTCTTAAACCACAAGCATGATTCTGGCCCTGAGTCATGCCACTGATGACACATGGCTAGCGTATGCATGACCACACTCAAACCCATATTCTACCACTGTGAACATATGTTCCAACAACCAAACATAAGTCCAAATGCCCATTCATAGCCAGTAAATATCACATATTCATCATTCTGAAATGATATTTTATTTTGAGCAATACTTGAGCAATACAGTATATTCATGAGGGTATAGTATATGAGTCACTTTTCAGTGGAGTTGTAGTTTACATCATTAACGCATGGTTAATAGCACTAATGTTTCTATATTTATAAATAATAATTGAATAAGAGTGCCTGCCATTTACAGAATCTATTAACAGGTCACACTGTTGATTGACACCTAGCAGCATGCTCTGCCTCCAGCAGACGATATGCCAGACAGACTGATGTGCTGCCCTCCATTACACAAGCTCCCCCCAATCCACTTACTTCTGTGAAAGATACACATATGTACATACACAAACACAGTAGTCTTTTGGATACAAACTACAGAATACAGTGTCTGGACATCAGGCGCACACTTGTTATTGTAATTTTTCAGTTTCTTCACATAAAAACCAAACCCATCCCCGCAAATACCTGAAGTGTCCTCAAGTACAATGCACATCCATATTTTCCTATTATATATTCAGCTATATGTCAACAACAATACATGTATTAAAGTACATATTTCCATCATGGTACAATGCAACAATTTTTTTCTGCATTTCTGGGGGTTTAAAACAATATGAAACAATATCTGGAAAGCCCTCATCCCTCCTCTCCAAAGTCCGCATCGACAAGCCAAGCAGAAATTAATCCTGTTCTGTCTGCTATGTTATAAGAATTGACCAGTGGGTCAGAACAGCCTCCTCGAAGCATGCTGACGCTTGTAGACCACACACTGATGCATTACTAAGAAGGATAATTTAACATCCATTGTGGCTATTGTGGAAACTCACTCAGAAATCTTCAGTTTTAAAAGGGAAGATATTTTACACAAAATGCCACAAGGGCTTGTTATATTACAGTAATGGAACTTCCTGGTTTGTGGTCTATGAAAAAGCAAAGAAAGAAAAAAATAAGAAGAAAGAAAGAACGAACAAACCCTGGAGCTTAATGTGTCCCAGCTACTGTGTATTATCCTCTTCCATCCCATAAGATGAGGTACTGATGGAATATGTCAACATCAAATGTTGATCCAGCCCTCGTAATAGAAGCAATGCAATTATCTTCTTGACCATCCTGCTCATACATTGGTCCACCAGCCACCAGAACACATCACAGTTTGGACCTGAATTGGCGAAATATTGGTGTAAACCCTGTGATAAAAGCAGGAGGGTACTGCGGCACTGGCTGGTACTATGCTTTGCCATGCTGGCAGGTCGGCAAGCTGTTAGGACCTAGCTAAGGAATGAGCATGGGCTCAACAGACACCATGCCAGTCACACGCACAGACACACAGACACACACTCCTTCTGTTGTCCAGGCAGTCAGGATGTTCAAAGTAAGGGACCCCCATCTTTAACATGTATGAAAGCTTTCTTTCAGAAATAAAGCCTTTGGAGGCCTGATGGTGCAGCTCAAAACACTGTGTCTGCCTCTCATCCTCAAGCAGGACAGTGTTTTCACCGCATCTACTTATCCTGGGGCTTTGGAATCCCACATCGGAAAAAGCGCAAATAACTCCCATTAGGGCCCGCTAAATCATTAAAGCGCACGAGCACAGTGTGCTAAATTAGGCTGTCTCTGGCTGGGGGGTCTGGAGGGCTGGACACACTGCAGAGCTTTGTTCCCGGGGTGGCCCTGCCCCCCCCCCCCCCCCCCCAGGGACTGGAAATGGCCCATTAGAGAGGGAAAGTGAGACTGTGTGTTACTGGGTAGGGGAACCTGATACCACATCCCTCTCAAGGTGGGCAGCAGTGCAGAATGGGAAGGTAATTCCTGGAGATGGACACCCCAAACGGGCCATGCAGTTAGCTTTCCACTCCGATGAGCTTGGAAAATCTCTTTTAGCTTTGACTAGCACCAACCCCGCTGTTCTCTCTTGCAAAAATACACACACACACACAGACAATAAGCCATTGCTACTGGCTGGCTCACTCAGGTAAAACTGTGCCGTTACAAGCATCCGAATGGGCGCTAATGGCATACTGCTGTGCAAGCTACTGCTTTGTACTGTGGACTGACATTTTCGGTAAGGTGTGGCTGCAGTAGCTCAACAGGGAGAGCCATGCTCACGGTGACACGGTGTCTCTGGCTGATGGGCACAAACAGCTGAGTCCAGATGCCTTGCCCTACAGGGGGCAGTGTTGTAGTCTTGCAGACCATCTCAATATAGAACGTTTTGGGTCCTGTGGTGGGCATGGACTATGCATCTCTATGACAGCAAAGGATGCACTCCCCACTCCCCGACCCACCCCCCCCCCACCCAATGGGCTGATATCACCTGAATCACAAATTGGCACCCCTTTCAACCCCTGCTTTTCCAGGTCACACCAATGTAGCACGAAACCCGAGCAAGGGCACAGGTGCACCCATTGACATTGGCAGCAGGAAGAGGAGCTGTCTTCACTGGGCACTTTAATCCCTGCCATCCCCCAGAAGGCTCATGTTCCTGGCTTCCTCCAACACCTCCTCTTCTCCCTACACCCCTCCTCAGCCCCAACCTCTCAGCTGATACCCTCTAAGCAGGGCCAGGAGCCTCCTCACCAAATTCTTACCCAAATCTTGCCATCTTTAACCCCTGCTTGGCAGTGTGGAGAATACCCTGTCTGCTGTCTCTCATTTCCTCACTTTGGAAAATGTTCTTTTAAAAACATATGTTCATCCTTTAACCTAGTCATCGACACAATGGGTGACAGAACCATCCCACTGTGCCCATGGACTATCCAGAGCTATTACCTAATAACAATATCTGGAATTAATCAAATGCACATTTCTGTTAAAAAGAACCACTGACCACAGCGTTGTAATCCACTGTTCCCAGTCATATCAGCTGACCATTGATTAGCGTCCAGAACACAAGTAGTTTTAGTACCGCCAGTGCACACACACATAATGGTTCAATATCCGGTGGGGAGACAGCCCAGCCTCCGCTGGGCTCAGCCCCGGCTCAGTTAAAAACACTGTTTCCTGAAAGCCAGGAAAGCGGTCTCCCGTATGCAGGGGCTTTAAGCCCTCTGGACCGTGCTCATTGTGTCATGCCGGAATGGCTGCAGTCCCTGCCAGAAACCACAAATGGATCACTGGAGCTGCTGATTTTAGACAGGTCCCTCTTTTTGAATTGGCCCCTCCTTCCTTCCAATGCTGAGACAAGATTTGGCTTCTAAACAAACCTACAGATAGCCTCAGGGACCCATGTATAGCATATCTTTCATTACTCAGTCAGAAAAATTCCCGGAAAGCCAGGGGAGAACTCCCTCAAATATCATTGTGCAGTATGAACAACCTTCAGCAGCGTGCAATGGATATTGAACTGGATAAAACTTCATTCCGGCTCAAGCCACTGAGCTGGCGTAATACCAAATCTGAAAAAGTGAACCTTTTTTCAACCAAATAAACACACAGTGAATGCATTAAGTCGCACTTGTGTTGTGTGGTTTGTTTAAGAACGTGGGAACTTCCAGAAATTGAGCTTTGGAAAGATTATGGCATCTCCAATCACCTTACAGTACACAATCCTACCCACATCTCCTTTTACACCAAATCCAGAATTAAAGAACATTACTGGATGATGGAAAACCTTTCAGGCAATGTTCAACATGAGACAACAAAACCAACAAAAATAAAAATAAATGCTGGCCCATACCTCTGTAATTTGCATTACGTGTGCTTTAACTCTTCTTCTTTCCAAATCAGCTAAATTAAAAGGCTGGCCACTGTCGAGCACAGAGGAGAGCATGTATCAGCATGAAGGCTCACGGCAGTCCTTTAATAGACTGATGGGATGGGGGGAGAATAAGGAGGGGGAGTTAGAGGGATGGGAGATTGGGTAAGGGTTGGAGGGGGGCTAGGTATTTTGAATTTTGAGGTTAGTTGAAGGCTTGACACTACAGAGGAGAGACAGGGTGGGGCAGGAGGAGAAGGATTTCAGCCCTGGCAGTCCTGAGTCTGCTATGTTTTCTTTCAGGTTATTGCATGATAGATGACAACCACCTGTATAACATCAACTCGGTGTATTGTCGGTCTGTTGGATGGTGAAATGATCTTTCACTGTTGCCAGGTAATATTACCAAACACTGCAATATCCTATCCAAGTAAGATCTAAAAAGGCCCCTGGGCTTGAAGCTCATCTCTTGCCAGGTGAGCTTTGCTGAAACCCTGATGTGAAACAGGCCACATTTAAATAGCTGCTATGCAATGCAGTGGTTGAGGATCTGAACCAGTTACCCTAAGACTGTGGGTTTGATTCCCACAATAGGTGTAACACTGCTGTTCCAGCCTTGGGCAATACTCCTTCTGAATTGCCGAACCTAAACTGCTTCAGCAGTAATCAATATACTAGCTACTGTAAAATGTAAAAAAATGTAAGCCAACTTGGATAACAATGACTGTGCAGAGAGGATAGATTATGAAGGGTATCTTTTGATTTGGAGCAAACCTGTTTGGATACAGATCAGCTGATGCTCTGGAGATCCTGTGCATAGATAGGACTGTGGTGCCTGAAAACAGCCCTGATGGAGGGCCCACAGTCTTGAGTTCCCACAGTTAATATGACAGGAGAGTTAATTACAGTGTTCAAGAGCGACGGATGAGGTAACATACTCTCACGCTCAAACAAGAGGGTGGCAAAAAAAAGAATCCGTGCTTTAGGTTTTACAAACTGTCCTTTGTGGAGAGAACTATGGGGCCATCATGTGTGGTTTATGGCTCCAGGGAATAAGAGAGTAATGATGAAAACAAAAAGAGCTGCAATGTTGGTAATTTTATACCCCTTTTATGCGGCTGTGTTGTATGATTCATCCAACCAGCTGCGACATGAGCTTTGAAAGTTTCATGTCCCCTGCAGTAGCCACCTCTTAGCCTTGGGAGCCACCGGACATTGAAACATGATGCTACTCATAAACACCCCACCGCATGCTGCCACTGAAAATGAACAGCAGCGGCATGAAATTTTGGCCTCGCTGCTCTACACACTTGTTTGCATAGCTTCTCTTCAGGAGTAAACTGTGCTTATGACTTGTGAGTGAAGTGCACTTTAAGATTGGTCACTTAATTTCTTGTTTTTCACCAGGAGTGACTGACCTGTGATCAACTCCTCCAGCTCAAGCCAGGGTGCTCATGTTTAACCCCGTGTGAACCCGGGTTCTAATGGAAATGTCATGAGGTATTTGGCCATTGGATGCAAATGACATTACACCCAATTACCAGGTTCCAGAAGCAGCCCAACGAAAACATGCCCTTTCAAGCTGTGTAGCACTGAGCCATCAGTCAGTCTGGCTCTCTGCAATACATATCTTCTGCAGACCCTGGTCAAAGCTAAATAGCTATAGACGGAGCACAGCGCTGTACCCATCATAGGCAAAATAATTTGTGAATCTAAGATATAATCTGCACCTCAATATCCTCCCAAGCAGCATGACCCGAAACTGTCAGACTGAGGCCCACAGTGAATCTGACACACCTATATGTCACAATGTGGATAATTTAGACTCTGCTGTGAATGTCTCGGGTGGCGTTCTCACACTAATTCCCTGTGGTGAGATGAGGGCAGGGGCTGCCATGGATAAGACTGACAGGTTAAAGAAACAGTTACAGCCACATGCTCCCAGAATCCCCTAATGTGGTCTGGCTGTGTCCACTGTCTGTTCTGTGCAGAGGTACCTTTATAGACATCCATCTTCAGCACCCAGCCTAGGCAGAATGTGCACATTTGTTATGGGAATGGCTTGTTACTACAGTGAAAACAGCTGTGCTCTTCAGAGAGACAACCTGTGATTAGTAGCATAGATCCTTTGGTGGCAATACACATAGTGGTTCAGGAGTTAGGCATGTAGGGTAGGTTTGAATTTTTGGTTGGGCCCTATCCTTGCAAGGAACTTAGTCCAGTAGCTACCATAATATTCAGCAGTTTATTGACAAAATACAGAAAAAAACCCAAAAAGGGTGTATAAGCTTCTCTGGATAAGCCTTCTGCTAAGAAAATGAATACTGTGAAAAAAGGAAACATCTCCCGACTGACTCAGCTGTTCCTCCTTGAAAGACATTTTCATTCTATGTTCCATTCCAAAAATATTAATGGGTTGCTGTCGTCATGGCTCTACACATGATGACCAAAGACAAATAAACACAAGGGCAATTTCTGTGACTGCTTGCGGTCACCACAGAAAGGCAAGAGGTGTTGCCGACAAGAGAAGATCAAAAGTTCAAAAGGCCTGGATGCCAAGTCTCACCCAGCACTGCTGAAAAGGAGGCTGCGAGCAGCTGCAACCCTAAGGTCAGATATGAATCTGGAAATAACACCAAGGAAGTGAGATTGTTGACTAAAGATCAGAAGGAATCCACAGCTTAGCATGTACAGGAGAAATCAGAGGAAGAGATCACACTTGCAGAAGACTGATAGGTGTAAGTGTTATTGTATTTTTACACAGCTAGGACACACCACCCTGGTCCTGCTGTGTGCCCGTGTCTGAGTCACACAGCCTCTGGGAAACACGTAGCAGAGTGCACAAACAAACAGAGTCATGGCTTCAGCTTTGGACATGCTTCAACCAGACAAGTTTCTCCCAGACACCCAGCAACTCGACTGCACAAAATCAAACTTGATTTCTTCCCTCCACTGCCCCTTCTCTTCAAAAAATAACTCTCCCATGATCCATTGGGTTCCTCCATTGGTACCTGGCATCAGCGACTGATCTCTGTCCCCCTCGCCAAGTTTGAGAGAGCCGGTGGAGCTGAGCTGGGGCTTTAGCGTCATGCAGAAAGGCCCGCATTGTGCCCTGGCCCAGCATGTGCCTTTGAAGAGCGGGAGGTAATGAAACATGCCGGCGGGTTTTAGGAGGGGTGCGACGGGCGTCTTGTCATCAGGCACCTGTATGTGGAGCTGCTATCAGCCCGACCCATCTCCTCCGGCAGCACACAATGGCGCATACCTGCCCAGACATTCCTTGCGCGTCCTTCGAATTCCCGCTCTGCATTCACCCTGAGAGTCTTAATAAAGAGCCGGGTGTAACCAGCCCATTCCACGGATTGTTCCCTGCCAAGCCTGCATTCGTGCTCTCCTCTCTTTGCTTTCTGCAGTCTGCAGTGTCTCTTAGTGAAGGTCCTGCTAAATAACACCCCCTTCGCACTCTCAGTATCTGTTAAATATTGCCCCCAACCTATCACTGACTACCATACCTGCTAAATGCTAAATCATGACAGCTCTCTGTTCGCCTATATCAACACTTCATTATCAGTCCCCCGGCACACATGCGCACACACACATACACACAGCATGGGACTATTAGCTCACCGCCTCTAAAATTATGGACCACATATTCTGACCCCATCCTCCTCATAGAATGGCACCAAATCCTATTGGCCTTGAGTATCAGCTCTGAGGGGCAATGAGTGGCAATTTTATTGTCCAAATAAATATCTTGACCACCATGGTTCCGTGTCCTGTCAAACCAATGACCCCTCCATTTCCTGCCCACTCCTCGGTGCTGACGGACAGGCTGTGTAAGCAGATGCAGGGGTCATTTAGCAGGAGGAACTGCAGAAAGAAATCCACTACAGCGCTGCATATTCACACCCCGCCTCAACACGACAGGCCTGCTTGGTCACCTGACAACAGCATGAGGTAAATGAGATGGACAGAGGACAGCACCTCATAGGGCGGATAAGATGTAGACACACTCATCCTTTCGCACACCAATTACCGGTTTTCTAACTGGGCTTGTTAATTAAAACCCAGGAAAGGAAGCCTGTTGATTTAAAAATAAACTGAAGGCAGAGGAAATAGGTGTTTTTGTTCTGGCCCAGGCACCTCCTCTACTTCTTTCAATCCAAAAATATACAGAAAATATGATGACTGAGAAATCTGAGGTGATTTCAGGTGTATTCACTCCAAAAAGAAAAAGATAGTGCCATATATCTATTATCTGTGCTATTTTAAAATTTGACTGGCAAGACCAGTGTTAGCCCTTTCCTCCACCAGAAGCACTGCGGTTTGGATTTAGAGCCAGATTGCATTGGTGATTCAAGTATGGCCAGAGCTGTGATTTAGAGCCTGTCACTCGGCCAGCGAGGAACAGCAGAGCTCTCCGATAACGATGAAAGTTAAACGCAGCCCGAATAAGGAGAAAATCCTCTAAAACCACAGATAAGTGACAGGCACTAGAGCAGCACCGCAGTAAAATGAAATAAAGAAATTAATCTGGGCTGAAAAATGGCTGTTAAGCTCTGTGGTTATTGGCCGTCACACACCAAAATGAGACCGCCACTCTGGTAGTAAGAATTCACATTCTCTCTCACACATACACACACACACACACACACACACAAGTGTGAGACCCAAGACATGACGGCCAAGGCGGCAGTCAAGGCAGGGGTCAAAGGTCACGGGCTGGCAGCAAAGCCTCTCTTTGCTCTAATTTAATCTAGGATTACTTTGGGGTCAGGGTTATCTCCTTGGGTCTGAGCAGACTTGGGAATCAGGGATTGTGGGAATGAAGTGGCATTACTGCTGCCTGAGCTGAATCACAATGAGAGAGCCATCAGCCAGGCAAGACAGCACAGAGAGAAAAAGAAGGAGCGACAAACTCAGATAGACTGAGGTCACTAACCTTCTCAGGAGGCCATCAAACATCTCTAAATTCTGGACCATATCTAGCATGTCAAAGCCAGAAAACTAAAATCACATTTTCATGTCTATTCTTGTGTTTCCAACTCAGAATGCCCAGGCTGTAGTTGTTATCTTGATCACTGTGAGAAAATTTGAAATCAGCAGAATTGACACCTTGTGAAATAAAATATTATTGACAGCACACAAGCACCTCGACATTCTATGCAAGAGCAGAACAAGGAATAAATTAAGAGTACCAAGAACAAAAAATACAGCGCAAACCCAACCCCATGCAGATGTGGACAGAAGTTCCTGTTGTTTCTGCATCATGTCAGAGTGCTAATCCTGCTGACCTGGAGGAGAGAAAGCCTTTCCCTCTGTTTACATCTCAACATGATTGTCTGGGCCATGGGAGGCACAGGGGCTTATGGGGGAGACTGCTGGGGCTGGCCAGCATGTCCCTGTAATGAAGATAAAGCTGTGTTTGTTGTCCCAGCTCTGGTCTGAACTGCAGCGGGACCAATGCCGCTGAAAACAGAGGTCAGAGGTCACAAACACAGCAGCACCGAGGCAGGGGTGTGAGTAGGGGAAGGAATCTATAAATGAGCCCACCTAAGTTAGGATTTTAATGTCAGCTGCTGCAATGTAAACGGGTACAGTGAGAGACTAAGAGAAAAAACATATTCCGCTTGATACCAGTATATCCTGTGCATTAACTGCTGGCATCCACGCTAACTGTTTTCTTGATCCTGATGATACGCACACAAACATGAGCAGATTCAGCTTCTCAATGTCAATTTCCAAAAATGGCATGCCATTGACTCCTGGTAACTGCATATCACACAAAGCTGGTCCATAGAGAGGAGAGGAGGATGCTTCTATTTTTTTGAGAGGCAAGAGGAAGATCAAAATAAAAAAAAAGAAAATGGCTGAAATTAATAAACCATTTTTCTCTCTTGGGAAAAAAAAATGAATCCATTAGGGCAGGCCTTCTTATATGAATCTAATGCATTTCAGAGCGTGTGCACGCAGTTATCTGGGATGATTCAGCATCAGATTTACTAATCAAATCGTAACTTACATTCATGAAAAGGAATAAGCCCAAATTCGATTAACGAGATAAGTTTATATGAAACGCATGAAATCCTCCTGGTTTGTTTCAGCGACGTACGTGAATCTAGGCCCTGGTAGGAGAGGCATCCTTGGCTAACGGGGAGTCCTATGGCTAACAGATTGTACTGTTGGCCATGGCTTCTGATGGGGAACCCATCAACAACAGGCCTCGCAGCAGCTGTGAAGATGATCTCCCAGCATGTGAAGTGAGTGGAACCCTCCCACAGGCAGAATAACTCTAACAGACTTCATTTTTTTTTCCTGAATTTTTATTAATTCCAGATTCTCATGGGTTTTTGTTTTTCCTTTCTAAATCAGAGGTTGTTTAACACAGCCCCTCTAAAGCTGGCCTGCTTTTTGTTACTTCTGACACCATTGATAAATACTGATCTTCTGCATTATGCCTGTATGGTGAATCTGGAAAGAACAGAATAAATATGTTGTTTTATTTTTAATTAATCTTGTTCCTTTTTCATTTTTTTGTTGAAGATATGACAGTAGAGATAAGTACCCAACTTGTTTAAAACAGGAGGACAGGTTTTTCTCCTGTCCTCCCCAATTCTTTGAGTCACCAGCCGCCACTACTGCATATACAAGATGTTGTGATATAATACATTTAGCCAGTGTGCAAAATCCTTTTGCATTTGCATGTGGTCACTAACACCTAATATGCAAGCTCACAAATCTAAGTCCATCCGTAGTTGTACATAAGCAATTATACATACTGTAACCGTAGGTTTTAAATTTTGCCCACAAACTGATTGTTCCCATTTTAAGCTAATCTGTTCCGTTCAATGTTATCTCAGTTTAGATTTAATCTCCTCTTTCACCAATTCCTGTTTTCCTTTTTAGGCCTACAGTGAACAAAGGGATCATAATATCATAATAAGGGGACTTAATACGGTTAATTAGTTATGGAATTTTAATATGATTTCACAAGCACATGCACACACACGCACACACACACACACACACGTACTTTGAGTTAAGGGTGTGCTAGGAGTGTTGGAGACTGAAGTGGCTTGAAAGGGAGAAGCTGGAGGCCCTTGCATGTGTTTCTCAGTGGAAGATTTGCCTCCGTATCTACTCTCCTCTCTCTACCATTGCACTTCTGCTTTGACAATGCAAGCAACAATCTAGCTACTATTAGCCAAATCAGAGTGTCATCCAGATATCAGGTCAATGAAAAAAAACTGGAGGGGACGAGCTGGAAGGGGGGTTCCTGTGAAGGTTGGTGGCCATTGTCTATAGCCAGTAGAGGGAACCTAATCTCACAGTTCTCTGCAGTTAGACTGACATGAAAGCAAAGAGCGTCTGTGATACACAATTTGAAGGCCATGTTTTAAAGACCATGCTCCTCCACTGTGGATATACACAGGTAAGCTTCCAGAGAATGGTCACATACATGTGAGTGATGATATGAATGTGTGTAAATGTGATTGTATGCATTCACACGCATATGTGTGCATAAAATGTCCAAAGATTGCGATCAGGTGTGTGATTGTGTGTGTGTGTGTTCCAAAATTTAAGGCCACCTACATGATGGCCTTGGGTCACACTGTGGACAGCGATTGTTCCACTACTTCCAGGAAGTGAGGACAGGCGACATTAGCAGTTATTAATGGGTGCCTCCTGCAGCAATCCCTCTGTTCCTGCGTTATTTGGAATGCATGAGTGTTGTTTCAGGGCCTTTCCTCCTCATGGCTGCCTCATTGTATTATTCAGGGAGGGGGGTATTTTTACTTCATTTTCACCTCAATTCATTCACCCCACCCTGTGACTGGAAAATACCACTTCCTGTGTGGGGGAAACTGTGAAACAAGAGTTCACATGGACATTCAATAGGAACTGATGATTTTGATCAAAGGCACAGGGGTAGTGTCCCTCTGGAGCCAAACCCTGCACCGAAGGCGTGCTCCATTTTCCAGGTGCCCCCTTTCCCAGGCTGGCATAGCAGGAAGTGGGATCACACGACAAACCCCGTTTTCCCACGCTTATGCCAACAGGGTCAAATTTTTTGTCTCATCATTTTCTTTCTCTTTTGAGAGGGCGCTCATCTGAAATAAAGGCGATTAGCTGCTAACAAACAGCGCACTGTTTTTGTCTGCTGCCGGGCCCTCCGGACCCCTTACCAAGCAGAGTTCAAAAGCAGCCTCCGCTGTCGCTGCCGCACGCTTCCATGGAAATGGGCTGCCGGGGTTAAACCTTCGCCGCGGCTGTGCTGTCACAGCCAGATTCACATGGCTGCAGAGCCGACGCTGGCGAAAGACCGACAAACCCCTGAAAGGTTCACACAAGGCAACCCAAGAGAGATTCTGAGAGAACTTAAGCATGACTGCGCAAGTGCTTGTCTCACGAAATTAGCAATAGAGCAATCCTTACACAGCCAGACATCACATTCTTAATGTCACATATGTTACATTAGTATTCAGACAAACAGAACCTAGTCAAACTTGCTCTAATCTTAAACTGCATTATGCAGTATATTCAATCGAGAAAACAACCATACAACCAAAACTAAACAAAATAAAATAACAGCACAAATAAAATCAATTTAATATATTCATCTGCTCATTATACATTCATTTAGGCTTATAAATTACTACATTTCACAATGGCGTGCTGCCTAATTATAGTTACATTCATTATAAAGTATGTCTTTCAGCTCAATAGTCAGAAAGGGGAAAAAATGCTTCTGATCCCAGAATTATGCAATCAGCTCTGCAAGGTTTGTAATTAAGACATGATTTATGCAAAGCTGCCTTACAGTTTAAATGTTCAGGCTGCAGAGAAGAATGTGTACAGCTATTTTGTCACATTGTAGCTCACTGTCTTTTCCACAGCTACACCAGACCACTGCAAGCCAAATGCCTGAACACATTCACTCAGTCAGGACAGAATTTGGAAGAAACACGCTGTACAGAAAAGTTTTGTATATCTTTAAAAGTGAAATATTGGCAAAATACCAAAGAAAAGATGACAGCTTGTGAGGTGGGAGGTCATTAAAAAAGCAAGAATAAGTGAACGGGCCAACAGAAGGAGAGAAACAGAGAGAGAGAAAGAAAGAAAGAAAGAAGCGTGTGAAAGAGTTCATGGACCACATTCCTTGTGAGGTGGAATAAGCGCTGGTGTTTGCTTTGGCCCAGTCTGCAGAGAGCTGGGACTGCAGTGATGAGAAGAGAGGGGCCTTCCATGCTCCTCCGAGCTCTCTCCCCATATACAGCATGTACATGCCCCACCATCTCCAGTCCTCTCAATGTGCTGTCTGAAGTAGGACTCTCTGCTATGTCGCAGGGACCTGAGGCTATGTGAGAACGTCTCTAGCCCAACTCTGCACCTCAAACCTCCTGCCAAAGCTTCCCGGTGTGTGGAGACACAGGGGGAATATCACTCAACATTGGGGAGGCCATAATCCACCCTCCATTGTTCACTGTAACATTATTGCAAGACCACACAAAGCAACTTCGATCAGACTTCACCTGAGGGGGCTATAATAAAGTTCATCAGCTGTAAGAGAAACAGGGAGAAAACTCCTCATCTCCAACTTTGCGCAGTATCATGACGATACATTACATTTCCTCCCCAAGGTTCCAGTTAGATATATACTTCTTTGACTTAGCAATAAGAATAGTAATAATTTCTTCTTAAGACCTGTGCATGTTGCTGCCTTTGTAATCTTCCAAATCTGAGTGATCGTAAATTTCCCATTGGCTGCAGAGTGACCCTTGGAGGCAGAGGCTGGGGCTGCTGGCAGCCTGCATAGGCCAGTAGTGCATTTCAGCACACTCAATCGACTCTGTGGCTGAATTCGATATGCAGCTTGGAGGAGCGAAAATACAATTTTTCCTGTTGAATTCTTCCATTCTTCTTCCAACCCTGGTTCTTAAGAAAAGTCCAGAGAGTACACATCCCCCACCCATACCCCCCCCCCCCCCCCCACAAAAAATGTGGTACTGGTACATGGCTGAACAGCGTCTTTTCTGTTCATCTCCCGACCTGTACACAATGCACACAAACGGTTGGCCACTGCTAATTCAGCAGCTATGAAACTGCGTGGGACATTGTTTGACCTTCAAAACCGGGAATGTGATGTTGATGCAATCTGACAGGGATCGATACGGGCAACAATAACTACTCAAGGCCCAGTAAGGCGTATCAATGTGATTAGAAACACTATTAGTGTTAGAAAGTATTGGTTTATAATTGTTTGTGAATGCACTGCAAAAAAGTCATAACAAGTATTTGTCTTGCAATTAGATTTAAAATTGCATTTCTTTCACTCAAGTAAAAAATATTAGCTTGTTTTAAGTTACTATTTGCCTGATCCCACGGCCCAATCTTGAAACGTGTCAAACTGTCTCACCTCATTGCCAATATTTTTGTCTTATTTAGCAAAAATTAGCAAAGATTATTAGTCTCAACATAAGACTAAAATACTTGTTGAGATTTACTTATTTTTTGGTTTTTTGCAGTGTGGACTCTCTACTGTCCCCTAAATGGCATGACGGCTACACTTCACTGCAGCAAAACAATAAGGCCCTGGAATGATCTTTGTCAATGAGGGCCAAGGTATGTCGTTGGAAAGAGAAGGAGAACCGCAGTGAGGAAGCACAAACACGGTTCTGTGTGAACGGAACCGCAGGCGCCCCACAGTTCTGCTCAATCCTTCTTGATCGCAGGTTCAATAAGTCCAGGGCATCAGGCCTCAAGGTTTTCCATCCGTGCTGAACTGTGCGGTAAATTGCTCTCATTTGTCATCCAAAGCATGAGCTTAAGAAAAGTACGGAGAGAGCGAGGGAGGCAAAGGATGGACAGAGCAGCAGAGAGGGTAGCAAGGGGGCGATAATGAAAGATCGCTGCTGCCCCCCCCCCCCCCCCCCCCCCCCCCCCGTGGCTCCCGCTTTCACCGATTTTACACGGGCCGCGGGGTTAATCTCTCCGCCATGCCCCGCCCTGACTCGGACAGAGGCTCTCTGTGTGCTCGGGTCAATTACAGTCAGAGCACGCCTCCCGGGTCAACCCCCTCCCAGTCCTGAAACAAGCAGGGTCACTCTGCTTATAGCCATTAATGCATCATTTACCATTGACTATTCTGCCACAACACTCACACTCATACACTTCTCCACTCTGCTTCTAAATCTACTGCATCTGCTTCCAAATCACAGAGAAGAAAAACTCTTTGGTCATACATTTTTGCCTCAAATTAAAAAAAGCTAAAATCATTTAGAGATATTTTTTGTGACAAATTTAAGAGGCACACCTTTGATTCATTCTTCATTTAATCTGAATCTACTGACTATCAGTCAGATTCTCTGAGAGCAGACAGTGAGGCTTTCATAACAATTTTTAAAATCTGTAATAAAAACAAATCTGAAATGAAAACAACAATCATTTTTTTATTTAGATCATTAAATTAGCTTCATAACAATGATAATAACAATAACAATAATCATAATAATTACAACAAATGCATGACTGTGACTAAGCAGTACCCAAACAGCCCATTGCTGTGCCTCCGTGTTTCAGCGGTCTGTGTTCAGAGCGAAAGAGAAGCTTTCTGTATCACTTTCTCTTCTCTACTGCTTTTCCCACCCTCCCCACCTACCCCCACCCTCCCCACCAACCCCCGCCCTCCAGTCGGAGTCTGTAGATGGACTTGAGGAGAGTCCCCTCTCTGGTCAACGGGATCACGGGGTTATCATATTTACAACCCATTAGAGACAGCGTCAGGACAATGGTCACAGACGTCCACCCGTTCCCCTCTTCCACTCACACCCACTTGACCCCGCCGTCTCCTAGGGCTTAAAGAGGGGTCGTCCCTGCCTTAGGCTTGTGTCAACAAAGCCATAAAGCCTGTGCCCTGATGCTGACGTCCTCCGACAAGCGTGAGACAAGCATGTGAAAAGAGAGAAACATACAGCTGATTTTATCATGCATATGTGAGGCTTCGTCCTGCATGGTAGCTATAGCACGTAATGAGACCCAGAGAGAAGTTCTGATGTGATACACGTCTGTCTCCAGACTGGTGGAGAGACAAGGCAATGGTCCTGTGGATAATATGCCTTGGCCCGGAAGTATGCAAACATAGGCGTATACGTACACTGTCCTTTTCATGGAGAACAAAGGGTTATGCATGCATCCAAAAGCACAGGCCTGAACTCAATGTACCATCAGTTTCTCCTCAGTTTTGCCTCACAATGATTTTCTTCTTCACAAAATTTGGTAATCGCAAAAAGAACTTGTCAGACCCTGTGTGATGCTAACATTCATTCGCAAGTCAAGGTTCAGGATAAATGTTGATTGGCTCCAGGCCAAATTCTGTGGTAGGAAACACACCATGATCATGCAAGGCAAAGGCCCAAGCAGTCAAGCAGTCAAAAATAAGGCATGATGCTGCAGAAATGTGAAGCATATTTGTTATTAATATTGATCCACTGGAGAAAAAGGCTAAATGACTATCTGCCCTTGGGAGCCGAGCGGTGTTGCAATTAGGTTTGTGCTGTGATTCAGAAAATGAAATTTCTACAGGAGCAGTGGCTTGTGCTGCCTTAACGTTACAAAGGAAAAAAACGAAACCCAACTAACCCATTCCATTAAAACCAGAAAACACACCCGCTAATCAATGCAGCAAGCGGACATGGCCCCAGCGCAGTTAAAATAATTGCAAAGACCTATGGCCTTAGCCTGGGCGCTTTCTTCATTTTCTCTGTTAATGGAGTAATTCTTGTTCCAGCTGAACGGGAGCTAAAACCACAGGTGGCATTTTTTCGTCCAATAAAAAGCAGCAGGTAATGATTATGAGACATTCCAAAATAAAACTGGCCCACACGTGAAAATATACACAGAAGACCAGCAAGTTATTAAACTCAACCACACTGGAAAGAAGAAGGCTCAAACATTACACTTCCTTTTTGAAGAGGAAACCCCAAGAAAGCTTGGTTTGTTTGGAGTTTTTCCTAGAGCGCCATTCTCGGGGCCAAGGGATTGGGGGAGTGTTAGTGTCAGTTTAGCTAAACCACTAACCTCTCTCAGCACATCAGCGAAAATCTCTCTATAATGAGTCATCGATCTGAGTGCCTCAGTCCAGCTCAGCTTATCTGTTCTAATGGGACTACCTTAAAATATCTAATAAGCCTCAATGTCTCCCAGACAAAGAGCACTTTGCCACAATGCAATGTGGAGTGCTTCACCAGTCCACACCCCCACCACCCCCACCGCTCCTGACAAACGTCCTCCAACCCTTCCTTCCTGGGGACTCAGGATGGTGTCCCCCAACTCTCCTTCCTTTTATCATCTCAATAACAAACATAAACTTCATATTCTGACAGCCGAAGCATTCCTATAAATACGATAGCCCCAGTTTGACCCCCTCATGAACAAGGCACAAAAGGCTACCCCCCCCACTCACCCGTGGTATCCTCCTGCTGTGCTAATTTATAACTTTGAGACGGGCATGACAACGGGACACAATGGGGGGTGAGAGACTGGGAGTAAAGTGAGAATATAAGTATGAAACAGGGAAACGGGGAGAGGAGAGTGACAGAACTCTTCCCTCTGAGAGCCTTCACCACCTCTTTCTCGTTCTCTCATTCTCTTCCTCTCCCTTTATTTGAATCCTGCTTTTTTCACTAATCACGCTTTGAAATCCAGTTTAAATAATGTCTTAGTGTACTGCAATATACATTCAGTCTCACTTTAAAGCAGACACATTTAATAATATCAATTACCTGCTAAATAATAAATTGTCTAGTTTTAAAGTAATTTCATATAAACAGAATGAGTACTGGTAATTTAGCTTACATTGCTTGCAAAACATCCCTGTATGCGACAATGTACTGGAAATGTATTCAATTGTATAATAATACATTTAGAACAATTGTTGTAATCAGTGATGGTCAAATATTAATATTATTAAATATTCATCTGATCTATGAGTTGTAATTAGATAATAATAATGTAACTAGATTACTATGCATGCTATACATTACATTATGTGGAATAGAGGCACCTTCCGGAACTATTTTTCCAGAACAAGGAAATCACATGACCCATAAGGAAGAACATTTAACAACTGGAAAAAGTGTTGCAAAAGTGTTATATAGAGTCATGGAAAATTAATCTCCATTCCTGCACTCAAATGTCACTGAACAGACAGGGTTGGTCGTGAATAAGGGAAAGGTGGGGAACATATGAAAGCACCACTTTTTATTTTACATTTGGGTTGAGACTCTAACTCCCCTAACAAAAAATCAGAAGTCAAGTGTAAAAAACAACATGTGAACACCCAACATGTGAAGAGTATACAGGCAAACTATATAAACAATCCCACTTGATGAGATGAGAGCAGAAAAAGGTAGCCAATGCAATTTCAAGTCACGTTTTTTTTCCCTCATGTGAAAATTGTAGTTGAATGTGAAAATGTGAAGAAGCAAATGACTCAATGTGACCCATTTCCTTTTCATATGTGGAAATTTTTTATTTGCATGTGAAAAAAAACATTTTCCCATGTGACATTTTCTTTTCACACGTGAATATTTTAATTCACATGCGGAGTTCTGATTTTTCGTAAGGGTCTACCCACACAGCACAGGCCATCACTGGGTACTGTACTCTAACTTCTGGTCTCAGACTCAAGCTGATTTCCTCTGGATGATTCCACTTCAATTCAGAGGCCTCCTTCATTAACAGACTGAAACCACATAGACACGGAGGACTGGCTGCTTCCACAGTCAGCCCTGAAGGCTGTACTGCTGTGGTTCCCCTCGTGCAGGCCTAAGATCTCTGACCTGGACAACCACGGTGGTCACCCACATCAGCCATCTTAAAACCCACAGCTGTCTCTGGGGGAATAGCAGCTCTAATTGAATCAAACTCTGGCCTGAGCAGTCGTCTGGCAATCCAGAGCATGATCCTTACTGAGCCACAAGGGTCAATCTATCCACAGTCTCCAGCTCTCAACTTCCTCATCGAAACGTTCCAAATCCATGATGAAAAATCCATATAAATACACTCATGAAGAGTATAAATACATTATATTGATTATCTCCAGCCCCATTAGAGTTGTGTGTCCTGCAGCCATACTCATCTCCCCTTTCACCTCTCACCACTGCTAAACTAGTGCTAATAAACGGGGTAGCAGGCAAGCGATCTGGCAGTGCAGTGGATTACTATCTGTCAGTGAGCCTGGTCCCTTTATGGTTGGGCAACACTGTGACTGAGTGGCTGGACCCTCCCTAACACGGACATTTCTATTTCATTGCAGCCAGCACTACGTTTGGCTGATCCTTTTCAGGTTTGATGGACAGGAGGGACATCCTACTCCACGACCTTGTACCCCCCCAACCTTCATTGCCTCTGACCCCAGTGTCCTGAACAGTGACTGACATGCTTGAGGGGAGAAAATAAAAAGAAATGGATGGAAAACCCAGCTATTTCCAATATGGTGTCAGAGAGAGGGAGAGATGTGCTGGAATCAGCAGAGAACAAGTAGGCCACAGACAGCTGTGCTTGAGTAGGATAAATGGACAGAAACTTCTATGGAGCCGCCATGCATGAAGGACAAACTTGGTATGAATGCATGTGTATGCGCGCGCGTGTGTGTGTGTGTGAGAGAGAGAGAGAGAAAGAGAGAGAGAGATATCGATCAATGCACTGTCAAAGCGAAGCAGACAGGGAAAGGGGTTGGAAAACAGGGGCACTGGTATGAGTGAGCCAATAACTATCAGCAAACATTTGCCTTTCCAGGTAATTGGGTTTTTGGCTGTAGCCTGAGAAGGTGCATTACGCTCGAGATGCACACAAGATCACCATGCCAAGCTGAGATCCATATCTCAGCTGGAACCCTGCCACAGACCTCCTCATCCTGGGCCTGCAGGAAACTCCCTTCTACTTGCACTCTTCCCTGCACTCAGGTTACGGTAATAAAGCACAGATTTGAGCATTTAGCCAACCAGTAACCCTGGCTCCTTCAGGTAAGGCAGTCAATGTCGACACCACACAGTGCCAAAAGGAAATAAGCTCTCCACAATCTACTCAAAAACATCCGAATATATATAGCAACAAGGCTTGCAATGGTTGGTACTTTCATTGCCACGAAATTGCACAAACAACATTAATAATTCCTTCTTTATTTACTGTCAAAGTCCAGAGCCCCATACTGGTATTATAAAAAATGTCCAGCTCCAGCAACACATGGACCCTAGAGGAGGACTTGATGTTGAAATCAGGCTTATCTGAAATGGAGAAGTATCATTTTTATCTTGGAATGTAATGAACCTCAGCTCTCACACAGACTTCCTTGGAAAAACTAAATGTGGTTTTTATGACCATTTCTGCAAAAAAACAAAGTGAGAGGGGAGGGTGTGGTGGGAGTTCCAATTAGCAACCTGTTGCACCAGTATAACGTAAGTTAGGGTGTGAAGTCAACACTAAATGTTCAGTTGTAACTAGTTAGTTTTAAACTTAAGCTGTCTTTGTTCAGTTGCACCGTGGATACTTGCGCTACAGCTTAACTAGGTCGACTGTAAATGGTTCCATAAACCAAACATTGTCGTGTACATTGATCCGTTGCAAGTTATGCAAGTCAAATTATCATTATTTAACATATTATCTACCTCAACAACTAGCATCTATTCCAGCTGGTGATTCGTTATGTGACTTTAGTGGATGTATTTTGGACTGCCTTCACTACAGTTGTGCGATATTTATTGCTCATTGGCTTGGTATGAAATAAAGTTATGCTTATTAGAATAGAACCCCTGTTATCATTTACTGTGGAGCTTATTCCTGTACTGAGAAAAGGCCGGTTTTTTTCTGTATCTGAGCTTGGTGAAAAGGAAAAAGCTAGTGCCAATCAACATCAGAATGCAAATCTATTGTGATTTGTGGACCTGGTCCCAATTCACCTCCTAATCACTCTGTCTGCACACTAATACTTTGGCTACACTTTAACACTGATTTTGCACGTTCACAAAATCTTGTACAAGAGTTGTCCCACAACTGTGTGAGCAAAATTTAAACAAGGGGTAGCGGCTGTTCGGTCCTCCAATGCTCCCTCAATAATGAAGAAAGTAAGTTCTGGCTTAAAAGTGAGTGTTTACCCTGCAGGCATTGCGTTCCTTAATGCTCTTACCAGAGTTGTTAAAGCATGGCAGAGCTAACCACATGCAAATGTAATTTTACTGCCAAGTCATACATTTTCAACAGACAATTATCATGGTCATGTTATCTTGTTTGCAAACAAGTGTAGTCTCAAATGATGCAAATTCCATTGATTAAAGTGTGTACTGACAACACCAATCTAAATTGCGGAAATCATTATTCGTAATGTAAATGTGGTGATTCAGAGTAGGGAGCGCATCCCACACCTACTGATTTTGTTGGAGGGGAATGCGCTGCCAATGTAGCCTATACTACGCTCAGTTGTACTCTCCAGGTCCACCAAGTTTTCCAGTCTTTCAAATCACAGCACTATGTCACTGGCTTTTTTTTAGGAATGACTTTATACCTCGTAGGGAGCACAGTATGTGTAAATTATAAGTTGTATCTTAACTCTACGGCGCCCCTAACTCATTCGGAATTTACAATCAAACTAGCGTATTTCTGAACTGTCATACTGGAGCAACAGGCTGCAGGTCACGACTAGCCTGTCTCAAAGTGTAGTAATGAGGCATTTAATAAAATGAAATTTGTTGGTGTGTGTTTCACTGCAACAGTGACAGGGCCAGGGCCAGACTAAGACAAGGTAAAAGCTACCAGCTTTTCTTTATTTTCTCTTATTTAGCTTCTCTCTCCCTTCCCAATTTTCATTTTCAACCAGCTTCATTGGTATGACAAATGTGTATTTGTACGACCGCAGAAAGTACATTGATACAACATTAATACAACTATTAATAACAACTCTGAAATTCTCCCTGAAATTTTTTCTCTCTCCCTCCCTCCCCCTCCTTCTCCCCCTCCTTCTCCCTCTCTTTGTGTTTGTGGGCACAGGGCTCATGAAAGCATGGTGGAATATTACACAGCTGAATGGACCCAGTTAAAACAGCTAGGAGGGATAACATGGAAAAGCCATCGTCCCCCATCTACACCATGGTCCCTGGACGCTAATCTCATTTTCCGCAACACGCTTTCCTGGTCAGATCTAATGGGTGAGGGGTGAAGAGGGGCTCTGATGCTGCAAAGGCCTATGTCTAAATTTACACATTCAGTCAGTAATGTATGCTCCTGTTATAGAACTATGAAAAGTGAATCAGACCTTTATTAAGATTAACTAATTAAAATAACACATAAGGTGGATCTGGCAGATCAATAATGAATGTACCAGCAAGAATGGTTCCTCTCTTGAGACAAAGCCTAACCACTGTACGGCATGACTGGAACTACATGGCATAGCTTGGTCTTGGTTTCAAGCCCACAGCTTTCCAGTAAAGGCTCATTTGAACCCATTGATTACCATTTATCGTGCATTATACAATTACTGAAGAGAGGCATGGGAAATGGAATGGGCCAATGTATATGACTGGCCAATCTGAAACTTAGCTCACAAAAAGAAGGGAAGAAAACATATTCAGAAAGGAAAATACAGGTCTGTCTGCGACCTTCCACCTCTTTGGTAACAGACTGAGTAGTGTCAACACGCCTGCATGGGATGGGCTCTGACAAGTTTCGATGAAGAAGGGCATTTAGAGTGAAACTCCCATAATCCGATTTATCAGCTCAATGTGTGAGAGAGGAGGTGTCAGAGAGATCCGGCCTCTTGGCAGCCAGAAATGAGGTGAGCAGGGCAGGGTGGGGCGGGGCTGCCGCAACTGCCATGCCAGCCGGATGCTAACTGCACCTTATCGCACGATGCCTGCGTGCAAATCAACACCTGAGCCTTCCGCAAAGGCCCGATATCAGATTAAAACTCACCTTTCCGTATGCTCCACAGCTGTTTCTGCTGTATGTCATATCGCCCTCGAAGGAAAGCTACTCGCTCTAATCTCTGTATCTGGTGGTCATGCTTTGCTCATCTGATTTGGACAGGGAACATCAATATGTTATGTTTGTTTGTTTTTGTTTGCATGTTTCGAAAGTGCTGGTATCTTGACTGCAACAAAACAAAAGCACCCACAGCTCTGGAGATATTGAAGCCCATATTTAATATTTAATTTAATTAAATTATATTTATATATATATATATAACCCTTTAATAAAAGCACAGAGCCAAATCAAGAAAAATGTCTTTGTACCAAACATTATGGAGGTCACTGTATCTATAGATAGATAAATAGCTAATCTCACAAGACACTCATTCACCCTCTCTCTCTCGCTATATATATATATACACACACTGTATATCGCCACAGTAATTATACCAGACAAGTCAAAACTGAACAAATTTCAACTCACTCACTGAAAATTACCTGGGGCAAATACTTTTTCACTTCCCCCTTATACAATGTAAGAGGATGTGAAATCTCCATTTTAAGACTTGAGTGAATTGCATGATTCACAGTCAATCAAACTAATGCAGAAATGCTTTCAGTTTTACATCAAGCTGAAATTAATTACAGTGGGATTTAGTCTCAACATGAACTTCATGGCAGTACATAATCCATGGAGCTATGAGTTTTGCACTGGAATGTATTGTACAAGGGTGTGACAAGAAATTTGCAGGAAAAAAAGCCATGGTTGAGTAAATTACACAACATAAACCCTGTTTACATTTCTTAATTATATGCATTTCAAAACCCTTAATGTTTTCACCATAATACATCCTTCCATCTCCATTGTCAACAGTGAGAAAATCTCAACTAAAAGCTTATTTTGCAGCCAAAGTGAAACAGTTTTGGCATTAACCTTAGATTACTTTCAACAAGCATAGATTGCGTATTTATTCACAATACTATTGGGATAACATTAATGTCACACAGCACCAAGGCGTCCAGAGAATATGCTTATTGCACACCATACCAGCAAACTGGGATTACACTGTCTGTATCGGCCATGTTAGAAAAGACATTAAGGGACAAAGCATTTAATTTAACTGAGTTACTGGGCCATTCATATCTCTCATTCTATCCATTCTAAACAGGTGACTGTTAGGACCCCATCTGAAAGCAGTCGAGTCTGAGCCTTGGGCCTGCCTCTTCGGCTTCAGACATCAGTTGAAATCTGACTGAACTCAGTCCCATGCCGACTGAACAGTAAATAGTTTAATGGCTGCCGAATGCCTGTAACCAGAGACCTTTACAAAAAAAATAATAAAATAGTGACCCTGTTTCACTCCGTCTGGTGCAGGATGATAAATATGGGAAAATTTCTCCCATTATCTTATGAAACAGACTGTAGCGCCAGTATATTTTGTCTTTAAACCAGACTTTCCAACGTTTTCTCTTACAAATGCCTCACTAATGCACATAGGCACCTGAAAATAACACAAAGCTTAGTCCATGGTATTTAACGAAACTAGGTGAGATGTAATTCAAATATACTAAACACACGAAGCAACAAATTCAGAAAATAAATTGCCAAGCTTTCACAAGTAGAAATAAGAAACTTATCCAGACAGGGAACTAATACGAATGTGATGATGAAGAGCTTGAATCCCACGCTTGGAAGCACAACTCAATGATCTTTCATCGATTAACTGTCTCACTGTTGAGTGGATAGATAAAGACACTAATGAATGGTCTGCAGCAGGTTCTGGTTATCTAGGATAACAAATAGAAAAGAACACACTGTGATAAACCCTAGTCCGGTGCTCAAGCCACACAGAAATATTGTGCCCACATGCAGCGCTTTTTTCTTCTGAAGAAGAAACAAAGTACCGTAAAAAGAGAAAAATTGTTAGCTGCTGGGTTAATTAAAGGGACCCCTAAGTGCTAAAACATTTTATTAGAATCCAAAGCCTTTTTATCAGACTCTCGCTCGGTCATAATGCCACTGAGGTACTATGCAATGTCAATGGGCATGAGGCATAGTATGCTGTTACAAGCTGGCACTGTGAAGACCCTATATGTGTGTGTGTGTGTGTGTGTGTGCGTGTGCCTGTGTGCGTGAGTGTGTGCACTCGTGCATATGTGTGTGTGTGTGTAGGTGTGTGTGTGTCTGCCTGTGTGAGTGTGCGTATCTGTGTGTGCGCACGCATGTGCGTGTGTGTGTGGGGAGGTATGTGAGTGACAGGTCACAGCCTCACAACCCCTCACCCACCCCGTGTGGTACTGATTAAATGTAGCAGCAGGAGTCGATCGGAGCAGCATGATGAGTGCGGAGAGAGGGCTGATCACGAGGAGCCCTGCAGGACCGTTTTGCTGCGCTGATGCTTGCCAAGAGCTGAAATAACCTTGAGATTGAAAAAGAAAGGTAATGCTAGAATCCCAGTGGCACAGCCGCAGGACCAAAAATATATACTTTTAAAGAAGAAAATGACAAAAAATAAATGAATACTATCGTAAACTTGATTCCACCAAGGGATCCAACAGCCAGGTTTAATATTGCTTTTGTGTGACCGAGGGATAGCCTTTAGGAGGTTTGGTACATTTCATTTTTCAGAAGAAAATGGTCAACAGCTAAAATTGAGTTTTTTTTAAATCTTTTGACCACTGCTGGACTTTGTTTAGTTTACTTACATTGTGATTTATTAAATCTCCCAAAGCATTACTTTCAGGAACACACCTTTCACCAGCATTTCCAGGGACAAATCGGTTTCCAGACATAGCAGTCCTATTGTTAATTAACCTTCAGATATCCGATGGAATTAATATGTGTAATCAATATATGAAATCACATATGTTCGCTTGGAATCGCAATTATTTAAGATCATTGACAACAAACAAACATGATCTGGCATTGCAACAAACCTGCCTAGCATCAGCGTGGGCTTTAAGGGGTTAATTCCATCGTGCAAGCATCCCCCCCATCGCGTCATTAACTCACAATAACTCTACACATCATCAATTATCGCTCAACCGCCAATTAGTTCCGATAGGCTTGATTTATTCAACGCTGCATTAAGATTGAAAACAGGAAGAGGTGTTTGTTTTCTACCACTCCTTCCTCCCTTGAAAAATCCCCAGGGTTTGTTTTATGTGCCCTGCCTTATTTCTGTTAAAGGGCGCCATTAAAAAGCCATTTCTCACACCGGAGGCCCGCCAACAGGCAGCAGGGCATGCGCGACTCCTATAAAACATCTCCCTCTAACCGCCGCCGTGGAACAAGCTCCGTTCACTCACTCACGGCCATGTAAACTGCCGCTGGTTACCACGGCCACACTACATCATTCCACTGCAGGCAGAATTACAGTTCCTCTCTCAAGGAAAGCGGTGATAAAGATACAGAGCCATGCCTGTTGAAGGCTTTGCAAACCTACAGCAGCACACAGAGAGGAATCATCTGGTCCACCGGAGGACACGCTAACATATCCAGAGGAATGGTTTATGGTCTTTTTTTCATGTCCAGCCGATAGTTTTCTCTCCATTGCTCCCTCTCTCTCTCCCTCTCTCTCAACTCTGTCTTGCAATCTTTCTCTGTCTCTCTGCCTCAAGATAAGACCAAAAACCTGAAACCTGATCCTCACTGTATCTCCACTGAGGGGTCTGCGGCCTGGCCTTGGGGCCGAACAGAGGTGCCGAGGAGTGGGAGTGTGAAATCACAACCCTCTCTCTCTGTCTCTCTCTCCCAGTTTCTCTTTCTCGCCTTCTCCCCCTCTCTCTATGTGCTCTGAACCTGCTTGTCTTCCCACAGAAAGGCAAAAGGGCCTCGCTGATGTCCTGGGAAACGCGGCGGGATGCCCCTCCGGGGACAAATGAAATATCATCACCATGCTAAACACAGTAAAGCAGCAATAAAATATTCATTAACCCAATTCAAAGGCTAAGGAAGAAGCAAGCAGCCAAGTTAGGAAGTTAAACAGAGACTTCATTAAGTTCACCCCCACCCTCTGCATAATAAATATTTGCAAAACAAGACAAATTCTGGATGAACTTTTGGAAAAGTGCAGGTTTTCTTGGTACCTTGGATGCTGTTTTCCCCTGATCTCTGATCCCAGAACAGGAAGCTCATTTCTTTGGTACAGGTGCACAGGCACATGCACGCATGCATGAGAGTGCATGTCAACATGTATTTGAACAGACTTCCTGCATGCATATGGAGAAGCATATTTATTTGCCCCTACTTTGGTAGCAGGGGCCCCAAGTGGGCCCTAAAGCCTGGCTCCACAGTGCCCTGACTATCTAAGAGGATTTTCCCCTGTCACTCTGAAACACAATCCCTGCAGAATTCACAGCCATGGACGGGTGACCTCTGCTCCGCCATTGTTATAAATAATGGTTTCCCAATGGCAGAGCCCCCTGAGTCTCGGACCACAAGACATCGACGGGGGGGAGATGATGTTCAGAATTATAACCTGGCAACCTGATATCATAAAAACAGCTCACTGAGTATGATAAAGAATGAAATGCGTTATCACAAATTATCTTTCGCTGAAATACATAAACAGACTGCTCTGCCAGGTTAAAAAAGAAAGGTCTATTGACCTTAATGTCTACTGAAAAGCTCTCTCCTACAGTGCATTACGTCATACCATTGCCCAACTCTTGTAAATAACAGCTAGCTGTCCCCACTTGCATTTGTAATCCACACATTTTTTAAATTGTAACAGAGGACTTGATGTTGACATGGCAAATGCAGCCAAGAGGGAAACTGCAAACAAGAGCCTCACTTTAGCTCCAAGTGTTGCTTAGCAATCAAAAGTTCTACATTTTGTTTTACACTGGTAGGCAGCTACGCTAGTAAACGTTTATATATTTTCCCATTAGGTGCCGTGACCCATGGTGTGGTATGCAACAATATAAACAGACATCTGTGTGCTGAGGAGGCATTCATTGACAAACGCCTTATGCCAGTTTTGCGCCCGCCCCCGGGTCTCTCAGAATGTGAATGAAGTTTGTGAATGAAGGGCTAACCCACACAAACGCCCCGCTGGTATTGAGCCATAGAGCCCCCAGAGAGGGAGGAGTGCGGAGGCGACACTGACAACAACAGGAATGCACGCTACGGGTCCCCTTTCACACCCCCCAACTGGAGGCAGCTCTTGAGAAAGGCTGAAGAGATGGGCTTGCAAACAAAAACAGGCTTGGGGTGCGGGGGGGGGGGGGTGGGGGGGGGTGGAGGGGTTGGAGTAGGGAGGAGGGTTGGGGGGGGGGGCCTGGCATCACATCAATAGACGCTCATGAGAGGCTCATCTCCTACGGTAACTATTAACACCTACTCCGCCGACTCACACAAACGTCCAGGACAGTGAAACAGCAGAGCGAGCGAAACACAATGCTTCAAAAGCTGCATCAAGCCGCGCACGGCTGCTCTCCATTTCCCCGCTCGGCACATAGCTCCGTCATACTTTCTTCCTTTTCTTAGAAAGGACTGGGTCTGGGCAGGTAGAAAAGAGAGTGTTAAAAGAAACAATAGCTACGCCTTCATAAATACATTATTTAAATCTGAATGCATGAAAGTCTATCCGAATGCTTATACAAGTAGGTCCACCACCAAAGAGTACATTTTTGACTATTCATATTGTTTATCGCTTGCAGAGGGCGCAAGCATTTTATTATAGCATTTAAGTTTGGGTCCACTGGAATAAATACATTACGTGTTTAATCCCTAAAGGATTATTGCTCACAAAAAGCGTGTCCACCCAATTTAATGATTCTGTTTTTGTGCATTTTTCACATTTTGGCTGCATGTTGAGCCCTAGCTGTAAAAGGAAATTATGGTTAAAAGAGAATAGGACTAAAGTTCACAATCATTTCCAAAATATTCTGGCTCCAGTGTAATGATCAGTACTGGGATATCACTGTCATTGACAGGCTGGTTATTCACCAAAGTTTCATACTCTCCTTCAGACATGCGGTGAAGGTGATGAGAACCAGGGCCCGACTGGTGTATACAGTAGCCCCCCGAAATCCAACACCCATGCGCCCTGCACTTCCCATCTCCTGCGGATAGCAGGTCTAGGAGCCACTGCCTCTTTACCCTCCCTGCCGACACACATCTGACACCCTGTACTGTTGCACACAGGGTCAGCAGAATGCTATATGTAAACCACACCGAGAATGACAGAGTGCGTGGCCTTGCTTTACTACAGAACATAGTCCTTAATGGAGAGAGAGAGAGCGCTGCGCATAACCATTCTCTCAGAACACGCTCCTCCTTCTCCCCCACTCGAGTGACCACAGCCCCCTTCGCACCCCTCTTCCCCCTTTTCTGGAACCCAGACATTGGTCGGACTAGCCACGGGACAAGGCCTCTCCCCTGCAAACTGTCCAAATGTTGTCAGAGTGGCTGTATGGGTCACCGGCTGCAGAAACTGAATCCAGAGCTGACAGGCAGAGGGTAATAAACGACGGCAGGCTGGATAAACACAAGGGATGCTGCCCTTGACCCCACTCCTCCAAATTTCACCCGCGGGTCACACCTCGCGCAGTGACCTTTCTGGAGAGAACTCCCACACCGCAAGCTCATCTGGAGGGCAGAGGGCATGTGTGTCCTTCTGTCTGTATGTATGAGTGTGTGCATGCTTGTGCACTTGTTTATTTTGTGTGTACCACTCTTATTATGGTTCTCACATGATAATCCACACACATGCCCCCCACGCACAGATGGACTGACGGACCGATGGACGCACTCACGCACGCACACACGCCATAACCTTTAAACCATTTCATTCAGAGTAATGGCTAACCAACACTAGCCAAAGTAACATTAGCAGATGGCCTCGGTGAAATGTACAGAACTCAGTACATGTGAGGAGAGGAAAGGATGAGAGCTGACCCCTGTGACTTCAGGAAATACCGTCTAGCCAAAGAGCTCAAGCGTTTTTCTCAGCTTCCAACAGAATGAGCAGTCCACTCTGTGACAAATAATTAACAGCAAAAGATGAGAACTACCACTACAGCCAGGCCAAACATAACAGTTCAGCCATCAAAAAGATGCCCCTCAAAATATGCTCTTTTTCCTTTTCATGGAGAGGTGAGAGGGACTGATTTTCTTTACGTTTATGAGGATAAAATGAAGAGGCTAGAAAAGACAGCTTTAAGGAAATCCTTCCTGGTCTCATTGTGATTCCATTATGAAAGAGACCCCAGTCTGTTAGTGGTCCACTTTTGTTACACCCCATCATGCTAATGAAGGAAAGAAGCACAAGTCAATGACAAGACAAAGCGACACTTAAGATTACGGTTCAGACAAGCATCTCCTAAAAGTCCTCCGAGTCACCATGACTACAAGTGGTCTTTTCCCAGCATTCCTGCAGAGCTCTTCAGCCTTGCAGCCCTCCGATAGCCAAGCCAGCTAATGACACTTACAACTCCAAGCGCACTATTTAATTCCCCCAGCATTCCTAACTCTTACAAAAACAACTCTTGAGGTGATTAACCCTAATTAATCATTCCTTCAATCAAACTTCATCTCCAGGCCATCAGATAACTGCCAGCAGTCAGTGCGTGAACCTGAGAGGCCAATGTGATGTCCTCAGCCTCACACTGGAGAGATCTCAATGAGTTAGAATTGACTCACTCATAATTGCATCCTGTAATCTGTCAGGGTTACTATTCTACTTGGCACTTAACTCTTCTAGCAGAAGAGCATTACATCTAAGAAAGTTCACTCAGTTTGACAGGCCCTGCTAATAAGCACACGGACACACGGATATGCTTCACAAAGCCACTGGTGTCAGTTATTATTTTTTCGCACAATTGTTTTTGTTGCCGTACTTTGGCGGAGCACAAAGCCTCTAAAACGTACAGGATATCCCTTTGAAGTGTCACTCTGAAAAGAAGGATTCAAGAGAAGAACTTGCTGACATCTGTACCAGACGGCTGTCTGCGATGGCAAGCCGCTACACCTGTTTGACAGGACTGGTCTGCTTTGAGAGAATGAAGTGTGCTATATGCAGTCATGGGAATCAGGGTGCATGCATCACGCCAAGGATGAGGACCTTCTTTGTCGGGAACATGTTACCCCACTACACTAGAAACCACACCACAAACAAATACGCACACCCCACTACACTGCTTTACTGCCCCTGTGAAGACTCAGAGAGTCTGAGGCTACAAAATAAACCAGTAAACCAGTCTGATGGCCACAAATCATGGTTTTTCCCTTTTTTTCAGTAAATGTTTTGCCCCTTCTTATATGACTGAGAGAATGAGGAAGAAAGAGAATAGAGAGAGAGAGAGAGAGGGAGAGAGAGAATAGAGAGAGAGAGAGAGAGAGAGAGAGAGAGAGAGAGAGAGCACAAGCAATGGGCCATTCATCAAGGAACTTACCGCTGCTGAAAGGAAAAGTGTCTTAAGGGGGAAAACCACAATAATAACTATGATCTACAAGGGGTGTCACAGTCAGAGTAGGGACAACAGAATAAAATGAGTTTCCTTCCTGTGAGCATGGTAACTGCTCCATAGGGAAGCTGTAAACATGGCATCCCTCACTGGTACTCTATCAAGATAGTCAGATTGCTACAGCATGAACCAAAATGAACTCTGGACACAGGTAAAGACAACTCTCCAGTTCCTAAGTCCTCCAGCCAGGAGACTTTACTGTATTCTCTGAAATAAATAAATAAAATGAGCATGCGATTAGAGGTGAAAGCGCTGTTAAACCATCAAGCAAAAAGGGTATTTCTTCCATTAAAAGACAGGTGAATGCGAGTCAGTATTGAAACTAAGAATCTGAGTTTGAGTGAATGTGAAAAACAGAAATAAAGGAAAGGTGGGGTGAGAGAAAGGACCGGGTACTCCTGCTGTCTTCCAAGCCTGCTTATGGGTAATGGCAATGGTTTTCCAGAATCATCCATAAGAGAGAAACCAAACCTTTGCAAAAGCTCTGTTTGTAAATAAGCAAATCCAGGGTAAATGGCATGGGCTATCAACTATGGTGGCTGTCATACCCTGCAAAGTTGTTGATGTGATAAATACAGGTAAAATTAGATTATATTTATATAAATTTATTTTACCCATATGACTGTTCTGTCATACGGGTAAAAAATATGTTTTCTGTCCTGTTAAAAAAAAATTGTGATTCATGATCACTGGATGGAATGTTCCTTCATGGTCATTTGCAACAGATGCAACAACACTGACGTGAAAGATGAGACAGACAACAGTGGAGACCGTAGCTATTTCCTACAGGGGTGTTCTCAATTTCCATCAACATGAGGCTCTGACAGCGATGGAAACCTAATGCCAGCGGACATCCACAGGTGAAAGTCTGACCGAAGGGCATCCTTCTTAAACAGCCCACTTCCTGCGTGAGCTGAAATAGAGTAGAGTGAATTCTGCTCCTGCTCCTTTGCTTTCTCTGCTAGCCCTTCAGAGGGGGGAATCAAAGAGTTGCTCCATGATTAAAGGCACCAGTTAGCCAAATGTATGTAGACTGCACACTGTCACTGGTGGAGCAGGACATGGTGAGTGTCCTTTTTATCTGGGAGACATTCTGTGATACGGCAGCATGCAACTGCACAGCTGTCTTTCCCACCATTGCAGTGCACAGCGAAATGGGGAAATGGAAAGTGATGTCATGGAATGGGGACAGGAAATGACAACATAGGGAGAACATTAACAAGAGCATGCCATGGCATTATCACTGCAATGCATCATTTAGAGCTTGAGAAAACTTTAGTCCGAGTAATATTGTCTCATTCCTTTCCTTTGTCTGTCTCTCTCAGCAGAGCGTGTCCAGCTGTACTGATTGCAACAGCTGTAAGAAAAGCAAGTGTGAACTTTAACCCCACAAAACCCCACCTCCCCACCAGGATCTACCCAAACCTATGTTCTCTCAGACTCCAACAATGAAATTAAGGGCTGGACCACCCACATGACTTCAGAACTTTACAGATTTCTTCACAGGGCTTATGAGCTGCTATTCGACTTATGCGAACAAAAGTTTGAGGCCCCATCTTGCAGAAACAACTAAAGACATTTCTCTAATACAAAAAATTTTGATTCTTGAGCACATGAAAACCAGTGTTCCAGTGTTCCCACTGTGGCACTAGTGTTTAAAAGTGGGGGAAAAAAGAAACTTCAGAGTGGGCCAAGTGGGAATGATTTACCACAGACTGACAGCACAGGAGGTAAGACTGGAGCCGACACAGATGGAAAATTACATTGTTGTAGCAATGCATACTTTAGGGGTACTTTTGTGGGAAAGCTGTGCAGAGATGTTAGAATACTGTGGTGTTTGGGACATACACTGTAATGCCACCCTCATGTGTGACTCAGCTAGATGTTCGTTCAACACCCCCTCGTCCTCCCACACAGCCCCCATCAAAAAGACAGCGTCTATCTGGGCTCGGTCCTGTTCAGTTAGGTATACAGTGAGTGAGCCTTGCGAACGCTGTGATGGTCAGCAGTCAGGGTGCCCCTGACAGTTGGAAAAACAAATATATTTTGATCATGCCAATTGATCCTGAGGTATTGGGTGGATTTGGAATATGCTCTCTCTCAGTCTCACTGCTTGATACAACTGCATGGACCTGAACCGTTTACCATCCACCACATGCAAATACACTGCCGCTTTAACAAGTGTTAAGGGCTAGGCGTCCAAATATTCAGCCACCACTCCCTTCTTCTTTTGCCCAGGTTAAGTACTGTACTTAAATATACCTTCACTTCCAAGAGCAGACATGTTTTTCACAATCTAATATACTGTTAGATCAAACTAGTGTGTGAGTCACAGGCAAACTTGGTGTCAGACTAATTTCCTGTCATATTATCTCAGGTTTACAGTAAGAGAACAAAAGCCTGTAATGCTCCAATGATAGAGAGAGACAGACAGACAGACATACAAAGAGAGAGAAAGTAATGGTAAGGGTAGAGGTAAGAGTAAGGGTGAGATATAGAACCAGAGTAATGGAGAAGCTCATATCATGTGACCCTCATTATCGAATCACAAGGAGATCCTGGGATACAAACTGATTGTCAGGGGTGCCCTTGGCCCTGCACTTGCTTTCTGTTGCAGGTCACTGAGAGAATGGAGCGCTCTGACACAGAGTTCCCCTCTGGGCCTGGCACACCTTTCTCAGGTTTGTCCTGCATGGGAGGTTTGGCCTGGCTGGCGAGGGTAACCTCAATCCACTCAGGCAGACTGGTGTTGGTTGTCGTTTCTCACCGGAGTCCCATGTCTGACATTTCGGCCTCCCATTGACAGCAGGGTATCACTTGGTTGACTGGGTCAACCCAAGGCACTTAGCTCAAGCTCTGGTATCAGTACGGTTGAAACAAGCACTGTTAGAACCTAGAACCCCAATGGGACATAGGGGTTGGAGAGGACTTTATTCTGCTTGATTATCAGGAGTTCTGAGCTTTGAAAAAAAAAAAAAAAACTCCCACACATGTTCTCTCCCTCCTTGAACCATACACAGAAATATATTCTTATCACCAGCGAACACACCGTACCTCTTTCTACTTTCTGTCTTTGTTGGTTCACTTTCACATTTGGTAAAGAGGAAAACTCAACATAGGGCTACATTCCAGGACCAGTTCATTAGAGAGAACTTTGTAGGTACAGTACGAGTGCAATAAAAAAATGTAAACATAAAATCTTGCTGCACCACATGTAAGTGATGTAAAACATACCCAGATGGAGAAAAAGCACAAGACATTTTCTCTGTGCCACTGAAATATCTCTGAAAATATAGGTTACAATAATTCAAACAACTATGTACATTTGCAAGAATCACATTTCTGTGAAGTTCAAGCGTGGATAATGGGTAACCAGTAATAAAGTGGACGCCACGAGAATTGGCCTGTTCTCTAATGTGTCCTCTCCTGAGAAGTCAGTGAATAGTAGATTCTTTGTGTGAGAGGGCGCCATTTAAGCAAGCTATGACTGCAATAGGCCAGCACTGAGGATATACTCGAAGATGATTTACATTTATACTCCAAAACCTCCAAATGGCTAGGACACACACTTTTACCTGTAACTAGGGGAGACAGCCCTGTAACTGGCAGCATGCTTCACTCACTTACTCACACACTCATTCACACAATCATCAAGCAACTCAAACCTTCATTGAGAAAAGAACCCAATGACTTGCAAAGAAACAACAATGCTTGCAAAGAAATGCTTCATTAAACCCCTAGATGGTGAAAGGTCACTTCCTTGAATAGTACCTATTCAATTCTTTTTTATCCTTTAATACAAGAAGTCTCAGTATGTAGCTAAACCTCAAATAAATAAAAATGAGAAAAAACACTACTAAGTGATCGGATACATATTAAACCATTTCAACATAACAGGGCTCTCCCTCTCCATAACACCCTGTTACTCCAAGAGGTGGTCCTAACCCCACACCAAAAATAGTGTGTGTTTTAGCCAGAGGACAAAAATAGATGCTGGACGCTCACTGCACTGCGAGAGGACAGACGTGTGCAGGATGGAAGGGTGGGGCACTTCTCTGCCTAAAGAGGAGGCGGAGCCATGTTGCCCTGGGATACGCCCAATGCTGCAGTAGTGCACGGATATGGCGATAATGGTGACCCACATTCTCAGCTCTCCCAGTGGATTTGGCCTCTGTCAGCATCCCTCATTTTCAAGCAGGAGATAATCTGATGTGATGCCATGGCACTTTAAAAGGGTCTTCCTGAGCATTCCCACAACATAGTGTAGTCCCACCTGCAGCTCAGAAACAAGCCATTCCACATTTAGCATCTGTGGCTGAATGAAGTGACAGAGAGCCCACACAGACAGATTAATTATTACTAACCTGAACTTGAATGTTCTTCATAAACAAAAATTCACTCCATAAATCCATTGTCAGGTTATCCTCAACTTGCTCTTCATATTCAATTTTAATAAAAAAATTTGTTTATTTACACTAGTCAACACTGAATACCCTAAAATGTATACACACACATTAATATTATGTTATGTTACATTATCTTACAAGTTTATTTAATTTAAACCCTCAGCCAGTAGGCTGTGAAAGCAACTGATTGCACTGTTAAAACAGACCCAATACAACTGGCTGGCAAACAAGAAGCAACATTTAACCGACACCTGCATACAATCACTCACTATACATTCATTGGCTTTACACTTTCCCCTGCTTTTCAAATATGTCCCTCGTGTTCTGTCCTATGCACCGGGGCCTTGAGAAAACAGCTGATACCAACGTGGAGCACAAATAAATCAATATGTCTCCAGTCATTTGAAACACAGCATACAGATACCGCCAGAGACCAATGCAGGAGGCTGTGGTGGTGGGAGGGAGGGAGGAGGGGGTGGAGTGGAAAGTCAACCTCTGTCTTTACAGTGTCATACTGAAGGCGGCTTCTTTGAGTTTATTAATCATGAGGAAACTTGTTTGCTTCTCACAGATATACACACACTGCCTTATCAGAGCTGATATAGATCAAGGCTAGTTCTAACAGCTTCTGAATCCTGGGTCATTTCTAAGGGCACTGCTGCCCCATAAACCGTATTACCTTGGTGAAGGAGTTTTTAAAAAATTCTTTTTTAGTGTAGAGCGAGAACATTTTTAACCTTTCACACCCAATAAAAGAAAACAGGACTCTTTTGGCCTAACGAGGGAAAGAAGAAGCAAAAATGAGCCGGCTTTACATGATTGCACTGCTAAGAGAAATGAATTCTGCCTGTTACAAAGCGTGTGGGTGCGTTGACATTAATACCAATTTGAACTGCAATCATAAAAAGGGCCCTCTCTGGCCATGGTTTGTGTTCAGGCAAGCATTCCAGCAGCTGAGCCACAATATGGCAAAATGTAAGATTAAAACAACATGTTCAGACTTTTCTGTTCAAACGGCTGAGTAATGGCTTCTCAAGGCATTCTTTATTTTCTCTGTATTCTCTTTCTTTCTTTTTATCCGGTGCGCACTCATTTACAACGGGCGTGTTTACGATGTTGAGGAAGAGAAATAATCTGCAGTGTGACACACATAAAGCCGATGGCATCTCTAAAGGAGTTTACATGGAGGCTTGCATGTAAACATTTACATAGCTGGTCACATACGGATGCAGGGATCACAGCCCCTTCACAATCCCTCTGAATTCAGATCTGGCTTTCGCTGCTGATGTAGAAGTGTGTTCCAAATGCGGTGCACTCTGCTCTGTGCCACAGCTCCATGACAAAAATCTAAATCTGAAATAATATTGTGAAAATATCCTTTTGCTATTTGGCTGGATAGAAGGGGGAAGCACAATCTGTACTGACAGAAGAAAAAGATCTACCATTGGCTCCAGCATACACCCAAGAGTCATAGGCAGAAAGTACATCTAATGAAAGCCATGAAACCCATAATGGGTTCCTCATTCAACTTTAATCCCTGCTGGTTCTGGCTGAGGTTTCGGACGCCTTCAGACTGTGTGATTAACCCAGGTCAGGTTCTGTTTTAATGGAAAAAGTGGACTTTCCTCTCTCGGGTCACTGCCAGCTAAGTCCTCACCAGATCCTCCAAGTAATCGATTCTCCACAGGGTCTCCTTTCACACCCCCTTCCTTCTGAGTCTGAGCCTTTTTTCACCCTCACTGGCTATTCCTACTAGAACTCTCCCAGCCAATCAACTTTCACTTCTGACTTTCCTGTCAAAGTCTTCTTTTTTCTACACCAGCTGGGTGTGATGACAGAGATAAGCCTGGCCAAAGTCCACTGGCAGGTCTCTTGCCTTGTATATTTGTATATACGCTCCTCAAATATGCTCATTGGCAGTATATGCTGTGGTTGATATTGATCATGCACGCTTCTCTGTACCTGTCTAGATCCAGTTTGCAGCCATAAAACTGACAGCAAATTATCACAACCCTTTGCACTACAGAACAACAGCAATCATGCAGAATGCAAGTCAGATGCTGAAAAGCATTGTGCAGATTACACAATTTCATTGGGTGCTCAATAGTGGTGTTTGCAGTCATTAAAGAAATAGGAATAACATTAAAAAAAAAAAAAATACAAAAGCTGGTTTCCAAAACCACTCCAATACTGTAAGGGTATTTCATCATTTATTTGAGGAATACCTGAAACTACATTGCCTGAGAAAGCGCATCCAAACAGCAACATGATAAGAGAACAAAATAGATTGTGCAATTATTTCAATGAATGAATAAAGTTCTTCATAATATCTCCCCCCAAGGCATCGACACACATATCTTCACATTTGCCTGTAGGCTGGAGTTTTACAGTTGCTATGTGCTTCACTCATTTTTCAAAGAAAGAGGCAAGGATGCAAGGATCAGTGTGAAAACCTTGAGGAGGGAGACTCAGACTGAAGAACACAAACAACACTCATTGACTCTGCCACTGGAGTGGGCCAGGTTCATTAGGAAGAGCCAGGTCCATTTTAATGGCAAACACAAGTGCATATGCTTTAAGAGGTCAAGGTTTTGACCTTTGCGTGGAGCGACAGATCAACTCGACTCGACTCATGCTATTGCTGAGAGGATACCGCCACCACGTTTCTCATTAGAATTTAATTAGCGGCACCAGCATTAACATATCGTATGCACATTTTCAAATAAAGAACGTCTGTGTGTGCACAAGGAAATCACGTCTGAATTCCAGGGTCAGCCAATAGAAGCAGGACATGCATTCTCATTAAAATCTGAAAAAGAGCGGAAAAGGCCAGCAGCGCTTTTGTTGTTGGGGGTAGGTTGTGACCATCGAACACCGAACTTTAGCTAATACCTCTCTGGCTGCACCCCAAATAGAGATATTCTAGCTGAAGCTAATTGCAGACACTAGAGGCCATGGTTCATAAAATAATCATATGACAAGTTTCTGGCCAATGGGGAATAAACCATGCCTTTAACATGAGTGTAATGTTAAAACATGATAATATAAGGAGTGAAGGTTGCCATCCAGCCACAGATAACAGTGAAGTTATAATGCAAATACAGGAATAACCAGGAACTCTAAAACCCATTAAACTGGAAATAAAAATAATAAAAACATAATGATTAATACTTGAGGATTATGGATGTAGAACCAGCAGAATGTTCAATTTCACTCTGCTAAGAAAGCAACCAAACAGGTAAGTATAAAGAAAGAATTTTGCTGATGTAATGCTGTTTATGCAGACAACAACACTTTCTTAACTCCTCATGTGGGTTTGCTGCTTCAGAAGGCTGGCTTTCTGTTCACACCTAACATACAGAATGCAATAATCCGACAAAAGTAAAGACATTTCATGTTCAAACTAAACCACTTCATGTTGTGTCAGTACACTCCCTGCTCCTGCATTAAACCAGATTACAAAAAATACATGACTACAGACTAAAATGGAATTAAAATGACCCTGGGATCAGTCTCTTTGCATTTCATTACTCTCACGAGAAACACTGAGGATTACCAGTCATTTATGGCAAAGCAAGGTTTCCCTATTTAATTTTTATTTTTTTATTTTGAGCACTCAGCCTGCTTTTCTATATGATCAGCTTTTAATGCACAAGGTGATCTGACCCGAAAGGAAGTGACAGATCCAAGGGGCAGTGGAGACACGTTGCACACACACACACATGCATACACACACACACACACGCACATGCACACACACACACACACGCACATGCACATGCACGCACATAGACACACACAGAACACACATAAAATACATTTCAAAGTGCCGGAGATTTGGGGGGGGGGGGGGGAGTAAATAGAGAAAGAAAATAAACTTTTGAGGCCATATTGAAAAAAGAGGAAATAAATGGCAAGCTCTGGATTTGTACCAAGTGAAGTGTTAAATCCGACTTGATTAAAGAAAAGAAAAAAAAAGGAAAAAGCCTATAATAGCGAGCTGCAGTTGCCTTCTTAATGAAGTCAACTCCTGCTCTCCAGCTCTGGGAATGTAGAGCAAAGCAAACACAAGCATTTGCTGTCCCCTTGACTGCAATTGCTAATCGCAGGTCTGATCTCACCACAGGAGGACAGGCTAAGGGGAACATCGCTCTGCTCTGACGATCCAGGCAATTTGCTTTTTCCTTAATCCCTACTCTCTCCATACTCTGATGCTCCCTGGCTAATCCATACAACTGCCATAGCACAAGCCACACAATGCTGCCGAACCACATTCCACTACCAGGGGTAACAACTATTCCTAAAAACTTGGAAAGATGTATTTGTTAGAGCGCTGTGTATCAGCTGGGGTTAACTGAATTTCAATTTGGCCAAAGCAGGAAATTTATTTTAATTCAGTTATTTAATGGAACAATTGAAGAAAGCAGATTTTTTTAAAAAGAAGTAGGAACATTTAGGATATATACTATATATATAGCCAATATTCCTACTTTTTTCATTCTAGCTATGCTGCCAAGTTACTTGAACATGCATGCAGGATAGCTCAGCATTCTGACAGTACAGCTGATTGTACATTCTAGACTCTAGATGAGTTACTGTTACTGCTCCTTTTCTGAGTGCAGCTGCTGTTAACATACTTGAGCGCACTTGTGTATTTCTGTGCTTTTTATAAGTCGCTCTGGATAAGAGGCAGCAAAAATGAATGTAAAGACATGTAATGTGGTCCTGAGTCAAAGGCTATTCCTCCCCACCCCCCACAGCCTCTGTTTTTCAGCAAAAAAAAAGAAAAGTTTTTGATCTGGGAATTACTGGCCTCTGAATGATTGCAGTGATACTAAAGCAAATAAGCAAGCACATGCAGGGACGGCATCACTCAACAAACTGTTGCCTTCATTGTAGATTTGATTTGTTTTTTTTTCGTGGGTTTTTTTTATGTTGTTGTTTTCAGTCACTCTTACTACGTACTGGAGTGAAAACAGCTGTCGGAAATCTCCATAGACAGGATGTTTGAGGGGAAGTGAATTAGAGCCGCATGATTTCTTTCTGTTTGTTAGGAAAGGGCCGTGGTGAAACATGAACACTGTCTCTCCATAACTTCCTCAGAAGTGCTTATCGGATGCCAGATCTGACCACTTATTAATCACCAAATTGCCAGTTCATGCACAGAACCCGCATGAACTGGCAATTTGATGATTAATCATCATGATGGTCCACCAACCACAGGACAAGCTGGAATGGCAGTAAATGGACCTAAATCCCCTCCATTGGGGAGGCTGACGTATGTCAGCCCAGAAACAAGAAAAAGGGGTTCACCAGCTCTCCCCAATCTCCAAAAGTCAGAAAACTCTCAGAGGTGTAATGCATGCAGGATGTTCCTTACCTTTGAAGGAGAGGAAGACGCGTGGAGTGGAGAGAGTGTCACACTGAGATCCCAGGGCCCATATCGTCAGAACCACGAGGGTCTGAAATGGCCACTGAGCGTCCAGTAGCATTGTGTGTCTGCTTCCTGTGACAGAGAAACAATCCCAGGTCCCTGAAAGGAAGAGAGGATGGTCTAAGCTAAGGTCTGAAACACTGCTCAGGATAGAGCTGGGATAGGAAAAGGCACCGTTGAAGGATGCGACGACACCAGGCCACAGTCAAAATAAAGGTGAGTTATATCTGCTAGACTGCTTAAACCCAAACCATAATCTCTTGCCCATACAAAGTGAACAGTACAAAAGCCTGGTTAGACCATGATTCATGCATTTTGGAATGCCACTATTCCTGCCAGTATGGTTTTTTAAACAAATAAACCAGTTGAATCCAATGCAAACACTGATGTTTACAATCTTTTGCTTTCAAACAGATAACAGGTCTTTATCACAGATAAAACTAATGTTATAGGAAACTGTTAAATGTCTTAAAATAATCAAACATTCCAGACTGCTTTTATATCTGATGTTTACTGGGTGGTGTGTGTATCTACAACAGTGGCTGTTCATAGGTTTGAAACAGAGGAGACCGAAATCTTAACTGTTCAATTTCAGTGAACTAATCATTGCTTTCAACAACTGCTCCTAGTATCAATTATTAGACTAATTAATCTTTCATGAGTATTTAAATAAAACAGCTCGATGGAAGTAATTGATGAAAAGGTAAAAATTCAGTAGAAGTAGAAGTGTCCTCTACCTGTGAGAAAATGATGGTAAAGTCATTCAGTGAAATTAAAATTCAAACACTGCAGGTTATATGCTTTACAGGTTACAGCAGACACACACCTCAGAAACATGCACTTCATAAAAGCCCCCACTCCTGTCCATCCAGTGAACATACGCATCATAAAGCACTTGAATAATTGCCCAGATCTTATGCGAGTGCTTCTTTTTTATTTGTATAGCCGTCGCTCTGATATCACTGATATGGTCACTATCAAGGGTGCAACAGTCTCTCAGTCCAAAATACACACACGCACACGCACACGCACACACACACACACACACACACACATCTGTCTTATGATTGAGTGGGGAGGTCTGAGAGACAGTGAAAAGACCACACAGCTGCACTGTGAGTTCCGAATGTCTGAAACATTACTGAATAAGAAACAGTACGGTTCAAAGCTAGAGGATCTCATGCAACTGCCAAGTTCCAGCCATTCCATGCCAAAGAAACAAAATCACTCAGTGGCAAGAACTTCTACATCATAAAGCAATACGAAGCCCAGCTCAGTCTTCTGTCAATTTCAACATACAGATGCAAAGGGGTGATCACAAAATATTTCATTGCATGAAATACATATTTTGTCCTACATTGTTAAACTTGCAACAGTGACATCTTCAAGTATTAATTATCTCTATGCATTTCCTCACCTCTCAATAGGCTACATCTAATTATCTCTGCCTCCTGTTTTCATACTGACCTTTTAAATTTGAATTCTCACTTACAGACAGTAGTTTTCCTGATGTTTATAGAAGTACTCATAAACTCCAACCATAAATATGCATAAGCGTAGCCCCTTTGATCAAACAGAATCATAGCCTAGCACCCCTAACCAGAGCAGACAGTCCATTCCGACTCATTGAATAGTGTTGTTTTATGTTGAACTGAACCTATGTTCACTACATCCTATTCCGGTGATTGATTATTTTACAGCTAGAGATACCTTCAGCACCCCCATTCACTAATTTAGGGTCCCTCCATAACTACGTCACCTCTATCATTACCTTTTAAATTTGTAATATTCCTTTTTCTACATTTGAGAAGACACAGAGCAGGTTACTTCAAAGAAGACAACCAAAAGTGAATAATTGTCTCAGGCAATTACTGTCATGTCACTTTACTCTCCACGTACAGGTTTCTATTTCAAAGTAACCATGCACAATACCGTAAAGCAAACGTTCCCAGGGCAAAGATTTTGTTAAAGGTGTTCCTGATTATAAATTAAGCCTATGTAATCAAACAACTCATCATCCTGAATGTCACCAAGTGCCTCTGCCTCAATACAAGTACAATAGTCCTCTGTATGTAGATGCTTTAGGTGCGCCCATCATTGAGTAAAAAGCTGTGGCCTTTTGAGAAACTGGCATCAGCAAAAGTGAACTGGAACAATTCAATGTATTGATACATGGTGAATGGGGAACAGACAGGCTAGTTCCCCCAGAAATACTTAACCAACATAACAAGACTTTCACCCTGAAATGCTAAACACCATGAGCTTCATCCTGTGGACTTATCCTGCCCCTGTTCACTTTTTCCAGGTAATTTATACTGGGATTCTGATTGTAGATTTCTGTTTCTTACAATCTTAATGAAAATACACTGTGAAGAGCACAGAAAAAAAACAGCACTGAAGAACATTTTAAATATCACCCCATATCTAACAAAACTGTAAAAATCCAAGGCAATCTATCTCACTAAACATTGGGTCAAGCTGCAGAAGAGCTGAAAAGATGAAGAAAAGGAGAAAGAGGACAGAAATCGTGATATTGTTGAAAATAATTAATTTACATGCGTGAATGAAACCAGCTGTTCAGACCTCAGCTATTTGCAAGTAATCTGTTAACTATCCTGCTATTTATCTAGTCAAACCCCACTACCCTCCCACCTGCAAGTTACACAGGCCAACTTATTAAAAATGCAGCGTTTGACCATAAATCCATACCTATAATATAGCCTTTTTAAAAACAATGATTTCAAAAAAAGTTCTAAACACTATACATTGCATAGGCTACAATATTGCCTGAAGGTAGGCCTGCAGCAGAGAGTCAGTCATCCGCGAAGATAAAGGAGGGTTTATTGATTTATTGATTTATTTATTTATTTATTCTAGTTGGTTAAAAAGGTAAGTTAAAATTAAAATATAACTGCCTATAAAGACTAAAATGCGAATTTTTCGCTTGTTTTACTTATCAAACATGTCGTATTAGTTTTGTCATTTGGATTGTTCGTTGCGCGGCACTGAAAAGTGTTTAACTGCTCTTAACCATTATCGCACATAAAAACAATGTGCGGCCAATCCAATGCATCATTTTCGAAACCGGTTGACATTATCAATGCCTCAGAAACTAGGGAATGTAAAATAAATATGCCGATTTTATAAAATTATATGATCAAATATCTTAAATTAGCTCATATACGTCTCTAACGGGAATATCTGCCAGCAGGCTATAGTATGAACAAAAATGCATCACGACTTTGGCATTCTTGTTGCTAGGTATGCGGCACAAAGAGGTGTTTGATAACCGTCTGGCAAAAAGAAAACAAACTGCTGACTAAAAATCAGTAAATAATTAAAAGGTTTCACTGCTGCGTTTAATTTAATATTGACTCATTTGATGAGATTATATTTAAAACACAAAAAGACATGTAGTCGGGCCTGCCCATGCCAATACCGAATTGGAAAAAATTTAGCAACCATTACAGCTAAGGCCAATAAATACTGCTAAATCCTGGCGTAAGGCCTGTTTTTTTTAATTTTATTTCATGTTTGGTTTTACTAAAACCAAAATATATAGTTCCTCACGAAACACATGTTCCCATAATTTGGCAACGTCACATTATTTTATGCATGAACCAGATCTTTCTCAAAATCAGTCAGTGAGTGAATGCCAACAAACACCCGAAGTAGCCTAGGCTACTGTACAAAACGTCTGCTTGTGGTGGTTTCATAACGCTTCCTGAACATATGCTAATCTTTTTTGCGTTGGAAAACCGCATGTGGCCCGAAGAAAAACAAATCCAACGAAATCATAATTCCATTACGTTCTGTCCTTTTGGATATGGCTTTCACATAAGTGAATGATAACAAAGGTAGTCAACGACCAGAAATATTCATCAAGCTACACGTACATCGATTGCTCACGGCGGCGGGCAAAGCTAAACAAGGCGTATTGGTGACAAGTTTAATCAAAGTAGGCTATATGACAACTCAATCCTTGCATATGAAGTCGATAAAAAGGGATTACGCTACAATTATTGGGGTTTATTAAAGGAAATAATAATAATAATAATAATAATCATCATCATCATCATCATCATCATTCACAGCAAACGAGCTAATATAGTATTAAAGTATCAATTTAGCTAGTACAGTGTTAATATCAGTACATTTTTTTATGGTAATCAATTTGCCATGTCGAATTATATACTTGATTATATTCCAATACTTTTGACAACACAATGACAGAATAGATTTATCGCTAGAACAGTTAGGCTATAAGAACAAACTTTAAGATCTGTGTCTAGCCACTGACTATGCACGGCATGGTTGTCTTGCGCCTGTAAATATTAAGCAGCGGGCTTAAACCACATTTTCTAGGGGAGAATCGTTTAACAAACGCAAGATTTATAATAGAAAGTCATGGTAAGATCATTTAAAATACCCAATTACTTTAGGAGGACCGGAGTTACATTCCATTGCATGCGCAAATAATTTCAGGCTCAAGTTGAAATGTGTGGAAAGTAGGCTAATACACGTTGTTTTACAATGTTGAAATAACCTTAGTCACCCCAATGATGATATATTTCCAGAGAAAACTACCGTGCATAGAGGGTTTTACAATAATCTACGCGAATTTTATTTATTTTTCGTTTGCTTGTGTAGACTATTAGCCTGACACATTTAAAACTACCTTGCGCTTAATGTAGGTTTATTAATGTGTAAAGAAAAATTGAGACCGGTGAGGTATAGCTTAGACCTCGACTCTCCATCTAGATCTATAGGCTATATTTCTTTAGCCTAGATTTTGTAATAGCATAGTGAGCTACCTACGTAGTTTTAATGGTGGTTTCAATGGTGGTTTCATTTAATGGGGGGTTTCATTCAAATGTATGGATCTGTCATAAGACGTTGGTAGTAGAAGTAGGGTGTAATATTTTATACAGCAGATAAGAATGTCGTTATATAGAATATTTTGATTGTTTAAGTACAATTAACGAAAACATTAGGCACTAATTTACACTGTGGCCCATTTGCTTTAACTGCTTGAGGTTATGGTTAAAGAAAGCACATTGGATTCGCTGTGCGTAATGTAGGCTACCATTCCACTTTATGCGCGTCCCAGCGCCTTTCTGGCAAGTCTGCTTGAACAGACAGTTCACTGGCGAACTGACTGGACTTGCAAAAAAGGAAGAGAAAGACAGAGAAAATCCTGGCAACAGAAACTGCGTACAGTAAAAGTTCAGAGAAGCCGGAGGTTTAGCACGTTTAGCTGTGTCTCGTTGAGAGATAGAGCTATGCAATATGAGCGCATCACCCGCAAATTACGAGCAAGTTGAATATACCTCAAACGCCTTTAAAACCAGACTACTCATAAATAAACTCTAAGGTAACCAGATATAACACACATTCTTTAACATACACCCACTTAGTATCGCACATGCAACTGGAATTAGTTTTTTTAACTCTGGAAATCAAAGCATTTTCTAAAAGTAACGACTCGGACTCCGAAGAAAAACTCTAGAACCATTCCAATGCATACATAACATCTGCTGCGGCTGCTACTACTACTGCCATAATAATAATAATAATAATAATAATAATAATAATAATAATAATGCACAACTCAATTGGCACATCCAACATATCAAATGTTCAAAAAAGCTTACACACAACTGTAAATTCAATGACATCTGAAGGAACGGTTTGAACAGCTGTCACATCAGTCGTCTGATAATAGAAAATACTGTAAATTTCCTTTATCCTTTTGGAAGGAATGATGCACATTGCCTGCTGTCAGTGAAAAGTTCAAGTAAATAGTTACCTCTTTGTTAGCTACTCTCCGCCACAGGCAGTTGAGATCCCACTCATAAAAGTCATCTAGGAAAAGTCAGGAATCCACTGAAATTGACGTTTTCTAAAAATATATATATATATATGAATAGACAGTGTCGATTCTGTGTCAAATGGCTTGGGTCCCTTATCTTGAAAAGCACTCGAGCTCGGGCTATTTCTGGTCTGATTTGCCGCCACTTTCTGCCTTTTTCATTGATTGAAAAATTCCACTTTAGTATTCGCTAGGATAGTGCGATCTTAAGCAATAGAATACTCCGACTGGCAAATCCTCGAGACGGCCAACTTCAAGTATTCCGTGTTTTCTTTAATTGGTCTGAAAGCTCAAACACCAGGCTGTCTCTCTCTGCGCGCTAAGTGGCTCCTGACTGCTGTAGAAATGCGCTGGCAGGTGGATGCAATGCTCTCATTTGCGTTGGACACACCCATGGGGCGTGGACTTACCTTTCCTGCTGCTGCTACTTGCTCCGCCTCCGATAGAGTACATAAGCGTTCAGATGCATTTTACTTCGTTAACATTGACCGAGGAGGGCTACGCACCTTCTTGCATTGAAACGTGAACGGCGTGAGCACGCATTTTGCATGGCTCATTGTTAAAGACAGAAAAGAACAAGAGCAAGAAGAAAGCTACCAACCCGCGAACCAGCTGGCACAACGTGTGAGTCTATTAACAGCATCCACTTAAGGATGGCAGTCTTGGCATAACGGTTCAGATTCTGGGTTTACAGGTAGATTATTGAATTTGATTTCAGGGTACTGCAGTTTTTTCTTTTACTTATATTTTCTGAAACACATTAAAACCTATCCAGATGGTTTATATGCCAGTTGCTTTTTAACATGTCAGCTATGTAATTTAATAATGCATTTTGTTTATTCAAATTACTGAAAAATATGTGTGGTTTTGTGGTATTGTACTTCTTACATGTATGTGTAAATGTTGCATCCGATGCCAATTATATATATATATGTGTGTGTGTGTGTGTGTGTGTGTACTGTGTATATTTTTGGTGCACTAGTGATGGATGTGGTTTAGAATTGTCCTCAGGCTCCACTCTTCCAGTGCTTGCTTTGAAAGCAAATCCAGTGTCCTGCAGAAAATTTAAAAAATAAATTTAAAAAACTTGACTTTTCTTACATTTCTGAAATACATTCTAAATCTTAAATCTCAAATGTATTGTATTATCTGTGCAACCATCAAAAAAGCAGAGGAAATATAATGCCAGTCCCCCCTCCTCTCTCTCTCTCATTTTGGCAGAGACTCAATATGTCATGGCACATTCTTACAGGTCAGAATGAACACACCTGGTAATCTGAGCATTTGTTAAAAGATTTTGTCAGTTGATTTGGGTGGGGGGGGGGGGGGGGCATCATAAATAAAATCAGAGTGAAGATTGGGTGTTGGAAAGTCTCACTGCACTCATCCTTACCATACAGTATTAGTGAATGCAGACTGCAAGCACAAATGACTGATGTACTGTTATTCTATCTGATAGACTGTTGTGTCCTCCATGTTCCTGTCCCCTCTAGCATCTCTGTCACCTGTTGGGATATTTCCGTATCAGAGGGTATAGAACTGCATGCTGTCATAAGTCTTCCTATTTGTCTCTGCCAAATAAAATAAAATAAAATAAATGTTTAAGACTTTCAATATTTTTTAGTGATTTACGGTCTCCGCAGTACAAACTCTGTCAGGGTGAATTTCATGGTTGAGTGAAAACATCTGAACCATGTCCAGTGGCTCTTGGAGCTTTCAGTTCTTTGAGTTCTTTGTGACATTCAGAGAAACTTTTCTCTTTTTTTACATGTTGATATTATTAATATTTGCTGTGTCCTTTTAAAAGCACCATTAAACTAATAGGCAGCACAACAGCCTTTCAGCACTAATCACCTTACGACTCCAGTTGTACAAATCCAGTTTGAACTGTTAATTACTGGTATATATCTATTGCAATTCTACTTTGGACGAGCAAAGTCTTTGGCAATGACAGGAACAAAAAACAAACAAACAAACAAAAAAAAAAAAAACACAAAAACATCCTGTTAAATGAACTGCATTGTATTTGTTTCATAATTTCACGACCGAGCAAAAACATTTTAATTTATGACAAACTTTTGCCAGTGAGCCTTTGCTTTGAAGATTGCAATGCAGGTGCTGTGCTATGTACAGAAAACAGCTGAGAGTTGAGCTCAGACGAAACAAGGATACAAGGATGAGTAGAACAGCTCGCTGCACATTTTCCATCAAATGGCAAAGCACTTGTCCACCAATACTTTGACAGTGTGGAGATTACAGGTCTGTGGATTAGCATTGCAGTACAAGTCTTTCCTGTTCCAGCTGCTTATGTGTTCACTGCTTGGCAAGTTTGTCCATGATAACAATGCCTGACAGCACTGTCCAACCTGTCTTGGCAATTTGGATACAATACAAATCCTTAGAGACAAATAATCAATCCACACGTCTTCACACCAGACTGTAGACCTGAAAGAGGAGGAAAACTGAATTTGTCTGAAGTGACCTTGAGTCTGAATGTCATCAACCATGTCTGTAGAAGTGATGTTGTGCATCATGCACAGAGCCAAGGAGATTGTGATTTAACAGTTGCAGATTAGATTCCCAAGATTTGGCAATGCACTTGTATCCTTGAGGAAAGTGCTTCCAGGTGTATAAATACAAAATATGCAATGTAAACTAGATGAGTTGTCATAGAGCTCAAAAAGACTCCCATTAAATTAATAAATAAATATGAACACACTCACGGATACTCCATAACAATTTTTTTAATGGAAATTTTTATGCATGTGTGTGTGTATGTGTTCGTGTGTGTGTGTGAGTGTAAATGTATAATTGTGCATTGTATTTATGATCTTCATAAGAAAAAAAAATGGTACACATTCCCTCTGGTGGCTACTGGCAACCTAACTATGCAAATCTCCAGGAAAGAAACGTGTGTTTGTCAGCACAAAAAACATCAATCAACTTCACTTGCTCAGTTGCTCATCCAACCCTCCCCTCCCACACCCCATATATCCTATTTTCACTGTTTTCAAAGTGTCCTTTCAAATTTCAATAAAAGCGCTGTTTTTGCACATCTAAGACACCCTCCATATGGAATAGCTCTGACCTAGGCAGCCTTTTGTCTTTTATGTTTCTGCAGAGGGTGGCTGCTGTGTTCATCATACGCGGCCAGCTCCGGGCCAGGTCCACTCTCATTTAAACGTGTTTTTGAAATCGAATTTGGAATGGGGCCAGTCTCAATTGGAAGATTTTTATTTTGTTATTTTTTATCGCCTATGGACATTTAGGTACTGTATTTTGAAGGTGTCTCTGGCCAGACTCAAAGTCACTTTCCCTGGACCCCACAGGCGCTCTACACATGCACTCCAGATTAGGAGGTTCAGATGTGACCATGGAGAGAGCAGGTTCAAAAGCTAAGCTGTTTTGAGGTTAGATTGTATTGGGTGAGACCTTTCAGGGAAAACACTTATCACACTGCATCTGTAAAAAGTTGAGAATGACCTCAGATGCTACACCATGGAGAAGAAAGAGCTGCAGAGACCAGGGGTTAAAATGTAGGACAATTTTCTCTTTCACAAAGTGTGTGTGCGTGTGTGCATGTGCGCGTGTGTGAGTATGTGTCTGTGTTTTTGTTGTATGTGTGCATCATGTGTACAGCGTTTCAGACCTCACCAAACACACGTAAAAGATGAGACCTCACCAGTCACATGTAAAGAGGTGCAGACATCACCAGTCATGCATACAAAAGATCAGACCTTGCCAATCACACATACAGTGGATCAGACCTCACCAGTCACATATTCAGAGCATCATACCATTATCTATGCCCGCTTATCCTGGTCAGGGTTGTGGAGGGTGCTGGAGCCTATCCCAGCATGCGTTGGGCGAGAGACAGGAATACACCCTGGACAGGCTGCCAATCTATCGCAGGGCACACACACCATTCATTCACTCATTCATACCTATGGGCAATTTAGAGTCTCCAATCAGCCTACCTGCAGGTCTTTGTTTTGTGGGAGGAAACCAGAGTACTCGAAGAAAACCCATGCGGACACGAGGTGAACATGAGAACTCCACACGTAAATGTCCAGCCAGGCCAGGACCTCCTTTCTGAGAGGTGACCGTTGTACCCACTGCACCCCCATGCTGCCCTGACTATTTCTGAGCTAGTAATTATTGCCATTTTATTTTCTTCCCTGTTTGTCAGACGTGTTTTTAACCTTGTGTAGATAAATGAATTGTATTGTGATATTAATGTGACCTGCAAGTGGATAATGTCCACGTTGAATCACAAAGAGAAAAGGAATCCTCTATTTCAGTCCCGGATGAGTCCTGAACATTTGCTGTCTGCTCCACACACTGTCAGTCCGACCTTTCACAAAACATTTCCCAAATGGGAGAGAACTGCTTTAATAAAAGTCTGTCGACTTTCCCCCCCAAAGTTATCTGTTCAAACAATGGCAGAGTGCATCTTCATTCCTCTGGGAAAAAGTGCCACAGAGAGCTATCTTGCCATTCCCTGTCCCTTCTGTGGCTGGTCTCATTAAAAAGTTCAGCTCTACTTTTTTGTGATTTTTTCAGTTGTGAATTTTCACTGAAGTGTTGTTTTTATGACTGTGCTAAGTGAGGAATGCATTTTTTTAGATGAAATACTTTGGAAGTTCACATCCAGTATTAAAATATTTTAGCCTGGCGAATGGTCAGTTAAAAAGTTTCTGTTCTGCTCTTTGTCTCAATATAGGTTCTGAAATTGGGGGTAGAGGGTTTACTCACTTAAAAATTAAATGAACAACATAATAGCAAACAAAGAAATGGCAATCCTTACTAAACCTGCCTTTCGATTGGCAAACGTGTGATGTGGTGCAATGTGGTCTGCTTCTCTTTCCACAGAGATGTCATCATAACATTTACAGATGGACATCCTTCTTTTCTCTACCCATCAGACCAATTAGCAGTGATGAGCACCTCCCAGTTTGTAGTCATCCCAATGTTGACATGAGGGGCACCATCCAAACACTGGAGCTGTTTACAGAAAATCATTACCTTGGTGATACTGTGGCATGTAAATAAACTCTACTCTAATTACTGGGTTTTATGTGTTTGTGTGTGTGTGTGTGCTTGTGCTTGTGTCTGCATGTGTGTGAGTGTGTGTGTTCATGTACGTGCAAGCATGTGTGTGTGTGTGTGTGTGCATACATGCATGCATATGTGTGTTCAAACTGACTTTAATTCAGTGACAAGAAACAAAGCCTCTCTAAATCTTTTGGTGTAAGTTAGACTTAATTAAACTCCTGTAATTTCTCCCCCACTCCCTTGTCATGGTGTTTAGTTCAGACAGCAGACTCACCTCATAACCTCAAGCTTTCTCCAGTCTACAAAACAACACAAAGCCTGCATGTTTATATTGACCCTGCTTCATTCTCATATCAATAGAAATTTCACTCACAAAACATCTTTTGTTCTCGGATCTGCTTCCTTGCCTGCTGACTCCTTTACTCAGCAAATCTTCAAAACCACTTCTTTTAAACATCCACACAATTTTTCCTCAAGATGTACTCGTGGTTTTAATTGAATCCAGGAGGACGTTTGTTTCTTTTTTTTCTTTTTATTATTCCAGCCTATATTCTCAAATCAAGAAGCCCCAAAATAAATAATATAAGTTATGATAATGCATATTGAAATGATGGCACTGAACCTTAGAGAAATGTGTAAGAAAGAAATTTAAACAGGGACAGGTGTAAATCTTAGCTATTAACTAAAAGTGCCACTTCATTAATTGCCATCTAACCAAAAGTCCAGGTTCTGGACATAGATATTTCTTTCAGAATGTCATGGCGATACACACACACACACACACACACACAATTTTCTTCCTTTCTCTCTGTGGGGCAAATTGGCCTGTTGAGTTTAATGACTCAACATGTAGTAATCTTTCAACCTCAATAGAAAAGCTGTTACCTGACAGTGAGATAAGATATTAAAAATTCACCAGTCTTGGCTGTGTTTTGGCTACTATGCTGGCAGGCTCATTAGCATTTAAATGGAAAAAGATAATGTAGTGGTTGACGGCATCTCACCTTGAACAAAGAGGATCTTTGTCAACTTGCCCTAGTAAAGACATAACCTGAGAGGGGAACTTCAGTGAGACTTAAAAATAAAGTCTGAAACTCTTTCAATACTGAAGTGAGATGCCCATGACACATACCCATACAGATCTGAGGCACAAGCATTAGGAGAACTTTGTGTCTGAGCTTGTGAAAGAAAATTTAATTTGCAACTCAAAAATGATTTGAAAATGGCATGAGTTTTTTCTCTTTTCTTTTTTATCAAAACAGTATGATACTAAGATGATAAAGATTCAGAGGCAATGGGAAAAGGGAGAAATGCACAAACACACCCACACACACACGCACAAACCCACACACACACACACACACACGCACACACACACAAACACAAACACACACATACGCGCACACACACGCACAAACCCATGCACACGCACACATACACACACACGCACGCACGCATGCACACACACAAACCAGCACACACACACAAGCAAACACATGCACACGCACAAACACAAACACACACACACTGCTCCGTACACTCATGGGTGCTCTGACATCCAGGAACAAGAGGGATCAGAGGGGGACTGGCCTGCTGTTAGGGACTGGTGCTGCTGTGTTGGCTTACCTCAGCACAGAATAGCACTGACCATGCAAAAACAGCCAATCAGAAGCACCATAGCCCCAGAACAGCTCTGTCCCCCACAATCAGTTCTGCTTCTACTGTTCTTCTCCTCCTGCCTGACCACTGCTCCGCTCCTGGGAAGAACCTCCAGCTCTCAACTCTACACACATATTGGATATGCACTTTCAATATAACTTCATTCTAGATTGTGTCCTAAACATTAATATTATAACATAAATTACAGCTGAACCTGTTGACCAAAATCAAGGGTCTTGTTGGACATAAGGTTTCATCTGTTGCGTTGATGGGCAGAAAGGCTAACAGGAGGGATGTGGATTAGCACGTGAAAACTGTTGTTTTAAATAATACTGTACTCTGCCTTTGGCTTCCATTTGTGGTCCTGGGGAAACTTAAAAGTGGTTTTTGGAAGTGGTTTTGAAATGAAACAGCAGTCACTTCCCAGGGGAGTGGAAGGTTGTGTTTCAGTTTCACTGAGCTGCATTGCTGGTTAGACTCATGCTCATAATCTCTGTGCTATGTTTGCGTCTAAAGCTATACATTTACACACACACACGCACACACACACATGCACGCACGCACGCACTCACGCACGCACACACACACACACACACACACACACAAAACGTATCAAAATATAATGACTAAATAATTATTTGATTTAAGTCGAAATAGGGCATGTCTGATGTCTGTTGTCTTCTTTTTTACCTACGCCTGGTGAGATTTAGGAATGTTGGCTCCAGTGACACTGTACACCCCCTGACCTGCAGCTTCTCTCCGCTGTCATTCTCTTACTTGGCAAGCCCACTCAGACCATAACCTCAAGTCATTCCGCAGAAACCGCTTTGATTTCCTTCCATGTTTCACACATTGAGTTGGAAGAAGAAGGAGCGAACTGCTCCCATCCAAGCAGTTCAAACAGCCAGAAACCCAGGAGAGAATTTGAGCATGTCTGAAGAGCCGTCGCATTCTCAACAGTGGATGTGTGTGTTTATGTATGCTGGCATAGGCACGCTTGTGTATGTGAATGCATGCAAGTGTGTGTGTGTGTGTTCAAGTATTGACTCCTATTATCCATATGTCATTTATTCTATGCATTGAAATGTTCTAAATACAATAACTGTGAGTAAAATCAAGAATCTGCAGCAATGAAGTTTTCTCTACTTCAGAGTTCTTGAAAAATGATCTATTGTTAGAAGGCCAGGAAATTTTACGGCCTCTTCTGCTGCTAAGTACGCAGGACAGGAATGGATTTAATTATTTAAACAATAACCAGTTTTTGGGAGGGCTGAAAACAATGCTGACAGAATGAACAAATAATTAACTAAACAAACACATTCCTTCCTACTGATGAATAGGTGTGTGCAATCACATTCTAAGGTATCTCAAAAAACTCAAGGCAAAGTCTCATTAAGCTGAAGAGATCTTTCATAGGCTGTACATTATAGCATGCATCACGGCTGACTCAGAGATTTGGCCATTGTACTGTATACAGTAACCGCCAGTGCTCTGTTTCAGTCTCTAATGTAGAAAGCAAGTGGAAAGTAGAAAGGTAGAAGATAAATAAAGTATGAAGCAGATGAATAGAAAGTTCCAACCCATGATTTTACACAGCTTTTATTGCTTTGACAGCTTAAAATATGAAATGAGGAACTTGAACCGATTTCAAACTGGAACAATGATTCATTCCTTCATCAATGTTGTTTTGGTATTTCTGTGCTCATAGTTTTTACTTTTTGAAAATCAAAGAATTTTATTTCATTGTCATTCATTTCCTCAGGATTTTACAAAATTGTTTTTCATGTTAATAATAACTTTTTTTATTATTATTATTATTATTACAGCAATGCTTTTTATGCAGATACCATCTTTTCTTGATTAAATGGTTTTTTATTATATAATTAATATCTTTTGCTTATCATTTTCTGTTCATGGTAAACAGTTATGTGCTGCAAGAAACCTTTGACACCTTTAAGCAATATGTGTGGAAAAACATCCTGCTAACCCCATTGGACTGTTTAATAGGTCCCTCTGCAATCATCAAACAAGGCTAAGAAGAAATCTCCCGGCAAATGTTTAAATGCCAATGGAAAGGTCACATTGTGGAGGCTGCGAGCATCATGAGAATAGACGGGGACATGGTGCACCATCCACTGTAGACCTTTTTCTTGTTATTTTTTTTTCCTGTAATAGATTTTCAGTTTTAAAAGCCTTAACCCACCTGTATGAATGATTACAAATATAAGGAAATCAGTCCACCCTGTTCTGTGTATTGCCTTGGCAGCCAATGTAAGAGATGAGAGATGAGTGATTTTAAAAAGTAGGCAGCGAGAGGTACAGCATGTTTGTGTTTAAAAACTGTTTAGCAGCTGCCTGGCTTTGAAAGGCAGCTGCCCCCTCAGAACAAGGTTTCTACCCAGGTGAGTGTCAGGGGTATCAGTCGATGCCACAGCAGAGCATTAAGCCTAATGGGAGAGGGCACGCTCTGTCTGAGCCAGATTGTGTGGCCCCAGAATGAAGGACTTCCTGAGAGTGGGAGCAGGAGGCAGTGTATAAATACTGGTATCTGCAGATCAAACTCAAGACTCCAGTAGTTTTCAAAATGACACAGTACTTGATTTTTAAAAATTAAAATAATAAGAAACAAAGGGAAAGGATTGAAGAAATTTAATGACACATTTCAATAGAAGCAAAAACAAAAAAAAGCCTTTCATTGAATTGCATAATTAAGCATGCAAAATTAAGAATGTTTGAAAAGAAATGTTCCAACAATGGTCTCAGTGTTCAGCTCATGATTCATATCAGTGGGAGATGAAAGTCCAGCAGAAAGTCAATCTGCACCGTCATCTGCCCCCTGCACTGTAAATGTATGCAATTTCCTCACAAATTAATGTAGGCTTTTTTATATTTGAGTTTACCAGCCACCAAATGAAACACTGACACATAAAAGTTCTGCCCAATAAAACTAGTGGAGGAGATGACACACAAGGGATAACCAGTAGTCACGCCCAGGATTTCCCTAAACCCACTTTAATACTTAAAGGAAGTTAAATGACGTTCATGACTGTCAGAAATATTGCTGAATAGAGCTGCTGAAATGCCACTGGCTCTGTATTCTGGGTAACATACAGTGAATTGAGGGTGGAAAGAAAGTTGAGATTTTGTTTATGATAAATGGATAAAGATTTATCAGTGTACACTAACAGCATTCTCAGACAAGCAGAAGTGCCTTCAAACTTCATCATGGATCGCATGTGCAGCCAAATGTTTCCTGAGGAGGAAAGGGTTGTTTGACTGGTTGCCAAGGGAACCGAATGGCAAAGAGGATGTAGGCCGTGAGGAGTGGTTTTGAAACGCAAGAGTGATAGTGACAGATCTCACTGCTGAATCAGCGTCCGTTTCCTGTCCCGTACTGGCCATGCCAGAGCTTAGGCCTTCCTAGGAACTTCGCCCTAATGACATCTCTCCGTTGCACTCCCTTCAGAGTGTGGCTGCAGGGACAGAATTCTGTTCTCAGGCACACGCTCAAAATGCACTGTGCCTACCAACCTGCTTTTCAGCTGTTAGCTCTACCCCATCGGCAGTGGAATGCAGCTGAGGATCAAACGCGATGGCAGCTCATCAAGAAATCCATCCAGTATTGTATAGGATAAGAGAAAATAGCCCTGATGTCAAGCTGATGCATTTTGCAGCCATTACATTGCTCAGTATGACAGCTAATCCCTCTGCTGCGTGTTCTCCTCACACATTAGCATTCAGTAATGAGTGCTGCAACACACGTCATTGTTTTCTGGCACACAGCTGTGATTCGGAAATGGACATGCTTTTCAAGAGCCCAATGACGGACCGCAGGTTGAAAATAGAAAAACAATTTAGAAAGGGCTCCAAACAGCAACCCCTCGTATTCCCTTAATTAGGGCCATCATAATTACTTGTGTCAGCCAGAGCTCTTCTGTCAGTTTCTGTAAGCAAGCACAAACTGTCCTCTGGGAATCCTTACAAGCTTTTCCATTAACAAGGGAATGCTAGCACGACACAGTACATGGCCATGTGTCCTTCTGCCCCTCAGCCAAATAGAGGCTATTATTGAGATGGCATTATTCTTACTCCAAATGAGGTGAGCTGGCAATCTGGCTGCTGCTCCTGCTATCTTTGGAAGGACTGTGTGGATTTATGGATGGGGAATTTAGACTTGGGGCCTGTGAGACCCCTGTCCCATGCCTGAAAGAACAGGTACAAAAGGTGGATGATCTCATTCATGTCCATCACCTCATACACCTTTAGTGATTAGAGTAAATTAGCTCCAACCCCTACTCAAATGTCCAAATAAACACTTGCATTATTTTTCAGGCACACTGACTGAAGTCCAGCAAGCAGCTGTAATGTTTCACAACCTGTTGCACTTACGAGAAACAACACTATGAGTGGACTAGACTCAAAAAAAAAAAAAAAAAAAAAAAAACTGCAATGCATCAAAATGCTAAATTAAATTATAAAACACCAGGAACTTTGAGTGCAGCTGTGTAGTGATGTTGCGTCTTTCTCTCTGTCTTTGATCAGGCCCAAATCTGTCTGCCTATAGCGTCCCACAGGAAACACAGAGAACCCAGATCTCAGTATGTCTCAGGGCAGAGACGGCACCATTTCCCTCCAATATTACTCAGCCTGCTTACCAATCATGGCTGGACATCTTCACATCTATTTCAATTGCGGGGAAAAATGGGAAATTCTGATATTGCTCATACATCCGTCATGTTCCTTCCTGTCAGCACAGGTTAAGTAATGGTTATTCATCAGCTATTTCGGATGCATCAAAAATGTAAATGCTGGTGTTGAAATGATTACTGGAAATGAGCTGTTTGAACAACACTGGCGTCTCAGCCTTTGTTTGTTCTCATTGAATAGCCATAACAAAAAGCTGCTAAACTATATCTGAAAAAGAACAATACAGCATGCTTCTTTTAATCTGAGTGAACAATATTGTGTGGCTTCATGTTCAAAATCGGTTGGGAAAGAGCACAAGAGCATCAGAAACTTCTTAGTTGCTTTCCACAGTAAGTGACACACTGAGGCAATGCAAGAGCTGCAACAGCACATCTCAGTGTGCCTCGCCAGCATCACCACAGCTCGTGTTTACCGCGCTTCTGGCCTTTGGTAGCGGGGCTGGAACCTGGGTGGCAGGATCCCCTGCAGAATAATTACCCCGCCTCGCTCCGGGGGCAGAGGGAGGGAAGGCAGACAGTGGATTGGAGCTGTGTGAGCGCAGAGAGGGATTGCAGGAATTGTTTTGGGGCAGAAGGTAGAACCTGCCTTGCTAAGACGGGCACTTGTCTCGTCTGCCATTGCGCTGGAGGGCTGTGAGCGCTACAAGTCTGGGCTGCTGTGGGCCGCGGCGCAGCCGGCAGAGAGCTTCCCGCGAAAGCCCAGGGATCAGGTCTGCCCCCTCACCCCCCCTTTTCCACCTCTGTTCCATAAGAGACTTGAACCTTTCTGGAGGTATAAGCTGCTCATACCCAGCTCCTTTTGATTGTCACATCCCCAGCCCCCCTTGAGGGGTTGTTTCTCCTTCTGCACACAAGGGCTTAACTTAACTGCACACAAAGCCTCAGATATGCATTGGTTCAAATATGCATTATTGTTTAAAAAGAGGGTGATTTTAATGTGATGTCACCGGGGAAATTCTGGCCTTCTGTCTGCCTGACAAGAGACATGTGAGAGAGAACATGAGGGACCGTGTGGTGGATTTAATAATGTGCAGCTGGTTATTTAAAAGTACAAAGAATCAGGATTGTTAGAAAGTATGTGATGCCATCTAGAGTAAAATATAGAAGTCTCAATCTATTCCTGCTACTCTGTGCTTGATCTACCTTAGTCTTAACTAGTCAAAAGACCCCATTACAAATTGATATAACTGGTTCAGATCAGTTGGTGAAATTAATGATTATAATGCATGACAGCCCAGCTGCCACCCATTTTTGGAGGTTCAAGGAACCTCTCTCTCCCATTGCCCCAAGACCTCCCCTGTGAAATGAAGATATCTCTGACGTATTGGCTCTTCAATGTAATCGGCATTATATGGTAACAAAGAGAAATATGAGAAACAGTATACAGACAGACTCCGAAAGGATTCTCTACGTATCTGCCATTTTGATTCTGAGGTAATGACAAAGATATTCAATTTGACGGGGGTTGTAAAAAAAAAAAACATACAAGCCAAGGTTTTCTGAGCCAAAGCTCAAGGCATGGCAGTACATTTCTCCTCCTGTCAGGTATTAAGCAGCGCTGCCAAAACAGGATCTCGCCCTGTCTTTCTCAACAGGGATGGCACATCTGCCAAGTAAATGCCAATGCCCCGCACTTCCAGCTTCAACTGCTGAACAAATACACCCAGACGCACAATGCCAGTTTACTCCCATCCTGCCATGCATAACCCAGAGAACACACCCCACTGAGGTCCACAGGTCATAGCCTGATTTCCCCCATCAGACAAATGAGCTCCTAATGACAGGCAACATTGATAAGGCTGTCACCCGAAAATTCCTCTGGCTAACTACCTAATGACCTGAAACACAGTTTTACACCACCTAGCTTGCACCTGGAATTCACCTACATTTTGTCCTGCTCCACACACACACACACACACACACACACACACACACACACACTCATCCTGATTTACATCTGAGTCAAATCAGACAGAGAGAGAGAGTTTGTTGTGTGAAATGAATCTCATTGGAATAGGTCCCAGGTTTCTCATTGATGGAGAGGGAGATGAATGTCATAGGGGAACAGATTATTTGCTCTGAACATCACCCAACTTGTGTATTAGCAGTACTTTTTTGCGTTAGTCCTGCAGTGAACAACCCATGGCATATGAAGGTGAGTGAAATGCAGCATCCCAAAAACTTGAGTGTACTGATTTCCCCACATTTTATTTAAAACTTAACTCTCAGTAGTACTGTATAGTCATCTCAGTTATTCATGGTATTCCATAAATGAAATTTCACTCCGAGAATCATAACTGGTATATTTATTTTTATACAAAAAACCGAAACCATGTGTTATTTATAATAATAATAACAATAATAATAATAATAATAATAATAATAATAATAATAAGTGTATATTGTGTGAGCTGGGTGCTGGATGGAACTGAGACTGATGAGCATAAAACATTGATTAGATACCAGAGTGGTCTGTTAACTGTAATGAGGACTTACTGTACTACCCAGAGCACAAACAATGTTCTCACAGTATTGCTGTGTCGTTATAGCACAGATGCTCAATCATAATTGCATCCTCCCTGAACCATCCTGCCTTCACGTGCATGCTGTATTGGAATTGTCAGTTTTATAGGGTTTACAGCCCAAATCTGAACCAAGCCGCGAATGCAGGACTTAGGCTGAACAATTACAAAGCCTTACTGCAAATTAACGTGAATCATGCTTGACTTATAAAAACAGTCATCACCCACAATTATAAAATAGTTTTCATGCAACATCAAGGCACATTTCTTTGTCTCGACGAGGAGAACATATTCCAGCTTGGTAATATAGATTTAATTGTGGTATACAGAGCAAGGCGGTTCTGAAGTGAGTGTATGTTTAACCGCCTGCACTTGCCAAATCGTTAAACAGGACACAGCTGGAATGTACCTACGAACAAAGCTGGGCCGTACGTTCAAGGTGTCTGGGGGGGGGGGCTCTGTTTGCACTTCATCAAGATGCTCTGTGACTTCGGGCTCTCACACGGTGTTCATTTCATTTTCGGTACATGTTTCTGCAAGAGGGACAACATTTCCTTTTTCTGAGAGACACTTGCTGTCCCCCACTGAGGACTGAACCCGTGTTCAGCAGTTGTCTACGATCATGAAAATGCACTTTTGTACGTCGCTTTGGATAAAAGCGTCTGCCAAATGAATGTAATGTAATGCATACTTGGAATGTAATGGTGTTCAGGGTAGATGTGCTGCTGCACTCAAATCCCCTCGACACCGAGCAGCCAAAGCACAGCCGAGCACGGGAGAGCAGAGGCTGATCTTAGGTCAGGCTGAGTGCATCATTCCCCAGAGATCACTTAGCCCATAATAGACCTGAGGGCAAAGAACCAAGCATGCGAGTGGTGAGTGGCTACAGCCGCAGTTACACACGTAACCCAAGTCAGAAACATTCCTATCCTGGGCCCAAAACCTATTATTTAACACCATACATCATTCCATAGAATTGCAGCAATAAATGTATTGGGGGGAAAAAAGGAAAAAAGAGGGAAAAACTCTTGTTTGTTTAATGACCCAGACGGGACAGATAAAGTTTGGCAAGCAAGGGCAAATGAAGAGAGAATGTTATTGTGTTGAGAGATTTGAGGAATCAATGTCATCACTGAAAAAAGAAGAGTAACACCTACATGACAGCAAACAGCATGAAAATCAATAAAATAATAAACTTTCTTCTGAAGGCACTTGAAAAATGGCCTTAGGTTTCAGTGCTCAATAGTAGTCCGTGTGTGCATGCGGTGTTTCTCTTTATTGAGAACCGTGACGACTTAGCAGTATGACTGGGCCCATACTGTTTAGTGGAGCCCGATCTGTTAGTGTCAGAACACTGGACACTTTGGGCCAGGCTTCTTTGGAGTGATTTCCTAACCCCTCTCCTTGTATGAGTCCTGATTTATGACATGTACACGTGGCTATGTGAGGCAAAGGGGAATTTTTTTTTTTTTGCAAGGGGGTTTCAATTTTTTGTTCAACATGTGTTACCAATGAAAAATATACAGACATTCCCTGAAAAAAAAAAAAAAAAAAAAAACACTAGGCCCAGAGAAAAAGTGAACCATCAGTTCCTGAATGTGAGACAGAAGTCATGTGGGGGCAGGCTAAGGATGGGGCATGGGGGTGTTGAGGGGGCATGAAGCTATTAAGGTTCACTTCAGAGTTTCAAAATCAAGTCAGACGCTTTGCTCATAATAAATAGAAATATTATTTAGGGGACTTTGCATTGTGTCTTTAAAGAACTCACTCAGCAATTCCAAATCATGTGGACAGGTAACTTGGACCAGTGTTCTGTTTAGACACCGCTTAGCTTGAGGCCGGCGCTGACGCATACCTGCAAGCACTAAGAACACGTTTGCTTTTGCCTTGGAGACCTTCGGACATTTCTGGCCGGCTGTGCACATTGTTCCCAGAGCCAAGCTCTACAGAGAGAAGGGTGATGTCTATTGCTGAGCCATTGTGAGAGATGAATTCTAACAGGCTGTTTACCACCTGGCTGCTCAAACCTGTTTACAAGATTCACCTGCGTTTACCTTCTTTTTGTTGTGCTTTGCTAGGAAGTGTCCCACTGCAGGTATGTGTCAGTAAATACCCTTGGGCGCATGGGTGGGGATTGCTTGTTTCCTCTCGAATATGAAAAGGATAAAAGGGGAACCATTTTGTTTCAAGGCGGAGGGACACAAAGCAGCACTGGCTGTGCCTGCTCTCTACAGATCAGCAGGGGGGCTCTAACTGGCCTCAACCACCCTCTCCAAACTTCAGGTTATAAAAATCCCCACTGGTAGATTTAACTGCCCTATTTTAGTACATCAAGCTGATTACACCAGACATCAGGGTCAATGCAATAGGGTAGGTCACGGGAGCTGTCCTGCCAAGATTCTACTCGTGGAATGCTGTGGGCATTTCAAGAATCCCTGAGCCAGCTAAAGTAGTACCAGTGGGGAGCAGGGCATCAGTGATGTGCATATTGGCTGGGGGTAGTATTCTAGCTTCTGCCCGAGGAAGTAAATAAAAGAAAATATAATAATGTAATAATGTAGTCTTTACTACAGGGTTTGATCAACTGTGATAGACTGAGTTCCCGTACCATAGTCAAGATTGTAAAAATGAGCAGGTTCCCATATCAATGGAACTGGATGGTCAGGAAACTGATATATATTAAGAACATGAATGAGACTCGGAGACAAAGTGAGAAAGGGGGTGAGGGGAGGGGAAGCGGAGGGTTGGAAGTGGGGGCACGAGTGTCAGGTGTTTATATTCATACAGACCCAGACGTAGGATTCCCACTGTCAAACACTGGCTCTGATAAGCGACGAGCAATCCGCAGCACCCTCTGTCCTGCTAAGCACCCAGTTCTGAGGTATTAGCATTGTATGTCTGAGCAGATGGGCAGTCAGATAATGGCGGAGAACACAAAGCGAGACAAATGGGTGGAAGATGGAATAGCGGAGCATGATAATGTCTCCTGACAATAGGCTGAGAGATGGCTACAGTGTGATGGTATGCAGAGCATGTCTGTCCAACTGTGCTAGTGAGCAGGGCTGGATTACAAGCCCTGAACTCCCTAGGCCTGGACACTTTATATAGGGAAACGCTTCTGAGTGTGAACACACAGTAGCTATCTCCTGCAATGTAAACAGGCAGTGTTTCACTCAGCCGATGTGAAAGCGCAGTATTAGCCTTCACTAGTGTGAATGTACTGTACTACAGTCTGGCAGTATGATAGCACACTGCTTCATTCCATCAGTTTTCTCATCATCTCTTTCTGTGAGTGACATTTCCAGAGCTAGCTCTCCCACTGCCATGCTCTGTACTTCACCAGCTTCTCTGCCATCCTGTGGGATCCTGTGGGGTTTCATTATGCAGCAGGCCGATTAGGAAGAGGGAGGGGAGCCCTCTGGGGCTCTGTCTCTGGAGCACTGAGGGAAAATATCCCAGCACCGGGTCGATGGGAGCTGCCAAAGCCCTCCGGCAACATCAGGATTAGGCTGTTATGGCAAATGCCAGATCTGGAAAACAAACACTGTCTGTTTTACTCCCAACCCAACAAGCGTTGTTATAGCCATATGTTATCCCTGTTAGGGAACATAAAGGAAACAATAATAGTTATATCTCAAAGTGACTCTGACAAGCTCAGACAAGAAATCAAATCAACTCTAACAAGAACACTACACTGATTATGGATTCAAATTGAAGTAAATCTATACACAGTAAAATGTTCAGTTAAATCAATTATTACAATGTACTTTTAATTCTAATAGTATACACATGGTCCCTATTGGACTCATATAAACCGTTAGTGTTTAATTAATTGGAACTTGTTTATACAAAGGGATCATACTAAAGGTTATAAATATGTGGTGTGGAAGAAAAGTGTGAAGTGATATCTATAAATTGTCTTGAATAAAGAATAGCAAGCTTGACTGAATTCAACCGAATGACAAAACAGAGGCCAAAAATGCAAGTAAAAAAGTATTTACACTTTAACACCTCAGACTAATGGCAAGTAAGACTTGATGAGCCTTGGTCGAATGGCCAAGATGGAAACAGAAGCTCTAGATTGGCAGACTTTCTAATTATCACAGAGAATCCAGCTGCCTGGCCAAGATCATCGACTGAATCTCAGACGATTTTATTGGTCGTATCCTCCCACTTTTCTCCAATGATAGGCCTGAGCATCTTAAACTGCAATTACCAACCCTGGGGCAGCTAACTAGCATGTGCTCTGGCAGGAGGTGGGAGAATTGTTAAAAACTGGTAAAATGTGGCTTACGGGAGGAAACCTTTTACAACTAAAATCCTGAAATGGTGTTACCCTTTTGAAGGCGTGGAGCATTGAGAAGCACTGCTACACTTCTGCTTTGTGATTTGATTTGAAGGGGATGCCCATATTGAAGTGAATATACATAATAATGTGATTTGCGAGAAATTACAGAACACTGCTGAAAAATATGGACTATGGAGGGACACTGCATATAACTGGAAAAATAATGCAACACTACTGAAAACTGGAACTTGCAATGTCTCCTCCCCCAGCCTGCATGTCTGCAGTTCTGTGATAAAAGATTTTCTTTTATCAGAACTGGTGGTTATTTGCTCTTGTTCATATAATGTTGTTTAATATGGTTGCTAACAAGTTAACCTCCGATTCTTTCACTTATTCTGGACTGTAGTTGGACTGTAGTTTCCCCCGGCATTATTTGAACCTCTGAATTTAACTTGTGTTTGCACTGTGAGTCCCTCTGGACTAGAGCTATAATCTGCTATACAACAGTAAAGCAAAGTAAAGTAAAGCAAAAGTAAAGAATATTGCTTCTGCAGGATGTATTTGAAAAAAGTGGTGACAAAATTTCATGATGATCATGGGAAATAGCATGACATCACTCATAACTGTAGTAACTATGGGTTGCCTGCTAAAAGGCATAGAGTAATAGACGTTACTGATCACAACTGGATGAAAGAACATCAAATTGTGCAATCAAAAAATAAGTCAAAGAATAAAACTATTCCTGAAACAGTTTTATTACTTTCAGTAATAATAATAATAATTAAAAATATGAACCTAAGCTTTTGTTAGAGGCAAACAACTTATTGCTCAACAGTAACGGTACAATAACTGCCCTGTTCTCATTAAACGCAGAGAGAGAGTACGTCATTGCTGCAACATTCAACAATGGATAAAATAATCAAACTCATGTTTCATGGAATTACCACCTACTTTAGATTTACTCCCAGCTGTCACTCAAGGATTATGTTCATGAAGAGCTATTTTCCTCAGCTGTTGTCCCAGCTAATGCAAGCTGACATCAACAGCTAAAGGAAACCAGACTGAACTGTGCATGAATTATCATTAACGCCCATGACAGCTAATAGGATCTTATCACCAGAGACTGGCTGTACCAGCTGTCCATAAAGAAGTACAAAGTTTGATGTTTGCACACCTGACTTTCTGTTTTAAGTTGCCTAAATTCAAAAATAGATTCAGCTTGTGTACTCTAATGCATGTATATATGAATGTATGTATGCAATTTTAGGCACCTCTTGGTGCCAAAATGCACATAGCTTTGTCTTCTAGCAATCCAGATAATACATCGCAATGTCATATTGTAGAGCAAATGCGTGAAATGTTCTAATAGTCCTACCATGTGCACTGATTTTCTTCACAGTATTTTGAAATGCAGTGTTTGTATAAACTGCTACCTGTAAGTACAACCAGGGGAAATAATGTATAAGTGTGTGGTCTCATCTTAGCCCTCCTCCCCGACCCCCACCCCCCCAACACACACACACACATACATGCACACACATTACGGGGCACCAACCTCAACTCCTCAGCTGCAGTATACACCTCTTTTCTATTCATAAAACAGTAGCAGTCTATCTGGTTCAATTCTTGACATTTGTGAGAAATAGCTGCTTTTATATGGATGGGTAAGGCTCTTATTTCCTACACTGAAACAACACCCTCCTCCCCCAAACCAACCCCCATGTGTGGGGTCCCAACTGGGCTTTGTTACTATGGCTACAGCCACAGTAATACTGCCACATTACACACTGAGATCAATTCACTGCCACCAAGGTGAACATTCAGCAAACTCCTCACAGCCTTAATGTGATATAATGTTAACTGGACTGATTATATATTCATTGCAATTTAATTATTGCCAGAAATAAGTTATCAATACAACATTCAGGTAATAATATTAAAATATTTCTTTGAGGAAGGCATCAAACCTGTTTAAACGTTTTAGACTAATTGCAGCTAAAAATCTTAAATCTTCCAGCTTTCATGAGGTGAGTGCTATATCCATGTCATTTAATGACTTTTGGCCAGAACACATTTTATTCTCTTTGGCTCCAGTCTGTACTATATACTATGTAATTCATACAAGTCCTCTTTCTGACAGTGTGTCCAAAATAAGTGTACATTAATAGTCACACACATACATAAATACACATGAACACAAACACAAACACATACACATGCATGCATGTTCATGCAGAAGCCTACACAAACCCATACAGACAGACAGACAGACACACACACACACACCGATTTATTATTTGTGATGTTAAGAAATCCCCACGACCCTGACCAGGAATAAGCGGGTTAGATAATGGATGTATGGAAGGATGGATGTTAAGCAATGACAATGACCCGCTACTTACTTGGAGCTGAGGTGTAATCCTGTGTAAAATCCCCTGTAGTTATTTGCATAGCAGATAGCTTGCGGGGGGTCTATAGAAAGGGAAATCCTTGCTGAGAAAGCCTCTGCTTTAGGCTTGGCTTTAAATGGAGGATTAGGCTCCATTTACACTTTACAGCAAAGATCTGCTAATGTTCCTTCTCACCAAAGACCCTGACCACAGTATTTGTACTGAGAATCCACTGGAATGTCAGAGGCCAACTGGCCTCCGCTCTGCCTCTACATGCCCACGGTCCATGTAAACCTGACAGAAGACCGCTTTCAAGTTTCAGAGGTTATTTATGATTGCCTGGCTGTGTCAAAGCCGACTTGAACGTCACACACAGGAGGAGAGAAAATGATTTAAAATTTATTTCAGGTGTTCTTGTAAGGCAAACAAAATAAAAAAATGATGATCAAAACAAAAACCCACTCGGAATTACACCATCCCTTCCCTAACCCAAATGCACAGGTGGATTATGAAATGTCCACAACACAATTACAAGTGATATTTATGAATGGAACCGTTATTTCAGCAGGTATGACCAGCAGGCAGCTAGCATGGCAGTCTGGCAATACTGCTTGCAAACAGATAAATGTACAATATATGCATACTCCCAACTTTTCTCGTAACCCCATGGTGCATGATTATTCCATCAGAGGATTATATTTAAAGATGTGATCAGAGATAGAGAAGAAAAGTGGGTTTGTATGCATTGCTGTGGCAGACAGTGTCATTGTTGTTGGTCAGGTATTGATGGCAGCTGGGGTGCAGCAAGGGGGCGCTAATACAATGGTAACGCAAGATACCCTAACAGACTTAAGGCATTATCCTTCATGGATGGTTACCTATGTAGCCCAGACTCAGATTTGTGATACCTGGGTATTAAGGCTCAGCCTTTGCTCATGATCACCACCTTTACCAACTGAGTCCCTTTGGAGCCCCTTCTCCTGTACTTTTCAGTGAAGTAGAGTAAATTGAAACCTCTAGATATTCCCACATCAAAGAAAATGTCAAATGTATAGTGAGGAGAAGGTACACTGGTGATGAATGTGGTTTAGTATTATCCTCAGGCTATGCCCTCCCACGGGGTGTTCCAATGCCATTTTGAAAGCAGCCCCAGTATCCTGCAAAAAAAAAAGAAAAAAAAAAACTTGACTTGGCTTAGTTTTATTATATTACCAATGCAACCATCAGAAAACCTCTCCGATTGCTGATTCCTGATAAAAAAAATTTTTAAAAGATGAAGGTGGCAGGTCATCCCCTACCACAGCTTCATCCTGTCTTGAGAATTATTCCAAGAGTGCTGATATCTGCCCTGCACCCCATTCAGAGTAGGACTCACAGAGATTACTGCCCCCTGAGCACTTCAGTGGGATGGCCGGCAGCCCTAGCTGCACAGATTCAGGGAGAGGATGTGAGGAAGTGGCTGAATTTTCAAGGTGAGATTATTATGGTCGAACAGGGCAGGGCCAATGGGGGCAATGGACTGTCCGACCAGCTGAATCCAGCTGGAGTTTAGCAATGCATAGGCCCAGCACAGTGAAGGAGCGCTGTATGGTGCGGCAGAAATCCAAGCAGGGACCAGGCTCCCTTTCACGTGATGGATCGGATGCCTGATGATATTTATTTCCAACAAGACTATTAATGCCCCCCCAGTTTAGTGCAGGCTAATTCTGAAGCATCCATAGTAGTCCACGATGGAGGAAAGAACTGTTACAGTGCCTCCAATGACCTCTGGGAAACCCCAATTTATAAAATGCAGTTGAGGAAAGTGGCAGATGAATATACATTTACATTTTTAACTTTTTGCAAAGAGGACACCATTCCTGATAATAAATGCATGACCTTGATTGACCACCATGGCTCCAGATCAGACTCCAGGAAGCAGCAGGTGGTTTGGATCATAATATGCTTCTAAAATAGGATTGGCGCTATCCTAAATGACCTTGGGAATTTGGACACACACTCACTGTGACACCCCCTGCATTCTGAAGCACATTCTGCAACACCGCGCCAAAGCGCTCTTCAAAATAAGCAGAGTATTTGCATAGTTCTTGAGTAAAGAATATCATTCCTCTTTTGGAACCTCAGTGCTCATATATGTTACAGAGTTACAATAATAGAACCTGTGCATGTGAGCTAGAATAGTCTGTTTTATTTGGGCCCTATCATACAGTCTAATGTATCTCAGACTTGTTAACCTCACCTTACTCACCATGTTCATTCACATTCAATGTTACGAACAGCATATGTGGCCATTTTTTCACTGGACAGCACTCACCCCCCACACTCCCTTATGTGGGAATCATTGGATCTTTAACTCAGTAATGGCTCCACATCTTGTCCTGTTAACATTCACATTGCATTTACCTGGTGAAAAAGAAGTTGTGTGGAAGAGGGATACGGAATGGGAGGATCTACCTCAAACTGCAGCAAATGAAATTACCTCTCTCCTTGAATTCCTCTTCATGGTATGTAATACATTTCATTCCAGGTGATGAAAACCATTCCATTTCTGTGTTAATTGTGAAATGGAATTTTTTGAGAAACGGTACAAACACAGGAATCCACAAATCCGCCGTTGGATTGGCACGCTGGTGGTGCGTTAAAATCCGCGGCGGGCGTGTTTCTGCCGCGTCACCCGCGGCCGCTTCCACACTTCAAAGGCCGCTTAATGGCTCGTAATTTACAGCCTCTTGAGTTAAAGAGGTGATTTTTTTTTGCCATAAACGGCCATCATTCATAGCCCTGTCATCTCTCAGAGCCGCTGAACACTCCTCTCACCAAGAGCGGACACGTCCCAGAGGAGGGAGAGAGCGCACTGGCGTCCCGACCGCTCACCACAATGCATGTTACCCAGCCAATAAAACACGCCCCAAAACATGCTGGAACACCGTGAATCAAATTCATTCTGAGAAGGAAGAAGCTCCTGCAACACTGAGGGAAATGAGTGAAGGTACACAATACGCTAAACCTTGTTTGACAGCAGTGTAGTATAACGGTGGGGAAACTGGGCTTCTAATTTAAAGGTTGAGGGTTTGATTCCTAGCCAGGGAACTGCGGTTGTGAATTACTTCAGTAAAATATCCAACTGTATACTGTAAGTGGAGTGTATATAAAAATGTTACATCCACATTGAATTCTAACATTTACACAGCAGTTCTAATAAATGGTGGGACCAAGCAATGGGTTTAGCTCTACTCAGCAAAAGGTTTTGACCCGTGTTTGTCAGACTCACTGGACAAGCCTGGTTGGTATTTGGCAGCAGAGACGTGTGACAAATCAAAGCGTCACTGTAGTGCATTGATGTCCCCGCCGTGCTTCCATATAAGCCGTGAGCTGGAGACAGATGGTGCAGGGTGTTCCTTGACGCGATACTATATTTCAGCGTCTCTTTCGTTCCTCAACAGGTATCACACTCTAGACTACAGGGAGCAGGTGGATGCCAGAGCTCTTGAGGGAATGGCGGCTCTTTTCATCTGTGTCCAGCCCCGCTTTAGCTTTCATTTCCTCTCTCTCTCCCACTCAAACACACACACACACTCACACACTCTGCACTAGCCTGGACCCAGCCAAGAAGACCACATTTTAGAGATGAATTCAAGCACTTAAACAATGACAAACATATTTATCTGCCACCCCATTGCCCATGTCTACCCATTTGGCCACAGAGATTGAACACACCATGAAAATACAAACCACAGGAGAAAAACTGAAAGGTGAAGACTAAACCTTGAAACCAGGCAGGATCATAGTCTCCTCTACTTATGGATCTCTCTCTCTCTCTGGTTTATGTGCATGGGGATATAGCTACAAACAGACACGTAGCACACCAGGATCCTAGCAAGTTGAAACATATGCACATTTATATTTTGGGTGTTTTAGGCTAGTGGTTGTACTTGAATCTCTCGCTCTCTCTTTCTGTCTCTCTCTCATTGACATGGCCTTTCCTGTTCAGCAGGGTCACAGACAGTCTCACTTCATGGGGTGGCATGTGTGACACCTCTGCTCAGGGCCTTAACTGTCCCAGAGTAGAAAACTCACAGCTGTGTTGGCAGGCACAGAATTAGGGAGATAAAAAATGACATTCACCTGTTACAGCCGGAGCTGGTGTGGCCCCTGTGTCACGCTGAAAATGTGCCCATGGCGGACCAGACGTGGGGGGGCTGGGTGTTGGCAGGGCGATGTTGGGCGGGTGCCCCACTGATCTCTGAGCCGGGTCAGGTGCTATTAATAACACATTGTTGCTGTCTGAGTTTTTTTGGACTGTGCTACGATGGGGGTAACTTCAACACTGTTAGTCCAGGGCCCCACCACTCATAGACGGGTGACAGGCTTTCTCACGCCCTCGGCCCACACTAAGCATGTTCATTACAGCCCCAGAACCCTGGGGACAGGTGTGCCCCACAGCCCAGTCACGCTCGTAACTCTACGAAACCTGACAAATCTGTGGCCCCCAGAGATAATCAGGGGGCTGTAAATTAAGCTCAGGGGGCTAACGGAAATGAAATTACACCTCCACCTGTCAATTAACATGGATTTATTTTCCTCACAGCTCACACCATTAATATTATTGCGATGCGAGGGACCTAGCAACCCGCAGCAATTCTGTTCTTGCAACATGATTGCTATTTCCACAGCTTTATGTGTTTGACATGATTTCATATGTTTTACCTGCATTTGTTTCTCTCACTGGTATGTCAAACATGTGAAACAAGAAGCACAAAATCAAGACCTTGACAATAGAGTGACTGTCCCAAAGACGTAGGTTTTTTAATACCCCTATATACTCCTAATACTCCTAAATAAATCAAGTAATGCATATCAAGTACACATTCTATGCTACCCCCCACCCCCATCAGTAGCAAATCTAAAATAAAAAACACAGTTAGAACCATTACTATATCACAACAAATTAATGTTTTTTAAAAGATGGTTGAGCTGTTTTTGTTTTAGTTCCTGGATTCTGTATTTAGTGTTGCCAGAGCCAGGTGTCGACATAGGCAGTTACAGACAGCATATTAATATACTGTCAGTGGCACACAGTCAATGGCAGATCAACACAGTCAGCGTGGAAGTCCTCGGGGTAAAAGCGCATAAGACATGTACATGCAATCTCCAAAGCAATCAAGCCGCTGCAACTCAAATACCCCCATTGCTCCCAGAGCAACAACAAAGAGCTCCCTGCAGGTAATCTGTGTTCCGTGCGGAGAGGGTGTGAGGGGGAGGCTGATAGCCCGCTGCTAGCCAGCAAGAGCCCCCTTGCTTCACATTGTGTTATAAACGTCTGTCTTTTGTTTGAAGTGGGCAGATAAAATTGTCAGACTCTCAAAAAGAAGCAGGCGGCACGCAACTCAAAGGAGGGCTAGATGCGGGGAAATTAGCGGAGAGATGAAGATAAGCATATTTTTTCATTGTCGCTCTCTAATGTGTTTTATCTCGAGATTGGGACAGGCCCTTGGAGGGGATCTCTCAGACATAGAGGTAATTAAGGGGCAGGTCTGATGTAAACATGGGGAGCCAGAGGGACACACTCCAGGGCTGAGATGCAGGCCCTCACAGGATTTGAGGATGGGTTCAGATGTAGTCTGTGATGTCATAATCAGGCTGTTACCAAGAATATGATTATGGCTCCCTGTAATGGGACATATTACAGTGATGTCATAATGAGGCATATGCCAAAAATGCGATCACTGTTCAGCATTGTGGTGTCATAATGTCATAATGAAGCTGGTACCAAAATGTGACTGGCTTGTGGCATATTGTTTCAAAAGTCTACATATGTATGGAACCCAATTTTGTAAAATTCTATATGGTTTAGTTCTTCACATGGAACATACAGTGCTGTCTGTAAGTATTTGGACAGCGACAACATTTTTGTTGTTTCGGTTCTGTTCTCTAGGACATTGGATTTTAAATCAAACTATTATATAATGGGGGGTGCAATTCCTACATGGTTCACCCAATATGGATATAAATACCCACAAATTAAAGCTGACAGTCTGCACTTTAACCTCATATGCATTGTTTTATTTCAAATCCAATATGCTGGAGTACAGAGCCAAAACAATAGAAATTGCGAAACTATCCAAATACTTACAGATTACACAGTACATTCTTATTTTGATGGGTGCAGCTACATACACTTACTGCCTAATTCATTTTGCAGGGCAAGGCTTGGTAACAGTGCGTGATGAACACAGCTTAAAATTCCTTAGTTCCGGTATGATAGCAGATGTCAAATGGTAAAGCATGTGGAAGCGGTCCAAAAAGTGATACATGTATAGCATGACTCATACTTTATTTATGGTGATTTACAGATGTGCATTGATTTAACAGCAGCCTACTTTTATGACATTCTGTAGAAGACAAATATTTCACCCTTTATTTAACTTTATTCAGTGCAGTTGCAGAAGTGTCCTCCTGTCTTGGTATGGTGATTTACATTATGCCTGGTCTCTCTGTCATCCAGACCCCACTTAATGCAAGGCCTCAGCTCTGACATTTGCCACGAATGTAAACCATGCAGGGGTGCTTGTAATGAGCACGATTAGGCTTGTACAGAAATTTCAGACTGAACACAGCACCTTTCAGGAGTGGTCGACATATGGTCAAGTTTCACAGGTCACCGACTGTGTGGTACGATGAATTAATGTGCTTGCACATCAATCCAACATCCCTTAACATACCAGACAAATTCATTGTGTTGAACAGAACATGTCTGCTGTACTGATAAACATAGGAGCAAAATAAAAAAGAAGGTACAGTAGGGTGCAATGTAGCAGATTTCGGTCTATTACAACCATATGGAATAACATCCTGTAAGGTGGTGTGTAGTTGAATGCAAATGGTTGGTTGAATACCACAGGCATTGTGAATTGTTGTGAGGAGAGCAATACCATATGATCAGTAGTTTATTGCTTTTGTGTTTGTAAGAGCAACAGCAGATAAAGATACAGATGGAGAGTGAATGTAGCAACAGTTGTTGTGTAGCCTGTTCCAATTTGCAAGGAGGAATTGTGTTAGCTTTTGTTTTGTCCCACCCTGCTGACCTTTGATTATTTATTGTGCATATGACATTGCATAGCAGTGCCACCATGTCTTCCAAATTTGTTGGATCACAGGGCACTCTCTTCCAGTTTAGAAAAACCCAATCAGACTCCAGTTAGGCATGTGTAAATGAGAGAAATGCCTATAGATTTAGATTATACAGCCACAAAAATGAAACGAAATACAATAAAACAGTAAACACAGAGGCAATGCATACCAAATTGCCATCGGTGTCTGATGACATCTTTGTTTGGGGACTTTGCAAGCCCAAATAGTTTCTCAGTGCGAGCAGTAATAGACAAACAGGTATAGCTTTATCTTGGGGGGTTATCGTAAAAAATCTATGAAACTCATAGGCTGAATGAATTGGCTAGAAAACTATGTCCCTGGGATTGTCTGTATTTGAACAAAATTAACAGAATCAAAAAGAAAATCTTTTTTGAAACAAAGTATCAGCTACAGTTCCAATGTATGTAAAAATACAATTTTGTTAAATGACAATTTATTTTACCTTTAATTGTAAAGATGATGGCATGAGTAGGCTTTCAGTAAACAGCAGTAATTTAATTGGTAGTAGCAATTTTATTTCTGATCCCTGGACACAAAAATACAAAAACTTTTTTCCATTGGCTTCCAAAAAATCTGCACTAGAAATGAGGTCATTGAAACGTTGAACAGTTGCACGGACTGTTCTGTCTTCTCTATGTCCAGTGGGATCGGTGCACAGCTGCATGTCTGGACTGGTTCTGGAGTTTACTTCACCTTGTAGTCCCTCCTGGACTCATACTGATTGTATGGGCAGGTGGCCCGCTACAGAAATGTAATGTGCTCTGTCTATGGATTTTGTCGAATTATTTCTCTCAACCAGCTCTAGCCTCACCACACTCACAAGTTAGATTTGCACTGAGGGGGAATTCTTCCAAATGACATAGTGGAAAACAGGGAGGGTCAACCTTGAAATCTAATGGACTGAGATGATTAGGCTCGCAGGTCCATGTCTGGCCACGCTGGTTGTCTGAATAAAACAAAACAATGAAACAAAGGACATTGGGATGGGCACACAGACAAACATCACATTTTCACATTTTCAAATTCTGTAAGTGTTTGCCTCATTGCAATTTTAGTTAGAGAAATATCTCCATGTGTCATCAGAGAGCAATAAAGAAAGGTTCAGAGGGGATTCATGGCTTGTCATCAACTCAACTGGCTTCACAAGTGACCACACAAGCAGTCATTCCATGCACTCAACCACAAATACAAGATCACTACTAATAAAAGCTGCCTGAATCAAGCCAGTCAGCTCTGGTCATCAGATTTCTACACAATCACGTAGAATGTGCTGTGGAATTACATCACAAACAGACAATCCCAGCATGTAGAGCTGTCAATCACAAACAGATGGTCTTTTTCCTACTTTAAGACATTTAGATCTATCTATATTCCACATGAAATGACATCCTCATTGAAAACAAATTTTTTTTTAAATTGCAATTTTATCTTGCTTTTCAGCTCGAACAGAGAACTATCAGATAAAATCTGATGTCTAAGTGCAGCCAAGTCATAGAGTGGGGTGGGATAAATAGGTTTTGGGGGATTGTCTGCTTCATCTACTTAAGATTGAGCCCTCTACTTTTGGGTATGTGATGTGATCTTAACTGCAGCCTCTCTCCGGTCTGGCAGATTTGTACATGGTCTATGGTTCAGTATGTTGCATGCGGAGCATTCAAAATATTCGTGTCTGCTTTGGCTGGCAACCTCTGTTGTTTTGCCTTCGACTCATGCCTGAGAGATAAGGAAAGAGAGCGAAGGAATGATAATGCCGAGGACAACCCCTGGTCCTTTTTTAAGCCGTGTGGCGATAGGTCCCCTCCAAGACAAATCTGGAGAGGCTAACACCCAGTAATTTTCTCCAGGCCTCACTGATTGCATTTATCTATCATTTTGCCAATTAGAGTGAGCATGAGGGATGAGGGTTCTCCAGGGGATGACATGGGGAGGCATTGTCTGGATGGGTGCAGGCTTGCCTTGTCTCGCTGGTGTTGTGTTCTGGGAAGATGATATCAGAACTACAAGATCCATGAATGGAGCAAGACTGGGAGAATAACTCTCTGTCTTAACAACTGGTCTCCCACGCATTTTGAAAATTAGCAAAATTACCTCCTTTTCTACAAAGGGAGAGCTTACACCTCACATTCATTCGTTACACATTACATTCATCAGCCCCTGCTCTGCAATATCTCCTAAGGTTTAACTTCAAGCTGTATCTGCATGCGCGGGGGAAGTCAAAGGTCAGACAGTTTTTTAAAGGTCTTTAGCTTGTGGACGAACTGAAAAATTCCAGAGGTTTGACCCCAGTACTACAGTGTATCTGCTCTGAGAGTCTGAGACTGGGGTTTTGGGTTTGATCTGTTTAGACTGGCACTCCAGGATAAGCTTTAGGGACCTCATTAATGAAAATGGGTTGCCATATGCATTTTTCGAGTCTACATGCCAATGTAATACACTTTCCTCTAGCATGTCATCCTGACCTAGACCTTTTTTCAGAATATGAAGAAGGATTCTTTTCCTTTAAGGGATTAGGGCTCACTTGTAACTGCCAGTAGTCTCCTGCCATCTGAACTCTTTTTTCCAAAAGCATCCATCCACCCTCTCACGATCACCAGGCATTATATCCTCGTTGACCACTGCAGCCTGATCAAATTTGTACTTCCATTGCTCGGATGAGCCATTTTTTTTTTCTAAAGACATCTGGTTTTGCTTCTCCTGGGAAGCAGGGAGTCCCAACTGGGGGATTTAGCTAGGTTTAGAGTAATCTTGACACTGAGTTTTGCAGTGAGTGTCAAATTACACGTGTAATGTGATTTATAGCCCTTACAAAGATAAGACAGTTCTCCCTCCTTAAACAACAGGATGAACTGCAAGCAGGAGGAAAGTATGCCTAAAATGACAAAACCTCAAATCATATCATCCACCAGGAAACATCAAAAAAAGAAAAAGGGTTATCAGTGAACCTTGATTATGCATCAGTTCAGTTCAGCTTAGCACAAGAAGTCTCCCCTGAATTATATCAAATCTACCAACCCATCTGAATATAAAGTAACCTTATTGTAATAGTCTAGTGAAATTATTAGAGGTCTGCATCAGGCTAAAAATGAGGCCCAAGCCCAACATCTTTATGGCGCTTTATCTTGCTGTTTGTGCACTCCGATCCCCACACAAATAGCTACCGATATTTGTTTGTGGATAGTGAAACACATTTGTGCTTCAACTTTATGGATCATGATACACACATTTGTCAATAATACTGAGACTAATTTCTCTTCATATAGAACAGGCTAGCCAGTTAGCTTTTGTGGCATTTTTCATTATGTTGCACATCACGGTAATAAACTTATTGTTCCTGTATTGTCAAATAAGGCTGTTTTAATTTGCTCGTTCAGTATAACAGTGCACTCTAAAAACTGGAAGCTTTGTGCGATTGTTATTAATTATTGTTGTTAACAGCTGGCAGACCCGACATCGCAGGGCTAAAAGTAGGTCTGCTGACAACATACCTTCGGGCTGGGTCTGTCAGGTTTAGGTCAGAATGCAGACCTCTAGAGGTTATTCTTGGAAATTTCTTGTATCATTGAAAATCACTTTCCTATACAGTGATTCTGATGAATTGATGTTTTTTTCTGAATCAAATCCAGGTGTTAGTCCTCTTCACATTCACTTTTCGTAGTTGGATTAACCAATAACAAACTTCTTTGAACCTATTCAGAGGCACCAAAGATGTTGTCCGGTAGGTATAGGTCATTGCTTCCTGCAAGTCTCTTCAAACTGGCTTGAGTTAGCCTGGATCAATTAACATTTTTATTAAATCTGCTCACACAATTGAGCAATGTGTTTATAAATAAAAATGTAATGATGGCATTTATTTCTAAGCCAAATTTTGATTAAAAACAGGCCAGTGTTAATAGATACAGTACGTTAGAGACAGCCAGCAATGATTTTCAGCAAGGCAATAATCATGGAGAAACAGTTGATGCAGAACTTAAAATGCAGATAGGCTACTCTTATAGATACAGTTTTTAAATTAGGTCCCTTGTGTACAGGCATATGTCTAGTATCTGTACACAAACCTATTCACCCCAAATGAGATCAGCAACTTTACACAAGCAGATTCTCCAAAAGTGAACTAGCACAGTTGTTACAGCAGATTTTAGTTACTTGCATTTTCTAGGCATATGTCTTGGACCTGTTTACAAAGCACCCTACTCCACTTTGTAGTGTACATTTTTATGCAATAAGAACATGTTTATTTCTCCCCCATAGTGAATTTAGCACTGTGATAAAGACAGAGCTCAGGCCATGGATCTAATATTTCTTACATAATGAAGATTATATCAGCTCATTACATCAAGCCATGTCACTAGGCAGTGCATTCTCTTAGAAAGAAAAATGTGCTTTTAGTTTTTGGTTTTATGAGGGAATTAGTCAAAGCAGTGCCAGGAACGGTGTCTACCCTTCTTTTTGCTTGCAATTACACAAAAAGGCAGCTTGATGACTGATTTAAAGTCCAACTGTTCTTTCTTGGACAAACAAAACAAAGCAAAACCAAATGTCATTATACTGTAATGGCTTTTGAAGGTACCAAGGGGCTTTAACAAAAACAGATTTCAATTATTGTCATTAAACATTCTTGTTCCTTGCATTAATCTTAACACTTTAATGATTTGGTGAATTTGAGTTATAATACCCCACAGTTTGAGAGCACTGCCCATGATTTTTACTAATGTTCTACATGCCCCACATAGAGAGAGCTTCACGTAAGTGTGGTCTGGTTAGTGAGAGAATTGAGGTGATCCACTGGACAGAACCTGTTCCATCTTCTCTTAAGAGAAAGCTTTCTCCCACCCACCACCATGGCCCCTACCTGTGTACCAAGTTTTGGTACACAGGTATCATGATCTAAATCATACCCCGAATGTAAAGTTAATTTCCCTTGTAGAGAAAACTGACCATAGCAGAAAACATGACAGTCCAGTCCCTTGGGAACAGAGTTCAGGCTGATATGCAACACGATCCAGCTTCAATTGACCCTAGAACGATGACTGGATGGTTGCTTTAACACAATCTTAATTCCAAGAACAAAAGAAACATGGAGATGACATCATCATCAGACTGATTACCTCAATTATTATATAATTGTTTCTCTCTGAAAGTACCACTCACTTAAAGTCTCCTTCATACTTGAGGAGACTGTATATGTGGATAAAAGGAAGCACCAGGACTGATAAAGTAAGCAGGGCCATCTTGTGCCTAAAATATCCTAATTACTATCATGAGTAATGACAAGAAAGCAGTTCACAGGAATATGTCTCTTGAGCAACCTTGGTCTGAAATCCCTTTTCCGTTTATTTTACTTGTACTTTGTAACAGCACATTCCTGGAGTTGGAGTAATATGGATGATGTCACAATGAGCATGCTTTCCTTTCCAATGCTTCAGTGGACACTCACTGCTGCCTTCCCTCAGTTTAGCTCATGGTGGATCTCATTTCCTTCCTTATCACTGTAAACCAATGTGTTATGTCCCTGCCCGTCCCTCCAGCATCTTTTCGTATGGTGATAGCTGGTGAGTTGTGTATGTAAATGTACATGAGTGGGTGAGAGAGTATCTGTGTGACTGTTAATGGAAGTGGCACGGCAACTGATGTAAATTAGAATTTATAGAGCCTGGGTTTAACCTACAGTCTCAGAGAACCCCTGGGTCCAGACACATCACGCTTTCGCACAAATAAAGATCGAGGGACATGAGCGCTCGGCAGGAGAACATCTGCTGCGCATTAGGGCTGTTAAACATGGCCAACTCTTCAGTGTTTATGAGTGCCTCCCCCCACCCCGCACCCTCGCCACCCTCACCCTTGCTCTCTGGGGCTCTCATGTCACCCCCCCCCCACAAAGATTACTTGGCAGCAGGTCTCTATCTCTGAAAGCACTCATGCCCACTCCACCCCAACAGTTAAAGTTTGTATCTGACATTGGTGTTGCTCATGTGATTAAAAATGGTCTCGTAACAATCATCAGTTCTACTGTCCACACAATGGCTCTGGAATCATAAGAATGGGTCAGCGGATTTTAAGTGTGCTGGTGAACATGACAGTCTGGCAGTGGTGTGTCTTTGATGAATGCGAACATTTAACAGTCACATGGTCCTCAGGCCTTTGACCCTTGTGTCTTGCATACCAATGAAAGCCTTGACACTGCAACAGCTGTAATTTTCTCAAATTTTTACCACAGAGCCCTGTGTGAGTGATGTTTTCCTTTGAAGTACAGAGCCCAGGAACCATCAGTGTTTGAATGTCTCTGTAATTACAGCAAATGGGTGTGGAAGAAGGTTTGTGTGCATGTGTGAGAGGTGGTTGGTTGTCTCTACAACTAAAGAACACAAAGATGCAAACTATGGCTTGAGACACAAATTGATCCATGGGGTCAACCTTAGACAAGCCAAGCCTGAATCAGTCCGGTAGAGTAATTGTCCCTTCGAGGGGGGGTGGGGGGTGGATAGCCTAATCGCCTTTCCAAAATTACTCTGACAAACTTCAGAACAGCAACCATTTGCCCATAACTGTTCTTTTAGTAGACTTAACCTGCAGTTCATGAATGCATCTCACCAGTTTCAGCATTGCTCACATTGTCCTTGTGCTGCTGATCCAGGCAGACAGGCCGCAAACTAATCAAGGTCTTGTGAAGGGTTCTGTGCTTATCTCTGCACTTGGGAGAGAAACAGATCTCATCTGCTGTTTTCGCTTAGATTTTGCACAGTTTTATCTGAGAGTAAACCAGGCGTAGCCACTGCCTGCTGGGAACTGTTTCGTAGAAGACACGCACAGCTTATCAGCTTTGCACCGACAAGGAGGAGCCGCCATGCATCTGGACACTTCTTTGAAGAGCCAGGAGGCTGCGAGATGGGCTGCAGGGTCCTCACCAAGGTTGGAGATGACACTTCTCATTAACTTGAAAAAAAAAAAAATCCAAACCCTTCTCTTGCCTTTAAATATCTGTAATGGGAGAAAATCTGTACCAGGTTAACGGCAGCTCAATGTACATTTCCATTTTTGACATTATCCGTTTCCCTGGATTAAAGACTATACCTTTCTAACAGGAAATTATTAAACCAGAGAATGAATGAGGCATGCGGCAGGCTTCACATGCACTGTAAGTCATATGGTTTTGTTCATTCACAGTGTTTTGAAGTGATTCTCATATAAGTCACAGGGATGATGTTCAGGGATGTGGCGGTAGTACAGTGCAGGAATTTCATTTGTAACCACTGTTGCAGTCAAAATACAATTGGAGCACTGCAGATGCACTCCTAAACATGGTACTCAATATGAATAGTTTTAAGAAAAATGAAGTGCTTCCAATGGCCTATGCATAAGACAGATGAATAGATGCTGCAGCGTGTTTTCAAATTAAGTTTTAAAGCTGACTTAGGTCCAATATTTACAGAAAACAGCAAAGTTGTTTTCCAAATAGCAATGGATGCTGTAAGCCAGATGTGGCTGCAGTCTTTGTCCAGCCGGGAGCTGACAATTACATTTATGGAACTCACTATGGACATTTATGGAACCCCACTGGCCACCCAGCAATATTCATCCAACAGCCGATGTCCCTGGCGTGATCATTTACAATAAGTAACAAACTTTGAGTCCTTAAACTAATAAGCTCAGGTGTAGGGGTCCCACACTGAAAGCGTTTTTTTTTCAGTCACTTTATTAACCACTGTTTGGAGTACAGAGTAAACACAGCTGGGGGAAGATGTCACTGGAGGAAGAAAAAGAAAAACTCTCATATTCAGATCTGCCTTTGATTTGATGATGGGCAGATGATGTCATGCCCCCAGCCCTGATGTGAGCCATGATGAGGTATGTTTTTCAGAGACAGTCAGCCACTTCAGATCACAATCACAAAATGAGCTGCTCGTTCATTTTCTCTAATCAACGTTACGTCTAATCAAGGATAAAGACAGCAAACCTGGATTGAAAAAAAAAACAGAACAATCTTGTTTTTTTTTAAAAAAAAGCACCAATCTTTTCTCTTCATCTTAATTAATAATGTAATGATGCAGGATGCTTGTGTTTACCTCGGAGGTTCATGTGCAAATATGTTCAGCAGTATGCTCAAAGGGCCTGCCCTGGTTACGCAAGCCCAGCAATGCTGTGGCTGGGGGGGGGGCAGGAAGAGACGGGCTGTGGTTGGATCTTCTTTCTTCTGCGCATTTTCTGCACACCATCACGGGAATGTAACCGGCGATCATCTTACAGCTTCACACACCGCTCCAGCCGCAGGCCAGCAGTGTTACGGAAGGGCCATCGGCAGCAAGGTTACAGAGGTCCCGTGGAACCTGAGCAGGGCTGGGCTCGGCACTCACTGAAGTACACCCAGAGAGCAAGAGTGACTTTGGTACACAGGCTATTATCGGCGCTGCGCATCATTCCATGGCTGCGGTGTGGGGATCGTCAGGCGGCGACGGGCAGAGATCCATACGCAGTGTGCAGGGGGGTGGCGGTATGTCATCTGTAATGGGATTGGGTTTCCCCACTACTTGTTGCCTGATGCTAAATAAACTCTGGCATGTTATGGGGAAACTCTACACCATGGCTGAAAGAGGGGGTCACTCACCCACAACACCAGCCTGAACGTCATTGCTGTTACTTTCCCCCTCACGCTCCGACATGACCCCCCCACCTTTACCACTCCAGGCTGGACATTACTGCTGTTACCTTTGCCTCCTACTCCATAACTCCCCCATTCCCTGTAACCTTTTATTTATTCACACAGGAGCGAGCCAGACAGTGTATGTCTGAGCATCTGCAGTATCCTAACTGGTATTAAAGCCATAAATTTTATATCTATAATCTCCCTGGAACATGCTCATGGGGGGTATGATTTCCTGAGCTTGGCAGTGTTTGACTGCATGTTGTGCCCCACCTCTTTATGTGTCACAGTGAGGATTTAGAGCTTGGCATGGAGTACAGTTGTAACTTTATTAAAGCATATTGGATTTAAACCACCCATACACCCACTCAACCCGCACACAATATTTGAGAGCTTGTATGTGGGTGAGAGAGAGAGAGAGAGAGAGAGAGAGAGGGAGAGAGAGAGAGAGGGAGAGAGAGATCTACTTAAAAAATGGGCTAAATTAAACAATAGTGCAGTCACCATTAACCTAAAGTGATCAATGATAGAACTCCCTGCAGAAGTTCCCTCACAACATTACCTGCATCGTATAAGTAGATGAAAGTGGAATTTCAACTGCATGTCCTATATTATATTTGCCTTGTATGGAAGACTTTTGTGCATCATCAGATAAACCAGAGTCAGTGAGATCCAGCCAGTGCTGTGGAACCAACTCACCCTCTCGTCACCCACAACAGGATAACAGATGGAAAAAAATGTATTAAATACTATCTACCTCCCCAGAAGCATGTGCAATACCCTGCTACTCTTGCACTCAATTGCAAAGTTGAGTGCATTTTCATGTTAATTGAGCTTAGATCAATGCCAGCGCAGCCAGGGCCAGTAGGCTTCAGAGGCTGCCTGTGGCACACAGTGAATTCCTCATCACAGGGCTATGGAACAATCAATAACAAACAGGCCTGGGAGATAACACCAATGTGTCTGATCCAGTAGAGCGCTGACTTATGGGGAGAAACCAGCCAGTGCACTAATTGTACATTAAACAGAATCAATGAGTGCATTTGGCCCATATTTTTAGCGTGTGTACATAATCATTAAAAGAACATACTGCTGAAAAAAAAGGAAATTAATTATAAACTGAGTTGAATGAACAGCACAGAACAGCTATACCACTCAGAAGTGTGAATATATGTATTCAGGGAAGGTTGGGCCCCATGTAAAGATCTTGAATCGGGCCCCACCATGTCAGGCCACCCCAGAAGAATTTTTTGAGGGCCCCTGTCAGTTAGGGCCCTTGAAATCACTCTATATACCCATTACTCCCCTGCATTATTTCTCTTTGGTAAGATGAGGTAATGAGCTGTTAAATGTGTTATACTCAAATTACAATGACCTCATAAGGGAGTCTGCATTGCAATATACTTTTGTAGCGCTTCTCTGTGCCATTGTTAGAGCATGCTGTCTGATTAGGTTAAACAATTCATTTTGCCATGGATAATTGTGTATTATGCATTTTTACCTATATAGCTTGTGAACATTAACTATTCAGCCCAATTTTGTTTGACCTTTGTCTGAGGATGGTCCCATCATGTGTAATTTTGCCTCCTACAGATCGTCCGTGTCTGTTACTGCTAATATAAATCATTAGAAGGGCCCCTTAACTTGTAAACTATTTTCAATAGATTACTTATTCTTTTACTAATTTTAGTGAATTGTCAATTAATTTTCCATTTAACCTTTCCTGATGTTCCCAGTGTAGATACACCTGTGGTTGTAGATTTTATTGCTGTATATTATATTTTTAGGGCTTCTTTTTAAGCCCATTATTATGATCTCTTGTTTCTTGTCTATAAAAGGGTTTCAAATATTGCTTAGAGGGAGTGAAACAAGAGTATTAGGGACATATTATACACGTGAAATTAATTTATGTCACGTTATTTACAGCTGTTATGCAAGTATGCACTCTGTAATCAAACTGTCAGCTGACAACAACCAAAGATCTAAAACACTATCCATCTCTGCTACTCGCACAGATGTTTTGGGAAACACAATCATGAAACGGAGCATGTTTCAGAAAAAAAGAAAGTGCATTTTAAACTGTGTTATTAAAGCAATGAATCATTTTCATTTAATATATTTCTAGGCTGGTAAACAGCCCAGAGGGGTTCGGTGACAGGCCACAAAACCGTGCAAAAATAAATTAAAAAAAACATGGAGCTATAGTGAAGCCATGTGACCAGAGAGCAACCTCACTCTTCCCTATATCTTCAGGGATCATAAATTTAATTCAGTTCTTGGTTGCCACTGCTGTGGAGAGGATAGCGGAGATGCATGAAATATGGAGATCAGTGCACTGCAGAGAGTAGTAAAGCCATGCGATCCTCCTCGCAGGTGCAGCTTCAGCTCTGCAAATTCAGGCTGGATTCTGAGCACCGCAGCGGGACATTTTAGGGGAAACGGTGATTCAGGCAAACACCACCATGCACCCACCACGCCCTATTCACCAGGGGAAAATTCCTGTTTCTCAGCCTCATCATGCTGAATATGTGATGATGGATGGTATGTATCATTTGATGAGGTGGAACAGGAATCTGTTCATATTTCAACTTCCTATATAGGGGCCCAACCAACTTTATTTTACAGAGGAGGGAAGGTGTACAACACAGGACATGTGTTCTGCCAGTCACACATTATATCAGTATGCCAAGAGGGCAGAAAAACACTACATTGCACCAACAGGAATTAAACTTTAAACTGCATTGTAGAGAGACCATAAAATTGTATATCAAGGACCTTAAAAACAACCCACATTGTAGTGAGACCATAGTATTGAATCTCCAGACCTTAGGTTCAATAATAGGAATTTATGTCAATCTAGATTTAGCAACGGAAGCAGTAGTACAAAGAAATGTTTTGCTCTCTCCAGGAGTGAAGTCCAAACTTTTCTAAAATATACCCTGACACTTCCCATTACAATAGCCTGAGCACTTTGCATTTTAGCAAATAAACGTTTTTAACAATCGTGTCAAAAAATATTTATGTTGCTGCTTGCCAGTTATTGAAATAACATGTTCCGACCTTTGACCTTACAGTTTTAAGACATCATCATATATTTCTGAACAATAAGAAAGGGGTGAAATTGAAATGTCCTGTCCGTCAAGTAACAGCACAGCAATGACCTGTATAATCCAGCGACTTCTGTTTTCAACAGAGAAGACACCAAAATGTGAGTTTTATTTTTGGTTTAACACAACCGAATTTGAAAAGAAGACAGCTGCAATAAAAACACACAGCAATTTTTTATTTTATATTCAAATGTTCATTTTCCCAGTCTAATGACAATTTTCTTTTTTTTTTTTTTTTACAATTCGAATAGCATTTGAATATCGAACTAGCATTTCACAACCCTACTGTGTGTGTGAGAGTAAACGTTTATGTGCATGCGTGCACACATGTTCCAAGTGTGTCTGTGTAAAAGTGTGCTTGTGTGCAAGTGCACCTATTTTATATGTACATAGCAAAATAAATGAATGAATGAATGAATGAATAAATAATTCCTGGCTTGGAATGTCATGCATAAGTACTTTTTTATTTAGTATACGATTTAGAATTTAATTTGGCCTGAATGGACACATGGATATAGGCAAAGGGAAAGATAACTGATTTCATCCTGGTTTAGTTCCAGTCTGAAACCCAGTCTGGAATCCCTACAGAAAGGGGCTCTGGGGCTCTGCTATGACCATACATCATATTTGTATTACAGAATGTATCATGTTCACAATGAAAAATAGAAACTGGCCCAAGGCAAACAGAGAGAAAGTTTAAGTGATTTAGATTTATTCATAAATATCCCTGTCAAAGTTTCCCCGGGGACTTTTTACTGGGGAAATAAATACATGTTATCTTCTAGTATATAAAACAAGCAGACCATTATCAGAATGGTACCCAGCTAAGGAGTGCCCAGAGCGATATTGTTGTTTTTTCTTACTGTAATTTTTCTTATTAGCTGTGTGGTAATCCAGGTGGCATTGGAATTGCCACATTGTTTGGGTATGAATCATGGCAGGTGATGCAGCATTTATGTGTGATGCCGCATGTCTCTATTAAAGTCTTCAGGAAGCACATACCCATGCCCAGTATCTCTGGGCTATTCACCGGCTAGAAGACAATCCCTTGACAGGTGGCACAATGTGGTATGAATCAGGGCGCTAACCCTGATTAAATCTCCACAATGAGCACCCTTTCACATATCGCCCTGGGAACTGGAGAGCAAAGAGGCACCTGTGGGCCCATTCATACTATCATATCTGCTCTCCTTTCACGCCTTCATAAAGAGGTCAATGCGTGACTGTGCAAGGAAGTCAAAAGCTCCCAGCAACAGCCCTCCACCTTCCACACACACATGCTCTTTCTCTCTCTCTCTCTCTCTCACACACACACACACATATATATGCTCTCTCTCAGACATTCTCACATACTATCTCACACACACTCATATGTATGCACACACATACACACACAAACACACTCTCACACATGCTCTCACTCACACACATGCTCTCTCTCTCTCATGCACACACACACTCACACCCACACACATACATGTACACACTCACACACACGCACACGCACATATGCATCAGGCTGTTCTTCACCCACATACCACAATAAGGAGGGATCAAGAAAGCAGTCTATCATGCATGGAAGGTGGGCACTTCCCTATCTCAATGTCCAGGCCTTAACTGCCATTCCCACATGTACAGCTGTTCAGTGATCCATCTATAGCCCCCACCTCCTGAATTCAGCAGCTTGTCTACCCCTTGTCAGGTGAGTTTCCATCATTTCTGCAATTCTGCATTTTCCATGTTTTCCATCTCATGACCCCATGCCCAGGAAGTGAGAAACGCTTGTTAATACGCTGGATTAAAATTCACGAAATGCCCTGACAGATGTCGCAGAAATCTTTTCCTTTTCCTCTCCTTTTTCCATAGCCAAACGCAAGGACAAGACGGCACTCAAGGGCAGGAGTTTTAATCACTGACGCATTAATCCATCTCCACCGCAAAGATTGCATCAAGCCGTGACAACAGGGCGCAGGATAAAGAGCCGCACTCCCATCTGCCCGCAGCGGAATGCGCCGCATTTCTGAACGCGCGTTACAGCGCTTGATAATCCGCCAACGAGCGAAACCGCCAAGAGCCGGAGCAGCTGGGGCGCAGCGCTGGAGTTCTGCGGTCTTTCTGCGGAGAAAATGACTAACCCGTATACTTCACACAAAAACCAACTCTTGGTTAACCGCAGCAGGAGTGGGGGTAGGGGAGATTCCCTATAAACGTGAGGAGCTGTGTGAATGACAGGAAGTGGAGGTTAAGATTTAACTGCAAGGTTGTGGTGGGGGGGGGGGGGGGGGGGGGGGAGATGTTTCTCTCGTGAAATATTTTTATCCTTGAGCTCCAGAAAATGCACCGTGTGATTGTTGATATAATATTATTGTAACTTTGGAACTTGGGTTTGCCAGTAAAATGGAAACATGGGTCTAATTCCATTCCTAGGTTCCCAAATCTATCACAGATTTCATGAAAACTGCGCCCCACGTTTATAGGAAAATCATGATTATTACCAGTTATATCAGAATCTGAGGTAATAAAAATGTTGATGCAATGCAATTTGTCCTGACATTACTGGCATGTTTTCGAGCTCTTGTTGCACGAGAGAGGAACTGAAAAGCAATGGAAATGTTGCATGAGTATTTTCTATTTCTACGGTCATCCAAGGCCAGAAAACTGTCCAAAAAATTCCTTAGTTGAGAACATTTACTACATGAAAACAGACTGAATTTAACAAATGACTTGGCTGTCTTGCTAATTGCTTATTTGTATCCCCTTTGGTTATAAATGCACAATTACTTATTGACTTGACTGAAATATTATATGTGTGTGGTAATGCACCTCACCAAACAAATGGTATTCACAGACTGCACAATTTCTAACATTGGTTACTTGCTGAAGAAGAAGTACAGGCAGTCTCATGACCTCCTTAAATTTGGTTATAAATGACCAGGGGATTCTTCATCTTCAAACCCTCTTCCTGCACCTATGCTCCTGGACAACGTGCTGTAAAAATGGCCTTCTTTCCCACGGGGTGGGGGCAGGGGTTGGCGGATTTCCACCCCCATTCCGGAGAGGTATACGTATTGCAGGATCTGTCTTGCAGCAGGATGGGTGCACCTCGCTGTACCCCTCAGCATAAATAACAGGGCAGGTGCTGAGCAGCATGCTCCCCTGCAGCTGTTTCAGGGCCCCGTCTCAGGAGCTGTGGTGGGACACAGTGCGCCCTGATTAGGCCATAATGTGCAATCTCTCTCTCTCTCTCTCTCTCTCTCTCTCTCTCTATCTCTCTCTCGCAAGGCTAATAGCTAATGGTCTCAGGTAAGGCTAATGAAATGGGAACACTTCCTCTTCTTTATGAATGGGTAGTAAAGTATTAGGTTGCTGTGCCATTAAACTGATAAACGACAATACCAATGCTAACTGTAAAACTGGTTTGCACAAGCATTTCAATCACAAAGCCCAAATGTGAATAAAATTCCTATTGTAACTGTGTTTTATGTAGCCATTTGCTATATCTAGTGTTAGAGAATTGTCTAGCATTTTTTCATTCTACAGGTACATACTTGTGCTCGGAAAATACTATGCATAATAACAACAACCCCTGGAATCAAAACTAAGTCATTGCAACAGAAAATGCCATTGAATAAAATAGATAACATACTAACCACAGCACTATTCTCCTTGGGTCTGTACTATTCAGCCACCAGCGTGTATGCAATGGCTCTCTTGCGTGCTGTAGCCAGAGATGAGGCCAACAGCGGGATGGGGCCTCATTAAAATGGCATCCTGCTCTGGAACCGTCCTAGGCATTGCCTGCAGGGGCTCAGTAACAAGCACTTAGCTCGGGGCTGCCCGTTGTCTGTAAGCACTCTGCTGGAGTTGTGTCTATGAGGAAGGACTTAAAGAGTTCAGGAAGTCCTCCACGTTAGGTTAAGTTCATTAGTGTTGTTTTACCCAGGGGGACAAGTCGCTTCCTGACCTGCCAGTGGTATGTTATGGCTGCGTGGGCTGTTGAATATGACTTGTGTCAGCGCGCTAACTGGGAACAGCTTAATAGAAAAAGATTGTGATAGCACACAGATAGAGTTTGTGGGAAAGCAACTTTAGAACTGCAGTCACCTGCACAATCTCCCAAACTTTTACTTACAAGCTACACCCCCTCTTCCACCCACACACAACAGAAAACAGTATTGAACTTAAGAAAGAAAGTGAAACTTCAGTCCCATATCACACAACAAAGTCGCATAAAAAGATATGTCTTTCACTGTTTAGACAATCAATGATATCCACTTAATGGAGTAAGGATCAACTCGATGTTACCTGCCAATGAGAACATTGTAGTTCCTTAGAAGTTTAATAGAGCTCATCCTGGCCCTGATTCCAAAAAACGTTGAAACCGCTGCCAATGCGTTCACAGGTCACATTTCAGCACACCATGAAAATGATTCTCCTTGCAAGCTGAATCGAATCCATGTGTTTATAGTGGAAGAACTTGCAGAGCAATAAGATATGCTTAAACACACCTAATCAGATTTGACCTGCAAAGCACTTCCCGCTGGTTAGGACACGGAATAGATGTAGGCTGAGCCAAAACACAATATTCCGGTGAAGCATTTGGTTTCTGTCTCCATGTTAAAAGGGTGACAATAAAGTGGGAGATCCAGCGTACTCTTTCCCTCACAAAATTGGACAGAGTTTCATTACCAATGAAAACCGATGATTCATTCAGAAAACTTTGATGGGGCCAATTCTGAATTTGGAAAGCTGGGAACAATATCCCATTGTATATCAGAGCTATAAAACCCCTGTGGATGTGTAGCGGGAGGGGAAGCACCTCTTGATGATATATTTACTTTGTGGGAGACAGCTGTTGATCATTCTGTGAATCATGTTCTCCTTTCAAGACCATACTGTAGCAGTATACATAACAACCATCTCCTGTCTTTTGTTTAACCATACCCATTTATACTGCTTGCATCACAAAATCCAGTTCTTATTTCAATTTAAAATTGTAGCCATCATCAATAACTTCTTATTTTTAGTCAGAGTCCTCCAAAGAAATGAAACTTTTACTAAGACTAGCTTGAAGACCTTACAAACTAAGACTGTTAGCACAAATGCTTTGTAAGTGTTTGATATGATACAGTTAGCAGAACTATGCTTTGGAATTTGTTAACACAGAACAGCATGCACATTGAAGTATTTGGGCCTGGTCTTAATAAGCTTTGTGGTCTCAAGTGTCAAATTCAAAGTGCAATTATACCACTTGATGGACTACAGGACAAGATTTCTCTCTCATTTACCAAGGAAAAATGACTGCAGGAAGCTTGCTCCTCCTGCCCAAATGACTATAAATTAAGATTTGGATTGTGTTTCCAAGACAGATCCTGATGCCTTTGGTTCTTCTCAGATCACATGTAATTCTTGTTTGCATTAAACATTCAAAAAAGACCAAGGATTCATCTGGTTAAAATTACTGGTTGAGTATGGGATTTTTTTTGGAGGATTAAAGAAGGTGAGGTAAGGTTAGGAAGAGTGTGGCAATGTAGGGAACGTTAAGTAGCTTTAGGGAGAGTGAGTTAGGGCTTGAGTTTTTGGGAGGTCAAGGATGGTGTGGAATGGGGTTCTGGTAGATATAAGGACAGTTTTGTCAAGTATGGTACATTTAGAAGGGGTTAGTGAGAGGGAGGGGGTTGAGGTAGGGTAGGGAGTTAGGGAAAATGATGGAAGGCTGGAAATGGTGAGGAAGCCTTGGGACAATGAAATAATCAAGAGTTAGAGAGGACCAGGCTGGGTGAGATAAGTTCAAAGAGTGTGTTCAGAGGGTTCAGGGTTTGGTGCTATACCGTCTTAATACTTCCTCTTCCCAGCTTGTAACGTTTAGCACATCTGATAAAAACCAGATGTGACCTGTTCATTTGTGTGAGCCCAGGGAAGGACAACAGATGCAGGGGCAAAGTTGCATAAAAGCTGGTCATATGACTGACTCATATGCCTGATCTTCGCCTTATGTTGGAGGTTGTTAGTCTCCCCTTATGCCCACTGTAAGCCCAACGTTGACGTTGATTGCACCAGCTAGACTTTTGCTTCCTTATTTTTCAGAATTTCTGCATTGAAGGTAAAACATTGGAATTTTGCATAGGAAAATATGGAACAAATTGTGTTCAGCATCAATTAAATAATGAACACTACATTTTATTCTTCAATATGGCATGATTCCATTTTATAACGGATTGGTGGCAACATGGCAATCCTAGTAATTATTGTCGCAGTTAATGTTATTAGGCATAGATTTTAGTTCTGAACAATGGCAGACATTTGCTAATGCCCAAACTTGTGGAACTCACATCAAATGTACACCTGACTGAATATCTTCAGTTGCACTTCGCCCCTGGCATTAAGTTTTTATGCTTGCCCCAGCAGAGCTCTCTCAACAGCCAATGCACCGATGGGACCAAATTAGCCTAACTGAAGAAATTCGGGATCAGGGAAAGGCAAGGGTGAGGCTTAAATGCTCCAGTGTTTAAATGCTCCAATGGTGAAGACAATTAATTGAGAAGATTTCTGCTTGCAACAAGTTTGTGCACACAGTTACATGCCAGCAACCCAGGAAGAGGAATAGGTTCAATGCTGGTACCATTTTACAGACCTCACATTTCACTGTTGTTTGGAACAAGGATCACTGTCCCCATTCCCAGCTTTTTAGTACTCTTGTAAAAAGAAGTGGCTATTCCTGTAAACATATTGTATCATCAGTTGTGGAATTCTCCTTCTCTCTTGAAAATTACTTTATTTCCTGCAATGTGAGTCTTGGACTCTCTGTAATGATTTTTATCTTCTGCTGCAGTGAATATTCTGTTCTCTCCCATTAAAACTTCTCTCATTCTCTCTCCTTTTCTCTCTCCCTCTCTTTCTTTCTACCTTTTCATTACAGGCCAGAAGGAAAAAACAGGGCATCGGTAGTTGAACAAAGCCATGTGTTTTGAAAGTGTTGGCACAGACAGAGGGAGTCTTTGTACCTGAGAATGTTTGACTCAGGCTGGTTGGCAAAGAGAAACACAAGAGGGTCTAATGAGGAAGGTGATGCTGGCCTGGAATGTATCTCTGATATATTTCCTATTCTATCACTTTCTTTAGATGGGTCATATACAGTTATTGAAGCTTTTTCTACCCAAATTGAACCATCAAGAAGAGGCCAAACCTATTGTGAGGAAGACCATTTTGGATTCAGTGGGTGGGACATAAGGCTATTCAGATGCATCATGCTGAGGTACAGGGCATGTACAGTACACAGGTCCAAAGTGCACATGCACGTGTTTACGTGTGCCCATTACATGTTTGTGATGTTCATGAAACAATGTGTGATAGCAAGTGTGTGTATGCATGTATATTTGTGTGTGTGTGCGTGTGTGTGTGTGTGTTTGTGTGTGCACGTGCACTTGTGTGTGTGTCAGAGAGAGAAACTGAAAAAGCGAGAGAGAGAGAGCAAATGTGTGTTTTACATTCAGATACATAGTGCCCAGGGACTGATTGAGATGCAGCCTAGCAGGCACCCACTCTGTCCTCATTCAGATCCCCTGCTGGGCCTAGCAGAGCAGAAAATGAGCACACTGATGGATTCAGATACTCTGGGGGGGGGGGGGGGGGCAGGGGCATGTCACTCTGCATGTTCCAAAGCCATCCATCTACCCCCCTGAACAGATACAGAGCAGGGACTCATTCAGCACACAGAGAGGTGGGAAAGTGCCTCCGCTGGGACCAGGCCAGGGTAGCCACTGATTGGCCTTAACTTTGGCCATGGGGACTCGTTAGCCCTCTGTCCCTGAGATGGCCAGTCTCTCAGCATAATCCTGCTCTGCCATACAATCTCATGGATATTAGACAGACTTCCTATGAATTCCTGCCATTCTCTTTGGGGGTCAGACTCAAGAGGACCTTTTTGTAAGGACATGGGCTTGGTGTCTCCATGTTAACAGTTGCTGTGGGAGTGTACCATGACAACCTATCATGCAATTACCTGTCACTCCCAAAGCAAGCTTCAACAGAACTGCCAGTCCTTTGTCCTTCATCTGACAGCTATTCAAGAAGTCTACTCATACTTCTTTAAGAAAAAGAAACCCTCTGCCATTTTTATTGAAGAAACCCTCTTATGATGAAAAGTAAAGTATCCCAGATGCTGCATATTTTCAGTAACATTTGAAGAACACTCATTTAGCTTGTTTTTAGAGACTGATCAGAAACGTTAAAAAATGAAAAACAGACTCACTGGAGAGTTCTCCAGAAATTTGAGATATTTGTAAAAAATGTACTCACAAACTCTATTGATGCACTTCTCCTTTCAGAGAGCTGGATGATGCAACCCAGCAATATAAATAAAATTGTATCTGCCTTTCCTCAGAAAAAAGAAATAAATTAGATCAAACAATGGTGTAAATTCCTTTTGTGGAAGTCTGTGCAATAGGGAATTTGGAGGATCTCTGAAATCCTCCAAATTTTAAGAGGCATGTGAAAAAATGTTGCATAAAAGTGAATTTACTTTAAGCTATTTAATTGACCTGTTAATTCAGTTTTCTAGTGCATGGATGGACTCCATTGTCTGGTTTGGAATATGCATCCTGCTAGTGCCGTCTGGGATCAGAAGCCCCACACAGTGAACACAGCTGTCTCTAGCATTGTCCAGAGATGGGAGGGTTTCAGTCTGCTGGGAATGATTGCATCTCACCCTACTACATTGACTCCTGATAACCAATAACTATAATAAGAAGTGGTAACTAACATCATCGACTGCATTCAAAAGAACTGATGTTGAAAATTTTGGCAATAAGTGCTGATATAATCAATGGGCCATTCTAAATTTGGCAGCACAAGAGGAGAAAAGCATCTAAAACAAATTTTAACAGGAATTTGCTTTATTCATGTTTAGCTACCTTCTGTTATATTTCTTCTTTTCCCTTTCCCTTCTATATTCATCCCTCTTTTCCATCCTCTATTTATTTACTTTTATTATTCCCTCTACTTTTCCTTCAGTTTTGTACTAGTATCCTCTCATCTCCTCTCCTCCCCCCCTTCCCCATACATCGGATCTGATATTTTCTCTTCTCCTCTCTTTTACCACTTCTTTCTTCAGCACTATTTTGCACAAAATACTGTTCATGCTTGTAGGGAGAACAGCCTGACTTAACTTAAGCTGACCGCATGTAAAACCCTTGTACAGTTAAACCCATATTTATCCAATTGTGGGGATAGTTTTGTTGAGTCACTAGCAGGGATCTCCAGAGTGGATCAGTGGAGCCTGCATAGTCCACTGCCCCTCCCCTGACCATAACCCTTCCAATCCATTAAATTCAGTACACTGGACCACAAGGGCTATAACTCATTACATCCTCAACCAGTCCTTGGGATGTCTCTCTGTCCCTCTCTCTCAGTTGAAGCATGAAATGTGACAGATTACCAGAGTATAGAGAGGGGGTTCATTAAAAACCCTATGTGTGGTAGCCTGGCATGCTGAGAAGTTCAAGAAATTTGGCTACATCTCTGTACAGGGCATCCACAAAACTGTGGTCTTTAATCAGAAGCTCTTTGCATCCTTTGACGTTTAACCGTAACAGGTACACCAGGCAGACTAATTACAGCCCTGCTGTGTATTTGAGGTCACAGCGTTTCATCATCGGGGTGTTCTTCCCTAAAGATTCATTTAAAAAGCCGTGTTGTCCCTTTTCGCTCTGCTTCGGCGGAATGAACCCATCTGTCTCCTGTCCCATTCACGCTGAGAGCTGCGCAGCTTTAGGTGACAAGGTGACTTTTAGCACGGCCCCACTTCCCAGAGACCTATGGCGAAACTTAACTGTCCACCTGCCCTGTCTCCATGGTTTCCATGCATGGAGTAGCGGGGATTGGGCGTGGCAGTTTCCTGACCATTTGAGATCCACTGCGGCACCTGCAGAGAGGGGACTGAAAGAATGCGCTCGCAGCCAAACTGCTGCATCTGGGGTCCATATGTCTATGTGCTTGGGGTGTGGGGTTTGGGGAGAGTCAAGCTGTCACAGTGATGCATTCTTCACCATGCAAATGCTGCATGGAACAGACCCAACACACACACGCAGGCACACACCCACACACACCCACACAGCCCTATGTGGTCATAGTTGTGGTTGGCTGTTGATAGGTGGTCACAGATGTAACATATGGATACTGTATACGTTTTAATGAAAGGGAGTGTTCAGAGATTTGTTCCCAAGATAACCTAGAAAAGAGAGTATGCCTTCAGCGCTTGCCATAAAGGCAAGCACACAGGTAATTGTTTTTGGGTAGGGCTGTCAAATATATCCCATCAAAATAATCTTAAAATGAGAGACCCCTTCAGGTTTTTTTTATTTTTATTTTTTTCAAAAAGAGGGAAAGAGATAATGGTTACTGTATCACCTCCTGGAGTGGAATTGTCAGATGTCCTAAACTAGCAAATAATAAGAAAAAAGACATCTGCATTCACAAAAATGTGTGAAATGATACAAAAATTATTGTTCAGACACTCAGATGGGCAGACAAATGCAGGGTGTCACTGGTTTTGACTCACTTATTTAACACTTGTACCATAGCCTTACTATAATCTGATTCATGGTGGCCGGCAGCTAGGCGGATTATCCTTTCAAGCACTTCATGTCCATGCCTCCCCCTGACTTGTACTGTACTTCCTCTTCTAAATCTGTATTGATCGTCCCCAATTTCCTCCTGGAAGAAAAAATGAAATGTGAATCTGAAGCAATTGTGGTCTAAACTGAAGAGAAAAGCTCTATACAGTAAGATGATGCCATTAAGACCTGTTATTGAACAACAACAGCAAGTGCTGGAGTGAAAATACAGAAAATAATAACTTAGCAAGATAATAAACTCTCAAAACACCTGGGAAAATCTGCTGTCCACTGCCATCACGGAGTAGCTTTTTTTCAGTAAATTATGTCTGTTTCTATTTCAAGGCAGCTGACAGCCTGTTTGTTACAATGGTGTCCACGTGCATTATATCAGAATCAAATTCAATTGACTGTTATTTTCCCCTTGGTTTGACTGCATCAATGCTGACATATTTATAGTCCTATTGAAATGGAACAGTCATTGATATGCTCCAGGGCCTGTTTCCACTGAAATAGTGGAACCCTTCTGTAATACATTGCCATATGTGGTGAGAGTGCTCTAACCACAGCCATAGAAAAAAAAACTTCAATTTTGGTAGCGCCACAGGTCTGTGAAACTTCTAAATATGCTCAGGTGATATAGCATGGATGTTACACAGCATGCAGTTTGACACTAAAACAATGCATGAGAGATATCAGTATAACATATATACCTACAGTATGAGAGTTACCAACATGTTGTCTGATACAAAAAAAGCCAGTTGTGACTTATCTACTAGATACACTGCCGTGTCCATGGTGTACTCAAATTGAATATATCCAGTGAACACAACATCCTCATATTGTATGCCCTGAACCATGGGAAACTACCACACATATTGTCGACAAGTTACTCTAATGCTCCCAATTGCGTATGGCAAATTAAATGTTTTATTTCCAAGGGAACCCTGAGTTTCAATGAAGATCCCAAGGTACTGAAATTCTTGTCCATTCTTGCACCTGCTACAACCCTGTAATTACCAAGGGGGCGTAGGATTTCAGAGACATGAGAATATTTTGTATTAGATTTGTATTCTTTTTTCTCAACAAAAAAAAAAACAAGTACACACTCACACACACACACACACGCACACGCACACATGCACACACACACAAAACATTATGTCATATTGACTTTAATCTAAAAGACTTAAATATTAACAGTGTATTATTTATTAATATGATTTATCTGGAAATATCATCAGTAGATAATTAATCTGTAATTAATTTTCACCGGGGGTCTTGAACTGTGTGCCAATGAGACTATGGCCATCACACCTGAAATTAACAGGCCTTTAAATCCAGAAAATGATTCATGCTGGACATCGGAACCACTCCCACAGTCCCCTCAGAAGACTGCCAGTCTGTCTGCAGGTCCAAATTACTTTCCAGTACAGGGCAGAATGTTGATCTTGCTTTTGAAATTGTGCCCCTGTCTGCCATACAGAGATTGACCTGGTGCTCTGGGGAAATTTTTACAGTGTGCACACAATTAGGAAGCTGCAACAAAATAGCCTTACTGAGGGCCCGGCAGATGAAAAAGAAAGGACACACAGCGTGTTCCTGGACTTTCTTAGCCCATCCATAACCTGCTATATGAAAAAAGCCAGACAGATCAAAAGGCGGCCAGGCATTAGAACTCTTCTTCCAGGGATTGAGCCTTAGCTTTGTACAGGTTCATTATTCCACCTTCAATCACTCCAAACACCATGTATCAGTTTATGCTGACTATTGTCTGGCAAATTACCATCCAGCCGCACTGTATCTTATTGTTAAAACAGCATCTCTCAGATGTGCTGCCAGTTAAGACAAGCATCAGTCACGCAGATGACTATTTAACCTCAGTGGTCAAAATTCAAAGGGAGGGAGAGAGAAAGGGAGAGAAAAAGAGGGTGTGATATTTTTCTCTTTGGAGAGCTTTGTGGATAATGTATTCTTCAATGAGGTGTTGACTCAACTAAGGGGTGGGGTGGTTGGCACAAAGAATGGCATTCATTGTCAATTCATATCAGGGCACCATCTCTGTGTTCACAGGAAAGAGAGGACCCAATCCTAGAATCCTCAACACTCTTTCCCCTATTTTTTCTCCCAAATTTGAGATTGATAATTGTGCCTCTTGAGTTACGGCTGTGAAACCCTCACTTATCCAGACCTGCGCTTATGTGCATTTTCCCTGAAAGTGTCTCACTCTTTCAATGTTATGTAGAAAATGCACTTGAGCTCGGGTCTGGAAAATAAAAATAGAATAACAATAATTAAATAAATGAAGGACGGTGTCTATTTCAATGAAACTTTGTTTCTTGCCCGGGATAATAAGGTCGAAATTGTTTTATTACTGTAACTGTAATAGAAATAAGCTCCAATGAATGCTTCTGATTCCATCAAACTCCAACTCCAAGATGTTTTTGACATCATACCGGAAATAGAGTGTATGTGTGTGCATGCCTGCATGCGTGTGTGTGTTTGTGCATGTGTGTGCACTGCACACACACATGCACAGCCATTGAAGAGAGCAAGTGAAGTCTGAGACTGAATCAGTGGGGTCTCTTTTACTGTTGTACCTCAGTCATGTTTGGCACCAGTTCCCGAGTGAAATAGAAACTTAATACTTTACACTAATAAAGGAAAATTGCAGTTTTCCTTAAGGAAAAGACTTGGAAACAGGTCCTGTTCTTTGCACGACTGTGCACTGTAATTACAGGTTACAGGAGATGAATGAAGCAATATTTCATACAAAGATGGAAACTACATCCATATGTGTGGTAAACCATATTCAAACAGGATGGTAAACCATACACAAATACCCACGCAGCATTTTCATTACTTTATTGCTTCTGAATCACTCAAATATGAATCACTCCTCGCTCAATGATAAATACTTCTTACACTTTATCAATGATTTATTCAAAAACACATCGGCGAGAATTAGGATACAATAACAGCCTATGACAATGCATGGTGCTAGCATACAGCTAACACCGAGTACACATTAGACAATTCAACTTTGCAGATAAATAACCACAATAACAAAAGCAGCTGAAGCTCTGATTGGCTGAATAATTACAGCTGCTGATATGTGACCTCTGGCTTTGATGTAATACAAGCAGTGATCACTGAGGTGAGAGACAGACTGTGTATTATTCAAGCAGTGACACTGGAAAATGTCAGTGAAATATGTCAAATGGAATCACTTTGTTCCACCCAAACATGTATAGAGTAACACAAGCCACTTCTGAAAACCCAAGGTATAATATGAAAGGCAATATAAATAGGAATGGTCTGAATAAGCAAGAGCTCATATAGCAGTATAATATAACATTTCATATATGAATTTCAATTCATTTTTTGGAGGACATTTAAGTAATAAATCGTACACCACAGTGATATTCAATCTGTAACAAATTATCTCTCTCTCTCTTTCTATATATATATATATATATATACAGACGGGTGACAAATTAAAGAAATAAACTTAAATAAATGAGTGGAGAAACACCTTACTTAGAAACTTTATCACTTTATGTTGATTTTTCATTAATTTGTCTCCTGTCTATATATATATATATATATATATATATATATATATATATATAGTCTCCTAATCATGAATTGAGCTCAGGTCCCGGTGCACTGTTTAAGACTGGGACAGGGGACAGCCATCAGGAGCAGCAGGGTATAAACACAGCTGACAGACGTAAGATTAAGTTTCTCACTGCGATTCATAACACAACTGTTACTCTCTTGGCACATAGGCCCCACGTGAGATCAGGATAGGCTCCATAATATGATTCCCACACTCGCAAATGAACCTGTGCATTGTGAAAGAGGCATTGTCAGTCAGCGAGCATCAGTGCTGATACCAGATCCGCATCGCCATCAGATCTCCAAGTGAAGATGAACTCTGGAAACCTTCCAATCCGCAAAACGTACAGAGTGAAGGACAGCATGGACCCAAGTATTACCTCACATGAATATCCTTTTGTCCAATCTGATGACTTTTCATGCCATACAATGTGTTTTTCGTGTCTTGGAATACCTGATACCTCCCTCACACTCAATAGCAGCAGTGCACTGGTGCACTAATGACCTATTCACTGTGCTAAGAGACATGTGAAGGCTTGACACCAGTGTGAAGTGTGCTTATATCTGTACGAGATGCAGGCTAATGAGGGTCAGAGTCTTACACACTGGCCCTCTGGACCGCCTCTTCTCTTGGTCACATTGGTCAACTGAGTGGCAATGCGCCATGGTGGCTTGAAAAGTACTCTTACAAAAAAGCGTGCGTGAATTCAATTCCCCAGTGGAGCATTGACTTTGAACACTTTAGCAGGTAGTCTGCTTCTGAGGTTCACCCAAATAAAAATGTGTGCTTTTCATTTGAACATCTGCGTGCTAAAGAAAGTATACTTCTTGTTCTTCTCCTCTCGTCTCACTGCTGAGGACCTAATGTAGAATCAGTCCGACTCCTATTGGCTCAACTGAGACTGCAGCCCTCTGCCCCACTCTCAGTTAATGCCCCGTTAAAAAGGAAAAAAAAGAAACAGTTTCCCACATCATTAAGAGGAGAAAAGAATGGAAGGGCAGATCACTGCAGCGCTCATTGTTAATAATACCCCAGCACCCTCCCAGGGGCCCACTTACCCTTGCTGTTATTCCACAAAGCCCAGGTCTGGTTACACCTCTGCTGAAATATGAGGCCGTGGCTGTTCCTCTTACTCCCTCAGGAGCCGGAGGGGCCTCGCAGCCCCCCCCCCCTCCATTACTCAGTGCACTGACAGATCTTCTTCACTCTTGGGGTGCACAGCGACGGGACGGCACAGGGCTCAGGCAGCACCCCAAATCCGACCCCCATGTAATTTACTGTGGCTGCGCTGTGAGGGCACGTGCCTATCGGTGTTGTTTAGGTGGGCTGTTGTCGTCAAGGCCTGAGGGATCAACCTGCAATGTGCAGCTACAAGATCCTCCCTATCAAAGCACACTTACAGCAGAATAGACCTGTCCAACTATCAGACAGCAGGTATTGCACCTACAATAGATATTTATCTCTTCTGTGGCAGGGCAGAGGAATTAAAAGAGATCGATCAGGGTAGAGTCAATGTTATTGATACTAACTGACTCAGGAAAGTGGGAGTGGGAGGAAAGAAACAGCTTTTGGAATTTTAAAGGCATACCTTACATGACAGAGGAAAAGGCATAAGGTGAAAATTACAGACAGAAAGAAACACTAAAACTTTGTGGGTTTTACTGTTCTGTAAATGTATTCACTGGTAAACACACACATGCGCACGCACACAAATACACACAATAATCATCGAGCCCTGAACGAGGTACTGATGCTGTGCGGTAATGGTTGAAGGGATTCGGCATTGGTGGAATTACTCCACAGTTTCCATTTCTTTGTCTCTCAGATTACTCTTGGGCCTGTCACATTTTACTGCCTGGAAATGCTATGCCTTGCCCACAGAGTCAGATAATTGAGAATAATGCTTCTGTACTGTCACAATTATCTTGGCATGGAAAGTAACTGCACACACACACACTCTGGGTCAACTCACAACAATCACAAAAAACTATATCACTGACTGACTGACCGATTCTTCACAATAATGTACAAATGCAGTAGCTTCTATGTGATACTATGCACTATATCTCATTCATGCTCTTTATATAGCTTCCAGCAGGCTCTCTCCCTCAGGCAGTGCCTGCATGCGCAAACAGCGATGATATTTTCATAACCCAGCTCCTCTGAGGTAAGGAGCTATAATGGACAGCCCGGTCGGCTCAGAGATCACATAGATAGCGCTCTCAACAGCTGCTTCCTGCATGACATCGCACCGTGGCCTCAGAATCACAGCAGCAGGACGGCACCAAAAATGGGCCGGGACACCCTCGCCAAAAACCCAACACGCTTGCACTGTGCATCAGGTGTCCACAAGAGGGGACCACAGACCCGCTACTCATCCAGGGACTTATCAGCGTTCCAGAGAAACTGTGCAGCATCAATCAACATGAGAGTCAACTGCAGCACAACAGGACAACTGGTGTGTTCATGGGAACTCATTTAGAGTGGGACTCTGGACCTGGACCCTGGAACTGGACACAGTCCAGGACCTGATATTTTATGAGCCCTTTAATAACCATGTCCCTCTGATCCAGTAGACTCAAACGGATTTGTTCTTGTGACAGGTGTCTCTTCTTTCCTACAGTTTTTTTTTTTTTTTTTTGTGGCAGGTGTTTGAACATCTGTGGTGAACTAAAAGGCACTCTTGGATTTTCGTGACCAGGGACCTGACAAAGATGGGAGAGGGCTTCCCTCCAAAGATGGGGCTTCTTAGGGCATCCTGTGTGTGTCTGTGTGTGTGTGTGTGAATACAGCCATTATACTGATGAGAATAAATAACCTGTTGGTAGAATGACTAACTGACTTCCTGCATACAAAATGTGTATCAGTTGCTCATTAAAGCAGAAAATTTCTTTGAACTGTGGATGCAAACATCAATTACGCCATTTTCCATAATTACAAGTAATTATCTTTGACCTACAATGCCATTATTTGACTTTTACACAAAAATATAAATATATAGTGACATTTAATCTGTGCTTCCTGTCTCACATGCAGGCTGTAAATATCCACCCTTAAAATGTTATAAATAAACTGTCATGCATAAATAGAAAAGAGATGTCCTGACCTTTTTAATTGAAAAAGTTTAGCACTTTTTCTTCTTTGTTTAAGTTTGATGTATATGGGCTATATTCTAATATTACAGATGAATTTGGACATGAGGCTGGAGTGATACATTTATGTGTTTGTTCTATACAGGTAAGAAGAAGTGAATTGTTTGTCCATGGGCTTCTGCAGAACCTTGCATGTACATCTTAGGGTGGGTCTTAATGTGTGTGTGTGTGTGTGTGTGGGTGCAGTTCGCAGATTGTTCACATTCCTACAGCTCTGCGGTGTCTCAAATATCCGCTCCTGGGAAATGAAGACCGATGGTGACCTGGTGACCGACCGTTCAGTCGCAGCAAAGAGGCCGAGCGAGGCCGTGGCTGTCGCAAGCAGGCCTTAGGACCCCAGTGCCCCGTCCTGCCTGCCACTACGGTCACACATATCCAGGGACCTGCTGGACCGGTGGAATCGTTGGCAGAGGGGTATATGGTGATTGCAGATAAGAGCAACAGCTGTTTGTGTCTGTCGTTGGGAGCTTGCACACTGTTAGCTTGTCCTGTGGGCATGGTGTTAACACATTTACAGCTCCCCTGAGCAAAATTAACTCCTGGTTGGCTGGTGAAGGAGTTGGTGGTGACAGGCTGAGTTGGCGGTGAAGGGCAGAGAGGGGCATGGTGGTGCTGGCTCAGGGGTTTGGGGGCTGGCGGCTGAGTTCTCTAGCAGGTCGGACATGCCAAACCAAATGCCATTTTGGGTGAGGAGAGACAAGCGCTCCCAATGGCCATCCTCCGCTAATGGGCACCGTATCACTTCCCATGTCAGCCACACTGCATTTTGCTCCCGAATTCCACATGATCTTTCATCTACTTTTTAAAACCAATTTTTCACAGACAGTTAGGATGACTGGTTTTCCCTGCGTCCTGCAGCTGTCCTGCATCTGTATCTGCCTTCACAGGGACCCATGGCTCTTTTTAAAAACTATTGGAAACTCTGAAATACTGCGGTATGTAGGTATGCGGATGCAATTAACACCTTATTGATGATGTGTTAATCAAATACAAATGTGGGATAACAGCCTAAGTAAATGTTTAGGGAACCGTTTTTTTTAATTGTTTTTTTTAAAAAGTGATTTTAGAAGTGAAAGAAATGTTCCAGCCAACTGGTGATTAATGCAGTCTATCTACTGCGGCTCGCAGGTCAATAGGTCATACAGAAAAAAAGAGAGGACGTTTTATATTCATTGTACATTACATTTACAGCCATAATTTCAACATTTGTATTTACTTAGACCAATACTATGTATACAAAGTACTGCTATTTCTACATGGCGAAACCAAAATGTATTAAAATATGCTTTAATAAAATCTGTTACTCTCTTTCTCTGACTGCCCATGTCAGGTTTTTTGATGTTCCTCTTTGCTCATTCCCCTGTCAGCGCTGAAACAGTGACAAACTCGAGATTAAGGGCTGATGTGGTGCTTTAGAATAGTTTCTTAAATCGCATTTGTCATTGCATTACATCTCATGTACTGTTTGTTGGAATACATGCAAAAGGCTGTGCAGAAAGAGTCCATTTTGTAATTATATCAGTTTTAATTGCATGTGCATCCTTTGATTGTAAATCAAACTTGTAGAGTACAGAGCCAAATCAAGATAGAATATGTCTATATATAGACAGAGTGAGAGAGAGAGAGAGAGAGAGAGAGAGAGAGAGAGAGAATGCGTGCATTATAGAACTGTTATAATCATTCCCTGGTCAGTTGCTATAGAAACTTCCCTCCAGTAAAAAACATCCAAGATATTGAAGATGGCTCTCGGGATTCTAGGTGAGCTGACACTTAATGACGTTATTAGCCTATAGGTCACATGATTACCTCTATTCCAAGCCATTTATTCCATGCTTACATACTGTACATTTTATACAGTGCCATAAAAAGGTATTTGCCCCCTTTCTGAATTCCTCTATTATTGCATATTGCACTGAATGGTTTCAGGTATTTAAACAAAATATTAGTATAAGACAAAGGGAAACAATAAGTACATATAAAACACATTTTTGTTATTATTATTTCATTTATGAAAAAAGTTATCAAACACCCATGGTAAAAGGTCATTGCTCCCTTAGTTGCTCAATCAAATAATTATAACCAAATACAATTGCTAATCAGATTCAGTTGATTCAAGTTCCTGCGGTGGAAACGCGGCTAGAGTGAAGTTGTCACCACAAAGTTTCTACATGCACACTATGCTTGGATCAAGGGAAATTCCAGAAGTAATGAAGAAAAAAGTTGTTGAAATATATAATTCTGGAAAGGGTTACAAGGCCATTTCTAAGGCTCTGGGACTCCACAGTGAGAAATATTATCTCCAAGTGGAGAAAATTTGAAACAGTGGTAAATCTTCTCAGGAGTGGCCATCCTGCCAAAATTCTCCAAAGTACATCTCATCCAGGAAGTCACAAAAGATCCCAGAAGGACATCTAAAGAACTGTAAACCTCTCTAGCCTCAGTTATGATCAGTGTTCATGAGTCCACAATAAGAAAGATACTGGGCAAAAATGGGATTCACGGGAGTAGCAAATCGGAAACCACTGCGTACCAGGATTGGTTTGGTTGCAGTTGTTGCTGCAAAAGGTTGCGCAACCAATTATTACGTTTAAGGGGGCCATTACCTTTGCTAATGCGTGATATGAGTGTTTAAAGGAATGAAGGAAATCTAAGCAAATGTCTTTGAAAGACAAATGAAGAATAACATTTTTTTGCATGCTTATTCTCATAAAAATGGCCATCACATCTAATGAAAGTGATGTTTACAAATGTTGAGTTAAAATTTGTGTGAATTTTAGCATTTAAATCTGAACTCCACTGGAGCTCAAACAGGGAGAATCTCTAACATTTAATAGTACTTCCCTTCCTTGGGTTTGTCTTGGCATATCTGTTCAGCTGTATTGTGATTACACCAAAAGAATGACAATAGCGAAACATAAGCTAGCTAAGCTAAACTACCAAGTGGACAAATATTTGCATCACGTGTAAATGCATACATATGTACATATCAGAAATGACTTCCTTTGTAATTGATATTACATTGCCCCTTGTTATGAGATTAAAATAAAAATCCATACCAATAGTGATTCCAGAATCAAGTTTTTATAACTTTAAGCTTTGCTCTATTGAGCCATCTGGTAGCTCACTTTATAGTTTATAACTAACCACAATCGCCAAAACATATGGACCATTCTCTGAGATATCTGTTTTTGACCGAAACTAATGTGGTGTCAGATATTTCACATTTGGGATAAAGAATGAGCACGTATAGATGTGCTCTTGAACACTTTCACATCCTAAAATCTTTCCTGAGAAACTGATTACTGGGCTGTGGATCAGGGGTGTCATCCTCAAGTAGTGTTCCCATGACCCCCCTCCCCCCAACCCATGACATGTGGGGATATCTCCTCAGACACATTATTTCCACTGGATGTACGCCTGGGTGCAAATCAGGCCTCATTGCCTGTTCAAATACCTCTGTTTCATCCATAATACTGAGAAATGGCTCTTATTGCATCACCCCAGGCACCTTGAATTTGGAGAGTGAATACTAACACTCTAACACTTTTTCTGGGTGTAAAAGTTATGCAAGCACTGAAGAATGCCTTCATCACCAGACGATTGACAGTGTCCTTGATGCATAAACGTGACAGGAAAACTCCATCTGTTCTGCAGTTACACAATGGCTCAAGTCAAGAATAAAGTCAGTGCATGTTTTAATGTTTTTTCATCTGTCCACACATGATTCAGCATTTGCATGTCGTACACGCTTCCCATTCTGTTGGTATCTATCAGTATCCATATTGTCTTATATGAACCATCTGCAGCTGCTAATGTTTGGAGTCCTATCCTGAGTCCTCACCTTTAAACAGCATTAGCCTGTTGTTACTCTTTGGAAAAATGGTTTCATGGTTTTAAAAAAAAAAAAATCAATAAAACACAAAAAATAATAATAATCTGCCTCAAAGACATTAAAGATAAAAATCATCTATCACGCAGCCATAGCCAGGCGCCTGGAAGACGTCTTCTTCCGTGCTGTATGCTGATGGACACCCTGAGGGATAATTGCAATGGGATTCCTTTGTTTCCCAGAAAAATAGAATATTTTAGGAAGTTAATCTGTTTCCTAGAGTGAAGGTGAATGCTGGATAACATGCAGGAGAAAAACAAAGATAGGCAGACATTTGAAACAATGGCGGTATTGTGTATGATGTGATAGGAAGTATGGCGAATCAATATTGTCTTTGTGGGCAGCAGTATGATTGCTAAGAAACTGGGTTTGTAAACTCAATTTAGGTTTTATTTTCACACTGGGGCAGTGGATCATGATTTGGCACTTCTGTAAAATTCTTAGCCTTCAGTAAATATCAAGAATTATAAATGACAAAATGTGCTAGCCTTGCAACCTAGTGTTTCACCAAGAACAGTAAGTCTAAAAATACAAAAACAAGTGAACACATAGCAAATGATACCAGATTAATACTATGAAAAATGTTATTTATGACATGTAATAAATTATGTAATAAATGTTTATTACGGTTCAGATGCAACTTTAGAGACTCCTGTAACAGATTATGTTTGTGTAGTAACCACTATGCAATAACCATACTGTATACAGTATGTGTTACTCCCAACCTTGTTAAATTCTGTGAAATTATATTTGTAGAAAAAGGAATTTTTTAAAATATAAATGTTGATTACACCTCTGAACCATTGTAATACATGGCATCCAATACTATACAAACTGTTCTCTGCAATGTTCTGTTTCTAATGTGTTTCCTCCTCATGACTGTGCAGTTGCTTTCAGTAGACGAATCCATGAAGGTGATTTATGACATTGTCCTGAAAACACAGGGGCCTCAGGCATTTGAACAAAAGAAAAAAAATACAATTGGGAGATATAAAGAACTAATATGTCAAACAAATATCACATTTATGTTGTAAAAAGGTGTTTTTATTGTAACACTCCTTTGTGGGAAAGAGCGATCAACTCAAACTGCAGGTATGATATTACCGGTATCCTGCTACAATAGAGATTTGGTTTAGATCTTTCTGCTTTTCTGTTCAAGGCTCTTATTCCACCTGGCCAAGGTAGCAGTGATAAAATACAATACACAAACATTCCATGTTAAAACAGAATTCCCTTCCTTTGATTTAAAAAAATATTATTTCAGTTTAAGTGAATGTGTTTTAATTGCCCCATACAGATTTTTTCACTGAATTTACAGTTATTTTTGATATTTATGAATCTCTGATGATATGCTGCTTTAACATGGCTGGTATTAGGGGATTTTTGCAATTCCAAAGCACCTTGAACAACAATACTGCGTTTGCAGAGCTTGTACATACAGATTAACTTAATTGTGTTTAGCCACAACTATAAACACATATACCAGATTTGTATCTTGCCGACATTGCTTTCCTTAATGATCAATCCACAGACCATATATATAATCCTTTAATAAACTTTTTTTAAACCTTGATGAACAATGTGCTTATAATGGATGTCACATAGAGGGATAACACACTAAGCGAGTACTTCCAAAAAACAGGGGTGCGTTCTGATCTAATTAAAAGGAATGTTGTGAAGCACAAGACGGTTATGCTCATGCACAGAGGGAGTACATAATTTCAGTCTTAGTTGAAGTGTGTTAGGGAGCAGCGGGACAGGAGAATGCTATTGCCATTTTCCACTGGGGACTTCAGCGGGACTAAAAGCTGAACACCGTGTCCATATCTCACAGTCTCTCTACTGCCAGCTGTTTACAGTATAATGCACAAACACACTGCCTACAAGCACACATTGCACAGACCTACACGCAGTACTAATGTACACACTGCACAAATGCACATTGTTCACAGGCATTCATTTGCTTGCACACACACACACACACACATATATATACTGTATATGCACACATGCAGCGATCCACAGATTCACATTTATGCACCTTTGACAAAAAGCTTAACATGCACTTAAAAACAGATGAACTCTGTCATTGAGTGATTTCTTTCCCATGTGTGACCTTTGTCCTCTGAGGCAGCAAACATCATAAATTTAAGAATCTGGCCTATCTGCTTAACGTTTCTCTGTTCTGTACGTGCCCTCAGCACCTGAGACACATTTTCAAGGAAGTGGAACCTCTTTATTTGTTCACATGCCAATCTAGCCTTTAAGACACATTGATTTAATTTAGTTTTTTTTCTCCCCAATTTGGAAATGTCCACAGTGCTAAGTTAACCTCACACAATGAGCACTGCAGCTGATGTGTTTGCATGTACATATCTGGAAACCAGTCACTATTTCACATGCACATTGTACTTCATCAGAGCTAGAATCTGTTGGAAGAATGGTGTGTGATGTGAGTAAACACTTCCTGCTGTATGTGGAACAGTAGAGGTCCTGCACTGATCCTGTCAATTTCCTCAAATAGAATCCATTATGTCTTTGGCTATCTGCAGCTATTACAGCTTCATTGTTATTAATAAGCAATCAGAGTTAAGATTTTCCATTCTGGAGTAGACATGCTCTACTCTCCAATCAAATCAGATTAAGCTCCTCAGGACAAATTTTATACGTCAGTAAGAGTAATTGGTCTTTAATAACAACACAGGCCTCGGTTGTAAATGAGGACCAAGTGAAATAATTTCTCACTGACAATTTTGCATAACTGTTATAACAATTACAATTACAATAATTGCATAGCTGATTATACCAAATTGTTGCCATTGGAATGTTGGTCCATGCTTTGCAATATTCTTCTGTATTTTCTGTTGTTTACTTATTGAAAAAAACATTCAAGTATGCAAGTAAAAGAATAGGACAAAGCTACTTGTCGTCATCTGTCTTTGCACATCACAAATACCTTTTAATACATGCCAGTTTGGACATGGAATAGCATAATACCCCTATTACAAGCTCATTTTGGCCACTATATCAGTACCTCAACCTGGAATCCCATCTCAGCATACAAAATCTTTCAGCAGCACCTAAATGAGGCATCTCTCAGCATTCCCTCACTAAAGCCACACACACCTGATTCCAGAGGGCTGTAGCACAAGGGGAAATGTGTGGAAGTGGCCAGTCAAATACTCAGCATCATCCGATCTGCAGCCACATTATTCCCTCTTAGTGTCTGGCAGTGGGGTAAGGAAGTAGGGGTTTAATGAGCTACAGAACACAATCCAAGTGCTTCATTACTTGCAGCCTTCTTATTGTCCCGGAAACAATCCTGTGTTCGTGAATTACAATATGAAATAAGCTGAAATTATTATTATAGCATAACACTATAATATTCTATGATATAATATAACATGCTGGTCGTGCTGGTCAGGCAAGACTGAGGATGGACCTGTAATGCAGATTCAGAACCACTTGTGACACTTCTGCACCTTAGGGAGCTTTAATGAATCTGTACGCATGACATGTAGACTTAACATAACAAAAGAATATTATTTGCCTGTTGAGCCACTATCTGTGAAAGACAGGGAGTGAAGCTCACAATATGGCCAAATTCAAGGAAAATACATTGAAATGTCACATCCTGAAACTAACTGAATTTATGTATCTGTTGTCATACTGCAAAAATTTCTCGTTTTATATGTTGAAATGGGCGTCAAAGCCATCGTTCTACGGTGGTCCCGTCTGATGAAATTTTAAAGCAAGAGGAGCACGCAGGACTGGTATTATAAGGCTGGAAAACAACCACCAATAAATCAGCGCGTTAACTTTTCTGATTTTAAATCACCCTTAGAGAAGTATTGTTCATCTGAGGAAGAATAAAGATTCTGGAACCTAGTTAAAGCTTTTTTTCTTGGCAGCAGTCTGTCAATAAATAGTCTTGGATGAAAAACATACATTTGGTTCCATGCCTTTAAACTTCATTTGAATCCACCAGTCAGTCTGTAAACAGCATAATAAGAACAACATCAAAATGCAATAAATGTTGCAGCTGAAATCCTGAGCTCAGCATTATGACACTCTCACACAGCATTTCTGAGCAATGCACGGGACACACTGAACAGCATACAGTGTCTGCAAAAGTTTTTTTGTTTTCACTTTGCCTGGCTGATTGCAGGGAGTTTGCAACGGCCAGTGACTGGAATCATTTACCGGGCACTTTACCATACACAACGCGCTGAAATGAATGACACAAGCTGCACTCTAGTCCATTCACCACTCTGCCCGAGTGCTTTCAGGAAGGACTTTCCTGTTATATGCGACACACAGAATACATTTCACAATGCAGAGTGAAGGCGGCGCTCACGTGGGGAATAACCTTTCCATCGCGCTAGTTACAGGACGCAAGCGGCTGATGCTGATTATAAGATTAATTGCAGATGTCTGGGCGGCTCAGCTGATTGGAATGGGGGTGGGAGCGTCGGCTCCGAGCCTCTTAATTAAAATGAATTAATTAAGGTGAACATTGACACATTTGCTGATGAGAGACTAAATGAGGAAGTGAAAGTGGGGGAGAGAGAGACCCTTTCTTTGCCTGATGGTGACTTACTGTGAAACTACAGTATGTAACGATTGCATCTTTTTCTGCACAGTTGGCACCATTGCTGTTTGAATCATACATCTCCACCCGCACCAACACCGCCCTTGGCCAGGCTTCTGGGGCTGTACCGTAACCTCCAATCCTTTGCATGACATTGCAATGAATAGTCCACTCAGAAAATCTCTGAACCATTTGACTGCGAGTCATTCAGTAGATGCTAAATTGTAATATTACATTTGACAAATCATGATTATAATGCATTTACTATGTTTACAGTGGCTTTAGGCCAAAGGAGGTGGAAACTGCTTTTGATGTATTCTTTTTTTAAATCTGCAACATGATTTTTCAGTCACTTCTGTGCATCTTTTTGGGAAATAAATACATTATAAATGCACAAAGACTAAAAACGCTTCAGTCTGTGACCTGATTCCATACCAATGTACTAGAGTCATTTAAAAAAAATCAACAACAAAAGAGTCTGTATCTTATGGAAATGAACAAAAGAAATAGTATATACTAAATACTGAACATTGTGATGTACTGTTCGTTAACGCAGAGTGTGCTGGCTGCTCTCAAGGGGTTTTTGGCAAACTTTTGGTGATGCAGCTTGAAAAGCAATCAAATCGGTGTGGAGTGTTCAAGCTTTATGGAGGAGTGCTCTCAGTGTTTGACATTATTTTGCATTGTTCTATGTCTCCTCGTTATCTTGTGCTCATTACCATTTTACCCAGCGGTATATTTGAGTACATGAATATGAATGGACACTGATTAGCCTATTGTGTGTTTGGATCTGGAGTGGGCAAATGAGTCGCTCTTGTCCCTGTTTAGATGTGTTTCTCGTTCCTGAGCATCCTGAATATTGTCTCGGCAGATAAAGTAAAAAAAAAAAATATATATATATATATATGGCAAAATGATGGTAATGTATTTAGTATTTCAATTATCACATGTCAATGAGTATACATACTGTTTTTCAGCAGCAAACACACACTGTGTTACACAAAATAATTTGTTTTTACTTGTGGATTTCTGTCATTAATTTTTATTCATTTTATTCATTTTTGTTCTCTGGAGTATGAATAATGCTCAGGCTAACTCCGACAGAACATTCTCCACATGGACCATGATAGAAGCCACGCCTGTCTGATCGAGCCCTGATCCCCACCCTGCTGGCGCTGTGGAGCCACACAGCTCAGCCCTGTCTTCATTATCATTCACAGGCAGGGTCTCTGGGTTCACCCCCAGCGGGGCGCCCGTCCAACACGGGCATCACCATGTGGTAAACGCCTACGTCGCCGGTGGCAACACCTGACAGTGAAATCCAGAGATGATTATCCTCACTTATCTGATCCTTCAGCACCTGACTCAGGGAAATCTACCCCAAAGTCAGGTCATCACTCATTTCAAATTAATCAGATTAGCCCAAAACACAGAGAGGGAAAATTCAACATTCAGTGTGCCTGTAACCCTGTTATAAACAAACACAAGTTTGCAAAACGCATATCTACACACAGACACATGTACGCCATCACATGCTCTCAGTCACACATGCACAAATTTGCATCCTGTTTCAATCCAAACCATAATTGCTCCTTTCTTACCACAGTTACCACAGAGCTCAGTCTTGGGTGTGGAGAAGTCAATGCAAAGGGAACAAAACACAAAGGGAAAAGTATACAATAACAAAAACACAGCAACGACAAAAACTTCATAGCCCACGTGCCTGCCAGTTAAAAGAAGGGAGTGGCTGCAGCACTGCTGTATAAACACGGAGGGCAGCAGAAAGCATGAGGAACTGTTCCCACCATGTCAGTAGGAGTGTTAGTACTGCCACCAGGGCTGGATTTGGGGTTGGTCAACGGGATGAAGCGGATGGGCCATTCACTTTGAATAATCAATTATTTAGAGTCACGCCTAGAAAAAATACACTTTTTTCAAATTAGTATTTTCCACCGAGATGTCCTGTTTTTTTGTTGTTGATGATTGTAAATTTTCCACTTGGTATTTTTATGGTTCATACAGCTTAAAAGCATCCAATTCTGGAATTTAACTGAATGGCCTTTATAGATTGCACATTTTTACAGAGAGCAGGCAGCCATTTAAAAGTCAGAACTGAAGTGAGATGTTCCTAAGCATTGCTGGCTTGACTTGAGTCATGTGACACAGTTCAGAGTGAGGCAAACGGCAGTTCCAACAACTCAGTCACTTAAACCAGTGAGAACTGACAACCTGCAGGGTGCTGGCCAGAATAGAGGCTCTCACTGTGAGCTGGGACAGCCCATCAATCAGCCCAGAGAAAGGCTGGGCCATTGGACTGAATGGGAAACCCCCTCCTCTCCACCCCAGGAATGCAAGGAGGCTCTCAGACAGGAACAGCAATGGCCCAGGAGCGCTCGTGAGGATTAAGGAGCAGAGCGACAGTCTTTTGTAAGTGGAAGACAAAGTTAAGACGTCCCATGTCTTGGGGTTGTGAGGGGTGAAGGCTACAGAGGGAGTGGACAATGGCAGTGACACGTCTGTCTCAGCTCAAAACCAAGAGATGGATGAGACCACCAGAGATGCTAACATTCTCATTGGACATCTACAGATGAATCTGTGATTTATGGCAGAGTGACATGCATCGTGTTGGAATGAACACAATATTTTGGCAACACTTTAAAATAATTGGCATAAACTACAGTTTCCAATAACCTCTAATAACAACAACCAAAACCAAAAAGTTAACAATTACCTTTGATGTTGAAAACGTTGATGTTGAAAACAACTGTAACCTGTAAGATAATTAATGATGGTTTTCCTGGTTATGCTTTTTATGAAGCCATATGTCTGAAATGTGAAATCATATTCTTCTATGTTAATAAAAACACTATTTAACTGTTCATCTAGTTGACCTGTGTGGAAAGAACGGAATGAATGTCTGATATAACAAATGACCTAATGGACTGCACATCTCATCAAGTAACAGGAGACATTCAATGGAATATATATGCAAAAAGCTCAAATTGGGAGAATGGCAATGGGAAAAACAGTGAAGGAAAAGAAAACAGTTGTTTGTGTTTGAAGGCCAGGGAAATCACTATGTTGGCTAATTTAGTTCAGCTGTGGATGCTAAGTGGCTACATTCCCCTTTTTTCCCTTCAGTTCATGAAGCTGGGGCCAAACTCACCGTGAGCCAGGCCAAGGGAAAAATCACTTGAGGAGGAACTATCGACTCACTGTAATGCTTTCCAATGAAGAAATACCATTTCCCATGACCAGTGTGGAAATGACAATCATTCTGTTACCAACAGCCTACATGCATACATGGTTTTAACAGCTTAGATTTTGTTTTCAGCACATTGTCTTATTATAAATATGTATCAATGCCAAGCCTTTTGAAAATATTTTTTAAAACATTTCCAGATTTACTATGTGGAAAATATTGCAAGTTTTCCATAATGGACACTTACCAATACCATGCACATATACACGTGAGCGAAAGATCCGACAACTAGATAGTCCAAATGCAAGAGCCGTCCATTTTTGGGTGCATAGATGTAGACTAGGACAGTGGGTGGGATAATTTGATTGACACTTGGTGAAACTGAAACTGCCCTTGAATTGATTAAAGTGGAATTGAAAGCTGCATCAAATTGATGAATGTGGTAGTAAACAACAGTGAACTGATAAAAGTGGTGGAGATTGGAATAGCAGTGCATCAAATTGATTAAACAGCTAGTGAATAAATAAATGTCAAAGCAATCAACTACAACAATAAAATAATAATTCTATCATCGAGGGATTGTTTAATTTGATATCATTTTCACACTTCAATATTTAACTTAATTGCATGTATTTGATGTAATATTACAAACAAAACAAGACAATAAACAAATAACAGAAAATAAATCGGCATTACACTTCACCTACTATTTAAAACATTCGGATGCAAATCCCCCTATTGCCTTCTAAGTGGTGATTGCGCCTCCTGGCAACCCCTCCTCAAATCCCCTCTTGGTACTGGCCGCACTCCGTTTGCAATTTTCCAGCTGATCCAAGTATAAGCGTAAGTTCCGTATTTTTCCCTCATTCAAACAGAATAGTTAAACACGAATCAGGCAATCACTTTTAACCGAAGTAATTGTTTTGAAAACGTGTAGCTATTTGAAATACTTGTAGCTGTTGTCTTATGGTATACGTTTCAAACACCAGCAGGCTCTTTCCGGTTTATATAAAACAATTAAACGCACGGCTTAATATGGCATAATTACGTCATTTAAAAAAATGCCTGCATATATGCAGGTAGCTCCTTCCCCAAACACACAGTTAAACAAATTTGTGCACAGAGGGTTTGCGTCCAGGCGTCTCTTCCGGCACGGTTTAGGCCGTGACGCAGCCAATGATTATAAGGTGGAGTTCCTGCTACATGGTTTTCTGCCACACAAATCATTTAGTGATCTACCCTGACTGTGTGAACATCACACCTGCCTACAAGGCTTCACTTCACTTCAGTGACTGAAGGGCTCAGTTGTGATTTGTGCCAATACTGTGAGTAGATTTGTGCACCTCTTTATTTGGTTTTAAGACACCAAGACTCTGATTGACTAAACACTAGAAGCAAGCAGCCAAATGCATGTAACTAAGTCAGCTTGTGCCATCCAATGTCATGTTTACCCACCAAACACAAAGTGGAACCTGCAGTTCACTTTGAGGCCTGGCACTCTGCTACAGATAAATAGACAACTCACCCCTGGGCTGTTTAATTACTGCCCAACGAATGCATTCCATAAGCTCTCCATCACTGTTTTGCACACAACTTGGAGGCATACACATACATGCACGCACAAGCTGTGTCAGCCATCACCATGAGAATGCCTTGGGCAAGGATTCACAGGTTCTGTTGACTTTCACAGGCTGGGTTACCCACAATAGTGATTGTCATTCTGTAATACAGAATCTCTTTGATGTAAGAAACCAGAATGCATTTAATCTTTTCATCGCTAAATTTGAGTATCCAGAGACACTCTCAGCTTCAAATTTTCAAATTGCTTGTTAATTATATTTAAACTTATGTAGAGGCAGCTGGAGAGCAATTCCGTCATCCTGCACTACGTGACAGAATTAATGACCGTAATATGTACTTTGGAAATATTTCAATTTCAAAATATCACTTAGTAGGTGCTTGGAAAACCTTGGTATTCATTTTATGAAAGTAAAATAAATGGCCCATTTAGTTCTCAACAATTTAACCCTTAGTGTATTATGGAAAGACGTGTGTGGATATGAAATCGCCGCAGATGAAATCTCACCTCTCTGTGTTTCCTTTGAGTTGTCTGTCACAGCATGTACTCTCAGTCTAGTAGACAAAATGTCAGATGAAACAAATAATGTGCTTTTAGTATTAAAAGTCAGACAGTTGACTTTTGTTGATGATGGGAGTAAATATTTTCCTGTTACAGCATGGCTCAAGAACTCAAAGACAGTGCACTAAATAAACGGCTTTTCTCAATCTAAATAGCTGCCCATTACTTCAATTTGCAGTGAACTGTGGAATGCTTCAGGGACACAGAGGTCTTGAAATCTAATGTTAACCAACCAAATAATTCTGCTGATAAAGCTTTTTATAAAGACGTTCAATATTCAGTACAATAGTTGACTGGCTAGAGAGTAAAATTTCCTGCAGGAGAGTGTGTTTAAAAATTTTTTATCGTCAGTTTAAATTTGAATAAAATATTGAAATAAACTGTACTGGTATTTCTCATATGGGGTGCATATGGGGTCAGTAATCCCATCTATCACAATTCGGATACTGTATAATTCATTGTATCATGCACAGTTGTAGATTTACCATGAATTTGAGACCTTGCATTCAGAACCATTCATCATCTGTTGCATTGTTATGCAATTTCAGGAGCAATTTTTTCTTGTCGCCAATAAATCTAAAACCTTATATTTTCCAAGTCAAATGGGTCTTAGCAATGCTGGCTGGTGAAGAGAGCACACGTAGCTGGGCAGCGTTAACTAATCAGTCCAGGTGCTTAAAGGTGTGTTTGTTTTTTTTTCTGTGCACGAAAAGACAAAGAAACTGGTCAACTGAGAAGTTAGCCAGCAGATCCCAGTGGCGAGCTGAGAAGCTGCCGCTGGGTTTTTACTTTCTTTTGTCTTTACTATTTTAGTTCATTGTTTTCACTCGGAACCCGTGAGGGGGGAGGGTGAAGATGTTTGTTTTATTCGATTTTGTGTTGGCGTGTGTGCGCTCTCTCTTTCTCCATGTGGTAACTGACGGTCCACTCTCGAAACTGCCACATCTCCCTCCCAGGGGTGTCACACCGGCGAGTGACAGGCGGCATTGCCGTCTTTATGAACACATCTTAAAGGACTAATGCAACTAAATATCATGTGCTCTTGCCTTAGTCAATTCTTGTAATTAAGAAATGAAGAAATGTCAAGAAAAAAGCCAACAATATCACATTTGGTTACTGCAGTCACTAACAAAGTATCAGTTTCAGGGTGACATGCCATGAAACATGACCATACCCTGCACAGAAAGAACAGATTACAGGGCTTGGATTCAGGCCAGGGGCAGCGGACCAACTTTTGCAATGATGAAGTACTGCATCAAAAGACAATTCCCTCATCTCCCATACCGCATGCAGCTTTACACTGCTGAATATAAAGCCTCTTTAGCATTTCATGTTGTCATGGTGACCACAGTTAAAAGAGTGGTCCGAATCTCAGTCAATTACCATGACTACATTGCTTATGTCTGTGAATATAATATTTTTTAGGGAACCTTAGGGGGCCTAGCTTGTTTATACACAGGATGCATACAACAAACCGGCACAGGCTTAGTTTTGTGTTTATTTGCGATTCAATAAGTAGCATGCTCAAATCTAATTTAACTGACTAGCAGCCACTGGCCACTGTTAGAGACATCTGCCACTCAGGCTATTTCCCAAACATTAATGGGGAACGTAATTCCCTGAAGACAATAGACGGCCGGAAAACATCAGCCATGCAAATTGTGGCATTCTGCTCAGATAATAATTGAGACTAATGGATGCACAATATAAGACATGCTTGACCAATTAATGCTGGCTACAGGCAAGCAAATTTGCACTAATGGAAAGGATCGGGTGGGATTTGGGTCTGTCTTTTCCGAAGGAATTTCCTCTCTTGCATGCAGAATGCAATTATTCAAATCAACAGGGCGTTCCCCAGACTGCAGCATTTCCATACCCGTCAGGTCCTTAAACGACTGCAATAATTACGCTCAGCATGTGCAATCATTCACACATTTATTCATTTTCGAAGTATTCAACTATAATAAGATAAAGCATTCCATGCCCGCCACCCATTCTACCATATTTGTTAAGATTAGGAAAGAGGGTAAGGAAAGTAAACGAGGAGATAAAAGAGAGGATATGGTATAAAATAAGAAACAGTGAAATGAGGCAATATTGCATGTAAAAAACAAAAGGTCAATGTAAGACCTCCCGTATTTCCCCGTTGTAGGGGCATGGCCTATTCTGGCCCTGTTTCTGTGCTTGCATGAGTGTAGACGGGGACAGCAGACTGCATTTGTATTACCCAATCTTCTTTCTCGAAAAGGCACAGGGGGAAGAACTGCAAGAAATGCGGTGGCTCTTGGGTACCCCAGGCTTAACTCGTGCTTGAAACTAGCCAGATGATGCAAAGCAAAATATGTGGAAGTGTTAGTTCTGTTGGTACCAAATAAATAAATTAATTCGTTTGTGAATTAATTTAGAAAAAATGAGCCACGGTGGACAAAGGATGGGAAAAAAGGAGCATCAGTGAATGACAAATACAGTATGTTGTAAAATCACCACCCTCTCCATTGCAAATTGACATACTTTGCCCATTACCCATCTAAGCCCAATTACAGCACTAACACAGTCAGCACTAGGCTGAAATAATGACCCCCATTGTTCAAAGTAAGTTAAGATACCTCTGGGCTCTATTTCCCAAGCACATCATTCTGATGTAGACACTGTTCAGGAAACAAATAGCTCAGATCATGAACAAAACCCACTGTCAGGGTTGAATTCCCCTGTAAATCAAGAGGACGAAAATTGAGAAGTATTCAGAATAACACAGTGCAGTTGAGAGATAGAGGGATAAAAAGATTTAAAAATAGAAAATGAGCCCGACCAGCACATCATGGCAAGCAAATAATGAAACACACACAGCGTAAAAAAAAAAACATCATATCTTTTGTTTATGGGTTTTAAGTGACCATATTCCTGCCCAATTTATTGATCTTTTCCTGTGTTCTAGATTTCAGCAAATTTCAGTCTTCTAAAGGTAATGGGCAATTCAGCCATTGTCCTGTCTGTAGCCATGGTGACCTGGAGTGAATACTGCACATGTCTCCCCTGAATTCATTTCACACCTGGTGCAGAACTCAAACAATGTCCCAGACATTCCAGAACTCATGGAGGAGTATGCAGAAAGCAGACAGTTCATTGTAAAGGTGTCCCCTGATGTCAGGGACGACAGTGTTAGGCTTCGTAGCACCAGGATAAAATTGGCATCTGCGGTATAGTCCTGCGAGGTGCTAAAAAAGAAACATCCGTCAGGATTTCTTTTATGATGCCTTCACCAAATGCCCTGAAAACCAGATCCATCATGGCACCCATATGGGAGGTGTGGAGTGGTTTAATGGATGATTTGATGTGATATAGAGATGAGAGAAGGGAGGGTGGAGGACCTGTCTGTCAGGAATGTGTGAGGTGTCGGGAAGTGAATGGAAGAGAAATGGTAGGTGACCTGGGGCCTTCATGCCTGCTCTGACTGGGTTTGCCGTGGAATGACTGACTGGTTACGTATGTCATTGCCATCTTTTTATTTTTTAGATAAAGGAGGCAAGTGTTTCTCTTCCCTTATGCGATTCTCGTGACTTACTTCAGACCGGAATGGTGGGACACACATAAGAGCTCTTCAGCTCCTCTTTACACCCTGTTCTATAGAAATGCTATTGAGGTCCTCCAAGCATTCATAATCCCAGGTCTGGGAGCCTGACAATTCAGAACAAGCAAAGATTTGAAAGGATCACTACATTGGCTGCCATGCAAAAAATTTATCTTGGCAGTGTTTGGGCGAAACTGTTGAAAAGGATGATGTCATATGGGTATCTTGCCTGCGTGCTGACAGTGTAAAGTTCCCCAACCAGGTCCCACCACTGAACATAACATTCTGAAAGTCTTTAAGTGTGTGTCATTATCCACCCACAAGCCTTTGAAGGTGCAGGCCTCTACCTGTCTCTTAACATAGAATCTCAAATGCCATTCATCACGTTCCACTGGAACACAATGGTGTGGTGGCTTTTGAACCCAGTTCCTGATCAGGGCTGCCCAATCACAGAACCAACAATGGTGGGGAGGGTGCATTTTAAAAGTTCTTGAAAGTGTACTTTTTTTTAGATTTATAAGGAAACTTTCTGATCTAAATCTGACAACATTTTAGTCAACTTCAAAAAGTTATTTGAATAAATATTAGAACATGGAGCTCAGGAAAAAGAAGAGGGAGTGAGAAGAGAAACAGGCTAAATCTTGTAATTTTAGACAGTGTTCACCTGTGCTTGAGGGAAGCGCCAGCAATGTCATTTTATTTTTTACAGATAAGGCATTTCATGCTGAATGTTCCAATTTATTTCCCTCTGAATGGTTTGTATTTACACACTAATGGAGTAGTGGTGTAGTGCTTTAGGATGTTGGTTCTTTAGCTACCCCCTGCTTTGCTATTCTGTGACCCTCTGTGCCTACATGCAGAATGATCAAAGGATTATTCTTTTTACATCCCTTTCTCATTTGGTGTGTACAAATCTTGCGAGGCCATATTAAATAAGCTACTTTAAATCTGCTTTAAACATGGCTTTCTGATAAATACTCAATCTATATGTAAATATGGGCTACCTTTAGTATAAAAGTAACAAGAAAATGTATTACCTTTTCCAACTGATCATTGCCCTGGAGCCAAACTTATGACTTTTAATGAAATGTGTATGAAGATATGCACTGTGCATCGAGCAAAAATGTGCAGGAAATGATGGGGGAAACGGAAGTCTGAAATGGCTGTAGGTGACCTTCAGCAGATTAAAGTTTTACAATAAAATTGCTTAGCAGTTTTTTTTCACAGAACTTCTCTAGACTGTCAAAATGTTTGTTGGATCGGAGCTTGATAGAAATGTTTTTCCTCAAATCGATTGTTACAAAAAATTAGTAATGTGAACATTAAGTACATTCAACGATATACTACTTATGTAATTTCCTGCTACTGCCTTCCTGCTACTGCCTGAATTCATGCTAACAAACGGTTAATGCTCACCAAAGTCAAGGTAGAAATGAATCATATCGATATATTCAACAAATTCATGTTAATTTCCTTAAGTGCCCAAATGTGACATATTTACTGAAAGTTTAAAAAAATGATGCATTGCAGATTGAGTAGGATGTGGACCCTGTAGGTTAAAACTCCACTTACATCCAAACAGTCAGGTGAAAAAAAATGTCCTTTTACCACTCTGACTGTCATTCATGAACTAAATGTTTTGGCAGTGCAAATAAAGTTGCCAACACGACTGACAATATTTTGTGGCATATAAAGGGACAATCTGTGGAATTAAATGTGATTTTTAAAAATAACATGAGTATTCCACGCTGGCAAATCATTCCAACCCACTAGGGGATATCAATACGTGCCTTCGATCATGTATTTACTTTGTTCAGTGCTAAACAGTAAGCTCCTACATAACCAACCCCAGTGGGACCAGATGGACGGTGGATACATGCAAGGTCGGGTAACTGTGAAACTTAAACGAAGCATGGTAGCTGACACAATTTCAGAATGTGAATATGCAAAAACGAATTCATTCAACAAACTGTTTCATTCTTGTTTTTTCTTGTTGCCACAGCACGATGAACATAGACTATCAATCACATCTGGTGGGGCGGTCCAGCAGTCCTGGCTTGCACTAAGAATGCACGCACGGACGTATCGTTAATGCTCTGCAGCTGTATAAAAGTTTGCACTTCAGCAGCCTGTCAATCTCTCTTAGAACCTGACATTAACATTTAAATGAGGTCTCTGATAATCAGAAAAGTCACTTATTTGGGAGGCAGCGATGCAGCATTTTACAGTTTTGCAAAGCAAGGACCTGCCATCTGAGTACTTTTATTATAATAATAATAATAAAAAGATGTGAAGTTGTTCAATCAGTCTGGTGTTCCCCTAATGTTATGTTTTTATCATTACTAGTTCAAATGAAACCCTAGGGACCACTCAAAAAAAAAAAAATTCAGGTCTGGCTACTTTTTATTAACATCTTTTCTCGCCAGTGATGTTTAAATAATCTCAGAGGCTGGCCTAAAGTTTTTTGTAAAATGTGAGATTCTGACTTTTGGATAGGTGCTGCAATAAATGTTAGCAATGTTTTAACATGCAATTTACTAATGGTTCATTAATAAAACTTTTACCAAAGGGTTTTTTTAAATGCTGGTATGTATAAGTCCAGCCTAGATAGCATCCAGTCTCACAGTATTCCAGAATGCTGAGAGATTGTGTTCAAAGGGAGCCAAAAATTACCTTTCATGTGTTGAGCTGAATGAGGTGTTTTTAGGTGCCTGTCAAGAGTTTGTGCTTGAAAACTCTAATCCTCAGATTGTGATTTAGCAACATGTCCACGAGTTCATTCACTGCTCATAAAACAACAGCAATAGTTTCAGTTCAGGAACTGCCATTAAAATACCCCACAATTAGTGTCATACAGTGCAGAGGTATCGAGCCTAATGTAAATAAATCCACTTCCAACTCCAACACCCACCTAAAGTAATAACAGCAGTACACAGACAGCTGGATTAACACTTATAACTGTTATTTTTTCTGAAAATGTCATCCAGATTTGTAAGGAACACTTAAATGTGGTTCAATTACATTTTAGCTCAATGAAAACAACAGGAGAAGCAAACTGAGGTGCAAAAACCACTGACATCTGACCTCAACCCTTAGCATATAATGCCAGCATGATTTGATTTATTTATTTATCTATTTATTGCTCACTAATATGTCACAACAAAATATTAGCAAAATACCATGTAAAGCTTTTTAACGCCACAAAACCAGTTTATGCTTAATGTCTGTATTTACTGCCCTCTAGTGTTACTTGACAAAAGTGCAGCTGTGACCGCATTTTATGCGAAGTCCAGCTATGACAGAGGTTATCAGGATTTTCATCTTTTGTATGTGAGTTCAGTAAGTTCTCTGTGAGGTACTTCTAGAGAGAAATTTAGTTTTAGACCTGACCAAGCTTGAACATGAACAATAATTAATCATCTGAATTTCTTGCAGCATGCATGCTCAAAACAGCTTTACATGCACCAGTTCCTGGCTATCGAAGTTGACAACATTACGACTTCTGGGGGAACGTGTTTCTTGCCTTTGCAGTGAAAGAATTTTCTGTAACAAACTGGTGGGTCCGCGGGGAAATATAATCATAAAATAAGTGCCGGACCCACACCCATGCTCCCTTCCAAATGAACCAAAAGAGTCATGACTAATAGAAGCATGTGTTTCCATGCCAGATGCAGCTCAACAGTCTGGCACAGGTTAACATTGGTCTGTTTTCCTCTGTCCAGCTGTACCTGCTTCACAGTCCCATGGATGATCTGTAGCAGTGGAGGCATGCATGTCAGGTATGCCGCACATTCCTCTGCTGCACCGTGCTGAAGCTGTTCTCCTTTTCTCTGTGAGTTAACCCCGTGGATAGTGGAACACTCACATGTTACGTTTACATCAGAAAGTGTGATAGGGAATTTACCTTGAAACAGCACCGTCACCTTTTGCTTCTGAGCAAAGCAGCCACCAAAACAAGCATTTCCAGTTCATAATGACTGTGAAATATAGTGTGATGTGATTTGAGCGCAACTCATGGTTTACAAGAGAATGATTAAACAAGAGTGGCACTTTTTCAGCAACTGCTAATTTCCCCTTTTCATAGGTACATTTTTTGGTCATAATGGACCGACTGAGTATATATTATTTTCTTTCTTTTATTTTACGCATTCATTAAAATAGGCTCTGCAGCTTCATTATTGTGAAGTTGTGTAATTCATACAGTGTCATGTCCCATACCATAAAGCCATTGGAACTGGAAACTGACTTAGTAAAGTCAGGGGAAAAGAGTTCCAGAAAGAGATGGACTGCAGGGACATATTATTTACTTATTTCATGCTCTGCTTTATTATATATAACATTGCTTCCGACTCTGAAATATATTTAAGAGATTTACTGGGGAGTATGAGCACCTAGGTTGTGGCAGTGAGGTGTGACTGACCTTTAAATTTCGATATGCTGTACGGATAAAAGGCTACAATGCAACAGCACTACCTGAGCATTTTCTGTACAGTTATTTTAGTTATTGTCAGTGCAATTAAGACAGAAATGAGTGACATTCCATGAAGCTGACAGCATTGCTGGTAAGGTGGTCATTGCAGGTGGGGCAGCTGCAGGTCTGTGATGAAGTGAGAGCACTTTCTCATTACCTGGGGACATGGGGGCATGACGGGCCTGTGGAAGGATGATTTATGCACACTGTTTTCATTAACGCACCAGCGATCCGTCAGGCTGCTGCGGTGACGCGGCTCCCTCTGCCCTGAATGGGGGCATCCTGTTGAATTTAACCCTGATGGAGCCATAGAGCAGCTCTGGGCTCCAATTTGCTGTCTGGTGCTCTGTGAATTACTGTAACACCAAAACCACTGTGCTGACAACAATATAGTGCTTTTCATGGGGCCGTACATTGGTTAGGTATCTCTTCATTGTCGGAGGCGCAAAATAAACCAGTGAAAGTATTAGGTATATGGGCAGGAGAGGTAGAGAGTGAAATACACTTGTACTTGAACTAAAACAAACAAAAGGTCACAAGTTTTTTTTAAATATCCATTGGTAAACAAAGAACCCACTAGCTGCCCAGCACACAATATTAGCTTCGCCACCTCTCTTGGTGCTCTTCTGTGTCCTATGGGTGACACAAGCTGCTCTCATTTCACAGATCAGGTTTCTCTTGGTTTTGAGCTGTCAGAGTATGCCTTTTAAGTGATGTGTGTACTGTGTGACAGTGCAAAATGGGCCTGTTGTCATTATATACAGTCCTGTGACTTTGATGGGTGAACAAGCTGTCATGGTTTGCCTGCATCTTCTGAAGCACTTCAGTCTCGAGTTGCAGTTTTAATGAGGTTAGCGTCATTCCACCTTTTTCTGTAAGCACAACTCATAATGAGGGATGATAAGCTGGCAGAGCCACAGACCGGTGGTCTCCAGCCAAGACTAATCACACTCGAGTTCAGGCTCCAGTGGATGAGTTCACGTGCTGTAGCAGATTCATAAGCTCATACGCATTCTGCTAGACAGGGCTCCTCACTGGCGTGGCACCCCAGACAGCACTGGCAGGATTCCATAACGATTGGAACCAAGGTGGGCAGAGACTGGATGTTCATGGGCGCAGACTTGGTGCAGTGTGGCATGAGGTCAGGAGGCGAGGTGAAGGCGTAAGGTGTATCATAACTCATAAAAGTGATAGGTTAAGATCACCGGTTGAGACCTAACCAGTAGCAACAAATGATAACCAAAGGCTGCCTTTTATTAACTTCATACTACATTTATTTCATTCTATAATAAAATAATAATAATAAAAAATGTATTTGATTATCCTTTATGTAACCAAGCTAATCTCACTGACATGTAAATTTTATTTGAGAGACCTGGTCAATTAAACGTTTTTACAAAATTATGAACTGTCCAAAAATTGTCTGGGTTTTGAAAACAGTCATGAACGGGCATGTTCACTCTATCAGTGCCCTATGCAGGCACTCACAGGCTGGCTGAGTTTGCATGCAATAAAGGCAGCGCACATGTTGTAGAACTTTATTGGTCTGGGCAGTTCAATAATGTGCTCATTTTACATGAATAAGGATGTCCCAGCTGGAGTTCACACTCCTGACCCTCTCTGTTCTCAGGACCATGACCTATGTTTTACATTCAAACCTCTCCACTGCTTCGGCCCAGAGTGGCTGTTAAACATTACAGACTTACTCTTGAGCACACTCCTTCCAAACACCTGGCCCCTTGGTGTGAACCAAAAAAGAATAAATCGGACAAACCCCAATGGATCATTAAACATTTCCTATGAGAAATTAGATTAATTAAAGCCTTTTAATGAGTTGAATCATTATTTTTCTTTTATAGCTGTGAGACCCCTTTTGGTTTAAATAATCCCTCCCCCCCGAATGTGCTCAGAATCTGCTCTTGTGTTAGTATTATTCACAGATGACTTTATGCTTTTACATGTTCTTGCCTAAGCCACAGAATATGGCTTTTTATGTTTTTCCTGTAGAAGCATGCATTTGAGAGGACCTGGGTGAAGTCTCCCTCATCCAATAAGGAAAGACCTTGTGACGCTAGCAGTTGTTTTTATGTTGTACCTAGTGCATGTTCAAGGGGTGGCTTTTGGAACTCAGGGGAGACAGAAAAAATGAAGATATGCTTTAACCCACAGAACAAAGTTGTTTCAAACTGTAGACCTCTCTCGCATTTGCCAAAACTCATCTACATACAAAGTGCTTGTCAAGCAAAGAAAACAAAACACCAACACGATTATACACAGGTAGCACTGGGAGATGGGAAAGTGTTGAAAGGTACGATAATGCAGTCCTGTCTGCTGCCAGAAATGTTTGAGGTCTCTGTGGATGATTCTGAGTATGATGCCACTACAATGATGGGAGATATATATTTCAGGTAAGGGATTCATATGGGAGTGGGGGATAGATGATAGAAAACACAACATTTTGGTTTTCTTTGTCTAGAGCAGTACCTGTGCTGACACAGTGTATTCTGGGATATTTTCAACAGACGGAGCTCCTCACTGTGAAGAGCAAGTATAATATAGTAAGAGGAGCTGCAGGCTTATCGTGTAACACTGGTAGCGGGGTAAGTTTGTTAAGCTCGAGAGTGAGTTTACTTTTATCTGGTGAAGTGAATTCCATCCTCTCCACCTCAGTTGAAGTGTGATAAGAATTTTGGCACTCTGGCACAAGGTTGTTGTGGTAAAGTTTTTTTTAATCAGATATGTGCTTTTTTTGCACATAGTAACATTTTTCATCCAGTTCTGTATGCTAAATGTCTCATAACTCAACAATGAATTAAACTGGCTCATGGTCCAGTGTGGCACAGTGTTGTGTTGGTAAATTTACAAAAAAAAATTTTTTGTGATCACTGGGAATTCCACTGAATTTATTTATTTACTTATTTATTTATTTGTTTGTTTATTTTTGCCACTGTAAATTGGCCCTGAACTTAGAAATAGCTCAGACAACCTCTCCAGTTTCCGGGAGAGTAGGGGTTGGGCCCACATACAGGAAATACACAGAGGCTAATCCTCTGATTAGTAAACACAAACAGAGGGAGAATCCCTTCCTCCTCTCGGTGGTGCTTTGTAAGGCCCCAGCTTTGTTCCTGTTGCTTCGGCTTTCACAGCTGTTCCTTGGGGCCCCTGAGGGCGCATATGGCCCTGGTAATCCTCTCTTCCACATGTCCTGGGGAGACAGCAGAGCTGGAAAGGGCAGGGAAAAACTTCAAGAGGAGCACTTAGCCAATAAGGCTTACAGCAGTCAGTAAGGCTAACTACTACTGCCTGCGATGATTTGACATCATCTCAGGTCATTGTGTAGTCAATGATGTCATATGGTTTTCCCAATGGGTTAACAAGGATCTTAACCCTGAAACGCCTAGAATTTTGTGGGGCACTATGGAATAGTGGTCATATTAACAGTGTGGAGCAGTAGTCTGGGCAGAAGTGGAGCAATGACTATACAAAAATCGTGCTGCAGTGGAAATAACGTGTAGTACTGATCGAAACACCAGTATAGAGTAGTTGTCAGGGCAGTGGGTTCACGTAATCACCAGGGCAGCAGTGTGAATCCATGAATTGGCAGTAAAAATAGTGTGAGTGCTAGTCCCCCTGAATTAGTCTGACTTTCCATCCACACTGTACAGTTGTAGTGCAGAATGTACTGGATCTCAAATTGCGGGTACTTTGATTAACCTGTCATTTAAACACAGACACAAAGAGATACATCAGAACTAGATACACCAATAACATCACCTCGCATGACACTGTTGACAGTAACCTGAACTCAAGGTATTTTTTATTTTTTTTGTATGTACTGTAGTATAAACAATACTGCCTACATATTGCCATAGATAGATCCAAAACAAAAGTGTCTCTCCTATAAATTGTCTTCATTTCAATGTGAAGCCAATTTAACACATAATATTAATGTCACTCGTTGAAATGTCATAATTTTACCCTTTCTTATTGCCCATACATAGAAGAAATTGGCAATCCATGCATAACCTTGCAACCATGATACTCTGCTGTCACCCTGTGGATGTAGTTACATGTTACCAACAGGAAATGTTTTTTAAAACTAGTAGGAAAGGCACCTTAACATTACATACCGTAAGTTTCTCTGATCATCAGTCCTGGGGTATGATTTAGTACTGCATCGGGGGGCTAATCACACTAGATAATGTTTTAGACTCGATTTTGCTGTTCTACTAAAAGCACCACTCTCTGACAATGGCTCTGTGGAGCTCTCTGTTGGCTTTTTAAGAGTATTGCAGCATCAACCAGGGAGGTCAAACAGGAAGTTTGCAAATTTTGCATTCTGGAGATAACAAGTGGTTTGCCTGCTAGCGATCAGTCAAGGTTTCAACCTAGACTTTTAAATGGACAATAAGGGCTTTTATGGGGAGTTGTTTATAGACTGAACATGATCTCTCATAGGTAAATTACGTTTAGATTAATCAGATTCTGCATATCAAGCCTTCAGAAGTAATTTAGTGGTGGCTTGAATAATGACTGATATAAACCAGCTTTTTCAAATGGGCAGATTTTGGAATTTTATATATTTTTTTGATTTAATATATTTATAGAGGTCTTCAGAAACAGATAAATTACACACCCCTGGGCAGTGACTGTATGAAACATAACACATTGTTAAAAAAAAATGTTCCAGAACAAAAATAATGGTGATAAAATTCCATGAGTCACCCTAAGCAAGGGATTATTTTATAAAATCAAACCACTTATATACAGTATGCAGCATAGTTATTATGCCAGTTTCTGATGATCCTTCAATGATTTTTTCTCTGAACTGAACCCAAAGATGAGACTCACTTAAAGTTATGTTACAGGTCATTTTGATTGATTCTCATGACAGAATCACAGAAATCCGTGCACCAAAAGTGGGCTGCATCCTACATATAATGGGGTCAACTCCTAAGCACCAGAATCCCTTCTGCAATGGCCTCTGCTGATGTACAAATGGTTTTTGCCACTGTAGAGGCAAATGGCTAGGAATAACTGCTGGAAAATATGCTTTTCATATGAGCCTTGCCTAGAGGTCACCTTAGTATTTCTGCTGACCGATCACTCTGTAGGTCCCTCCCAGTCCTGAGCAGCAAAACACAGCTGCCTCTTTATCCCGAGAATTTTATTTAACTTCTGTCACTGATGCTCTGACAAGCAAGACGCATCAAGCAGATGTTACACTAATTAATATTCCCCCCCAACTTTCCCCAATACATGGGACACTGCTCCCTAGAGGCCGCAGCAGGTCCACAACGCACTGAGCACATCAACCGAGGACATGAATCAGGCCCTGCCTTGAGTGACAGCATGGAGTCCCTGCTGGAGAGGTAAGGCAGCTGCCAGGAGAGGGAAGTACACGCCTCATTAGTCAGGCTCCATCAAGTATTAATGTCATGGGGAACAAAAAGATGTTGTATTTATTCATAACCGAGGAACAAGATCATTCGAAATTGCGGTGGAGAGGGGAAGGGACCATAGGGAGGGCAGACCTTGAACACTGTGACAGCTTGTCTCTCTCTATTTCTGAGGCCCATGCATCTGAACTGGAACCTGAGCACACACTGTTAGGTGTGTTAAAATCCTTCCTGTAATGGAAAAAAAGGAATTAATCCTCATTATGGATGGAACTTTATTATATTAAATCATTTTATATGGAAAGAGCCTGCTACCATCTTCTCTTCAGCTGGCAACCCCGTGGATAAAACATGCATTCAGAATTAGGAGAATTAGGAGAGTAGTAGGGGGCAGTTTTTCTCATTACTGAAATTATTTTCTTGACTCTGGATCTCCTTTGTAATAATCTGAAATATGCAGTTAACAGCCTTTTCTGGAGAAAATAATTAAAGAATACAGATGACCTAAACGATTTATTAATAAATCATTTGAACTTAACCACTCAGATAAAATAAGAACTTGGGTCTTGGTGGACTTTCCGGGTCCAAAAAAAAGGTTGTTCTATTTAAAGAAAAAAAACCCTTAAAGCAACTTTTATTACTGTAAGTAGAATATGTAAAGCATATGTTATGTTGCTAGTATAAAGACATAATAAGCTTGTCCTGTAGGAGGCATTAAACACAAGTTGTTTAAATGCAAGCAGTCTCTTCTGCCTGAACCTGTTCTGTTTACAGTTCTTGATAGTTTTTTCTCAGATTAAAAGAAAAGAGGTACTTTATTACATGTGTTCATATGTTGCTGAGGATGAGGAAAGGTAATAATAATTTAAAAAATGCTATAATAAAATGTCTTTGTAATTGTTATAATTTAATATTATATAAATCAGTACAAACTCCTTCCTAAGATGGCCAACTGGAGACCTCTCCAATTGAAAATAAATTGTCAAGATGAATCTTCTTATTGCTCTTATGTGGAGTTTAGTTCTGGGAAACAATTTCACCTGCATCACATATCATCACTGAAGACATTGGTTCTACTGAGGAAAAAAAAAAAAAATGCATGATTACAATGCATGTCTATGGTTTTCTTGCAGCTGGCCTATATTCTGATATTAAAAACTAAATTAATAAAAACATTTCTGTACATGTCATACATGACAAGAGAAGAGAGATATCTAGTTTAAATTCTTAATTTTCATGATGAGTACTTGTAGAAAAACAGTGAAAAAATATGAAGTGTTACATTAGTTTATAGACTCAAAATAAAATGTGAAATTGCCATCGTTCTGTTCACTCCCTGCATAATTCATTTCCTGTGAAGTTACACAGAAATCCGCTTAATAGAGGCCTGTCTAGTCATAGTCATAGAATGAGAATGAAACATAGAAATTGGATTATATCAACAAAGAAACACTTCACATAAGATCTGACTCAACTTGATCGGAACATCAGTGGGTCCTGGTTAACTAATTTATTCCGCACACTAAATAGATTTGCACTCACTAATTAATATCCAATAAGATCAAACCTGCATGAGCTTACTGCATGCTGAAGATTAACATAAGTATCCCATGTTTTATTTTAGAAAAAATGGCCACAGCTGTGAAGTAAAGAAACTTGGATCTGCCCCACAAATTTCCTCAGCCGCACATGATAAAGACAAATTAGATGTCACTGCAGGGAACATGGTCTTTGAGGGAAAATTACAGCTGGCTGATGTAATAACCATTTAGAAGTCACATTTAACTGAATGTAATCCTAATTTTGCATGATGGTGGATCCGATTGAGCATATTACAACCATCTGTAGCCACAGTTTACAATGTACATGTCCAACTATGTACCATGCCGCTCAAATGTGTATCTTCAGTTATTCCATCACCAATATGTTCTCTTTCCTTTGTAACAAATTATACAAATATTATGTATTCTGTATCTAAAAGCCAAAAAGGTCAAAGATAGTCCAATCACACATTGTTTTCAAAATGGTATTGAATATTGAATAAGCATGTCTCCTTGGTCCCTGAAGCTTGTTGTCATTCTTCTATAATATTATTCGAGTAAGTCAAACAATCCATAGGTTACTGCATTTATGCAAACTTCAGTTTCACTGTATAATACCACTATGAATAGGTTTTGTGTATGAGGTCTTTACTAATAGGTTATTTATGAATCATATTGATTATTGTATGATTATTTGTATCATTGCTTTGTTTGCTAATTTGTGAAGTTTTATTCTGTATAGCCCCCTTGGCATTGGATATATTATCTAAAGAAAAATTATTATGTATTATTGTTATTATTATACCTGATCCATATACAGTTCACAATTATTTAATCTGTCATTTAAGATAAAATGGTCAAATGTATGAAATGCCTCAGAAAGGTCAATCACAGGCCAACACAAAAAAGGGCAGCACCGTGTTTATATATATATATATATATAGAGAGAGAAAGAGAGAGAGAGAGAGAGAGAGAAAGGAAAGAAAGAGAAGGAGAGAGAGACTTCATTTTAGGACTAAAGAAGGGGGAGCTAGAACATAATCCTGTACACAAATCATCCATGAAGAAACTTTTATTACCATCGAGTTCATAAACTTAGTCAAGGAGTACAGTGGTTAAGAATGATAAGACAGGATCTATAGGAGCTTATGGGCTCTTTTGACACATACATATAGAAATACAGCTGTAAATACATGGGAAAATGAACAAACACTGAATACCAAATACAGTGGTACGCACTGAAAAAAGCATTGCTTTGAACTGTTAAACACAGTATTTTGTTGCGGTCATAACTAATTATGAATATGAATACAATAATTATGTTTGAATACATTTGACATACCTTTTCAATAAATGTTTGCTTTCAGCCATGTTTTGCTCTTCTTAAAAATCTATAGGGTCTTCAATAAAATAAAAACAAAGCAATTCTACAGCTCATTAATGTAGCTACAATTGACTATATATTGATAGACCTCAGAAAGACATGTTTACAGTCAACTGGGCAGTTAGGACTTATTGAGCAAACTAATGGACAATCAACAGAATAGATTTTTCTTCAGTAGAAAATGACTCTGATGCATCTATATAACAGACTTCTATGAAAACCTGTAGCTGCACATCAAGCAATGTACCACAGAGAGAATCATTACATTACATCAAATAAGGAAAGAGAAAGTCTCTATGTAAAAGCTCATCACCTGTACAAAACAGAGTTGCCTAAACAGAAGTCATAAAAATGACTGGACACTGGAAATGGAACCGTAGTCTCACTCTTGCTGGGACTGAGCATCCTCATGCACAGCAGACTTGGATGCTATGAAAAATGATTTTTTGCGGGAAAAAAATCCTTTTTTGTTAGCGGAAAAAGGAAGCAGGAAGCTTCAGTCAATTGTGACTATTGGGATTTGGGCACTTCTTGTTTGACAGTGGTGATTTGACACTCGCAAGGCTACCTTCTCCAGGACTACGGCAGCATCAGCAGTTCAGACCTTTCTCAGAGGTACAGTACAGTGCATGTACATTAAGAAAGAAATACAGAGATGACTCACAGTATCTGTAGCAATTCAGTATTGCTCAATGAATAATAAGTACAGTGAACTCTGGCTCTGCCTCTAGTGATGCATGCTCCACCATTCATTACAGTAGGAACCCTGCATGGACGAACTAAATACAGCAATAACTAAAATAAAGTTTAAATAATTCAATAAATAAATAAATAAATAAATAAATAAATAAATAAATAAATAAATAAATATCAATGTATCATACATGACATTTTGTATTGCACGAGCCCTGGGGGTTTCCCACTCTAATCCCATTGTCTTAAATGACAGTATCTATTATAAAATTATTTACTCTCTGCTTTTTTAGCAAAATGAATTAAAAAATGGGGAGGGGGTATAGCTTACAGTGTTAGGGCAATGCACATACCGATCCCCTAGGTTCATGCAGCAGGAAAAGGGCACTGAAGAAGCACCTGATGCCTTCTGCCATTACTGACATTTCAGGACCCTTCAGGCTGCGCACATTACAGAAGACTGAGGGAATTTGTGTAAAAGAGGAAGTCACTGGCAGGAAGTCACTCGGTTGTATTAATAAGATGTACTGATATGCCTTGATGTGACATTTGAAAAAAAATAAATAAATAAATAAGAGATGAGGCAGCCAATGAAGGAAAAATGGGTAAAAGCTTTAGGAAATTACTTATTAAATTTGTCTGAAACATATTGAAAGTTTTCTTTTAACTTGCCGTCATTTTGCTATCAATACATTTCTATGCAGAACGAATTTAGAAAATGTGCTTTTACAGATTCATAGAGTGATACATGATTTGTATATTTGTATTTTTTTAAATACTGAAAACTGTTTTTATTGAGACATCACATCTTCTTGTAATGTAGCATTCATTAGGGGGTGAGGATATTATGTGTTTTCATTTCAACATTCAAATAAATTGAACCTTTATTTAACCTTTCAGGGCATCAAGTATTGCTTTTACCTGAATTTAAAAAAAAGAAGTACATCAGCAGTGTTGTGTCTACTATAGACTATAGAAATCTGTAGAATACGTTATGATTTGGAATGGACACTTATATGCAATCTGACTGTAACAAAGGAGATTTAACAGCATTTCTGACACCATTCATGAATTGTCACCTAAAACGGTGAGCAGACAGCAGAATTAATATCAGGTAAAGAGAACATCGCTGGCAGACTGCTCTTATTGCCTATGCCTAGAACCGGCTCCAATCACTGGTAAGTGTGTCTAATACTGTATATGGATATGGTATAATAATAATAATAATAATGATAATAATAATGATAATAATAATAATGATAATAATAACAATAATAATAATGATAATTTAATAATAATAATAACTTTTATTGTTATTATTATAGTAATTATAAACTGCTTTTTATACAGCTTGTTCACAGAGATTATGAAACACATTATGTAAGCATAATATGCTGTCACTATGCGGCAGTCTGGAGCAAGAATAGCATATTTTGTGCACTGCTGATTTTACAGTCTGAAGATGGTGGAACATACACAGTCATGCATTTATACAGATCACCTAGCTTTAAGGTATTTATTGTGGTAGCATTACAGGTGATCTTTACTTATATAGGATAACATTATATTAAATAGGTTTGCTCTGCCAACCTGTTACTTGTCAGATGGCCCGCCTTCAATATGAATATGTACAAACTTAGACTGGAATGTCAGCGAAACTGCAAACCAATACAACGCAAATAGGAGTAAGAACTATACTGTGGGCAAAAAAAGTGATGGATTAGAAAAGCAGGAAGTAAGCACACTTTGTTCCACCAAGTACATACAAACATTTCAGAACCAACCATTTGGCTACAGCGTTTTATATTTACAATACTTTTACACTAAGAAAGTCATGTGGTGCTTTCTTGAGCTGAGCAATCAACCCCGTTACAGGTTACCCAATAAATACATACTTTTATTTTAATTAAAAATCATACAAGTGACAAGTGCATGGCCACAGCTCATGAAAACTATATGTGTATTTAAAAAAGGAAGTAAAGGCTGATCCATGGCAGCCTGGAGATGGGTGCAGCTCTGTTTTTAAAGGGGGAGCATTGTAGGAAGGCTCATTTACAGGGAGAATATTACCATGCAAATCTAGCATTACAAGCAGCAAAGAAGCCAACCTGTTCACTACAACAGCGAAGCCGTATGAAAGGAGGATATGGAAGAGATTTCCAAACTCGGCTAATGGTGCAAAGGAAAAGAAATTCAAGTTTGCCATTTTATTTGTCTTCCTTCATGATCTTTATCATTAGGGTGAGCTCAAAGAGAGAAAGCTTAAGGCAATGACTGGACTTAAATTAAAATAAAATGAAGAAGGAACATTGAAGGCATTATGTCACCTTTAAAAGCAAAAGATGGGGTAGCTGATGGAGAAGAGGGATTTGTGAGAGAGACAACAGTAATAAATAAATAAATAAATAATAGTTTAACAGGCCATCCAGAGGCCAAGGAGAGAGTGCTCCCTGGCCGGGCAGTCTATCAGCAAAGATGGACCACAGGCTCTGTAAGATGTGAGACTTAAGCAGATTCAGTGTCACCATGCCAGCAGCTAATATACAGTGTGCAGGGTTTGGGTGGACAGGGCTTTGGCACCGGTTTTAGCCATTCTGCTCGTCCCCGGATCTGTCGGCTGGTAGTTGGGGCGCCGAGGTCTCCCCGTTACACCGTGATGACGGAACCACCCCCTCAGGGTCAGGGCTGGTGTGGGCGGAGTCAGGGGGTGGGGCAGGGTCGTTACCGGCCCCCTCAGCTCCGGCTGTGTTTTGTGGCTCGGTGCTGGGGGCCTCTGTGACTGGGGCGGCGGGAGTGTCGCTCTCTGTGGGAGGCGTGACGGGCGTGGCAGGGCCTGCGGAAGGACTGGCCGATGCTGAGCTGCTCTGCTCCGGTGCTCTCAGCCTCTTCATGATGGTCGTCACCCGCACGGCTTTCTGTAGGGCACAACCGGGTCAAAACGGACCACAGTCAGAACTTACCCACACAGCTTGCGTCTTTTATTTGTTTTACACATCGATTCATAGAGCTGAACACTCACTGAAGCAATTCAAGCTTTTCAGGCTATTCACTCCAAGTTGCCCAAGGGTGCAACAGCAGAGAGCCATCTGGGATTTGACCAGATACCAGTGATTTACAAGCTCCGATTGCTCACCATTACACTGCACTACCACCTGTATTGCTGTATTGCTGTAATTACAGTAGGAGTACATCGATTTGCTTCTCAATTAAGAGAGTTTCTGCTTTCGCAGTTAAGGGAGCAACATTGAACACTGGGGATTAATTATAGCCTAATGAGATGTTCATCTCACAGCCTTACTGGAGAGATTCAACACCTGTCTTGAATGTCTGTTAGACCTGAGATATGCTGAGTGGATATATTTCTCTTCACACTGATCGTAGCTTGAATTCTGAAATGTCTCTCTTGCCCCTGTAGAAATGTGCTAGTAATAATAATAATAATAATGTGCACAGATTCAAAAAATGAGTTTGAACCTGATAACAGTTTTTAATTTAGCATTAATGTTTTTATGGGCTAAACATTCTTATTGAATGCAGTGGTCTTCTGAAATTTTGGAGAGAAAAATGGTACTAATACAGGTTTTATATCCAAATATTCACTGTCCAAACTAGTGATTTTACATGGAGGAAGAGGAGCTATGAATTTGTGTACAATGTTGTAAATCAGTTACCTGAACAGAATGTTTGCTGTCCAGTCAGTCATCTGTTTACTTGGCTGAGTGTGTTTTGTTGCAATAAATAGGCCTAATATAATAAAACAGATCACAGAGGTGTAACAAAAAAAGACTACATTACCTTCCACTTGGCTTTGGCAAAGTTCTTCTCGATTTGTGCACAGACACCATCTTTAATGTTCTTGTCTGAAGCTGCATTCCCAGATATCCTGAGATTAAAGGAGATATGTTTATATAATGTGCAGTCTTGGGGAATTAAGAAGGGTTCTTAAGAGCTAACACCAATATATTTCACAAACAAATTTGGTAAAGAAATATGCTACAGACAGCCAAAAATCTTTTCAAATTGCATAATCTGAGCCCTGACCTCTCTAACTCCCAGCCTCCTTCCCTCTCTCTCTTTCCAACTGAATATTTTCAACACTGTCGCTAATCAGTTATACCACTCATGGTTGATGGCCTCCTGTGCAGTCAGCCTCTGGTCCTGGTCCACTTCCATTAGACGAGCCACCAGTCCCTTTGCTGCAAGACAAACAGACACAATGTCAAACTACAGATAACACTCAAATCTCTTCTATTAGCTGAGCTGAACAGGGAAATAGCATTAGATTTCATTCAGTAGCCGGAGATTCAAATAAGTTTAACTATATAAATGGCTAGAAGAAGAAAATGAAGAAAGATTTAAAATGAAATGGCTGCACATCTGTGAAGTAATGTAACAATAATAAAGCTGTTAAGATACATAATGTATCATAGACTGGTGTGGATGTATTCACTATTCGGAGGTACCTGAATCTGAAATATCATCCCAGTACGGGGAGTCAAACTCGTAGTCTCCTGCCAGAATCTTACGGAACAGGTTCTTGTCATGGTTCTCGTAGTCATCGTCGTCAGTTTCATCATAAAATGGGGGGTTTCCCGACAGCCTGGGAGAGAGGTTACAGTCAGAGTGATCCCTTTAAGTCTGTATTCTGAGAGAGGTATTTAAGGTTGTACTTAGCGTGAGGTATTTAAACTTGTGCTTGGAGTGAAGTATTTAAATCTGTACTTAGATTGAGGTATTTAAATCTGTACTTAGAGTGAGGCATTTAAATCTGTACCTAGAGTGAGGTATTTAAATCTGTACTTAAGAGTGAGGTATTTAAATCTTTACTTAAGAGTGAGGTATTCAAATATGTACTTAAGAGTGAGGTATTTCGGCAGCCTTGCATCACTGCACAGCATTTCTGAGCGCTAAATACTCACAGTATGTACATGATGACACCCAGGGCCCAGCAGTCCACAGGTCTGCCGTACCTCTGCCTTCCAACCACCTCAGGGGCTGAGAGAGGAGAATCAGGGCTCAGAATATACATTGCAAAGCTCTTGGATCTCCCACCCTAGAGTTTCGTTTTCTACATCCCTCCCATACTTCCTACAATTAACTCCTCTTGCAAATGCTACTTTTAAGTTTCTCCCTCCTGTTCTTCTCTCTCCATCTGCTACATAATTCTCACTGAGTTATTTTATTTGACCCATCCTCTAGGCCCAATTAGCAGCTCAACCAGTAGGGTGTAATGCAGCCTTAGATCCTTTGTTAATGTCATACTTAGGCTCTTCAGTTAGCTCCTCCCCTCCAGTAAACAGATGATTTAGTGCAGTGATGAGCTCCGCCCCTCTTCTCACCTAAATATTCCGGAGTCCCACACGGCTCTTTGATGAGGCCATTCTCAAGCTTGGCAAGGTGGAAATCACTGATCACTATTTTTGACTGTTTCAGACGGTTGTAGTATACCAGGTTCTCTAGCTGAAAAAACAGAGGACACAATTTTTTCCTCCCGAAAATTTACACAATTTGTTCAAAATGAGAAGACCATACATGTATGATTCTGCAATGCATTTTCATCTTTCACCAGAAAAAAGGTACAAAAAAGTGTTTAAAAAGGTATAAATTCTTGTCACTTGGGTGGTACCCAATAGGTATGCAAAATTGCAATGCATCACTTTTTTGCTTGAAAAAGGTACTTATTAGTACCCAAATAGATTATGATTGTACTTTCAGGGTACATAGGGAAATTGGTTCCTTAAAGAACGAAAGTTTACCTCCAATGTACCTGTATTTCTGAGATTACACGAGGTAGAGTCCCTCATACTGTACCTTCAGGTTCCTATGGACAATTTGCAGGGAGTGCAGGTAGGCCACTGCTTCCAACACCTGCCTAATGACATTGCTGGTGTCCCGCTCTGAGTAATATCCCTGATCGAGGATCCAGTCAAACACTTCTCTGCCTGTAGCGCTGTAGGAGGAATCACCAGACAAACAGCTTCTGTGTAATGTGCCCTGTCTTCTAATGTCTCCTAACTACTACTGAATGATATTTTGCAAAAAAATGTATATGTATTGATTTGGCTCTTATTTGGCACTGTACTCTGCAACTTTAGATTTGTAACAATTCACACGTCAATGTATTTAGGGGTATCTTTATACCCTTTGGTTTCACCATATAGAAATTACAGCACGTTTTATGTCCGCTGCTTAAAGCTAACTAATAACTCATATAACAATTTGTACTTGTACCCAGCAGGTTTGCATCTTGCAGTGCAGCCTCTGTAAATCTGAAGTCTTCTGCAGACAGTAGTCACTGACACATCCACGCCTGCCAACTTAACTCTCTTGTTGAACTACCAACTAGGGGGGAATTTCCTGAGAATGGACAATAAATCCAGAATCCAAATCTGAAACTAGTCATTTATTGGATGCCTGAATATGCATAAATATGATTTTGATTATTTTTATATCAGATTCCAGCTTTAAAATGGCCCCCTTGGCCAAAAGGAAGAGATTTCAAAAGCTGTACAATAGTCAGGGCGATATATATTTCAAATAAAATAGCAATACAAATTCCTACAAAAACAAAGCTGATGACATTTCAGGCCAGCCAGGTCCATAAATAGCGCATATGTGTAAAGGGAGCTCAGTAGAGTAAGCAGTGGTGGACCACCCTCAGGCTATTGATGTTCATTCCCTGTGAATCAGATAAAATGGAAATATGGTATTCTCCTCTGAGACAAATCAAAAACAGACTTACAGTTCGAGGAACAGGAAGTACTCTTTTCTGGTTTCATAGACGTCGATGAGTTGCAAAATGTTAGGGTGCTTCACCCTGTGAGTGATGAACAGAGCCGAGGGAGAAACAAACATAGAGAGTTGAGAGGATGTGGACACAAACGGAGAGAAACGCACATGGTATTGGACATGCACCATGTTTCTGATTAACTCCCTCATCCTAGTAACCCCAAAATAAAAACAACAACAACAAATGTAATTCAGCATATCTAACTTACATACAAAAAATAGTTTTAAAAAAAATTTTTTTACTGTGTATTTTAAATATCAGCATTTCCTAACCAAGTGGGTAATCTCAAGGTATGTCAGATACTTTAACAACATGTCCAGTATAGAGACATTTTATTTTATTTACTTTTTTGGGGTGGGGGTGGTTGGTGGGCCAAGAGATTCATTTTTTTTTTAATGAAAATGAACATGGATCAAGGATAAATATTCTTAATGAGGTGCAGAAGAACAAATACTAACTCACAAATACTGAGGAGAATGTATATAGCAAATGCTTAGTTGCAGAGATAGCTTTTGCAATTTCCAATTGTGAACAGTGTGATGCTTATTCCTAAATATATCACTGCTTCTGATTACATCAACTGAACTTTTAGAATTAAACTCCCAGCACAGCCTACAACAGGAGAAAATATATTTTTAAATAGTTGCACAACACTGCAATCCATTTTGTGTGAATGCAAGCCATAGCTAAACGTAGCAAAACATAGAGAAAATAGCTAGCATAGATGGGCTGAATGACCTGTTCTCACCATTATAGTATGTGCTTTCATGATCTCATGCTCTTGTTTATGCCACCAAACCAACAATATGCTCAAACTGCATATGTTGTGCAGGACACTAGAAAGATCTGATTATGTTTGCTCTTAAGGAAGAAACACATTTCTATCTCTTTTTCCCCTCTTCTTTAATCTTTTTTTCATTTTAGTGTTTGCTGCTGGCTTGATGAAGCTCAGATTCCTTGATGAAACTCAGCGAATGCTATGGGAAGTGTAATAGGAAAGCAAGGTTATGAAACAATACATAGTTGATATAAATATATGTCAGGTAAATTCTGTAAAAATGGCTTCAAAAGGTAATTATTCAGTGGAATAGGCTAGCTTTAATTTTGCATTTACATCTTCCTACATTTTTTTTTCTGTCTTGCTTTTGTGATTACCCTATATGTTATTCTCTCAGGAGATGCAGAAATAGATGAAAGATTTCACATTTATATCATGCAGCTTCAAAAAATGTTATGTTGATTAATAAACATTACATTTAATGGCAAAACAAAAAATAGTACACAGAATACGTGTTGACGCCAAAACCTTAAAATATTAATCAAACAATAAAATATCTAAATTGCTTTTCTTATTAAAACAATTACATTACGAACATGAAGAAGAAAAAAAAATCTAAAACACTTTACAGCCACAGAATACATCATTGTGCAATGACTATATATGAACAAAACACACACAAAACAGCAAGGTATTAATGCGGGCCATAATCTCACATCTTTAAAATTAGGATCTCGTTCTTGGCAGCTTTCCGGACCTTCCGCCCATCTTTTTTCAGGAATTTTTTACAGGTGTACATCTTCAGCGTGTTCTTGTCCTTGGCTCGGAAGATCTCACAGAACTCCTCCCTAGAGACAGGAGTCATGAACACAAAAGATTTACATAACTATTTGCTGTGAAAGCGTATACATCCTTCAGCATTATATAGTTACTAAAATGACTGAATAATACTATTAAATGGCAAAGGACGTACCTTTTTCCAAATGGACTTTCATTTTTCATTATAATTGATGAAACAAATGGATTATACTGGATGAAACAAATAATTTACCCCACATTTAAAATAATGAATCTAATGAACAAATTATGAAACATAGGAGGAATGGTATCCCCAGAATGAGAGACATGGAAAATGTAATAGAACACATTAAATGTTAGGTACATCCAACTTGTTTCAGTTAGATATGACACATGTAAATGCACAGGCAATCTTAGCAAATGAGGGCAAATGTTATTTGAAAGAGTGTTCCCATAAGTATCATACCTTACGTAAGACCCTGTAGTAGTCACAAATGAGCATTAACAGTACCGCTATCAATTTACCTCTCCCGTCCTGTTCTGGAAGATGAGGGTACTCACGATTTAACAATCTGTCCCAGGTCATATTTTTCTGTCACCTCTGATGGACTGTTGTAATCCTTCTTCTCCCCCACTGTTAAACAGCCGAATGGCATGGCCACTCCTACCCTGAAAGACAGAGCATTGTTCACACTGAAGGAATGCACAATTAAGTGCTATAAAAATAAACTGTTATAATATTTGTTTTAAAGAATACATTCTCAATTGGGCCAGTGAGATCAGTATTTTTATTTGTTTCTTGGTTTGTTTTAATTTTAGACTTTTGTCAGTTCAGTAATTGTTTTGAAAAGATCAGTTGGCAGCCATGCATGAGCAGTGTGTGGAGGAGGTGTGACATTTCCACAATAGATAGGAGGGCTTTTAACTTAATTTTTTATTCTGTTATTGTGACACCATGTGACTGTATGATATCACATTGGCCTAATTATTATGTAAAATTCAGCACTGCCTTGCAGTTGTATTCTCAGTGCACTGACATGCGATTTCAATGAAGAACTTCATAATTAGAGATGTTCGGATTAGGCTAACTGCTGATGTGTGCTTTTTGTGAAGATCAATGCATTACATCATAGCATTTTTTAAATAAAAGGCCCAAGTACCATTGTAATATGACTGACTGACTGGGGCCTCTAGGTCACTTCATGAATGAGTAACTAGACAATATCTTTCTTAAAGACAATTTGTCACTGCTGACACCCTGGCCTGTGCTCTAAGTAATTGCCGTGTGGTGGCAATTTATAAAAAAATGACAGCCATTCATTTTCTACAAAATAACTGTGTCAATGAGACATTTCAAAGGTATGGGAGAATACTGAGTTAGTTCTGCTGGATACATTATCCTATGCCAGTGAATCAGTTTAATCTTTGACCTTATATCTGCTAAACATCACTGTTCTCAAATAAAGAAAAAAAAAAAACATGCATTGTAATTAAAGATGGTATACAAAAAACACGCATCAAACGGTTACCATACTTCACATGCATACTGTAAAAAATAATAATAAAAAAATTATAAAATTAAAAAATGCAGAGAAAAGTTTAATTAAAAAAATGACCCCTGGCAGGAAAAAAAAAATCAAAATTAGCTCTCTTTCTTTTTTAGATTGATAATTTAAGAGTTTATACGCTTAATCTTGGGGACAGCCATGGCCAATTTCATCATGTCACTGCAGCATTAAAGGTAAGATTAGATCAATCTTGTCATTCCACAAGTCAGAGAAATCTACTTGGAAAACTTAGTTATCTACAATGCTAATTGGCTTTTATAGTCAAACTTTTCCCATTTGATTAACTTTTTAGATTTCTACCCTCAGGACCTGACTGATTATATGCGTAGGGAAAACTGACATCTACCCTGCCTGCCACTGCTATAATGTTACAGTGGGGAATGTTTTCTGTTTCAGCGTGAGCTGTCTCTCCTTTAAATAAAAGTGGAGTACACAGAGTGAAACCATTCAGTACCTCCTGAGACTAAAAACTATTATGCCTAGTGCCAAACAGTGAGGCAATGGGCACCATTTAAAAAAAATAAATTTTTTAAAAAAGTTTCTGGAATTTGCTACACTATATATAATAGAAGCTGGCCGTGTTCTCGCAGCTAATATAACCACTGCACCACTTGTCATATTTGGTGCAGAATGTGCAGAAAGACAGCATCACTGTGACAGGCTAGTAGAGGCATTTTGTTTACTGCTGTCACCAGCGAACTTCTCCTTCTGGTGCTGAAATCACTGCACAGCTTATTTGGATTACAATAGCAATGACGTGACATGTACAAAGAGAGTGAGTGCAGTGCTATTATTTTTGTTGAAAGTATAAAGGCTGTCTTCTGAAGTCCCCTTGTTTAGTACATTTGATTTAGTACACACTACTCCTGTTATTAAGTACTGAGTTTATTTGATGTTTAACTCATTTTCCCTTGAGGCTCTGATGTGACTTAGCCTGCAGTTGCATAGCTGTGTGATATGGTCACTGTGGTGGGAGCAGGCAGATCCTGCTGTTGGACAGGTAAACAAAAAGAGGAGAGGCTGCTTCATTTCAGGCCCCGCTCCTACAGATTCACAGCATGTCTCTCCACTCCACTGCATCACTCAAACTGACATGTCTAAATCCCCTCTTATCTCTGACTCTCCTTTTCTCTTTGACTCTCCCCTATCTCTTTAACTCTCTTAACTTACTGAGGGAGAACAGTACACATAAGGAGTTGACAGTTATTGCGCACAGGTGTTTAGGTTAAATAGGGTCTGAAAACAGTCAGTGGGAGGCTAACAAAACAGTTGACATCACAGCTTAGAACATATTTAACATCTGCGCAAGAGATGCTCAAAAAAAAAAGAGCCAATTCGCAACTCTTTGTTTGCTCTTACACTAATGGATATGTGTGTGATAATTACAATATAATCACGAGTGTACAAATAGCATGAGGAATGAGAGCCCCATTGTTTCCACAGAGGGAACAGGAGAAAGCAGAGGCCAGTTGGGAGTGTGGGCTGATTCTGTCCACAGTTCAGAGGTCTTAAATAAGCCTGTCAAAGATCACTCTCAGTTACTTTGTTACAAGGAAATGCTATAAAACAAAAATAATTGAAAATTAAATATTCACTTATATGACATTTGCCATCTGCTTTGTGTCTTTTCTTTAATCTTAATTAAAATGGCACTTTGGTCTTTTATTTGTTTATTTATTTATTTATTTATTTATTTTCCCCCATTTCTGTGTTCCTTTTAACTTTAATAAGCATGTTGGCTATGGGACTTACTTAACAAACAGCCAATTAGCCAAGCACTTAAATGTCACTGGATGAGCATTAACTGAGCTAGTGCCAGAGGAAAGAGGCATGTGGGAGGGAGGCAGTGGGAGAGAGAGAGGAGTGAGAGGACAGGAGTGGGAGGGGCTGAAAAGAGGGGCAAGAGAAAGAATGGTGGATGAGGGAAGGGAAAACGTGGGGGGTTCAGGGGGTGAGATGAGCTCTGGAATGCAGCCTGTCTCCAGGAGTGGAGCTGTAATCCTTCTGTGGGAGAAATGTCTCCTGTTTATGCAGAGGCTGTGACCATGCAGGTGATCTCAGCTGCAAATTAGACTCCCAATATGTAGCGTTTTCAGCCATTCTAGGTCTTACTATAAGGAGGTTAGAGCAGACAGCTGGGCTTCAGTTCTCAGCACATTTCTTATTGTTAAACCTGGAGTAGAAAGCACCGCTGTGCTTTATGAGAGCTGTGTACTGTATGTCCCTGTATTAAACATGAAAGGCCATCACGCGCACTGTTTCTATGAAATCTGCATTTACCAAAGGCTGTGTAACAGTGAATTATGTGGTGTGACTGTATGCTAATGAACATTGCATATCTGTGAAAAGCACCATTACCATTAGTGTCAAAGCATGCTCAGACAAGAGGAAGAAACTATGCCAAAAACAATGCATTATAAACAGTCAGGGTAGTGAGCAATTATTGTAACTTATATTTTACAAACCCTGCAGCTCCATTTGTCATTATGACAACAGCTCTACAGTACAAGAACGAAAGTGCACATAGACGGCACATTGCAATTCTAGTCATTACATGCACTGAACCACTTTTGGTATCTCAGGTGATACAGGACCACATAAAATAACGAACACATTGCTGCATTACGTATCGGACCTTTAGTTCTGACCATCACATGACAGTGGCGGAGAATGCAACAGACAGGAAGAGCTGTATAATAGCCCCGGATTGAGGAGAGCCGGCTGGCGGCAGCAGTGGATCTATCACGGCAAACGTATAATGGGGATTATAATGAGGACAGAGGCAAAGAAGAAGAGGGGCACAGTGGGATTCATTATTCTCATCATGCAGCCTACTTTCAGGTCTCATTGGGGCTCCTGTGTGAACAATGTCTAAAAAAGCACAGCGTGTGCCAGAGCATCACTCAGAATGAACTCAACACGCACCCCGTCCCTTGCTTTTCCAAATTACTCTCTGTACCTCCTGTTATTTGGCTACATCTATGCTGCAGTATGACTGTACCTCATAAAAAGCCATTATGTTATTTACCTGCTTAGCGAATTTCCTTATCCACAGCAGCTGTCAGCACTGTAATTTTGCCATGCTGATTGATTTGTATACATACAAGAGGTACAAATTCACCCCCCACCCTAATCCAGAAAACCATAACCCCTGTGGAGTAGGGTTTATTGTATAAAAAAATGGATAAGAAGAGAAACTCTGCTAAATGTGATTTCAATGCACCTCACAGCCCACAGCGGCATGTCCTGGAGATATCGCTCGCCTTTGGAGTGGACAATCTGACTGGCTTTCTCCCCCTCCCCCACCTTGTAATAGAGATAGTGCAAAATAATGAGCAGAAAGGAAAAAAGAGAGCACCACAATCAATTATTTCTGTCTTGCCGCACCATCTGAAAGCACCTTGGTGCATTAGTGTCTTTCCACCTTTGAGTTTCCTCCCTTTCAAAGCGTTGTGGCGGCTGCAGTATGGCGGGAAAGGGTGTGGGTGCACTTCCGCACAGCGTACCACTCCATCTCCCTCCAAAATCAGGCCGCAAGTCCACCCAAACTACTCCACCCTGCCCCACCAGCGCCTCTGGGTTTGCTCTCCCCAATTCCTCCCTGTGATCTGCTCTCCGACGGGCTTTTCACTGTTTAATATCCCCTCTGGAAAAACCGCAGGGCTCCACTGATTTATCCATTAATGGATGTTCCAACTCTCTCTCTCTGTCTCGTCTGCCTTTATTTTCTCAGGCAATGCTCATTCCTTCTCAGAAATTTGCCCCAGACTTACAGATGGCAAAAGTAAAAAATCTAATTTCTCTGTCTCCCACTCTCTTTCGTTGTGTCTGACTGCCTACGCTCTTCCTTCTCTCTCTTTCAACCTTTTATATTCTGCTTTGTCTATTTTGTCTCACTCTAAATCCAGCCGAGGTCTTTCACCCAATAGCACACATAAGTAAATTACAATGTCAGAGTATTTCTGTCCTTACATTAAAAAATAAAAATAAAATAAAAAGCAAATGAAAATATGAAGTCAGGCTGAATTAACAAAAACTTGTAAATGAATCTTCGTGAGCACAACATCTGGAGTGCTTTCGGTAACAATTTGTGCGAACCTCTTCCAGGCTCTTTAGTATATTCACCCCCAGCTGCCTCGCAGCTCCACGCCACTGCCTCCCTCCTGCGGTAGTTATCTGCTGTCGACTAAGGCAGCATTAATCTTACTATTCACTTTTCGTACTGGAGTCGGTTTAATGGAGATAACCAAAGCGCTCGGCCAGCGGGTTTCATTCTGCTGCGTTCTGTGAGCTCTCTGTGTGATAATCTCCCGCTCTCTCCAGCTGCATTCACTCCGTTAACCCTTAACACCAGCGGCACCCAACGCACATCACACCAGACCCAACACAGTGCAGAGGGAACTGTAGCTGTGAAGGAGTGTGACGGGAAGAAAGCTCCAGAGTCTTTATCATGCATGCGTGATGCCGTGTTGGTGAATCCAGCCAAGGCTTCATTTCATTACGCTCTTGCTCAAGGCAGATGTATCTGGTTTGATGTACGTGCTGCGAGCTCCTTCAATTCAAATGTGCAGCGTAGAAGAGAATGACAGGACTGTGTGTGTGCGCTTGTCCATGTGCACGTGTGTGTGCGTGTGTGTGTGTGTGTATGTATGTGTGTGTTTGTGTATTTATGCATGTGTGTGCCTGCATAAAGGACCACATAGTGTCCCTCACCCTGAAAGGCAGCAAGGGGGAGGGTTGCAGTGCAGCTCTCTGCGGAGAACCGAATGAATTCAGGGTACCTAATTACCTTTAAAATGTATTTTCACAAGAGAGCAACATCACAGTGAATTATTCACGACGAAGGCACCCAGGGGTTGAGCAGTTAAAGGGAACGGTTGGGTTATCTCCCAAATTAAATGGGATATCTGCAATTTTTCTCAAAATAAAAACTGCCTCTTCCCACAGCCTTACATCCAATCTGCCTCACCAGTCCAGTGGGAACCCTTTCATTCGCTGTTAAAGTCTCTCATGGCCTGTTCCCATGGCCACCACCCCATGTCCAACCCTTAACATGAGTGATGGTACGTACTGCATGTGTGAAAAGACAGAAATAGGCCCAGATGTAGGGCATATCATTAGTATGTTTCTGGTGTCACACTCCTACTGCCATAGTTAAATCTCAGCAAGCCTACTACACATCTCATTTCCCATTTTAGCAGAACCGTCAGGAGCAAATTCAACATGAAGACCACCCATGGAGAAATGTTCTACATCCCCCCTGCTGTTTCTCTGGGAAAAGACAAAGGTCCCTTAAAGCAGATATTCCAACATACCATCTTATCTTATAGATGACATCTCTAAATGCAGAATGTCCGCATTGGAGCATGGAAAGTACCCAATGCCACCAAATCAGGAGTGATCTGGTTAAATCAGGAGGACTCCCATGCATGCACTAACCCAATGCCATAACCAGCCTACAGCTGGAAGACATGAGAAGGCTACAGAGCAGAGGGTATGGCTGCTGGTAAAGTAGGTCTTTCAGTAGACACACTTTATGTTGCTCTTGTTAGGACACTGATGAAGTTAAACTCTCACTGATTTTATTTGGGTAATGCATGTAAACTCCACTCATTTATTCAGGTTTTTCATTAATTTGTTACCTATATATATATATATATATATATATATATATATATATGAAAGGAGGGATAATCATTCTTAGATGGGTTTCTGCAATGTAAGCACATTTTAATTACAAGGAATAGTGCCAACACAAATGCCTTCCGTTTTCAGATTGAGTTGCTCTCCTCCCCTCAAGAGTCACTTCCGGTCCTAATCTCATTAGATAGCAATTTTCATCGTGCTGTTTTGCTTACAGACACTTTAAATTCCCTGCATTGAATTGACATAACATGAAATATTTGGCTCACGCTGCACATAAATAACAGCCAGTTCATTTTTAATGTTGCCCCTCTGTCTAACCTTCTAATTGAAGACACTGTCAGAATGCTGACTGCAGGGTCCTGGAAGAGCAAAGGAGGACAAATGACAGGCTGTAAATTGGATCAGGCTCATTTATGGAGCTGAGAAACAGAGAAGAGAGCAATAAAGCCTGTGATGATGAATGTTTTCTCCACATTAGAGTCAGGCAATTTTGAAAAAGCAGTTCTCCAGCAGGACAAATCTTCCTTTCCATCCTCCTATTCAAACCCAGACAGTGACTATGCTGCCATGCACTCCCTGTTTGTACACCTGTAGTGTACAAAATTTCTCTTTTCTCAACGTATAATTGCTCAAATATATTGCTTTAATCTGAGGCTTCTTTAATCCCTGAAAGAAAATTCCTGAGGGGAAACAAAAGCACTCTCATAAACTGAATTAACTGAATGTTTTTACATTTGTGTATGCATGTGTGAGTGTACACTACAGGCATTGTTATTTGTGTGAGTGTGTGCATGGTTCTATGTGTGGAAGCTCCCTTGGATATGTTTCTGTTTGATGTGACAGTGCAGAAGAACAGTCTGAAATCCTAGCCTGATTTGCTCCCACAGGACTGTCTCACTCTTTTTCTCAAACACCCAGGAGCTCATCTGTCTCTCACCTGTGTTGTTTTAGAACTGGTATATATCCTGGTAGCTGGTACTTGTTTTCTCTCTCTCTCTCTCTCTCTCACACACACACACACACACATACGTAATGGAATCTAGACTCAATGAAAGGAACATAAAAATACATTTAAATGATAGTGTAAAAGACAGCCTTTACATTTCCCCAGGCACCTTAAACTTTGCTGGCTAAGCTGGCCATTGCTCTTACAGTAGATGGCACACTACTCAAGTCTCTCATTTAGTACAGGGAACCCAACCACAAACTCAGCTTTAAGTGTGCCTACATCTCTCTCTCATTCTCTCTTGCTCACTCTCTATCTCTCTCTTGTGCTCTCTCTCTCTCTCACTGGGTGTGGTGAGTGGGAGCATGAGTGAGTGGCTGAAGCAGGACTCGGTGAGCAACATTACAAGCTTTCCTTAATTTCCCACTGGTGGAGTGGCTTTGCAAAATGTCTTCTCTGCTTTACTGTTCAAGCACTGTTGAAAGTAGTGGGGAACATTTAAGAGGGTAGTCGACCAGCTTTACTGGCTGACATGGCAGCGGCTTCTGGGGGTGAGCAGCTAACACAGTGGCAGGTGGCACCTCAGTAGAGGAGTGTACATTAGCCGTGACAGAGGTGGTTGGGCACAAGCTTATCAAGTCTGCATCCTGGATGAATAAAGGCATTGTGATGTTTCTTGATAGCATTAACAAAGTAAACTCCATAGTTGAACACGGAATAGTTATTAAAGAAACTTTTAACATGGTACTTCTGTTCTCGGCATGGAAATTTAGCAGAGATGGATTCTTTTTTTCGTCTAGAAAAGAAAAATGGTCAAATCCATTGTTTATATTATGCCACAGAACAGAGAAGCTCACAGAACCAACCGCGGTTGAAACAAGGGTGGTGGACTTCTTTTCTGAGCTATACTTGAGTGAGTGGAGAGAGGAGGCAGAAGTGGTTGTAGAAGTGTTACATGAAAGAAAGCTGCCCTCTCTTACAGATACCCCATGGAGGGCTTATTTGGGACTGAAGATGGAGGTGAAATTGGCATGGAGGACACTGTACCAACCACTGTTAGCCAAGAGGGTTGGATATCTACAGTGGAGGGTTCAGTTTTATTTCTGTGATTAACTCAGTAGTATCCCACCATTGTCCATTCTGTATGGAGAGAACAGCTGTTGTTTTTTGGGGTATACCAAACTTCAACCTTATTTTTTGGGTTAATGGGAGAAAACATTTTCAAGTAAGATGTTTCCAGGTCATTAATTTCATTTTGGGCAAAGTGAAAATGGCAGTTTATACAAGAGCAAGCTTAAATGTTTCTCAAGAGTGTGTGGTGTTATAAGGGTGTTATATGTTCAGTGGAGGGAGGTGAGTCTCTCTCTCTCTCTCTCTCTCTCTCTGGAATGTGGTTAACACTCCTACAATTTTAAATTAATTAACATTCTTTATTTAATGGGATCCAATGACCACAGAGTCAGAACCTAGGGACTAACGTTGCATCGGACGATTAGCACCTTTTTCAGCATAGTGCTCCCTTCTCTGTGCTGGGAATTGGGATTCATTTAGTTTAGGGTGAAGAGTCCCCTACTGGCCAACCAACAGCACCTCCTGGACTAACTTACTGGTATTTCCCTACAGGCCTCATATTGAAGTACTACTGAAGCCCAGCAATGGCTTCCTCATACTCTGGAACCTCTTCATTATTACAGAGCGTCTCACTTTCTAACTTGTTGTTGCACTCATAACCCGATCATCCCCCTCTCCATTATACCAGCCCTCCACAGAATCCTGAGTCAATAACAGTCACTTCATTAAGATTGGCAATTTCAGGTCAGAAAAGAATACTTAATTAGGCATGAACCCAGTCTGGTAACACTGATTTCTGAGACAATTGGAAAAGCTGCATCGGCTAAAAAGGGAAGAAGGAAAACAACATTAATAGCATAAAATATTCATAATGACATCACTTTCCCCTTGTGACACGTCAAATAATCAGATGTATCATCACATTCTGCGCTGCTACACAGCTTTCACTCAGACGGAGTGGACTAAGTGAAAATTACTTCAGACTAAAATCCCCTAAAATGACTCACGTGTGATGTGTTTGGAATGAATTGATAAATGTGCATAATAGGAGGGCAGAGCGGGTTACAGATAGAGATGGGATCGCAGTGCAGAAAGAGCCAGAGCAGAAAATTGAACTTGCAGTATGTTCAACCGTTGGCAACCCTATAGTCTGAGCCACACAGTCTCACCAGCAAATATCATATTACTAAACTGATTCTCATGCCAATGTAAGACCCCACTTGCTTTTTTATGATAATATTGTCTTAAAAGCTTTGGTTATTAAATCTCTGAGGGAAAAATAATAATAACCGGATGTGTGCTTGATATGTCCAACTAAGCAGTTTCCCTGGGATTTATTCTTAAATGCTCAATTACCTAAAAATTCATAGATTATATATTACATCATTAGATATACACATATTTAAAAGGTAAATAAGCATTTGAAAATGAACCATAGAGACAGTGCTTAGTGTGCGCCCCCTGTTGGTTCCCATTCAAAATCTTGCCAGCCAATAAACAGGGTTCTTTTCATCCTTAGAATTCTGTTAGCCTTTCCCTTCCAAAGTAAATCAAAGACCATCTGGTCCATTTCCCCTGTTTAATCTCAAAAGACTTCGCTGTAATGCAGCTTCACTTGAATGTCTCTTTCAGTGGGGGAGATCAGTCCACTAGCATTACAAGCAAGGAATGTTGTGCTGGGGTGAGTGCTAGGGTGCTCAGTTTTTAGGTCATATCTTCAGTGTTAGGCTTACAGTGGCACGGTGTTGGAAGGCAGTATACAGTAAGAAACGCATTGGTAAGACAATTGGCAGCAGTTGGCATGATAAGTAGCAAGCTACATCTGTTGCCATGCCTGCAAATGGGACGAGTGCTGTCCATGGTTCTGCAACACTTCTGGGGCTGCTGAATGGATCGCACAGACAGCACTTAAACAGCCTAATCTGCTCATGTGGGCCCCCTCTGTGTGCCACACCTCCCTTACAGGAACTACAGTCCACCAGACTGATGATCCAATAATACAAATCCTGTACCCTTCAGCCACAGTGGAACAGAAGCTGGATAAGGCAAGCACCCATCCAGAATCCGGACAGTTTGTTGTGATACAAATGCAAATTGTATTTTTATTTGCTTGTTTATTTCTTTGCTTGCCAAGCAATTTGTGGAAACAAAGAGGCTTAGTGAGCTTCAATACCAGCAAAAACAAGGAGAGAGACAGAGAAAGAAAAGGAAGGAAAAGATAACCCCCAAAAATACAGTATTCAGGCAAGCCTCATACCTGATGTTCACCCAGACAACGACCGGCACTACTGCTGAAACACTGCCCAATCAGCTGCGCATCACAGGCACAAAGATTCATCAGAACTAATGAGCCACTAACCAGCCATGGTGGCACATACAGCCTTCAGATGTAATTGTAAGTATAAAAAAACCCAGACCAATCGATCCCTTTTTGCTCAATATCAGTTTCAGATCATTTCAGCCCAACATCTACATCACACCTATCTATACATGTGATATACATCACACATATTTATACATGTGATATACATCACACATATTTATACATTAGTGTTATTTGTAACAAGAATGTAAATATCTCATTTTTGATTAGTGTTGTGGCATGGCAAAGTTGCTGAAAGTACACAGCTGGTCTGATGTACTTTGATCACTGCAATCCAGCGTGGATGTACGCAGTGTCATATTACATAATGGGCCAAGGGGATACAGACGTTTGAATCAAAGTACAGAGGGCTATCGGCTTTCTTTGCATACAGGAAATGATTCAATTCTGCCTTGCATTTATTTTTTCTCCTTTCTCCCAATTCAGATAGACAACCCTTTAAAAAAAATACAGAACATCCCTTTAAATCCCTCCTGCTATCAAGTTGAAGTGTTTACCTTGAGCTCTTGTCATCACCAGCATTATAATGCATGAAAGAGTTTTTAAAACACTGACTTTAATTTTGGCTGCAGATAGACTGAAAAAAAATTATATTTCAAAGGCAGCTTCTGTCAGGCAGTCTTCTGTAATCGTTCCAGTTTACAGTATAAGAGACATTTCTTACTTTCCTGACAGACACAGTAACAGAAGGGGTTTGAGAGAGCAGATGGAGGCTAGAGGGTGAGAGGGTAGGGCAGAGAGAAGAGAGGCAGAAATGGACCAAAAAGATGGTCAGATGAAGTGAAGCACAACAGGAAAATGTTCAAGGCTGGGATGGGTGGGTAGAGGAAGGGGCTGCTGGATCAAGAGGAGGAGTACATGGAAGATCATAAGCAGCTCACTGGCACAGCACAGAACTGGGATGTAATGGAGGCCCTGATCCTCTGTACATGGAATATTTAATTATATTATTTACCTCTTTCTGTCCTACTACAAAGACACACCCCCTACACGCACAGCATATGAACCTTGGTTCTCAGCCAGCACTCTGCATTTAAGATAAAACTGTATAAAGTTACCCACATGACTGAAGTAATTCAGTTGTGACATTTTCCATTTTGAGCCCCATTTGCAATGCCAAGCAGTGCTCCCCCAATCTCCCCCAATGACACACATCATCTTGACTCATGATTCAAGAAGTCAGCTTCTCAAAAGTGAGCACGCACAAGAAAGTGGAAAAAATAGGATAAAAAAGCACAATATACAACACACATATCCTGTACAAAAGAAGGAATAAATGAATTCATTATCAGTTAAAGTATCTGCGTGTCAATTAATCAATCCAATTTTAGTTGTATAGCACATTTTACTAAGAAATTGTCAAACTACACCCGGCCTAAACCCCTATAAAGCATTCCAAAAGCGACAGTGGCATGGGGTAACTCCCTGCATATCAATGGGGGATACAATAAAAAATTTAAAATCTGCATATTTCAAATATCTAAAAACAGATTCTTGAGGCGCATACAAGTCTGTATAATATTTCTCTGCCAAATACACACAGACATAAAAAATAAGCACAGTGCTTACTTGAGTTCAGACTAATGCCACCAAATGCCAAAACACAAATCTGTAACATTTCATACATCCCTATGGCCCTGTCTAATGTCTGTACTAATACCTTTGTATTGTCTGGACCTTTTCTTTCAGCAATCTGTTCATCAGAGCACAACCCAAATTATTTTAGCTCAAATGATAAATGCTACATGGCATTTGAGAAATGCATTTTTTCATAAGAGTAAATTCCCCTGGGTGAACTGGGAAGTATGCCTCTGCTGGCTGTCAATACCCATCATCTATGATATCAAATAATCAGACCACAGCATTTCCCTCAAACAGCCCATGCCTGCATGTAGTCTTTAGTGCAAATAACCCACCTCCATATAAAGACTTGAGATTATATTATACACACAGGCAGGCAACAGTCTAAAACCATGCTGCTAACCACTAACTAAGCCAAAGATCCAGATTCCCAGGCCTCAGGCTAGCCAATGAACACTTTGAGGTCCTGGTACTTTCAGAAAGGGCATGCTGGGTTCAGGGGCAAGAGAGAGCCAAATTCAGTCTCTTCCCTGAGCACGACCTTTCAAATCCCATTCTGCTGAGGCAGAGACACAGAGATTGACACGAGGCAGAGAATATGGGTCACTAACAGGGTGCTCACTCTCAGGAGGGGTGGCTACAGTCCAGACATGGCTGACTGTGATTTATGGGGTCCTGGCCAGGCTGACCAGAGTGCCTGTTTATTTCTAACACATTTATGACATTCATCTATGGAATTATAAAATTATTACTCTTTATAGTAGCATTACAACACAAGTACACACAGTGGTTGAATGAATAATGGATTTAATTTATAAAGTGCCTTTCCCTTACATAAATGAACACACACAGACACATACGCAGAAACACACACACACACACACACACACTTTCCCTGTGAGATACAGAGGAATTTCAGCATGCTGAATGCACCATAGGGCCAGGGTAAGCACACGCAGTGAGCAGGAGGATGGGTGGGCGGGGCCAGGAGAGGGCTTGCAGATGGTCCAGAGTCTCCAAGGAGCAGCAGCTTTGCCTGCCCACCAGCACGGCCCACCTGCTCCATGTCACCCTGCTGGGTGCACTTCCTGACTCATGCACTTGGCACTCGCACCTCGCCATGTCTCTGCCTCCCCCCTATTCCCCCCTCTTCCTCCTCCTCCTTCTTCTCCTCCTCCTATACCTCATTACTTTGATATACAAACCCTCAGTTTACTCATAATTTAGATATCCTCATGCATCAATATATTTTAAGGATTTTACTGTTTCTATTAAAAATACAACTTTGTCATTGGCTTGAATACACCACTAATACACTGTGACATATAGCATTGATGTCAAAGGACAAATTCTTCTTGAGTGTATTTTAAGACTATGTCCCTCGGACATCTGAAAGTTTCACAAATATGTCACACAAATATAGAGTTTTTCTGACTCACAGAAATTCAGCGCTCTTCCTCCTGCATGGGTGACACTTACCTTTTATTTAAAAAAGCCTTTTTCCAACCGATCACTTCAACAGTAAAAATCTAAATATATCCCTTCACTTCCTCCTGGGCCAAACAGGAGGAAGATTAGTCAGATTTACAGCACTATGTCAATGAGGAGTTCAGAGTAGCGTGCACAGCACTGAGAAGTTTGTTTCAAGAATATGCAAGAGAAGGAGAAAGATAACTCACAGTTTGTGACAGAGGCCACTGAAGTGGGAGGTGGTGAAATGCATGAATGGGAAGTTAACCCCATCAGCCCCCCTAATAATAGTGAATATATTTGTTTATTATACCATGAAGAACACTCCAGAACAGAGTTCCAGGAAACAAAGCCTATCAGGGAATATTAGGATGCAGATGGAAAACATCGTAGAACATTTTGGAAGGTTCAGCAGCATTTTATAAACCCTGGGGAGGGGGGGATGTGCTTGATCTTCTACATATACTTTATGAATTGAGCTGACCATAGTGTTCTGATGTATGTGTTTTTTTGTTGTTGTTGTTGCCTCGGTTACCAAGACTTTCATCCGTGTCTGCGTACAGTAGGCTTCCTGATGAATGCCTGATGAATCTGCCTCACATGGAAAAGGGGGGTGGGGAGGACAAGATGCGTTGTTGTGATGCACAGGGGCTAAATTTAGGAGCCACCTAGTCTCACGATCACCAAACAGGGTTAGCAACAGCATGTATCAGTACTCCATGCATGGTCAGCAATGATGTCATTGACAGAATGAGGAAAAGGAAGAACAGTCCAGCAATAAATACAAAAATGGCCATACTGAAAACAGTACACTGATAGCAATCAGCAAGAGATGTTTACATCACAGGCTTATGTGCTACCTGTACCACTGTCAAGAATTTCCATCCATCTTTGTGTTGGTAAAAACTGCACTAATAATAATAATAATAATAATAATAATAATAATAATAATAATGATAATACTTTTTTTTTCTTGACTTGCTTCACAGAATTTAGCCAGCTGGGGGCAAAGACTGCCAGTTAACACTTGCATTTCAGGATAAATGCTCAATTTCTTTTGAGTTCCTGCCAGTTTAAACATTTCTATTTATGTAGGTCCACACATTGTTTTTGTTATAGTAACTATAATTGTAATAAAATTACAGGACTCACAGTCAATAGAGTGGAAAACACCTTAATCAAAATGGGATAAAATCCAACTCCCCCTGGTAAGACCTTTGGACCCATGCCCACAGTGCAGACTGCAGACCTTGTTCATTCAATTTAGCAAACAGAGCTTTGGAGCGCTCCTTAGCAACATATGTGAAAGCATTCAAACTTGCAATGAGATTAGGGCTCCTGCGGTTCTGCGTATTGACTCACCTAAACCCACCTGTTAATAAAATCTGAAAATCACAGGTGACAAGTTAATGCGATGCTACAAAACAGCCTTTAGAGCTAACAAATTATGTGCACTTAGGAGAAAGGCTCACTGAATAACTTGTTATTGAATGTTTCAAATCCATTGGATTAGCATCCTCTATCACTGGGCTGCTACTGCTGAGTTTTATCACACAGTAAGCAGAATTACCACCTAGTGATTTCCTCAATGAGTCTTAGAGACCCAGCCAAAAGAATGATGATTACATCATACACCTTCACTCCCAAATAACTGCACACAGTGATGTACCATACTCCATTCTTGTCAAATCATTATGAGAGAAGCATTGGACTCCCATGCCAATTTCAGCCTTAATTCTTGTTAAGCAGGTTTCTTAGTACGTGTTGCTAGGTGGTGACAAATATCTGGAGCAGCAGGGCCACTCGGTTGTACTTGCGTTGGAATGTTAAAGTTTCTTGAATCTGTAAGACCTGTGCTGATTTTTGTCTTCTGTGTTTTTTTTTTGTTTGTTTGTCTTGTTTTTTTTGGCAAAAACCTCGTTTTGGTCTTCCCCCCACCCCCCTAAATGTCAATGAAATCCATACTACCATACTGACACTCGCGCGAGAAAGCTCACACTGATAAATCATTTAAACCTAAATGTAATTCTTCTACCTTTTGAAAGAAGACAGTGACTGAGAGAAAAACATACATTGTATGCTCAGGATTTTAATGTGCATGCTGCTAGTATTGTTCATTATTTATTCCCCATGCATGCCTCCCCATACATATATACATGGGTTCCAGCAATGTAGCTAATAATTTTGATGATGACGTTAATGCATTAAGAACAAATCCTATTATCCATCCCCCTGGAGTCCAGTTCCTCAGATGATAATAGTGCTGTCTCTCTGCATTCTAGCAGGGCTATAACTGAACTGTCCCTGTGGACCTAGAGCTGTCTCCTCTCTGGAGAGCCTGTGCTCTTTGAGATGAAGATCAGCTGCAGGCTGAACACAAGGCTGCTTCGCAGGAACCAAGAGCATCTCCTACTTTAGACAGACCACGTGAGGCTCCCCCGCCCCTTTAAAAGGTAGGCCTGTCCACAGCTAGCCCAGCGGTAGCGCTAGGTGAGAACAAAGCCAGTGGTTCTGGAGTCAAATTATGTTAGGACTCAGCATTTTTTCCTCATAGGCTCTTTCTGTGGGGCAGCTGGGCTTGCTCTGCCCTCCCTCTGGGGAACTGTGGTGAAGGAGCTGATAAGAACATACCCACTTTCACCCTCCTTACACAACTGACTCTCAAAGATGAAAATGTCGATGGTGGCAGCATGAATCAACTGGAAGTGAAATATTAATCAATTTCTATTAAAAATTCCCCTTTAAAACAGCTATTTGTAGACGCTATCAGTTGGAGAGTCTCTTTGAAGCTGGCTGGTGCCACGTGTAACCCTTTCGGTGAAGATGAATTGGAGGACTGCCTCAAGGGATATTCTCTTTATACAGGCCTGCAAATCCCTCGTTGCTCTTCTCTTTCTCTTTTCCCAATAGTCATTTAATTCCATCAGCATCTAAGAGTGACCACTCAGTGAGAGGTCAAAGGTTGTTTGGTGTCAGACATTTTCATCAGCATGACACAGTATCTGTTCATGGATGTGTGGGTTGTGTTTCAGCTTGCCACCAAACACTAAGGTGCACTTCTTTTTTACATTGCTAATGGTTATTAATTATCAGGGCTGATTCAACACCCCTATCTATTCATTCACACGTCAATTAAATTATTCACTCTACATCTGTTGGCTTCCTTAAACAAACAAGCACGAAACCGTCCAGACCCACGGCGCACCTGTACAAAGTGTCATAAGTAAAACTTGGATAACTTCATAGCTAGCTAACTATGGCATGTCCTCACCTCTGTAACGTTATTTGTTGTCCTCCGTGTGTCCATACATCTGTATCGGTGGTACGCGCTAACTAGGTTAATTAAAGTAGGCAAAACGCTAACATGTTAGGGTTAGCTAAAGTAACGTTAGGCGATAAAGCTGTGCTTAAAAATCTTATGCCGTTCAAAGTGGTGATTTTAGGAGATGCACCTGCGCATGCATCCTACCAAACGTCCCTCTCAGGTCATCCATGAGTGAGTGAATGAGTGAGTGACCACAATTTGTCACGCATAGCCCACGGCGGCAGGCAGTCCTGCGCGCCGTGGGAGAAACAGAATTCAGGAAGCCACCAGCTGGAGGAAAACACCACAAACTTCAGTAATAAAGTGCTTTTTATGCTCCAAGGATCCCTCTGGAAGATTACTGACAAGTATATTCAGAAAAGAGCATCTGCAATTTAAGAGCATGGTTAATATTGGGTGTTTGATTACTTGTGTAAAAAAATAAAATAATAAATCTTAGTCTTGCACTTACGTGTGAAAAGAGGGAAAATTGAGTATTGTGGAAACAGCTGTTTGATATTCTTTTTTTCTCCAGGAAATCAAAACAACAAAGAACAAACAAATTATTTGCAACAAAAGGCGTTTATCAAGCATGCACAAATTTGCAAGCATGCGCACACACAGGCACGTAACATCTCATTACAACAATAATACAGCACTGTGTAGGGTCAGTCATTCATCCTCCAACCTTCCATTCCACAGCAAGGCTCTTAGTGCATATACATATGCAAACCATACTGAGGGTGATGCGTATAATCTGTAATGTACAAGCCTGCATAATGCTTTCCAGTGACATTTGCAGACACATCAAAAAAAAAAAAAAAAAACATTTAGAGGCTGGCCTTGTCAGTATCATTATTGTGTGCAGCAGGGCATATCTGCATTTAACCTACAGGCTTTTTGCCCTGAGATGGCCGCATAGTTACTGGTCCAGGCTTGCATCAAGAATGAGCAACACTGATGTAGCCATGAAAATGCACACGTCATTAAGCAGACCGTATGTGCCTTGTTCAAAGAAGAATGCAAACGGTTGACCCTATACGCTGCACCGCTTTTTACGGTATTGACAAAAAGTGACTATGACATGTTACAATTTATCCTCCACATTTTTTCTGTTTTATGTTATTACTGCTTCTTTGTTTTCCCCTAAAGAGGCAGTGGGGCATGCCTGTTGCTGCCAGTGGTTCCCTTTCACCTTCGTAAATAAATAGTTCCTCCAAAGGGTGCAAATGCTATAGGGGAATTATTCACACCCATTTTCATCCGTTTAAGGACAATGTTGGGACTTGCCAACAACTCCCATGTGACCAAAATCCTGTTATAAATGGAGACAGCACAAAAATAGACCTTCTCAATCAACCCAATCCCAAAAATGAATTTCTGAACTGCTGTCTTCCTCTGACACCTATCCTATTAACCATCCCCTTCACAATCTCTTGAGAGATCACTCTTAGATGAACCTCATGCAAATTCCACATTCCTCTTTGAAGCACAGGGAGCCATGCCAGCCAGAGATAACGCACGGCTTTTTTCAGCTGATGATTGCAATGCAACAAAATTCAATCCCAAACATAATGATGGGGTCCCTTTATCTGAACAACAATGTTACAAACTGGTTCTGCAGTCATGTTGAACCAGTTCATTGCATGTCAAGAATTTAAAAAAAGCTCTGTCGGGGGAGGTCGGACTGACATTAGAGAGGCCATTATGCTTAATTCTGGACAGCAGTCTCATCATTGAGAGGGAATGGCGTACAGCAATAAACTGACCATAGAATCGGAACTATAGACATGCTCTCATAATGAAGGTGTAAATCACTGGAAGAGCACATTTAGACAGCTCTGCTATGTCTCAAAAAAACAATCAAAAATACCCTCTGGGTGTTTTCAGCAGCCAAACCAAATAACCCTCTTTTTTCTCCACTCTGCCACTTACTGTACATCAATATATTGACAGTTCTGTAAGAATAATAAAAAGAAATAAAAGAAAGAAAAACAAAGATTTATATAAATATATATTGCTGTTAATGGATATAGAGCAAAATAATACTCGTTAAGGCAGCCATATAGACAAAAATAATTGACAGATCTTTCAACACTCTGCCTTTTGCAGGGATTCCGTATTGTAGACTTCAAATGTGAACTAAAGTTACAGGCCAGTTCAGTACAGAAAAACAAAATGATCCCATAGCCTGGCACCCCACAGGATTGTGGATTCACAGTGATAGTCAACACCAGGCTGTTTCATTGGGGAGGTATTATTATTACTATCAGTAGTTGTATTAGTAGTAACAGCAGCAGAAGCCACAGAATAAGAAACTGGCATACCAGTGGGAGAGTATATTGAGAACATAGAATGCATTCAGATGTTTTACTGTAGCATACATAAGTTGAGCTATTGTGAGTGTGTGTGGCTCTGGGTCAGCCACAGCACTGATCTCCAAACAGGTCTTGGCAAACGTGCTGTGTGAGTATTGACAGACTGAACTGTGGCGTACCTTCTGCAATGACACAGACCCCAAGCCAATACATTAAAGTGCAAGCCAGCTCATACCCTGCCACACTCTGTCATAATTCATCATGCAATTTTGTAGAAGACTCTGCACAACCAATCATGGCTATTCCGTGCTGTTATATTGTCTTCAAGGTGCTGGCAGTGTCTATGTTCTCTGACAATAGTGTTCATCACTGGGTGAGTTCCTGGTGGCAGGTTACCTTGCCACCAGGACCTGAGTGAAGGCATCTTTTTGAGTTCACCAATGATCAGACCCTTTATGTTCTGATCAATATGTTAAATAGGGAAAAAAGGTAAGCTGAACCATGTGACCTCACCAGAAAATTGAGATTTTGTACAGTGGAGGTAGAGATGCTGCTGTTCATCACAAACACACACACACACACACACACACACACCCATGCATTCACTCATGAACACACAGTCCTTGCCTATATCTTATATAAAGAAAATAATCAGACACACCAAAATTTTGAATAAATTATAACATTATGTAGTTAAATAAAAATGTGTTACAGTAAGCAATGATGAATGTTGAATCCTTACTGAAGTCTAACTTCTAACTAAAGTCTAACTAAATCAAAATAAATGTGAAAAAACATGTTTGTCTTTACAGAGACCACAATCAAAACCTTTTCCACAGCCAGTCAGTATAATGTAACTAACATATTGGTTTGAAAATATTATTTTCACACATAGACAGTTATGTCTGTACCTTCCACAGTAAATCACTTAAATACCAATGTAGTCTCACAGAGATATGAAGACCTCCAAAGTTTCATTAAAGGCAAAAAAGGAGCAAAAACTGTTTAAATGAAATAATCAATGGACTACATTATCCAGTGCAACCAAGGGTGCACAGATGACCTGAACTGTAACCTGACTATAGAGCATTGCAGTTCACGGAAATTATGTAACAGGCTACATAAATACATCTTTCTAGAAAATTTGAAAATAAATGCCAGGATATTCTGTGAAGTCTACATGTGCACATAATCTATCAACTGTCCATAAACCAGTCACACCTAATTATAAATGATAATACATTTTATGTGCTGTGCAGTGAATGTACAATATGAGCAGAATAAAACAGGTAGTGTTGAAAACACATGACATAATTAAGGACAATACAATACATCAAAGACACCACACACAAATTCAGGCAAAGGCCAATGCACTCAGTGTGCAACAATTCTGGCTGTAAACGGAATGAAATGTATGAATGTAGCGGTGAAGAGCCACACAGTAAAAAATAAATAAATAATCTATGTTTTCAAAGGAACAATATGTTAGCGTCAATTAGCTTTCCTCTTTACGTGACCTTCAACAGGAACTGAGGAATCTGTCATCATTGTCAACATTGGGGAAAGAATAATGGTATGGGATTTTATTTGGCAAATGTTGCCAGAGGAAAATTCTGTCATTGAAAGAAGCAACTGACTTAATGTTTCACTCATACAACACTGTTCAGCTACATCACAGACATGACAGTCAAACATAAGCTGACAGGGACTGAGCGATCGCGATCGGTCATTGCTCATTATTTCCCACCTATTCATCATGAAGATTATAGCTAACAACAATGTATCTGACAAGCTGCACGAAACATTTCATTTTTTTCAAGGGAAAGGTGCTAACCTGTTTACCTTTATCACAACAAGCCCCAAACTCTGAGTGATAGCATCACTATTGGTGCGTTCTCGGCTCTACAAAATCATTTTTTTAAAACTCGTAGAATTTCATTCGGAAACTTACATAGAAAAAGTTAACTTTAATGTAAGAAGACAGCCTGTTGCCAGCTGATAGTTTGACAGCTCTGCTCGGCGTGTGGACGAAGAAACAGGAACATCCAGTCATGCTGTTAATATTCGGCTTTTATCATTTCGAAGCGCTGGGGGGAAATTGGAGCATTAAGTGCTTGAAATATGAGTGTCATAGAGACGCATTCGCACGTCCCTCTTGCTACCAGTTTTGCTCTTGAACAAGGCTAACCATGGAACACCATGAGCCGATTCAAAAAGTCTTGTTAAATAAGTAATCCCATTACACGTCAAAATGTTTGAAATAACACGCCATGAATAACGTGCAATTTCAACTCATATGGGTATGCTATTGTATAGAGTAAGATGCTGCGGTGTACCACAAGGTAGGCTTTACCAGGGCACAATAATGCAATGAATGTTACTGTTCTGAATTTAAACAGATTTAACCCGATTTCCCTACCAGAATGGCCAAAGCAAGAACAGTGGCCTACTGAGAAATGCTGTGGTGTGTTGTTGTGATTAACAATCGTGTATAGTAATAAGATAAACAAGTGTTGTTCAGCATAACCTTACAGCAACCTTGTAAAAATGTTTTCAAGTGTTCAACTGTGTTATTAAAAAAAATAAAAAACACGGTTTGGATACCTAGGATTATTAGTTCTAAAAACCTGTTTTATCTTTTAGTGTATAAGTGCACTTCGCAACCAATGTAATTGAAGACTTTTGACGTGGGATAGGCTGTTGCGGCATCAGTCTCCTGTAAAATAACTCAAATTTGAGCTACGGATATACGCAGCACTTTACTCCTGCATGCAAAGACCCAATGAACATTAATATGAACTTGTAGACATTTGTTCGGAATGGCGACTGTAATCACGCAAGATGTGTTATAATTGCCAAGGCTGTCTGCACTACCCTCTTCCTGTTTTCTTAGAAGTTTTTTGGTATTATAAAACTTGAACGTGTAGTTATTTCAACTCGGGGAAAAAACGAATACAGCGCACTCAGGAGAAAAAAAAAACACTACGTGCAAACTTTGTAGTCGTGCATATACCTTTAAAGGCGCATTTCATAAATTGATCAACGCAATGGCGTGCGTTTATGGTAAAGCCAATCAATTTTTACATAAGTAATGCATTTAACTAAAAATAACCTAAATTTAGAATAAGAGTCCTCGCGTGTTTACTCAAACAGCAGTGTTGTTAAGTGCGTTGCTTACCATTCAAAAATAGTAAAGGTATCCCTATTATGATAATTAAAGTAGCCTATAAATGCTGAGCAGTCCGTAAAATTACGTTGATGCCAGCGTAACACAACTCAATGTTCTCTTCTGCAATATTACGTAGTACAGTACACTGTAACTACGGATATGCTGGCACATCTTTCTCAATTCCTGCACACGTTCAAACAGCTGTTTCGCTCACCGAAAGACACGTGAGACGGGCAATATAATCGATTTAAAGTTAAGTAACTTTAAAAAAAGAACAAATAACAAGGAAATTCTACTTTACAGATTTGATGAAGTTATATCGTGAAATCCAGCAGTAATTTAGAGGAGTCCAAGGAAACTAGCACGTGGAAAGCGCTATTTCTCGCAATTATTTTACCCTGTTTGCTGCACGATAGAACGAGTACAAATTAGTCATTGTAGTTCGCCAAGTCACTACTCATAAGATATGAACAGAATTCGTTGTGTTCACTTACCTAAAAAACCAACAATTCCTATGCAAATGTTTCAGTTCCACTGTCGTGTTTCCCTTTCCAGTCCTCTTCGCACAAAGTGTCCGACAGACCGCTCTGATGATGTTCTCCAGCTACTTTAAAAATATATATATATATATATATTTTTTTTTTTTTGCAGAGTACTCTTCTGCCTAAAAAGTCAGGGAGTATATCCTAGCGCTTCTGTTACATTCGCTGCGCGCTTCAGGTCTTGCCTTCGCTGTGGACTGAGGAGCGAAATGCACACTGCGATATGATTGAACAGCGCGCAGAGAGCGGGCTGAGAAAGGGGGAGTTAAGCGAGTTAATCTGACGAACGCCGAGGGGTGGGGCTAGTTAAGATATTTCAATAGTATTGAATAATACAGTGCCGTGAAAAAGTTTTTGACCCCCTCCTGATTTCCTTTAGCATTGCATATTTGTTACACTGAATTGTTTCAGATAATTAGACAAAGGGAAACTGAGTAAATACTTATCCAGGAGTGGTTATGAGTCTTCTGACAGCTCTGCTGTGCACGTGTTTTTCAGCACAAATACAAGTATCTACGTGGATGCAATTATATTGTTTCTGTATAGAAAAGTAGCCTTTAGTAGAAATAGTAGTAGTAATAGTAGCAGAAGCAGCAGTAGTGGTAGTAGTTGTGTAAAAAAAAAAGCATCATCATCATTATCAACATAATCTTTATAAGAACAAATAATTTTAATTAAATGCTGCGTTTAGCCTAATGCTCTTGTAAATCCAAGGTGTAACTTAAGCACAGCAATGTAAATCCAGGTACAGAAAATATTTAATTTCAATGACAGGGGTTGTAGTAAATTGTTGTGAATGATTTTAACTTCCTGGCATGTGCATTTACCTGAATCTGGTATCCATATCACCAATACAGTAAAATGTACAGTGTTAATTCTACTCTAACAGAGACCCATATAAACTCTGTAAGAGTTGATTTCACACTTACTGTGCAGAACAATCGTTTTGGGTCAGATCTCATTAACAAGGTTAAGGATAGTTCTTGTGGTCCTATTCTTTCACATCAAAGACATACTGTGGAATTGCAATCTTGAGCCTATTTAATGAAATATGAGGGTAGCATGGACAGCCTTTACAATCAGAACCCATTCGGTGTGGTTACAGACAAAAGTCTGTTCCCCATCCAGAGTAAACATATTGACTTTTCATCATACACCAGAATGTACCATAAACCAGATGTGTTACTGATAAGCAAATAACATGGTAAATGAGGACATTTTGCTCTTGCTGTGAAAAGGGAACTCCAGAATGTAACACTGAAAAGAGCCTGATTCCGATCAGATTAATGTAGCGGGGCTGGAATAGAGAACCGGGTTTTGCAGATGCAAGCCTGTGCATTGACTTCTAAATGAGTCCAGCGGTTTCTGCTGTCACTCTCATTGGAACTTTTCCTTGTGAAATATGAACATAACCTGAATGGTAAGTGAGTCTATGTTCCTTTGCTTGGCCAAATATAAATAAAAATCACATTTTTTAACTCATGGGTACAGGCCTGGTAAAAGATTCCTCAGGAGAAATGACTTGTCAGTAAAACCCTGAAAAGTAAAATTTGATTCCAGTAGTTTAGAAAAGCAGTCTGTCTGTACTGCGGCAATTTTGTATTTCCTTGCAGGAGGTAAATATCAGTGAACAATACCAATGCACAGGGGATATTTTATTATGACATTATAAGAAAGAGGAAGCACATTGTTTAGGGAAATAGGAAAAAGGAAGAATCTTGTAGTAAGCAAGAGGACAGGTAGTGAAGGTAGCCAACCTGGCTAGCTGACCATTCCTGATTGAGTACACTGCATCAAACAAGCACTAGGAGTTCTGAGTTATTAACTGCGATGATCAATGATGAACATACTGGACTATATGTTTAACTGCATTCATAATGTAATAAGCAGACATACAGTTGATGGCCATTTCATTTCTGCCCAGTTTAATTGACTAAATAATCCCTCCCTCTTCACCTCAGCAGATGTGTGGTGGCTACTGTGCATCACCCAGGAGGGTGCTAAACATTGATAGGGGTTTAGCTCAGGTTACCTTCTATAACTGTACATACTGCTTAGATGTTTTTCAAATGAAACCCAAATTATTATCATTATTATTGTTATTTTTATTAGTTGTGACTGTGTTTATTGTCGGCTGATGAATCCCTAGCCGTCTATGGCGTTTGGGGCCGCTGAAAGAATATTGCTGTGCCCCCCCCCCCCCCTTTTTAAATTATTAAAACAAAAGTCAGTGAGGCTGAGGGACTGGGATTCAGTCCCCAAACAGGTGCTTCATAGATCAAAGTTTCTGGGCCAAGGTAAGAACAGGCATTAGCATTTCATTAGCTGCATTCGTACATCTGCATTCAGACAACATTTTAAACAAAGCAAGGATGCAGGACCTGCCATTATTTAAACGTTTTGTCACCTGACTGTTTTGAAGAACTTGAAAAATTCCCATCGTGTTGAAAAGAAGATTTACAAGTGAGATGGTGGTAAAGAGATTTAGGTGAGGAGAAAGTATTCAGTTTGCCACTGTCTAAACAGACCTTTTGAGTCATAAAATATTTATTCTGAATTTTGCCAGCAGGAAAATGTTTTTGAGATACAATAAGATTGCCCACACAATCTCTTGTGTTTGAATTTCTGTATGTGCCCTATGGAAAAAAGCTAGTTTTTACAAATATTGTATGTTTTTAAAATGAGATGATGCCTTTAAGTTAAGTTAGACTCCTTTCTACAGACTGTGTAAAGGACTCCTTGGACAAGTTGAGTTGACAAGAGATCTGATCGCAAGATTGTACTGCCATAGTTCTCTCACAAAGCACAGCTCTTTCTACATTGATGTACATGCGTACATTTGAATTCTTGATGAAGCAAATCTGGTTACAGTGCTCAGTGGTACACCAGCAGTGCCTCTCCTTGAGAATCATTCCTCTACACTACTGATTTCTAAACCAAGTTCCCAGTTTGGGATACATATTTGGATTCACGGTATGGTCTGCCACATTTTGTCATTTACCTGTCAGTTTTATGTACAGAATTAAGCGTTACTGAAATATTATGAATTATCTTTGCTATGCATTGGACTACATAGGCCGTGGTACATCTCCTCATATATTCAGCCTGTCTTGAGTAAGGCAGAGCAGGAACAACTGATTGATCCAATGACATCAATGATTGTTAATCAGGTGCAGTTATAGCCCCCTAATCCTGTAAAAGAGCCTGGAGGACTCTCAGCATCATGTTGATTACAGGCAAACTGCACTTGTCCTGCCAAAACAATTTATCAAGGCCGCTTAATCAAACATTCAGTATATGAGGTCAAGAGATGTTCCTTTTTCACAGCAAATTGAAGTCTGCATTGACTGGTTGCTTGTAAAAATAAAATAAAAAAACAGGATGGATTTGATTAAATGATTTTTGTTATCTTTATTATAGAGAGGGTGGGGCTTCATGTACACACATTCCAAAACACTAATGAAGTGCAAAAGGAGCAATTGACAGGCACTGCTGAGTATGGACAAAGTAATAAATTAAAGTATTGACTGCATGTTGTAATGGACTGCCACCTGGTCCAGCGAGACAAGTGACTACCCCCTGAGGGACTAGAGAATTTGATAGGTCAGCAGCTGTCCTTCTATGACCCTGCTCTGGATCAATAGCAGGCACAGGACACAATAAGGCCCTCACACAGTACTGGGTTCATGTCTGAGCATGGTGACATCTTGACTTTCTGCCCCTCCAGTCCATCTTGGGCTCAGTTTTTCTCTCAGATCTCTGTTGCAGTGTGATTAAGATGCATACAATTTCCTGAGAGCATGCAATTTAAGCAGTTCACATGTTAATTTAAACACTTTAAATGAGAAATGAAAATGAAAATTTAAACACTTTAAAATATAACCGTAGCTTGTGATTATGCATATAATGTTCATTTTTTATATGAGACCACATTAAACACCAGGGATGTGGCAGAATAGATTGTGTGGAATGCTTGATTTGATCTTCATTTGATGAAATTGTTATTATCCCCTTAAAAATGGCAACAAAATGATCATTAGGCATCGGACATAAAAAAAAATCTGATTTTGCTTTGTGTGTGTGTGTATTTTGTATTTGAAAAGATTTGTTAAAATAATAAGTTGCACCAATTTCAGAGTCAAGATAGATATTGAAAGCATGCAAATTCTGCTGAACTCTCTCTCTATGAGTTTGTGTGTATGTGTGTGTGTGTTTGCGTGTGTGTGGGTGTGTGTGTGTGTGTGTGTGTGTGTGTGTTTTACTTGGCACAATCATTGAGCAATGACCATACATTCCTTTATAGCTTTCTCGTGAAGTGCAAATGAGTCTATGGAGCACTCGTATAGATTTCTGTATTCTATCAGTTTATACAGCGCCATTTCTCATTTACTAAAGTGATTCAGGTTGTGTTCAATTTGTCAAGGGTTGTGACAGTAATGTCCCCTGGTGGGATCTGAGCAGAAAATGCGCTGGTTGCAAGGCGTCCTAATCACTTCTCTGCACTTGTTTCCCACGAGCCAGGTTAGTCTCATGTCACTTGGCTGCTGGGGCACAGCTGTGATCAGACTCGCATCCCAAAGGATCTGTGCTTATTGAACATTCTCCGCTTGGGGGCAAATGTCCTATGGAGATTGCTATTGCTCTGACAGACTATCTTGTGGAACATTTTCCAGTGTCAGGAGACACAATACAGGGCTGGAGGGTAGAGGAAGCAATTGGCAGGTTTTGCATAAAATGTGAAATGCAGGTTTGAAAGGGATATTATTATTATTATTATTATTATTATTATTATTATTATTAATACATGCGGCACAGTCAAACTGATGGTTACCTCTCCTACTACATTTAATATAAACCTCAACAAAATCATTCTCACAGATCTGGGCATCTTTCAGAATGAGAGTTTTATGGAAAATATGTGTTGACATGCTGATTGTACTAAGAGTGCTAATACACAGACCAGCTGATGTTGATGAGGTCCTGGCCTGTTTTTAATTTTGATATATTGAGTTGAATATGTTAACTGTGTGACCTACAGGATCTCATATACTTTATAATTAGCTTGATATTAAAGAGCAAAATCTGGTGTTGATTGCAGCCTACTTAAATCAGTGACCTTTAATTATGTTCTTTAATTGAAATGGGAATTTATTAGAACAACTAGGATTGGCCAGAGATGAGAAATATCTCTCTCTCTCTCTCTCTCTCTCTCTCTCTCTCTCTCTCTCTCTCTCTCTCTCTCAATTTTGCTTCATGACTCACTGAATTATCTTTACCAGTGATGATCCCATGAATGATATGAATGGTTAGAGAATTACATGATTTTACATGAGTAGTTGTTTTAATGTGATAGGATATTTGGCACATTTATCTCATAATTATGGGTCTGTGATATTCTTCTGTGATTAAAAGAGTAAATAAAGAGACAGAGTGAGAGAGAGAGAGAGAGAGAGCGAGCTTGAAAAAACCCCTTCAATAACTCACAGGTACCAGCCTACAAAGAGATACCTGTCACTTTGAGAGAGAGCTGCACAGAGGCAGCTGTGAAGAAAGTGTCATAAATTCGGTAAGTCAATTAAGTAAGTAACTCACAGGGTCCCTAATCGGACATGTACAAACGCAAAACCTTTTCATTCCCTTGCAAAAAATATAACTTTTAATAAGCATAGGATATCTGCACCATGTAGTCACTCACCAATACACTGGAGCCGTAGCAAGATACACAATTGTATCTATGCAGGCTACATATGGTAGAGGCATGTCCATGCCTGCTAACTATGATAGATACTGATTCGTATAGAGCCACACTACTGGCGGATTACTTGCAGCCTCCTTCTATGCAAAACTTTTAGCACAGAGGAAAGGTTTAAACACTATTTTGGAGTCAGATAACTGAGATAACATTAAATTAATCCCATTCCAATAGCACCGGGTAAGACTACACGTGTTCCTTTGGCATTTAGATACTTTGGTGTATCTGACGGGTTTCTTACAACATGTATAATTTGATTTACTGTGCATACTGTATATCCTGAACTACAATTTACTATTAAATACAATTGTTCCTGATTTTCATCGCAAACAGTTCATATATTAACTTTACTGCATCTGTCATGTGCATTTATCTGTATGTGAAGGGTAGTTGAATGCTAGCATAAGTTGCACATTTATAATTTCTCTGTCAGATTTCTCAGCAAGCACAATGCCGGTGTCATTTCTGGAGTATGAATTGGAGCAATGCGCCATTTGGGAGGTGCTGGGCCAGCTGTCAAGCTACCCCATGTTGTTTTGACAGTTTCTGAACAGTCCTTCGACATTTATGCATCTATTTGCTGTCATTCTGTATCTCCAGTTGAAAAACTGCTATAGAATCCCAAACTCCAAGTGCTTCAGCCTTCAGGCACAGTCACCTGTCATTGATCATACTGCTTCCCCAGGAACTATCTGGCTCTTTTTCATCTAGAAAAATGATAATTTAATCAAGCGGGCACAAATGAAGAATGATACATTATTTATTTTCCCGTTTATAATTATTCATGCTTGTTTCATTCCACAGGAACTTGCTTACTAAAACACCTGTGGACAGTTATGCATCTGCTATACTGTTTCTTTCAACTTTATAAAATATTCCAAAATATGTTCGAAGAATGAAAATTTCACAATAGTAACAGATGGCACAGTTGTTAAGAGCATGTGACAGGTAGCTACATAGGAAATGATGAAATATAAAGGAAGAATAAAAAACAAATTAACAAACAACTCCTCAATGAAAGAACAGTTGTACAGGAGCACAGTGACTAAAATGCGATCCTGAGATTTGATAAGGGGGCATTGCATCAGTGAAAAGACAAAATCCCTGTCTTTAAACCAAACACGGAAACAAAGGGACGTTTCAGTTATGACATCTGACATAATTGGGGCAGCTCGTCTGCCTTGACATGGTTACCATGGAAATGGAGTTTGCCTCAGAGAGCACCAACTGCTTTGTGGGAGGTGTGAGGTTGTCACCAGGTATGCTGCACCCATCCTTCTCTTCACCCCAACCCATATCCTATACCATACCCTAATCAGAGTGCAAAGAGCCTTGCTGCAGAGATGCCTCACAAGATTACGGTGGAGTGATGGCAGACTCTGCCAAAAGAGAAATTATTCCGTTCCAGTGCCAGACTTGTCCCAGAAGGCAAGAGGCCACAGTGGGGCGGTGCCAGAAGGGCCTTGTCCTGCTGGGAGCCGGATCCAAGGGAATAAATCCGGATCCAAGGCTCGACAGTCGCAGCCGAAGGAGGGGGTCCTGTGAGTGAGATGGGCCGTGAGGACCCCGCTATATGGCGGGGACCATCTGTGCCCCCTCAGGGGGGGGCCAGGTCATGTGCTCAACAGCGATGAAAGGCCATGCTACCATCACTCATCGCTGCATGTTCCAAAACCCATTGCCCCCTGAACAGTCAAACACCATCTTCATTCTTTATTGCAAATAAAAAGTAAATTAATGGACTATTTTTCAGTTTGCTCTGGTGGTTATGAGGAAGTCATTTATAGACTACAGTCCTTGGCTTGGCTTGGGCCATAAGAGAAACCAAACTGTGCCCGATAGGTTTGGAGAGAGTGTTTTTTTTTTTTTCTTTCTCAGGGGTGTACAGCCATTGCACCAATAGGGTAATGTGGATATTTTATTTCTTGTCACATGAAGAAGTGTAATGGACAAATGATGACATGGATACCTTATTCCCACATATATTAAGTATAATAACATATAATATTTTGAATATTTGGCTTGGATTTTAAAAGCGGCTAGGAGATAAGGAAAATATAGCTTAATCTACAAATAGAAATACAATTAAATAAATCTCTTGACACATAGTCTTTCAGTTTCATAATTCCTCATAACTCTCTTGATCAGTGAAAAACCTTCCTTTCCCACCAATTTGAATGGTGCATTCCTACAGTCATTTCACAAATTAGACATGAGCTGCTCAAGATGGTGATGCAAGTTCATTTCTGAGTTTTAAGATCTCATCAGAAATGGCCTTGGCAGGATTCTGAGACTGCCATTGATGACAGTCATTGATGAATCAAAGTTTCACAATATAGACGCTGTTCCAGACCACTGGTTTCCTTGACAACAGGGCTCATATGTCCTCTGAAAGCATCATAACAGTCAGAGAGAGAGATTGACAAAATGCACAGGCACCAGCCTGCGAAGAGAGACCCATCACTTGGGTGAGCATTTTGTAAATCAATTTAGTACAATGACAGAAGAGGATTTATTCATAGCTGAGGCAATTACATAATTACATGGGAATTCAGTTTCAAATCCAGCAGACTGTTCTAGCCCATTCTTACCTTTCAGAGCTGTGTGCTTCACAGAGAAAATCGTTTCATAAGCTTCCTTTTGGCATTTGAACATTCAATTCAATGTGTTTGAACACAACACAGAGAAATAAAAGTATATATATTTTAAAATTCAGCACATGTCACAAGCTGCAACAGATGATCGGCGATACAATTAATTAAGATGAATAATTGAAATGAATAATTTTTCAAGGCTACATTTAAATGGAAACATCAAATAAAAATTAGATCTAAAGCTTAATGGAAACTCAATTAAAGTCTCTTATTACCAGTTCAATAGTTAACATCACAAGAGACAATGATACTCTAAGAATGATTCTTTGTATAATTTGCGTAGTTTCCAGAGGTAGTTATTACATCACATATCAGTTTTTTGATATTCCTGCATCAGGAATATATGGTTTTTATGCGAGGACTAGTGTTTTTGCACCATTAGATCAATTATATGAATGTTATTCATAAGATACTGTTATGCAGAAACAGTTTGATGAAGGGCCCGTGTGCCTGAAACATCCCCAACTTTGGTGAGTTAAATTATTGAATGGGAGCCTTGCGGTGTAATTTGACTTATACAAACCCAGCCTATGGCTACCAGTCGACGGTATCTCAATTATGTCTTATTTGTTAACGCAATTCAATTTGTGAACTCCGCCTTATAAGTCTGAAATTATAGCTTTTACTTTTTAGTGTTTATTATAAGAAGGATTACATGAAGGAGGTCATTTTTCAGGATTTTAATAAGTAAGTCACAAACTCATCATTTCATTTTGTAGGTTTTTGTTAATGCACCTGCTTTTTATTTTTCAATGCATAAAGGAACTGAAATTCCAGTGGATAATTCAATGGATAATTTGCAAATGGAGTCAATTAATTATCACTGATGTTATGTGAACGCATGATGGTGGTGTGTACTTCCGTAGTTGTCATTCAAAATACACAATCATATCTCAGCAGGTATCATTCAACCTTACCAAGTAATTCTCTGATCTATTCCAGCTGGTCTTATCAATTGCACAAATCAATTTCCTGCACAATCAAACACAAACCCAGACATGTGGATGTTCTGTTCAGAAGTACTGCCAATTTCCAGGATGTTTAAAATTCTTGTATACATTTTTTTGTTCTAATTTTAAATGCATCACATTGCTTCTGTGTAGAACGTGATAAAAGCACTGCATAAATGTGCAACATTTTATTTTCCGATTTTTGTTAATAAACAGCCTCCATCACTAAAATCTCAATCCACTCCCTGTGAGCATGGAACCTTAAGACACTGCCCTCAGTAAGAAACATGCTGGAAGACAGCAGCACAGCAGTATCAGACCTGCCAGTGAAGCAGTTCTTCACATTATTTTGCTGTTCTTTGCAAATATGTTTATCAATGTTAATAGCCAACATTATACCTGCTCTTTGACTTTTGAGAGAATAATCATTTTCATAAAATCCTGGCACTTTTTAAGGCTGTGACACCCCAACATCCTCAGTAGAAGGAAACTATTGTATCTCTACTTAAAAAAAAAATCCTTATGATTGTGTAAACTGTGCACAACTGTGCCATTATTTGCTGTAAACTAATTATCCCTGGACTCTCAGGGTACTAAGTTGAATAGCTGAGATCCAGTGAAAGAAAAGCAATAAGAGCTACAGAGACCTTTGTCAACAGAGCCATGCCCAGAATAAAATCCCAGTAGACACAGCTGTGGAAGCTCAGGAGAAGAACAGACTTTGTATGATCACTTTTAAAGATGTGTTTCACATTTTTATCTCACATTTTTATATGTGTATATATATATATATATATTCAAATTTGCTATGCACCAGTAATTAAAATTTGTTTAGTACCGTCATGCTAAAGAAAACTGCATGCAAATTTTATTAAAGAAATTCCCAGAGGGATTTAAAAGGCAAAGGATCCCAGCTGACTAAATGAAAATCTAAATCTCCCAAGCATTGAAGCTCATCTGTTTACAATGCATGGAAGCACGTACGACTTACATAAGGTAACATATACACCCAGAGTTCTCCATCTTAACATTTGCTTGTGAAATAAAAATAACATGTTATAAAATGCAATGTTCTGTTCTGCTTCCAAGTTAGTGTGGTGAGGATTCCATTATTAAATTTATTTCCCAAACTCCTCTCAAAAGTGCTCAGAAAGTAACCAAGCCTTTTTCACTTGTCACAAGTGTTTTAATGCTCAGAAATAGCTTGGTTGAACTCGTGACTATGCTTATGGGACTATGTGACCAAATACGAATATTTATAACTCTGCCAGATCTCCACAAGAGTAGGTATAAAACAGCAGAGAGACACACACAAGAGAGAGAGAGAGCACCAATAAGAACAGATGTCAAGGACAGACAGAAATTGCTGTTTTTCTCCAATTGTTTATCCTCAGCTCCAGGGCCACCCTCTCCCTATACACTGCACACGAAGTCAGCTCAACTGACCTAGCTGCAGAGCTGCAAATAAATAAATAAAATAAAATAAAAATTATATATATTTATATGATATGAAATACAATAAGGAAAGGCACACTTAAATCAATATTTTCTCAAAATATAAGTAAAGTGTAAGGTGGGCCTCCCTCATTCCCCAAGTGTATTAACAAACTATTCCCTGAAAACATTTAAGTCCATAATTGTGGTTGAGTGCAATTTGAGGTACTTGACCCAAACATTGTAGACAGTGTAATTACATGTGAAGTGACTAAAGATTACATGGAAACATTTTATTTTTAAATGGCAATAGAACTGGTAATACTGCAAATGTCAACCATATATGATCCTAAATCAGAACAATAACTCTCCTTTTTTGTTAATTGTTCATTTATGACCTATCCCATGAGTTCCATATGGTTTGAGACAAAGACATATTTTTTCTTGAGTTGGCTCTATCATTTTATTAAAGGGTATTTTTGTACATTTTGTCCTCACCTTGTAGAAATTACAGCACTTTTTATACATAACCCCGATTTCAGGGCACCATCATTTTTGTGATAAATGGCTTCACGGGTGTTTCTGATTGGTCATTCTGATTCTGATTGTGTTCAGCTGCTTTTTTAGTGCAAGTATAAGAGAGCTTTCAGTATCTAGTCTTGATTCTAGGCTTTTGATTGCCTTTGGAGTCAGTTATTGGCATTTGTCAGTATTAGAATGAATGAATGATTGCATTTATATAGCACTTTTCTGAATGCTCAGTGCTTTACAGTGATGAGTGGGAACTCACCTCACCCACCACCCATGTGTAGCACCCACCTCGGTGATGCATGGCAACCATTTTGCACCGGAACGCCAATCACACATTAACTAAGGTAGAGAGGGTGAGAACATTTGTTGGCCAATTAAATCAGGGGATGACTAGGTGGCAAGTTTGAAAGAGCCAGGTTGGGAATGTGTCAACATTATGGAGATCACGGTATAGGTCCTCACTCAATGAAAAAAAGTTTCTGTTCTGATCAAGGAGAATATGTGTTTGACTTTGCAGTATTACTAGTTCTCTTGCCAGTTATAAATGAAATGTTTTCAATGAAGGGTCTTTAGTCACTTCACATGTAGTTGCACTGTCTACAACATTTGGGTCATTCTGCCGCAATTATGGACTTACATGTAAATGTTTTCGGTGAACAGCTTGATAGTCGAGTCTCTGTGTTCTTTTTTACAACGCATGCTTCTAATGCTTGAGTAGCCATCACACTAAACCTATACAATAATGCATGAAAATAAACACTGCATTGATGAAGGGTGATGAATGGAGAGAACACTGTCCATTTTTCAGGGATCAAGCAGCTAAACTTAGCTTTCTTTGGGTTTGCCAACCTGGTCTCACAACCCATTCATATCCACCCATTCGACTCCACACTTCACATTTTTACAATCATTTCGAACCAGAACAAAAATCTACCATTTTTCTTTCTCTAGTGAAACAGTAACATCAAGTAACGATATTGTACGTATTTCGAGCATACGTTTATAGAAAACCTTTCTTTCTTAAATTTTGTGAACGCATTTAATGCAATATGTTGCATTATTCTCTACTATTTTTCATTTCTCATTTCTCCTTTGTGTGGGTGGCTATTTATATATCCCGTGTAGGTGCTGGAAATGTGCTGAATAGATATGAATGGGTTGTAAGACCAAGCTGGGATTCCTTATTGGTAGTAAAGGGGCTTATTCCTCCAGTCAGTGGCTCTGCTGCTCTGGCCTTATCCTCTGTTTTCCCCATTAGTGGTGGAGGCTAGAAAAGAAGAGATGCCAGGGAAGCAGACGGCAGGCTGAACCGCCCCCCCCCCCCCCCCCCCCACAAGAACCTGGGAGGGAACATGATGCTTTCGTGCACGTCTTCTCCCCTAAAATGTAGAGAGCTGCTCTGGAATTAAAGGAAAGCTCTTTCTGACTAGATGAAAGGAGGTGACAGACAGATATGCATAAAGAGGCAGCATTGGCAGCGAAGCAGGATTAAATAAATGGTGAGAAAATAACAGGGACATTTGCACCACAGCCAGCCAGGTTAATCCTGAGCTGGATGTGCAATACCTGCTGCCCACGCTGCAAAAAAGAATACATTTCATCAATTACATAAGTGAAAAAAGCTGCTATTAAAACATTTTTGTGAGCTGTGCACTGGTTTTACATACAATTTTTACCAAAGTGGAGCAACATAAATTCATTGCAGCATTCAATGCATTCAGTGTACTGTAAAACTGTCTCACACAGCTGAAATCTGTAGTTTATGAAAGGGTCACCACAGTTCCGTGGGTATAAATGTCCACAGCAGTCTATGCTGCCTCTGGGTTAGCTGATGGAAGATGGCTTGTTTCCAAGGCTCCCGCTCTGTTGGCACGTTGTTCCTGATTGCTCAGGATGTGTGTGACAGTGAGCCATGTGCACACTGCACAGGACCATCCATACTGCCTAGGTGTTAACTCACACACTCAAGTGTAACAGCATTCATCATTTCGACTAACACACACACATCAACATGCATATATACACACCCCCACAGACACACACACGTCCATGTACCAACATATACATCACACAAAGCCAATCAAAATGCTGTTTTGAATAATCTAACTTAATAAACATTCATATTTTTTTATGTAATTCTATGAATTCTAAGTACAGAGAGAAACAGTTCTGAAAACAGCCATTTGTAAACACAAAGATGTAGCACATACACACACACACAAACGCACACTACTTCCTGCGCTCAAAAAATAAATTGCTGGACTTGTTTAATAAATAAATTAAATCATGAACAGTGGTTACACGCAATATTAAGTATACTGCATGCAAGTACAAGTAATTAATCAGTTGAAGTCACATTATAATATTGTGTGCAACCACTGTCCATAATTTTATTAGGCAAATCCGACCATTCATTTTTATTTGTGCATTTTCATCCATGATACATGTTACAGTGCAGTGCTTTCCTGAGACAGCCTTGTACAGTACTTCCATAGAGGCTTTCCACATCCTGTGACTGGGAGCCATGTTCATGGATGGACAGAAGTGCTAAAGAGCCGCAGCACTGTAGGCCTGTGTAACATGGGACTTCAGCAGTCGGGAACAATTGGCTTCAGTTCTGAGACTGCCTCGGGGGACAGCAGTCCAGCATGAACTGCAATGATAGCACTGGCCTTGGGTCTGTGCAAAAGTTCTGCAGGCAGCGATTGAAACTGAATCTGTAAACAAAGAAACAAAAAAAAAAAGAGACTGAAACACTGCAGCCCTCAAATCTTTCTCTTTCTTAGCACTACCCTTGACTGATTCACTGTTATTTTTGCATTCTGGTTCTTTTAAACTCTTTCTTCTTGCATTGTCTTCCCCAATCTTGTACTCTGAGTTTGTGCAATGCTCCCCGCCATGGTGCTTCAGCAACACGAGTGTCATTACCCTGGCATGCAAGTCTGAGTGACGTTCTCTGTGCTTTCTCGCTGCGCTTCGCTTCCACTGAACCAGTGAAACTCAAAAATCAGCGCTTCTACTCGATTACAGGAGTGCTCAAAATGTGCGTTAGTAAAAACACAGCAGCCTAACATTTTTAAAGACCCTTTTCAATTTTTAAAAGAAGGCAATTATAACAACCACAGTTGTACCACAGTACCACAGTAATCCTCTTCATTATCATCATAACCATCATCATCATCACTTTACATTAAGAAAATTATGCAAGCACAATATCTACTAAGGACTGAAAAAAATTAGCTGTTCATACGTAGCCTGAGGGTGGTCGTAATGCAGAAATGTGAAATACACCATTCCAGGCCTCAGTTCAGCTTTTCAGCTGAGCCATTCACTCATTCTATTGTAATAAAATGATGGATTGATGGAGAGGAGGTTGGCTGATGAAAATGTCTCCACCAGAGCTGCCAGTTCCCTCACTTGCTTCTTTCAACTGCTTCTTAATTTCAATCCCACTTTATTTTCAGCACGACATTATACTGTTTGGAAACATTTACTATATTACCACTTATCTATGGAGAATATCTCACACTGTGTGGACTATCCCCGCTATTATTTTCTGCTATATTTGCTGTTTGTTAATGAACAGTAAATGGACAGCCATTATGTGCTAAGTAGGCACAGTAATGAGGTTATACTGTTGGCATTTCACATTTGTGCTTATAACAAATTAAATGCTTATAAAAAATAATTTAAAAAAAATTGACTTATACATTATTTATAAAACTGTAAAATCTGAAAAGTATTACTCATTTCCAATTGGCATTCTTTCAGTTTTTCTATATATATATATATATATATATATACAGTGTATGATGATTATAACAGTATAAATTAAATGGTTATCCTATCTTTCTTTCAACAACACCATCATTTTTTATACAGTTTCATCAACTGACAGCCAAGATTAGGCCTGACAGGAAGAAAAGAAATGCCAGCCGCCTCCCCAGACACGCTTGGTGGCAACACAAAGGGGGACATGCCAGTCACTGGGCCTGCACTCCTAGGGTGAGGAGGCAGCCTCTGGGTGAGCCTCCTCCTGCACCTCCTTCATCTTGTCCCGAAGCTTTTGATCACGCTGGTCCCTTAAATGTTGACAGCTCCTGAAGGGCTTGTGCCGCCTTTCACCAGTGCCCCCTGCTGTCTCGAAGGCCACATATGTGTGTCAATGGCTAAATGTTACTCTGCTTTTTTTGGGCTGGGTCCTCAGAGGGTAGAAAGAGTGAGCACAGAGAAAACTGAGAACCTGGCTCAGAGGTGGGTGAAGGAAACATGGTACCAGAAGCATGCATTTAGAAAAGCCCAGCAACGGAATAAGAATGAATGAAATAGCAGGAAAACTGAGGGACAAACAAAGAAGGAAAGTGCAGGCAACAAAAAAAGCAACATCACATCCCAGTGTATTCATCTGCATTTTACTGACCCAGTGTCCACTTAATTATACACCTGCATGTTAGTACAAATAGCCTGCTCTCCAAACAGCAAATCATGTGGCTGCAACTCCATATATCCATCCATTCGTTAGATGAATCATTAGAATGGACAAAGCGTGTGATCTAAACGACCTTGGCTCTGGTATATGATTGCCGGTTCCAGACATGGTTGTTGCAACAGCTGCAACAGCTGCCCTACTGATGATTTTCATACGCTACAGTTTTCAGTTTAGAGTTTACAGAGAATGGTGCGATAAAGATATAAAAATATCTAGTGAGCAGTGGTATGTGTATCTACACACCTGCACACATACATACACACACACACACACACACACGTATCCATATAGCCAGCTGCACACAAGCAGCTGGTAGGTGGCTTGTGGGTAGATCTTCTGTGAGTTTTGTAGAATGAAGAACCTTTCCATTGACGGGGAATGAAGGAGTGTCGTCAAAAAACCAGAAGCCACTTGAGAACATCTGCTGTCAGAAACATTTAATTCCTCTTCATAAAAGATACAGATTTTCTATAAGTACTCTGCGTTGCCATAGTTATGTCAAGGCAGTGGAAAAATACAACTGAATGAAACGCTAAATAAATAAGCACATTTCTTGCACAGGGCACAGTTGCACGGGTGCAGAACACATTAATAACATCCTGCTTGCATAAACAGTAGAGCAGACAATGGCCGCAAAATGTATTGGTTCAGTCTTACATCTAGTGATCTGGTATTCTGGATGCAATTTTTCCCTTGCTCTCTTTACCAGTCAGTTTGTTTTTGGCTTTGGAGGCAGTACATTTGCCTGTGAAATGAGACCAATATGTCCTCCACTGAAAAACATTTTGACTGTAAGGTTTTGTAAGCCCTAAATCTGCGATTACGGATGGCTTCACTGATCGGCTTCTGCCCAGCAGTTGTTTATTTATCAGGTGTGTGTTTTAAACTGATAAACTTACTGTTCATTGTTTTTGCCTTCATGCAAAATCAAAAAGTGAAAGCCATCAATGGTTCCCTCCATTTTCCAAGTGTTGATCCAACAAGGCCACAGATGCATTTCTATCTATGATGGAAAATAGTCATGCTCCATCAAAAACAAACCCATGAATAGACACTTGGCATCAGTCTTTTTTAGGAGATACGAAGTGAGAGATTGTTGGAATGCTTTGACTGTGTGTATGTATGTTTGTGTATGTGTGTGTGAGCACACGTGCGTGCATTTATGTATTTGCTGCGTGTATATGTGTGCTCATTGGACAACAGCAGCGCAGTCCATCTGGAGAGGAGAGAATGTGAGTGGCTAACGTGTTTTTCTGCCTGTGTTCACAGATACAGGAATGGAAATCAGGGCTCTGATTGGCTGAAGGTTTTTTGATGTTTCAGGAGGTGCTGAGCCATAGCTCACCTAACGACAGTTGCAACACATCTAACAGAATTCTTGATCAAGCTTTCCCAACCTGAACCACAAATAAATACCTTCCCTCTTGCAGTGCATAGGTCCTGAGATTCTCAGGGAAAGACACCTCTTACTGCAGCTCAGTGCCTTCTTTGTTGTTGTTCCAATTAGTACCCACAGTCAAAATACACGGATAAGCAAGGAAAATATTGAAACACACTTAACACGTTGCGACACACCACTCTCCCTTGTGTTTGCAGTTTTATTTCAAGGTAAAAACAAATTTAAGAGGAAAAAAAGAGAATTATGCCTCAGTGGTACAGAAAAGCAGTTGATTTAAATCAATGGCCTCATGGCAGAGAGTCTAGGAGAAAGAACACTTCTTCCTAGACATTATGAGAACTTTCTTCCAAAGTCAACTTCAGTTTATTTGACTTTTACTTAATGTAAAATGTTCAGAAAAGGTGTCATTCCTTGCTGAGGGGTATTTATGAATGTCTTTGTGTCTCAGGCGATTTCCCCAAAAGTGTATTTCTTCCGACTAAAGTGCTGTGAGCCACTGATAACACATGATAGCTCCACCCATTGATGGAGATTCACTCCTCCATTACTGCTGCCAAGCCCTGAAATCAGGAGGCTGAAATCTATTTGTGGTTTTGTGAAGTGAACCACCCCCAAAATCTGCCTTGTGTGAGCAGTCAGCAGGGCAGATAATGGTGGAGTGGGGACTATAGAGCAGAGGGGCATTTTCATAGGGGTTCTCATCTCAGCAAATTTAACAAAGTGGCCACAATAATAGGACCAGAGTGTCCTTATACAGCCTGGGAGTAGGATGATGCATGTTGCCGTAGCAACAGCAAATGTGTGGGTCAGGTGGGTGTGAGGCAGGAGTTGGCGAGTGGGCGTCCCTCTCAGTAGGAGTGCAGTAGTATTGGGTGGGGGTGTTCCAAAGAGTGTATCTCTCTCTCTTCCTCTTCATATATATATATATATATATATATATATACACACACACATATGTGTTTGCATTGGTCAACTGTAAAATAGCGATTTTTTGCTCCTTGATATCTCTGCTGTTTCAAAACCAATCGTGAATCCATTGGGCAGATAGACTGCAATCACCATAGGCACACCAAATATTGATTTTGGTACAGCTATGTTATGCCATTAATAATTAATAATGAACAATAATTTAATTATTATTAATAATTTCTGAACTATTTATTGCAGTGTATGTTTAGGGCATTATTTTAACATTCACTACAGCAATCACATAGAGATACGCAACAAGGCCAGTATTAATGTCTCCTAATGCAGTCCAAGCATCTTGAGCCCCTCACTCCCCGACAGAGATGTTTCCCAGAGGTCGCGCAGAGTGCTCTTCCTGGATTTCATCCCATCTTTATCTGTTCTTTAATTAAATGCTTCTACTGGACAGGAGTGGGCAATTAGAGCTCACCCTCAACCATGTCTGTCCCCAGGGGGGAACGCTGAGAGGAACTCCCTTCACCCATGAATGTTTAACACCGCTGATCAAATAAATAATTCATCAAATCAGCACCAGGCTGTGGGGTATGGGCTGTGGCCCAGTGGGGTTGTGTGGTGACCCTGACCTTCCCCCTGACCAGCGGATGTGCGTGTCTGACAAAGCATGCACTCAGAGACATTTCCATACACAGCATCTCCAGTGGGATCAGTGTGGAGAGTTTGGTTTTAGCAGAAAACCTCATGTTAATATAGTGTTTTTGGATATTGAATAACAAACAGTAACAGATGTATTTTTATATATATATGGTCATTTTCATACATGCTATTTCCATGTGTATTTTCTGGAAAATATTCCTTTATAAAAATAAAACTCACAGAATATAAAACAGAATACATAAATAATGAATGTGCTATTTTTGAATGCATGTCATAAATGTTAAGATACATGTCTTCCTCAGGTTTTGCAGGGTACATTTCACTATATATATTCATGTGTTAGTGTTCAGTATATGACTTATGGGAGGTTCTTGTGAGATTTATATGACCAGAAACAGGACACCAAATAATATATCTTTTATATTTTCTTGTTTAGTTAACAGTAAATGTCTCAGTGTTTTAAAGGCATATTCACACAATTATTTCTGTTTTAATACTATTCACAAACCAGTAAGTTTGTTTGTTTGTTTAGAAAAGAGTTTATTTGTTCCCTCTTCTGCTCAAAGACAAAGCCAACAGCCTGTGTGTACAGTATCTTACTTGAGCCCAGAAAAGGATTAAATCAAAATGATCCCAACTTCTGAAATTCTCCATTCAAACATCTTTCACTAAACACACATCATGCATTTAGACTATTCTGTGTGTACAAATGAAATTAAATCTAATTATTTTGTTTTTTTCTGTGAGTAAGATCAGGAAAAAAATGAATTCTCGATGACCCAGTAAAGATTATGTAATGTAAACATTTGGAAAAGGTGTGATTTTTGCTTGGAGTTGAGCAAAAACACACATAATTTTTCTTCATGCTGATCCTAAACCTTTATGCATAACATTTTAATTCTTCAAATCAAACCAAAGGGATAGCAATATGATTTTTCTAAAAGAATGTTGCTTCACAAGACACGAGAGTCTGAGAATTATGCATATAGTACCAGAAATAAATAAACCATTATCATTTTAACAAAAATCCAAATGTATAAATAAAACCCATTTAAATTCATTAAGCCAGATTCTGCCTCTGCCATTGGCTACCTACACATCTTCAGTGTCATACAGTTGCCTTGGCAACAAGCACACCACAAAGGTGCTATGATGAGGGACAGGCAAATGGTGTGTGGAGCAGGAGGGCGATTTGTGATATAATCATGCAATCAAGGATGTTTACTTTACTCACTGTGACCTCACAGGTCTCCACGGCAACAAACCTAGCGATTATATGGCTATTCTTACAGTACGCACCAATATGCATGTGCTGTATGTACACAAATTTCATATTTCTTTCTGCACTATAACAATGCATTGCTCTCTGTGACAGGAGAGTGTACGTTAGCTGAATTTTGGAGCTCATTGCAGGTCTATGTTGGCAGTGTTGGCCTCACAGTATGGTGTGCAAGTGGCATAGAGAGAATGGGGAATTCAAGGTTAATGCTTTCTGGTGAGAATCTTCTGGTAAATGGCACTGGAAGGCTCCTGTGCGGTGTCACCTGTCCACACATCTATGAAAAGCTCACCTGCCCACTCAACACAGACCCTGACCCTGAAGACCAGCCAAGTCAGAAGGAGGCAGGCCAGGCACACAGCAGATCTGCAAGCGTGTTTCTGCCTAAGCGACTGGATCAGCTTCCTGGTCCATAGCCAGGCCCACACCATGTACCAACACAGCCTAAATGGCATGCACCAAAGCAAGCTGTCTCTGAAATGTCTATATCATGCAACCTCTCCACAAGGGCCCAACAAGGTAGACTCGCCACACTCTTTATTGAGCCATTGCAGAATACCTGACAGATGGCTCCCAGCTGTACGCACACTTCAGTATGGAGCACTTTAGCCAATTTAGCCATGCTCAGGGTATGCTTTGATAATTCAGAGGGGCTTGTTTCAGTTTCCTCAGTTTTTATTTGCATTTGACCAATTAAGGGATTTAAACATGGCACTCACTTTCACCTACATCTACGGCGTGCTATGTATATTTATATATAGTGAGCTAAATAATGTTTGGGGCAAACACATTTTTCTTAATCTGACTGCCCAATCCAGTTCCTCATTTCAACCCCAGTTTGGCACAGCTGGTTCTGCTAATTAGCAGTTCAATGACATCTCTAGCTACTGAATGAGGTGTAGTTTATTAGGGTTGGAATGAAAATCTACAGGACTGGAGACCTCAGGAACAGGCCTGGGTAGCCCTGTTCTAGGTACTTCTTAGCAAACAATAACCTAGCCATCCTGCTGGAGCAACAACAAAGGTCTCTGACTGAAACATCAGTAATACAGTTTCTGTGTTGCAATTATTTGTCCACAAATACCACTTCTGTTGTTAGAAGCAAAAGTAAAATGTTTTTTTAGAGGTATTCAATAGCTGAGTTGGATTACCTCCTAACAAATTCATGTTTGCGCTCTTTATATAGGTATTTTTCACAATATCATAGTGCATAGCCCTGCTTCCAACATCATAAGACTTTAAAACATAGATTTGCTATGTTTCAGGTAAGACAGTCCTACGCACTGCACCACTGTGCCGCCGATAGTGGGCCAACTGTTTCTGGATGATCGGACGAGATGCTTGTTAGGGCATACAGCAAAGTCTGACAATTTCCTTAGTGCATCTGGTTGGGTAGACAAGTGTCAAGTATTTGGTGAGTTTTTATGCTGAAAAGTCAGTGATGCGACGGGGCCCCATGTGTGATTCTTGTAACGTGATTGGTGGATTATTTTGGGCAAACAATCATTTTATTGGCTGCTGGAGCTGTCAATGAAACACAGATAGATAAATTACTGGATCTGTCAACAAAATTAGCTGGAGCTGTCAATCAAATGATGATAGATTACTGCTGTATTGTTTAAGTGTGTTAAATCAGGCTCCCCATTTCACCCTAAAAGGGGTGTTCCGGGTCCAAGCTGATGGCTAATTGATCAAGCAGTTAGTTTATTGCAGAGTCACAAGAGGAATGTGACAGACACTTAATTATGCCTTGGTTGACCAGAAAAGTTAATGGTGAACACAACTAAGCAGAGGGTCAGCCCCATGGTCAGGAAGCCAGAAGCCACAAACGTTCCTGTGTATGGTTACATCCTTACATATATATATATATGTCCCTGCACTTTTGTGTAAATTTTGTAAGAAACAAAGAAAGAAAGAAAGATAACAAAAAAACTTGCCCACAACAAAGGACCAAATCCCTGGCCCACTCTCTAGAACCTCAGCTCAAGCAGACCACAGAAGAAGAAAGGGCCAGGCGGAGGACATGTTGTGCATTGGATGGGTCTGCACTGAACACCACTGTGGCCCAGACATTTCTGCTAACAAGTTGGCCCTGCCAGCAGATCAAACTACAGGAACAGGCTGCTCCCTCGCACGGCCCATTTCTCTACACCCACCTAGAGAGACTGGGCCTATTGTCGGGCGACCTACATTCACAGCGCCTGGAGGAGCTGTAGCCATCCGAAATCCAATTACCGCAAAGTGCTCTCGCCGAGAGAACACGGCAAACGCAGACGCGAACCTTGGTGCTGCTGCTGCTTCGCAGTTGGCAAGCATGCGTAGACCACTCCTCTACACTTTAAAAGCACAGAATTGGGTGTTTGATACTGCTAAGAGTTAAGGACCATGAATATGTCAACTATGTTTCATGAGATCTGCAGTAGATCTACTTACTTTTTAAGGTGCAAACCATCAATGTGTGGTATAATAGGGCAGTTGTTCTGCTGTAAAACCAACACTGACTAACCCAAGCCAATAATGCGTCTGCAAAAGTGATTAATTTCAACAAAATTTACGAGACACATTTAAAGTCCAGTAAAGATATTAAAACATTAGTCTTTATATTTCATTAACTATCTATCAAAACAGACAAAAAGTCATCAGGAAAAACTATTGTCTTATGAGAGTAGCCTACTGTTGTTCATCATAAGTAATTTATAAGTTGTTATAATTCCTGATGCTATTTGCAGTAGGTAGGTTATAATGATGGCACAAAGCAACCATTAATTTCTACATCACTTTGAAGAGCTGAGGTCCTAATTTAAAAAGAACGGATTAAAAACACTTCAGGGTCTGACATCACATTTAACAAAGAGGAACATTTAACAGCCCTTGGGCATGTAGAAATAGACTGAATGGGGAAATGTCAAAAGTCAAAAAAAGGTCTATAAAATGTTTAAAAACTCGGCTCGGTTACTAAAATCTGATTTGACAAAGAGCTCGTGGCATGTTCTTCAAAGACTTTAACAGGGATGATGCTGCCCGTGAACAGTGTTGGAAGTGTCTGAATCACCGTGCATTTAAAACTCTTCACCCTCAGTGCAGAGATGATTGCATTATATTTGGTACCCTTACATAATTCCTGATCATAAATCATTAAAGGGACATAGTGTACTGTACATGCAGGAACAGGTAGATAAGTTGCAGTTTATTTGGATTGGTTTAAAGTGAGAATTATGGCAGTGTTGCTAATATGCAATGGGAAACAGGCAAATACTGAAGCCCTGTTTCCCTGGGCAGTATTGTGTGCATGTGGGACTGCTAGCCATTTAGCAGTTACACCTTCACATTTCCATTTTTTGGATTGTGTGGTGCATCACTGCATGGTGGAATAGCGCTTTAACTAGACTCCTGGGAAGCCCTAATAGGGGTGTTTCATTAAATCCACCAACAGTGTTTCAGCACCTATATAGGCTGAGACCATCTTGTTTCCCAATTCACTGGTCACTGAGCTTCAGCCTCGCACGAACATTATTACTGGCAGAACAGCATCGCCTGTTGGCTTGCCCATTGTGTCATTAATGTGATTGATGAAATGGAAATGCATCGCGTAAAAATCTCAGTTTAATCTGACTGTCTCTTTGACCCCTTCACGGGGGACATAATTTACAACAGCTCATTTGTGATGCATGCCATGAGAATCATCCTATTCCAGTCAGTCCGTATTCCCTGCTGTGCTCCATTAAAGACCAGAGGCCTCACTGATAAAAATGGTCTTGGATTTGAACTTAAGCGTAACCTGAAGATCATTTCCCAAGTTGTGCTTACGTTGGTTTAAAGTGGCATATCTGTGTCTTATGCACCTATTATATGTAGTTCTTAAATACACTTCAGATGAATGTGTTTTACAATTACTGTTTTGTGAATGTGGCAAATAACAGCTATTTCATTCTAAATAAGGTTGCATTTCAACATTTCATGCCTTAAATTGATTTTCAATTAAATTCTTAAAACTCAAAGACGCACATTTCAGGATTTGGGTGCAGCCTTCAAACGTGCAATGCCTCTACGCACCCAGCAGTTAATGAACTTACATCTAGTATAAACTTTACATAGAGATACGATCATATCCATGTCAAAGTGGGACTGTATAAATAACTACTTAGTAATGTATTTTTTTGCCCAAGCCTCTATCTAAGATAGAATTTGATAATAAGACCATTTTATAGGCCCCAGGTTTGCCTTTTCTCTCTTCTCTGTCATCACCAAAAGTCCCAGGAAGGACCTGAAATCTCATTTTAACTATTGCTTGCCTTACATAAACCGAGGTTCAAATATCTGTCATCATAAGCTGCCATAGAGATCCACGGGTGTGCACAATATGACCTGCAGCATCTGTGTGCATGACAGCCAGAGTTTATGAGCCAGAGTCGTGTCCCTTGGGCACCCTCAGGGTCCACTGAGCTGATTATAACAGGTGACATATATAGAATATTCTGCTCATGCTGGGCTTACCATACGGCAGAGTCAGTGGACCACAAGGGTCAGTGGGTGTGACTGTACATTAGCAGTCCTACCCCAGTGAGCAGAGCTCTCGCTCAGATCAGATTGAAAATTTCCATTGCTTTCCTGTGATATTTTAATGATAAATTCATAATTTTGAAGCATTTCCTCTGCTCCTGCAATAGTAAATCCCCATATTTTTTCTTGAATTTGGGTCTGTTTCATGAAATTTCTATAAACATGTCTGTTATCTTGTGCAGACACAGACATGTTCATGCTTAGTGGAAAATATCAGATAGTTATTTCAGGCTTGATATTTGGGACTAGCGGCAGTGAAAGCCAATTATTTATTTATTTACTTTGGATTTATTTCTATATTTTTTAAATATCATGGATTTTCTGTTAAATGTGGAGGCAGATGCAGAGCTGGATATATAGGAGGAGTCAGGGCAGGATCTATGCTAAGATGGATGCTGTCACTCCAGATAAGATTGCATTACAGCCTTACCAATCCTGACACTGCAGTCTCTCTCTCTCTCTCTCTCTCTCTCTCTCAATAAATCAGCATGCTAAGCAAAGGAAAATGACGGCAGGCGTAGTGCATTTTATATCCTTGAAAATATTTGAAAAGCTTCTATATTGAATTTATTGCACTGTAACTCATTCATTAATGGTATGATTATTTAAAATTTCAGTTCTGGTATATAAACTTTAATGTGTATGTAATCCTGTCTGTGTGACATTTGCCAAAAAGAATAATGTAGAATTTGGATTTGAAAGAGAAGAGGGTGTGCAGGCATACTCTGCAGATGTGACAGTGTGCCCGGTGGGCAAGGATCAGAGGCTGTGAGGGCATGGCTCGCTTTGCCAGCTCACATTAACACTGACAGGATGGGGAAGAAGAAGCTGGCAGTGCCTTGTAAGTCGTGCTGATGCACAAGATGGCGACTCCCATGAAACAGACAGAGATAACCTCTGAGGGCCCCCTTGGCTATTGGCAGTGTCAGTGCCTGAGTGTCCGAAACAATTTGCGCACATACGTTTGTACTGTGGCACAACTGGGCCAAAAGGGCACAACTGGGTCATCTGTTCAGATAGAGCACAAACTTTCTATGTGCATTTTTATTTATATTCTTGTTTTATTTTAAAGGTTTTTTTTTCTTTGTGCTGGCAGACATAGGGCCTCATTCACGAAACCTTACTTTTGTTATTAAAAATGTTCCTACGCAAAAAACAACATGAGATTCATGACATATGTGCATAAACATAGACAACCGTAAGCAAATACAGATAAGAAAAAATTATGAATGTCAAAATGTTTTTGGAAACATTCTAATATGCAGTTCATGATCAACTGTGTTTCATGAATGAGGAGTGATGAGGAGTAGAGATGTGAGTAAAGTTGATAATAAATGCTAATGATGAATATATAAATGATAAATATTGATTTAATCAAGGGAAACTTCTTTGAATTTTGTGAATGAGTTATGAAGGGAAGATACAATCAAAAACCTTATGCTCCCATAAATTCATATGACCTTTCTCAGACAAAACATATTGGGTCTAATGCTACTGCTTTACATATTTCTAGGCACCCAAGATCATAGACTCTGCAGGTATAAATGAATTCCTGTCAAGTACAGGCATAAAACCTAATTTAGACCAACTGGCCGGACAGACTAAAACGAATGGGCAAATTATTTTATTATACAGATGAATGGTAGAACTGAAGTGAAGTCAGAAATGATTAGATCTTATTATTATTTAACAGTAATAAAAACAATGTTTGAAAGAACAAACATAGTCTTAGGCCCAACTCAGACAATCAGATTTTCACTCCTGCAGAGTGAAGAAAGGGGGGAACATGAGTTTAAGGACAAAGAGGATAAAGAGGAGAAGGAAAAAAAATTGCAGAAAAATAGTTTTAAAAAGAGGGGGGAGGGGTGAAGTGAAGTGATGTTGTGAAGTCACTCCAGTACTCCTGCATGAGCTGGATGACAGATGGTTTGCAGCCTTGTGGAATACAGGACTATATACAGACTATATACAGGACTGTGACATTGCTAGGGCTTTGGCACAGTTCCGTCTAACAGGAAATATATACATGTAGGCCATTCTCTCGGTTTTACCCTGTAAGGCTCATGTTTCACAGGTAGATATACAAAAGAGACGAGAGCAGTTACTGTTTTAAAATAATAATAATTTTACACAGCAGAACTGCTCTGCTTCTGTCATAATTAATTCAGATGACCTATCCTCACATCTGAAGTCATTAGACGATGTAATGCATATTGACAATATACTTTATTTGTACTAAAAAGACTGCGTGGTTTATATGGCCTCTGTATGCATTCTCTGATAGGCACAGTTGACACCTGCTGTGATTATTTATGAGAGAGGACATAGCTATGCAATACATGAGCATTTTTTTAAACTGATGCCTCAGTTTTAATGAATAGATATTATACAATACTGCGACATTATACCCCGAAGACCAAGCGATGATGCAAGTTCCTGATGTGCTGCTATAACTCCAAGTTCTATCTTCTTTTCATTTTTGTGAGTGTCACACCCGCAGGTTCATTATAATAAGCCCCAAGATATAGAATAGACAGCTCCTATAACGACGTATTCTCCCCGTATTATCACTTCTGCCCACTCTAGACAAATCCTCTGTATATGTGGGGAAAAGGGAGCCAGTGCTCAGTTAACATGGTTTATTCACTAATAGAAAAAACATAAAAACCTGCAAAAAATAATTTTCTCATCATTTAGAGACCAGTAGAAATAACTCTTTAGAAACATTAACTTCTCTACCCTTCAACCTCATTTAAGCACACAGAATTGAGAGCTTCACAGGGCCACACAAATATTGTTTTAATTTACACTTAATAAATATGCACAATTTTTCTACATAATTGTCTCTTTTTGCTTTGAGTTTCAACAGAGCTAGTTCTTGTTGGCACATCCGTCAATGTGTAATGTTGGCGTTTGATGTGCACTTCAAATGAACAATTGTCCAGCAAAGCCAGGCTTCAGTTAGTGCCTAGTGCATAATGACATATTTAACCACATCAAGCACCTGCAGCTCTCCATCACTGATCTAGCACCTGAAGGAGAAAAAATGAATCATGCACACACAGACACATACACGCACACACACAATAATGAATCACACGCATACACATGTGTGCTCACACACACACGCACTCTCACACACATGCATAGAAACATACACAGGTATACATGTATGCATATATACATAGATACATCAAGGCACCTTCCTGCCTCAATCTGATCAATTTTCCTTTTGGCCCTTTGGCAGTATCTTCCCATATGCAGCCCAGTATGCACCCTCCCCTTCTTTTTTTCTAAGGGAAGTCTTTTCAAAAGGTGCCACAGACCTTCTGACAATTCTCATCAAACCAACCCCTGGGCATGCCAAAGGTTTGAATGTTTAAAGTGAGTCCATGCTTTTTTTTCCTTCTTCTTTTTCTGTGGGAACTGAGTCTTTCTTTGATGTCTCCTGAACTTGAAACAGAGAACCTTGTGATGAATGCTTCCAAATGCTGGAAGCCACACCTTCCTTCTGCTGTCTTCCCATGCCCAGATATGCATATCGAGCTCTGCTGGGACTTTCTGGAAAGAATGTTCAAAGAATCCCAAGTGCTTTGTTAGGATACAGACATTCTTCATCTTACATCTCCCAAAACCTACTAGCACTCTACAGCAGAGCATTTTTTGCAGCCAACATCATAAACGTATGGTAAATGTGAAATATGAAATTAAGTAAAGCACATTTCCATACAAGAAACACAAGATACTAAGAAACAAAGAGAAATTATGAGTTATGTCAATGGCCAAAAGTGGATGTTGACTTACTAGGCCAAAGCTGACCAGCTCAAGATGGTCTTAGTTGGCTATAAAGATCATTGTTTTTCATTCAGCACTTAATATTTGGTCACAGAAGCTGTTTACACACTTACTGCTCCTTGTTTCATGGATCTAAATTGTTTGCTAATTTTCAGGTGAAAATGAAAAAACATGGACCATCCCTGCACTAGGCTGTATTCAGGCTGTATTCTGACCTGACAGTGTGCAAATTTGTTCCACAATCCAACAGGCAATTGTATGATGATAGTCATGAACAGTGACTAAAGTATTCCTTTTTATTAGTCATTCACTGGGTTTATATGAATATACGATGACAGAGCAGAAGAAAATGCTACACAGTCAAATTATTATTGTTTTTAATTAATAAAACTTTAAGTACAATATTATAAAATGCTACGGCTAGCAAATTCATCTGCGCAAGCATTTTACCGTAGTCTGCCTGCAATAGTTTATCTTGTTTTGATAAAATGTCAGTAATGCATATAATTACATACAATATACTGTCACTGCATTAAATGTTTGGGCTTGAAATAATTTTTTTTGGCTGCTGACAAATGCAATACTGTAGGTGTATAAAAACATTACAATACCAATCAAACATTTTATACACTGTAGAAAAGAGCGTCAATGAAAATGTCAAAAAGGTCAGGTTTTCTAGATCTAAAAGCAATCATAAATTATTAAAATATTTTTATGTGTTTGCTTTCATGTTCATGAATTTATATATTATATACTATATATATATATACTATATTATATTATATATTTATATTTATATATATTTATATTTGTTTTATTTATGAGTCTAGGAGAATGTATAACTTCTAGCAATAAAACTGACACAAGGACAAAAAAGTGGAATACCATGGATAGTTTTCTCTTACAGCCCAGTGATGGGTTGTCATTTTAAATAATCTTATTGGAAATTCTGTTCTTGAAAAAAGGACTGTGTTAATAAATGGGCTATTACCTAAAGTAAGAGCCCTGAAACCTGTCACCTGTATCAGATTCAATGTCCATATTATTAGTGAAAATTCATAGCCCTTTTGGAGAAATACAGGGCATTTTTGATGTACAATGTCAATACACAATACCTATAAAGTAACATAATAATAATAATAATAATAATAATAATAATAATAATAATGAAGGGTGGTACGGTGGTGCAGTGGGTAGCACTGCCGCCTCACAGCAAGAAGGTCTTGATTTGAATCTGGCCTGGGTCATTCTGTTATGTTCTCCCCGTGTCTGTGTGGGTTTCCTCTGGGTACACCGGTTTCCTCCTTGAAAATTTGTTCCTATTGATGATGCTGTGTGTGTGTATGTCACTTGTGTATTCCCACTTGAGATCAACTTGCTTTGCACAGTAGCACAAATGCAAAATATCACTGAATGCATACCTGTAGAGGAGAGACTTGTAATAAGTCTCAGTTAGACTCATTTCCGTTTTATTCTTCATTGGGATCGTTTTAAAAAGAAATGCATGCTGATGATCATTCACATTAGGGTCTTTTTTTCATAACCACATGTGCATATACATTTCTTATTTGTTTATCTTGTTTTTGATCTTTGTATATATTTATAACTGCACAAATAATTAAACAAAATTATTATTTTTTTAAACTAAACCATTACTGAGCCTCTCAGAATCCAATCAAATTATTTTCTAAGAACAGATGAAAGACAAAGGACATTGGACACCAAACTGATTAAGGACCCTCTATGTTTACTGGACACATGCCGTGACAAGAGGGTGAACTCAACTGCTCCCTTTCCTTTGGAGACAGGAGGTGCAATAGCAGTGTGAAATTAGGGGAGAAAGTGACAGAGAGAACTGCTGTTAGTACACAGCCTCAGTGACAGCGGGGAGACATGGAGAGCAAATGTTCATTAACATGTCCAGGAAAAATACTCCTCATTAACACTGATGCCCGGAACTACTGAGCATAGTGTCCCTAAGAAAGGTATGCCCTGGAATATAATTGAGAAACCAAGTGCTGTGAATATAATATACCACAGTATCGAAACACACGACTTAGTTTGTGATGTGGCCTTCTATAGGTTACACACAGTCCTATGTTTTCTGTTTTATTTTGCAATATTTTATCATTTTCCCCTCCGCTCACTTGATCAGAGTCTGTCTCTTCTCTAGTATCACATACAGCATATTAACACCATTACACTATATATAGGTATGTGCCAAACTATATTCATGCCTCATTTCTTGGCTTTTGTTCATTTAATTTATTGACTACTTTTACATCCAAAATTGTATGGTCCCAGTGCTTTTGAATGGCTGTTTTTTACAGTAAAAATTTATCAACTATATTGCATAGAATAATTACAATATCCAGTCCAAAGCACAATCTATCCATCCAAACAAACACAGGCACAGAAACAAAATAAAAAATAAAAAATAAATAATTTGCACTCAAATAAACAGCACCTGCGTTTCCAGATAAAGCTTCCTGTGGACACAACCGTTTTTCATGTGTGTTTGTGCTTGCAAATATAACCGATAACAGGCACATTATCGTAATGTACTTAGTTTCCTCATTTATCTTAATAAAAAACAAATATGAAACAAATTAAATCAAGCTAAACAACCAAACTGAATAGTGGTTCACAGATTGGGCATCTCGTAGGTGGTAGTCATCTGCAGAGGACTGATCTCAGTGATCTGCTAAGGCCTGCACAGCTTGCTGGGATGCATCCATTTTGCCCCCACCATCCTGACACCATCACTCACAAATCTCTTTCCCTCTGGTTTAACGTCCTTATGTTTTCAACCCTTTTATGGATTCACTGCAGCATCAAAAAGATTCTATCTGTCTTCATCATCTGTAAAAGAATGTGAGAGGGAGTAATCATGGTTACTGCTTGACTAGGGTGGTGAAATCAACAGTGGCTGAAGAGTTTATCCTCAGTTGGCAAAAGACAAAGAGCAGAGATGAAAAACATCAGTATGTTGCTGTTAGTAATCCCTGTTAGTAATCATTTTTTATTGTGTATATTTTTTTGCCAGTTTTTACAATTATCTTTCAGTAAATATCATTACAACTTATGACAACAACTAAAGTAAATACTTTAAATACTAGCAATATACAATGTAATGAACTATATTAAAAGCATTTCACAGTGGCACTAATCAGATTGTTGGACTTTTTTAATTTCACATTTATTGACTTGAATTTGGAATGGATAATTGTGCAATTGTTCATGCTCATTGCGGCAACCCCCTGTGCTAGTTTGGGACCGTCCATACAATAGAACAGTGTATTAACAGGATGGGTCACCCAGCAAATTATTATTATTATTGTTTTATTGCATCTATTTTATAGTGAGTGGTAAATGTTTTTTATGCACTGTGCGTATCCCAAATTGACAGGAAACAGAAGCCTTAAGATTTAAGGGGGAAACACACTGATAATTTTCAGTTGGTTTCTATGAATGGAGTTTGTTTTGTCAGCTGTGTTTATTGTTCCAGGTAACCCAGTTTTGCTCATAACATTTGGATTGCCATATCAAGCTGTCACAATAAAGGATAATATAAGCTCCACAAGGCTTTTTATCTCTTTTCTCCCGGGCTCCAGTTTTCTTCTATGTCTGCACCTAGGTATCTAAACAAACATTCACAGCTTCAAAGGGATGGGCATGAAGAAGCATCTATTTTAATGTGCCTGAGATATTGGCATAGTTATACATTATATGATAAAAATGATTCATTAAAATAATTTTTAAATAATTGAATCTACTGACAGTTTAATTCCATTGTATTCTGTGTGGATACCTATTGTCACGTTTGAAATTCACAGCAGTATCACCCCTATTGTATAACAGGTCTCTGAATCTTTTTATTTTTAAATTATTTTATTTTTTTGAAACCCAGAAGCAAAAACAATGAGTATTTTGATTCTTTGTGTGGTTACAAGAGCCATATCCTTCTAGGTTAAGGTCTTATTTGAGTACTGTATACATAAAAAGCACTGCCACATACTATTCAGAGTTGTGCAATACATGTGTTAATAATCTTCAGCTATTTCTACATGAGTAGCTGAGTCATTCTGACTTTTAATTGGGGAGCATGCTTCACTATCCTCCTCCACTGTGTCGTTGTATCTGCGTAATTAAATGCTATGGTAATTCTTGTTGCCGGGAGTGAGAGGCTGGGATATTTGCTCAGAAAGACTGAGATAAGTGCCCTGCTTGTGATGCATGGAAGAGGAGTGTGGCTCTCCAACAGTTTGAAGTGTTGATATGTTTTAAGCAGTGTGGATAAAGGAAGCTCCATTCTCTGAAGCTTTCCACTGGGGAGGACGGAGAGAGAACAGAGAGCACCACACGCTGGCGCTTCATCAAGATGCCCTGAATAATAAACCCGCTTCAAAATATTCATATTCATTTTTCAAAGAAAGAGCTCAACAGAGGAGAAAAGAAGTCTTTTTCAAAGAGACCTGGTTGCTACTTTTGTGGTGATGTCAAAATTTGGTGCTCAGGACTGGGCACCAAACAAAGAACATAATTAACAGTTACTGGTTAGATTGTATAGGAGAATGCTACAGAAGTGGGAATGCAGTAGATGTTACCTATAATCATAATACATTCAGGGGAAAATGTCATTACAGTTACATATTATGCTCTTCTGCCCTGCATTTGTAATGAAGAGCAAGTTTGCCAGCCTGAGCCATCAGGCCACTCCAGCTAGTCTAGAATGCTGCTGCCTGCCTAGTTTTCAACCCCAAATTCACTCATGCCACATCACTTTAGAGCACCTTTCATTCAGTTCAGATCACACACTGCTACACCAAGCTGTGAATGGCACTGCCCCTTGCTATCCTCAGACAATGATCTCCAGTGCACCATGCACTCCAGTCAGACCTGTCTGTTCCAGTGCTCCTGCAGGGGCCCCAGCTCTCCTCTACTATCCCCAAATAGTATAACAACCTCCCTCAATCAGTCAGGAAGACAGATTCACTGGCTGTTTTCTGAAAACCCAACTTTTCAGACAGCACATTCTATTTCTATGTAAAAAATCAACTCTTCTCTTCCACCGGGGAAGCACACTATATTAATATTAAATTAAAATAAAAGTGACACTTGTTTTACATTATGCCCTCTGAAGTCTACTAGTTCCTTAGAACTTCTCCAGCAGCTAACAGACAATATACTGGAGATCCCAGACACTAATCAGAGACAAAGATCCACCACCTTCATCCTTACTTTCAAGGGAAGGATAAATTGACCAAACACATGGACTGAAGGTATATAATTACTGTATAGTGGAATGTAAAATGTAAGCCCCTTTCAGAAGACATTTTAGTCGTTTCAAATTTTGTGTAGAAGTGTTGCAGAGAATTTGATTTAATGATTTAATTAACATCATAGCCAACAGAAAGCAAGCCCATGGCACATGAGAAAGTAAAAATAAAAAACACAGGGGTGATGAAATTTCTGAAATGTGTGCATTCACTTTGCGCTCATGATTTTAATTGCTTTAGTTTTTTAAATTTCAACATTAATTTATCTCAATAAGTGTAGGTTCCACCAATGGGGACCAAAAGATCACCAGAAAAGCACACTGCACTAAATAGGCATAACCTCATACTTCTCTTATGTTCAAGCGGAGAAAGAGAACATTATGTAAACTAATTTGATGTGAGTACACCATGCAAACACAATCTCATTCTGGACATAAAGACAGTGATAAACTTAAATCTACTAAGGGACAGGAGCAAGTCTGTTTCCAAAACTATTTGTTGGTTTGTTCTTTTAACTTTAAGCTTATTTGTTTTCAATGCCCATTATGTGCCTTCTTGGTGATATTGCTCTTCTTTATTCCTGAGACTACCACTGGTGTTCTCCACTTTCTCCTCTTCGTAAGATGGTCTGAATGACAAGATCTGCTAAGTGCCCATAATGTCATGCAGTGATTGAATTATTGTTTGCTTGATTTAACTGACTGATTGATTGATTGATTGATTGAAATGTCAGAAGGCAATCAGAGTCACAGCCCAAGCATTGCAATGTTGGGATTTCACAGTGGCAGGGCTAGTTGGTGTAGAAAAAGCCCTTTTACCTTCTGTGATGCCAGGCTGAGTGTGAAGACACCAACAGAGTGCAGCTCTGCTCCCTCACATGGGAATAGGTTTGGATGGCCTGTCTCTGTGCACAGTAGCAGCATAAACACTAAAACACAAGCAAGAAGCCTTCCCTTTCCTTTGCTGTGTTGAACTAAAGACAGGTTTATTCCCTAATAAAGCTGGTTGCGAATGTGAGTGAAAAGAATACCAATATGCTGCTATAGACTAATATCTTTTGAATATTTAATCACAATTTCCATACTCTGTGAAAAAAACCAACTGAGCCTTCAGTTGTACTGCCATGTAGTCTGGAGGGAAATGAATGCAGGACATTTTTCGTCTTTATATACCTTTTTTTAACACATGGCATATTGATGTAGCTGAGTTTGTGTAACTGAAAACGCATGTATGCATGCTATGCAGTGCAATTGTGCACTTGCTGGTTGGAATTGTCACACATAAGAAATATAAAAATTCATCGCTGCTTTTCCTTTTTATTTTTCTAATTTGTATTTATTTTGTTTAAATGTAGTGCCTTATGGCACATGCGTCTCTTTGGACATTTATATAAAAAGACTATCAATATTTAATTCAGTTTTACATAAGACAGAGAGTGCTCCATTATTTTATTTACAATACTGCCTCATTTTCCCTCACTGCAAAATATGATTTTGGTACTGTTGATTATAAGAGAGAAATAAATGCATATAGCTTTATATACTGTATCAATACACAAATATATATACACTTTTTCTTATTTGACTCATTATGTACAAATGATGGAGCAACAAGGGAAGGTGCATTCCAGGGTTTTTAAAGCGGTATTGGGGACATTTGGAGTACTAACTCACAGTCAAGTTGCAAGTTGGCCTTATTTTGGGGGTCATTAGGCTTTGTGTTCTGACCCTCACAATTCACAAAGGTACTCACTTTTGAAGACTCACCATAGATTCTTATGCTTTGGGGTTAGGGATTGCCTCCCCACAAGTGCCTGCAGATCCATTTTATTGTCAATTTGCATGCACACCGATCATACGTACACATACTAGGCAATGCTTACCTCTAAACGTAAGATTAACATTAGGAACTGGCTAAGAGTTTGAGTTGTAACAGTAGCATGGACGTATGCACATTGCTATAGAACTATAGCTCAAACTAGAGTTTTGCCAGTGAAAAAGAGGGGAAATGAATGAATGGCACAAAAAATTAAGGTGCAACAGAACACTGGGAGAAAAACACATCATGACGCATTAGCACAGGTTGCTAAGAAACAGTGTTAGAGCAAAAATGCACATGCTTTTCAGTCATTGAATGTGGTTCACCTCAATATTTCTACACACACTGCACTTCGAAATTCATGTAGATTTCACTGGAACGCTTTGTTAATTAAGAGCTAGACAGTTATTCATCAATAAACCTTCAGAATTACTCTCAGATACTGTCAATCACACATATATTCCCTCGCCATGATGGCAAAGTATTTGACAGCCTCAATTATCAAAAGCACACAATGAACAAAATGTCTGTAAACATTTGAAGTCAGTAAAATCATTACAATCACAATGAAGGATGAAGGATAATGGAAGGATGAATTATCACAGTCACAGAATTCAGTTAAAAATACATTTTACAATTAGACTACAAGCATAAATGCATAGCAAAAATAATAAAAATGGATAATACTTTCTGCAACTTATGGTTAAATAGGCATTTAAAAATAAAATGTATTATTATTATTATTATTATTATTATTATTATTATTATTATTGCTGTTGTTGTTGTTGTTGTTGTTATTACAATAGTGCTTCACGTACGGTTCATGTATGCACTACTAAGGTGTGCTCTCTGTCTATGCTCACTGACATTATTATGTGAGTGTGCGTACATGCGTGTGTTGTGGGCAGTGTGCAGTATTCATGAGTACAGTATAAGATGTTTAGTATGTCGCAGGCCATTACAAAAAATGAATTGTGAGATATCTATTAACTGGATAACATGAATAATGCAGGAGCAGGTCACCCCTGAGGGAGTGGGTCCAAGAGAGAACAAATGTTGTTTTTCCATCACATCCATCAAAGGGCTCCAAGGCACATACAATATAGATTCCTAATATAAGCCAGATGGCCAGCTCCTAAATTTCTTCTTTTTTCTTATGTCTTACTCTCAAAGGCTCTGGTAGGTAACAGGAATATCCAGTGCCTTTACAGTTCCAGTGCAAGAACCTCGACTGCCACAAGAATTGTCCTTGGTCATGTCCTTCACAAATATTCATAAGATATTGGAATTGGAACTGGAACATTTCAGCCTCTGCTTTAGAGACAGAATAGTCAGGGTTAATTATACAGAGCTGACCGTCTGGTTTGTCTATAGAATCTATGCCTAAAATTACCACCGATTCATCCAATAGCATCTCTCTTATACTCCAAATAACATCACAGATCCATAACGCTTCCCAGGAATCTTCTCTAAATAACCAAACATACTTTAAAGATGTAATGGATGTGGGTTTAAAGACACCAGATTTGATTAAAAAATGAATCCTGAAGTTGTCATCTCATAAGGCATTCACAGATAAGACGCCTGATCCAGAGAGCTGTTTCAAGAAAATATTTTTACCAACCCAATCAGCTTCCTGTGGTTAGAGTGCTTGTGAAATATAGTACAGCCCCATGGAAGCTACTTAACATCATGCTCCATTATTTGTGCAAAAACACCCAGTTGATTTACTAAAGCACCCAGATTTAACCCAGATTGATTTAACTGGACATTTTAAAGCTACCATAAAATTGTTACAAGTCCTCTGCATTCTGTTTGTTCTCCAAATAGCCCTTTTGTTCACCTGAAAATAAAAATAAAAATAAAATAAAAGTGCATTTTTATAGTGTATGAAATGTGTCAAAAAATGTCTGGATAAACCATAGTTCAGCATGGGAGCAGGAGTTACTCAATGAGTTTTTTTTTTTTTCATTAGTTTTTAATTCTTATTATTTTTTATTTTCTCATCATATTTCATAACAAATAGCAGGTCCTTTCACCTGCTGTGATGCAGTGCTGCTACATTGCATGACCATTGCAAGTCTGAAGCGTCTGTGCCCTTAACTCTTACATTTAGTCAGAGACCATTTACAGTGACATCATTACGCTCCATCGGTTGTAACACCTTCCCTAGAGGCCCTTCTAATAAAAACCTAACATCAAGGCTATGAAGGCTATGCACAGCCTAGGATTCCAGAGGGGCCTAAGAGGTGTTTGGTCAAGGTTAATGGTGTTTGGTCAATTCCATGGAATAGATTTATTCAGGAAAGGTCAGTTTTCAGCACAGAGGGCTACGACTCCTTCAGCTGTTGCCACTGACTTAGGAATCATTCGCACTGAGGCCCAGTGCAGTTCCATACATTTCAATTGTTTAAATCCTTTTATTTGTGTGATAGTTAACACAGCCCTCTCCCCAAAAATGGAGTAGTCCCTATTTATCACATGAGAGCAATGCATCTGGTTAATCAGGTGCCTGCAGTCTGCCTACACTCACAGTACAGAGTGTGCAGTCTTCTAACACAAGGACTGCATTTTGGAATGAACATCTTACTTTTCTAATTGCCAAATCTTTTGAGACAGAACAATTCAGGCAGCACAGTATGCAGTCACAGCTCAAGGTAATTGAATTTACTAGACTTAAATTAAGCTTTTTTTAAGACCCTTGAGGGCTGGTTGTAAAATAATATTGTGCCACTTACGAACTTTCAGCCATTGCATGGTATTATCCAATTACAGGGTATAAGTCACCCTCTTATTTTTTTTTCCCTTCCTTTCAAGAGGCTCGTCTGCCTCTACTGGAAACATTTCCCAAGACACAGCTCGGTCTCATCACAGACTGAATATCTTTCATCCAGCTGAAATGCTCTTCAAAGGACTCCCAATTAATTCATTTTAAGTTACTGATTACAATAGCACTTATAATAGCAAGTTTGCTCAACTCTCAAGGTTCTATAGATTACAAATTCTAAGCTCTGGTGACAAGCCTTTTATGTTGGCACAGCAACTATAAATAAGTTGTATTAACTCATACTGTGCTGTTCAGCAAACAAAATATTTATAGCTTTGTGAACAAAATTTACGTTACTCTGTTCAAATACAAAACCAAAATGTAATGTTCATGTAATTAAGTTAATGTAACTACGAATGTTACATTGGGCCAACATAAAAAATAAAGGTGTTTGTGGCATAAATAAACAAGGCATAGCAAAATTCTTCTTTCTTCTATCCATCCATCCTTTTTTCCTTTTTCTATACAGTTTGCTCCTGGACAAGATTGTTTAATGTTTTTTTTTTCAATTTTTTATGGAAAAAAGACTTCAATGTGGCATTGTACATTTGCAATAACAAATACGTTTGACTTATTAATGGAAGCTTCGTAGACTGATGGGAAGCAAAAATGGTAGAATGAGTTTCAGGGGTCTGGCTGTAATTTTCCATTATTCATATGACCATTGATTGCCTTTTAAACCTGGCTGTGGTATGGCAGGTTTTTCTGAGCTGTGAAGCTGTGGATAACCTATAGACTCATTAACACCCCATGCTCAGCTATACACCATGAGTCACGGAGCCCAACAGGAGCACAGATCCTCTGACCTGCCAATACTGTCAGAGATCAATGACGTTTTTTCCCCTCTCTTGTGATTCCAGCAGACGTCAATCCAAACCTTACTCAAACCTTTCTAAGCCCCCCTCTGTTTATTCCTCCTGTCTGATTCTCTTCTTCCTGGTGGGCTAACATCTGAGCCTGAACAAGAGAGAGAATGTTTGGTTTGGTTTGACTCCCTGAAGAGTTGTTTGGGAAGGCCTTGTGGAAGCATAGCTTTATTCTTTCTTTCCTTAAACATCATATTTTCATTCTTTTGCTTGACTTCTCTCTCTGTTTTATAATACCTTTATTTTTCTTTCAGTTAAGATCAATTGTGCTTATGCTCATTTTATTCCCATATTATGTGACCCATCCACACTAGAGCAGTGCCATCAGAGGATAAGCCACCCAGCAGTCTTTTGGGTGTTTAATTTTTTGTAACTTGTTTACTTGTTTGTTTCTTGTTTGTTTCATTTTTGGCAGTAACATTTATTCTTTTTTTTCTTAGCTCCAGGTTTGGAGTTGTCCATCCATTCATATTGCCGCAAAGCTCTCCATTAAATTGGAGGAGCACAAATAAGTAGCTACTCTCCTTTGATGTGAAGTCACTCCATTGGTGATTTAAACAGTCCTTTCCTAAGTAAAGCTATGGTCAATTATACACTAGTGTTCTATACGTGATCACTTCAAAAACAAATTGTTTTTTAGTTGGTAATTCATTCATTTATATGAGATGTAATATTGTTTGATAATGTGAGTCATTGTATGGAAAGGGGTTCAGGCTCAGAGGTCAAAATATGTTTTGCACCCGGTTGCTTTTATGCAGCATGAGCTAGCATAAGTCAATTTGAAAAGATTTCACACTCACTATGATTTCTCATTCTTCCTGTATTGAATTTCTCCACTGTTTCATCCATGCCATGCTATAATCACCCTCTCATTTTTTCCTATTTTTCTCGCTTGAACATGGACATATTTTAAGCCAATGCTGCATATTTGTTTCAATGCAGCTTTTCATCTTATTTTCACCTTTAACATTTCACCACCATTGCTTAAATAAAAATTTTTTAAAGTCCTGTGGCTCAGCATTTTCAACCGCTATACAAGGTCACGAGGATGATTCGTTGCTTTTAGGAAATTAAAGTAAGTAAAAGATGAAGGAACAGGAACATTCCTCCATGTTATATGAATTTCTGTGGATTTACATAAATAAGCATGGCTATAGTTTCATTTGTGCCATGTTCATTTCCATAAATCGGTCAAAGGGAATAATCAAAGTTGAATAGATGATTTGTATGTGCAAAGGGTAGCCAGAGTATGTTGAATATACCTATCTCCATCTACAGAAATAACAGTCACACTTTGTAAAATTAGTCATACTTCAGTTAATCAGCAGAAGCACACACAGGTCTGTAGCATGATTCAGTTGAGGCAGGGTGGTATTATGCTCAATCCATGCAACACATGCAGACAATCTCTATTTTGGCCCATTGAGATAACTATGACACAGGAACAAGGTTTTTCTCGAAATGGAACAATTCATACTTATAGAATGGAACTTAAATGGATGGGCTGCTTTGTCTTTGTATGCCTGTGTAACATATTCTGCAGTAGATTTTAAGACCTGTCTGTGGTAATTCCTGACATCTTTCATTTACTGAAAAAAATCTTGTGACTGAATGTGACTCTCACACATCATATGTGTCACATGTCCCTCCCGCATGTGATGCAAAGTCCTCCTGGCTGGCTGAAGAACTATATTACATAATTGAACCCAGTCACTCTACAAGAGTGGCCAGTGGGTGCAGCTCTATCTCATCAACATTCATGCAGAAACAAGCCCACACTCTGACAGGAAGCAAGGTAATCGTTGTGGCCAGGCAAGTCTGGCCCCAGTGATTACAAACGCAGGGCTGGATGGGGCCTGCTGTGCCTCCTTGTGTTTATTGATGGAAAAGCATCAGGGTCAGTGGCAACAGTGGCTCTCACCTAACACATGGTGTCCTTCCTGCAACATGGTCATATGCTACAGCAAGTTTTTCTGCAGTTCACTCTCCAGTTCAGGGACCTCACCTGTAAATCCTTATTCTCTCCAGTTCAGGGGACCTCACCTGTAAATCATTATTGTCTAGTTGTATGTCACTGAAAACAATCACTGATGTCTGTTTGTGGTATCCACATTCATAGTCAATCTCTCCTTGAAATAACTATAGTTTTCTTAAATGTTTTAAATATAGTACTTGTATTATTCTGTTCACTCACTTGCATCATTACAGAAGAGAAAATTATGTAATTAGATGCTCTTTTTCTCTCTCTAGTTCTAGTGATGGATTAAAAAAAAAAAAAAAACCTTGAACATTGCTGACGCAGGCCTGGTATTAATCTTTAGGTCATTTGGAGAAAAACTCAAACATTCAAACTCAAAGACAACAGCCCATATGACTCCAGAATAAAATAAAGAGAAAATATTGCTTTGTGAAGGAAAGGTATATTTTAAAACCCTTAGGCAATTTATTGCAGCATGGAACAGTACGAGCTCATCTAAATGCTGACTGTCCTGAAACAGTACAGGCAGATCTCTGTAAAAATATACTCACTGGTCTGCGGCAGAGACAACTTACTATGCAAATCTTTTGTTTCTTTGCTATGGATGCAGTCTGATGACACAAGTATGGTTGCAGATGATGTCCCATTTCACACAATGGGTCACCTCAGGAAGGTACAAAAGCCAAAAACATAAGAAGTCATGACAGACAGCTTTTTATATTGGTATATGTTTGTACCCAAAGTTCATGTTACATTTTATGTTTAATTGCAAAAGGACTCTAAGCTAAATTCTTCCAGCTCTATAAATAGATAGGGGTTTCAACCAAAAATGTACTATCAAGCAAATCATGAAACATGTTACCATTATTGCGTGTGGGGAATTCAGTTTGTCCACATTACATAATTTATTTAAGTGCGTCCAAGATCACTTGGTTCACAGGACTATGGAAATCATTAAACATGCAAGCTGAAAGGTTTGAATATCAGAATGTTCCATAGGACTATACATTCCCACATTTTTCTATATGTGTTTGTTTATTTATTACCTGACAGGTTGTATATTAGTGCACACCATACATCTCTGAACAAACGGTGTTTCATCTTGCAGTGTGTAGGTATTTTATGTGCGGTATTGCTAATGGTACGGGATGTCAGTAGCTTTTTCCACAGCATTCAAACGAAAATAAGGCATGAACGACAGTAATGTAATACTTATCGAAGTGTGCAATGTGCTCAAGCCACTGATGAGATGGGGCTCAAGGGTCAGCCACAAGCAATAATCTTCCATTTGACTGGGGAGGGGGATCCCATCCCAATATGCACTCAAATAAATGTTCATGAAATGAAATGGAAAAACAGTGGCGTAAATCATGAATATAAAAGCAAGGCAGTTTTGCAAATGGCATGGGGACCAGCCCTTCGCCTTTTGCAGGAAGAGAGGTTTAATTTCCATGTCTCCCCAAGATTAAATGAGAACCCATAACCATAAGGGTCTTGTGGGAACAGATGCTAAATGACAATGAAGCCCTGCATGCGAATATTTCAGTCGGCACTGTGCGGTGCTTTCTGTTAGAATGCAATTTAGCAGAAAGCCTTCTTTACCCCCTGGAGTGAAGCTCTTATATCAAGAGAAGAAGCCCTGTGGTGTGCAGTGGTCTGGAAAAGCTGTACGCACACATACACACACACACACACACACATGCACACAGTACAGATGGACACACAAACACACACTTTCAGAAAATATTTTCTAAACTCTATAAGTGGGATTTCCTGGAAAGCCTAAGTGAGAAAGTGCAGGAAGAATGCATGCTCTGACAGACGATCCTAATGCATTCTGCTCTGCTCCACTTGACTAAATTGCCAGGGTGTGAGACAGTTGGCCATGTCTGGCTGCTTAAGGGTCATGCTTAAGGTTTTGAAATCTCCATCTACAGACGCTTACCATAGCTGTGGAGGGGTGGGTATTTCTTTGGGATCAAACTTTAGACCTTTGCTAAATTCAAGGCAACAATTTCCAACATGTAACATGGCAAGCTAAATGCACATAAGCCCCTAGCTGGGTGCACAGTGGAGCTAATCAACTAATCAGCATCACCATCTGGAGTGCACATATTCACATACGATAAATTGGCCCCACAATATACCATTCTCGTGTCCATGGGGCACACTTCGCCTTGTGCAGGACATGGAGGTAAGCTCAGTGAAGCATGGAGTAGAGGGTGTGGGAACCAAATTAGAAGGACTGTAAGAAGTGCTTGAGATGATAGCAATAAAGAAACAACTAAACTCCACACATTTATGCACATTTTGAGGCTTGGTGCTATGCAGCCCATTGACAGCTTACTCACTTCACTTGCTAGTCAGAAACAAATTGGTATATTATTAGTTTTTTCTTTCAATATGAAATATATAAAATTACTTGTAAATTGTTCTCAACTGAAGTTAGTGGTGAATTTATTTGCCTGTATTTTTTTTCCATATCAGAGGTCTACGACAATGTGCAACTGACTTACATAAACAGTGAGGTCATTGTACACCAAATACAAGAAGTTTTTATACATTTTGTTTTGTGTTTTTACCTGCTGAAGTGCATTATGCATATATTATAATAATTTTTTTTTTCAATGTGAATGTGAACTTAGTTTAGTATCTATGTTTTTAATGCATTTTTAATGCATGCTTTTTAATTATTTTGATCTTGGTGATGTTCTGATCTTCAGGCTTGCCCCAGTATGACATCAAATAGCCTTTTTGGCTGATTTCTGCTTTAGCGAAAACTTTTTGCCCCCCCACCCCGATACTGTGAGAAAGATGCCACAAGTCCTTAAAATGACTCTGAGAAGCTACCAGCCAATAATAAAATGAGGTGAAGACTGATGGATGTAATGATGTCCTGTAGATGTAAATCTTCATCAGGCATTGGGCCTGGATCTCATTTCCCCATGACACTTGTAAATCCAGCCAAGAAAATTGGCTGAGAAACATTCTCATCTTGAGCAGTGTTTGTCAGCTATGGCATCTATAAGTGACCACAGGAATTGTTATGTTCTCTGGTATGGGACATAAGACATGAGATAACTCCACATCAGCAATGCATGTTCAGTTCACAAGCACATGCAATGAATCAAACATGTGTGTCAAGGCTTAGCAGAACAGAATGGAAACTTCTCTTGAGTGGCAAGCTAATTTAACCTGTGCAGTCCTTTCAAAAAACATTGTTAGTTCTGAGTAATGAATTTTGAATTGGTCAGTCACTCATTGGCAAAACACATATCCCCTCTCCTTCCCCCACCTTGCACCTCTTTCTATTTTTGTCCACACGTTTTCTATCAGAGAAAGCGTTACATTGCATTTTGGCATTTAGCAGGCACTCTTTTCTTGACTTACAAAAAGCCAGCTGTGTGCATGACTCTGTGTGTGTGTGTGTATGTGTGTGTGTGTGGTAGGAATTGAATTAAATGAACATAGCAAAACTTATTTTTGGCTGATAAATGCAACTGGAAATATATGTCCCAGTGTCCTCACCATCATGTAAAATGCATAACCAGTTATTACCTTTTTTAATACTGGAAACAAAATATTTATTTAGATTGATCTTCGTGATTAGCATCTCCTGCATTAATAGCTTCATGTAATATTCAGGAGGCCATAAGAGCCAAGTCTCATTAAAGATGACTTACAGTAAGAACAGCGAGGGAATAAAGTCCAGCAGGCGGCTCCTGAGTGGCTTTTCCATGGGCCAGAATCACATCCTGACCTCGCATACAGGGGGCCCCACTGACAGATGCATCATTAGCCAAGCTGTAGCATTGCAGCAAATGAGGGTATCAGTTGGAAGCATACTCTCAGGCTTGTTCTGCTATATATACTCCCCTGGCCCATCAGACCCCTCGCTGTCTGCCTGCTTAAATTGTACATTCCTGCAGCAAAGTGCCTGCCCAGCTAGGCTGGGGCATTGCAGGGTGAATTACAGCAGGCAGCTGGCTGCATGTGGTTCAGAGGATGTTGTAATGACTACACATTCTGGGATTTAGCCCTAGCAATTACCCACACAAATGCACATATTTACGTGACAACACAATTCATTCCTTCCTATAAGAAGTGTGGTGGGGCTCTTGTCTGTGGGCTGTGTGCGCCTTCCCACTGCTCAATGATAGGGGTAATGCTTGATCCACGTCTACCTACCTCCATGAGCACTAATTTAGCTGTACCTTGCACACGACTGAGCAAACCTGATGCTATTTCAGCTAAACTGCATGAAGTCGGATTCCAGCAGATACTAAATAACAGCTCAAAGACTACCAAACTGGCAATTTATTGCTTTGTTCACCATTGTAACCCTGCAGAGAAGCAGTGCCAAAAACTCTGTGTACATGCTAGCATGTGGTGTACCAAACTTATGATATAGCAGTGAGGGAAAGGGCCTATAATTATTACTGGGCAGTTCAAACTGGGGAATTAAAATTGTGGATAAAAACAATTTTACTACCAGAGCCCAGCAGAATACTGATGTTTCCCTCTGGCACAAAGAGAGGCATAGGGCCCATTCAGACAGAAATAAAAAACATACCAAGTGAACAAAAAAAAAAATCACTAATAACTTATACAAAAGAAAATAACTTGTTGAAATCAAATAATTGTCATATTATGAAATACATCAGTAGCGCAGACTTGTATTAAAAACATTTACTTGGAGCATAAACTGCAAGTATTTCCAGTAAAGTGTAATGATCAAGGACTTAAATGACTCAACAACCGATTAAGCAAGTTAATTTTCCAATTCATGAAACATTATTTACAAATAAGAACCTTGTATAACTTCAACTTTGAAAATGTTTCCTAACTCTGAAAAGAGATCTACCTGTACATCAGAGAGACCCATTACATGGAAAATGGTACACACACACGCACATGCACATGCCCGTGCACACACACACACACACACACACACACAAAATGACACGACTGCTTTTAGCAATTCAGCAACATCTTCCATCTGTATTTCTGTGTTCCTTAAATTTACATCATAACACAGTGGTAACTAACCATGCTGTTCTGATCCTTAAAATGCAATGACCAGCTAAATCTTAATGTGCGGTATGTTTCTGTCACTTAGGAGCCACTAACTGACTCTGCACCGCTTATCACATGCCTCATGAGGGTCATTGAAAACCAGAATAACCAATGGGCAGGTGTTGCATATTGTCAGCAATAGGTGTGTTCTCACACAGTGCAAACAATAGAAAAATGCAATACAAACACATGTAAATTAGCATAAAATGTCATTTCTATCATAGTAATAAAGGGATATGCGGGATTTGGTGTTTGCAATGCCTTTAAAAATGTACGGCACTTTACAGAACTTTAGTAGTCCTTCAATAACTAATAGTGTGGTATCTTTGCTTGAATAAACAAGTGATTATTTATCAGTAAGACCATATGCTCTGCATTCAGCCTTGATTCAGTTAAAATGATTCTGTGATGTTTGAAATATTTGAACTCAGGTTGCTCAGGGAGTCCAATATCTTGGCAACTGTTAGTACTGACTCACTGAAACATCCCCCAGAGAACTTTCTGCCAAATCACAGCCTGAAGGGGCTAAGTGTCTAAAAAACAGTCTAAAAAATAGAGGTGTAAAATCCAGGTTCATAAAGTAATAAAGTCCTCTCCAGTATTTTGTCCCAATCACCTGGATTTGCACAATTTGTCAACCAGGAAGTAGAACCACAGTAATCAGTGAAATCAGCTGACTGAGTTCATGGGTAAGAGAAACACACGGCAGGGTTTTTACTTTCTGAGCCTTGGACTTTCCACTTCTGCTGTAAACCCTTGAAAGACCGATGTTCCGCTCTGCCCTTCATTCGGGCCAGCTGCAGTCCTCTCTCACGGCTCTGGTTCAGGGCCACTAATTGCCTTGGCACTCAGGCAGTGAGCACTGATGGTCCTGTGTTTACAAGATGAGCTTTCCAGTAGAAATTAGCACAGGCATAATCCAGAGGGACAGGTTCAGCCTTCAGTGCGAGTGTATGTCTATGTTGCTATGGGAGAACATGTCATCTCTGGGGGAGAGTTATGATTGAAAAGATGCTAAATCTGGCTTTTTTTTTTTGAGAGATGAAATGATTTATTTATTTATTTATTTATTTTCCTGCTTGGAAATGGAAATGCCTTGGCTGTGTCCTTTTCACACTAAAATCTTGGAATTGATTTTGGTTTTTTGTAGCTAGCACATCTAAAAGTCACTAGAAGTTGCTAAAAGACATCATATATTAATTTGCATGTTATGATGTGATCACACATTCATTTACATATGAAAACATGTTAACTGCTTTGAATAGAATATCTAATTTCATTTTATATATTATGGCTGTATTATTTTATATATGTTGCTAGAATTGTTGCTAGGTTCTTTTTTTGAAATAAAGTTGCTGAAGTGAAAAGTCATTAAATCAAGTGACAAAGTCACCAAGTTGGCTACAGTGCATTTGTCACGGATCCCGGCGCATTGGGTCAGACTGAATCACACTGAATTGTGATAAGGTTGCAGATTTGCATTCAGATATGTGTATTTCCATAAATAAACAACAATATTGGGATAAATAAATATAATTTTAGTCTTGCATTAATATTTATAAGACAAAGTGTTTTTAATGCACTTTGGCACAACATCAAACTTCATCTTCAGCTTCTTTTCACAGGAGCTGCCCATTCGTAGTTCATCAACCATTAAGCCTTCTGTCTCACCAGCTTCTGCAATTTATGATCCCCCATTTTTTCTGTAATGCTGCTCCCACATGACATAAGCACAATCATTCAGGCATGATGCTGTTTAATCAATAGCTTTTAATATTACTCTATTTCAAACTGTGCCTTAGAGACCCTCCTCCAATGCAGCTCAGTCAGCATGAATCTCTTTCCTCTTGCCAGGAGAGAGCCAAAAAAAAAAAAAAACTCTCTACTCTCTACCCCTGCCTCTTTCTTTTTTGGATACCTGTAAAATATTTATAGTGTATTTATAAATAATGCACAGTACATCTCCAGAGTCAAAAATGTTCTCCCAGATAAAGAAGAGAAGCCTCGCTCACTCTCTTCTCTGTACAGTGCAGAGGCCTTACGGCACTCTGTCAGGTATCCCACAGACTGACGGGCCAGTTTGACAGTACTTAGAACTTTCAGCTCAGCAAACCTGGATCCTGAATTCTTCCCCATAGCAAACTCCTAATAGTGATTTTACACATAAAGCCTGATTACCCTACAAGCTACCCCTGAGCGTGACTGCAACTACAGTGGGGGAAATGGAGGTGTGTGCATCATCACTAAGCTCTGGCCTCCATCTGGAATACCTGATGTTCAGCACTACTGTACTGTATGTTTCTGTAATACAAAGATAGATTAATTGTTTGGCTAATATAAGTTTAATAGTGAGATTGAGACCACAAGAATGGCAGCCAACTAAATGGAAATAATGCAGGTGAAAGTCAGATTTATGGTTCGGTCATGGTTATGTGCTACAAACCTACACTGTAATTATGTGATATGTCTCACAAATAATGATGGACCAAATGGCAAACTGAGATTTCCATGTCATTAGATATTTCACTGAACGTGTATGGCTTTGCATAAATAATTTTGTATTGTATACATAACATCAACGAACAAAGTCTTCTCATCTTATGATTAAATTTAGCATTTTTACCATGCTATGCATTGCAGAAAAAAAAAAACCTCCAAAACAACGACGAGCGCTGCAATCGCATGCAACACAAGCAGAGCAGAGGCCCGCCTTTATCACGGGAGGAAATACAAGCCATCTCTGTGATTATTCACACGGCACAGAGCTGGCAAATCCCATTTTATTTTGAAGTGGATTTTTAGAAAATGAATTTGAGTGGGTAGTTAACTCAAATGCCTAAAAAAGAGCAGTGTACGGCATTTCTTCTATCCATACACTTAACCCTAACCATAAGGAGCTGGGCTCAAAGCCCATATCTTCTAGTAAAAGCAGAACACATCGTGTAAGATCTTCTACATTTCATCTTTTTAAAATATAAATTAGATTTGATCTTTGTGCATTGCTATGAAAAGCATGTGCAATATATTGTGACATTTCTCAGAAAAGCCGTACAGTAGCCAAGAGCCGGAACTGGACCCTGAGGCTATACTGTTAGGATGAGAGGGTGTGTGACTAGAATGGAATCTTACAGCATGGTAGAACACAAGGCCTGTATCTTTGTCGCATGAGACGTTAAGCTCTGTCATTCTCTCCTGGGGTTAAGCACACCACAAATGCCTGATACTCTTCAGAACTGGGATGCAGTTAATGTTTGAAAGGTTTGAGTTTAGATTATGTGTATATTTATATTATATATGTTTTTTTAGTCTGCATGCCAAGACTATTCTTAGCCAAGATCACTTCTTGTTATTGTTTTAGTTTTTTTTTTTTCCAGCAAACTGATAACGTTTTTTTCAGAGTCTTTCATTACATCTTTTTGATTTTAGTATTTAAGAAAATACTTACGGTAAATATTTATTTGATGGAGTAAGGTCTTGATGAGTAGGACACAAAGAGGTCCTGATTCTTGCTCTTACAGTAAGTTATGAGTACCATTAGAGGTTAATTCTCCAACCCTTATATTTTTAATTGTTGAACATCTTTGGAACTACAGAGTAGTATGTTGAATATATTAAGAGTTTGCGCTCTGAGTTTCACAACTCTGAGTGGACTCTAACAGCGTGGTGTTTAGGTATCGGCTCTGGGGATAAACTGGGGAATATACTGACCTCTGGTGGGGAAAGGGAGCAAGGGATGTACCACTAAATGCAAGAGAAGCAGGCACAGAATTATATCATTTATGACAATGACTCAAAAACTGACAATATTAAAATTGCTTTTATTTAGCTGATCCTTGAATTACTACAGTCTTACGCATGTAACTCCATTTATGCACAGGTCCATATGTGTTTGTGTGCACCTGTATATGTGCTTGGGTGTGGACAGCCATGTTTATATTTGTACCCAGCTTGGCAAAAGAAAATGCTTACATGATTAACCAGAGCAAGTCAATGAGCTAACACTTTTATTCTGAACCTAACATTTGACTATCCTTTCAGGTGTCACACAGTGTTCTCAGAGTCTTATACACTTTGCCCGGTCTTGCTCAGAAGGCTGCTGGTTCCTAGCCACATGTAAGCACAGCAATAATAGCACATCACTGAACCCATAAAATGAGCTGAGAATGTGTGAGTGAGGAGTTTCTGTTGGTTTACCACATAATCCTTCAGCCACATGCCACAATAAGCGACCAAATAAATAAGAAAAAAATAAAAAATAAAGAAGGTCAACTCATTCAAACACTTCTTTTGCAAGAACAGCAGGGACATAGCGAGGTGCCACAAATATAGTTTTCATATTTTTTAAATAAAAAGTCCATTCTTTTAGCATTCCATTCCTTGATTCAAAATATACAATCAAAATATTTAACTACACACATACATACATACACACACACACACACACATCATGAAAGTTCACACATTGATACAACCACATTTACAATAGACTGCTATATATATATATATATATATATATATATATATATATATATATATATATATATATATGCAATACAGGCCACAAATATTAGGCCACCAGTGGTCTTTAAATGACTTTGAGCAGAAAAGTATTCTGTTAGTATATGCTCATTTATTAAATAAAAAACCAAAGTATACGCATTTATTTTCAGTTTCTACCTATAATAATGCAAAAAGATGAGTTTTGCTTTAAAAATAATCTTAGGCATGACTTTCCTCAAAATAGCCTCCTTTGGCAAATTACTTGAAGTCTGTCCAATCATTTGTGTAAGTAAAGCCAAAGGAGAGTCATATCTAAGATTATTTTTTAAGTAAAACTCATCTTTTTGTGCTATTGTAGACAGAAATAATAAAAAATATGTTTGTGTTTGTTATTCAATAAATGTGCACAAATCAACTGAATTCTTCTCTACATTAAGTTTTCTTTTTTTCTTCTTTTTAAAACCACAGATGGCTAATACCTTTGGCCTATACTATTTACACACAATTACGAGAGAACAACAGGTTTAAATAGTGCTTTGGCACATTTGCCAGTTGAGTCCTACCAAGGAATGAACTAGCAGACAGACTCATTCCTTCTGTGCCGGGGAAGCCCCTCCATGTAGTTTCTTCTACTAACATTACAGACAGCCTGGCTATAGCCTGACATAACCATAGGTTTCCCTATCTGTTTTAAACCCCTTTATTCAGGAGACAGGAGGCTTTGCACCACCTTTAATGATGACCATGCTGTGTTAGATAGGTTGACCCTGGGGTGTTGATCAGTTGACCTTTTAGACAGTGTCTGAGTCATAGTCGCATGGGTCGGAGGAGTCATACTCGTCTGCGGACTCTGTGAGGGCAGGGTAAGGGCGGGGTTGGTCCAGGTTGACGTAGGTGACCTTGAGGCTGATGTAGTGTTCCCCCTCCAGGTTGGACAGAATGGACAGGACCTCCGAGACCAGCGTGGCGAAAGAGGGCCTCAGCTCTGGCTCAGGGTCCCAGCACTGGAGCATAACAGCATATCTGCACAGCCAGAATAACCATCATCATCCAATCACACCGCCTACTGCTTTCACCAACACCAGCCAGGCTCAAGATAACATTAATGCTACTAATTGAAAAAAAACAAAAAAAAAACATTGGTAGCCTTTCTGCATGGTGCCCTACAACTCCAGTGATCATCCAGCAGAATAGATCAGAAAATTCAGAAAGAAAAGTCAAGACGTGACTTTATAATAGTATAAACAATGTATAATGCACTATGCAAATATGCCAGCTAACCAAGTCCATTTACTAAAGGACAAATTTATACTAAAGCAAAAGCTGTGGATTGGCCATGGTTGCCATGAACTGGGTTTAGCATTAAAATTTCTCATTATGCCCTTCTACACTAATCCATCACCAAACACTTCCTGTTATCACAAATTTCCAATGTGTTGACTTTCGCTCTAAGGACACTTAAGCGAGGCCATGTAAGACCCTAGGGTTTATCAGTAATGTCCATTTGTAGACACAGAGCAGGGCGTGCTGTCTTTTTGGTGTGTTCCTGACTGCAGCGTTAATGTAGTTACAGTTTTCTAGCTTCCAGGGTGCTCATTAACTCCTGCAGTGCAGTGCCAACGGATGGCCTGAAAAACCTGTGTTGGACACACACTAAAGCAGTGCAATCCACTAACCCTTTCATGCTTTATAGAGATTATGGTCCCACAGAGAGGCTCATTCATAGTGCAAATGAGCACAACTGTGAGATGTGATTGTTCACTGCCTTTTGGACAGGTGAAATTTACAACAGGATTTCCATCAGTGCAAAATACCGTTATCACTAACACACACAACTGTAAGGAGCTTTATGTGGCCTCTTAAATTTTCTACCCCATAAACCACCCACTCATACTCTTAAGTATAGGTTTGGGAATGGGAAAATCAGAAGACAGACAGCAGGAATATTTAATTAATAAAAAGGCAGAGGTTCAAAAAAGGGAAAACCAGAGTAGGACAATCTGTAAAGGCACCAACCAAGAGAGGAAGCTGGGCTCTATAGTAGCAAATTCAAGCCTCAATTTGTTATGACCAGAGGTCACATGTGGTGAGTAACAGTGGTGGGACACAGTTACACTCAAACTCAACCATAAAAATACATGGTGCTCTATGTCTATCCATGTATTTTCTGGGTTTTACATTGTCTACGAACAGAGCCGACAGCATTTTAAATGTATGCAAATATCACTGGTAGAAAAAAAGTCAGTTAGGAAGTCTTACAGAGGATCTGGGCAGTATTGTGGCTGTGGGAGTCTTCGGCCCTTCATTAGGTAATGAGTGACGTCATAGGGGTCGACTTCTGGGTAGGGACTGGCTCCTCTGGTCAGCATCTCCCACATTAGGACCCCAAAGGACCACTACAGAAGGGCAATCAACAGCATCAGGCAGTTAAACGCGACTCAGGACACAGACCATTCCTACTGGCTGAATTCTGGCACATGGTTCAAATTAAATACACAAAATGTAGAAAATTTAAATGGTGCTGAACTGACTTTTAGGTTGCAAAATATTCTCCAGCAAGACACTAATGGAAATATCATATGGGTAGAAGCTATATAATCACTACAAACATAGGGGAAATCTTCTTAACATGTTTATATACAGTATACTGAGTGTGTGTGTGTGTGTGTGTGTGTGTGTGTGTGTGTGTGTGCGTGTGTGCGTGTGTGTGAAACTGGCCAAACAAATGAATTCCCCCTATTGCTGAAAAATATGCACTGCTGCTGCAAAACTTGTTAAGTAATGCCAAACATGCTGCGGGGGTCTGATCATCCAAAACTGGTGATTACATATGATTACATATGGTTGGCAACTACCGCTGAGTTGGTGATATGCTGGGACAAACATCTTTGCCATTTGGCAAGCATGCAAAACTAAAGAGAACTATCCATGAAGGGTGTTACAATTGGATATTTGTGAGTAAATAATTCATAGCACTACAAAATGTTACAACTTTTGAGTGCGCTCCTTGATGTACGGTCACAATCCACCTGACTATGTCAACAATGTGGAGCAGTAGCTACATTCTGGAAATGTAGGCAAGGTACAAGGTACAAGTTACACAAACATATCAGACGCCCAAGTGAAATTCTAGCAGCATAAGTGGCCTGCAGTATATGCAACATGTTTAAATCCAAAGGCCTACTCTAGCAACTGATGACAGGCCCCCCAAATGAAATATACAAATATATATGGCATGTACTTTTCTGATTGGACAGCATTATGAGTCCATATGATTTCAAGCGCATCAAAATGAAGGAGTTGGTTATTCCTGTCTATTCAAACACTCACCACATCAGACTTGGTGGTGAACTTTTGCGTCTGCAGGCTCTCGATGGCCATCCATTTGACGGGCAGCTTGGCCTTCCTGTGGTCCTGCACGCTGTAGTACTCCTTGTCAAAGACGTCCCGCGCCATGCCAAAGTCTGCCACTTTCACCGTGTATGACTCATCCAGCCTGCCAAAGCAGTCATCCACAGAGGATAATGCTCATTACCGAAGCTCCCAGCACCCAAAAAACAATTTCACAGTCAAGTCACATTAAGTCCCTGTCAGAAAACACAGCACGCGTTTTCCAAACCCCGTCATCTCCGGTGGGCTGTGGCACCTGGCTGTGCCAGTGGTTCTGTGGTTGTGTGTGGAAGCAGGGGCTGTACAGACGGACTGTGAGGAGACATTCCTTTCGAGAAATAAAGCAGAAGCAGCACCTGCTCTCTGTGCTCCATGGACAGAGGTACATGGGACTGACTCACATGCAGTTACGTGCTGCCAGGTCTCTGTGCACAAACTTCTTCTGCGCCAAGTACTCCATTCCCTTGGCCACCTGAAGCCCGAAGCCAATCAGGTCCTTCACTGTGGGATTCTGGCATATGAGGTCACACAGTAAGTTACATAGATTCATTTGTACCAATAAAAAGAAGATAAGAATAAATTAACACTGATGACAGGAACCAGGTGATATGTATGTATAACTGAAATGGATCAGCACTGCTGTGTTGGTGCTAAAAAAAATCCATAATTGGACACATTCTGCCATCAACTTATCACATGACCCAGTGGATTGCTCTGAAGTCTCTCTCACTATGTCTAATAATTAAAATGAGAATAGAGCCTGGCCAGTGTACAATATATATAGTCATATGGTACAAAATCAGATAAACTATAACTGATTGAAGGCAAGCACATTACCAGTCAGCTAAAAGCGAAATTAATTTGCCCAAGATAAGGATAACGTCATTATTATGAAAGGGCTACGTTGCCAGAGATTGCTGCCACGGTAACCTACTGAAAGGCCTTCGCTTCACTGCACCCCACGGTGCTTACTACCAAACAAACTGAGCTACACTCGCTGCACTCAGCCCCCCTTTGACTCTGCAGCAACCACGTTTTTTATGATTCTGATCAGGGTCACAGCACCAACGTAACGAGTTAGAGAACCACCCGAGGTGAGATTTGATACCGGGAACCTCACTCCAAAGATGAACGTGTTACCCGTCAGCTAAAGGTGAAATCGCCCCTAGCTAAGAGGGGGTGACGTACTTATTTATGTCGCCAGAGAGTGTTGTCACGGTAACCTGCTATAAGGCCTTCATTTTTACTGCACTTGATAGTGCTTACTAGCAAACTACCTGAATTACATCTGCTACACCAGTCTGTGTAACAGAGACAGGATGAAAAAAAAAAAAATTATCTGAGCTACAAAACATACAGGACCGAAAAATCCATATTAAATTAATTCTTTATCAAATGTTTTGAGAAACTGCTCACCCTATTCTCACAGCGGATGAAGTGACGCAGGTCCCCATGCTTCATGTAGGGCAGCACCACTAGAGGGAGCCCTTCCTGGGGCAGCAGTATCCCCAGTAGGGACAGTACATTAGTGTGGTGGAAACCCTTCATCAAGATGCCCTCTTTCAGAAACTGCTCCACCTCCTCCACATCTGTGATCCCTGAAAACAGGACACAAGCACATAAAAGGGGCTGTTTGTCTGCATCTGGACCTACTACTGGAGGATTGGCATCCATTTCACTCTATAGACAAAAGTCTTTTGATTGGCTAAAACACAGTGATTGACAGGATGTGAGCACACCACCCATTATGGGGCTGACATGGCTCTCTTCATTACAGCCCTACAGTTCTCCTCAGGAAGCAGATGAGTACATGTAAAGACAGATATTTTGGGTCCACATGTTTATATTAGTTCAGCATCTCAACTAGACCTATGTGGTGCTCTAGACAATATGTCATGCCTTTTTCTTTACATCAGCACATGTTAAAAGAGCTACTCACTGTTTAAGGATTTGACCGCGCAGTGGATTTCCCTGTCATTGTGGTCCATAAGATAACCGTGATAAACTGTCCCAAAGTGACCTAAGTAGGCAAAAAAAGGCCAGTGGTTCAGTAACAGAACAGTAAACTCTTTGAAAAAGGAATCATCGTCTGGCAAATATGCCCACGAGATGCAGAGATGTTCATTCTAAAGGGTTAGAGAATGGCCACAAGTGGAATCCACACATGCATGTGTTTATATATGTATGTATTGTGCGAGAGAGGTGGCATTAGGACCCCCACCTTTGCCGATGATTTTGTGGTGATGCACATTGAGCATCTCTGCAGGGATGAGCACGTCCTTCACCTCCTCCAGAAGCTCTGGCCGGAAGCTGGACATGGAGATCTTCTCCGGGGGCATAAGGGGGGTCAGAGTGCTGTCCAGGCTACCAGCGTAGGCCAGGCCGGGGAACACCACTGCACCCCCCCTGGCAGAAGTTAGGGGCAGGTCTGGGGGTGAGGTCAGGTGGGGTTACTCAAGGTCAGGTCACCTTTTTAAAACCACACTGTATAGCTCTGTCCATCTGTCATTCTTTCATTCTTTATTTCTCTCTATTTTATCAAAAAGTGATTCATTGGCAATACATAAACAGCAAATAATGAAAACACAATACAGTACAATCACTAAATTATTTACTACGACAATAGAAAAAAAATACTAGAATGAGTTTAGGTGTACTGTATCAAATGGATAAATAAAGTTATCACATTTGGATCGCAATCAAAGCAAACCTCTCTTCCTCCTCTCTCTCTCTCTGGCACAGAAAAATAATTCCTCTAGCAACCACCGCCTTTGTAACTTTATTGAGCAATAAGAACAAGTTTCTTCATGAAAATGTACTTCTGTAATTGTTTTGCTCCTTGCCTTCCATGCATTTACATTTCTGATTACCACTGGCTTTGGTCTATATTCTGGATTTGTCTGGGCTGTGATTGGCGGAATGACTGGCGGGCTCACCTCGTCTGTAGTCACCCACAGGAGATATGTCCGCATTGTTGTTAGCTTCAGTGTGATTACGAGGAAAATGAGACAAACGGTTCTCTGCCAAGGAGGCTGAAATTCCACAGGAGGTATACTAATTAGCCACTGGGACTGGATAGACCAAATGAACAGCATTCAAGACAATGTTTCCACTGGTACAGAGTAGGTGATAATTGTCTTTTCATTGAAATCGTGTGATGCTACCATTCAGCAACACAGCATTTCGCAGCGACACAAGTCATTGCCTATAGAGAGGTCACTGAACCAGCCAAAGGTAAGAACATAGCCCTGCCCGCACCTTTCTTCTTCTTTCTCAAGTGCTTCATCACAATGAAGGCCAGTACTGCACCAGCCACCAGTGCACCCAGAATGCCCAGCATGATGCCCACCATAGAGTGGTTACTGACAATGATCACCCGTCCGACGTCCTGCACCTGTCCATTTACGGAGATCTGGAGAAGGGGACACTCAGTCAGGACCCTGTTTATGTACTCACTGCAGTTAAGGTGTGTGTGTGCCTGTGTCCGTGTGTCTGCGTGTGTGTGTGCGTGTGTGTGTGTGTGTGTGTGTGTGTGTGGGTGTGTTTGTGTTTGTCTGAACTTGAAAATCATAAACGTACACCCGTATAAACCAATCACCCACACACACAGTCATCCATTGCTTTTTAGTCTAGTTGAGCCAGGGGCGAATCATTTACAATATCACAGTGTTTATGTTGTCTAGAAAAGAAATCATTGCATAAACATTGCATCACTCTGGAATTCTGGGTTTGCTCAATCACATTCCTGGTAACCTCTAGATATACTGGTCTAAAGCCCAAGCTACTGGTGTAAAACATGGCATATGCTGGCATATCCCTACTGATTTTCTGTCTTCAGCAATGTTGGTGATTCAATTCCTATAGGGTCTTTGCATCCGAGAAAAAGTACTACTACTACTACTAATAATAATAATACTAATAATAATAATAATAATATAGTTGTTATTGTGGTTGTTGTTGGTCTTCTTCTTCTTATTATTATTATTATTAGTATTATTATTATTATTATTATTATTATTATTATTATTATTAATAATTAATTAATTAATCTTATATATGAGAAACCCACTGTATAGAGGATGTCAACAATGAAAAACACAATAAGTTAGTAAAAAAAAGTAGGAGTAAAAATATTTGCTAAACAGTTTCAAATGATTATGTTGATTTTTAAATCACTAAATAAGATGATATAATGAGTAACCATAAAACCAAGCCTCACCTTCACAGGTAAACCTTCACTGGGAAAGGTCAGGTTTTTGGGAATCCTACAGGTTATTTCATTGTCCAGGACTTTGGCATCACAGTCTACTCCTCCTATCGTCATGGTGATGGTCATACAGGAACTCACGAGGTTCAGCTTCTTGTGCTGTTAAAATTTAATATTAAAAAGCATCACAGCGGCACCAATGGCTCAAACCACAACCAAAGTGACCCCCTTGCTCAGCGTATTTCAGGGCGATTGTGCTGTCACAGCTGGGTGCTGTGCCAAGCCGTTCCTCACAGGTTTTTTTTATAGGTTTTGTTCTAAGGATTGCCAAATTCCCTGCAGATTCCACCTTTTCTATCAAGGCCTTAAATTATTTACTTCTACATCCGAGACACATTTCAACAGTCACGATGCCTTGTTGTTGCAATAGCAACATCCCAGTTTTACGTACATGTAGGGAAACTTCGTCCTGACCGGTGAACAGCCGCAGTACATGGCCCTCGTTTTCGAAAGGAATGGGTTCTGCATACGGGTGATATGAAAACTCCTTCTTCCAGAGCCCCTTAGCTCCGTCCATGTCAAAGGAGAGCTCCCCTTCCTCAGACTCATCCCTGTGGAATGAAGGGGCCAGGCACTCCCTGTGCGTGGGACTCGCCGTACCATTGCACTCCTGGAACAAGCAGGAAAACAGACAAACTTGGCAGGGTCCTCTAAGAACCAATCAAAGAGTGAAAGGCAGTGCCCTCAGTAGCTCTTACCCTCTGCACGGGCTTCAGGTGGTTCTCATTGGGCTTAAAGTGGACGATGGCCCTGTAGACTGAATCCAGATGCCTGCCTCTGATGGTGATCTTGGATCCTCTGGAGTTGACAGAGAAATGCTCAGTGTGATGGTTAATCAACAAATACAGACAAATAACACCACCCCGCCCTTTACAGCCAAGGGCATGGAATGCCCCAGAGGGCCCTGAAACACAGAACAGTGTCAGCTGAGTATATGGCAAGCCTTCCCAATAGACACTACTAATTACGGAGGAAGACCGTTGATCAAATAGGCTGCCACACCCAGAGTCAACAGCACTGCACAGAGGTGGGAAGCCCAACAGGATGTTTATTCTGCATTAGCAGTGTGCACATCTCACACCAAACAAATCCTCTGCACATTCCCTTGTCCTTCTCCAAAGAAAAGAATGCATTCATGTCTTGGCTAAGTTCTACACTGGGAGAGTGAGACCTTGTAAAACACAAAATGGGCAGACCTTTTTTTTTGCCCGATCAAAAGACTTGGCTCAGGGCAAGACACTACGGGCTAGATTTACTAAAGGATTTTGACTGCTTTCCGGATGCATAAGCAGTTGCTACAAGGCCGCAATATCTATGTTGTGTTTACTAAAAGGTTGTAATGGGTGGAAGTACTTTTAGGATGTAATTTGTAGGGATTACGTCACTGCGACTTTCATTTTGACGCATAATTGAATGTGTTCATGCGTATGTATACCAGGAGTAAACCTGCTAAAACAGGGTGGAGATTGTGTACATAAGCTCAATTAAGTATTTCATCTAATTTATTAAAGCATGCATTAATTGCAACTCTGCAATCAAATCAGTTTCCTTTTTTGGCTGCATGGGGTAGAGACAAATGAATGCATCCCCTGATGCACAACACTCTAGAAAAGAGATGGGATTAAAATATGTTTCACATATTTTTACTAAATACTTCTAATTTATTTTCTGATAAATTGACGTATTTGACTGCGAAAACAGAACCAGTCTTGGTAAATCAATTGGTAATGTGTCAGTGTCTACAACCGCAACAGAGCCGCAATATTGTGAATGGCATTGCTGCTATTTCCTTAGTAAATCTGGCCATATGATTGGTTCATATAACTCATGGTAGCCCCAACCATTTTGGGTTAAGGTGGTTCATCTGTCCAGTACTGCTGAACCACTACCTCCTGAATAAAGCAAACATTTTCTCAGCCATGTGCACTTACCTGTCAAAGCTGCAGTCAGGGAGGACCTCGGTGATCTCTGGTGTCTCTTTGAAGTGGAATATCTTGGTGGAGAGACGGTGTTCATCAATATGCATCCTTAGAACAACATCTCTCACCTCGGACACGCGTGGAGACAGGCAGACAATGGACGAGATGTTTCCCTTCAAGACTGAAACACTGGAGGCACAGAGAGATATATTTAGAATCACAATACAGTAGTTGAAAGGCACATTGAACCAGTCTTTCTGGTCAACCTGAAACAGCTCTCTTTTTTGGACACTACAAGCAAAAACAGCAAAATGAACAAATATTTAAGCTGTAGAAAAATGTAAGTTTGCTAGAGACTCTTTAAGCTGTAATTCTTAGAGAGCAAATGGAAAAAGAAGCGTGAACAGCAATATAATATGCTGGTCAAACTATTGGTGTGTGTGTGTGTGTGTGTGTGTGCATGCGTGTGTGCATATGTATGTGTGTGTAAGCCCTCATATAAATGTGGGGTTCATGCAGATAAGTATAGCTAAAACACAAATTAATTGGATGAACCAAGCATTCATGTACTATAAGGCACAAGGCATAGGACTTGACTGTTCATCAACAGACTGCAGATTCAAATCTGAATAGGCCCTTTACACCTAGCAACCTAATTATATGGAGACACATTTTTGCAAAAACAAAGTTATATGCACACACTATCTATGATCTAGGATGTTCTCTGTTACAATCTAGTTACAGTAGTGCAGACAAATGTAACAGAATTAGACTGAATCACATGGGGTTTCAATTTCAGGTGCATGAGACAGCCCATGTAAAATAGAGGGAAACACAAATATTACATTGTTCTAATCACTTTAGAAATAATCATTTCCACAACTAATGATTCTATGTGGATGGAGAGACCAGCTCTGTAGCACACGGTTTGACACCAGATCAATTCTTTTGTCAGCACACTTGTACCTATGCTGATCACAAACATCATTGCATTCTTTCTTTGTTAGAGTTTGTTTTCCATTCTCCATCAAAGCACTGCTAACAGAACAACCTTTGCAAACCGAATGCAGTAGATGCTCAGACAGACAGAAAGATAAATAAGACATCCACATGGACACAGGCACGTGGGCACTGTCTGTGCTCCTTCACCTTTTGATCAGACACGTAGCCTCACCCAGAGTGACTCCCCTGGTCTTCCCTGCGTTCAGGTGAGGCCCAGTCATGGTGATGAGGGTGCCCCCATCCCGGGGCCCATAGTCCGGATGGATCTTCACGATCTCCGGCACCTAGCAGGGGGAAAACAGACCATTAGAACTCACTAGCCATGGGTCCACCGTGCAACTTCCCCTTTTAAAAACTAACTACAGGAATATATAGGTATCTGGCCCTTTTTGTTATGACCTACTGTACATTGCACTAAATAATATTATTTATCCATTATTTCAGTACAATCCTGTGGTATAGGGTAGGGAACACTGCACCATTGGTCTGTAACAGTATAGACATCTACTTAAATGGGGACATTACCACAAAAGTGAAGCCCTGAATCTGAGCTTTCCCGTCGATGGAGTAGCGGCCCTCCACCTTCCCTTCATGCACCTCTGCTACGATATCGACGGGCTGAAGGAGTTCCTTTGCGCCTGTGTGAATCTCACACACCAAGCTAGGGGACATCAGAACATACATTTAACCCAAATCCCCAAATCTTACAATTTAACACAAAGGTCTGTATTTTAACACAAATACCCTCCATTTCTTACCCCTTATCTTTAATCTAGTCACATCCCCTACATCCCAAAATGTAAAGGTAAATTTAAATCTTACTTTAATTTGCTAATACTAATTTTGATTAATAATACTATTAATGTGTTATTTATAATTTTATAATTTTGGCACACACAGCTATACTGCTAATGCTGCAATGTTTACATGTGCAAAACAAACATGGCTAGCATTCCAGGGCCAATGGTAGTACTATCAGAACAGGGAGAAACTTATAACTAACACTATTGAAATAAGCAAATTGCTAAGACCATTAACACCTGAATATTGTTATTATGAGGAATATTAATTTCATAACCAAATAGCAGGCTGTTACTTACTGTGTGCTGTTGCTCTTCTCTGGCATCACAGTGCAAGTGGTCTGTCCCACTCTCACCTTGTGGGTTTTGGGACTGATGACGGGCCGCAGAGGTGACTGGAATTCCCAACCACACAGGGTCAACTCTGTCTGACCATCAGGGGGCGCTGTCTTGGGGAAGAACTGTGCCAATCGAGAGATAATATTCAGTGGTCATTATTAGCTGTGATAATAACAGCTGCTCTGCAAACCACTTCTTACCCTTTTTCTTTTAAACAAAGATAGGGCAGGTATGGAATTAAAATATTAAGAAGACTAAGTTAGTGCATTATACAGTATTCCAAGAAATATCTGTTGAAAGGTTAATTAAATAATTATTGAAGGTTGTTTGTCCAACATTGCAGAAAAACCAAAAAATAACTAGAAGCAAGATACACTTAAATTCAAGTGCTTGAGAAGTAGTACTCATCAGCTAGATGTAAGGATCAATTCACAAGAGGGTGACTGTGAATTCTGTGACTTCTTATGCAGAGAGTGGTCAATGTGTGGAACAGCCTGCCAGGTCACATAGTAGAGGCAAAACCTCTGAGGATTTTCAAGACCAGGCTTGATAAAGTGTTAGATACTATCTGGCCTGCAGGTAATCGGAGCACTAGATACAATTCAGTCAGGAAAATGGTGAGCATTGTTGGGCTGAATGACATGGAGCACCCAACGATAAGAGAAGAATAAGGACAATATCACTGAGGAAGGAAGGCAGGTGGACAGGAAATTGCAGATTTTAAGCAAGAAATGACTGCAGAAAACAAATTGTGGCCTTAGGGACAGTACTGAGTTCACACAGGACTGGAGAGCTAGGAAAAATAGATTCCTACAGCTTGAATGCACACTTTCACAATTAGGCAACAAAACACGAAGTTTCAGGCCAGGTTTCAATCAGTATTTGTACTTAACTTTGACTAAATAACATGAATTTAGTTTTGATTCAACATCGAGCACAAAAAGTCCCATAATCATTGTCTATACTGCAGAAGGGCTTTCCCTTCATGGATTAAGGACCTCACCTCAGTGATGCTGGGTGGACAGGACTCGTTCCTCCACCGGCCCCCGCACTCACCCTCCCAGGAGCAAACCCCTCCACACCACCCACACCCCATGAACCTGGGAGCTCTCAGGCACATGGTACAGGTCAGGAAATGCCGACAGCCTGGCCCCTTCTGTGGCACAAGGATCATCTAGAGACAAGAAAAGGTACTGTTACAGTTGTGGCCAGCAAAAGATGGTTTTCCCTTTCATAGCTGGGCTCCTTCTGAGATTTCTTCCCACAAGGAAGTTTTTTCTTGCCACTGTTTGAGTTCAGTCTTTCTACCCACTGCAGAGTTTGTTTACCTCACTAGTTTCTTTTCTTTTTTTGTGAGGGGGTGTCAGGTGTCAGGTGTATTGTGCTTTTTTCCCCACTTTCCTGTAGACCATCTGTGACAGTGTTCATGTAAAACGCATTTTACAAATTTAATCAAACTGGACTGAATTGAATGGTGGCTGCATTATTGTTCATATTGTTTGCTCAGCAGTACAGCAGGCATACCACATCATTAAAACCCCCCAGGACTAGAATGTACTCTTATCAAACTAGTGCTAACAATTCCATCCTGACTGCCAGGCATGAGTGTTACAATACCAGTAACAATACAATGAATGATATAGAAAAAAATAGTCCATATCTTATAATAATAGAGATTTAGAAGATATTGATGAAGATGACTATTCTTATTCCTTGTATTATAATTGTAATGTATGGAGTTAAGGATAAAAGCATTCAAAGACAGAAGAAACCATTTTGCATGCCTTTGAATGTGACATATACAAATTACCTACATTTTCAAACCATTGACATTAAAACTTAAAATACTGCTTAAATACTATATAAAGGATATTGAAATGATAGGAATAAAAAACATGGAAAGAAACAAGTAATGAAACATCATTTAAGGAGTTAGTTTGTTGATGAGATGCATTTCTCTCTGCCCGTGATGTGCTGCCAGATGTATTAATATTGTTAGCTCTGTGGTAAAAACCCCTCCATAACCACCATATATGAAGTAAGATAATATGAGAAAGTTGGAAAAAGGACAAAAATTTCATTCTGCCCAGCTTAAACTGTTTTCATTATGACAGTTATAGATAATGGAGTTACCTTGTTTCCAACTACAAAGAGTAAGGATTCTGCTGAGTACACAGAGGCAATGGAGGACACTCTCTGGTTCTCCACCAGGGAGTAATTAGCAAAGATGATGGGGCTGGATCTTCTGAGGACCAGCTGCCAACAAAAACAAACAATCATTAAAGATGGATCCCATTACCCGTGGCTTGCAAGCACACACCCTATACTGTCTGTAATATGGCTGTGCTTTGCTGCAAATCTCCAAAAGCCTGCTGGAGATCATGCTGTACAAGAACCGCACCAGAACTTAATTAAGTGAAATGACGGGGCACTTCTGCCCCCAGCTTCAGAAATATACTGACACAGCATCATTGGGATAAGTGATAAGCCAGTATAGAATGTAAGGCTATACTACCAAGCACACACAAATATTTTGCGTGAGCAGTGTACACTGCTGCTCCTGCTGAACATATAAAACCAGCTCTCTATTTCAATGCACTGCTTGTCGGATGTTTCAGCTTGTTAACAAGAACCATGCAATATGTTGCAAATACATTAGGTACACGTCCTGTTAGTTGAGTATAGTGGAAATGGTGAGCTGAAAATGGTTAAATTCTAGTGTGTGCACTGGGTAAAAAAAGAACTCCCTCTAAATATTGTGGTCCCACAATTACAGTTCAACTTTTTTATGTTCCATACTTTTTGCTTAAGAGTTCGGTAATGAACTTATTATAAAACAGAGTGAGTAAGTTCTTGGCATTGATTTCATTCCTTTCCTGTGTTGTACCTGCAGCAGACGCCCCTTAGAGGTCCCTATGTGCGCCACAGTCTTGTTCTCAATAGTGGTGACCAGCAGGGAGGTCAGGAGGACGTTGCGCATCTGCCTGTTGAAAAGGTCCACTCTGTAGTAGGGCTGGGACACCATGGTTGGCTGGTCCTTGCACGTGGCATCATTTTCCATGCTCTTCTCGTTGACACAGAAGTGAAGATTACAAAAAAAAATAAATAAATAAGCAAAGTGGGCAGTAATTTGAGCATAATGCAAGACTAGAGAGCAGAGAGCACCTCAGGCCCTTAAGGACCACAGCATTCACACAGCCCAGGCTAATAGGAAATGTTGAAGATTCCACAGCATTACCATGCATTCAAAATTCAATTAAAATAACCATAAAGCACATCAAGCATAAGTGATAAATCCAGATCCAGGATATTGTCAGGTTTATGCTCCTGATCCTAAATTATAAATAATTATTTATCTAAAATTGCAATGAATATAAATCACTTCAAATTCATGGCAAGTCAATGCACACAATTTTCAATGGCCCCCACAGGACAGGTCTGTGATTGCCCAAAGCACCATACTGTTTGCCATTTTAACAAGCACTGAGGCATACAGGGAATTTCCACAGGATCTTAAGCAATTCTACATTTAGAATTAATGTGCCATTAAGCTAATATACCTTGGGATGTAACAACAGCCTCCACATCCCTTGACAGGCCTAACCCATATGGCAGGATATTTTTCTTTGGTATTTCAGTAGGGTTTATGTTTTCATCAGTGGGTACATGTTGATGTTTTCCCACATTGCTACATCTTAGACAGTGATCACACCAAACTGCCCTTTAAAAAAAAAACATCCTACTATGTCAACACAATAACAGATATAAATATTGCAGGGCCCTGTCATTATGTTCTCTGTCAGTCACCACCCTATTACAAGTAGATACTTGTGTTACTCTAATACCGAATGAGATATTTTCATCATAAATTTAACAAGATATTTTCCTGTACCATAGCTCAGAATGAGCAGCTCCCTGCTTTGCCAGTCTCACTCAGATATAATAGCAGACAGGTACCAGTACGTAATCTGCTTTACACATTATGCTGTATGCTGTAAGGTGAAACTGCAATTGTGAAATTGACACTCAAAAATAAGGCCAAGCCGGTCTATGCCTTTTAGGGAGATATTCTTTCTGAGCCTAAAATTAGTCTAAAATAAGTCTGGTTATCCCTTTTTCCTGATATCTTAAGTTGCACTTGACTCACACTGCTAAACTTTGATACGCCTAAATAGGTAACATGGTCTTGTTCACATCATCAATACTTTAGGGCTGTACCCTAGCTCTGCCAATAACTGATACATTTTGCAACAAACATCACAATGTTTTCTTTTGGCCTCAACACTCATTTATCTTTAAGTGAAGAGCAACTGCAACCATTTTCTGGGGTCAGCGACATTTTAGCAGTATGCATGAATAATAATAAAAAATTAGAAATTTGGGATGGATTACACAAGCACAATTCAGGTGAGTGAGGGGAAACATGGCTTCTGAGGTGTTTTTCTCCAGCTCGATGAACCTTCACTCTAAATGCTGTGCAAAGTGATTAAAAGCAAGCATTTATAAGGATGCTCAATCCATGGCTAATTCTGTTGTAGTGCTTTTAGTACCACTCTTCCGAGAAGAGATAAATCAATGAAACTTCTCAAACCCACGCCTCTGCACGCACACACACTCAGAGCTATCAGCAACCTGTGTCATGAGAGCCTGTTACGAAACTACAATGACATGACATAACAGTCATCAAATTGTTTTATTGTTTTAAGAATCACAATTTCACATGTAAATTTAACATTATTTAACAAAAAACAAAACACGAGTCTTGAAACAGCATACTCGGTTACAGTACCCTTTTCCACTCTCATTTTATGAGTGGTATTATTTTTATAGTTCACATGTGTACTCTTCACATGTTGGGTGTTCACATGTGGTTTTTGAACACATATTTTTTTTTGTAAGGGCAGTCTGTATCCAGCCTCTCATTTGAGGCAAGGGTTCACCTGATCCTAATACAGCACTCCCAAAACTGAGCAAATATTTCAGACACCCACCCACCATGAGCATTAAGCTGAAAACAGATAGATACTGTATGACTGTTCATCCCTTAATTATATGCTGTAACTGCACAAAAATTACATAGCATAGCTTTTCTTTCAGATACCTGGGAATATGCTTATATATGGTGTCAGGAAGAAAAAAAAAGCTAAGGGAAAGATAATGGGATTGAGCCAGTGTGTTGCTGCTTGGCACCTGCAATGCTGTTCCAGCTTTTGTTTGTGATGGATGATAATAATCCTGCTTCCTGGAACTGTACAATTGGGGAGTTAAGAGTGTATGTTTGTAGGCTTGGTGGGATGGCCATTAGTGGCCTCATATTATCAGCTGTATCCATTGTGTTCGTAGAGTGCCTGGGGGATTAGCTGGTCAACATCACCAAATCTCCACAACCCTGGTATTCTGAGACCGAAATAGAGGCAACTTTATTACCAGCTTCCTGCCGGAACCGGGGGCAGGTTCTCTTATTAAAAGGTGGTGAACAGGACAGTGATGCAGTGTTACCGTTACTGGGTTCACTCTACTGGAATACCAAATTTAGACCTTTCGTAGAAATCGCTAACAAACAATATAGTGTTAAGACTATATTTTTACTACAGCCAAAGTAGATATGCATGAAAAAACACAGTGCGGGATATTTACTTTTAGTCACCTGTAAATGTTGTTTTAACTTTTTTGCAATACTAGAAAGATAAGATTACTGATGGACACACATACACACACACACACACACACACAATTATCCCATTTCTAAAAGCGGAGAAGAAAACAGGTATGGTCCAAGCGGTCTTGCTTTACTGAAAAAATCCCCACCATTAGCAAGAACACAGCAGTGACAATATATCTGGGCAGCAACATAAAATTGATCATTTTTATGGTGTGATATGTACCATAAAGCAAACAAAATATTGTCTTATAACATCAAATTAAAACAATGACAACATTTAAACTCTGTGTTGATGGCTATGGATCAACATAACCTCTGCCGGCTGCATAAATAAATTGTGATTATTTTGGAAAGGGACATCTGGAAGAAGCTTGGTGAGAGCAAAATGGACATATGCTGATGAATGAATTAATGGAAGCTGTAAATGTTGATTGAGCTTCACTCACTGGTGTCAATAACAGTAATCAGAGCAATGTTTTAAAGTCATTCTTAATGAATGTTATACCACAGACATAATGATGGGAACAGGCAATTATAGCGTCTCTTCTTTCAATTGCATTCACTGGTCACATTATGAAATGGAATAATGCCATTACGCTTAGGCAATAAAGCACTGCAATAGGCAGCTTAATGGACGGCATGAAGTTTCATGTTTATTTATTTTCATGCCTCCTCCCATTTTTCTCCACAATTTGGAATGCTCAGTCCTGCACATGCTGCAACACTCAACACAACCTCTGTTGTCGATTTGAAAGTGTTCAGGCAAGCACGTACGCAAGTCAGGCTTGCATAGACTGAGGCAAAAGAAAACACTTCATGAGCAGTTCAACAGATGAGCATGCCTGGGTCTGATCAATCAGTGGGTGTGCACTGACACTGCCATCACGGCCGACAGAAACTCACAGCACTGACATCTGGAAACCAAATACAGAACATGGTGCCCATCCATGCACCAGAACAGTGCCTTAACTAGAGGAGCCACACAACAACCCCCTTATTTTTGGTTTTTCATCTTAAAAGACCCATGAAGCATTCTTTGATACATGTACATATTTTTCCTTCAAACAATACACTGAAAAACTTGGCTCAGGTGAGTGTGTTTCCATGGCTTCTATCCCTGTGTGAGTGAGGAAGGAAAGACTCATCAAACGAAACAGAATGGCAGGGAGGAAAACCCAAGTCACAACCCCAGATCATAGCTGACTGATAGCCCCCAAGAGAAGCAAGCCTCAGCTTAATCTATGGTCAAATAAGCTTGCAGGAAGTGGGCATGAGATACACAGGAAGCAGGAAGTAACCCGCTCTGGCTCCGTGCTGTGATTGGGATGAGTCTGAGTACTACATCCAGAGTCACCAGCCAGCAGTATTTGTACTGTCTGTGACAGTGGACTCAAAGGAACAAGGCTGAAGTAGAAACCGTAAAGAGGTCAGTTCTCTGCTGCAGGTAAAAGAGCTCCAAATGCAAGAAGTGTTAGTGGAAACCAGCAACAAATTTGACCTCACCTCATGATCTTACAGATAAGAAACATGATGAAATAAAATGCAATGGATCATGTCTGATATCTGGACATATTCAGTGACGAAAACTAAAATTCCCTAATCCCAAGACAACAATCCACAGTGTGGATGGTTATCATGTCTATTTCAAACGCAGAAGGCTAAAGCCCCAATGGAACAAATTCTTGGCTGCAGTGCAGTGTTTCCCAGGCAACAACATTACCAACATACTTACGTCAGTGGCTTACTAGAGGGAATGTACTGCTCAGTCATGCGCAAATCAAATCTCATCAATGATTCTGCACCACTCAATAATATAAGTGACCATAAGCAAGAGAATGCCCACCCGCCCCAGCACACACACACACACACACACACACACAGGAGGACTACTTTGTTGGGTATCCATAGAAAAAAGTATTTTGAGAGAACGGGAATAAGAATCTTTGTCACCCAGTGCTAGGGAGTAAGTAAAAATTGATGTGATAAAAAAAATCATACAAACATATGAAAGGAACAGAGAAGAAATTATAAGAAATAAAAATATATAAGAGATCATCTGCTAAAAATATAAAGAGCATAATGTGATACACTTTTTTTGTTATCTAATGGGCAGTCATTTGTAAAAGTAGTTTGGAAACTTTGGCTGTTAACAGAAGGTTGTACAGCTAAAGCAGATTCTGGGGGCTTTGCTAATGTCCTCTTATGCAATGCATTGTTTACTGTAAATATGGAAGATATTTCAGTTGTACTGAATAACAACAACCACAACCATATTATTTTAACTGTAGATGTAATCAATTTTTATCATATTTTGAGTTTTGTCAATGAGTATATCATAGTCCTTCTTCATACTCTAGTCTTAAATATTAAACTCAGTTGTATGTTGTGATGGCACATTATGTGTACAGTATATCAACGTATGTTATTATGTCTTGGAATGCCAATCATATTGCAGTGTATATTTAATTAGACTCACTTAGCAGATGTTCTTACCCAGGGCGATTTAGCCTATAGGGTAAGTACATTCTATACATTCTGTACACACTATAAGTACATTCACCTGATTAATACGAGCAATACCTGGCTATCAACATTTCTGAACTAGAACCAAAGTATACATTTGAAATATATGCCCATAACAAACTTCAAGCCAAAAAACTGACTATACTGCAACTATACTTGATTGATTGTTTTACACATCAGGGATAAAAATGAAAGCTAATTCAAAGACTTCTCTCAATATTCTTTATCTCATAAAATGAGAACTGTTTTGGTCAACTCAACCTTCTTCTAAACTCACTGAAAGATTAAGTGTAGTAAAACACCCTAGAACCAGGAGTTGGGTTCCATTTGGATGGTGCCCATTAAACCTTCCGCTTGGCAAACAAAATAACTATTGTTATTATACTATAATCAATGATGTCATGTATATCCATCTTTGCATGCTTAATGCAACTGAAATTGAGAATTTTTTAGTTATGTGACACAATCATGCATCTGATGAAGATGCTATTCTGTGCCAGGTGATTAAAAAACAGTATTCCCCACCTCACAAAAAGTAGATTATATTTAAAATGCACCTTCCTTTAAATCTCATAGTATTTTTTTTTTAACAGAACACCAAGTGAGCACTAGGCCCCTTTCAAAATTCTGTTTCCTTTCTCTAGTTCTGCTTAACAATGAATAATTATCATTGAAGGGGGTAAAGTTTTTTCCCATGGAAGGTAACAACATGTTATTTTAAAAGGAATATAATTTCACCAAAAATAGAAAACTTTATCCTCTCTTGCACCTGTGCATTATTAAAGCAAAATAATTATCTGAGAGAATTCAGCATTCAGGAGAAAAAAGCATTGGTAAAAGCATTACAGGTCAAGGCAAAAAGAGCACTTCAAAATCATTATTAGGCTAAAGGGATTGTGTAGAACAATGATATCCTCTAAGCACTCCTGAACAATTTAGGAAATGGGAGCATGAGACAGTGAGGCAGGGAATGTTGCACAAAGGGAGTTTAAGATGACTCAGCAGCAGTAATGCCTTCTGGGAAGCATATCTATATTGCCAACCTGATTATGAAGCTGACTGAGGCTTGGCTTGATTAAAACCTAGATGGAATAGCTGGGAAAATCAGATTGTTGTTTGAGGTTGCTTTGGTTAGCCAGTAGAAACATCTATTGTACCAAACAGAAATTACTATGCCCCAGTGCAGTCACTGGGACTTTTTTCGGATAAGACGTTGCTTTTGGTCATTAAAGTGCACTGGAGGTTTGCCGTACGTTATGGCAGGAGCACACTAGTGAATTGTGGGGCACAACTGGTAATTCCAATGAGGAGGAAAACTACTATTTTGCTTGAAATACACACAGAAGCAATTTTCACCATAATTTCATCTGCTGCCGAGAGACCAGAAAGTTAGATGGACAGAAAAGTGTCCATGCTGTGTATTAAAGTTTATAGTGATAACTAACACCTTGGATTTACTTTTTCATAAAAAGATTCCCCTCATAAATCAGCCAAGCCTGCATTCCACTGCTAATCGTGTCTCTGTGAGTGAGCCAAGAGAGGATTTCAGCAAACACTACATCACGCCTGGCTGCAGTATGACTCCTGGATAAGGTAGCACAAGTGACATAACTCATCGATGACATGTCTTACATAAAACATCATTCATCGCATACTCCTCATTACACTTTGTCACCACCTCATAGGTAAAATGATTTATGTGTACACAAATATTAGATTCACACAAATATAATCTAAAGTAAAATCTGTTTTTTCTAAAACTGCAGCAGTACTGTTTAATTCCTGGGCAAGATATTGCCATTATGCCCATTCATAATTCAACTTGAACTGAATTAATTTCGCGCTGTAAAACAGATCATTTAAAATAAATATGCACAACATTTCAAATGGTAGGCCAGCCTACTTTATAAACTTACAATTTCACACTTAAGGCTAATCATATCATGGGTATCATGGCTATACCATTCCATTACAACACTTAAGACGACAATGATAACAGCCACATGGTCATTTTAGTTTGTGCTAAATGAATGGCACATAAGTTTCAATGGAAACACTTCACTGGGGGAGAGTAATCATTTACCATCCCACATATAGTTAGCAAAGGCATTGTCTTATATACTCGTATGGTTGCTGCATATTTCAGTCACAGCAGCTGCAGTGAAATGCTCAGACTTGCAAACTTTACACTAATTGCCATCCCTGCATGACATTGCTTGCTCCCTTTGCAAAAAACACTTTTTAAATATAATCAAACAGTAGTCTTGCTTCACCATCTGGTCTGAGTGTTTTGCAACCTACAACATCCACAATTTTAACCGTACTTGTACCATTTGTAATTATTGTACTTCCTGAACAGTATATTTGCATTAAGTTTTTTTTTTCATTCATTGGTGAATTGATGTTTAGGCTATGATTAAACTGAGTAAAATACAGTTCCAGTGTCAGTGTGAGGCTAAGGCTGGGGTGAGACAGGGTGTGAGTGGGTTAACAGCCGGGCCTGTGTTGGGCTTACCTCGTGGGGACAGTTTTCACACGGCCGGAAGTAGCAGAGCCCCCTGGACAGCTGCTCTGGACCGGACTTGCAGCACGCGTCAACACCCTCATCGATGGCCTTATTTACATTGGCCACGGGGAACGCGCAAAGGGCGGAGTCATGGTCGGGCTTCCCAGAGTCGTCAGTCACTGCGAAAACGCCGTACAGGATGTCTTCGTTCTCCTCGGCGCCCAACTCCTCCGCCAGCTCCTTCCCAGCCTTTCCAAAGTGCGCAGCCTGCAGCACGTTGTACACCACATCCCTCCAGTCCTCCCTCCTCCTCCTCCTCCTCCTGCGCTTGGGTTCAAAGCGGCACTCCAGCACCACCTCACGGTACCGCCGTATATCCCACTCGTTACGCGGGAGCCGACCCAGTCGCGTTTGGAAGGCGGAGGAATCCTGATTCGGACTCTCCCTCTGAACAGACAGGAAGTATACGTAGTCCTTTGTGAAGAAGCTGTAGATGTAATCGATGCGGTACGACCCGCGCAAGCCCGGCAGCACAGTGAGGCCCTGGACGTCGGTGTGGAACCCGTTTTCAGTTGACAGTGGCCGACGCACCGATATCGACTTCCTGCCATACTTCTGGGCCACACTATCATTGACGGTTGCCGCTACAAAGAAGTAAACTGTCTGTCCCTCCTCCACCATGGTCACCTTAGTGCCCAGGGGGCTGGCCAGGCAGTCCGGACAGTTAGTCGGGGAGTTGAATTCCTTCCTAAATAAACATTTGGAGGAGGAGGGTGGCCCTTTCTCCACAAGTTGGTGGAAAGAGCAGACGCCATACTGAGAGCTTCCGCAAGTGTACAAATACATGAAATACGAGTCAAACAGCAAGACCTCATTGTCTGTGTTCTCCAGTGTGCCAGGAGCCCTTTCAATATCACACAAGTCACAGACCCTGCATTCAGGACTACCCACGGGACCTGTCCTCAGCACCCATTTCTTACCCAGAGTACCGTTTACTGCCTCGATAACATTCTGCGAGGCCACATAGACCTCATGGTAGTACGGATTAGTCACAATGTTCTGTATGAGGTCACGTGCCTGAAAGAAGGGCAGCTTGTAGGGCACTGAGAAATCCACAGTTCTGGGGGGGCTCGCGGGGCAGGAGGTGAGAGCGAGAGCGGCAAAAGTCTGCATCCAGACACATGTCACCAGCAGGGCGGCGCTGTTGACCATCTCCACTACAGGGGCAGGAAGATGAACACACGGATGTCTTCTGTTACCTACCAGACAGACGTTCCCTCCGGATCATCTTGAGAGGACCGGCAGGAGCTTAATGGAAAAATATGAATGTCAGAATGACTTAATTAAAAACTATCTTAAAAAGAAGGAATCCACTTTGCAGTAGCAGCAACAGTGACAGGCTAACATGAGTTTTTCTGATAGACAAATATCAGTCTGGTTCATTTACAGGTATATACTGTATGTGGATTATGCTGTGAAATAAGGTAATAGTATTATGTTATCATTATGTTATGATCCATTAAAAGCTACTACATTCCAAAATAAAACACGCTACGTAATAATAACAGTAATATGAATCTATGGTGGTAATACAATATGTTATACTTCATAACCAAATCGCATGGGAAAGCTTCTGTTCATAATACAATAGGAATGTAACTAAAAGCTTTTGTGTCTGGATCAGACTACAATCAAGATTCAAGACTGTGTGCTCATGGAGACCATGTATGACAGGATCCTGAGTCATGGTTAATAAGCAGTGTTACTGGCTAGAACATGTTCTAACTCTGTTGGAGATCAGAAGCTCATAGCTACTGTATAACACTAACATATGAATTTATTGTTTCAAACACCTCAGTGAGTGTGAAGCATACATAGACAATACATGACAAATAGTAATGGTTAAGAATATTGTATTGCATAGTAAACTAATAATATGTAAATATGATCAGTAGCAGCACTGAACAACAATGTATCCTCTGGTCAATCAGTTGCATCTGTCTACTGAAGAAGACACACACACACGCACACACACACACACACACACACACACACGCACACACACACTCTTTGGCAGCAGAGCAACATCTTGTTTCAAAGAAAATTTGAATGACTAACTGTTCCAACTTTGCTCTTTCTGAGTTGGAAAGGTTGTTGATTAATAAAACTTGCACCATAAAGTAAACTTGTTAGAGTTTAATGTATTCAAATTACAAAGCCTCATGCAAAAAAGCATGAAGCTGAAATTATGATTTGATTTTTCATATCAGTTCTCTCTTTGGAGTTTTTGCCACATATGCTGAAGGAATGTTAATCAAATAATGATAAATAATTATAACAAAAAACAAAACCATGAACATAATCAAAATGGTGCCTCTGTTTCCATTTATGCAAGGATTGCTGGTCATCAGGGTTAGGTACAATTATATTTCAGTTAGTTGGTGCTATCAATTTTAAAGTATTAAATTATTCTTTTTAAAATACCCATAATTATTTTTCAATCAATACATTGAATTTAAACCAATTTCCCAAATTTTCTGAATTAAAATTAATTGATAGATATGATATGGCAATAATCCAGATCTGTTAATCTCCATGAAACAACATCCATGGATTTTGTCACAGGGATTTCACAGTGGAGGATTCTACTATATATAACCTACTTGGTGCTGAATTTGTTAAAATTAAGCTTTCCAAGTTTTGTAGTAGTAATAGTATGAGCAGAACTTTATGTATTTGCAGTCAAGCTGTTATCATTACCCCAACTGCACTTCAAGAAGTGATAAAACAATTTAATTACATACCAAATGCCTTGCTTATTTGTTTGTTTATTATACACACTTTTTTTCATTCAAAAAACAATGTGTAAACATGCCTTTTCTTTTATAATGCCCAAAGTACTTAGCATGTGAGCCAGAACTCTGGGTCAATGATTAACAGAAAAATCACAGTTTGGCCATCAGACCAGGCCTGGACCTCTCCACTTTGCATTCTTGTCACACTCCGACGTGCCTTTTGAAGTAAAATATCCGTACGGACTAATGGTTGTACAATATGCACCTTCTAAAGCAACAGATGAGCTGATGATTATTCAAATACATGACATGGAATTTTCATGGTTGAATTTTATTTTTATGTGGGTGAGGGGAATGGGTTGTGGTCAGACAAATGCATGCAGTCATGCAAAGTTTATTCTGAATAAAAACATATGTTTTTCAGTCCTGAGAAATGAACTGCATGGCAGTATTTGTAATCATTTAAAGATTAATACTTCCACTGTGACACTTGTCAAATGTTAATGTGTATGGCTCTACCTAGAAATGACTCAGGCCAAGGGCTAACCATTGTGGAACATGACCATACATATTAATTGTAGGAACATGCTTTTTTCAGGTACCTGGTTAGTAAATCCAAGGTCAGACAAGTTTCCATTCTCTCTCATGGTGACAGAACTGTGCTTAGAATATAACTGTCATTCCTCATTTATCCCAGTGATGAAATTTCTTGTTGAGTATATCTTGTTTGTGTATTATTACAGCTTATTGTTATCATAAGGAACAACAAAATCTAATTAATTAATTCGTTTTGAGTGAAAAATTTGTCAGTGTTCACGAAAATGAATCAACCGTCAGAACTGCAGTAAATGGAAAACATATGTCTCGCTCACAATAAACACCAGCTGTGAATCATGGTTGCTGTTTGGGGTGGCAAGTCAAGGACATGTCCTATATACTACACTGTACTCTGCTACAAACACACACACACACACATTTTTTTTTTTTTTTTTGGCGGTTGGAGGGAAACGTTTAGAAAAAGGTTTCTAAGATTTCAGTCTCAACACCATTCTTTCAGTGCCCTTAAATAGAAATGGATAAACTGATAAACTGGAAAGGTGAGTTCATGGCACGTCTATGGTCTAAAATAAACCTGCTGAAGTCTGTATTGTCATATTGGCAATCTACCACAAGGACATGCTGCCAAGTACCATCCACATGTACTTGGATTGCAGTGCCCCAGGAAATGTTCAAGTCCTCAAGTGTCTGCAAGCATAATGTCCTGTCAAAGGTCCCAACATAACTTTAAGGGCATTATTGTCACTCATAGGAAGCACCCCACCCCACACAAAAATTGCTTTGACTTATTTGCCCTTTTAAATACTACATGTCTTCAAATGTCCCATGCACAATATCCATGAAATCAAATGCAGTCATGCCACACTAATGCTCCTGTTTTGTTCCTGTTATTCAAGTCGATATTTTTACTACACATTTCAGAAAAACACATACGATTTCGTAGTTTGTCAGTTTCCAGACGTCATTAATATTGTTTGTATTAATATGGGGGAAAAGACTAATTAGCACCCCCTCCAGGATTCATTTACCGGACATAAATTTACCAATAGGAAAAGTCTCTCCTGACAAGCTCAGGCATATTTTATTTATTAATATCGTGTTGTAAAATGCATAATTCAGAAATAACTATTAGGTTTTCAGAAATATAACGCGGTCTAATAACTTTCCACAAATACATACGCAGCATAATTCCTGCAACCACTTTATAAATCAGCAGCCTAATCTGGCAGTTACGTATTCAAGTCCTAAAGCGAGCTGTACAGTAGCCAACTGGACATAATTATTTTGTACATTCCATGACAACATAATCCACATAGGTACAAATAAAGAATAACTAATGAATCATGAAACTGCACTCTTCAATACTACACCTCATAGAAATGCAGATGGATTTTACAGATATGGACTAACACAGAACGCGTGTTTTTTTTTTTTCTTTTTTTTTTTTGTTTCAGCCCGACGACAAATTGAAAAGAAATGTTTGTCAACGGTCTGGTTGCGTTTCGAGTACGTACCTGTATGAGAGAGGTAAATGAGCCCTGGCGCACGGATGGTTCACTGCATGGCAAACTTTTCAAAGTTATCCAACGGAGAGGCTCCAGTAAATATTGTTAGCCTTTGTATCGGGTACTTGCTTGTTGATACCGCATGTGGATATTTTCAATCCCAGACTTTTATAATAATGCGTTAATGTGTAAGGTAATCTCTTTATTGATTTGTTTAGCAATTTTAAAAAGATGAACCGTACCCAGTGGAACGTTTTGGTCACAAACTGGTTCGTAGCGCTCTACGCATCGATGAACACTTGCTCCTCCCTTCCAAGGGGATGCACGAGATTACACAATTCTGTACAGACAGCTATCCCATCATATCTTAAATTTATGTCGGAACTTCCTGAAGAAACAAAGAAAGAACAAGTGCAAATGAAATGAGGGCGGGAAACTGCAGTTTTCGCTTTTTGTGTTTAGCAGAAGTGAAGCATTTGTATTATGATTTAACGATCGCGTCATAATGAGCGACTCGCGAAGAGGTTTCATTTATCATACCACGTCATTTCTAATATGTGGCACATCACTACCGCGTGTACAGCAAAGATGACCTGAATTAAAAAATTACTCTGTACTTTAAGTTTTCAAGGAAGAACGAAAATTTAAATTCCGCAGGTTGCTAGACGTCCTTTTCAGTTATGAAGAATAAACTGCAGCTATTTAAACCTGCACGTTGAACCCAGATGTTTCATGCCCACCTGCTCCAAACATCCTCATGTCATAACATGAAGGTTTGTTAAGAAACACCAAAGCCTTACCAACTGCTTGAACAAGTCAGGGAGTTCTACTGTAATACTGCCCCTGCATCCTGTCCTGTAGGCTATGCTTCAGGCTTCCTGTGAGTGACAAAAATTAGAGATCTACAAATTAATTAATATGCTCGGCTGAATAAAACAAGTTTATTTGCAATAATATATTTGTTGCATTTAACATAACTATTTGAATCCATTTTTGCTAAATGACTTGTAACACTTGCAAAACAGAGGTAATAAATCATTTAAATTCCAGTCAGATGGTCCTCAGAGAATTATTTCAAGGTGGTGAGACTGAGAGAATGGCCTTTGGACAAGGTATTTTACTTCCAGAGAACGCTCAATCGGTGTTAAGGTAAAGTGTCCGAAATCTGGACTTCCTATGGATTTTGGATGTTGGGCTGAAGTCTGCAACTGCAGCATAAAAGAAAAAAGAACAAGACCGTTCACTGTACATAAGCAGATACCTTAGGAAACATGATGAAATTAAAGCATTTGTCAGATATCATTGATAGAACACTGATTCCGCACAACCAGCCAATCCTCTCACAGTAAAATAAATACACTGTTGGTTTAGGTCTGCAACAATTCCGACAGAATGAAACCAGCAATAAAGACAACGTTCAGCAGAACTCTGTATGCACGTGCATACAAGCTTGTTCACACTGCCCACAAGTCACGTAGCAATAGCCAATATTGTCAGTACAGTATGAATAGCACAATAATATTAGTTCAGCTTTGAAAATCTAGTATTTTTTGAAATATGACAATTGAAATACAGTAAAATTATTTTTCAGCATTTCAGCATCAAAATTATGCAATAAGATTTTTTGCTACGTGTATGTAGTTAAATATTGACAAAGGTGAAACCACAGCCTGTGTAGAAGGTAATGTTCTGTTGTACAGTAACAAGTTATTGCACCATAGTTAACCAATGAAGTTACTGCACATAGCAATGGCCTCACTTATATCGGAGTGTGGCACAGTGGTGGCACTGCGCTTGTAACCGAAAGGTCGCAGGTTCGATTCCCGGGTAAGGACACTGCCGTTGTACCCTTGAGCAAGGTACTTAACCTGCATTGCTTCAGTATATATCCAGCTGTATAAATGGATACAATGTAAAGTGCTATGTAAAAAGTTGTGTAAGTCGCTCTGGATAAGAGCGTCTGCTAAATGCCTGTTATGTAATGTAATGTAATATCACAATAAACTTCCATTCATTAAAGTACCAAGCAGTGCACTCTTTGTGACAAAGTGAGAAATACACTGAAACTTTTAATAAAATTCAAAATAAAAACTAAAAATAATGAAAGGCAATGTATTCATATTTCAGGTTTACTTAATGTGTGTTTGTGTGTACTTCAAAAAAAAAAAAAAGTGGTGCAATGACAGAAAAGAAAAAACAAATTACTCACAATTACCTGTTTAATAATTTTATTCATATTATTAAGACCTCAAGAACAGTCCTTGATGCTTGATCCCAGAAATAACCATAAACTGCCCCGATGCAGAGGTGGTCACACAGGGATGTACAGAGCACTCGCAGTGTGTAACAGTATCAGTGGTCCCAGGTGTAACTGGAAGCAGCTTAGGGTATTTGCCCATTAGTGGCTTCCACTCAGGATAGTCATAAACTTCTAGTACGACCTGGAATGGCTCACACTGACATGGGTCACTGGTGCTACTGCCATATCTGCTCCTGTCCACACACTTACAGCTTTACGACAGTCCGAAGTCGCGCAGTAACCTCAACTTAAGCACAAGCTTCCGCTGTAACTGCTGTCCGAGTGCCCAGCTGAAGTGAATTAGTTGAGACATAAAGGGAGATAAAGAAAGGATAAACCAATAAAGCAAAATGACTAATTTATTACTCCATAAAATTATGAAGTGCCTTGTTTCAAAATAAAACAAAAGGCTTGTTGCTGAGTGCTGTAACAACTGCAGAGAAATTGAGATTAATGTTTGCAGTGAGACATACAGATAGTTACTGGTCTGCTGAGCTGAATGGGAAAGGGGGCAGATGTACTGTATAGTAATAAATAACAATCTTGCTTGTATGCGTCGACTATGGAGGCTAGTCCATGATGGAAATACACGTGCAAATTTTAAAGGGCCCCATTTAACCCCTTGATAACAAGACACACACTCAGCAACAGAAAAATGTAAGTAACAAATTACATAATCGGAAATTAAGAAAAAACAACACACTTTTCATGTCCTCTCTAAAAGCATAAAATAAAACCAAGCCTGGAATGGAGAGGCACATAAAGTGTGTACATAGTAAAAAGGTTAATAAAGTTTCCATCACAGTTGTAAAGGTCCTGGTGTGATGAAATTCTCAGTTATTGTTCTGAAGTAGTTACATTCTTTGGAACATATTCATAAGCACACTACTTGGTCCTCCTGATGCATTTCCAGCAAGTTTTTAAAACTGCTCCCCATGGTGCCCGTTTGTTTGCTTTACTTTATTTTTTCTCACTAAAATAACCAACAGGGGTATTTCTGATATGTTCACATGGCAACTTATTACAGTGACAGGTCTCTACTTATAGGCAAAAAATGTTTGGAACTCCAAATGCAAGCACAGCAGTGAGAAATTAAACTACTATGCATCATGACAAATTTTCAATATTGTTATTCTTGTTATATATTATTTCTATCATTTTAATTTAAACATTAGCAACGCATCTCTCCCATACTAGATACCCTGATCACTGCAGAAGCCGAGATGGTTCACTATTAGCTAGGAAGCAGATTAAATGTAAACACTGAACCCAGCCACTGACCGCAGGCTGCAACCCTGACCCACGGTCAGCCGTGATTGAGTCAGCACACGCAACCCCACCGACCAATAAAAGCCACGAATGCACATGAGCAGCAGGTGTGAAATTAAGCCACAATCTACAGGGCCTACGCTTTTGACCTCAGCCCCAGTTCTGAATAATAGGGCTCTGATGGGTTTTGCTCAAGGCTGTGGTTTCGCGGCTTTAACAGCAGTGGGTGTGCATGACAGCCTGTGCATTTCCTGACATGGTGGAGGGCGGTGCGGAGCTCAATACGTCTGCGGGCTGAGGATGAAGAGACGGTCTTCCTCTTTCCTGATCCACTTCAGCAGCTTATTGATGGCGGATATAGCCAGAGCCTTCGTCCCCAGGGGACTGAAGCACAGGTAGAGCTCAAAGCCACTCGTTACCTGGGGGGGGGGGGGGGGGGGGGGGGAGAGCAATCAATGCTGGTTTAGCCTTCTAAGAAAACCTAAATTCAATTATGAGGGTCCAGTACACATTGCCCATATGTATGCACTTCCTCAACAGGTGGTCATCCACCTTTTAAAGGGATCATTTATACACATGAATAAACAGGCCCGTCCAAAGCATTTGCTTGGTAAGAAAACCCATTTTAAAAGTGTGGCAAGCGCTCAAGAATGAAAAAGGAGCTGTTGATCACAAAGGATTGGATTGACCCAGGAGTTCGGTCACTTGCCCTTCTCAGCGCAATGAGCTTACCCAGGACAATAGGTTCTCCCTCTCTGCACAGTGGTAGATGAAACGTAGCGGGCGTGTCGGGTGGTGCATGCGACTGTGCAAGTACTGGTACAGTCCCATGAGCCTCTCCTGCTCCTCCTCGGACTGGTATGGAATGGGAATCTCAGGACTGTCAATCAAGAGGAAAGAGAAGGAAGTCAGAGGAAAAGCATGCAAAACAGGGGAAAAAACTACAGATAAAAATAATATGGAAAAATGTGGAAAAATACATGCACATATCCTCAAGAGAGGGAGGAACCCGGAGAGGGAAAGGGAGAGAGAAAGAGAGAGAGGAAAAAAAGAGAGGGAGAGAGAGCATAAACACTCACCTGGTGTAAAGTCCAGAGCTCTTGGACTTGTACACAAAGTGCCGCAGTTCTGGGATGCCCACCTGGGACACGGGGTAGCTGGGGGCCAGCAGCGCCTCCTGCAGGGCCTGGTAGGTGCTGCGGCGGCGGAGGCGCTCCAGGAAGCGGCGCTTGCAGTCAGACAGTGTGAAGAAGTCCTCCCGGTCGGTGGAGATGAGGATGAGGCACAGGTCCGAGGCGGGCTCCAGGTAGGAGATGTGGGCGTGGAAGAAGCCGGCGGTGTTGAACTTGGGCAGGCAGATGGGCGTCCAGCCCTCGCCCTCGCGGAAGGAGGAGGACGAGCCCACCAGGTTATACAGCAGGTGCAGGTCCATGTGGTGCAGGTACTGGTCCTTCTTGCGCACCAGCGTCACCAGCCTGCTGCCCGCCAGCAGGATGGAGAACACCAGGTTCTTGGCCTTGGCGGCCTGCAGGCTGGAGGACACCACGTCGCGCAGGGAGCTGGGCAGCGGGACGCAGGTGACCGCGCTCAGGAAGAGGCCCGGGTCGCAGTCCAGGAGCCTGAGCAGGTTGTCCGTCAGGTGCTCGGAGCCGGCCAGCAGGCGCCGGAGGTCGTAGTTCTGCTTGATCTGGAAAACGTGGTTGAGCTGGGTGAGCGTGAGGAGGCTGATGATCTGGTAGTAGATGTACAGCAGCTCGCGGGTCAGCTCCCGCTCCGACTGCCGGGTTCGAGACACGCCCACCAGAACCAGGGGACTCTTGCGCAGGAACACCACTTTGTAACCCTCTGCAAGAAAAGGCAGGAAAACTTAAGGCCACCAAAAAAATGTTAAACACCCAGGGAAGGGTTCTGGAAATGCTAAGCAGGGCTAAAAAGCATAAATATTTATTTTCAGCTCAGGCTGAGTCCCATTATTCAAGTGAAATTTTCATGAAGAAAAGCATTCTTCATCTACAATGGTCTTCCGTGCCCATTGTCCTGGTTTTTATTAACTGAACATAAATAACTGAAAAGTGAAACCAAAGAAAACAGAAGCTACTGGCCAGGTAGAAAAAAAGAAGGGCAGCTGGTTTTATGATTTCAGTTTGAGGCAGTTCCTTTTTCAATCCTATCTTTCAGAAAATATGTGAGTAGGCTCACACAGTAAATTGGCAGCAAATGATGACATCACCCTCTAGAGACTATAAGATCTATGTTTACCCAGCAACTGCACACCAAATATGCACTTTCTTCAAGAAGCTGGAGACAAAGACAAGCCTGGAATAAGACTGGTGCTCTGACTGTGACCCCCAGGAACTGAAGCTTCTCAGCCTTGGGGAATGCTCTGTCATCTGTTTTGAGAGCTGAAGGATGTAATCAGCATATTTCACTTCATTCAAGGCAACCTACTGCTGCAGATAATTAAACGAAACTGAGGGTTTACACCTTCTGCTTATCAGCCAAAATATCAAATTAAATTCCTTTCACGCCATAAAACAAAATGGACTTTCCAAGGCCAGCACTAATAGTCATTTGTTCCCTTCTCTTCATGCTAGGACTAACTCCCAACAGTCTATTCAGCTAGCTCTTTGTCACAAGATGAGAGGTTTCTACAGCATACCGTTTATACTGGCACACTGAGGCAGACAGAGATGACCTCCTTTATTATAGTACAAGGCCCACCCACCCCAACCCATCTGCATCTGTCTGGAAGCCATCTGCTCCACAGACCCACCCCTCACCTGCATGGATGGAGCGGATGATGTTTTTCCCCGCTTCCACAAAGGAGACCAGCGCCATCATGACGCCCATGGTGCTGGAGAGCGCCTCCTCCGTGCCGTAGCGGGAGTAGATGGGCTTCCCCGCTTCGCTCAGCACAAACACGTGCTTCCGGTGCCTCCGCCAGGCCTCGCTGTTCACGTCCTCCTCCTTCACCCTGCCCCCACCTGACTGAACCTCCTCCTGCTCCTGCTCCTCCTCGCCTGGTTGCCCCTGCATCTTCTCGTTTTCTTCTCCTTCGGTCCTGGGCTTCTCCACCTCTGGGCCTCTTTCAGACCTGTCCCCGCCCTCCGGCACCTGCACCTCCTCCTCTTGCTCCTGCTCCCCATCTGCTGTCAGGTCCTCAAATGACTGTGCATGTACAAACATGGCGCTGTCTTGTCCGGCTCCTGGAGAAGAGGACGAGAAACAATCATAATATAAAAGAACCCAATCTAACACACAGGAACCCTGACAGAATCCAGACACAACACTGACAGAACACTACCAATGTGTTTTCAACCATTTCACTGACAGTCTTTCCTGTAATGCTGTGAAAGACATGGCAGCAGCTTGCTGTTGATTATGATGTCACATGCCTACCAATTTTTTGGCAGCATTACATTATGAATCGAGGAAGCAGCCCTAGAAATGACTGTGTTGTATACTCGCTAATAAGAATAGCTTTTATGAGAAATGAAAGGTGGTAATATTTTACTGCCAGAGAGCAAAGAGACAAGAAAGGAGGTCACAACCACTAAACTGCCACTTCAATTCACTGCAGTTTTGTATCTTCAGGAATGGGCAATATATCCCCATAAAATGCAGCCTCAAATAAGACATCTATAATCATATAACTATTGGATGACAGGCTTCTCTGGGCCAGCTACCACAAGGGGAAAAGATACAAACACAGCTGGGTCACTGTGCCTTCTTTTCATGACTCAGATCTGTTGGCTGAAGCATTTGGCAGGGTTATGGTGGCTCACGGTTATTCTGTTTCCGCCCACTGAGTGAGGGAGCAAAGAGCAGTGACATCCAATTATATTACTCATGTCCAGAAATATTCCTGGCCTGACTTTTGCATCCTGTTTTTACAAATAATTTCAATGACATTAATCAGCCATGTTGGAGATCCCCTTAGCAGGCAAGTCAGCCTAAGAATACAATAATTATGAAATAAATGGTGTTTTGCATGTGTCAGGGTCTCTAGCATCTACTACAGCACAAATGAGAAAGTGCCAAAACCGTTTCTGGCAAAAGCTTGTTGAGCCGAGAACACACAGGAACCATGTCAACTGGGAAAAACCCAACGGTAATGACAGAGTGCATTCCTGAGGATGAAAATTCAAACCACAGTGGACAACTACTGAGCAGCTTAAATGGACCAAAACGCCCAACACCAGGCTGCGTCTCCTCTGAAGCTTTTGAAAATCATTCCTATTCACAGCCTTTGTCATTCAATGCGTGGTCATTACTAACCACAGCCTCCTTCGCAATTCCTCCAGCATCTTATCAGCTAGCATTCACGTCATTGAAATCAGCCCTGCCACTTCCTGCCCCTCCAGCAGAGATGTGTCATGGCTCACCATGCGTAATAAGTAATACATAATGGCCTTATCTAAAGTACACTGGCTAAAAATAAGACATTTAATGTCAACTTAGTTAAGAAATTACATTTGAAAACACCAATCTGGTCAGAAATATATAGCCCAAGTCACGAAGTGTGTGTGTGTGTGTGTGTGTCTGTCTGTCTGTCTGTCTGGTTTACAGGACAATGCATCAAGGCTCAAAATTAATGAGGTTTACACTGAACGGGGCTGGCTGCAATCAAGCCTGGCTGTGATCAATCAGCTGAATCTATCAATCAAATTTGGTCAATTGGCAGATTGAGTAACTAACTAATAACTTTTTCACATGGGTGATATGGGTGTTTGATAGCTTTTTTCATTAAATAAAAGAAATAATAATTTTAAAATGTGTTTTCAGTTTACTCGGTTTCCCTTTGTTTAATAATACATTCTGTCTAAAGACCTGAAACCATTCGGTGTGACAATTACGTAATAAAAGAGGAACTCAGTAAGGGGAAGTGCTTTTTCACGGCACAGTACAAGCCACAATAGCACTCAGATTTGTCTTAATTGAAATATGTCATATTTGGAATAAGGCCTTTTTTTAGGATATTTAATCAGAATGTGCTGTTCACATGAGCCATATCATATTCAGGATATGGTCTCATTCAGAATAATATCTAAATACGAGTGTGCATATATAAAAGTATCCATTGGTGAATTACTATTTCCTGCAAAGAGGGGGTATATGTTCATCTTTAAAAAATCTGATATATATTCTTTATGAAAAATAGCAAAACAATTTTAAACAAAATTAATTATGAAATCAACACAGACAGTGTACTGTTGAGCAGTGGCAAGCTGCAGTAAGGGCTGCAGAAACAAGCTTGCTTTTTTTCAGTTGAACACTATGAGCTAACATAGAGATTCTGCTCTTCAGTTACTGAAAAGATGACAGAAAACAGTACTCACAATCTGGGATTTAGACTTACTTTTGCAATAATAAGTGGTTTTGCAAATTCCCACTGCAAAATTCTATTAGCATATTGGGATTTTTTCTTTTGTGAGTTGTCAGTTAGATTAATCTCAGCTGCTGCTTTCCAGTCTGTATACTTACAAGGCAGCAACACTTGTTTCATTTCAGCCTCATTAATGGAAGTTCTGTTTGTAAGTTTCCATAAACGCTGGAGGGCAAGATTGTAGATCTTGTGAGGGAATTTAGGGAGAGACATTGACGTCACCGGATCAGCACAAGTCTGAAGTGTATGAATTTGCCTTCTGCTTACTTACCCGCAGCTGTGCTGTGCTGTGCTTGTTCAGCTTTGCATAGCTATGGCAACAGACTGTCTGACTACAGCTCGCGTGCCAGTACCACAGCATTGACAATGAGAGCCTCACAGTGTACAACGCCTAACGAGTCACAACTAGCCACTCACTGGATGAGACCTCAATTGAAGAGAGGTCAGATAAGGAGAACATCTTTTTTGTATAATTCCAGAGCAACAGGACATTCACAAAGGAAAGCAAAAAAAAAAAAAAAACACTAAAATTATAAGGACCTTAATACCACATGCACATGAATATTAATACAAAATGACAAACATGTCAAAACTGAAAACACGTCAAGCCTTCATTACATAACTGGTCAAATATATATAAATTATCGGATTAAGGGCAAATAATCAGCCAAGCTAAGCAGTTTATATTCAACAGTTCTATACATTAGTATACATCTTGCAGTAGATTATTAACATGAAGACCTTTTCTCAATGGTACAGCAGCAGTGGTTCATTTGAAATTCGATCAAGCACTCTCCACAACCCCAACCATAAATTGTTACTCTTGTAGTGGCAGAGAAGTCTTTAAATCATTCCATGCTTCACATGGAATGATGGAAATATGGAACAAAAATGATGGAAATAATAATATAATACAGACATGATTATATTAGGCTATATTTTATTTATGAGTCCATTTGCATATAGGCCACACAAATCTCTGTACAGAGAAGGCTAAAAGTAGCAACAAAAGATATATTTTATAGACTAACCATTTCTGACAAATGTAGGCATTGCACTTCCTTAAATGCAATAACCTTATATTGCACACACTACACTGTAATGGAAGTAAGCATGCATGATAAGTAATGGCACCTTACTGCTCATAAAGCTTTCATGTATACCTTGTCTTGAAACATCAACGCCCAGAGACTTCTGGGCTCAGCACCACCAACACCTCAGTGAACCTCATACATTTCTGTTGATTTGCCTTTTAGAAAGGTCACTAAAAAACCCACCTGGTTCCGTCCCTTCCACCAGACCTGGCGTAGGACTGTCCGACCTGTCACGGCGCAGACGGTCAACAGGGGCTAGGTTGCCGTTCTCTAACGGCACACTGTTATTGTGCACGTCGGCCTCCATCCCTGTATCTGGCTTCAGAGGCAAACACCTGTGGGAAAAAAAACATGTAGGTAGGTCTACCGGTAATGTTAACCTTCGCAGAGGTCTGAATGCACAGAAATGGCTCACCTGTCTTCTAGCGCCAAGAGAACATAATTTAGTGAAATTATAGTCAGTCATACTCATTCGCGCAACGTGTGCATGAATCTGGAGTTGGACAGCTAGTTAGCTAATTAACGTTGTGGCAACAGACAGTAAGGTGGGTTACTTTATATTATTCTACTTCAGAGGTAACGTCAATGTTATAAAACATATAGACTATATAGAAAGCAACTAACGTTAGTAAATTAACGTTATACTATGCAACGCTACTGCTCACTGTAACTTACTGGGTGATTTGTAGCCATGCCACTAGCATTAATCGCCAATGGTCATTGGAGAAAACGCTAAATAGACGGTTTGATATTATCCATTATAGAGCACGTTTGGTGGCCACATTACGAGCAAACGTACTGGTTATGACAAGTTCAAATTTCTTGCTATTTAACGCTAGACTATATGCTGTGCCCGTGAAGAAAATATGTCCGCTAACTAGCTATGTAGCTACGTAGCTAATACTAGATGAAGTTTGCTCGCAAGTGAATCAAGTCCCGTGCCAAGCGTCGTTAGCTTGCTAGCTAACCACATTTAGGCAACGGATTTACGTTTGTTCTTTGCAGGAATGCATTTGGGAAAAAAACATTTCTACGAAGATTTTTAAGGAATCAATAATAACTCTTCGTTGCAGCACAATTTAATTTTGTTTACGAACCTTTCAATGATCCAAGCTAAAGAATAGCATGCTCTGATTGTTTTTTCTTGCCCTGGTTGCGAAAGGAACTCCAGTCCTGTCACGGAGGTCACCTCCGTGAAATGAAGAATGCATGGAATTGTGGGACGTAGAGTTTTCTCACTACATTTTATCCTTGTCACACTCACTAGTGGAGGCTCGTGTTCGTTCTCTTCTTGCATTACTTGTCTTGGAAATTCTCGGTTGAGCTTGAATACATGATGAGTTCTTGCTTAAACTTTTTGTGCTGTATACATCTTAATAAATATAGCAGGCACTTCTGTGAAAGTTCCTACATATTAGAACCGCAGCCATCCAATATGAGATACAATTACCTAGACAAAGTTCAAGGTGCCCAGACAGGGAACTATGTCCACTTTTGGCTTGCTGTGATTCAACATTAACATGCTCGTAGTTAACATGCTTTTTTCAAGCAGGACCTTGCTTAGTCTCACTTTTATTTTTATTTTTACAGTCTCTAATTCACATTCAAACCAAATACTGCTGTACTTCCACGACACGTGGAACAGTTGTTGTCGGTGGAGTTAGTTTGGTCAGAAAATAGGCAACTTTGCGTCTCTCATTTCCCTCAGTCTCCAATAAACAAATTTTGGTTCCTCCAAGCCACCATAGTTGTTACGCGTTGTGTAAAATGGGCGGAGAAAGACTACCTTTTGAACAAAGCGCGGCATAGCAAAAGCTCTAAGCAAAGCAGCTAGTACAAATTTTGTAGCTAGTTATTAGCGCAGAATTGACTGTATTAATGTGCGAAGCCATGAAGGGGGGGTTTGATGTTCAAAGTTAAAACCCAAGGCGTAATCTGTGCGTAAATCATAACATTTCCGATTGTAGTCTATAACGTTTGCCAGTAAGATGTGTTTTGGTGATGTAACGCACCATTAGCTAGCTAGCTAACTAACTTGTTAAATTAGCAAGATTGTGCATTATTCATTGGATAACTAGTTAGCCAGTTAAATGTTTCGCACTGTTTATCTTCCATTTCCCCGATCAGGTATGTTCGCGAACAATGCCAATTCGAGCCTGCTGTACAATCTGTTCGGATTTCTTCGATCACTCTAAAGATGTGGCAGCCATTCACTGCGGCCATACCTTCCACTATGAATGGTAAAGTCTTACGTTACAAATCGAATGCTTTGACATGCCTGAAATTAGCTCGTTTGATGTATCGGTGTTATGCAATTCACTTGTGGCTTACTTGTTTACATTCTGGACAGATTAGATGGCGAAGTAAATCTATCGTTGTTTCTTTCGCAGCACTTTCGACACAAGAAATATGGGAAGCGCTTTCTTAAAATGTATTCTTACTGTGAAGAGTGCCTGACTCGCAACCATAGAAATGTGTTACAGTTTTCAGGAAGTTACAGATTATGGGCCATAGATTAGGCTATGCAATACATTTGACTGTATAGTCAAGGTAACGCTGTAACTTAACAAATTACTTTTAATGGCTGTTATAATGTAACTTTTAAAAGTGGCTTTCCTCAGCACTGCTTCTAACACACAACGTCCCTCTTTCTTTGTTCAGTTGACAGTTGCCATATTGGACATATGACAAGTTAAAAATATTAGAACCAACTTATTTGCTTCCTTAATTGATTGAGTATTGTAATCTTTCCTCACAGTTTGTTGTTGACACCTCAAAGGTCCCTGCCACATTGTAGGCAGGGTAATGCTTTGTGCAAATACAAGAATGACTAGGCTGTGTATGGCCAGCTATGTAGTGATAATTTAAATGTCCATATTGCTAAATGTTATTTTATTGCAGTCTTCTCCAGTGGTTCCAGACAGCCCCGAATAAGACCTGTCCACAGTGCAGAAAACAGGTATTCGAGTGACTTTATTGTTCTTTTACATTTTAGTGTTGGCTGTGCACCTATGTTGTACTGATCCAGTATGCACACCTGTATGTGTGGTATTCTTTTGTGATCCCCGAACTCCCATCCATAGGTCAGCACCAGACATATCATCAGTAAGCTGTTCTTTGACTTGGGCGGGGAGGGGGAGAGTACAGCTGTGGATCCGGAGAGTTTACAGGTACCTTTTTAAAGTGGCTTTTCATTCTTTTTAACATTCAAGTTGATCAAGGGAACTGTTTGTTGTGGCAAGAACATGCAGGGCTTACCTTAAATCTGTTGTATGGCAGCTGTGCTCCCGAAAGCTATGAAAACAAACGTTGTGATATATTTTGTATATTTATTGTCTGCATGTGTGTGTAGGACTCACACCTGTCAGTCAGGATAGTGTCGGTAGTTATAGCTTTGGTGAAACAATGCTCTAACTAGTGACGCTATCCTGATTCCCAAAAGGCCAAGCCCTGTCAATGTTTTATATTGCTATGTTGTAGAGTGAGAAACCAGGGTTTAATTCCTATATCCAGCATACCAACAATTTGCATCATTGAAAGCCCCCAGTGCTCACTCCCGACACACATATCTAATAATTTTGTCATTTCTGTTTGTCTTGGTTTTCAGAATGAACTTTATAGAATTAAAGTGCAGCTTAGTGACAAAGGTAAGACAAAAGTACTGCTTGTAACAAATTTACCTTTAATAGTCATGGTTGAAAGTATGCTGTACCCCGAGTTGCCTTTCAGAAGTACTACTGAGGGAGTGCAGTGTCTGTGTGTGTTTACCTTCATTCTCTGTTTCAGAGAGAGACTGGCAGGTACAGCATAAGATGATTAAGACCTTGAAGCAGACTGTGGACAGCCAGAGAGTGGACCTGGAGAGTGTGATGAAGGAGGTCACAGAAAAGGATATAATCTGCTCAGCATTGCGGGTAACCACTACCACCTGGCATCTCAGGTCGCATGCTGCTACCTAGTGCAATTCACAACATGCTCTTTCTTTCTGCTATATTGGTAACAATGGGCAATTACGCCAGAAAGATGTCATATTCGTGTGTTTTTGGACTTGATGTTTGTATGTGTGTTCTCTGTACCTTTCAGAAACAGATGAAGTACATGGAGAACCAGCATGGTGAGATGCAGTCTGCTAAGGAAGAGGCCCAGCGCCTGAGAACCAAGTTGAAGACCTACGAGAGGTACAGATACTTTTATTTTGTTTGTTTGTTTGTTTTTTTTTTAACTGAACACATGTATTTTAATGAATTAATTTATTTAACCAGGTACGTCTCATTGAGATTAAAATCTCTTTTTCGTGAGAGGCCCGGCCAGGAAGGCAGCATAAAACAGTTACAACAATATTTTAAATCTAGACAACATAAAAAGCCAAATGTTCTGTCACATACTGTGTACATTCACAAGAATTGTGAGGTGTGGCCTTGAAAAATTACTTTATTACTATTATTATTATTATGATAATTCTGTTACTGACCCATTGGAGATCGCTTTAACACATTATAATCCATACTAATATATTTGAAGATTTGTATGGTAGTACGATGTGAACTTGTATGGTGTAATTTGAGCAATCCTGATCCTGTAGTCCCGTAACTTCACATGTCTGTCGTGCGGACACGTGCTTGAGGCTCACAGAAATGCTGCAGTCTTATGTGATTGTGTGGTCTGTCATTATTATGACTGTTTTGTCACTGACCTGTGTGTGTCCAGTCTGAACCTGGTTCTACAGGGCCATCGCGATGAGGTGGAGGCTATGATCACAGACATGGGGGTGGGCCATTCTGCTGTGGAGCAGCTCTCCATCTACTGCATCTCTCTCAAGAAGTGAGTGATTCATGCCCTGCTCCACCATTGCTATCCCAGAGGTGGGCCGAGATGCCCGCTTTCTCCTGATTTGCTAATGCGTTTTCACCTTCAAATCACTTCCTCTGTTCAGATGCTCTTGATATCCTTTCACCAAGCCCTGTACGACAATGAATATTTTGTGTATACTTGCCTTTTTCTCTTTGGTAATGTAAGATGTTGGGTTTCTCATGATTGTGTCATTTTTCTTTGTTCTCTTCAGGGAGTATGAGAACCTGAAAGCCAGCCACAGGTCCTCCAGTGAGATGGGTGAGAAGCTCAGGAGGGAACTCTTTGCATCTAACAGCAAGGTAATGTGCTCACGTCTGTTAAAGGCTGTTATGGCAGTCCTCTGGCTAGAGTATGTTTGAATGCATATCTCAAGAAAGGAGATGTTTCAGTTAATAGATACAGACTCACCGGTGTAGAATCTCTCTGTCACATGTTAGTATAGGAACAGCTTCTCGGTGTTTAGAGTGGTGCTGGCTCTTTTTGTGTTAGAAGATTGTATGTGCTCACCAACCGTGCTCTGTAGTTACAGAAAGCTACCGCGGATATGAATAGGATGAAAGAGGACATGAAGGCCATGCAGGAGGACCTGAGGAACTCTGACAAAGAGATCACTGTGAGCCCTTCTAATCAAGAGCTCCCAATGCATCCGCATGTGGACATTTCTAATGTGGACATTTCTTTTTACTCAGTTCATTTAACATTTTGAACAGCTCCAATCCTCAATGGGTTTGGAGCTTGTACAGAATGTAAACTGTACATCACTGTGTAATTTTAAAAGAAAAAAATAGTGATTTTTGATATATTTATACTTTAACATTTTTCAGACCCGGCAAAAGGTTGTTATTAATGATAGACCTGTCTGTATTGAACGTAGCAAATTCCAGTCACTGTGTAAATATTCCCATTTTCTGCCTTTCCCAGAGAGTTTGTACATTGTTTGAAAGTGTCGTATGGTTGTTTGCTGTTTCCTGTCAGAGTCTGAAGAAGAAGGTGGAGATCTTGCAGAAAACTCTGAGCACACCCACTCGCACCAACGAGGCACTTAGCAGGCTGGTCTTCGAGAGGTCTGTGGCATTTTTAATACAGTCTCTCCACCATAAGCAGCTCTGTACTGCATTAAAAGGGGGTATAGATACCAGATAATAAATGTTAGCTAAATATTACAGAGTAATATTTGTATTTTTTTCTACATACTTAATGGCACAGGTAAACATTGCCATATCCCAGAAAGTACCGTTTGTTCAGGCAAGTAGGTTTCTTACTAGCTTTCCTGACTGGGCAAGTGTGAAACAACCTTATACGTGAAATCTAGTGACGCTTTATATAAACGAGGGTGCAGTAGTTGTGGCATTTCCCAATGAGAAACTGGGTAGTGTTAAGGACTGGATTTGGATTTAGAATTCTGAGGCGCAATACTGAATGCTCTTGGTGATTTTGGTGTGTGATGATATTTGTAAGCAGTACTGAGTTCACTCATTGGTAGCTTTTTGATAGAGCTGATCAATAGCCAGTGGATGTCGCTAACATGCTAATTGTGCTTATTTCTGGGCAGCCCTGCCCCTATGGAGCTGAAACAGCCTCGACTGCACCAGCCTGAGGGGAGCGGGGACATCGACCTCAACGTGACCTTCGACGTCTCCACCCCTGAACTGCCGGACAAAAAGGCCGGGCACGTCCCTTCCAAGAAGATGCGGCTGGACCCTGCGGAGTGAGTGTCCTTTCAGAGTCTCTGCTCCTCTTTCACTCCTCCCCTCTGAGGAGTTTGCCGCATTCCTTGCGGATTGAGTTTGATTTTGTCTGTCTCCTCCAGCTTCTCATCTTCAGCGCACACTGACCGCTCCTCTGCAGGAAGCAAGGTACAGAGTTCCTCTGAATCCGGGGGATAAAGCACTGGGCAAAGAATGCTAGAATATCCTAAATTAAAAACTATTATTATTACATTTTTATTAAATCCGCCTTCAAATTTGTTTAATCTTTCATTATTTATTCTTGATCTTAATCCTGGAGTTCTGGATCTCTCATCTCATGATATATGATAAATTTTATTTTTGACAATTTACTCTAAAGTCAGCAAATTCTTGGACTTTGCGCTCTGTGATTGTAATTGTGTGTGTCTGTCTGTCTGTCTCTCTGCAGAACCGTGCCCCAGAAGAGGACATCACCATGCAGCCCTTCCTGCGCAACTCCATCCTCTTCAGGAAGAAGAATTTTGGAAGCATGCTAGACCCCCAGCGGACCAGACTAGGAGCTGTGAGTCACGCTTCCTTAGCTTTCCTCCTCCTGAGACTGCAGGATTGGGTACTTCTCATCAGGACCTGCCTCTGTCTCCCTCTCCCTGTCCCCTGTGCTGGTTCTCCATGCCATTGGCCCTAGTAATTCCTGGAATCTTTCAGGTGAGAACCGGCTACGATGGTCTGGGCGGAAGAACCAAATTCATCCAGCCTGTATCCTTATCTGTGACTGTGGCGTTATACACCATTGAACTACTTCACCTGTGAGGCAATGTGCTACAGCTGGTAGGGTATTGGTCACATAAAGGATCAATTCCAGGGTAAGTACCCAGCTGGGATGGAATATCAGTGAACATGGTGCTTAACCTGAATGGCTAAATACGCTTCTGCAGTTACACAAAATACTGAAAAACAACACCTGAAATGCCTTGATGAATTAAAACGGCTTCTTTCAGTTTTGGTACTTTCGATATAATCATATGAGGAACTGTAGAACTGTGTCTTAATTGGTTCATCTGTGAATTTTAAATGGGGAAATCCTGAGTGGATTTTGTAGGAGGTTGTCCCTGCTTTGGATGCTGTGTCATCTGTATTACCCTCATTTCTGGGGAGAGGGCCGTCCCTGTTTTCCTTGACTCCGCCCCTCCTCCAGTCCCCTATGTCGGATATCCGCCCTCTGGTGATGAAGGGCAAGAGGAAGGTCTCACGGCCGCCAGGTGGCAAGCTGCCTGGCTGTGCCACCACCTTGGACAGCTTCCTGGACCCTCAGCCTATCAACGCCAAGTCTTCACCAGCAGTGCTAGGGGACAAATCCTAAACAGTCTTGACAAGGGACAGCCCACTTCAGTGAGGGAGCGAAATAACTAATGGGGAAAATCTTGGCTTCCAGCAGTTGCCACTAGAGGTCGCTCTTTAGCCACGCACGGTTCCATGGAGATCCGTGTTCTTCCTGTAGCAATTGTAAGGGGCGAAGCGAACGAGTGGGGCTTACCCTTAGTTTCTGTGCACTTGGTGTTTGTCTTTTTTGTTGTAGCTGGAGCGTGTTCTTCCTTTAACCGAAAACGATACTCTCCCACAACAGTAAATCCAGGCACCCGTAACTAGTGTGTCCGTTACGGGAGTTAGAGATGATCGGTTGGGGAGGAGGGAGAGATCGTTTTGATCTGCCGTCAACACGTAAAAATATATTTTTATACTTTGTGTGGTCAGGCATTGTGGTCTGTCTTATTTTATATTGCTGTGTGCAGTATTAGTGAGTCAGTGTGCAGGCAAGGTTTGCTGGTAGTGTGCTCCGTGATGATATTTCCAGGTTGTATCATCATAGTTAATTTCAACCGAAGAGCAAACGTAACTGTTTTTATCTGTGTCTGAATGTGTGATGGCTTGGGCCAACAGGGCGTTTATGCTCTACTGTAGATAACAAAGGTTATTTATTTTCGATTTACAAGAATGAGGTTTCCAGTTCATTTTAATTGGCATCTGTCCCTGTCAGAAGTCTTGTCTTTATATGTGTGAATTTGAAGATGTGTATGGTCCTTCATAAAATAAACAAAAATTTCTAGTCCTTTGTATGGTGTGCTTAGTCTGAGTTGTGGGTGTGTATCTGTTAGCAAAGCGCATCCATTTTGATGTAGAAGTTTATGTTCATGAAAATCCTTTAAACAGGTTCACCCAGGGGATCTTGTCATGGACTCCCTCAAAGCTTGACTATTGGAGAGGAGACCTACAGAGGGCATTGTATGTAAAGCAATGGCAGTGAAGTACAGCCTTTCATTGTGACTGTATTTATATATTCAGTGGCCAGTAGAGGAGGCCATCTGCACAGTTATATTCACTGAAAGTTCCACATCTGGTCAGACTTCAGATGGCAACTTATGTTGCTAATGAGACAGGAAATGGTTCTGAGTCAGGTGGTATTTCCTGTTGATGTTTTGGTCCAGGGTGTGACTAGTCATTTCTGCAATGATGGTTTGTTATTTTGAGTTTCTATTGATTATCACTATATCTCATATCCTTGCTCATTATGACAGTTGTAAGTTAAGACCATCATTCCATGCAGTCTTGTAATAGCTAGAGCTTAAATATTTAGTGGTCCTCCAACTATTTTAAGACATGACTTGAACAGAACTGAAGTTATTAGATGTTTGTTATTAAAATACATTTTGTATAACTTTATATTATGTTGAGTCAGAACAAGCTTTGGATGAGAATGCATGTTTATCATTTTAGTTTTTGGGCAAGGTCTCAGCCAAACCAAAAGGCAAAACTTATAAAGCCACAGCATTTGTGCCATGGCATTCACTTGTTCTAAACTCTTATTAAAATGTCTTTCCCAAGTCTGCAGTATTGAGGGTGTGTATGCTTCTGCACACTTCTCAAGCATCGATGCATGAACTAAGAAAATGCGCCCGTTGCCCAAAATATGTACAGTCCTCTGGATGCATCTTAAACACCTCGTCTATTTTTAAATTGTGCTTTTTGTGCCCAGCAGAGCAGCCATGTTGTCTCCGTTGATAGTGTAGTCGTTATCTGGATTGACAACTTGCAATATGTTTGCATGCGTATGAAACTGACTTGTGTTCAGTTGGAGGCTTCTCTAGAATTTCCCTGATGGATTGCAATGTAGGAGAGGGTAGGCCACATGAATGGATTCCACTCTAAAGGGAAATCTCACTGTTTTTATTTGGTTTCTCTGGGGCCAAACATCACAGCAAGGATAGATAGCCCTGGAGAATGGAGCACTGTTATGGATTCCAGTGTACTCTGCTGGTGTACTGTGCCAGCAGAATACATAATGTTGTGGAAGGAATCGTCAGGCTGCGCCCTGTGTGTTATATTAGCCAGTTATGGGTCAAAGGTTATTGATAATGGTCAGCTGGACAGCATTTCCCTGATGTCTCAGGTTGTAAAGAGTGACCATTACTGCGCCTGTGGTTCATTTACAGTGGACACTGACCCATGACTTAGCTAAATTACAGAGGCCTGAGTTTTATGGCCATGTCTGCTGGCCACGTGTGTTGTTTTTGGAAAGTAAAAGCCTCCAATAGTTTTATGGGCTAATTGCGCTCCTTCCTGTCCTTGCAACGGCTCCCTGTTGCCTTGTATAAAATTTCCTGTGTATTAATTGCACCATATGTCTCATTCAAATTCATGGTGGTGAAGTTAAATTTCTAAGGATGTTATCATGGATGTGAATTAAGTACACGATTAAGGAGCGCCCAGCACGCAGCGGATAGGGTGCCGCGGGGTCATGACCTGCCGGGACAGGCAGGAAATGGGACTCTGCTGCGGTGCAGACGGTGTCTGCTGGCTGCAGGGCACTGGAGGCTGGCTGACTTTAGAGGATGCAGCACCAGGGGAGTCAGTCATCTGGGGGGCCATGGTGGAGCCGAGGGTCCCGCTGTCCAAGTGACTCCAGTCCTGCTCACATCACTCCTTTGATGTCCCATGGAGGATGGGTTTTTGGAAGGACACCTTTTTCATGCTTTGAATTTTTTCCTCTGTACTTAAATTCAAAGAGCTTCATTGTCATGAAAGTAATTAAATGATATCGCCAAAGTGGTAGAGTTGATATGCTTGAGTGAATACAATTCTGCTTTTGATTGGTTAAAACTGGTGTGATGTAGGGATAATTTAGTTACTCAGATCCTATTTGTGACATGCCATGACATACTGTATCCTGCCACAATTGGGGCAGTTATTTCCTCAGCTAATGTTTCCAGCAGGCAGGAAAATCTCATGATGGAGGAAAAAGTGCTGTTTCTGTTTCTACCTCGCATATCATACAGTGACCGCATTCCTCTCTGGACTTGTTAGTGACTTGTCCCTTTTGAACAGGCATTTCACTCTGGGGCACAGCTGGTTTCAAGGACTCACGCTTTTGTGGAAAATGTATATATTTTTTTAAATGATTATTCTGACCATGCTCTCTGTACTAATACACAAAGTATTTCATTCTGGTGCAGAAGGCTTCAGTAACACTGAAATGCCATTTGTGATAAGGAACACTATCATGACAAGACAGGCAACTATTTGCCGATATAATCCTTCAAGTTATTCGTTTGTATTATCTGGTAGAGTAATCACATCAAACTGCAAACACATGGAAAGCCTTTTCATGTAGGCCTGCAGGGTGCCTTGCCTTCAGATACAGTATGAAATGAGAGGTTAGAGATTCAGGTTGAGCACACGGAGTTTCAGAGTGGTCAAATATTCCTGTCTACCCAGTGGGCTGCTGGGAGGAATTCATCTGATGTGTAGACTTCTAGTTTTATGAGGATCTTCTTGAAGGCTTACCTCAGGGACCAGAGAGACCCACCTGCATGAACGATAACAGTATGATCAAATCATCTCTACCCACCCTGTATATTCCCCTTGAGAAGACTACTGTAAATTCTCATCTCGTGTTGTTGAGACTTGTCATGTGACTCTTTTGCTTTTTTGAGATTTAATTCAGCATTTCTCTTAACAGCTGAGATGGCTCCAGAATGTGTTGTGATTAATTTTCCTATCATTGTAGCATGAGAGGGACTATCACGCTACAATGGCTAGCTCTCTATGTTGTCTTTTACTTCATTATCCTGAAAAAAAAAAAAAAAAAACTCTTGGAGTGTTTCTTTAAGATAAGGCTCTTCACAGTCAGGCATTTGAATAATGTTTGTTCTTGGTGTTCATACTTGAGACAAGGACAGCATATTCCATTTATTATGAATGGTTGTTGGGTCTTTTGTCAAGAATAAGTCTATTATTTTGATCTCTCACCTTGAACTCTAACACTGAAATGAAAAGCCTAAAACCTACCACCCCTGTACACTGCCATGTAGTCTGTTCCTCTCATACTGCACTGCACCCAAGTCCCACGCACTGTCCTGCTCCATATCACTCTCATACTGCAGTGCAGCCATCCATTACCCACTCCTCAACATCCCATTGTTTAAACACAGGTCCGTGTGCTAGAGGACATAAGTTGTCATTATTGTGCTCGCTGTGTGCTGCTAACCAAGGATCCGTGTCTCATAGCTTCTCATGTTTGTGCAAAGATACCTCGTGGGCTGCAGTGTGAAAAGAAGCAGATGGAGACATGAAGTGCTTCAGTTGAGAGTGTATGCTTGTATACACTGTCCCACATTGGTTTCGCAGACTGCAATATGAGCACAGCTGTATACAATTGGGCATTCCTAATTATGGAGAGAACTCCATGCAGTGTTATCTATGATTGGTCCTTACATGCTGGAAGAAGACCAGATGCTCCTTTTTTTATCCTAAGGGGGCAATGTATGTTTTATGTGGGAGCTCAGTGACTACGTACTACAGCTGGGACATCCGGGGGGGGGGGGGGGGGGGGGGGGGGGGGGGGGGGGGGAGTGTTAAAAACAAAAGAAAAACACTGACCACGAAGGGTAACTATGGAAAAGGTCTGTATTTACATGGGCACATGGACCCTGATATCGGCTGCTCTGTCTTTTCACCTGGGGTACCATGGCAACAGCAAAAATGTCCTCTACTTAACTGTGACTTTCCAAATGGATTGGGCTTGTGATGTGTTGTGTCCATATTTAGTGATGAAGTAGGAAAACTCCCCATCTGCTCACATCGGCCCTCCGGTTTGATTCATGGCCTATAATTGTTTTTGTAAATGTAATACATCTTCACAAGATTAAGTTTTAGCCCCTTAAAAGGCATCTGAGAGTGTGCTTACAGGGGAGTCGGGATACAGGGACATTCAGTCCCCCAGGCTCATCTAATGTTTCCAAGTGTTTCCCAGGGAAAACATGGCTGTCTTGCAGACACATCCAGGCTGTGCTTTTACGCAAAATGATTGTCCCTTATCTCATTCCATGATAATGCTGAACCCCCTCCATTGCTCATCCCATTACTCTCCAAAAACCATACTTTGTTCCATGGTCAACCAGGCAAATAAATTAGTCAGTCTTCATTTTTTATGTTGCCATTGCAGTCACAATATTTTCTCGAGGGAATGAAAAGCCAATTGAGCTGAACTGGGAAATGATTTTTGCCTTATAGGTCTCCCATAAAGGACAGCTCATTAGTTTTCATTGTCCTGTGGAAATGTCATTGTTGTAATTCTGTTCTCCCAATTAGTAAGCCAGTTCTCAAAAAAAAATGTGCAAGGATTATTTATGACAATGGAAATATGTATGTTTGGGGGGATGGGGGAAATGCAGCTTCCTGTAATGAGCTGTGGCTGATGGGGACATATACCTTGAAGCTATCAGCTCAAGCAGTGTTGCTGTTTTCCAGACTCATGGCTGTGGCCTGCTGCTTCCTGTTTAGGGCCCTCTGAGTGTAAACATCTGCAGCTGATTTTTTTTTTGCTTTTGGTACAGCACTGTTTAAAAAAAGGGCTGCGGTGTTTACAGTGGCCCTACCGGGGAATGTCTGAACCCAAGCAGGAACCAGAGGGGGCGTGTGACACAGTCCAGGGTGCCGTACCCATGACCCCAGCAAACCAAACCCTAAAAAGGATTAAAAGATATGATGCTTTTATTAAATATTTTACATATTAATAATATTAATATTTTAACAAATGTAAAAAAAATAAATAAAACATTTTAGTTGAATATGAATAATTAAATCTATCAATTAATAAAAATAAAAGCAAAAATTACGTGTATAGTGCACATATTTGTTCCTGCATGAAATCCAGGGAAACCCTTTAGCAGTAGAACAAATGTCTTAAATACATTCTGTTCAAACTGGGAACTTTGTTTAAGTCTCACGTGGCAAGAATGTGTGGAGCTGACTGAGATTGTGTGTCCCACTGAAAAGGGTAGTGGTCCACATCCTGCTGAGGGCTATATTTAAAATCACAAGCCATTTTCTGTCAATGGAGATGAAAACTCCAGCCATTGAATAATTGTTCTAATCTCGATAACATTTTGTCTTTGTGTGTAAATGTATATAATCATTCAGCTCTGTGTCATAAATATACTAATTCTGTTCTTTTCACTCAAAACCATAGGATGTCTTTCATAAGCAATTATAGTTATCTTGTATCAGATCCATCAAGAGGCATATGATGAACATGAATGTGTTAATTACATATTTGCATTTGGGACTAATTCCATTTTCATTTTATATGAAGGTTTACAAAATCAAAGACTCAACATATGAAGTACGCTCTGAATAGTCTGCATTTGTGAAGTTTGGAAATGACGACTCTTGGGCACCTCTTTTCCATTGCCTGTGTTTTTTCACTCATGAGAAGTCATTTTATTTTAGGGTGGAGCAATAAGAGACCACAGCTATTAGAGCAGTTTGTGTTACAACATTTCACCCTTCTCTATTAATGATAGATGTATCTTTAATGTGGTAATTTCTGTTTCACTAGCACAGACAGTATGTTACTGTGTGATGGTCTCTCTTGTTCTGTTTGTCAGGAGGGTCACGAGACACTAGCAGTGACCTCCTCCTTTCAGCTCAGGGAAACTGTCTCACAGGAGGGTATTTTACAGTAGAATATCCTTTCTACTCACAGAAGCTGTCCCACAGGAGGGTATGTTACAGTAGAATATCCTTTCTACTCACAGAAGCTGTCTCACAGGAGAGGGGATTACAGAATTACTCTTTCAGGTCCAAGGCATGTCCATGTCACAGGGGAGAAGATCATTCTGAGGGTTATGCCTTTATAGGAAACCACCCCACCTTTCAGATAAATGTAAAGTCTGTCTGAACATACAAAATGTCAGTTTGAATTGTCGCGCCACTGCTGCACCCTTCTAATATTGCCCCACCATGATTCAAGTTCAGACCTGACAGCGATGTGACACTGCAGGAAGTGGGACAATGCCGGCGTTTACAGGAATCTCTGTGACTGATCAGGACACTGAAAGTTATCAGCACAGCTGTCATACTTTTTTTGTCAAATTAACCGTCCTTTTATTGCCCTTATGTTGTTAGTGTAAGGCTGGATTACTCAGACCAGTAAGTCAAGTCCACCTCCGCACCCATTTCATTGTAATGCTACCTCAGGAACAAGGCCGGTTTATGCATGGTTACTGCAGTTATACTGTATATAATATTACTCCCAATTTACCATGACTGCTGAGTGTATAGGTTCATCCACTGTGGCAATTCATTGTTATATAGATTATGCATGCTGAATTATAAAGCCTAATTTACAGTGCTTAGTTATCCTGTATGGTATATAGCTGCAGTGCTGTTGTGTTTTCAGAGGGTCTTGCAGAATTTCTATTGAACAGTCAACTAAAATGTGATTGGATGGACACAAAAAAAGGCATGAAAAAGCAAATGGCTGGCTCATCAAACCATTGCTGTACCTGGGTACTTGAGCATGTGACGATTATATATGGTCCATTTACACCTCCCCCTCACACAACCTATCTAGCTGCTGCAGACCATCTGGCCAGCCCAGAGTAGAGAATTCCTTTAAGAAGCATGCAGTTTCCTGAAGTAGCCCTGTCGCCACTCCTTCACCATCTTTACCTCACCGTTCTCTCAGCTGCCCATCTCTTTGAAGTCATGTGCCCACGCAGAGCCATCAGGACTTGGAGAGAGTCCCATTGTGCCCATGTCCCCCTAGGCACTGCCTCTGACTCTGGACCAATGAGAGATGGTGAGGAGTGAGTGAAAGGGGATGAGGGGGTGAGGTCAGTGGTGGTCCCCAGGATATGGGTGGGGCATTGGGGCGGTGGGGGGTGGGTTGGGTCAAACCCCCTGGGGACATACAGTACTCCTTACCTATTGGGCCTACTCTGTGATTGATAGCCTGTATTGCAATGAAATTCCAAAGGTGTCCAGTTGCCCACATGAGTTTCCATTCTTGCCCCCTGGCACCTCATAATGACAGTTACCTCCTGAGCCTTAGGAGGTCTGTGTCACTGAAGTATAACTTCACATTATTTGCCTACAAAAATCTAAGCAAAAGCCATGCTGTGCTATAATGCTCTGATAAAAATTGCATCAATAAAAATGTCCCTGAGTATTCAGTTAATTTTGTTTTTGAAGATTAGCTTGCACCTGTGAAATTGTCATTGAATACTTTGGGGTTGAAAGTCCATTTTCATTTTCTGTTTATGTGTTTGATAAAAATTTGTTTTTTGTTATTCAGATTATAACCTCTAAAGTGGAAGCAAAGGGGGCTGCTCAGATAAAGCACTAGCTTGCAGTGTAACAATGCACACTGAGTTCATGGAATCTTGACCATGCAACACCCATAGCAACATCCATAGCAACATCAAGGATGATCAGGCGACACCAATGCCCTCGAATACCCTCGTCTGACTGTGCAGCTTGCCTGGTGTACTGCAAAGCAAAAAGAGAAGCAGCAACACAGGGCAGAGGATATTGCAACACTGGAATAGGCTTATGGACATACGGTAAAACATATGGACATGGGGGAAAAAATACATAATTCAGACATTGTTCAAAAAAGGACAAACGGAAGTGACAGCAAAATCAAAGTCATACCTTTGCAAAAACCTAAACTTTTGGCAGCATCCCTTTTAAAGTTCCCATGTAAATGTGTTTGTTGCAGACCAATCCATTAAGTTCAATAATGGCAATATTATCACAGACAACTGACCACAAATTGAGAATGTGGCAACATTATCCAGAAGCCTTTGAGACAATGTCCACGTAAGGCTTTACTGAGGCCAGCTGTAGCATGCGGTTGCACGAGACACATTTGCTCAAGCAAGTTTTGGAGTTTAGCCACAGACCTTTGCAGTGAAATCCTGACAAATATCTGAGTAAATACAGGAGAGCAACCAAGGCCACAATTTACAACCTATAGCCTGAAGAAATTGCTGCGGTCTGATCCAGTCCAAGTTTGCATCCACTCAAGTAATAAATCCTCTCAGAGGAGGTAGAAGCTGCTGACAGAAGGACTGTCTCTGACTTTAAATCGTTTATCCTTCCCCTATTCCTGTCTGGCTCTTCCCTCTATCTGCCTGTGTTTGTCTACCCACCCACACCTGCTCACACACCTGCCCTGCAGGCACACACTTCAGCAGGGTGGAGCAGCAGACCCCTCTCATTTATCTGTTATCAGAATGACTCACAGCACTTTACCTGTCCTTGGGGCGTGTGTAGAGGTTGCAGAGTGTCCAGAGAGATGAATTGGGGTGAGATTCTGTGTCCTTACGCTGAGCATGACAGTTGTTGAAGTGAACAGGGAGTATAAGAGTAAGGGGTTTATCTGGGGAGTCGTGTGTACGTCTGTGTGTATTATGGTGTGTGTGTGTGTGTGTGCGTGTGTGCATGCATGCATGTTTGTGTGTGTGTGTGTGTACATGCGTGCATGCATGTGTGTGTAAGTGCTTTTGTGTGTGTGCGTGCGCACGTGTGCGTGCATGTATGCGTGTGTATGTGTGTGTGCAAATGTGCCCTTTGCGTGTCTGAGTAGGCTGGGCTGGCAGGGGTGGGGCTAGGGAGGTTAGCAGACAGATACCTCCTGCGTCAGGGTTTCGCTCACTGTGTCTGAGCTTGTCTGGGGAAAACCACCACCTGCCTTTTTTATTTTCTGACTTTAGTATCAGGCTGTCTGTTTTTTTTTTTGTTTTGTTTTTTTTTTTGTTCAGGGGCAGGGCCATGCTTGAACATCATTCATTTGTATAGTGACCTATTTTTCTATTGGAACCCCAAACACCACATGCAAGGCATGCATACAGGCTGCCTGTGTATTGAGAAGAGACCCCCAGTTGCACAGACATGCTTGACACCTTCCCTGACCCTGTGCACACTGCTGGACATCAGCACCTGAGACCTGCCAGTGTTTCAGTGTAGCCTTCAGGACAACCATTTGTAATGGGGAACAAAATGTGGCATATTTACTTTCCTGTTTAAAACAGGCGTCAGCAACAGTAAGGTGAAGCCAATCACATCATTATCCAGCTATACTGTAAATTCCATTTTGTGGTAATGTGATGTATGTCTGACCAAAAAACCAAGTGCTTCGCTGTGTAGCGAAGTAGCCCTCCCCATAGCAGCAGTTATTCTAAATATGGGAGTCGTTCAATGATCATGGTCTCTGTAGATGTGTTACATGTCCATGTGTCACTGTGTAAAAATAAGCTAACAAACTTTTAAGATATTATTTTAGGCTGCATGAGAAAACATTTAAATCCTCAACAGTCAACGCCTTTGACCTTCAAAGTGGTGAGTGCATTTTGTTTGATATTAACCCATGTCTATTTTGTGAACTCTTTCAGAACTGGCAACTCTTACAGTGACCAATGGCATATTTTGTAATATGCAGTACATATGTATGCTGTACATGTGTGGGTGCGTGTGTTTCGTATGTACATGGATACTTGTATTTCATGTACTCTGTTGTGTATGTGTATCGTATATTTGTGCTCTATATAGTGTGCATAATATATGGTGAATATACAGGGTATAGTACATATATGCATGCGTACAGTTCATTTGTGTATGTGCCCCCTGTCATGTGTAAAGTACGTATGTAGTGCGTAGTGCATATATGCATGTGTGTGTGCCCTCTATGGTGTGTATAGCACATATGTAACTATGTTATCTGTGCTGAGTGTGGAAGTGTGTCCTACAGATATCAGTGCAGTAGAGGTGGGAGTGAGTGCTAATGGGAGCGAGGAGTCGATGTCTCCTTGAGAGAGGTAATAACTTCCCCTCCACCTGGTCCCCCCCACTATTAAACTTTTAAACCCGGTCTGTCTGCGGGCAGACGGTCGGCTGGCGCTGGGCCAGCGGTGGGCCGTCTGTCTGACCCCCAGGTCTGGCACCCATCAGCGCACAGCGGAAACGCGGCCTGAGCTTCACATTAAGCACACAGGAAACGCAGTCTGAACTCTGCTAACCCGGCTCCCTGGAGGACAGCCAGCCCGAGCCTCCGCAACACAGCTGACAGCTCACCCACCACAGCATGCTCGCCTCCACCACCGCCCAGAGTCATCCTCCACCCCTACCCCACCCGAGAACAGCTTTACAGGGCTTCATATGTACTGTCAACACTGCACACGTGTATAGGAAAATAGCCCCATCACACCCTGTGCAGCATCCACTTCCATGTCATTATTGCCCCTCACTTACATTTAAAATTTGAATCACAGGTTTTTACATAAACCAACCACTGATATTTTCACATAGCAATGTCTATGGTTCATAATGAATGCTTTTTGGCAAAGAGATACAATGCATGGAATGTATTGGTTTTCAAAGTTGTACTTAAATCTTCACAACTTTGAAAAGTTTTTTTTTTTTTTTAGTTTCCAAACTAAAACAGTAGGGGAGGAAGAAGTTTGATTTTCCATTTGAAGATGTGAACCATGCATTATTTATTTTTCTGAAGATTGTTTTGCATGCACCCACCCTCCCCCTCACACACACACACACACACCAGCTATCAACCAGCCCATGTGAAAAACATGTCACCGCGTGACAGTTGCCATGGCTGCACAGTGACATGTAGAGTAAATATTCATAGAAATATGTCTTATTGAAGAAATAGGGTGATCTATTACACTCCTGCAGAATGGGGGATTATTTTTGAGAGATGCTTATACATGGCCCAGTTGCTTGTTTCTGAGTAATTACAGTCATTATTTATTTGGACTTTTTCAGGTCCAAACGAGACGTTAAATTTCATCCTGTCTCATCATTTTTGGAACCTAATCTTTTTTCATTAGTTCAATCACATCCAAATAATCTGGATGCATTAATGCTGCAAAAAAATGTTTAAATTGATTGAATTTAGTTTAATTACAGTTTCCACAATGATAGAAAGTTGAGGTCTGTCTCACTGAAAATATGTAATATCTGGTTGTCATTGTTATCTCTGTCCAAATGATGATTTCTAATACACTACATTTTCTTTTTATCGAATTTTGATTAAACTGGGCCATCAGTCCTAAAGAAAAGCCTCCCCTGTGTAACTTGAGCCAAAGAGTAAAAGAAAAGGTTGTACATCTTCTGAAAGACACACCAGAGACTTCATAACTGCTCACACACTGAGTTATTAAATAACAGCTATGCCCTGAGGAACACTGCATTTCTTGCGGCAGCCTCCTGTCACAACCCGTGTTTATGTCTGCATCTTTAAAGCCCACTCAGGGCAAATTGTTTCAGACGGCTGCCTTCAGGGAGGGAAGGGCAAAGGTGGAACCTGAAACTTAAAGTTTGGTCTCACGTCAGCAATTTAAGCCCAATAGTGGGTCTGATGCTGTGAGCAGATTTAGACGTGGTGAGAAAGGGCTGCTGACCAATACCCTGAGCCTGGTTTGCACTCTCTCTTTTTTTACGGCACTGTCTTTTTGGTTGTTGTTTTTTGCGCATGGAGTGTTTTAAATGTCTCACAGTGCTTGAAGGAGGTGAGTCTACTCTCTCCAAAGATCTTGCGCCATCTGGATCCACCGAGATGATAAAAGATAAGGATAATGAGAAAACGAGTGCAGCCAGTGGAAAAATAGAAGAGACAGGAGAAAGGAATCAGAGACATATTGAAGGAATAATTGATACAATGGCCAAAGTGAAAGACATGAAGAAAGATTTAGTGATGTTCTGTTTTTTGGGGGGGTGTGCTTAAGGGTGAGCAAGTATTTGCTTTTAGAATGTTTTCATACTAGATTACATAATCCTGTTTGTTGTAATGCTAGTAAAGCTCATTTGAATTTAATTGTGAAAGGCAGTGAGGAAGAACAAGGAAAATAAGGGCTGAAAGAGAGGGAGTGGGAGAGACAGAGACAGAGAGATGGTAAGTTTGTGGAGCTCTTGACATGGTAAACTTGCAGCAGGACTGCAGTGTTGTCAGTTAATGTTCAGCTAGTCTGTTTGTCATCGCCACCTTCATCATCCCAGACAGGCTCTGCTCTCGCTTCATCTCATCTGGTCACCGTATGTTTTCCTAATCTAGCACATATCTTTTCACTCCCTGAAATCCTTTTTTATCACAGTACCATGTTCTTCACATGTATCCAGGGTAAATCACTAATGCCAGCCAGAGCATTTCTTTTTTTTTTTTTCATTCCCATTTGCTGGTTATTTCCCAGTTTGGAATTCCATTTTTAATGATTTGCTCTTTCCTTTTACTACACCATTCATTTGGTGAATAGACTTGGAGCTAGCCAATACCTGTTCTCACTCCCACAGCTGAGCCACAGTGCTGCTGTACCAGAGCACTGTGCACCTCACACAGGTACACCAATCGACCAGAGATGTTACTATTGGGAAATAAGGTGCTGCTGAAAAAGCCCTCTTTTCCTGGTTGAGGCTATGGGCAGTTATTCCTCTACTGGAAGTTAATTTCTACCATGTTAAATACTCACACATTTCTGGTGCAGGTGAAATGCAATGAGAGTCTCTGTGTCTGGGTTTGTGGAATAATGCTCAAGGGGAGCTTTACCTGGGTATTACTTTTGAGAGAGAGAGAGAGAGGGGGGGGGGGTGCAATATGATGCAGATGAAGCAGAGAGAAAGCCCACAATATTATCCCTCTCCCATGCAGGTGTCTAAATAATTCCTGTCATATGTTCAGCTTTAACCAATGTGTAACCCCACTCCCTCTCTTTCACTGTCCCCTCAATGATTAGAGAATGAGATGAGATGGGGAGTGCAACCCTCACCAAGTAAATCAGCCTCACCTGGTTTGTATTACCTCACAAGCAGCTCTCCAGTCCACAGCCCATAGGCCTGCATTCACAAAGTATTGTTCCATTTGGGACCTGGGGTCTTCTATTCCTAAGTGTGTTTCCGCATGTATTTGTCACTATGCTTCCTTTACTAATTGCATTTATCCTGAAAACCATGAGGCCAAACAATTAATCTGAAATTGAATTTTAGAACTATTACGCCTCTGAGCTTAGAGCTGTCCCTTTTTGTCATCGGAGCCTGTGGTATTTCTTTAAACTGGAGAACTAAGAGCTGGAGGCTGGGTCAGCAGGAGTCCAGTTACCTAATCTGTGAAAACCACACAGATAATTTCACCTGTGCATGGTTCAGCTCAATTAGGAGCTTTTTGCTTTGTTGCTTTGTATTTTGAGTTTAAGGAAATCCACCAGGTTCTAATCTTGGGTTATTGTTGCACAGAGCTGTTTCTCCAAATTCAGCATGCAAAATCTTGGTTGGTTGCTGGCAATGCCAGGTTTTATGATCAGATAGCCAGAAGGGTACAACACGTTTTTGTATGAAGTAAAGAGCAAAGCACAAAATTACAGTCAGGGGTTCTGTTACAAAATTGGCATTAGCAAATAAGAGCTGTTCTGAATATAGTTACAATCATTTTATTCTATTCAAATGGAGGCTTACAGTAAACATACATTCGCTAACTAAAACCGAAGCAGATAGTTTTCTTCATGCTCTAAATAATGTTACTTTATTGGTGAAACTTCATGTTAAATGATATTGTTAAACTAATTGCAGTTAACATGAGAAGTACAACCACCACCTTCCCCCCCATTATTTGTTGTGTGTGAAATATGAACAAAGCCTGATTTAACTTTTGTTTACTCTGGATTATGAAGATGAGAGTAGATGACATCAAAATGGTAATTAGTTTGGAAGTCTGGTTGATGGCGACACAGTGACTCAAGCTGTCTCTGCTTGCATAGTCTTCCCCTCCTCTTGGTAGTCTGATATTTCCTTTTCACAAGAAGATGAAACATTCTATGCAAGGCTGAACTTTGCACCTTCCCATTTAAAAAAAAAAAGCCTAGATGGTGGAATGGTGTGAACGTACACTGGGTACAGTATGGCCAACCTCTTCACATATTCAAAAGACTAAACCTGTTATTCAGACTTGCAGCTGGGGTCGGATGTGGGTCCAGAGGCATAGCCCTTAATAACCATTTCAGTGCATGTGAGAACAGGACAGATTCTGCTGTATACTCCCTGTCTGGTGTGCAGACTGGGATGACTGACACTGGTCCTAATTGGAAGTTAAGCGGGAGGATAGGTCTGTGAAATAAGCACATCCAAAATCTAATACAGGATCCATAATATAATGCAGGATTTTTGGTGGAAACCAATCGCATGACCTTCAGCTTCCCCTTCCAGATGCTATAGAAGATAAGGTGTATGGGTTTGAGCCTACCTGCATTGATCCATAATATAATGCAGGATTTTTGGTGGAAACCAATCGCATGACCTTCAGCTTCCCCTTCCAGATGCTATAGAAGATAAGGTGTATGGGTTTGAGCCTACCTGCATTGATACAGGTATGAATAATTTACCTGTGGCTGTGGTGAATCCCTACAGTGTATGCCTGCAGCAGTATAAGCATATTACCTGTGCATCTACCAATGCATACTAACAATGGCACAAGTGGACTGTTGTACCTACAGCTCCACAGTCGTGTCTGTATATACTTAAAACATTTTAAAAAATTGTGAGGTGTCTTCTACTCAGCAGACGTAAACAAGTCGCAAAAAGACCCACGTTTTATGAGTAGCCTACCAATTTAATTAATGGCAAAAACTCATTTTGTGTTGTAGACTGTTCAAGAATGGTATTTCCGTTTTTAATCATTACAGTATAATGTTGATTGTTCTTTTTCATTTATCTAGAGAAAATTGCCCTGAGGATATGTAGAGTATTTGCCACCATGCTACAGACTTGTATGTGGACTACAGCTGTTTCATTTCACATAAATGAAACCTAAGATGTTGAATATTTTCTTCAGACAAGTCAGATAGAGTTAGACCTCAGCACAATAAATTATCCCTGGTCAGAGTTCTGCCCCGGGCCACCCTCTGTTTTGCAACTTAATAGGGGAACTCAGGAGAGTGTGGAGTTTTCAGCTGAGTGACCTTAGGGCTGGTAATGGGTTTTTAATACCTAGAGCAGTGTGCAAAGCCAAAGAGGTGCTGGAAAAACAGCGTTCAGTCAGCGCGGGCCCACGTAAACACTAATAAGGCTCTTAGTTTACGGCCTGGAAACTCAATCTGAACAAGCAGCTTTTTTACTCGGCTGTGTGGTTCCATCAAGGCGCCACTTACAGTTGTTTGAACCTGACACCCCCCAACCCCACCACCTGGACATCAGTGGCAATAATGTGGACACACACCATAGAGCATTAGGCTTGGGGGTAAGCAGGCAGTTGCTGGGTGCTCGTAGAAGCAGTTCAGCTGAGTTTTATTTTTCATTTGGTTCTTTCTCTTAGCCCAGACATCATGGTTCAACAACCTACAGCCGACTGTGTGTCCATGTCATTTCGTTTAGCTACTTCTCATGGTTCCAGACGTCACGGGTCAGCCTTCAGCTTATGCATCTGACATTTTATCTTTTCCCCATGCTCAGAAGAGGCATGTTATAGTGGAACCCTCAGCTGAACAACAAAACCCTTCACTTCTCTCTGTTACCCATGTCATGTTCCAGCCCACGTGCACACAATCATCAAGCCTTTAAGCCTATTATTCATGATGTGTGTGCGTGTGTGTGTGTGAGAGAGAGAGAGAGAGAGAGAGAGAGAGACTGTGTATATGTGTGTGTTTAAACCAGGTTGACAAACTTGCTATTGTTTAATGCGATACTTATCATTTCTCCTGATGTGTATATCCTATTCTAATTTAAATTGCATATTGTAGATTCCATTTTCAAGTAAGAAAGTTATATTTAACTCCATGGTATCTATGTGTATAAGAGGTGTATATGGTGTATTCTACTACAGTATTCAACAGATATTACTTACAGGGGAGTATGGTATATTCTTGCAAGTGTGAGTGCTTAACTGGGTTAACTCAATGTTTTGCAAATCCATTTTCATACCCCCACAGCACCCTGGGTACTCTGTAGAAGAAAGCCCTGAACAAGACTGTGCACAAGTCAAAGTGAGTCCACGGCAGGTCTAATGTCTTTGAAAAACTGGAGCCCTCCGAATGTGTGGCACCTAGCACCTCTTGAGACAAGAGAGGCCATTTCCCTTCCTGTCGCATTGTCTCAGCTTTGAACAGGAAATAGGGCCCTGCCCAGCTGCTGTAAACTACCACACAGCAAGATTCAAAATCGTCCTCTGTCTCTTGCTCCAGGATCTCTCCGATTAAACAGCTGTTTCTTAATACAGTGCAATCAGCTTGTCAGAATGGCATTCACTCCCAAAGATTTTACTCTCACAAGAAGCACATTCATTGGGGTTTTGAAGGATGCAGTCAAATGAATGGAGTGTGCAAATTTGTGTCAGGAAAATGCATTCATAACGTGCAAAAAAATATTATGAACATAATGTCAGTGAAAACTGCGATGGTTGTTTATAACATAACTTTTGTTTGTTCATCTTTTTTTCAGATGGTCTCGTATGACTCAGTGAGAACACAAAAAGGGGGCAATGCTCCCATTAAAATATTAAATATGTGTCTTTGATAGGATCTTTTATTAGACCAAAGTTTTATGCCCTGTGGTTTACTGACACATGGTAATGACTAGGTGTATTACTAAGTTCACACAGCTCCATCAGGTTACTCCAAAGCAGCTGGCTGTGGCATCATGCATGCTTCTGTGAATATTTGCCAGGGGCATGTGGGGGCTCATAATTACACCCCAGTGTGGCAGTTACTGCAACAGGGTCCAAACCCTTCACCAACAGACTTGATGTGAGGATGTTTCTGTGCTGATCTGGGAATGTTTTGTCCTATATAGAAAGTCACACTGGACAGGAGCATCTGGTAAATGAATGCTATATGATGGCATGCAATGATTATCATTGTGGTGGTGGCATCATCCTGCCTGTGTGACATCCTCTTTTGGTCCTGACTGTGCCAGTGGCCAGCAGAGGATCAGTGCTTACTGATCGGCCAATGTGGCAATACTTCTAAAAGGGAAATGTTTATTTCTCTAGCTTGATAACTGTGCCCTGTGCCCCTCCCCCTGTTTCATAATTGAATCCCTTGTGGCTGGAGTGGGGCTACAGAGTTCAACAGAGCTGCCATCTCTCACAGTGGCTGCTTTGTCAATGTCCTGCAGAAATGATGGCTATTTCCTACTTTCACAGGAAGCGACATATTGGAACCAGATTTCCCCGTGCCTCCTCGTTCTGGGCTGTGTTTTAAAGCCTGTACTGCTCAAGAGAAAAGGGGCAAGGCTTTGAAACTTCTGTTTCCATTTTGTTTGTTTTCTTTCTTTTTACAATTGTTTGTTTTTTATGGGTTGGTTTGTTTTCTCTCTAAAGATTTTCAGTCTCCTTTCACTACATCGACAATGTGCAAGGAAGACCCTCGCCCGTTCAGGAACGTAGAGCAACGGCAACCCAAGGCTTTCCGCAAATGGTCACGCGCCAACTCCAATACAAACACAAGAGATGTAGCTCCTTTATAGTCGAACCCCCAAGTGTTAACATCTGAACCTCAACAGCAAATATACAGTCGTCTGCTTGAGTATGAAACTGTCAGTAGAAACCCAACTGACCCTTGAGTCAACCCAAACACTGTTTTATTTCTGCACAAAGTCAGCTATTTGAACTCCAGAGGTGACTGTCTGACTGGCACTGGGTGCTGATCGTATGCCATTTTCTTTTTTCTTGTTTTAATGAATTCATTTATTTTGAATAATTTACATTTTATTTAATTTCATAATATTTTTTGTGGGAATCACTGTTGCTTGTTATTAGAATGCTCTGTGCTCCTCTGGAGTTGATGGTAGTTATACATAGGAGTTACATAAGAGGCGGTGGAGCGGTGCCCCTGCTTTTTCACTTGGGAGGGGATGTTGAAAGTTTAATGCTGTGTTGCCCCAACCCCCCCACCGCCCACCCCATTCTCCCCTTAGCAGAAGGAGAGGGCAGAGTCATTGCCCAACTACTATAATAAGATTTCCTATGCTGTACATTCTTGGGATATGAAGAGAAAGGGCAAGTATTTGGGGTTTGTTTATAAGACTTGGGAGCCAAATTGTTTACAGAGCAAAAAGTCTCCAGCATGAAATGAAGGTCTCAATAGACTTTAATTAGATTATAATCCAGCTCGTGTGCAAAGGCAAAAAGCAGTAAATACAGTACTGTATACACAGCACTATAATTCTGGAGGTTCTCCTTGCTCTCTGGCATATTATTATTAGGGGCCAAGCATCAATGGCGCAAAGGCACCTCTTGTAATTGTTAGAATATCTCAGGTAGAGTGGTGGGGGATTCCAATTTTTATAGTGCCTTTGGAAGCAATTAGTCTGTTTCCTTCCTCCCAAAAAAATAATCCTTCTCTGACATAGCAACTGGTGTGTTCTTCCGAGAAAGCTTCACCTGTCAAGCTATCTAACAGTAGCTGTGTTCATTCTAGGTGGGAGCCATGGCCTGGACTACCATGGTGATAACCCTGGGGTCATATAAAGTGCTGTCGGGATTATGCCAAGCACAGCCCCCCCATCCTCCCCCCAGAGACCGACTTCTATCCTAAAATGGCAGCAAGCCTATGGTAAGCAATGCACTACTGAGTACTCTTGAGGGCTTCTCCACCACTGGCATGTTGCTTATGCTTTAAAAATGTCCTTTGAGCACTGTTTCGGGTGGGAACGGTGCCACCAGCTGTGACCAGCAGTTTCCAGGGTTCGTAGGGTTCTCAGGGACGGGCTCTTGGTTTGAGGTGGAGGCATGCATGTGTGTGAGATGATGTGGGTGGAATGCAGCAAATTTAGCCGTAGGATAATATTCACTTTTTGGTAACTGCCTACAGTGCATGTGGCCTCTGTGAACTCACCCAGGCTGTCCACTTTAGGATTCCTCCTGCCCACCTCCACCACTGGACTGTAAAGGGCAGTATTGCCTCTCTATAATCATATTCCTAAACATGGACTACCTTCAGAGGGACCTCTGGGTGGGGTGGATTAAATTATGCGCTATTTATATTACACCTGTTATTTTGGGGGGTACAGATGGATGTTTTTATGTGTGGTTGTCACATTGTTTTCTGTATGTTTTTCCTTTATTTTGTTTTGTTCTCTTGTCAAAATGGACTTTCCGGCTTTTTAGGTTGCTAATTATATGAGCCAAAATTATATGAATCAAAATAGCGAATTTTCTTCCCCAGCAGTCTTTGTTGATAGTGAAACAGCTTGGTATATTAATATTAGCATTCTGTAATCTTTTGGGATGATCAAGAGAGTCTGCAGCACAAAATCAGCTTCCATAGTACCTACGACTCAGATATGAATTTTAATCAAAATGAAATTTTGTGAGGAGCCTGTGACCTGTAGTGCGGGGAGGTGCCGTTAGGCCTGAGTTAGCTGTTCGCCCCACTCTTCATATGGGCTATAGTTGCGACTGTCCACATGGTCACCAAGCTATCTTGTGTTGGCCCAGCCCACAGGATCTGTCTGGCCCCTCTGCCCTCAATTCCATGAGAAGGGCCTTTTTGCTTTTCTTTTTTAAATCACTGCTCTGATTAGAGGGCAAGGATCTGCCACAGAGAGAAATCCAGTAAAGGGCTAAACCACCATGACACCATGTGGAAAGTTTGTTTGTCCGCAGCCTCACGGTGACACAAAAGAGAAGCAATTAACGTTGACTGGGCCGATGTGAACCTAGACTTTGAAAATGGAACTTCTGGAAGTGTAATCCAAGATGGGGCATGAAAAGTCAGTTCAGAAGGTAGTGAACCAAAACGGCTTTTATTTTCTTTCTGCTTTGGTTGATTATACACATTATACAGAGGATTTTGTCTTCAGAAAAGTTTGAGGTTACATTTTGCACACTTTATCTGGCTGAGTAACGTCTCCTGTGCTAATCTGTGAGTTCTTCTTGTTTGTTGTGTGGTTGGTGCCGATGCATTCACCTGTCTCCCTCAGGGATTTTCTTTCCTTTGGATAATCCTTAGCGGCTTTCCCTTCGTTTGATGCATCTCTTTTCATCCCACCATTTCTTCTGCACCACTGAATGTCACTCTGGCTGGCTTCAAAGCCTCTGTGCTTTCTTCTGTCAGTTTAAAACTCTATTTACCTGAGCAGGTGTTTCTAACAAAGTGGGAGGTGGGGGGTGCCTAACGACTTAGCAGGTGAAGCTGGCTTAAAGAATATGTGTGTGATGTTCTATCCAAAGTCCTCATGCACATGCACATGAAGAATATTTGCTTCTCATTTGACAAATTCTTTCTTCCTGGCAAAGTTGTATGTCTATGAGTAAGAGGAAGCACAGCTGTCATTAAACAAATAATCTTGTGCAATACATGTAGGCAGTTTTGTCAATGTACAGTATATCAGCCTGCAAAAAGAAATAGTAAATGTTCATTTTGCCGTTCAATATCTACAAAGAAAAATTACTTGTTCTGAGACTGCAGAGCTTCAGATTTCTCTTCATATTCTAGGCACGTAACACGTAACAAGATAAAGATAATTTATGAAACAGGCCAGCCAGAGCTTGGAACGTTGTCTGCGATCAAGGCGCTAGCAATCTCAGTTGTAATCTCAGATAGTCCCCCAAAGAATTCACTCCATCCACATCAAGAAACACCAGAGCTCAGGTTAGCTGTTTGTCAGCTGTCATGACTATCAAAACAGCCACAGAGGAAGCTATTTTTACTGCCTTTGCTATCCTCCATGAGATCTGCTTATCTCTGAGCTTTCTACAAGCGTGGGAGAAGGGATAGCATTTTCATGGTTCTCAGCATGTGGCCAGCCCAGGCTGAAACTACGGGACATCCTTCTCTGGTCCCCGTATTTCAACCTTGAGGTGCACAGCATGATGGCAAGCGACATATTGCAATTTAGATGGAATTTGTGCGGCCAGAGTTCTAACCCATCCCTGGGAAAAGGATCCTGGCTATCTTCCAGCGATTCAACTCTCGCCTATATTTGGACATCAAGTCAGTCCAGTGAGGAGAAGCAGATGGCTTTGTGCAGAGTTCAAAAGGGATACTTTCTCAGAACAAACTGATAATAAAAAACTCTGAAAATCCAAGATCAAATCTTCGTTCCCATTTACTCACCGCAAATTAGTCATGATTGCGCCGACAATCCATCAGCAGGACAGCCATGCTACTCCAGAGGCTGTGTATGGGCCACAGCTGCTCTGAGCTAGCTGAGGGGAGGCAGCTACAATGGCCATTGCTTGTGGTTAAAAGGAAAATAAACTTATTTACTTATTCAGTTTGGTTACAAAAACAATTATTATGTTTTCTATAACAATGGGAATGCATGATGCACAATATTAAATGAAATAATCTGTTGTTTTATGTGTTGCGGCACAAAAACTCTGTCTTCACTTAGATATCACTAAAGGCTTTGTGGATATATTGAATTAGTACCTTTCTTTACACATTCACAGACAGTTATTGGGAGACAAAAATGAATTGTGAAATGTTTTGTAGTCTGTTAGTATAATCATTGTTTAGTTTTCTGGCGGTGGAAAAGCCCTTGTGTGTGGCAGCACTGCAGGGAATAACTACAGTTTGCATCACCACAACCATCATTTTCCGGTCTAATTATTTGTATTACTTCTAACCCCTATTTTGGTTAGTAAAAAAAAGCATCACATTTCCGGCAAAAAAAAAACAACAACAATATTAAAAACTGTTGTATAACTGCAGTATAATAGAAAGTATGTTGTTATCTAACTTTTTTCTTTCTATCCTGAAGCATCTATTTATCCTGAAAGTGTCTTATTTCCCCACAGTCAAACAGTCTGTATTACAGCAGCATGTATAGAAGAAATGGGTCGTCGTCCCCCTCGCCCCCCGCCCCCCCACAAACACACACACACATACACACTTCCTTGACTCATTCCAGTTCTTCACACCTGGCTATCAGGGACGGGGTATGTTGCTGTGGAGCACAGTATAGGACCCTCATTAGCAGGGTTAATGAGCTGGGCGGCAGCTGCTTATCCACTGTATAGAGCGCAGTCAACGCCTATAAATTCAGTGACCTTCTGGGCAGCGCCTCTTTTGCCCAAGCTTGTTCTCAAGGCCTAATTAAAAGGAAGCTTTCTAACTTGGCAAAGGCAGAAATGTGATATTTTCTCAGGAGAACCTATTAATGCTTTGTTTCAAGAACATTTTGTTGAATTTTTACTGTGTTATTCTTCCTCCTCTTCAATAACTCTGTTTGCTTGCCACTGAGGGTTTAGTGGACCAATAAATGAAGAAAATGAATGTGTATGTGTTTGTGTTCTGTGTTCATTTGACCTGTCTCACAGCAGCACTCAGCTTGTCATTGCTCATTTGCTATCGCAAAGGGTTACCTTTTGCTGTGGGTTGTTTTTAGAGCATGTTTGTCTCCCTGGAGATGGGCATCTCTAGCCAGACCTTTCCCAGAAAACCGCACCACCACCATTACTTCAGGTAAGGTTTTATACCCTGAACCTGTATAACATTAAACAACATTTTTTTAGACTGGACCTGACAACAAATCTTGATAAATCATAAATCAGTGTGATGTTCAGCTGTAAAATCAGTCCAACTCTATACCTACAATACACACGTTTTAGAGTAATGTGTATGTTTATTATTATTATTATTATTATTATTATTATAGTGTTGTGGGTAATACTTGTGGACTGAAATAGATGGAGTTATTGGCTCATTCATCTGGGCTGGGGTTCGCACGCCACAGTGTCTTCCTGTGCAGAACAGTCCCATACTGTATTCTCTGTAATGGAACAAACAATCTAAGGGTCTGCTGTTGGTGTTTATTTTTAATCTCCTCTATCTTCAGGGATGTGTGACCCTGCACATTTGACACAAACACTGCCATTGCTCCACTCTTCCCTCCGGTCTAGAGCTCTTTTGTACAAAAACAATAGGACAGAGCCTACACAGAAAAAAATAAATAAAACAAAATGCTACTCATGGACAAGCAGCAATCTTTAGTGGCTGATGAATAATATATCAATTCTTTGTTTGCTTGAGTTCATTATTATTTCACAATGAGCACCAGTGTACCATTTATAGCCTAACAACAGAAGCGCTGAAAAACATATTATGTCAGCGCCTATCTATGGCTTTTTATGATACTTTTTCAATTTACTTAATGCAGTCATTGTCAATTGCTCCATCACATCAATGTGCATCATGTGCTTTGTGCAGAGCTTCGGATATATGAAAAGTTGTTTTTATATTAATATTAATTTGCCATCATCTATAGTTACAATAATAATAATAATCATTTTCTTGCTCAGTATGTGCTACATGTCTGTGTGCACTAACCTCATGACAGACACGGAGCACGTACGGAGCACCATGATGATGCCCCATGACATTCAGTCAGGCTATAGGTGCCGGGCTATGAGGTTAGTGCAGTACGTCATTGCCTTGAATGCAGCTCCTGTTTGGTCCATCCTGGCCAAAGGTTACCTGTGCTGTAACTGTGTGGGTGTGGGGCCAGATCCAATCTCCACAGCAGGGGTGACGTAGGGCTGTCCCAGAGAGTGCAGGCTGCGAAAGTAGCATAGAATGAATAGATCCTTTTATTCGTGAAGCTTGTGTGGAGTGGCTATTGAGGGACAGCGTGGGGTGCACTGAGGGCCTGGATGGAGAGGGGTAGATAGTCTGCTCACACAGTCGTTATTAACCATAACCCCAGATAAGCATGCTATGGGATGGACATTCCCTCAGAAGACAGGGGTCAAGTTAGAGTCACACTTCCTGTGGCATGTCGTTTATGGCCCTGTGGTCTGGTTCTTTCTCACTCGACCCCAGTTCTGATTCATAATCTCCCCCTGGCTTTTGCATAATCTCCACAGCAGCGCAGTGCCGTAGGTCTGCAATGTACTATGATGCTCGTCTCATAATGACCATGCTTGTGCTGCCCCTCTCTGTGGTTTGATGCGTGTGATGTTCCATTTGGGTTTTCCTCTTCTCTCTCTGATGTATTTCAGCACACTCACTTATCCCCTCCTCCCTTGTGCACAAAACAAGATTCTGAGCTTGTATTAACACAGCATTCCACAGCCCAGTCATTTCCTCCTCATTAAGATCATTTGGGTATGTCATTGGATGCCAACTGACCCGTCAGCTGACCTCACCATGATCCTGTTTCTTAGTGCAGGGGATATAACAGTGTAATAACCCATCTAAAACAAAACCTTAGGAGAAAATTGAATAATGGTTAGCTTCACAATTGTGAAATAACATTATGAAGCAAATGTTTGCCAAACAGTCTCAGAATGTATATATTGTGTAAAATAAGTTCTACCAAAGTCATAGAACCAATTGGTATCACCCTCTAATGGGTCATTTGGACCTTAAAAATATCAGCAATGGTTAGGAATGCGCTAGCATGTACTGAAATTCTGAATTCCTTTAAAATGACTAATTTTATAAATAAAATTCACATGAATGACCATCCACTATACAAATAGTCCATTTTAAATAGAATAACAAAAATGAGCAATGTTCTTAATGTAAGACTGTGGGCAGGTTTTCCTTGCTTGTGGTAACTCTGTAAAGCAGCAAGGTGTTTAAAGCATCCAGTCAACCTTTTATTTCTGGGCTATATACAAGCTGGTTGTTTCACACCGCTAGATTACTACTTAGAGTTACTGCTGACTTTAAAGCTAGCTATTAGATGAAGTAAATGAACCCATTCCTGCTACAACATTCACCCTCCTCTCCTCAACTCCCTGCCACCATTTTCTTCACCCAACCTTGCAGTCTCACTCAACCACAAATTACAGAGGCCCTCTAAGTGCATGTAATGCTTACAACATCTCGTTATTAAAAGAAACTTTCAATCTATCTCAGTGCGGTGAAATTTTTTCTTTGTTTATATACCATTTTATTTGTCTTTGTTGCACTTGAGTATATTTTAACTGTCTGATATGTGGACATTCTCTTTACTGAGGAGTAAAATGAGCAGTTGTCCAAGTGTTTATTTTGTGTAAATTTGATCTGGAAGGGCATTTTCATTTAGGAAATAACCATTTGTATCCAATGAACCTTTTGGTGAACATATGTTCCTCTACTGTTAGCACATTTAACAGAAAGACAGAAGCACCCAGTACTTTTACTGCCACAGATGGTAGGGCCTGACTTATTTTCAGTACCAAATTCTGGTAATGTGGTAAGGGGTAACTTTCCCAGGGAGCCGATAAATGAAGGGCCCCATGTGGGGCGGTGGTGGTGGCGATGCTGGGCTGATGATAGGGTGATGCTCTCCAGCATCAATGTTGGTTGGTGAGACATGAAAGCGCCCTGTACTGTAAAGGCCATCTTATTTTTATCAGCAGCGGAAGTGTCCGGGCAGCCGCTGCCCTGCTGGGTTATGGAGGAGCAGCAGGAAGTGTGGCTGGAGCCAGGAGCTGATGTCAGAGGGACCCACACAGGGGTGACACAAAGGGCCGCAGTGTTTCCCCTCTGTCTGCCGGAGGAGCGGTGGGACGCCACGCGAAAGTGAACTCATTCTGCAATCACTGACAGGACGCTCACTGTTCCCCATTAGCACACAAGACATATTTATACCATGGGCCAAAGCAAATGCATTCTTCACTTCCTGCTTAAAGTGATGCACATGCACAGCCCTGCAACGTGAAAGACATTTCTGAAGTGTTTGAGAGGAGAGAGAGAGAGAGAGAGAGAGAGAGAGAGTTTTTGAGTTTTAACACACCTTTATTATAAAATAACAACAACAAAAACACAAGGCACAAAAACCATCAACCCCTATACATTACAAGGAAGGATAAAAGAGTAAGAGAGAAAGAGAGAGAGGGAGAGAGAGCAAAAGATGACAGAAACAGAGAGAGAGATTTCACAATAACTGCAAGTGATGATAAAAAACAATTTTAAAAAATAATTTTAAAAAAAAACACACAAAAAAACAAAAACAAACACAAGACCCCTGCAAAGAGAGGCAAGTAAGACCCAACTCTACAGTCAGTAATTGTGAAGGTCCAGCCTCTCCTCCCCATCAACATGAATGAGAGTTCAGCCTCCCCTCCCCATCAACATGAATGAGAGAGAGAGAGAGAGAGAGTTTGTGTTTAGTTTTGTTTTAGGGTTTCCTTTAATTTTGTTAGGATAATGCTCGCATCCACTGAGAGATATGTGTGTATGAATTGCTAGACAGATCCTGGCTTTGAGGCGCTGGTTGTGCTGACCCACTCAGCTGAGGACTGAAATAGATGGAGTTATTGGCTCCTTCATCCATAGCTGGGGTTCGCACGCCACAGTGTCTTCCTGTGCAGAACAATCCTATACTGAGTGAGAGAGACTCTTTGTTAGTAAAATACATTCTCACACAGGCAGTAGTGAGGCTATAGGGCAGTAGGACTGTCTGGTGTGATTCCTCTCTGCTGCATGGCTCACAAGAGACACATAACCAAGAGTCTTCTTTATAAGGTGTCAAACACACAAGACCACAGCAGCAGTACATCTCTAAGTTTGAGAACTCTTGTGTAAAATTCATGGGTGTATTAGAGTCTATCGCCATCTCAGACAGCTGCTGTGAGTTAGAGACAACCAATAGTAATTTATTGCCCTCTAAATATTACCCTGACAGAGGACAATTGTACCCATTTAACAGAATTTGTGAATGCAGATATTTAACAGATATTAAACGTTGTCAAACAAACTTTTCATGTTGCTCAGATTTAGAGTGGAAAAATCCATGCTTGTCTTCAATACATAAATTATTTAAATGTTTTTGTACTGCAAAATAGCATGTAGTATCACTATGAAAAACTTCCTCATAATCATAATCAATTTTCATGTATTTTTGTATTTTGTGTTCTGCTGTTAGAAAAACCAAAACTGAGAAAAAGTAGAAAAAATAAATCTTTAGTTTAAACTTCAGCTGTTGTATTTACTCATTAATATTTATATTTATTAATTAGATCTCCTCTATAGTCACTGACCAAGAAAAATGTATGGTTCTGCAAACAAAAACACTACTTGAGCCATTCAGTCATAACTGAATTATAACATACAGTGACCCAGAAATGGTTATTAGACCATTTAAAAGTGCAGAGACTAATTGTCCACGTTGCTCCTTCATTATAGCTAAGAGTTGAATGGGAACTTGAATCACCAGATAATTGATTATTTCCCTTGATAAAAACAAGTCAGTGACTGAGAACATATGTTAGCTCTATGAAGGCCTCAAAAGGCTGTAAGAACTGTCAGGTTTTGAGATTCAGCATGTCACTGGCTTAAGGGTACAATAATGCTGTCCTGTCCAATGCTTAGACCTACCCAGATGTTCTAGTTACAATCAATTTTCTTTTAACCACTGCTCCACCCTGACACCATGATTAACAGCAATACTCCGATGATTATGGAGAAATACAGATGATTAATCTCTGCAGATTAGTTTTTTTTTTTTTTTTTTGGTGGCAAAATTCTTGCTGGGGAGGGCAACTTGTAAAAGAAGACTGATGCAGACCTGCTAATTGCAGAATTATTTTTTTCCATAGAAAATGGCGCGTTGGTTCTCTTTCCTGTTCTTCAGTTTATTTGTTCTTGCTTCCCAAGAACTGAAACAAACACACAGGCAAAATTTGAATTAACATTCACTCTCCTGGAATGTACATTGTAATCAGTCACTCCTCTGTCTGCTCACAGTGGCATGTTCCTTGAACCTGAGCCAGAAATGGTCTTGCCATCCCCACGTGAGTTACCTGTTATACGTGTATGTGCAGAGACAGTTTAAGCAGAAAGCAAAAATGATGAATGTGTTTACATGAGGTCAGCAGAGTTCCATTAAGGATCAGAGTGCCCCTTCAGATGTTGTTTGAGCCTGGACTCCTGGGCTGTTTGGCTTTTTTGGTTACATTTTCCTGAAGGCCAGATGGCTGTTGCCTATGTAAACAGGGTCTGCAGGCAAGCAACAGTCCTTAAGCCAGGCCATAGTTTCCCTGCTCTTCAGAGTCTCCTAGATCTCCTGTGGTGGGAGGTCTGTGTGCGTGTGCGTGTGTGTGTGTGTGTGTGTGTGTGTGGGAGGGGGTGTAAGAGACGAATAGCTGAATGGCTATTTTAAATGCAGGGGGTCCTGCCCCCTGTGGACAATGTAATTAGAAAGGTGCTGGTCAGTCTGTGTGGCCACAAGAGCATTGACGTGGCAGCCTTACCAGCTGCCAGGTTTCTCCATTGGCCATGTGATCCACCAGCATGTATCTGGTCAAGAGGCAAATCACAAACCTTGTCTTATATACCCATATATTATATCTCCTTTTTCATAAGAAGCTATTAAATCTGTCTTACCAAAAAGAAAATTGTGACACAGGGCTAGCCATTTGGCATTGTGTTTGAGCAAATGGATTTGAAATCACTTACTCGGCAGGAAGATATCTGTTGTATTTTTATTTATTTATTTATTTATTTATTTATTTATTTATTTATTTATTTATTTATTTATTTATTTATTTATTTATTTATTTATTTATTTATTTATTTATTTTTGCAAGGCCCCTATGTTATTTCCTATGTTATTTCAACAATATCTCCAAAATCATTAACTGTAAGTTATACTGTATAAGGTCAGATGCTATGTAGATATTAATGGCACTGTCTTAGCATGTATACTAAAATAAGAGTAATATTAATTACACGGAAACAATGTATTATGCTGCCTATGCTGTCACTGGATTAGCTGATCCAATGGCACATGATTTTTAGCAGGCATGGTACTACTGGTAACGGCAGTATGTTTATGCCGTTTGTCCCTGTATAGAGGAGCCAGGCTGGTTTTGCTGGTTGGATATCAGTTGAGAAATTCCATGGTCACCGCAAAACACTCAGCTGTCATTCTTGTTCCCAGATAAAGCATTAGTCACTAGTTGTTTTGTGGTTGTAGAAATCAAGCAATGACTGGAACTCATATAGCAGTGTAACTGCTGCTGTTAACTGAAAGGGAGAGCTGTATAAATTGAAAAATGCAGTTATATGAGCTCCTGGTGTTTGCCTCATCAGAGCTTCATTAACATGTTTTGCCTCCTAAACAGGAAGCATTTGTTGCGCTCAACAATGTTACTGTCACCTGATAACAAGCTGCCAGTGTTTCCTCACGAAGGTGTGATTTCTGCTAAGCCAAAACTGAGTACAGAACCGGTGAATCAGTTACTCGTGTACCAGTGCTTCTGGGAAATACTCGTTAGTTGTAATGCAATTATGTGTACACAGAGAGCCACTATTGGTGGGAATTGCAGCCCTTCATCCCCTGTGTTCAGAGTGTACTGGAAGTCAACTCCCTGACCATGGTACAGAATGTATTCCCATTGTGCCTCCAATACTTTATACTTCTCTAAGTTCTTCTTGTCCACAAGCCAAAACTATTTCACGTTGCCTTGTCAGATGGATCTGTTCATGCAAAACACAATTTGACCGTTGGTTCAATCGGACTCAATGGAAAGACTTGAAATACAGGTCCATAGAGTGGTTATGGTTGCCACATTTTTTTTATTTTTTTTTGCAGTGGTGACAGGCGTGTCTTATTTTGAACTCTTTAATAGTTTTTCCTGACACCCTTTGTCAGATAGAACTGTCATGTTCATATTCTGGTGATATTCTGACTCATTCTGTGTTCACACAGTTGAGGTTAATTGAATGTGACATAGAATTTGAGGCAACTCCTACTCTATTACTCTGCTATATTATTAGTTGATGTAAATGCCACCAGCATATAAATTGTCATTTCTGATTTGGTCATGATCCAAAATAATTTGTCTTTTTAGTTTGTGTTTCTTTTTTTTTTTTTTTAGGAAACATTCGTTCCAATAATTTCTGGGTAATATGGTTCCTTAAAAATTTTATTCTAGTGTGTGGCCATTACAGTTTAAAAGTGATTGGCAATAACCAATAACGTAACTGACAACAACCTTCTGTTCCAAGTTACTAACTATATCAGGCCTTTGCATAGGAAAATATCATTTAAAAGACAACTGATGCAGGGTCTGTTGTTCTTTTACATATGAATACTTACCATTGAGTAATTTTGGCATGTGTCAAATGTTTCACTTTGCAAATGAAATGGAGATAAAGCTGCCCTCCTTTGTTCTTTTCTCTATGAATGACTGCATTTGTAAAGAGGCATACGGGCATTGGAGAAGCTGCAGACTCACAGGAAGTGGAAGAGAGGTGACGAGTAAGTGAGTTTAATGTTTGACTCCATCGACTTCTGTGAGCTAACCACTCAGTCCATTTACAGGCTGATGGCTCTGTTAACATAAACATAATCCCAGGTGTCGGACAAGCTTGATCTGTGGACTTGCCATCTGGCCTTGAGTTAAATGAGCCCTCTCACAATCTCTATTACCTGGCCTAGTTTGTCATACTTATCAAATATGCAGAGAGATGTCAACAGGACTGTTTCATAAATGCACATAATCACTTTAATGAATCAGTCATCCATTTTTCTTCAAAATGTATTGTGAGTGTTCTTTGAAGGCGATTATGTGTATATTTTGGTTCTGTATCCCAGAGAGATTTTAAACTCTTGCTGCTGCAATTATGAAAAAAACTGTCAAGTAAAGGGTAACAGATATTTGACAGATCAATTCCCTGACTGGGGTGACAAAGAGGTGACACATCCCACTCTGAAGCTGTCTGCCTAGTACTCTGTTTGATCAAGTGCCGCTGTCTGCATCTTGCTGCTGTTCACGTCTCTGTTCATCGCCTGCTGTTTACCTGTTGGATAACGCATTAGGAAACCTACCCAGTGTTCGATACATCTCAGACCCTCTGATCTACTGAACAAACGGTGACATGAAATCAGCAGAAAACCAAAGAAAAATGAGATATAGAAGTATGTGTGGACTGTATTGGAGGCAGAGAGTAGGTCAGGCAGCAGGGTTTGGTGGTAGCGGTCCTCAGGGGGTTTGTGGTGCCTTTAATTCATAAAGTTACCTGTAGTGAGGATCTTCTAGGTAATGTGGCTTCCCCCTGAATGAGTTATCTCAGGGACAGGATCAAGAGCTGATACCATCCCAGGAGCAGGGGACATCCCTACCCTCCACATTCAACTGACTATCTAAAATGAAGCATCGTGTAGTTGTGGCAGGCCGCGAGAGTCAAGCGCTCCGGCTGAATCAGCTGATGGCTCAGCTGAGTGATGTTCGCCTATCACAGTACATTCACTTAACAGGGCGGTCTACTTAAACAGCCTCCCTCTACTCATTTGGCTGCTTCTCCTGCATGCAAGCTGCTGCACGTTGCTTTGTAAATCCCCTCCACCACCCCAGCTCCATCCCTATGTGTCAAGAATTTGCATTTCTCCATTCCTATGTGTTAAGAATTTGTATTGCTCCATCCCTATGTGTTAAGAAATTGCTTTGCTCCATCCCTATGTGTTAAGAACTTGCTTTGCTGCTGGATCTGTTCTGTGTGTACCCCTCTAAGGGGGTTTGGCTGCTGGCCTCCCGGCCTTATCCACGCGGGCTGCGTGGTTGGCGGGAGAGCTCCAGAACAGAGCCATACTGCCAAACATAACTGTATTGCCTTATTGTCAATAAAGATCTACTTTGATGACAGTGGTCCTGACAGAAGTGCTGTTATTGTCAACCAGCCAATCATATAACACATATAATTGATCTGACATATATACTTAGGTGAAAACTAGTCCTTTCTAATACCTGGTGCTGTTCCATCTATCAAATGATCATAGGCAAATTTCTTGTGAATCTCTCAGTTTATATAAACGGAGGCCAAAAAGTTGCTCCGGGAAATGTACTGCATTCAAAAGAACCCACAGCAGAGAGCATGTGCTTTCAGGCATCCAGCACAGTGAGTCTGAATCAATGTGCTTCTCACAGAAGATAATATTACAACCATGTGACCCGGCATTTCCCCTTTCTTCATTAACTGTGTCAATGGTAACCTTCATAACTGTGGTCTGTGTCATCTTTGGTCCGACAGCAATGGTTGGCTTGTCCATTGACGTGGAAGCAGCCAGGAGATCACTCTGGCATATTCATTTATTGAATCCTGGAGCACTCGTGATGTCAGAGCTTGTCAAAGCTCCATTACATAATCACAAGTGCTCCCTATGACCATAGTGGAATTAAGTCAATGTCTGCCTTCTTTCTAAACTTTTGAAGGGTAGGTTTTTTAGAGTTATTATTATTATTATTATTATTTTTTATTATTATTGTAAGTCAATATTCTAGAACTTTATTGCTTTCAAATAACATTGGTGATTGTTACATCAGCATTAGAATGTTCAGTAAAGCACATTGTAATCACCTATTTGAGATTTTACACCTTAAAGGGTTAAATAAATCGTACTTGACGTCACCAGTCCTAAGAGTGGACGCCCACCTCTTCTCTTCTCAGTGCACAGACAGAGCAGCTGTAAGTCTTAAGCTATGCATTTTTTGGAATTAAAAACATATTTTTCCAGATTTCCTATTCGTTCATAGGTTAACACGATGGCATCTCATAAGAGGTGCTCTGCAGCTGCTTCTGGTGATTTATTCAGGGAGAAAAGTCTGACAAGCTGTCCAGCGTAAATCACAGCCTAATCAGATGTAATGGCCCTGGCATGGCAGAGACATGTCCCTGAGCTCCCATGCCTCCTGTGGCTGTTGCATTACATCATCCCTGCCCAGGTGGGCTTTGTAAAGGGAGGCATGGAGCTGGATTTGACATGCAGTGCCTTCTTTTGAAGCTCTGCTCACGACCTGCAGGGCCTCTTGTTTCAGGCTGGCTCTCCCCAGTGTCTGCCGAGATGCACAACCTCTGCATGTGCTGGATAAACATGGAGTGGTCCTGTGGCTTTCTGGGAGCTGGTTGTTGACTGACAGTAGGGTGCTACAGCGCTAGCCTGATTGCGTGCTCCTGGTGGGTCAGGATTCTGCTGAGAGCTGAACTAAGCAAACAACATTTCGGACATCTGCAGAGAGGGGAAAGAAATAAAACAGCAGCTCAGACATCCTGCACCCAGTGTGGTGAGCTTGCAGGATCTGTGCTTTTTCAGCCAACAAGCTCCCATTCTGAGCAACCTACTGTCTTCCAGCTATATTAGCTTACCTGCAGTCTACCACCTCTTCATCAATTCAGTGCTGTCATTCCTGCTAGGCCTACCCCAGTCTCCATACTTTCCCATGATCCTCCAGCCTTCATGCCCTCTCCCTGTACTCGCAATCCTGCCTGCTGCTCTTCAGTCCTGTCTAACTTCTACAAAACACAGTATACATAGCTACATTCATACACTCAACCCCTTCTTCCAAGCCTGAAACATGGACTTTGAGCAAAACCTCCAGTACAGCTGGACTGACCGACCCAAAAAAGCCAAAGAACCCCCACAGCTGATGTCTCAGTGAATACAAACAGAAGAATGAAATCACAGACTGCACTGAGGGATTCAGGCCTGCGTGGGATGGGTCAATCATCAAACTTATGGGGGTAGGGGGAGGAAGTCAAATGAAGGGATGTTTTCTTGCAGCTAAAAATTAAAGAAAGAGAGACTGAGAGGGGAACAAATCACAGAATGATCTGAAAGACAACACAGTGTTTGTCCTCCGTCCTTTTAGCAGATCACTCATGGTTGGGAAAAAAATGATGCCATCATAGAAAATTTGACGAGGGCCTCTTTCTGGGGTTTTGGAGGGACAGTTCTGTGAAACTGGCATTTTGTGGTGCGCTACAGGAAATGGGACTTATCAAGGTCAGCGTGCTGACCCCTGTTTCCTGTCTGTGAGAATGGCCCATTGTGCAAAAGGGCAGATTGCAGTGTTACATCATGATTGCCGTTAGCCCGCGCTGCCACAGTGTTTGGTGCATTGCTAATGTCTTTTCATTCAGGCAGCTGCCTTCCCTGCAGTTGTGCTCTCTGCAGTTGGATTCATACTGTGGTTGCCCTCTGCGGTTCGCTTATCAATCCAGACCTTGGGTTCTTTGGCCTGAATACATGATGACCGATTTCCTTTCACTCCCCCAGTCAAAGACATTTCCTGTTTTAAGCTGCTCTCTCTCTCTCCCTCTCTGTCTTCTTCTTCTTCTCTTTTGCATTTTAAGAATCCTGCTGGGCTATATCTGATAACACTGCTCATACTATTTTGTAAATTAGCACATCAAGAAGTGTTTTTAGTGATCTGTAGAAGTAAGATCTGTAGTCAGTACATCTGAAGTCTCAGGTCTTGGAATGAATGGCTTGCTTTTTGTTCACTCACTTTTGCTTCATAAAGGCGAAATGGTTGGCTTTGGTGATATGTCTCATTCTGGGCTGACGCTGTGTTGGTGTGTTTTGAACTCCAGACATCCAGCCAGTGGTGGACTCAGGCTGTTTGAAGGGCAGGGGCGAAAAAATAAAAAGGGCACCTACTGCACGACATGGGGCCCCACCAGCGCGCAACAAGCTATGATGCATCATGTTTCATCACTTGAAAGGGCATCTAAGAGGGCACTGCATGAGTTTTTTTCATCAGAAAGGCACCTGTAGGGAACCTCAAGTTTATCCCATTAAGACACGTTATCAAATTTTCTTGCTCTAAGGGGCACATCATCATTATCTATTGCATGAAGGGGCACCCTAGAGGGCACTCAATAATTTTTTTACCATGTGAAGGGCAGCCAATAGGGCACTTCCTCCCGTTTTCGCCACTCTAGAGGGCACTTTAGCAACGCTTTTTCAACCGTGGGGGCACCCCCCCTGCCCCCCCCCCCGCCCCCCCCCCCCCCCCCCCCCCCCCCGAGTCAGCCAGTGCATCCAGCAGCCGAGATTTGAAGATACGTGTCTGGTTTCCCCATGGTGATGTAGTTCTGCGTTTTCATTGAGGTTTAGAGCCCTTCAGGAATAAGTATGGCTCTGGTACAGAAATGCAACAGAAATGTCTATAGATTTGGGGATGGGGTACAGAAACACATAAGATTCAAAGATTCTGGGACAGTACTGTGGCAGTGTATAAAATAAATTCATAAATTTCAGGAGTGGCATGCAGAGAGATACACATCTGACATTGGTCCATTGTTGTGACTTTGTGCATAGAGGTCCAGAGGCACAGAGATCCACTTCTAATTCCCAGAGTGCTCTTCCACACAAAGTATGCCTGGATCTCCACGACAGCCCTGGATTGCACAGATGTCCAAACATCTGATACACCATCTCACCCTCCTTCTCTCAGAGCCATCTCTGACTCGCTGCTGTCCCTACCTCAGAGGCTCTCCTGCTGTACTACACAGATATCCTGTTTGTCAAAGATTTCACTGACGCAGAGGAAAACTTAATTGTCCAAATGTGTTCATTTTAACTTGGGGGCTACTGGGGTTGAATTTCCTGTTTCAGTCCACAATGCTGAAACAAAGTACTGTATCAGAAGATCAGACAATGTTTTGTGTGTGTGCATGTGAGTATGAATGTATGTATGAAGCAAGTGTGTGTATAAGAGAATGTGTAGGTCAATATATGTTTGTATGAATGTGTGTGTGCATGTATGTGTGTGTGTGTGTGTGTGAACCTCTCTACACTGAATGGAATAGTGTGTAAACATCACTTAACACAGAGTACACTCAGTTGCTCATGACAAGGAGCTGTTATGGTTGTATTCACAGCATTCTCATGTTACCTTAGATGCATGACAATATTGCATATCAGCAAAAAGTCAGTTGTTACTTTCAAGGAACATCATTGTTACCGTTATAAAATATGGGTAACAGGAGAGGAATCTGACACTTCACCACCATAATGGAGAGTCACATTTAACACTGTGTATCTTGTTCTTGCTGGCTTCTGCATGTTGTATTGTCAGTGCTGAAAAAAAATTTTTTTTTTCTTTTTCACTTTAATGGCTTATTCCAGCAGATCTAGCTGCTATACAAAGTCTTATCATGAATCATCCATCAGTATGTTAATTAGCCAATCACGTTACATTTGTGTTTTGTATAACTCTCAGATCTTGAGATAGTACACATAATGGATCACTCTGTTTTCATGGACAAAGCAGTTGTGTGCCACAACGAAGATACTGCACTGTGAAACTTGTCCATCTGTGTTCTAGATGTGGCATCATAGCTGTTCCCTTTTGCAAGGAACATGCATTCTTGCTGGGGAAAGAAATGCCTGTAAAATGGTTTCTTTAATCAGTGCCCCACAATTCCTAACAGTGCCTCAGTTCACAGTTCCTCCAGAGTGAGACTGTCTCTCTTTTTTATATCTTTTCTGGCATCAAACTCTGTGGTTGAGGAAGCATGCTCCAGCTGTGGGAATTCAAAACAACAAGTAGGAAAAGAAAAAGTTTGGATTTTAATTGTTTCCAGAGCAGGGTTTGGGTTTTTCCATCCTTATTTACTTTGGTATCTCTGTTCGGTGGGTGAGGTGAGTGACGTCAGGCCTGCGGCTTGCGGCTCTAGTTGCGTTTGATTTGCAGAACGTGCCTCTGTGCTGTTCCTAGAGGGGCTTGTGGTGACCTTGTCTCTGTTCCAGTGGCATTGTGTTCACTGGGGCGCAGCCCGCAAGCTCAGACTGGCCCTTCCTCAGGGACGCAGAGCGAGAGAGGGAGAGAGAGTGCAAAAATAGCCTGGTTCACATTCAACCAGAGGGGATGGCAGAGCTAATCTCCACGCAGGCCCACAGGCAACCATATGAGGTCCCAAGAGCTGAAATAGGAATGTATAATTCAAATACAGTCTACAGTCATGTGGTCCTGAGCAAGACCACAGTGCATAGCATTGGGTGGAATGACATCTTGAGACTGGTGAGGTGCCTAGTTGAATAAGCATAATTTCTTCATGGTATGTTAAATTACATTACATTACGTTGTGTTGTGTTTTTTATTTATTGATTGATTGATTTAAAGTCCTGATGACATATAATTTCATAATAATCGCGTTAAATTTCAGCACACCCAAAGTTCAAATACACATTAGAATAATGGATTTTACAGGCTGAAATGTAATTCATTCCAGGAAATTGAGAGGGAACACAGGTGTATCATGTACACATTACCATAGAAATGTCTGTCTCCATGGTACCAGCAGCCCTGTCCCGTACATTAAAGCTTAGGCTCCCTCCATTTCATTTTACCGAGGCAAACATTAGTGGGTGGTTAAGTATGTGGAAAGTTTCCTGAAATTGGAGGGGTTTGCGTGAGTCCTCATACGTTCTGTGCAATTACTGTCCTGTGAAAATGCACTCAGACATCAGTGCTCGTTCTACAATACCACTCTGGAGAGGACAAATTAAAGACCAGCTTTGTGTGAATGGAAAGTATGCCTTTTTTAAAATGTCCATTACAAAACGTTAGCTGATTGGATGATGTAGCCTAAAGGGAAACATTTCTCTACAATGTAAGGCATACTATTTTTCTGCATTTACAACAAGAAATATATGATAAAATACAATTAATATGTGATTTCGTGCAACCATAGATTGTCACAAAAATAGTCCCATAATTATTACTTATATTACTTATACAAAAAATATATATAGTAAGATTCAGTGCTTGTGTAAGAATAGTGCTAGTAAATGTTTATATAACCATGGAAAAACATAAAAATTTAGAGTATGTCTCATTTCTGGCATTATTGCAGACAGATGTGTTAGAATGATTATTAACCTGAAAATCACTCTGATTTACAACCTAAATGTAATTTAAAATGAAAGCTTTACCATCTGCTTGCATTAGTATTTTACCACCCATCCATAGGCCATAAAAATTTTCCTAGGTAGATTTTTTAAAACAGCTGGCAAGTACTTCACGTTATTTTTTTATGTGATGAATATTAAGAATACTTAAATATTGTCTGTATCTCATTTACCTCAGTGTTCTTACACAAAATAGAATAATAATAGAACAATAGAAATTCATGATTGAATTATTGATAGCTCCACAATAATAGCAACACGTTCAACACTGACAGCTTGATTCCGCCGTTTCACATCAGTTTTCTTCATATGAAACCCCAGACTCCTTCTGCTAACATGCTGTGGTGTATTCCTGTGCTGTCAGGACTCAGGACATGGAATTGTTAAGTGTGCTATTCAAGCTTCGTGCGGAGTGAAGGCCCCGCTCTTGTTCCTGATTGATTCTGTTTACCCAGCGTTCCTGTGGAAAGAAATGAACATTAATCACACCAGACCCTTTGTCACTTTAGCCCTGTGACTCTATGCCATCCTCATCCTTCCTGCTTCAATCCTTAAAAGTGTGTATATGTGTGTGTGTGCGTGTGTGTGTGTGTGTGTGCGTGTGCGTGTTGCGTGCGTGTGTGTATGTGTGTGTGTATGTAAGCGTGTGAGTGTGTGTGTGTGTGCGTGTGTTCATGTGTGCATGTGTGTGTGTGTCTGTCTGTCTGTGAAAGTTCCTAATTCATTTTACAATCTCAAACAATACATTCATACATATGTATATGTTTTTATGTATGAGAAGTTTTGGCAAAGGAGTTCTGTGGGATGACCCTGGGAATTTGACCACATCAAGGTGAAGTGTCTCTGAGCATGATGTGACCAGCTTTCTGTCCAGGCTCAAACAGAAGGACCTCTATTCAAAAGGGCACTTTGACATCTGAACTTCAAGAAGCAGGAAGTCACCTCCCCCAGATTTTCTAGCCTGGATGAGTGAGCGTACAGAGGTCTTCAACTGATTTTTTTCCTCATTAATAATACATAGAGACACAGAGGGCAAGCTAAACACATACAAGTGTCATTCTAAAAATAAAGCTATGGATCTCTTGAGAAAGTATGAAGTAAAAATACAGCTGGCAATAGTGTGGAGGAGACTTAACTTCATGGAAGAGCAATTGGTGAAGGCAGTCCTGGGACAGAACAAACCTGCATCATTTTGCTAAGATGGCCAGCACTGGCTAGTTTTGCACTACACTAGACTACACTGAGCTGGGCTGAGTTAAATTGACCTCATTGGGCCTGTTGAGGCCTAGGTGGGGCAGAATGGGGCGAGGCATGGTGCCTCCTGACTCACTGCATGTGCGTGAGGTTCTGAAAAGCACGCCTCCTGTCTCAGAAAGGTCAAGCCTTGCATGCTTGCACATGTTCAAGGAGTATTGTACATCATTTTGTGGTTTTTGAATTAGGAGTGAAAGACACTGGCTCTGTGACTTGAGTCTAAACTTTAATACTCAAATATGTTTGAATCACATCTTTGTAGTAGTAGTGTAGAATGTGTTTCTAGTCATTATCTAGCTTTCTGTTATATTCCTTTTTTTAATGGAAATTAATTTGTCTTAATGTACAACTAAAACAATCTTAATAGGTAATATAGTTTGTTCTTTCCTGCAAAATTACTTTAACTGCACATTCGCATACATACACAAATGTTGACCTGGTGAGCTTATTTTTCACAGTGTATTGTATATGACAGCCTTAAACCAGCTCTTTTCCTGGAGATCTACCATCCCGCAGGTTTTCATTTCAACCATAATTTGGCAAAATAACTCGACTGAAAACCTGCAAAATGGTAGATCTCCAGGAATTGGGTATATGTTTTTAATTATCTTACGTGTGGTGTTCAGTAGACAGTCACAGCTCTACTATGCTCCTTAAACTCCAGAGTAAATAATAGAGTAGATATGTGTGCAGTAGATGTTGCTCCATAGAGCTGCTCCAAGCTTTCTCCACCCCTGTACAACTGAAGCAGAATGTTGGAGAATGAGCAGCAGGCCAGGAGCAAGGGGGCTGGCTGTCCCAGCCTGAGCAGACTCCCTGGATCAGGAGGTGGGTGAATAAGCTTAGAGTTCCTCTTTGATGACGCTCCTGGATCATGTGAGACTCGCCTGTCTGGAGACAAGTTTCAGCATGTTCCTCTTTCCTCCACAATTGCTGTGTCACTGATCCCAAAGGGATCGAAAACACTTCCAGAATTCACTGCTTCTGTCGAAACTCGTCCTTGTAAACAACCTCACTCTTCTTCAGCTGTGCTCCAGGGGCCACTTTTCAGTGACTTGTGAAAATTCTGTTCATTTCTGCATAATCAGTGTCAGGAGATGCCTCTCCAGAACTGCCTACAACAAGGACAGCACTGTGAACTGCCTGTTGTCTGCCACACTAATTTCATTTGCTACTTGGAAAGAAAATACACCAATCTCATTTTCCTCTTTGACATGACAAGATCTTTTTTGTGGCAGCAATGAGATATTTCCTTTGTGACTTACTCAATTTCTGCTACAAAGCAATGTCTTTGGGACTTAAATTAATATGTTTAAATTGCATTCTCATTATGTAAGATACATAATTCCTTAATTCTTACAGTTAGCTTTGGTTTAGAATGTATTTAACAATAGAAATCTCAATATATAAATATTGCATATACAAGTCAAGAGGCTATTAAGTCAAGAGACTGAGATAACAGCCTATATACATTTACTCCAGCTTATGCAAGGCACATGTAATAGGAGTTAAAAAACAGTTGATCAATGTGACTTCTTCCATGGATTTATTACTGACCAGAATGGAAAACTTGCCAAAGCTTAGCTCACGAGTCCTCGGTCAGTGCTTGTAATAATTAAATCTGATCTAATTGGCCCAAGAGATACCTCTAAAATATATTTTATAAACAAAATTCAGAGATCCAGACAGAATTTGAATATTATATCTTTTTGTGGCCTTTCCATAGAGATACAATGTGTAAAAAAAAAATCTTTTTTAAATTATTTTTTCAGCCTCTTGCATCAAACCTTGCAGCTCCATTGAAAGGTATTGTCTCAATTGCAACCTACAGATTCCAGTCTGAAAAGGTAACATTAACATGCCTGAGCTGGATCTTTAAAGAGGGACTCTATATAACTGAAGGCAGTCAGCAGGTATGCCACAGTCTTTGTTAAACAGAACAGCCCTTGGATCCTACACACTTCCAGTTCTAGCTCCGCTGTGAAGTCTGTTTTAGGTGAACCAAGTTCTCATTTGGCGTTTACAACATCGTTGGCACCTTGAGCCAGCAGAGCTAGATTATCTCCCAAAATCTTCCCCCATTCAATCCCTATTGACACATGACCTAATGTCATTCAGACCTGCTTGCTCCGCAGAGAGGGAGAAGCACAGGAACCAGGCAGTCCCTTGTGTCCCAGGGCTCCAGAAAAGTCTTGCCCCAGCATGCTTCTGCCAGGAGAGAGAATGAGGTTGTCATTGACCCCCCCACCCCCCATGCAGCAAAGGTAGTTAGTCTCAGGCGGCCAGGGAGCAGGGTCCCTCAGCATAATTTCTGCAGGGAACAGAGAAGTACAGTAAGCTGTGGTGCAGAATATAATGACAGTTCACATGAATGCGACGATGTGGGCCACATGCTTAATTGCACTGCAGTTGGGTGTAATGCATTCAAATGGCCAAGACCATTGCCTCATTGCCCAGATCCACTCTGCTGCCAGGCACAAGATGGGCTGTTCAGTTCCCTTTAAGCTCAAACACATCTGGTCCCCATGTTGCCTCTGTCCCCGGCAGTTGACCCCAAAAATCTTCCAGGCACAGCCCTGTGATTTCACAGCCGACTGGCCATGGGATACACAGAGGCAGTTCCAGCACTGACAGTGTCATCTTCGCCAGTGAACCCCAGGGAAGACAAACACTGCGATCTGGGGCCACATTACATCACATTCATTTACCTGTCATCCTAAATTATCCAGCTAAGCACCCCTAAAAAACAAATGTGTATCCATTACCACTACCCATATCCCCACCCCCCCACCATTACCTCAACAGCCCACTTGTTTGTTTGGGGTGGAAGGGTGAGGTCCCAGTAGACTCCTTTTGACAGCTCTGAACAAAGGAGTGTCTTTGGGGGACTTGCCACTTGATTACAGCCCCACCCCCATACCGCCACCACCACTCCAATCCTCCCCCTCATCTCTCCCCACATGCTGTCACTCCCCACCTCGGTGCACTCATCAGAGAGCGCTGAAGGCTGAGTCATGAGACCATACTGTTGCACTCAACCTCATACATCCAACAAGCACTGAAAACTGAGGCCTAAGACCACAGAATTGCACTCATTCTGGAACTTCAGACACTGTGATTGAGGTGTTAAACCTTGCCCAGGATCTGATCTCTGCTCCATGTGCTGCTGATGTGTGTGCACATGTAGACAAAATAAACTCAATAAACATGCTGTGTTCCAGCACATGCAGATGTTCACCTCCACCTGTGAGGTGCTGCTTTAACGTTCCTTCGTGTTTACATTCCATGGAGGTAAACAGAGCTTCAGGGCACAAGAGCAACTATTTATTACCTCGGCAGAGTACTATACAAACAGCTAGAGATGACATTACCTCAACAGCCCACTGCCGTGCACTTTCTGAGAGGACAACAAACAGTTACTGTAGTTACCTCTCTATATTAATATACGACTCTTCACCAGAGTCATTGGCTCTTAATCATGTTCATGTGCACATTTACAGAACAGCCGATCACTTTCTCACTAAGAATAAAGGAAAGAAGAATCCTGCTGCGTGTTGCCTGTTGGGAGGAAACAAGGCAAATCCCACGTTCCCCAATCAGAGAAAGTACCACTGCTGTACAATGTAATCACCTGAAATATAAACCCATAGACAGCTGTAACAGGAGCCAGAAAGCGTATACATAACCATGACCCAGCAGTGCCCCTGCAAACACTCACAGCGGTCAAAGACACACTTGGAGGAAGTCTGACAGAGATCAGCTGCTTCTGCACAGGCCTCAGCAGTCCAATTTTCTGCATTCACACGCATCTCAAAACCAACCTGGAGTCTGACACTTATTTGCTTCTTTCAGAGGCTATGTCTAACCCAGGGGTGAAGCCCTCATGCTCACTGTGAAAGACCTGCATGTGAAGCTTCCAAGGGCTGGCCAGAGCCGCAAACCCAAAAGAGGAACAAGGCTAGGTTTTGGATAGGATAGAGTCTGGGCCACTCTCACTGCAAAAACATCCTGACTGACTCTTTAGCACCCACCCCTTACACAAGCACACCTTCACCCTTCCAAATCTCTTCTCCGCTTCCCTTCCATGGGTCTGTCTCTGTTGTTCTTCCTGCAACAAAGTCAGTTTCCTGCAGGGCTTGGTGTGACAAACAAAATATCTCATAGCTCAGGGGGAGGGGGCCTGAGGAACTGGCAGAAAGACTTCAAAACCAACGTTCATCTGCCACTGTATGTTTTATGAGAGCCATCTCTGTCATATTGCTTGTCCATTCTGGAGTCTCACAGCTGGAGCGACTTCAGGAGAGACCTGTTGACTGGTTTGTGAGTATTGAAGTGATTCATCACTCTAGAAAATGCATTTCCACTGCTCCAATGGTAAGTGTCAGCTGGAGTGGTGTAAAGCACACCGCCATTGGACTCTGGAGCAGTGGAAATGCATTTTCTAGAGTGATGAATCACGCTTCACTATCTGGCAGTCTGACCGACAAATCAGGGTTTGGTGGAATGCATAGTGTTGACTGTACTGGCCCGAATAGTGCCAACTGTAAAGTTTGGTGGTGGAGGAATATGTCCAGGGGCAGTTTTTCATGGTTTGGCCTAGGCCCCTTAGTTCCAGTGAAGGGAAATCTTAAGACTACAGCATACAACGACATTCTAAAAAAAATGGTGAACTTCCAAATTTGTGGCAACAGTTTGGGGAAGGCTCTTTCCTGTTTCAGCATGACAATGCTCCCATGCACAAAGCAAGGTTCATAAAGAAATGGTTTGCTGAGTTTTGTGTGGAAGAACTTGAATGGCCTGCACAGAGCCCTGACCTCTACCCCATCAAACACCTTTGGGTTGAATTGGAATGCCGACTGAAAGCCAGGCCTTATGCCCAACATCAGTGTCCAACCTTACTAATGCTCTTGTGGCTGAATGGAAGAGAATCCCCTCATCCATGATCCAAAATTTACTGTAAAGCCTTCCCAGAAGAGTGGAGGCTGTTACAGCAGCAATGGGGGTCCAACTCCATATTAATGCCCATGATTTTGATTTTGGAATGACGAGTACATATGGGTGTGATGTTCAGGTGTTCACATACTTTTGCAAATGTAGTGTATATTACATAAGCACCTTTATTTGTTGTAACTCAGGCTTTGGGTTTGTTCTGTACACTTGATTAAAAATGATATTAAATACATAGTAAGACTGCTTATTTATGAATTTTAAATGAAGTTTCAAATTAGCTTTCCACTCATTAAAGCCCAGTGAAAATATTCTTCCTCTCAGAGTGATAGAGGAGGACCAAGGCCATTGGTTCAAGCTGTCCACTCTTGATGGACCAACATTGGCCTCACCCCATCTGCTCCTTCTGCCTCCCCTTCCTTGCCCATCAGCTGTTCCCAGCTCCCTGGCACATTGATTTTGGCCTGCAGTTTTGTTTTCCCACTGAGACTTGTAAACCTATTGTAAAAAGGTTGTGAGGTTATGAAACTGTCACTGTATTCTTTTAAGCATACTCCCTGTTCCACTAACACCTCCCCCACTTTCCTAATACACAGGCTTTATGTATACCCTGTGCTGTTCCATTTAAACGCCATGCCTCTCAATGTACATAGTGGTTCATGAAAGGTTTAACATCTGTAAACCAGAACAGGACCTTGTTCATAGGTCTTGTTAATTTTAAACTTATTTAAGACCCCACTGTAGGAAGGCGCTGACTTCATCGTCTGGCTGCAAGTAGAAAAAGCCCCTCGTTTTATTCTGAACTGCTTAGGTAAACAGTCAAAGACTAACAGTTGAGTAGCAGAGTCATTTTTCTCCACTAAGCCCCCATCCTCAGAATAAGTTAAGATTGGTGGGGCTGCCTACTTGAGTGTAACCTTAGAAGCTAAGAAAGTGCCTGGATTGTAAAATCCTTTCATTATTTGTTCTAGCAATATTATTCTACATTTAATCTTAATCTTAAAGTCATAAACTGGACATAATATATTGAGATGAGATTAGAATCGTTATGTTTATCCAGTGTTGCTTTCTTTTCCGAAGTGTGATGGCTGTTTCCTTTTTGTGTTTTTAAAGTAAAAATCTTACACAAAAAAAAGAGAACATTTAAGTACATAGCTTAAAATAATAGCCTCCCTTCATTAGCAGGAGAGTGCAGATGGGTTGACTTGGCTCTGACTCATTAGAGCAGGGTCAGGCTAAACGAGGCAAGCCACTGTTCCGCTCAATAAAAGGTAGAGGATAAACTGTGCCGGGCTCTCGCTTCGTCTCCATCTGCACACAGCTGCTGGCTGACCACTGTGCCCCCCTGGGACACGCAACTATGGCCTCATCAAACACAGGCCGCGGTCGCCCGGGGCTTCCTCCCGCCACAGCGGTGTGCCGATTGTGCTCCTTTCTCCACCGTGCAGATATTGGGTGTCATGTCTTCAGTGTGTCATAATGTGTTAATGTTGTTCTGTTTGCTGGGCTTTTGGCCAAAAGCTGCAGCGAATATTATTATTCATGTTTGGTTTCTGTTAGTGTTTGTATTTTGTCTTCGGTTATTGCTCATCTTGAGATACCAGTCCCACTTGTTTTTTTCTGTGTAAATTATGAAGGCTAGATGCCCATCAATCAGTCCTGTTGACATCATACAGATCCATTGTTAAATTTGTCCTATCTTTGAGCATGGCAGCCTGGTTTGGTTCACATGCCAGTCCCTTAAGCTCCCAAGAACCAATAAGCTTCTGCCATCAGGACATGTTTTTTGCCTATATTAAGCTATTATTATTAATAAATAAAATTAAATATTAATAATATATTTTGGGATGCTGGGATCTCTTATATTGTCTTTTTACTATACTTCCTGTTGTCTATTTTTTGTGTCATGAACTGTGCTCAGAGTTTTTTGTTCTTGTTGTATATTTTAGTTTTAACATGGATACCATGTTCCTTTGGGGGAAAGTGTGTGGTGTGTGTACAATGGAGCTCTGCTATATTCCAAGGCATTTCTCTTTCAGTCCCACACAGAAAGGTTACATGTTACATACAAATATGTTTACCTGTGAAAGTTTTTGGTACAGCATGTCCACATAAATTATAGAACAAAAACACTGGTACTGGCACATCATTGCACACCTGACAAATTGTGAAAATGGCATTCAATGTTGCTTTTAAATTATTCAATCTCATTCAGGCTGTGTTGTTTGTTTATGCATGGTGAATTATTTATGACTAGCAAGATCAGTTCTAACCTTTCTGCACTTCTGTCTTCTAGAAATGGTTTTGGCAAAGCCGATTACCCGAGGATTTTGGGAGTAAAATAAATTGTAATTTGGTACTCTGTGTTGTTAATTACTTTTCTAATAGCAACTGTGTGTGTCCTGAATCGAGCAGATTATTCTGGAGTCTGACACCTGGAGGATCTGTGTTATTCTCAGTCTACTGTCAATAGCACACAGAGCATAAGGCCTAGTAACAAAACTCTGTCATTCCCACACTCTAGGGGCCCTCGGATTCTGGTGTCACCATCCTTAATAAACTGATGGATAAACGAATGATGATAATCACATTTCCCCTTTCCGAAATTGGTTAAACATCTCTTTGATCATTAAGTGTATTTCGTGGTAAAAAGCTGCTTTAAAGCTCTCAGAACAAAAACTGGAATCAGGTGACTTTTTCCTGCGTGACTGTCATTAGGATTTTGATTAGCTCTGCTTTGTAGTTGCTCAAGGGAGGGTTTTGAATTTGACTCTTTAATGACATTTCCAGGACTAATTTACATTGTTGGTATTTGTTTGCCTGTAACAGCATTCATTTTCATAACTCAATGACTTAATTCATTCCATTAATGTAATGTGTACTTTCTGAAAATATTGAAATAAATACATGAATTACTGACTCCATCAAAAAGACATTATTTTTACATCTTTCCTGATGAAAATGCATTTATTATTACAACACACATAACATTAATATTGGCAGAAATGTATCATATAAAAATAAATTCACATTTTGGGAACTGTCCATGCAAGAAAGAGATACAGAGAGAAAGCAGCCCACTGCCTTGACAACAGTCAGATGTAGCCGATGATGTCGTTGCAGATGATTGGCTGCCGGCTACCCGTCTTCATGAGGGCAGTGAAGCGGTAGAAGTCTGTGCCCAGCTCGTGCAGGCCTGTGTGCGACTTGTGGAAGAAGGGCACTCGCGTCTGAAAGCCCACAGGGCAGGAGAGGCGCTTGGGGGCCGCTGAAGCCTCGTTCTCCCGAGAGGAGTCCGCCGGCTTCCCCCGCCCCTCTGAGTTCTTCGCCATTCCCGCCAGTTTCCGCCGCACATTGACCAGGAAGTCCTTGGCCAGGCGGCGGCCCGCGGTGGGCTTGAGCTCGGCCTTGTCGGGGTAGTCTGGCAGGTCCATCCAGTTCTCGATGAGGTCGGCGAAGCTGTTGTCGCCCAGCACTAGTGGCTGCCGGTTCCGGCCGCGCGTGAGCAGCGACGTGGTCCAGTCCTCAGGGTTACTGGCCTCAAAGGAGGTCCAGCGCTCCAGGCAAGCGTCTGAAGTGGATTTGGGCCGGACCCGGTCGCCGGGGGCCCGGTTTGTGCGGAGGCAGGCGCTGGTGGAGACGCGCACGTTCCTGGTCCGCCTCAGGACCACGCCCTCGTCCTGCCAGGAAGCCTCTGAGTAGCCGGAGTCGAACTCCAGGCTCTTCTCGCTGCTGGGGGACATCAGCCTGAGCTGACTGCCCCCGCCCTCCTCCTCCTCCTCCGCGGTCGCGGTCAGGCAGCAGGCCGAGTCGTACGTGCTGGCCTCGCTGGCCTCGCTGGCTTCCGACGACCGCAGCCGCGTCCGCCGCTCCCGCTGCTGGCAGGCCCGCGCCACTGCGGGCGGGCGGCCGGGGGCCACGCAGGTCCTCCTCATCTGCTTCAGGTCCTGCAGGGACCTCATCATGAAGCGCATCTGCTCCCGAAGGCAGTCTCCAGACTCCCGCAGGCACAGCTGAGGGGGAAGAGAGAAGGACAGTCGGTCACACACAGATCCTCCAGTGTTCCATCACGGCCTATGTTTCACAGCTGGAGTTAAAAACAAATGTGACTGCCACCCAGCAAATGAGTCTTTTTTCTTGCGCCACTGTTTAATATTGTGACCATTCTCATCAAAGACCGTCAGACATATTTAATTATACATTTCCCAGTGGAGAGAAAGTAAAACAGAAAGAATCTGAGATTCTTATCTTATTATAGTGAAAAACAAACAGCGCTATAAAGTATAAAAGATTCAACGTCTTTCCCCTCCGTCCCTCTTCCTCCTTCTTGCTAGTGGGGTTTCCTCTCTGAGTCACTGCCTCTCCCCTTTAGCCCGGCTCCTGGGACAGGTTCAGGCTCGCAGGGTCCATGTGTCTCTTTCTAAGTTTCGCTTCAGTGACGTGTCCTGTTTTCCCCCCAGGAAGCGCTGTTATGTGAAGGCTCCCAGCCCGCGCCCAGCTCCTCAGCTGTACTGAGACCTGCTCTACCTGCCCAGGTTCCCACACCTGCTGCGCTGCAACACTCCAACCGCCTGCACTCAGTTCAAAACTAGCCTCCCCAATCCTACGTCACGCTAAACGGTATAATCCCTTCCCCCGTCAAGCCCAATGCAACGGCGAGCTCCACGCTTTTCAAAACTGCCTCTCCACGCCTACATCACATTAGATCCAAAAATACTTTCCCACACCGAAGGCACTGTGGTACGGCACTGAACTACTGTCAATTCAAAACTACCTCCTTGCACTTACATCATATTGTATCCTAAAACCACCTTTCCATGCCTGAGGAATTTTACTACAGAGTTTTAATACATTCAAGTAAAAAAACCTGAAATGTTACTTCATATCAAAATGTTATGCAAATACTTAATTAGACTCTGAATCAGCTCAAACCCATATCATATATACTTAGATATAATCTGGTTTATTTAGAAATTGGATTTCTTTATCCTATAAAATTCAGTATCCTATTTGTATTGTCTTACTGTTTTATTTTACCTCTCTTTATGGTGGGGAAGCCTGAAATCCTTAATAATGAAGGGTATCCTGTTATTTGTGTAGTCCTGAATTATTTATGTTATAGTGCTTTATTTCTGCAAAGCACTTATTGTCATAAGATATGTACAAGAATATATACATGAATATAAATAATTTATGTAAATGCATACATTAAGTTTAAGATTTTAAGCTGGCATGTGGAAGGAGACTGCAGGAACTATGTTGAAGGGAAATGCTTTCTGCCCTTAAAAAAAAAGATGAGCAAAACATAAAACGGTAAACTCAAAAAGACAGAATTTTCCACTCAGTCTGACTCATGGTATGAAATTTGAAAAGGCCAAAATCATCCAATGGGTAGGGAAAGTGCACACTTAAATTTAAACAATGGGAGTACAACTGGCAGTGAATCATTATCAGTATCATCAAACTGGAAATTTCAGCTCATACAGGCATGAACTCGTTGCATAAGTGTAAACAGACAGGACTGTGACTGCATGTGAGCACATTCTGTATTTTGAAGATTTTATCATTTTGAAAGATCTTGGAAAAAACATTTATTCGTATATGTTTCACAATGCTCAATGGCTCAAACAAAAAACTGCTTTTCTGTGACATTATTGCAAAGTCAGTTAATGAGCTAACCGCATTCATTTAAGGTTGGTAGTCATAATATAAGTATATTTCTAGGGCATCTTCTCATTGAAACTTTCGCAGAATAAGTAATGATTAAATACAAAAACATAAAATTTTAGAGTGAAATTTTGGTTACATTTTCACTGACATTACATTTCTCTCAATAGACTCAGCAGATTAACTCGGCATTTACCAAATGTATAAAACACCTCCCCATTATAAACTTTCAGACCTGCACTGAGAAATCAGTGACAACCAAATGTTATCACAGCTGGGAAAACAACTGTTTTATTCAGCAAGAAAGGGGGAACCTTTATTTCACAAGAATGCATGAGGGATTGTAGAGAACAGAGGAAGTGTTGCATCTTTCAAACCCACAGAATTCCATTTGGAACTCTCAAACAGAAGAAAGTTTTATTTTCCATGCTGTCACTTCCTGCGGCTGCGCCCACAACCCACTACGGCTTCTGGGGTGCCAGAGGACCTTGAGCTGTGGTTTGAAGCATTAGAGGCTTGCTGCGACCCCGCCGCCCCTACACCCCTGCTTCCGTTTGCTTTCACCGCTGCTCTGTTAATTACCGCTGCAACTTGAGAACACGAATCGCTCTCAGTACAGAGATAAGGCACCAAGGCTAAACCTTAATATCGCTGTCTAAGCTAAAGGCTCCACAAGGCCGCCACCTGTCTACAAGTATGACGGATCTTTATTTACAGGGGTTTGCATTTGCACATGTATTCCTTTGTAGAAGTAAAAAAAAAAAAAAAAAAGATCATATACAGTCTTTTGTTTTCTGTTAGCTCTGCCCAAAAGTGTTGAAAAAATCATGGCTACTTACTTATGAATAAATTATGCACCATGTATGTTGTTTTTTACACAGATTTTCTTAATATTTTAAAATAAAGAGAGCGTGCTTGCATAGTTGCATAGCTTACACAATCAGCATTGGTTTGTACCTTTGAGAATGTTTTGGAGATTTTACATTAAATATTTAGTATTTTACATTAAATATGTTAGTTTATGCAATGTCTCATTTATAATAATTTAGTCAATTAGACTATTTTGGTGCAAAGTCAGTGAATGCATAAACATCTAACAGAATGTAAATACGTTCACCTAACAGTTTGTTAACCTCATGATAGTCTATTTATTCTGAAAATATAAACAGTGATGTTATCCCCGCATACAACAGTTCAGTTCCAACGTACTCACATCTTAAGTTATTCTACTTACATAACTGTACTAATTAACAGCATTTCGAAAAGTCGAGCCAATTTTTTTTTTTACCCCATCAACCCATGTATAGAGCTTAAAATCTTCCGGCTGCTAATTCACTCGTCAAGTTGTTATTTGGTTTGGACAGTCAGTATGCCTACTTTCAAAAGCACCATTTGGTTGTGCTTACTGCAACACATGGTGAAGAACAACACGATAGCCTGAAGACGTCAATATCTAGTTAGGTTGTCTATGGACAAATGCCTGTCCCAGCGGTGTGGGATTGCGCTGCAGATGTCACGCCATATGCCACGCGCAATGCTATTAAATTAAGAGCTGTTTCTTGGGAAAGTTCAACGAAGCTTTATCAATATACCAATCGGTCGACATAATGTTAATAACTAAAGATTTTGTGGTTGCAGCTGTAGCATCACAAAATGCAACCGATTTAATTTTGTAAATGATGAATAATGGTCAAACGTAATTTTATTTAAAACATTTTTTTTTTAAAAGCATGCATGACATTAACAATTAGCTACTGATCCTTAATTATACGCAATTCGTATAATGATGCAAGCACATGTTTGCAACAAACCAGTTACTGAGAACATGTCTGTAGCCTATCCACAGACAACTCTTCTGATAACTGCATTTAGCGTGATTTGTAGCAATTATATTTTACTACTGGGTGACCCACCACATGGTATGGAGCGTAATACGAAAATACTAATAAACCAATGAAATGTTGAGAACTTACCATTTGTTTTCCTTGGTATGTCACTCACAGTCAGAATCGCTGTTCCTGCAATAGAACCAATGGTATGATTAATTGCTAAATAGATTATAGGAGAATATTATGCTACAGTGTAAAGTAGTCATTCCTACATGAAGATATATTCTTAAACATTTAAAATTCTACAGTTAGTACAATATTTTGAATTACATTTGTCAATAGCTGCGTTTTCCAGTGAGAACGAGTAATCCGTATCGCTGTGATTTCGCCAAGTGACAGAACAACCCTCTGAATTTTGAAGTCAGGTCTGAGAAATTCCGCCCCGATTTTGTCTGCATCGTCTTTTGCAGCATGTGCGTTGAAAGCCAGTCAGAACTGCGCATAGTTTAATCATCCAATAGGAGCGTACCTGAAATCTGATCTGGCGACGCAGCAGCCTTCTAGTGCAAAAAAAAAAAACAAGAAAATAAAACATTTTGTACACATGACGTCGTAGTTGCAAAACGCTTTAACTGGAGTTTTGTGTTCACGTGAACTATTTAAAATACGAGATATGAGCTGTACAGATGCTGTATTTGTGATTCCCGTAACTGTTTCTGACTTCAACATTAGTTTAATATAATAATAATTTTTCGGGGGACATGCAGGCTTGAATGGAAACGTAATATACCAACAAACATATAAATATGTACAATCTTCAATGCACTAGAACAAACGAAGATGTACAAATGATAAAAATAAATAAATAAATAAAATCGGCCATGGGAGTTCAATTAGAACCATATGAGGTTACATACCCTAATTGGATGGTATATTCGGTGAGAGAAGCTATTCAGCTTTTGTTGGAATGAAAGACGGTACTGTATATCAGAGAATTACTTTGATTCCAAAGTATTTTGAAATTTTTTGGTACTGATGCTATTCAGACTCAAATTAAGTCAAACTCCAACAACCTAGGCAACAACACAATCAACAACAAGGAGGCTACTATGAACTATAGGACGCAAACGTGACAATGTGAGGCTACACGCAGGCTTCTTCAAATTTCATGTCACATTTTTTTTTTAATTCTTAAAGCTGTAATTCAGTCGATCAAGTCATGACGTTTTCCAAATTTAGTTCTACAGTTTGCATTAGGCTACATAGGAATCACTATACTTTCCCAAGTCCATAAACTGCCTCAGAATAGACACATCCTGTAGATGAAGATAATGTTCTGTTGATATTGCAGTTATTGGTCTGTGATGAATACAAATGCCTTACATTATCTTCCGGTGACTTTCAATTTACAAACGTCAAAACGTCAAAATCGTAAGGGCAATTATTGCAGTAGCCTACATAATCTGCCAATTAAGCTAAGTAAATTCAGGTGTGAAATCAGAGTAGTGTCATATATAAATAAACGAATTAATTAATTAACCCACCGAATCAAGCATCACTCAATCCATGTGATATCGAGACCTCGAGATCTGGCAACGTGAATTGAGCTCTGTCGCCACCTAGTGAGAAGTAGACTGTAAGTGTACAACTTCAGAAGATCCAATTAGCGCACGATATACTACTAATTTAGTGCGAACAGAGGTTCTGTCTTCGGATCACGGTATTCGTTCCATTCTTGCATAATAGGGTTGCTTGCATTATGGGGGACCCGCAGCGCTACATCCACTGAAGGACAAGCGCTTCACGCACACGCGCCCCATGGAGGAAAAAAAATATTCCAGCATTTCCATCTTACTTCTAACAGTGCGATCATAACGATTACCATTCATACAGGCTACTTCTCTATAGGTGAGTTGAACTTTACAATTGAATATGATTATATTAACTTAATGTAGCCTAAATAAACACGTTTCAAACCCTGGACACAGTCCTGGGTGGGCACACTTTCTTCAGCCCTCTTAGATATCCATCAGATTCGACCGACCGTGGTTATAAATATATGTAATTCACAACCTATAGAATGCAGGGTGAGAGATGGATAAATAGTCTATCCTAATGGTTATGGTCATGCATTTGTTCCCCCATAATACCCGATACCATTACTAATGGAAACGAACTATTGGTTTTTTAATAGAAATAACGAGCGAAATTATCTTGACTGAAAAGCCTGACATGCTTTCAGTAATTACTTATCTTTTTCAACATGCATTATTGAGAGGACCCTTTTGTACAGACCTACTTAATGTTTTTAATTTACCGGCTGTTCCATTAAAATTTTGCTCCATATCTGCCCATGTTTGATAGTGCTCTGTCATTCCTTTTATTGTGGCAGAAGGCATTGTAATGTCTCTCCCGTCCATTACTCGCGATAAAAAAATATAAAGATTACTCTCACAAAAGGGCCTGAAAATAGGCCCTACGCTTTCGTTTCGTTTCAATCAAAGTCACACTGGAACCATTAAACGAGGGTATCCAATGGAAGAATTCCCCACCACAGACAGACGCATCTCTACAGAATGAAGACAGTGGTGTGTACATATTCACATTTGCTATCAGTGGTCCAGGGACTCTTTTTTAACATCAGTGGCATAATTACTGTGTGCCAGGAAATGTTTTGTGTTTGTGCCAAAAACCTACTTGCCTCGGCCAGGAGGCTGAAATTTGGATGTAGGTGGACCTTCAGCAAAACAATGATGATGATTAGAAAAATGTTACTTTGGAGGATTATATTGAATCATTACAATATTCAACATATAGGGAAAATATTAATTATATATCTCAGCAATAGCGTTTGTTGTTTTTGACATTTTTCGGAATCTATATCAAGGGTGCCTACAATTCCGGACCAGATTGTGTGTGTGTATGTGTGAGGGTGGGGAAGTGTTAACGACCACACGCAAATTCAGAAGGGGGTTTCTTTAAGTTACAACCGAAGTGGAAACCACTAGGTCTCAGTAAGAGATTTGAGGAAGGGGTAATGAAAAGAAAATACTCAGATCCTAAGGAGAATATCCCAACACAAAGTAGATGTCTCAGCAGGAGAACGAAACTAAGGTGTAAGGAGTGAGTGAACTTTAGGAAGACTGCCGTGCAGTCTGAACAAAAGCAAAAGAAAAGGGTGCCTCGTAAATAAGGAAGGCAAAAGGCGTTTAAGGAAAATAAAGAATTAAAGCTAGGTGACTAGTAGGACAGGTGTCTTACTACTAGTCAAAACAAAAGCTAAATTTAAAAATCCTATACCTTTTTCTTACCACAGTTTCTCTAAGAGAGCTTTTCTCTGTACCGGCTTTTGTGTACATAAGTAGACACTGAAGCGAAGAACAGATCTCACGTGAGCGTATATAAGCTCTCTCAATCAGGTGCAAACGATCGGTCGTAATCAAAAGCAATCACGGAGCGCCCTCAGGCGGTCCTGAAGATTACCACACTCAGTTACCTGAAACAGCACTCAGTTTCCTCAACAGGGATACTGAGTAGCCGATTAGCACAAAACGGCGTTGATTAGCACAACCTACAACGCCGCACAGCAAACGGAATAAGGAGCCATGACAATATGTGTATTGGACAGCATTGAGACTCTCAAGAACACTGAATCATCCTCTCACCAAGGTCTACACTATGGCCTCACAGTTGCCTGGTGATTCATACATGTAAACCACCAGGGTGCCCCTTGGCACTGGGATGTTACCTTTATAACAGCCATGCTGTTTTGAGCCATTCAGTAATGAGGCAGCACTGCAACCATCCATTATCATTTATGTCACATTAATGGCTTTGGTGTTAGATGGGGAAGGTGACATTGGGCTAATGTTTACTTGGCAGAACCTGCTCTAATTCAAAAACTATGGGGAGAATGTGATATTTAACTTTAATTATATGGCACCTTTCAGGGAAAAGGTATCCAGAGGTATTTACAGTGAAGGGATTGCCTCACCATAACCCGCTCTTATGTGGATATTCTACTTGAGTGATGGGACAATAAAAACATCTCTGACAACTTTATGCAGTGAATACTGATGTGTACAATAAAAGATAAGGAAGAGAACAATTGTGAGTCAGCCTTTGTGCAACAGCCCTTAAATGTTAGCAATGCACGATTAAAGCTAGAGAAAAAGCATTGGAACACATTGGAAAATATTCTTTGTGCAAACTACTCACACATCAAACGACTGAATGAAGCATTGGTAGCTTTCAGTTTTATGCAAGGATGTTGTAGTTCTACTGAGCTTTTATTAAGATGTGTGTGATCCATCACTGTGGTGATAGATATTTCATACCGTATTCACTTTTACTGCTGATGTCATAATTTCTGACGTACACTCCATCACGGTGGGTTGTAAAATAGGCAAGACTAGGCAGAGACTACTGAGAAAGGTTTTTTTTTTTTTTCACCTCTCAGGCTTGGTGGTGTTTATAGGGTCCCTAATCTTGATTGCCATGGGCAACCCAATCAGAAACACACAGAATGCAGTACTGGACACATCCCATCCCAGTGTAGCATAGCCAGAGAGCACAGACACTTCAGTGAAAGGCCATCGCAGTAGTGTGATTCCGCCAGCATGGCTCACCTCTCCCTTCTCCATCTGGTCCTCCTGAATCTGCTCCAGCTGTGCATTCTTACAGGTGAGCGTGTGTTATAACTGTTACAACCCCCATCAGTCCTTTTCAGGTATTAATCATGATCACAAAGAGATGACGGGAACAATAGCTTGATCACAGAGAGACAATGGGGACAATAGCTTGATCACAGAATTGAATAATAATATAAAGGTAATTGGCCTGCACAGCTGATGATGACTTTATGAATAATTTTTTGGGCATTGACAGTTTAAGAATTTTAATGTCTTGATAAAGTTATTGAAAAGCAAACTAATATTGTAATTTGTTTTCGGGCAATTTTATTGCCTTTGTCACATGAAACACACTTATTATAGAACATAAATACATGTAATAGTAGTAAACATTATTTATTTATTTATTTATTTATTTATTTATTGCTGCCGCAATGTAGTATCTTGTTTAAAGGCACTCATTGACTCATTAGAGTTGGATACATAAAGTAAGACAAGTACTGATCTTTATGTAATTTCTGAACTCCTAATTCTTTCCTACCACAAATGTATCATGTATCCCAGCTCAAATTAGTAGGTATCTGTGCTCCATGATTCCTTCTGTGCGTGTTTCTTTGTACAGAAGCTCAAAGCTCCACACCCCCAGCTCCTAAGACAACCACCCAAGCTACAGGTGAGGACTTTCACTTTGTCCAGCTTGACAAGACACATGTTCAGCCTGTGAGTTCTCAGTTCATGAAAGAGTTTCCACTCCCTAAAACATAACTGAAATTATTACTCGGCATGTTCATGATAGATATAAATTGTAGTTGATTAGTAAGTTTAAAAGGCCTATTCACTATCATTAAAGTTTTTTTTTTTTTTTTTTTAAATAAATGTATCATGTATCCCAGCTCAAATGAGCAGGTATCTGTGCTCTCCGTGATCCCTTCTGTGCGTGTTTCTTTGTACAGAAGCTCAAAGCTCCACACCCCCAGCTCCTAAGACAACCACCCAAGCTACAGGTGAGGACTTTCACCTTGTCCAGCTTGGCAAGAAACATGTTCAGCCTGTGAGTTCTCAGTCCATGAAAGTGTTTCCACTCCCTAAAACATAACTGAAATCATTACTCTGCATATTCATGATAGATAAACACTGTAGTAGGTTAGTAAGTTTAAAAAGCCTATTCACTATCATTAAGGTAATTATTTATTAATTTATTTTTATAAAATTTGCTTATTTGCTTCATCTCCCAGGCATGCATTTCAGTGGTAGATATACAGTACTGTGAACAACTCCCATACATCTTATATTTCCCAATAAGTACAATCATTTTTATATGTGAAAAAAGGAAAATATATTGTGTGTTATACTGCGGAGCACTGCATTTCAATTCAGGGTATAATGGCTGTTGTGCCTGCTTGAAGTATGTTTGGGGGGCAGCACCCTCTACAGACAAATTGTATGTTTACAATGTGAAAAATTGTTATTTATGTGGAGCACTGAATCTCAGGCTGTTTCAAGTTCCATATATAGTATATATACAGTTTTCAAAACAGACGTGAGTTATGAATTATATATTTTTGTTATAGCATGGTCTGTGATACCAATAATTAGCATAATAAATATAATTGAAATTGTATTAATAACGTAATTCTAGGTATGTGCAGCATTTAAGAACAACTAGACCTACTGTAGTTGTCATCAGATATACATATATTAGATGCAGTGAGAGGATGGTAACAGTGCTGGGGATGGGGTACCTTGCAGGCTTCATCGATCTCCCTGCTTCTGTGGCCATTTTGGAAAGTACCCGTCCCAGGAGTGTGGTAGTGGAGTTTCGAGTGCAGAGTGCTGACCCCAGTCCCACCGTGGAGATAGTTTCTCTCATACCAGAGTCCAGAGTGTTTGAGACACCCATTGTCAGTCAGGTCAATGCCTCCAACATCTTCACTGTCCAGGTTTGAGCATTACTTGTTCTTTGATTGCCTCCCTGCTGACTCACTTATTTAGCCTTGAACATTGGCAGTCATGTCTTCTGTTGAAGCTGAAGCATAGATGCTAATGATAATAACAATATATTAGATGTTCTGAGCTTGAGCCCAGAACCACATGAATACTTATAAACTATAATATAGCATTTGGAAACCCAAGACCTGTTGGAGCTGGAGCTGGGGTGTAAGACTCCAGTCTGGGAGGATGCGGCATCTGCTCGTTACTGGTGTATTTCAGCACTTATGTTAAGCACAATGACTAAGTATGATTGATTCACACACCTTGGTCCCACGCAGCTCCAAGTCCTAGATTGGTTGCTAAATGATAGGAAAAAAAACCCAGTGGACACTTTGGCCTGAAGCCTGAAAGCACATTCAGAGATGGCCTTGTTTAAGCATGCACTAATTAATTATTGTTAAGTCCAAGCCAGTTTTGAATACATTAGTTAGCAGCCTCGAGTGTACATCATTAATAAATAGCAGACAGGTGTGCTTCAGGCTTTCATTCAAGCAGTACCTGTACATTTGGACAGAACTGAGTCAGGGTGATCCAGCTGCAGCCTGAAGCGGTGGGTCTTCTGATGCTGATAGGCAGTGGTGAGCGGCTGTATTGTCCCCCATGCAGATTGTACTGAATGACTCACTGGATTACGAGACAGTGGGCCTCCACAGTGTGCGTCTGGCGCTGGTCACTGCGGGTGGCCGTGTGGAGCAGACCTTTCACGTGCAGGTGATCGACGTGAACGAACCACCGCAGTGTCAGCCTTTGTTTCAGCTACCAGGTGACAATCTCCATCTGTTACTGTCCTCACCCTAACTGTATTTGTTATGATAGCCTGATCTGTGATGCGTGGTCTGTGATACCAATAATATGCAATATCATTTGAATGAGTTTTTATAAATTTAAATGTATTTCTAGATATATGCAGTGTATAAGAACAACCTGACCTACTGTAGGTGTCATCAGATGATGAAGGTGATTTTTTTTTCTGAATAATTATCTTTTATGAGCAGGAGTGAAAGTCTAGCGCATACTTTTTTGCAGGAGCTGAAGTCCAAGTCCCGGAAGGCCTTCCTGCTCCTTTACTAGTTTATAATGTTCTAGCTTTCGACCCAGATGAAAATGACACTCTCTCTGTAAGTAAATCAATATTATGATGCAATTTTTAAATTTTAATAGAGGACTCAAGGAAAGGAAGCAAGGAAAGGATGTGAGGATGGAGGAATCAAGGAAATGTGTATTAGGCAAATGGAACATCCTTGCTTGGTCAAGCATCAGTCTGAAGCCATGTTTGATATGGAAAATGTAGAAAGGTGGATCCACAGGTCGATCATTTATATATCATGCGTCCTTAAAGATGACAGACCTCGATGGATTTCCAGGTCAGCCAAGGACCATGGTGATGAGGATGAATAAAATAAGTGATTGGAATGAGCCTGTTGCTTCTGTTCCTCCATCCTCGTATCTCATCCTTGCATCTCTTCCTCATGTCCACCACCAGGTGGAGTTAAGAAATGAGGAAAGGATGCAAAGAGATGCAAGGAGTGGGAAATAAGCAATTGGAATAAACCAATTGACAGAATAATAGAATCTTTTTTTCCTGGTGTGTTGCAGTTTTCTATCATTGGAATCCAGCCCGATTCCGCAAAGGGACAGTTCATGATTGATGGTGGAGGGGGTGTCATTTCCAACCAAAGTTTTGACTACCAGAATGGTCCTCAGGTGTGCACTGTGAGCCTTTGGAGAAATCTGGGTTCCATATTTCCATGTATTTACAATGATTAAAAAGCTCCATTTGAACCATTGGACTGAAATTTGTCTCTGTAGGAGTTTCTACTCTCGTTGCTTGTGAGAGACAGACAGGATGCCAATTGCAGTGGTACAGTCCGGATTAAGGTCCTGAGGGTTTTCATACCGCCTCTAGATTTCCTGTAAGTTCAGCCCCCCTGTATCTGCTCTTCAGTTATTTTATCCAGTTTTCTCATAAAACTATGATATTCATTTGGTGCCATTCTTCAGGATCTACAGCTTGGCATCATCAAGCCTCCTTATTGTAGAATACATGCTGCATGTCATGCACTGTTTATGAAATAATGTATCCTTCTGAAGTGCTTTCAGTGCCATGTATGAAAAGCACTATGCCATAGAAAGTAAAGTGTACATTTAAAATATTTCAGTTAGAACTGCTCATAAGTTCTTAAGAAAAAAACACAAAGAATTCAGGTAGTTGAAAATGGATGACTTAGTTATATTTTCAAATGAGTAAGAATACATTGTAGAATCCGTCAAAGGTTCTGTACTGCTGAACTCTGACCTTTGGGTGGGTTTTCAGAATCCAGTCACAGGACATCTCTGTCTTTGAGAATGGAGGAGCTGGTGACATTGTGGCCTCTGTCAGAGCCAACACCACAGTTCCTGATGTGCAATACACTTTCCTGCAAAGCTATCCTCCTTACAAAATCGGCAGAGGTGAGAACTGTTGTGGTTAACACTGATTACTTAAAGCTCTGTCAGAAAATCCACACCCAGATCACCCTTTTCTGTGTATCTAGTACACGCATTTAGTACAGATGTCTTCTACATTCCCTGATCTGAATCATGTTTTTATTAAATCCACACCCTGTTGCTTAATGGTTGGAAAAGAGTTGCCATTCAATGGGTTTGTTATTTGTTTGAAACTATATAATTAGATGCTAATCATCAATGACAGTTAGTCACCTTCACACATGACAAGTGTTACCGCAGTCACACCTCACCTGTGGCCATTCCCCATTGACACTCATTCAAAGAGTACTGCTCTCAGCACGCCCTGAGCACAACTCTCGGAGGCTCAGGCCTCACAAACTCCTCCTCCTTCCCCTCCCCCTTCGTTAGAGGATGGGATTATTACAACTGCCTTCAACCTGGACCTGGAGTCTGACCGGTCCCTGGAGCAGAGAGTCCTGCTGGTCAGGGCCTTCAGTGTGTCCGAGGGTCGGCGTGGGACTGCCACAGTCACCGTCAATGTGCTGGATGTCAACGAGCATGCTCCCTTCTGCGTCCCCTCTATCTTTGTGTAAGATCACCTCTGGAACACTAGAGGGAGAGTACATTCCAGTGAAATACCATTAGTGTCAGTATTATTATTATAGTACAGGTACAGTAGTAGCGTAATTATTATTCTTATTACTAGTAGTATCAGCAGTAGATGTATTAATACTATTTTGTCCTAATGTTTCAATACTTATTTCTTTTAATGCTTTTGGGCAATGAGAAATCTATCAATTTATGTGTGTAGACATATGTATTCAGACACTGAATTGTTTTAGCTCTGGGGACTGCACTGCACTGTACAGCTTTACACAGTAGGCATATAACCAAAGGATTTACTCATTCAAATTATAAGTGTTTCACTAATCCCTAATTAATGCAATATATTATGTTTGAAACCTTTATCAAGCGTCAGAAGAGATTTTGATTGGATCTCTGGGTGAGTGACTCTGAAGGGTGTGATGTTGTAGGTTGACAGTGCCAGAGACTACAGAAATAGGGAAGAGCCTGGGAACAGTGATGTGTGGTGACATTGACATCAGCAACCACAATGTGTTACTTACACTGCGTGACAACGATGCTTCACTCTATAAGTTCCGCCTTCAGGATGGCCAGCTTCAGGTAACCAGTTTCCAGGCAACCACGATTGTCTCCTGAGACAGTAACTGATTTGAAATTCACAACACTATGTTCTGTACGAGTAGTTTATATGTAACACATGTAGGGAGAATATATTAAATAATGTATCTTGGAGTATAACTCTGAATACTAGATACTTTTCTAAAAATATGAATGCAACTATATAGACTTAACTCTGGAATTCATTATTCATAAACAGTTACAGAACTCATTCAGTGAAGAACTACATATTCTAATATAAGATATCATATTGCATAAATGAATTTCCCCCAACATTTTAAAGTACTTCCTTCACTGATCCTGTCCCGATGTTCCATGTGGCATCCTCTTGGCAGGTGAATGGTACTCTGGACTATGACACGGCAAGAATCGCCACCAACAGCTTCCAGTATGAGGCCACCATCCTGGTCACTGACAGCAGAGCTCCGCCCCTCACAAGTCAGTTCACCATGCCCGTCCTGTGGTTGTATACGAGAGAACACATACTAATGCCATTTTAAAAAGCTATCAAGAAAAAGGTTCCACTAATAATCATAAACCAGTTTTCGGCAGGGTTCATTTTAAGGCTTTCATTGTAAGGGGATAATGGGCAGAAAGGCATTCCAAAACAGAGTTGTCTGTGATATTGCTCATAAACTGTCTAGGTTGCTAATACGGAATTTGTCTCTGTAAATGTGTCCTATTTGGTCATTTTGTCAAGTATCAAGTTAATATGTTCCCCTCCTGGGTTTCAGCGGTCATCCCGGTTATGGTCACCGTGACACCGGTCAATGAGTTTGACCCCCAGTTTGTGGGTCCGTTTGAGATTGTGGTCCCGGAGGACGCTCAGTGGGGGTCTGTGGTTGGGACAGTGAAGGCCATGGATGCAGACTGGAGGTTTGATGCCCTGCTCTACTCCCTCCCTGGAGGAGACGCCCTCTTCTCCATTAACCCTGTAGGAGGTGAACACATACCTAGTTCTTTTAGAGTTTGATAGTCAACCAGCATTAATCAACCAGAATAATTAGGAGTTTAAACAGGATTCACTAAACAGATTTTTAAAATTTGAAATAATTTTGGTTATGAAGTATGCGTCATTGATTTTAATGGAATAAATAGGAGAAATTTCTGTTACTCTTATTGGCTGCTGATCAGCCATCCCAGCCACGGATGCACACTACAGCCATGGACTGCACTCCGTTCTCTCTGTAGGACAGCTGTACCTCAAAGGAAGCCTGGATTTTGAGGTTAAGGAAGTGTACAGTCTGAGGGTGCAGGCTGTGGATTTTGGCCAAGACGTGGATCTCACTGTTCAGAGGACTGGAGCTGTGGATATCACCATAAGAGTACAGGTGTGAACAGTGAGTCTTTGCTGTACACACACACACACACACATAGACGCACATTCATTTACAGGCTTTCTCTCTCTCTTTCACACACACACATACACACACACACACACACAAATAATGCTCACAGTAGTTGTTATTTTTAAGTCTGAGCTGGCAGATCAAATAATTAGTCCCCCAGCCATTTTTAGTAAATGAAAGAATGCTGCAGCAACTGATGTGATGAGCAAAGATGTACATGTAAATTGACTGGCTCTTAGTTTGGATAGTAGCAGGGTTCTTTCAGGTGATTCACAGCTGGATATCTGCGCATGGCATACTAAGTATTAGAAATATTGAGGTTAGAAAATCTAAATGAGATTACACAGCAGAAAACATAGAACATTAAGGGAGACGATTTAAAGAGAGAGATTTAGGGTAGCCATTGTGGTTGAAGACTCATGATGTTCTGGTGTTCTGTTGCAGAATTTGAACGATAACCCCCCGGTGTGTGACCCTGTCTCCTATGAGTCCAACATCTTCTCCACCCGCTCTGCAGGGCTTCCTATCCTCACCCTGAGCTGCACTGACAGGGATAGGGATCCTCTCACTGCCACCATCACCAATGGTGCAGCTGTGTGTGTGTGTGTCTGTGTGTGTGTGTATCAGTTAGTGAGTACAATATGGCTTCTTGCATGTTTCCACCACCATTATATTATCTTTTGGAACATTATTGTATTGATTTAATTGAATTATTCATTAACTAGGCAATTTAATTGACAACATTCTCATTTGCTATAATGGACATAATGACCAAGACGCCAAAGCACAAAACCACAGCAATTTAATAAAACACAGACGTAGATAACACAATAATTAAATATAGTGTTACAAGCGGATCAAGATGTATGAGAGGAAGGGAGGCAGTCACGGAAACAAATTAAGCACAACAAGCACAGGAGCCTGAGAAAATGACATGATTTGGCTCTTAAAAGCAGATACAGGGACAAAACTATCCGGTTTTGATGTATTTTGCAGCATAGTATGTGTACTACGTGTGAGTGTCTGTGGTGTGGATGCTCCCTCTGAGGGACCTAGCATGAGAGTCACTGACTGTTTCTCATGGAGGTTGACCGTTACCCCACCTGTATTTTCTGTAAAGGCGCTGCGGTCGACCGTTTCCAGATGAACGGTTTAACCCTGTCCTCCAGAAACGCCTTCTCTTATGTACCGGGTGCCGTGTATGACCGCACAATGTTCGAAGTCACCATCGCGGTGTCCGATGGCAAGCACACCACCGATGTCGTGGCCTATATCTACGTGGTTCCATGGACCACCACTGTGCCTACCACCACCACAACCACCACGGTGAGCCAAGTCGGGGCTGTCCTGTCTCAAACTTAAGATGCAGCCCAGTCTGACTGTCCTGTGTTACACAGAGAAACATTACATTAAAACCCATGAAAGAAGTGTGGCAAAAAATGTTATGTCCTCTTCTCTTGCGCTCACCAATATAAACAGTTTGACTTGCTGATACACACTGGGTGCCCACTAAGCAAGTAAACAAATGCAAGAAATGTGCATGAATAAGGTATAATTTGATGAATATAGTCAAGTGCAGTATGTATATTGTGAAAGAGGCAGATTTCCTTAGAGAATGTCTTATTTTCTTTTTCCCATGAATGTGGATCATTGTATGATTTGTAAGATGAAAATGATCTTGACTCTATAATCCCCCCCACCAGCCTAAGCCTCCTCAGGTGGTGACTGTAGTGCAGGAGTTTTGGGACCCGGACCGGTGGTTTGTGGTGGTTCTGACTATAACTGGGGCCTTGCTCCTGCTCTCTCTGGCCCTGCTCATCTGGAAGATCCTGACATGGTAACTATTCCATTCCATGTCTCTCTGTCTCTTCTGTTAACACAAGAAAGCAGCCATCGGTCTGCTGGGGCTGTCCTATCACAAGACTGCTGCCAGGACCTGTGCTTCCAAAGGCAGTATAGCACAGATCTGGTCATTTGAGTGAGATGTGGCAGGCTTTCTTTAAGCTGCTATTTATTGGTGTTGTAGCAGGTACAGGATATTGACTGCATTGCACCAGTTCCAGAGTAGCATTATTGTCTTCTGTTCTGAAAATGGCAATTTCCCTCACATGCAATTGGTTTTAATTTTTTTAATTGTATTTATTTTTTTGTTTTAAAATTTTTAAAAATAATTGTTTGTAACCTGTAGGACTTCAGTTTGTGCGACAACAGACCCAGAAGCATCAGACAATCTGCTGAAGAAGTGAGTTTCTGAAAAACATTGTCTGAATAAAACATACAGTGAGTTCCATGTTTGGGTCAAAGACTTATTTTTTCTTGATTTTGCTCTGTACTCTACAATTTTAGATTTTTTTGCTGTGTGTCAACATGGTGCTTTGTGAGTGCTAATTTGTAGATAACTATTGGAATACAATGTTCCTGTGCCTCGATGGTTGTGTATTCCCTTAGCAGCCTGGATAGTGAAGAACCAAGGAAGCAAGATGCAGCCAATCAGAACTATCAGGTTAGTCCTAACATGGCTGCTATAGCAAAGCCTCGGCAGGTGAAACAGATTAGATACTGATGTATTTATGCGCACTAGTGTGACCATGTTCAAAGCTTTCATAAATCTGTATGGTGTGGCATTGTACTGTGTTATGTAGCATCTGTCATATGAGAGAAAGGATGTGTGAGAGAATTTATTTGCTTTGATATTTTAGCCTATAATTTTCTATTGGTGTTCCTAACGTAAATGTGCGATCATTTTTTTACTCAAAGTCATCACTAGATGGCACCACTAGCCTTCCCAAAGAAGACTCGCAGAAAACCCTCATGGTAGGTCCAGTTTAATGCATCTGCAGTATATTGGAATTCCGAATGTGTCCTGTTGAGTAATCGCAATCTATATGTGCACATTGTGGGCATACATGTTGTGATGGTATTCATATTTCTGTTGTAGAGATTTGATGGGAAAGCTGAAGATCCAGGTAAGAGTCATGTCTAGTGAAACTGCAGAAATATAATCAAGAAAAAACAAGATAATTAAAATGTTACCATCAACATTGTATAACAGAAATGACACAGTCATCAGTAGCAATCCATTTTATTTGTTGTCAGTGTCTGGACGGAGCTATCTGTTTGACTCCAAAACGGGGGAGAGGCGCTGGCTGTAATGGACCCTCCTGTTCTCTCATTTCACACCAGAAATGGAAAGCACTGCTGCCGGTTTCTATCATGTGAGGCATGACTACTGATTAATGACAAAATACATCATTTGTCTTGATATTTTTTTTTTTTTGGAAGGAGTTTCATTTGGGTTTCATTATTGGGCATGAATTATTGACCACTTAGTAAACCAGTCATTTTATCTGAACCAAAGATAGAATAAAATGATGTCACCTCTGGTACTGAGTATTGATTGACTGATGATAATGTGTTCAGTTTTCAGGCATGCGAGTGTTTATACTGTCATTATAAACAATAAATGTAATATCTTATAAAATGCTTGACATTCTTGCTATAAAGTTGAAACAATGTTAACAAATAATGAAAAAGACAAAAAAAAAACAGAATATTACAATTAAAATAATCTAGTATTTCTCTACAATGATGGACTATGAAATGAGGCAAATTTGTCTTTACATCTTCTACCGTCCTTTCTCTTCTCATTTGGAATTCTGCATAGTTACTCATAGGCATGTCTGATTGCTACAGCATCCCGTTGATTCAGCTTGCAGCCAGCTACAGCTGCACCGACCACCAGTTTAGCTATGCAGTCATTGCTCTGGAGTGTACTACTTATGCAGCTGGTGCAGGCAGAGTGCATGTGTCTGATCGACCAGAGAGGTCGCTATTGCACAATTAGGTGGAACAATGCTATTGCACAACAATGCTACTGAAGTGGAGAACTATGCCAGGTGAAACCATGACTTGCTTGAGTGTCGCTAATTATGTGCTACCCTGTGGGGTTGCATGGTTGGGATCTGATTTTGTGAGCCTTTTGAAGCCCTGAAGACAGAGAATAATGATACAATATCAATTAAATAGCATCTGTACTGTGGTAGACAACTTTGTTGAAGTGAAGCCAAAATCTGTGAACATGGGACGCATTACTGACATTAATACACACAAGACTTAATATAGGGGGATTTTATAACTCACTTCATACTGGCGCTGATCTCCGAGTTAGATAACTGACTCAGTCTCATGTCAAAGTAGATATAGTGTGTAATCATTTTATGAGCCATAAGAAGAAAACTTTGTAGTTCAAATCCAACACCAGCTCCCTCTTACTTACAGAATATAATTTGACAGATTAGACTTCATTGCATACTGTATACCAAATTAGTTTCAGTGTAATGATGGATGTTCATTCAGCTCCACAGCTCAAAATATGGTAGACATGATGGTGTATGTTTTATATCCAAAGGTAATTTTACTGTTGCCCTTTCAGGGAGGTCAAATACACAGGTAACAAAAAAAAAACTTGCAAAAAAATATTGCAAAATGAATACCTACTACTAGGGTACTTCCGTTTACATTTTTATTCTGTGATTCTTTCTAGGCCCTTTTCATAATTCATAATATAAATAATCAAATTTCATATTTCAAGGTAAGGGTCTAACCCTTGGTTTTAAGGGGGCTGAAAACTCAAAGTAAGCTGCTTTCAGATCAAGTGTATATGAAATCATCTATCACTAAAACACGCTTTTATCAGGTAGAACGTACATGTGTGCAAAATGATTTATCACTAGAACATGCTTAGTTTTTGATCTAGTGAATGTATAAGTATGGAATCATTTATAACTAAAACGTGCTTAGTTTTGATCTGGTTAAATGTATAAGGGTATGAAATCATTTATCATTAAAAGACAATTATTTGTAAATGTGTATGAAATAATGTGTCGATAAAATGCATAATACATTGCATGTGCAGCAGAATAATTTTTTTCAGAACAAATTATATGTTATGTGTCAAAATGTAGAATTTGTGCATGTACGTGTGTGTGTATCCAACTGTATGCACGTGAAATAAATTAAAGAACTTACGCATACTGTAACCCTCTGTTCCAATACAAGAAAGCACAACAAGCATTTCTAGCGACTTAATTTTTATTTAAATTAAATCATTATATGACCTTTAAAGCATTTTAATCTTTACGAAAAGACTACCCTTTTTCTCTGTTAAATTTGTCTCTCTTTAATCACTATTTAAACTTTTTATCATTCATGTGAAGAAAATGAAAGAAATTAGAGCTAAGTAAATGCTACTGATAAAGCAAATCTAAGAGTCAAGATGTAAACAGAAGTCAAGGCACAAACCTTACTGCAAAAGACATGGAATGAAACGATAAAAAAGCAAAGAATGTTAGAAACGTACATATTTAAATATCAGTTCAAATCTGCTCTTTCTTTCCCTGGTGTGAAGCTTCTTTAAAACTTTTTTTTCCTGTTTTTTATTTTTAATTTTTGAAAGGAATGTTATGCTGTCCTGTGCAGAGTACAGAGCTAATATATTTACCTATCATCAGTCATGCAGGACAACATGCAGTTTTGCTAAGAATGAGGAAATTCATGTAAACGTTATAAAAAAAGCACTTTCCTTTCAACTGCTTTTCACTAACCGTGCTAAAGCTTGTTTTTTATTATTTAAAAAATAAGCTTTACGCAATTAAAAGTTACATAAAATTTGCACATCAGATTTGAAAAGTAAAACGAATGCATTTGTATAAAAAAGGTTTTTTTTTTTGTTTTTTGTTTTTTTGCCTCTGCTAATAATCAAAAAATAAGGAATTAAAACAAGAAAAAAAAAAGAATAAAATAAAATAAATTGTTGATTTGCGGTCATCGTCCAAAGAAATAACAAAAAAAAAAAAGATGAAAATACGACCCCCCCCCCCCCCCCTTAAAAATTAAATATGAAACACGCAATGGAAATACACTAATCGAGAGAGGGAGAAGACATGGCAGTCTGGAAATCAGCAATCGATTGTTGAAATTCTGCAGGGCTTTCCCGCCTTCTCAGTGTCTTTGCTTCCTTTATAAACGCAGATAAAAGCAGGAATCATTGTTGGCCAGTGCAGTCAGGCACCACCTGTCTGCTCTCCTTCCGTCATCAAACCTCAAAACTGTTCAAGTAATCCTGGAGGAAAGAAACAGACGTGGTCACTGGTGAGTGGGAGGGACATTTCCATAATACGAATGTCTGAAGAAATAAGATGGTAAACATCAAATTAAAGGGTGAAAAGTTTCATTAGAGGAAGAGAGACGCTCCTTCAGCAATAAGGCGAGCATGGAGTATTATTCTCTTTCTTGAGTCTAAGTAATTACACCAGACCCAAATTGGAACAAAGCATTTCCCTACAGATTTAACCCAAGACAACAACAGCGAACAGATTTCAGGATAATAAACATACAAAACATGCGTTTAGTCATTTGCTGGAAGATCCTCTCTCTGGGATTATTTACCGACTGCAGTCTGAAAACAGAGAGGGGGCTGGCACTGGCAGAGCACAGTGTGCATTCTGTGCTGCACCACACCTGCAGCAAGACTGACAAAGTGGGAAAAGAACAGACCGAGCTGGAAAAGAACAGACAGCCCTGAATGATACATGCTGATGAATCATAAATCTATACCACACACACTGCACTAACAGTGTGCATGTAGCGAACAGAATCTCTTATCTTTAACCCATGCGCTATATGTCGATGCCCATTTGCGTGTGTGTATATGAGAGAAAAAGAGAGAGAGAGAGAGAGAGAAAGAGAGAGAGATAGAAAAAGAAAGAGAGAGAGAGTCTTATTTTGCATTACATTTTAACATTATAATCTGTACCTTGTGTTAGCAACCTGCTCTAGAACAGGCCACAGTCCTTCAGGTTATTCTTGATGATGACATCAGTGACGGCGTCGAAGACAAACTGCACGTTCTTGGTGTCGGTTGCACAGGTGAAATGGGTATAGATCTCCTTTGTGTCCTTCTTCTTGTTCAGGTCTTCAAACTTGGTCTGGATGTATCCCGCTGCCTCATCGTACTTATTGGCCCCTGTAAACATCAAAGGCCAAGGGGTTTTGTCTGAGTGTAAGTCTTAGCAAGAAAATGGTCACAAGGAGAAAAGAGATCATCACAATTCATCAAAACTCTTTTTCATCATTTTACAGCAGGTACCCTCAGGAGAGATAACCATGCACAGCACAGCACAGCACAGCTACCACAGCTGTAAATTCTGCTTCATGAGCCTGTTTTCTGGGTGTCTTCAGGCAGTAAGCCGCATGCCTATCCAATTCAACAATACAACTCAAGCTTTTCAGTATTTTTCTGGGATCATCTCAGATTTGTTAATCAAGCAACGCCAGCCACCGATCTGCATGTACCCACAGAATGCAGGAACTGAGAGACAAAAACAACACCTCATCCTGGAATTCCCCACACATCCCTGACGACTTCAGTTGTTACTGAACAACTTGTACAACTAGAGAGACCTTCGCCAGGCTCATTAGCAGACTGAAATTGCTGCACAATGGTACAATGCAGCATCATATATTACACTGCAGTATTATGAGTACAGATCTAATCTAGGTACATTATCTCAGTGGTCCAACTGTATAACATACCCGTAATACAGGTATAATCAAGTGTAACAGGGCACAAGTGCTCTTACAGGTATAATACCTGTACAGTACAGGTATAATAGTACCTGAGTACTCTGGGAAGCAGATGGACAGAGGGCTGCGGGTGATCTTCTCCTCAAACAGGTCCTTCTTGTTGAGGAAGAGGATGATGGAGGTTTCAGTGAACCACTTGTTATTGCAGATGCTGTCAAAGAGTTTCATGCTCTCATGCATGCGATTCTACAGAGACAGAAACAGAGAGAGAGAGAGAGAGAGACAAAGTGAGAGAGATAAAGAGAGACAGACAAAGAGAAAGAGAGGGGGGAGAGGGAGATTATTACTTTGCAATATATTTTAACAAATGTAAAATAAATAATGAATGTTCTTATATTTGCATTCGTGAATTCATAATTAGACACTGATTTTAAAAGTTGCATAATGAGATTTAAGACACAAAAGAAAGATCTTAAATTGTTGCACACCGCACAATGACAAAGAGGAGAACATAAAAATGACAGAAGAATAGAATAGTTTAAAGTAATTAAAACCCCGGGAACTCATAGCGCTCCTAAAGCCCTTCGGTGCTGTTGTGGCCATATTGCCACATTTTTAATAACCACTGGGTGTGAAAGCTGGCAAATCAAGACTAATATGAGTGAATAATTTGCATTCAAAGCTTTGCACTTGTGTTCAGTGGAACCACAAATCAAACTACGCGTATGTGCAACATTTCCCATTTGTACAGAAAGAGCCAATGCAGTGAGTTTGAAGCCAAGGTGAATGGAGAGGTTCCATGTTTTAAAACTAGAAATAAAATGGAGGGAGAGCAGGTGAAAGAGTGGATCGCCCCTCCCTTACCATCTCTTCGTCCTCAGCCAGGACCAGGTCATAGGCACTCAAGGCCACGCAGAAGATGATGGCGGTCACGCCCTCGAAGCAGTGGATCCACTTCTTCCTCTCCGAGCGCTGGCCGCCCACGTCAAACATTCTGAGGACAGGAGGAGAGAGAGAGGAAGACAGGACAGGGGTGAGGAGAGAGGAGGAGAGGAGAGGAGGTGAGAGGAGAGAAAGGAAGAGCAGAGTTACAGTGACTGTCATTACTACAGTAATGTCACCGTGGCAGCTTTACTCTGGACTCGCCTGTGCAGAGCGAGACTGAAGCAGCGGTGGAGTTCATGAGGGGCAGGACCCAAACAAAACTTCTGAAGGCAGGAGAGTGGAGAGTAACGCTGATGAGAAACAGGAGCGATGCGAGTAACGGGGAAATATGCCTTTCTCTGCTCGCCCGAACCCGAACCAAAGCAAACACAGAGATGCGTGGAGGAAAATGTGTGCGGCAGAGAGGGGAGAAGACGACGTGAAGTCACAAATCAAATCGGTCTTCTCCAGTCTCGTACGCGCTGAAATCGTTTGATGTCTACCCTGAGATGAAAGCTAATGCAAGAAAAGTAGACAATGCTTCACAGATGCTCGGCGGGGATGAAAGACAGCGCTGCTCTGAGACGGACGCCATTAGATGAATTAAGCGCCGAGACACAGACAGCGAAGGTCTACAGTGACCAGAGACAGGGCGCTAACCAAGGAGGATGCGGATGGGTGGCGAGAGGGAGTCTAGCCATCGCCATAGCAGAGAGGCTGTGTTTTTACGCCCCGCTCCTGTGTCACACAGCAGTCGCAGGTGGACTCCGGTGGGAAACTCGACGTTCTGTGTGGCATTCCGTGACATCCGTCACATGACTGCATTGCCATGGTTACAGCTCACAGGAAGACAGGGGAAAAAGCATGAAGGCAGTTTAGCATGGACCCGCCCCCTCCATGCATAATTCATTAAGGCCTGTGTGCTCGGCAGGCAGCAGGCTGCTCCGGTGGACGCTGATGTTCCAGGGCTGGACAGAATTACGGCTCGTATGGAGAGACTAAGCGGTGGAGAAGCAGAGGGGAGCTGATCGCACGCTGTTTTTTCTGTCATCCGATTGGACAGTTACACCACACCTGGCGCTTGTTTCTCGCTGCACGCAAGGACAGCAGCTCAAGCCCTACTTTCTCCAAATCCCAGCAGAACAGCTATCATGCCGTGCCAGTTCTCTCCACTGTCACCTGCCCTGAGCGCATTGGGAGCACAACAGCCATAGCACCCCATGCATTATAGCCTGAAAGTGCCCTTCAAAGTGCACTCCACTTAAAAACAACTACAACCCAGAATTAAATTCAGAGTACCTTACAATATCAAATAATATTTCACCACTCATTATAGCCCTGCACTGGCTTTCAAAGGGGCTTTGATTTGTCTTACAAGACAAGAACGATGTGCTAGAATGCAACTCTCTCATTATTCACACAGAGACACAGAGTAATGCTGTGGCTTGACCACTAAAGGCACTCACTACAATATGGGACCTAGCTTAGACTGGGCTGTGTCATCATACTACAAATGACCAGATGTCCACAGCAGGACACAACCGGTTTAAATCCACCAGGAGTATGGGAGTGCATTTCAAAAATTCTGAGGGGGGGGGGGGGGTGAAAAACCTCACCCACTGAAAACATCAAAATGGCAGTTATTATAAGGATTGGTTCCATGCCAATGGATTTTCAAATAGCACTTCAAATCACCGTTTGAGCAAAAATGCTCCAGCACAGTTTCAAAGTAACCATTCAAAGCATTACAATGAAAAAAGTTTTCCCAGAGCAGTATTGAAAATGTAACAAAAGGTAAAGCCAGTAATCTTGATTTCCATTTGAATCAGTTTTTTTTTTCTTCCTGTGGTCCGTTTCACGGGCAAACTTATTTCAGCCTTCTAGCACTTTGAGAAATTAATTACTCAGAGAGCTGAGAGTCCAGCTGGGGCTGCTTTGCTTGATCTGCATCTCTGAAGACTTTGCTTCAGTGGATGGGTTTGACCTGAGAACCTTCTCTTGCTGATGATCACAAATCGTGCAGCTGATTCTTTCAAAGGGTGCAGATACAACTGAAGCTATAACTCAAAAGAAGCGTAGATGGATGGCTGCCAATTTTTATGGCAGACTTGCCTCTCTCAGCACTGCTTCCTGACAGTGACCTCTGACCTCTTCATGACCCCATTGTCATTGACAGGGTTACTCAGAGAGGTTAAAAACAGGCTGTGTGTTATTCATTTATTGTTGTCAATCCGGAACTTTGAACCATGTTTTCAATGGCTAGTTTACTTCAGGAAACAGCCCCCGTCCTAATGAATGGTTAAAAGAGACAAAGAAAGATCACAAAAAAAGATGCAGATTTAAAGATTTAGTCTAAGATCCATCGGTTTCAGGCACACCACACCTTCCAAGACTGAGCAAATTCCTCAGTCGAAATAAGAAGCTTTTCACTTCAAAGACTAAAGAATGTTGCCAGCTTATAGCTTTAAAAGTATGCGCACACAGCTTCCCCCCATTACTAAAGTAAACCCCTCGTATTTACTTTTCAGTTCCCTTATAACGAGCATCTCCACCGCACACAGCCTGCTCCCCACACTTACCTAGGAAGATCACAGCTGAGCAGGACCAGCGTGAATGCTCTGAGGCTAGAGAAATGTCCGCCTACGCATTAGCCTGGGAGGTGTGATGTGTGGGTCTGATTAATGTCCGCACACACACACACACACACAAACACTGAAACCACTCACTTGAAGTGCAGATCCTTGAAGGTGAAGTGAGTCTCCACAATGCCAGTGGTCTTGACCCGAGTACGCAGCACATCCTGCTGGGTGGGGATGTAGTCTGCTTTAGATATCCTGTCCAAGTCGTTCAGGTAACTGAGGGAGAACAGATATACATACATAGGGATCAAACACAACACCTGAGAGTGTATATTATATATATATATATATATATATATACACACACACAAGTATGTGTGTGTGCCGCCGCCCCCCCCGATGAAAGTCGTATTTACTTGTGATTCTCCTCCCTATTCCCAGAAGTAAACATACACATAAAAAACAAGGCACAACGGTGAATGAACGTCATCGCCCAATGAAAGATAAGATACCAAACAACTTGGCAAATACCAATCTTTACGTTCGCAAAATGACAGTTAAATTACATCGAGCTGAGGCCATGCAATTGCTCCCGTCTAAAGAGAAGACCAATTGCATTATCTGGAGATGGAAGGATGGCATGCGGCCAAATCCAACTGCAAATTATAATTGGAAGCCTCTTTTCACGTTCGTTTGTGACAGAAGGGCATAAAATAATTGAGCTTTTTATTTTGGCTCATAATACACGGTGATTGAACTTTTGTTGACAATGGCTCCTTTGCATTTGATTAAAAAAGAGGCTTTATGATTACAGAGAAGAGCAATTTCCGCTCCCAGAACAATCCTGGGCAGCCTGTCTGACAGGAAGGATGGAGGATCCTTAGAGGCATGGGGACAGAGATTACCCATCGCCTCCCTAAACTGCATTTGATCAGCAATAACCGTGTATGATTCCATGTAGATATTATGGGGGAAGTGGGGAGTGGGGGAAATTACAATGCCTATAGCATCTGCGAGTTTTACTGCCATGTGGGCAGTGTTCTGGATCAAGGAGTGACTGTCATCCAGTACAAACACACTGCAGTGTCCCATAATTATGACATCATTACCACTGGACCACTGGGAATCATGTAACTTAAATTATGTAGATGCATTTGTCCAATATACGGGTGGAATTGGAATTTGGAATTGTGTAGCAGCATGGTGCAGTGTTTATACATCACATCTCCACACATCATGCACATCATTACAGATGTTCATTCAAGATACACCAGAGTGAATATTCAAAGAATTATGGAGTGACTGAAAGACAGGAAATTGAAGCTTTCAATTAAATTATAATTACTAGAAATTTTCAGAATTTTTCAGAACGAAAATCCTGCAAATAAAACTAAAAAGCCAGAGATTCTAAACCACAAAAAAGCCTTGAAAATGTGCACTCTGCCTATCCAAATGTATAAATCATTATTCAATTTTGAATTTTTATTTAAACCTGCAGCTTAATCAAATGAACAAACATGAGTCTCAACCAGTTTCTTAGGAAAAATCCTTGAGCTTATAAATGCAGAGGAACTGTGCAATTTTTCTTGTGAAACCAGGTGCACCACTCTAACACCCACACACCTCTTACAGAATCCTAAGCATTCTCACACTTTCTATGGACAAGCTTCATCACTGCAACCAATCGGAGCATGCATGTCCTTGCTTGAGATTTCAAGGGAATGCTTTGCAACACATTAAGATCTTATTGACTATGGCACTACTAATAAAAGCAAGGAGAACTGAGGGCTTTCACAAGGGTAAACCAATATTAACAGACTGCTTTCTAATCCACTCTGAAATATTATTTTTCCATGATGCAGAGCAGGGCTTTTATTAAACATGAAATGACACATAAAATGCTTGATTTTTCTAAAAGGCTCTTTTCTCCTGGACCAGGCTATGGACTGAGTACTTTCTGTTTAATTAAAACAAATACTCAAAGGCACACCTACAGTAGGACCCACATTACACAGCAGAAAACTCCACCATGCCATTTAAAGATAATGCTAATAAAGATAATGTGGGAATAAACATTTTAAGATTTTAAGCATTTATCAGATGTTCTAATCCAGAGCAGGATACACAATGTGCATGACCTTTCTAAAACACATACAATCAATTTACAGCTGAATAATTACTGAAGCGCTCAAGTTGAGTATCTTGCTCAAGAGTCCAACAGCAGTGCCCTGCCTGATCCCATGCTGCTCCAAACCTGCAGCACACAGGCACAAAGCCACTACAGCAGGTGCTGCAGTACGTGAGCACTGCTGTCATCTTCTCATATTTACATTTACTTATTTAGCAGATGAATGACCACTATCCTTGTGCAATTTTTTTTTACTATACAGGATGTGATATTTTCACTGGTAGGTCATAGGTCAATTTGATATAAACTGACATAATCTGTTATGCCATTTAGTGACAGCTGTTATGTCTTGTGTATGACAGCTTATGTCAGCCTTATGTCAATGGGTTCAAGTAAAGTGCAACCTTCTTTTGTGTATGCAAACGAGAACAAGAGAGCTCTCCTCTGTGGGTTACTGAATGCAAATGGCTACAGTTACAAGGAACTCTTAAAAACAGCAAGAATGTATGAGAATTATGATCCCCCTGAGATGGCCGGTACTTGCTCTCTTCCTCCACACTCCAGGGTCCCACACCCTTGGGGAGGTAACAGCCGCATATTTAACTGAAGAGATTCAGGTTAACTGCCCTTCTTAAGGTTACAACAGTACTGCCCCAACTGGGATTCAAACCAGAAACCTGCTGGTAAAATGCCTGGTGCCTTACTGTACCTGAATTTTTAATGTAGCGATGATGCCATTAAAATTTAAATCCAATATCATAAAATTCAATAATGCAGGGTCTGTTTTTTTACACAAAAACAATTTTCAAATCATATAAAATTAATGGGATTCCCTTTTCTTGGTATGAAGCCCTCACATTATAAATTGATATGCAGAGAATTAAGAGTTGGGAAAAATGACTGAGGATACAACCCGGCGCTAGCTCCATTTGAGAAGCAATTGCATTTCAAATGATGCGATTCAGCCCACAATGCTAGCCTCATTCACTCAGCTCAGCATCAGAGTGGGGTTTAGCACAGGAAGTAGGGACTTCATTAAACTGTCTAATTCATATCAGAGGTGAAGCTTCAAACATATCTTTCAGATTTCGGTAGGTGGTAGGTAAAAACTCTATTTTGGCTGACCTCTGTAACATTTTCCAATTTCAGCAGCTCAGAAGAACAGGCCCTCCTGTCTGAGCAACAGATGGAGCAGGACCTTGTTATGATTCTGTCCATTTGAAACTGGCACTGCGCGTGTGTGTGTGTGTGTGTGTGTGTGCACGTGCACCAATATGTATTTGTGAATGCATGTTTGAGAGCATGTGCATGTACAAATGTTCACGTGAGTGTGCGTGTAAGTGTACATGTGTATCCACACCTTTTTGAGTGTCTTCCTATGTACACGATGGTCAGTGTTCGTGTGGATATATTGCGTTCATGTGTGTTTGTACACGTGTGCATGCATGTTTGAGAAAGCAGGTCTTGTGGTTGGGGGGGTTACAGCTCTGAATTTTTGTCTGTGAGAGAGGCTACCACGACAGAACGTGTAGTCTTCCAAAGCAAATTCATAAGGGGTATATAAAGGCACACACAATCCTACTCTAATGCAGTCAGCGATGTCTTCACACACTTGCCCTAGTGTCTCCACACTACTTCTTCACCCAAGCATGGTGAGAATTCTGTCCTCTCACGAGGTAATGTCTGCTCTTGCAGGGTAAGATTCTTCCAGCCGTGACACAAACCTGCCCCACATGTGACTCAACGGAGCGAAAATGAGTACTGTGAAATGACAAGTAACCAATAAATGGGCGCGGCAATCTTACATCACTGGAGACTTTCAGCCTCCAATCACTGCAGAGTACCACCCAAGGACCTCTGACACACGTTGGGACTAACTATGAACGCTACGTACCTGCTGTGACTGTGTGTGACCCATGAACAGAAATGCTAAAACAGGTGGAAAAACAGAGCGTACACTGGGATATGGGCTTAGTTATTCGGTCATAAGTCAGTGGCTTTCGCGTGAATGCACTTCAACAAAGCAACAGCCACTGTCCAGGAAACTGTTAAACCTCACGAGTCACTGAAGCAATGTTTATTAACGGAGTGGATAACACTCATTAATTATGTTCTGCCCTGGCATGTGCCCTCTCACCCACCTGCTGTGGGATCTGCCTCTCCAGTGACCGTCTGTCACTCAAACTGCAGTCATTATCACGCTGCGCTAAGCAGGCATGACTGAACCTGCCCCCTCTATCCTTTCCTCACTTCCCCACTACTCACTCTGCGGCTGAGCACTGCGATGCTCAGCACTGCAGTCTCCACAGTTATGGCAGGATAACGGTCATGCATCGTTTCTTCACTCTAGTGTACTGCATACCGATATGCACTAATATGACACTTCTCATACTACGTGCCCTGCATACAGAAGGGAACTTATACTGTATTGTTCACAGAAAGTGTAGTCCTGCTATGTACTGATGATCGCAAATGCAGTACTGATCACACTATGCATAGCACACATTAATAGGCAGTCAAATTATACCCATCACGTCATGTCATTGCATATGAAAGGGCACTCATGCAGTACTGATGACACTAAGTGTAGTGTATATTACAGGACACTAATGCAGTAATGATCACACTAAGAGCCATATTTACAAAGGATCTGCGGGGCTTTTATAGATGCTAATGAGACAAATAGCATTTTTCCATATCAAAGGTGCCGCAACCGGAGGTTTGGACTGGTAAAATGAGAGAAATGCGGCATCCCTAAAATTTGTGTTTGTTCAATGCATATGTATTGTAGGCCATTCTGATGGTAGACCACAAAAATATGGGAGGAGAAATGAAATTTAAGTGGAATTTCATAAACATACAACAGCAAAAAGCATGGTGTTATAGCAACTCAGAAGCGGCGTAACTGTAAGAGCTGTTACGTTTAGACCATGTTTTTCGGTCACCTGGCATCCTATTCCCGCTAGAAACACTCCAAAAACCCAAATTTTCAAGGACAGATAACTGTTTAAAATGACACATTATTTGGTTTACTGAAAATCAACATAAGGCCTTATACCCGAAAATGAACAGTTTCCGGAACAGTTTTTCGGAAATATTTCCCACAGATATCATCACATTGTTCCGTTCCTTTTGGAGGCCGTAGAGGACTGAATTGTAAATGTACAAATCCGAAATGGCTACGGTAGCCACACTGTACATTAAGTTATCGACAGTGCTACATCTATTAAGCGTTACATTTTACAACTCTCCCCTATGTTTGCAAAAGGAGAGAATCTTTTTAAATCTTTAAAACACATGCCTTGATCTTCAGAAACAATGTTGAGAGATGGTCATTCTGGAGAAGGTTGGCTACGGGTATGGAATTAAACAACTTGAAGTATTGAAGCTGTGTTCTGAAGTTTTACTAATGAGATGTGTTAACCTTCAACGGTGACAGTGCCAATCCATTACATCCATGGATCCTGACACCTGTCCAAAACCCAACTTCACCAGAGATGGAGCGGTACAACAATGTTGCTTTCCAGCCATACGCAAGACGCATCTTAAATACTGACAGTGCATTTAAATGAACTTGCTGCGGCTGTGCTCATTTACATAACCAGCCTTAGTAAATACCCTACTAAATTGCGATGACAAAATTTTGCGGCACTGACGGTAATTTGTGGCATGCTTAGTAAATAAAGCCCTAAGTGTAGCATATATTAAAGGACATTAATGCAATAGTTATTACATTAAGTGTATTGTATATTAAAGTACAATAATGTAGTACTGGTTACACTATGTGTAGTGTATGTTGAAGTACACAAATTCATTACTGATTAAACTACGGGTAGTGTACAATGCATTACTCATAACACTATGTATAGTGTATATTAAAGGGCAAACATACCACAGGTGTAGTCCACATTAAAGGGCTCTAAGCCAGTAAAGATCACAGTAAGTGCGGTGCATACTGAAGGTTACTCACTAAGCCGCAGAGTCATTGAGCTGGTACTCTCTGGCACGCGTGAAGCAGCCCTGCACCCCGCTGTCAGCCCACAGCCGGTGGATGACTTTGGCCAGGTCGTCGGGCAGCATGCCCTGCTCCTCAGCGGCGGCAGACAGGGAAAAGAGCTGGCGGGCGTCGTCCTGCAGGAGGGCGAGAAGGACGGCGCACATTACGTCACTTCACAACAGGCAGGAAAAGAACGGGCACAGACGTGAGGGGTGGCAGCGTGGCGTGGCCGATAGCAATGCTAACCAGAACTAACCAGCGCGTGTGTGTGTACATGACTTTCACATGGAATGACTCTACTGCAACATTCTGGAATATTCTTTGTGGTCAGTTCACTCTCCACATGTGGCTGAACAGGTTGAAGATTAATATTCTACGCGTGTGAAAGAATTGGGACACCGGGTTCTGAGAAAACCCCATGGCTGCCATGGCCCTATTAAAAGAAATCCCTGTCGGGGACTTCACAGCAGAGCGCTAATAAAGCGAGCGCAAAGTGAAGAGGTTGGGAGGCCATTAGGGGAGGAAAGAATGGTGTGACTCAGACATCTCCACCGCTGGGGAACTGTGGGGGTCCTGAGTGTGATTAACAAGGCGGCTGGGTTTCCCCTGAAGCAGCAGCCCCCCTCTTCACACAGCGCACACGCCTCCCTTCACCCTGACTGACACTTCCGTCCACCCGCTCAGGGATTACTCAAACTTAAACACCGGCAGGCCTGAGCTAGCAGCTGCCCTCACTTCCTTCCCGGAGAACCTGCACTGGCGGGGTCCCTGTCAGAGCACGTCTCCATGACACCAGCGAATCGCCTGTCTCACCTCACCCGACTGCAAACAGAGCTCAGGTGTCTGAGGAAGACAGCATAGCACCAGTAAATAACTGCTATTTGCTGATGTTACATTACTGGGTCACATGACATCCTTGTAAGCAAATATTTTCATATGAATTTGCTTCTAAGAAAATCATGGTAGATCAGTTAGGAATTCATTGTCAAAGGACAAATTAAATGCGTCTGCACTTGAAAGTCCTCTGGCTATGTGTGGTGCATTCTGGGAAACAGACAGGTCAAGCTACTGACTTCAATGCATTCTCAGTGAATGAATGACTGAATTAATGAATAACTGCCTCAATAGTTAAACACAGGAAAGCAATCTGGAGTCAGACAAATAGCTCCAGTTTTCACATCAGCTAAATCTAAAAGATAATTTGAGCGGTGAAGAGGAGTCGTGCACATCCAGTGTATCCTACAGTAATGGTGTACAGGTAACGCTGTTTAACAACACTCCTTCTTCCGTTTAAACATCTTTTGTCGACCTTCCTGACAGCCACACAGTGGGATATTTACATTCTGCTTCTCAGAACTGGAAGGAGCATGATTCTTTGCACAGAGGCATTTTATCAGAGGGAAGCAGAGCCCTGGGTTTAAACAGCTGTGGGAGGTTCCTCAGCATAAAAGTGAGTTTTTGGCCAGCGGAAGGCTTGAGCTCAGGCAGCACAAAAAGGGCAGAGTGAGAGATCGTAAGGATTCAAATCCGCTACATAATCAAATCAAGTTTATTTACACCTTAAGCACTATTTCAACCTACCGCCCTGTGTGAATAATGCCATCTGTGCTCATTCACACTCTCAGGTACAAACAGTAATAATATTAGTGATCTACCTTGGTTTTTACGCATGTTTTTTCACCCTCTTTAAAAATATTGATGACCCTTTGCATACCAACCAGCTTAAGTAGTTAGTAACCAGCTGGCTGTATCTCTAATCTCATATCAGTCAAGAATAAGTTACAACTACAACTTCAACAGAGCAGCTGTATCTGAGAAACTAAGATGGAAGACGATCGCACTAAGAAACTAAGATGGAAGAAGGCAGTGTGGAGAGATAATCGAGGGAGAGTTATTGCCGAGTCATTACATTTGGATTTTACAGTCATTTCATACATGGCATCAGCATTCAAATGGCCAGGGGTGTGACCTCACAATGTGATTAATAAGACTGCTGCGCAGAGCAGAGCCAATCGGACGAGTTCCAATCCCAGCCCTCTCCAGGACAGGTCGTATATCCCGAGGGCAGGGCCTTGTGGAACTGAAGCCAGGCTGCGCCAGAGCTGACCGCAGCCATTTGGTATGTGGGAGGTTCACAGATGGCCAGTGCCCCGCAGGCAGGGAGCACTTCGTCACCGGCCTTTCTCCGGCCTTATGAAGCGACAGCCATCACACGACCACAGGCAAGACCGCAGGCCTGCTTCAGCTGCGTGAGAAATGTCCGACTCGGCCGGTGGGCTGCAGAGCTGCGGCTGGCAGCGTACGCTTCATATCGCACGCTTCATTTCGCACGCTTCATTTCGCACGCTTCATTTCGCACGCTTCATTTCGCACGCTTCATTTCGCACGCTTCATTTCGCACGCTTCATTTCGCACGGGTGGCGTTCGCGTGCGTCTCCTCAGGTCCACATACAGCCAGAGCAGGACGGCTGAGAGGATAGCCCTGATCTGCGAATTTCACACCGGGCTGTCTTTAGGACTGTAGTGTTAAGCATTGTGCGTGTGTGCACTACACATCTGGTTACGTGTGTCACACAACACTTCATTTGCCCTGCAGTTCTGGTATTAAGTCAAACTACAAGCAATGCTTATAAAAAGGAAAAGAAAAAAAGGCTGAAATCTCTTGAATGAAGCAGATTTTCTTTCTGACCAGCAGATATACTGGATGGAACCACTGCTGGAGCTGCCAAAGCTAGAAATATGCAGAAAAATATTGTCACTGAAACGTCCCTGTGTTAGACAAACCGATTCCAATAAGAGTCCTGGGAAAGAAACAGTTCCCTTTCGACAGACTGAAAGTGTCTTGTAATGGCTGACCTGTGTGCTGTGCTGTCTCTAAAGCCTGAGCCAAAATGACCGCCCCTGCAGTGACGTGTGCAATAAGGACTTTCAGAGCACTTGTGGAAACAGACGGCTCCCTTTCCGGCAGGAGCAGAGCAAAGGGCAGGAGAGGTCTCTCATTCCCCTGCATATTAAATGCAGCGCTCCCTTCAGTAATTAAGAGGGATTCGCACTGGGGAGACTGATGCATTTAAGGGCCTCAGTGCTTTTGTCTAGGGGTAAACCATTTTAAGTCCATTTTAAACCTGGTGTGCGTGCGTGTGTGTGTGTGTATGTGGGTCTGTGTGTCTGTCTGTGTGTGCACGCAGGGTTGTGCATGTTTCTTATTCACTGTAGCCTGATTAACTGTAGCTTGTTATTGGATCTCCTGCAGTTTCTCATAGGAGCCACTGGGGAGTCACCTGGCAGATACCCTTGGGACACCCCTCCTCCACAACTCCCATTAGCAACAGCACTGGCAAAACACCATTATCTGTCCCTTTCTCCCTTTCTCTTCTTGCATCTGGATTTTTTTTTTAAGGCACTGACCTTCTATTCTGGAGAGGAGGTAAAAGGTAATAGGAGCACACAGATCCAGCGAGAGACCTCTGCCACTCAGGTGCTAATTAAGCACCTAGGGCGCTGCCAGTGTCCTTCGTGCCACACCCGCCCTCCCCCCAAAATCACGCTGCCTGCCCTTCATATATTTCTACAGTAATGACTGAAGGATCATACAAAAGTCCCTCCTGTGGAAGCAGACAGGACATACCGATCTGGCGGGCTCCTCATATTCGATATTCAGGTTGGACATGGCTTTGATGATAGCCATGATCGACTGGATGGTATTGCTGTACACAACAGCCCTGTACTGTTTACACTCGTCTTCTGAGTAGCCATCTTCATGGATGATTCTGGGAAGGAAAACACACACACACACACACACACACACACACACAGTTAACATTCACAGGAGCATTTCTGGTCTAACTCACCCCTCTGAAGTACAGTTGTCATAGTTATAAATGAAAAACATAGCAACAAAATGAGCAGAAGACGGTGTTTCGAGTAAGACAATGATAGTGTCCAAGAGATCAAGTGGACAGCCTGATTTATGAGTCTCACTCGTCTGTTGCTCAGCCGCCGAGCAAACAAGCTGCTTTTTAAAATGGAGAGTTATGATTTGTCAGTGTCTGGGAGCCTTCAAGACCAAACATGTCACACTGACAGGTTTACTGGAGGTTATGGTAATGTCAAATAAGGAAAGGCAACTGGCCAAATAGCTGCTTCTCCTCACAGTAAGGCCTTACATTCTCATGGACCAAAACCCAAAAGAAGTCTGGGAGTAAGTAAGATGAAACACGTTGGTGTGACATTTTCAATGATCTCCTCAGTGAAATTTTCTATTTTGATGGAACAAAATTGCCTTGGTGATAGTTTTCCAGAAACAAGTCAGATCACTGCAGTTGTTAAAATAAAAACTAACATTCGCTAAACTGGTCTGGCCACTTCACGGCAATTGCGAAGGACGTGATTAATGATTAATTAGTGATTCATTTTTTATGTCATCCAAAACAAACGTCCAGGAGGGGGCACATCTTGTTTTGGCCCCTGTGGTGAAAAGCTGGACAGACCAGCGCTTGGCAAGCTGGTTCTCTGTGGTGAGCCAGGCCGCTAAAACAGACAAATATTTACACGCAGTTTTGGGTCAGAAAGAGAGACACATTTTTAAAGGAGGGACCGGGATGGGAGATAAATGGAGGAATGTCCACAGCCGGGACTGAGTCCGATATCACTGCTCTAACACTACCATAGAGGGAAGTGAGTGGAGCAGCGTGCATACACACGCCAAGCTTTGCAAGGTTCTCCATCAGACTTCACTGGAATGCAAGGGGGAAGAGATTTAAAGCCTATTCTGCTTCATGACTACTACTGAAATAACAAATTTATAATCACTCTTTAGGTAGGTACCTTTATAAACAACTATGGCCATTCACAAGATACAATTTACAAAACATTAAACTTGCCCTCTTTAATTAATGTCTACTTGTTATGTTGAATAATAATTCAGAGTAGCTCAATTTTGGGTAAAAATGCAGTCTGGTAATATTCATTAAAAATGTCTAATCATAAGATTTTGATTAAGAGCACACCGTTCACAGTTTACCTGCAGGCGATGAATCGTTATCGCACACAAACATGTTTGTTTGGTGGTGTTTTTCACAGCGTTTGGCGTGCTGTGAGGCGGTGCTAATACCCAGCCTTTGCAGGGCACTGCTGATGAAGGGCCAACTGAAACGGGCTCGCCCACAGGAATGTGGACATATAATTAAGCCACTGACTTAAGGGGGGCTGAGAGTGGGAGTGTATGCGTCTGTCTGAGCGTGTGTGTGTGTGTGTGTGCGTGCGTATGTGTGTATGTATGTGCGCCATAGGTCCATGTGAATACTTACTGTACCTGGACAGGACAGTAACCACACTGATAAAAACACTGAAGCTGCAGGCTACAGCCAGTGCAGCATTATGGCATCCCCAGGCCTAAGCTGGCAGGCGACATCGTTTATGACGGCTGTCATATCTCACTGTGGCTTGGCAGGCCGTTAGGGGAAAGCTTGCGATGGTTCGCAAAAAGCACCAAATTACTTCCCTGCTTGCAGGACAGAACCCGCCCAGCCATGCTAGAGAAACCAAACCAAACCAAGCTGGGCGATGGAAGTAATGGCAGCTGGTATGAAAAATGACTAAAACAGAACGCTGAATTTTACCCAGCGCAAATTTCACACGGGTTTGAACACCCGTTAGCATTGTCCACAGACCACAGAACCAGGCTCTAGAAGGACCGTTGTGTGCTAATAGCTCGGCGCAATGATATATTCATATTCATAGCGTTCATAAAACACACATCACTGTGCCTAAAATGCAGTAATTACATGCTGAGTTATATTACCACCCTTGGAGCCTTCACTGAATGGTTTTCCTGCACCATCGTGGATTATTTTGACAATTGCACAATCTGCTGAGCATTTTCTCCTACAATTAACGTGATTGTAAACACCGCCATAAACGTGTTAACCAAGAAGTATGGCAGAGGATCGCAGCGGAGAGCAGTTTACTCACTTCATCTGCTTCACAATGGTGCTCTTCCCCGACTCGCCAGCACCTGCGAGAGGGAAAAACAGAGCTGTTAAAAACGCACTGTAATTAGAGGCTGCAGTAAACTCTCACACCCTCCGGGCCTCCCCACCCCCACCCCCACCCACAGCCTCGGCTCATTCAGTCTGCTTCGGTTCACAGGTGTAACTGAATCAGCCCCAGATCAAAACCAGGCCCAGACATCCTCACTCAGCCCACTAATCCTGGCCCCTGTCAATCAAACTCCAATGGGCCCAGCAAAGAAAAGGCTGGTTCCACATGGATAATACACTCAGGCAAAGTGTTGTAAGGGTCATCTACCTAGTACACAGTCCAATTAAACTCTTTTTCAGAGGTTCTTTCCAATGCCCCTCCCCCCACCCCCACCTCATCAAAAAAATGTACAAATAAAAATAAACTAATTCATTTCCTGGTAAGATGTACATTTAATGACAACATACAACAAATTACTCATAAATCTTCAGAGCTCAGCTGAAAGTTCCCAGTAAATATACTGTGTGTGTCCGCAGGCACATATAAAATCATTACCAAGAACGCCCTCATATAAACATAATGTGTGGAAGCAATGGGGCACTTCCTCCACTGTCACACTGGGACAGACTTGTTTATTATCATTGCTAGCTCATAATGAAAATGTTCCATTGCCTTCACAAGTGGATCTTCCATTTCCCTAATAACACAGAGGTTTGTTTTTAAAAGCCTGGGGCAGTCAAGACTTCATCTGTCATCATCCCCAACATACACCACCAACACTTCACGTTATGCCCCCGCCTTCTGAATGTAGCCATGTATGGAAAGAGTGTGGTTTTATCCACCCCCCCACAGTCAACATCCTCCCCAACAACACCCTTTCACTCCATTTAAGCCCACGCACACTCTGATTCACCACACCCCAGCGGTCATGTGACCCAGCACTCCCTGGTTCACTGTGTGTTGCCAGACCTCCGGTGACATCAAAAGGCTAATCTTATCTGTTTGAACAGCCATTAACAGTGCAGTAACCGCAGAACCTTGATGTGACAGAGGAAAACCAACAAGGCTTCTTGGGGTTGTGTTCAGGCTAGCACTAACGGCTTGTGACCAGACCCGTTACAGTAAATATCCTAATGCACATGGGCACTTAACACGTAAGTGCAGTTCCCATGAACACTTAAACATGTGAAACTCTTCCCAGCTCACAGTGATGCATGAATCAATAAACAGGTTTCGCATTTTATCAGGTTTATGCCCAAGTGGCCCAGCACGGAGACTGTTCCCAGTCTAATAAGATCCCACTCACTCCCACATCATTTCCCTTTACGCTAATAAAGGCTGTGCACTGGACACAACCCCACTGACTCCGCAAGCACTGAGCACGTGCAGAACTGCACTCGGCCACCCTGCTCTCTTTCACAGGAGTCTCTGGGTCACCCTGTTCCTCTCGGGGAGTCAGAAATTTAGGGCAAAGGCGATAAACAGATGGGCGAGCAGAGCTCCTGTCCAAAACCGTGCTGAGAGAGTCGGGAGGGAGGTCCTCACAGAAAAGGCAAAGCGGCGGGGTTTCTTCCGTTTCAAAATGGAAATGAAGACAGAGACTTAATTGCCGATTTCGATTCTTGAAGGTGTTGAGCATCAGGGCGGCTCTGGGAGCAAAGAGAGGAAACGAGGCGTGTGCGTGCATCTGTCTGTTACTGTATTTGTGTGCACGCGTTGGATTGTGTGTGTGTGTGTGTGTGTGTGTGTGTGTACATGCATGTGCGTGTTCGATGGCTGACAGCATCTGATTTTGGTCTCTGGACAGTGTACCGACGCTCATGGGAACAGGGATTAAGCAGGCCTCGCGGGTCTTCCTCCCGCTCCTCATCTCTGATTGGCCCCTGCTCCACCATGCCATCACACTGCGGCCTAAACCAATCACACTCTGTCTACCCGCGTCCGGTGGAGGGGGAAGCAAACCGCATGGGTTAACCAGCAGAAATATTGCATCTGCACACACAAAACAGCAGCGGCTTAAAGCAAGAAAAGAGCCAAGCACTCACAGCAGACCCACTCTGAGCAGGCCCAAGATTTAATATGAAACAAGGTGTCCTCACCCAAGACCTCTTAATGCTGTGAAACAGTCACTGGCTCCTACATGCTATCAGACAGCACACATTTTCCACCATCCAAAATAGGCACCATCTCATTCCTCTCAGCTCACAATGCGATGGAATACGTGCCAATGCTGGCATTTTCACACTGTTTTAACAAGTGTGTGTGTGTGTGTGCTTGTTGTTAAACTCGCAGACCAGGTCTGTAAAACCTTTTGGCAGTGTGTCTGTGCTTTCTGCTCTCACAGAGGAAATGAGCTGAGGCTTCAGCCTCCTGTAAACAGCGCCTCTACCTCACAGCACTCCCCACACTTAAAAACAGGAAGGCTCAGGCTCAGGCTGAGGCACACATAGGAGTGAGTGAACAACCCCCTCATGCTGCTCCATTGTCTTTGGCAGCCGGTCCTGCTATAAACCCTGCAGCCGCTACAATGGGCCTTCCCCCGCATCGGCGCGTATAATCTTCAGTCAGAAGACTCCAAAGGGCATGTTTATTGCTGCCCTTTGTCAATAACCAATAAGGCAAGGGCAATAGGGGGAGAGTGTGCAGTGAACTGCTCTGATTGGACTGTCTCTCCTGCTGCACTCTGACACAGTGAGCGTTCAATATGCAGGGATGAAGGGCTTATGCTGATTACAGCACGCTGTGGGAACAATTAGGGAAACATCAGCACCCCGTACCCCCGTCCCTGTCCTGTCCACCCCTGTCCCGTCCCTGCCTGTCTGGCTCCTCACGCCACGGACCGGACAGTGACTGGGTCTGAAAGTCCTCCGCCGTGCCCTTGCTTTTGCGCGGGACAGTGATTTGAGCCACGCCTTGTGCATTCAGCCCTGGGCGGGTAGGAATGCTTCCATTACTCAGGAGCAGCTCACAGGCCGGCGCCGCTGTAATGTCACGCTCATAAAGCAGCGGTCACGCGCGGGGCGGACTTTGGTCCGGAGCTGTCCGCGTGCTCCCCTGCGCACGAAGCACATCGCACAACGGGACCCGCCGAAGCTGTGGCGTCCTCCCTGAACTCTGCCCAATCGCGTCCCACGCAGGGGACACCAGCGCGTTCCCACTTTCGGCTGGCCTCCGCACTGAGCACGCTCGTTCAGGGTCACATGGTACGAGTCCAGCATCACAGCGTGTGGTGAACGCCAGCACCAGCACAGTCTTGGAGATCCCTCCATTCACAAACCCTAATTCGGCAGTGACTGCTCCGTTACGAAACAGAAAAGCAGAAGTAATTAGCTCGCTGCTTGTTCTCGTGTGGCTGCTCACAGGACGACCGCTTGTCTTGTGGCTGGCTAGTGAGATCTCGCTAGGAATCATGGGACTTGCTTCTCCTGCAAAGTACTTGCTTCAGCAGTCATATGACATTTGACAAAGAAAAAAGTTTACTTCCTCAGTGTGGACAAATTGAGCAACAACGGATGCAGTTCTCCAGTTGGGAAAACCTTGTCCTTCACAGGTACAACCTTGAATTAGAGGGCATTTACTTGCTAGTGCTAACTATGCTGACAGCTGAGCAGACTCTAGTGTTTTCTTCCTCACTCTAGTGGTGCTTTCCAGGTCACTGGGTGTACACACGCATGCACACACACACACACACACACAGGTGCAGGCACACACCCAGATGCACATATACACGTGCGAACACACAGGCACACGTACAGGCGCACACACAGGCGCGCACACACAGGCCAAAAATTCCAATAAGCACTCTGATAAGGGCCAACCGGTTTGCACGTATCGGGAAACGGATCAGCTGCATGGTCACGGAGGAACAGTGCCAGTATATTAGTCAGAAAAGGTCTGCTCACAAGACCCACATCGCACTTCCTGTTTCCTCCCGATTGGTTTAAATGCTTCACGCCCGATTGCCTCAGGAGAAGCCGCGCACGTGTGGTGCAGCGACCGGCGCGTTCCGTACCATCTTCACCGCCAGCACAGTCTCCCCCGCAGGAGCAGGCAAGAGGAAGAGGAGAACCAGTCTTGCCATCTGCCCATCCGATCCAGGTCTTCAACTTCCTGCCAGTGACCCACACTAGATTCTGAAAGTCAGGCTGAATGCAGTCCGTACAGCACTACCCCCCGCATAGCGTAGGCACACAGTGGAAGGCTTAATATTCTGTCCATGACTTTCATTTGGAAGAGGCTGTGAATGCGGGGTGGGGGGGGAAGTTAGCCAGCTGCTGGCAGAGGTAGGTAAACGGTCCAGCGCCAACGCACAGCTGGCCAACAGACACCGAAACCTGGACTTTAAAAAACAGCGTATCGTCAATCATTAGTCACGGGGAGGAGGGGTGTCTTGGAACGGAGGCATTACTTTTATCAGCACCGACAAAGGCAGCGCATCCAAGGCACTGCGATCATTAAACACTGCAGCAGCAAAAAAAGCAATAAAATGAAGTGTGCATTAACACTGACGCAGCCCGTCGTTTCAGGACGGCAGGCTGCTGTTCTGGAGCCGCTGGCAGAGGAAGAACGCCGATTGAGCATTAACTGTGGGTCCTTTGCCAAGCCAAAAGGACAAATTGTATTATCTAAATTCACTTTTGCTATAATGGAGACACTACAGCCCACGATAACCATTAAAGCAAATTAATTAGAAAAAACTGGCTGGTAATTCAGTCGGAGATTAAAGTTTAACGTCCCTCCGCCAATAATCCTCCGGAGATCGCAGCGAACAACAGACGGCTGTTCATCTTCTCTAAACAACCTCACGGCTCCTGTTTTTAATTACAGCGCGCGCACTGGGGAACTCTGGGTAACGATCTCCCCGCGCTGCCAGGACTCTGCAGCATGGGGTGGGGTGGGGGGGGTCTGGTTTGGGTGCTCACTTAACTGCTTCATAACTAAAACGTGGTAGGACTGCTTCGTTACTAAAACAGGGCCAGGTTAGGGCTGCCACTTCATTACTGAAACAGGGCAGGGCTGTTTCATTTCAGAAAGAACGGTTAGGGCCGTTTCATGTCTGGAAAAGGCAGCGCTGCTTTGATACTGATACATGATATGAATTTAAGGTGAAAGAAGAGACCGAGGTGGACCAGATCCTTGAGTTCTTTGTTAAGCAAAAGCTTTTAAATGTAGACACAAACAACATAGATCAACAACACGCAGTGGTCTCTGGGTATTTTAGCATTTACTGAGCACAACACAAACCGTTTGGTAGCTCTATAGATTTCACTTTCTCCTTCCTCTAAAGAGTGGTACCTTTGCTCTATGCTGCATCTGTCCAGTTTTTGGGGAAATGGAAACGATGGACCTTTGCATCTGGACTGACCCAGTACCTTACGGCAGACCAGCCCGGGTCTGGAGCACAGGCCGGACTGCGAGCCAGCAGGGCACTCTGGCTTCAGCGGGGAGGGGCTCGCTTGGCAGATGCCCGAAGCCTGCAGGGCCCCGGGGCTCTGGAGGGTCCCGAGGCACACGGAGAGCTCTCACAGCAGTGCGTGCGTGTGCTCCCTGCGGACGCTCACGACTACACAGGCTTGTTTACCACAGAGCCACGGCTTCCGAGAACATGCAGGGGAAAAAAGCACAAGGGCAGAAACACAGAAACAGGGGTCGCGCTCTGTTTGCGAAACCCCAGATATTCCTGGAATACTGAGAAAACAAATGTATCCTATGGTGCCTAGCAACTGGAAACCAGGAGGTGGTTAAGGGGCCTGGATCGTTTGCTTTACCGTGGTGCCACGGTGAGCGAGCAGCCCTTGCTAAAGAGAACAGAGGTGAAGGAAGGAAGGTTATTTCCTCTCCCGTATTGTGCCCCAATGAGATTACAGCGATTGTTTGAGACTCCCGCCCTCTCATTGATTAAACACAAGGGCATGGGAGGAAAGGGGGTAAGTGTGGGGTGCAGGGGTGCGGTGTGGTGAGCCAGGCCAGCTGCAGACGCTCCCCGAATCCGACCGAACGGACAGGCCAGGAAACCGCTCTCTTGATCAAAGGGGCTCACTGTGGCGTGGGCAGAGGTGGCTGGCGGGGGTGAGGCTGGCATGGCGCCATGAGGAAGCGAACGCAAGCGGCCCGCCGCGCCCGTGGCACCGGAACGCGGCGACGTGAGCGACGAGAGGCGAACCGTGACCTGAGCCGGACTCCGCCCCTCTCCGTCTCGCCTCCCATAAAATAAAAACATGGCTGGCCTCAGCTGCCCCCAGCACTGAAACAGAGAGGCCTGCCTTCCCTGCTGTGTGTGTGTGTGTGTTTGTGTGTCTGTGTGCGCGTGTGTGTGTGTGTGTGTGCGTGTGCGTGAAAAAGAGCCAGAAGTGAGAGGAGTGGAGAAAGAGTAAATGCCTTTCTCTGGGCAATCTGTGCGTTGGATAATGGAGAGTTTTCAATCGGTCAGGCAGTGTGTTGTGCAATGGGCTTTTCCCAATGACTCAGGAGCTGAACCAATGTGATTCTGGCCATGGTCCAGACACCATGGAAAAGTACTGAGCATTACACTTATAAGGGCAGAAGTGTAGCACAGCGGTTAGGTAATGGGTCTTGCAACTCCAAGGTTGCAGGTTTGATTCCTAGGTTCCCAGGTTCCCACTGATATACCACCCTGGATGTTGTCCCCTGAATTTCTTCAGCAAAGATTTCCAGCCGCATAGATGGATTGCATGCGAGAAGAAAGCAAGCTGTCTACGCCGCTCTGAATAAGGATGTCTAATAAATGTCTAAAATGTAAATGTGTAGTGAAATACCCTTCGCTACCTGTGTGACCTCAGGGAAAATAAAATACTGCATCTGATATACGGGCAAATAAATGAGAACGAGGGAACCAGGAGAGCAGGCGACTGTGTCTCCAGTAGCTACAGGTAACAGCACAAATATCTAATAGCTAATGAGGAAGGAATAATTGATCCCTCTGGGGCTCAATGAAAAAACAATCTATTTGCAGATCCAGATGTGAACCTGACTCCATACCGTTTATAAAAATAAAAAAACCCAGGTTGATTAACAAACATCGTCACCCAGGGACGGCCCCTTTATTATTGTATTACAGAAGATACGTCTATTATCACTAAGCAACTTAGTACACAGGACAATGGAACAGACCACACAGAGAACAAAACAAAATTAATGTGGGACTGACATAAATGAACAGTCCGGGTCAGAGAGCAGCAAACCATCAGCCATCAAAGTAAACAAATCGATGGCTTTTTTTCGCATGGTATGTGAACCGTAGTAGGGTCAGTGTGAGCAGGCTAGCTCAGGACCAACCACAAACATCCTCAACTTTGATTCCTCTTATTTAGACCACATACGTAATATTTATGACGTTTTACCCTTTAACCAGAAAAAAACAGAAATGATGTGAAATGGAACCCTGAAATGATACTTATTTGAACATGCTGCACACGTACCCAGTGCATATCCTTCAGAGGGCGAATTCAGTGACCCATACAAATGCTTCTCCTGGGTTTTTCAGTGTTTTTCTTTTTTTTACTAACTAACTTAGATTAATGACGCAAAAACAATTAATGGGTGTAGCAAGCCAATGTGACCTGAAGGTTTCTCAAGCCCGTTTCTGAAGGAGATTCATTTTAGGAAGCAAAGCATGACCAAAAATAAATCATTAAATTGTTTACAGCGTCAGCCGGCCTAAACCGATATCCTCCAGTCAATGCAAAGCCACAAAAGCAACGATGAAGTGGTACTAATGGCAAACAATATAAACTTAATGCAGCAAGAATGCCATACTAAAGCCAAACAATGAGAACTAAAGCTAGCAATGCGTGCTTGTTTTGCATGGACACATCTCCCCTTCAGATAGCAGGACCCCACGGGGAGAACGTGGCCCTCAGAAAGAGTCTGGACGTGACCACCCAAATGTTCTGAAATGAGGACTCGTACAGCCACGTGGCACCCCCAGGACTTTTCGATCACGGAGGGGTCCTGCCTCCTGCCTTCTGCCGCCCACTCCGTCCCAACGACCCCCGCAAAGGAGTCGGAGCAGGTGGAGAGACGTCTCACGACTGCGCGACACCTCCGCGTCTGTCAGTTTCAGGCATTTAATCGTCCTTTGGACGAGATAATTCATTCGGCGAAACCACTCCAGCCGTGCACCCTCCATCTGCTGTGGGTAATGAGGAAATCTCATTCCGCAGAGAATGGACTGGAAACACCGGCCCTTCTGCACATACAGCTCCTTACGCCAACACGCCACACCCCACAGTCTGGGCCACAAACTGCTTCCTTTCCTAATGAGTTTATTTATAGAGGGCTGATGTACACCATTACCTCCTCTCCTTCAGTACCTCCTCAGCACCTGACCCCTCTGCGGGCATTAATGGCTTTTATCGCTTGGTCGTTAACAGCAGCAGAGGCTTCGGCGTGAATGCAGCGGTTGCTATCAGCACGGTTGTAAGGGGAAAGACGGCGGCCGGGATTAACGAGCCAATCACAAAGCGGCACTGTGTGGACTGCGCTGGCACAGGACCGGCTCATTCCGTCGGCCGTCATTTACACTGGAGCGATGGCATCGGAACCCATTGCCCATTCACCCTGCACCTCTCCCTCAAACCATTAGCAAAATAGGCCATTCTTTATTCTTGCCATATGGCCACACTGGCAGGGGGAGAGAGGGCAGCAAGCAAGAGAGAGGGCAAAGAGAGAAGGGAAGAGAAGGGAGTGAGGGATGAGAGGGAAAGAGGAGAGTAAAGGAACAGAGAGAAAGGGAGAGAGTGTCTTGTACCACAGTGATGTGCTGCGTGTTGCCCATCCCTCGCGTTAATGACGTGAAACCAGGAAAACTCATCTTTTCACCGCCTCCTCCACAACACAGAGAGCAGAGCAATTTCCTCCCGTTTACACAAGAGAGGATTAATCCCCTCATTGTCAGTGCGGCGGCACAGCGCTAATGTTTGTCGAGAGCTTAAAGTGATCTCCAGCACTCACTCTGCCTAATCTCAGAGACCGGCCAGCCTTTCTCACTCGCACATTCCTCAGTGTAATCAATCCAATGGTTTTAGCCTGCAGCACAGCGCAGTAGCGACCGCATGGCTACCGGCCTTCGCCATTTTACTGAACGGCAGCAGCCCCTCTGGCTGGAGCTATGGCCGGGGATGTGAGTTCTCAACCCAAGGCCACAGTGAACAAAGCCAGCTGCATTTCCGTTCCGATATCTCCTGATACCTAACATTCTCTTTGTCCTGTAGTACTGTGTGTGTGTGTGTGTGTGTGTGTGTGTGAGTACATCGCCCCTGATGTTCAGAAAACTACAGGATTCTGTGAATGGGAGTTTGATGACGCACGAAGCAGAACCACATCCTGAGTCTCTGAATAAAGGAGCAGCTCGGTGCAGTCGAGCAAGCGGGAGTGACAGCGCTGTCATTTAACCAGTGAGTCACGTGCCTCCCGCAGCACACTTAATGACTGACAGCGAGCCCGCTGGGCTGTGCGACAGGAATACCGCAGGGGCAGCACGCAGGAGAGCGCAGCTGGGCCTGCGCAAAATCCTGCAGCGCCAGTGCTCATGCTGCAGTGTTAGCGTTGGTGCCCAATCGCTCCCGTGAAATACTGCTACTCTGGCGTCAGTGATGCAGCCTGCAGAGATGGTGGCTGTGTTAAACTGGGCACTGGAGAGACTGTGGCTGGCAGTCCCGTGGGGTGATGCACAATCCGCTCTAGCACTGCCCAGGGAGGGAGGGTTTCAGTCAGCCTGGATGCTGATGTCTCATCGCTGTAGCTGAGTGGGCACCTGCAATTTCCCTCGAGCTGATTCTGCGTTCTCATACGTCAATCTGTTGATTGCCCTATGAAAACTGGTGGTGAGATCACAAGCTTTGAGCGACAGCAGGCTAGTCTGCTCTCTTCCCCCAGTGTGGGAACAGAAGCTGTGATGAGCATCCCAGTGTGACTGTGATTGGCTGTTCCAAACTGGGGGTGGGGGGTGTATCAGAATGACAAAAGGCTACAGCTATCAGTGCTAAATAAATAGCTCCAATGCAAAAGCAAAGATCAGAGCATCAGTGGTGTCGCAGTGAATTTAATGTCATTTCTGATTATCAGGGTAAGATTACGGAGCGTTGAAGACCTCGTACCTAAAGGTGGCAGAGTGGATGTAGGTTATAGCAGGTACTGCGGTTGTGCGTTCCACAGAAGCAGAGAAACGTACAAACTCCCTGCATTAATAATTCAGGGCCGTGGAGGCCGGGAGAGGAGGTCCGGGCAGTGAGAACAGGAAGGTGCTGAGCTGCCGTGATTCTGGGGATCTTTCCTCTGGAACACAGCACAGCAGCAGCTAGCATCGAGAGCGCGGGCTAACCGTTCATCCTGGACAAAATCCCACTTCTGCTTCTCGTCTGCTGCTTTCGTCAAAGCCAACAGATGCCATCGGCTCTGACGACCTCGTTATCCTGAACAAACAAGTCACGCTTTCCATTTCAGGCCTGCTCTATCCTCTGCTGGTAGCTTAAATATTTTATTTGGCGTACCTTCCTCCTACCAGCGAATCAGAGTCAGGATTTCCCACAGAAACATACATAGATGCTACCTGCAAAGCAGTATAAGGGCTCCATACTAAATTCTGTATAAAGGCACACAGCATACTGTAATTTCATGCAGATATTTCCAACTCTGCCGTAAAGTGACAACTTTCAAAAAGTTAAATTGCACCAGTCACCCATAAAGAAAGGTTAACGGTGTTTCTACACTTGGATGAAGTATTCTTGCTAAACAGGCTAGCAGCCATTGAATTATTCAGGTCTGCCTCCTTGCTTTATTCTAGCACCGCCTGCCTAAATCTTGCACATGTCATCAGCGTGGACAGAAGGATGGTGGAGGTAAGATGGCGGCTGGCGGCGGTTTGATCTTTCCTTTGAAACAGCCGCGGATGCAATATCCAGGATTCACAGATCGCTGCCACCAAAACTGGAATGTAATGTCCGTGTTTCTGACAGCTCAGGAGAATTTCCTCCAACAGCGCCAAACCCCAGAAGAATTGCCTAAGTGAGAGTGCAAACTTTACTTACAGCTTTTTAAACACGCAGTGCTAGCATGACACATCCTTCACTTTATACTTTATAAATATCCTTTCTAAATTTGTTTTACATCATGGCCAACAACATCCTGATGTATGAAAACAGACAGGTGCATTTATACAAAATGGATCACTGTTATACAAAATGGAACAATGAAAACATGCACTCACACAAATGCGGTCTGATTAGCCTGTTCTGGTAGGCCACTGTAAAAGCCCACAGGGGGCGTGTGTGGGGTGTGTGGGCGGCAGGCGGGGTGGGGGGCTCCATCATAAAGGGCAGAGTTGGCGGTCAGTGCGAGATAGCAGGTCTTTCAGGAGACTGTGCAACCAGCATGCCTTTGTTCAGGCAGGTCTCGCCTGTAATTGAAGTAGCACTAACACCGCCTTCTCACCCAAACAGCAGCAGCTCTCGCTTCCACGGCTTCCCGCAGGACACAAACAGGCTGCGTTACTCTGGAGGGAAACCCAGCGTGTCCGTTCTGCAGCCTCACAGGGCCTGGAGCAGCTGGAGGTGGGGGTGTGGTACCAGCACTCTACGAGCCTGATTTATGACCTCAATCTCCAGCCACCGAGAGACTGAGAGAAGGAGTAAGTAAACCGATGCAAGTATTCCACACGCACACGCAAGTACGCACATCTACTGTGAGGGCGTGCCATAAAAGGGGAGGAGCATCCCAATTTGTAAGCAATTACCATCTCCATGGTAAAATTAAGGTCAGGGCACTGGCCTAACCTCCATGGTGCTATAGTAACTGGTCTAAGGTAACTATGGTACCTGGCCCAGCAGGTGCTTCTGTACAGAGGAAGAGCAATGCAGGAGTGAGTGGGCCAAAGACAGGAGACAGAGGAGGAGCGTGATAGGGGAAGAACAAGAGAGAGGGACAGAGAGAGAGAGGGAAGGGGGGGACAGGAAGAAAAGGGGGACCTGTGGAAGGTTCAAGTTTCGACTTGGACAACCCAAGACCAAAAAGCCCTCAAAAGAAAACAGAGAAAGGAGCTATAAATCAATATGTCTCCAGTTCCAAGGGCAAACTATGAAAGTGTGCTGCGTCCAGTCACTGACAACACTGGGACCAGTATGCACAAACCAGGACAGAGAGGGGAGGGGGCGGAGAGGGGAGACAGGGGGGAAGAGAGATCTACTGTTTGTCTTTTGAATCCTCTAACCATGTGCTTGAGAAAGAGCCTGTTCTCTCCCCGCAGTAATTTTGCGCCTGTTTTAGAGGAGGGGGCCACTTCGCGCACGCAGAAATGTTTCAGTGTCGGGGGGCTAACGCGTTCAGACAGCTCCCCTGCGCTCAGAACGGAGCGGAGTGTTTTCAGTGTGCCTGAGCACAAAGGTCGGGGGCGGGGGGAGGGGGGGGGGGTCTGGACGGAGAGATGCTGCTCTCTGATGCGCCCTGACAGCCCGCTTTTGTTTTCATCTGTTCTCTGCATTAGTCATGTGCTCCTGGACGCGTTTTGACCTACGCCAGATCCAAGCAGTTTGACTTGATAAAGTGCATAAACAGAGTGTGAGAGAGAGAGAGAGAGAGAGAGAGAGGTACCTCTTTTGTGAATATGTGGAGTCTCACTTCATGAGTGAGAGATGATTCCAGGGGTAAGATAGGTGCACTTCATCCACACAAATGGCGAAGATGGGGAGTCAGGGTTCACAACGCAGTTCACTCTAATACTGCATCAACCCTCAGTACATTTATTAACTATACATACTGTGATTTTTGCATTTCTGTGAATGTGCGAGTGAGCGATTGAAGTTGATGTTACCAGGGCATGTGAGGGATGGTGTACATGTGTGAGTATTGGTGGAGGTGTGTGTGTGAAAGGGGGTGATTCACAGCATTAGTCAGCGTAGGTTATGACCGCATGCTAGGCAGTATGATCACACGCACGCATGCACACACAGGAGGAGGAGGACAACGCTGCAGTCCTTCAACGCTCCTTCAACAGCACACCTTGTAATCCTGCAGGAACACCAGGTGCTGTTCCTAAGCCTCCATCTCATGTGCTGTTCTTCCATTAAGCCGGTAGTCACCCCATAACCCCACAGAGCCACACAGAGGCACAACCCCACAGAGCCCCACAGAGGCACACAGCCACAGAGCCACAGCCTCTATCCTACGGAAGTCACCCCTGTGGACCTGTTGGTGTAATTAGTGGAAAATATGTTTCTCTAATGAAATCATCAGTGGGGACGATGTGAACGAGGTAATATCTATTAAGCACCTGCCTCTCTCACTGGGAAAACCCAACACGGGGTTGGGCGAGCGAAGCAATGGCACTTGTATCAGGTAAAGCAGGAGAGTAATACTAATAACCAGAAGAATATGAAAATGTATTCATGGAGCACATTTCGTACAAGGTAACAAGCAGCTCGGAGTGTTCCCCAGTGGAATAAAGCAAAGACGCAGGACTGCAGAAGAGCAGGAGGAGGGCGGGGCGGGGCGGGCCACGCCCCTCAGCTGCACACAGCAGGGCCTCGTTACGGGCTGTCCTAATTAACTGTGCAGCCGGGCTCTCCCAGGAGGGCTGGAGCTGCTGCAGGTGGAAGGCACTGCACTGGAGACAGCGGCAGGGCTGTTCGTTCGCTGTGCAGGCCTGCACGCACACGGCCCCCCTGCAGGACGGGTAACCCGGAGAGCCACACCCTGTCCTTCACACAGGACACCACGCTCACCTCCAGGCCGAGCCGTCGGACCACATCAGCCGTCCCCAGAACGAAGCGTCTTAATCACGGCCAAGTATTTACTCCTTCCCCTGCGAGCCAGAGCTCTCAATCCTGACAACGGTAGATGGACACAGCCTGTAACTGATGCTGACAAAATGTCTGCACTTTACCACAGCAGTCGCTGTAATCATTCAGTGCCAGTACGGGCGGCCAGGCGATTATTTTTTTTATATTCGATAAGTGCAGTAGATCATGTACACAGTAAGGTGTCCAGTGTTAAATGAATTCTTACAGAGTGTAAATGAGTCCAGAGTTGAATTAACATGGGGCATTTTACTGCATAGGCGACATCTAACAACGGAGAGTTGTATTGCAATGCACCTAACCTGTATTGTTCCAGTAAAATATCCTGCTGTATAAACGGATTTCATGTAAAAAAAAAAAATGTAATCTGGGTGACTGCTAAATACAGTTCACTGAAGACCTACTTTGAAAAGAGGAAAAAGAAAGAGAGCCTAATGGTTGGCTGCACCTGAAAAGGATTTAATGTGATAACAGGAAGCAACAGGCAGTGAGAGCAAAGGAATATCCTGAGGAGAGATTTTATGGTGGCAATCTCCACCGTTTCCGAAATGCACCGAGATTGCCTCCAAATGACCCCACAAGGGTCTGTAAACGACTCCACGGCCATCTCCGAAAGACACCCTTGTGACTGATAACCTGGGAAAACGAGGGTGAGAGAGAGACAGAGAGCAGCCCACACCTGGGCTATGGAGGGAGGGACAGTTAAAGCTTCTGTCACAGGTCATCTGGAGCTCCCATTTCAGAGGCACTGAGCGTGATGAATGGCTCTGCAGCAGTCCCCACATCCCAGAGCACACAGACCTGCAGTCCCCACATCCCAGAGCACACAGACCTGCAGTCCACCAGCTCTCACTCACACACAGACCTGCAGTCCCCACATCCCAGAGCACACAGACCTGCAGTCCCCACATCCCAGAGCACACAGACCTGCAGCCCCCACATCCCAGAGCACACAGACCTGCAGTCCCCACATCCCAGAGCACACAGACCTGCAGTCCCCACATCCCAGAGCACACAGACCTGCAGTCCCCACATCCCAGAGCACACAGACCTGCAGTCCCCACATCCCAGAGCACACAGACCTGCAGCCCCCACATCCCAGAGCACACAGACCTGCAGTCCCCACATCCCAGAGCACACAGACCTGCGGTCCCCACATCCCAGAGCACACAGACCTGCAGTCCCCACATCCCAGAGCACACAGACCTGCAGTCCACCAGCTCTCACTCACACACAGACCTGCAGTCCCCACATCCCAGAGCACACAGACCTGCAGTCCCCACATCCCAGAGCACACAGACCTGCAGCCCCCACATCCCAGAGCACACAGACCTGCAGTCCCCACATCCCAGAGCACACAGACCTGCAGTCCCCACATCCCAGAGCACACAGACCTGCAGTCCCCACATCCCAGAGCACACAGACCTGCAGTCCCCACATCCCAGAGCACACAGACCTGCAGCCCCCACATCCCAGAGCACACAGACCTGCAGTCCCCACATCCCAGAGCACACAGACCTGCAGTCCCCACATCCCAGAGCACACAGACCTGCAGTCCCCACATCCCAGAGCACACAGACCTGCGGTCCCCACATCCCAGAGCACACAGACCTGCTGTCTCCACATCCCAGAGCACACAGACCTGCAGTCCCCACATCCCAGAGCACACTGACCTGCAGTCCCCACATCCCAGAGCACACAGACCTGCAGTCCCCACATCCCAGAGCACACAGACCTGCAGTCCCCACATCCCAGAGCACACAGACCTGCAGTCCCCACATCCCAGAGCACACAGACCTGCAGCCTGCCTCCTCTTCCTCACACAGACCTGCAGTCCCCACATCCCAGAGCACACAGACCTGCAGTCCCCACATCCCAGAGCACACAGACCTGCAGTCCCCACATCCCAGAGCACACAGACCTGCTGTCTCCACATCCCAGAGCACACAGACCTGCAGTCCTCACATCCCAGAGCACACAGACCTGCAGTCCGCCAGCTCTCCCTCACACACAGACCTGCAGTCCGCTAGCTCTTCCTCACACACAGACCTGCAGTCCACCAGCTCTCTCTCACACACAGGCCTGCTGCAGCTGGGGCAGTCCTGCAGAGGACCCCTGAATCCAGACTCTCTCACACACACACTCACGCACACACACACTGTGAGCATTCAATTCTGCTCAGCACTCCCCCAGGCCATCACCAGGTGGGAAAAATTTACTCTACTGCAATTCCAGAGGGGCGGTACCTGAATGTACGACAAACACAAAGTTACACACACACATAAACACACAGAAACACGCATGTAAACACACACACACACACACACTCCCTGTCCCCTCCCCTATTCAACACCACCAAATTAATGACATTTTCACGCCATATTTGCCTCAGTTCTGAGCAGGCCTGTGGGAAACGGCAGTAGTAAACAGTGAATCAACTGATCGGTCAACACAAAACACCATTGTTTCTGTCAGGAGGTTCAATATTGTTTTATAATGATAATACAGCAGACCACAGCATAGTCTACCACAGTCTTTCAGTCCTGGCGTAAACAAGCCTCGGCTCCAGGAGCGATTCCATCTCAAAGCAGAGTTCTCCTGAGGGGCCGAGGTGCTTTGTGTCGCTTCTAATGTGGCTCAACAATCACAAGCCTTCTGGGCGCTTAGCTCACACTTGACAGCACATGCCCCCAGGAGGGGACTGTTTGAGTGCCAACAACGTGGCTCTGGCCTAGTGGGCACACAAGTCATTAGCATGCGCTGATCTCAGGGTGCCTACCACCATGAACACTCACTCTTCTCACCTCCCCCCACTTTCAATGGACTGGGGAGTCAGGGACCTCTTACTCACGAGAAGGCTGGTGCGACAGTCACACGGGCAGGACGCTGCCAGGTTCTGGAAGCACGTCTGGCCCCAGTTCGGGTGGATGGGGAACATGATGCGTAAATCCATCCATATTACCCGCTTTCTGTTTTCCTTATTTTCCGATAAATTGTAAACACCAGCAGTATAACGTGTTACAGCAGCGATTGGGGTGTTGTGTGCCAGGGCAGTGTGGCCTAATTATAGCCGCACGCACGCACGCATGCACGCACGCACGCACGCACGCACGCACGCGGTGCAGCTGGACATGTAGCAAGGCCAGAGGCTGGCTATCGGGCTCGTTAATGAGGTCCTGATAAACATCTGATTCAATCTGCCCCTAGAGGCACAGAAAGGCGCATCAGCCCGGCTAGCATGATGTCAGACCTGGCAGAATGCGCCTCTGTAATCCAGGGCAAATGACACCTCCCACCACATGCCAGCCTCTGCCCTCGCTTCTCTTTTTAGAGACCGACAATCACCAGGAACAGTCGTCACCACCCACCCACCCATCCTGAGGATAAACCATCTCATCTGCCTGTCATTTCTCATATCCACAACATCATTAATGCATCTCTCAATCACACACAAACACACCCATACACGCACACACACACGCACACACACACACACACAAAATGACATCACGCAACACAACTCACACATACCCTCATACTAAGCACTTGTAAGAGATCCAAAAGTAGATATGCTGCTCCGAGTCAAAAACACAGATGGATAGGGACACTTCTGAGCTGCAGAAACTATTCTGTGCCAGACTGAGGAATGGAGAAATACACAAATGACTTCAGGCTGTTATTTCATTCCTCGTTCTCCCAAAACAACTGTTATTACAGTATTAAACAGAAGAGTATTAAAACAGTTCAAGGCATGTAATATTTTTCTAACGTGTTCCACTCAAGCTATATTATTAATGCAAACACCAACAGAATCTTGGGAATATTTCATTGTGCCACAAAGAACCTTCAGGCAAATAACACAGCAGCCAACATTCAAGGGTCCTACACCGAGTTCACACTTTTAACATATTCTCAGAATCTGTACTATTCCTTCTATGTGGGATAAGATCCTAGACCTACTGGTGCAGCACCGTCCTGCTGCTACCTCATGCCTTGGTGTTTGCAACCTGGCAACCCCAGGAGGCCTAGGTAAGCAGATCCCCCAGATTTAATCGTCCCTCAGCAGACCCCCGCCCCCACCCCTCTGGTCATAAATAGAACGAGTGCAGACCAAGAGGCCATCGATCAGAGAGGAGAGCGCCAAGGCCAATCAGACAGGAGAGCGCCAAGGCCGATCAGACAGGAGGTCGCCAAGGCCGACCCCGCCGGCGTTCTGGAGGACAGACGCGGTCTCGCCACACCAGGGGTCCATCAGCCTGCCGCCCTTCAGCCGCCGGCCCGGAGCTATGCAAATGAGCCCCTGAAAACCCGCCCTTCCTGACCGCTCAGGGCCGACGCCACAGAGAACTCTCAGCACCACCGTTACATATGAAACTGCACAACGCCCATTCTAATTTCACACCTTTTTTTGGACACGCCACTTTCGAAGGTCAGGTACTTCCAAGGCGACGATCCAGGATGTGACCCTGTGATCACATTGTAAATGTTCTGGAATATTTTGCTGCTGACCTTCTCCCTCTCGAAATTGCAAACTCTCCTTCTGAGAATAAAACTCAATCTCTCTACCCCCGACTCAGCGGGAACAAACAAGTTTTTTTATCAAGGGAAACAGACGGCAAACACAAAAAGGGTTGCTTAATGTAATCAACAAAAAAGGTACAGTAAAATATTTCCACACATATCTCCATCACAGAAGCAATTAAACACACTAGACTTCACAGCCATTTTCATCTCCATGGCAGCCTTATGAAGCCTTCAAACACAAACCTACCAAAAGAAAATTGCATGACCTTCACTTTTTCTGTTACACGCTGTACACTGTCCCAACCAGCCAAAGATGCAAGACCTGCAGACATTAAACAGCTGAACTTCACAATGGTGGCACAGCTGGAATCAGCATAACTCCCCCATCACATCATACAAAAACATAATGCTGCAGCCAGAAGTAATTATTTTATCAAAGAAAGTCAATGCTGGGAGGTCCTGGACATGAATACTATTTGTCAATCTCACACCTGTGTAGTTTCTGTCACTTTCTTGTACAACAGTCCCATGTTGTCTAACCCATCCCCCTCCCCATGCCTTTCACTGTAAACTTAATTACCACACACAGCGAATCTGATTACATGGTCAAATGACACCAAACGTGACTTTTCAGCGCAAAAATGAACAGATCAATACTGCACAGTGGTTAGCTTCTTGAAATGTGTGCATGCGAGATCCGGCAAGGGGGACTAAACTGTGAGCTAGCTTTCTGCACACCAAACTGCATTCTAGAAATACAGTATTAGCCCAATCAGTTAAAGGCATACGCCATGCTAAGGGGCTAATGGCCGTTTTTCAAGTCTCAGAGTGCCGTCACTTGCAACAGCCTACATAGTACAGGCAAAGTAACTGTCCTCTATTCGCTATGCCGAGTAGGTGGTAAGTTCATGTAACGGGCTGACAGGTGTGACAGCCGCAGAGGCCACCAGGGACGTGAACAGCACTCACAATGCAAAGCAGTTTAAGCCGTGACCCTTATTACCATAACCAGCGCACTGAGTGGAATCCACCAGCAGGGGGCTCCTATTCTGGACGCTCACCCTATTCCAGTAAAACCTGGACCGGCGCAGGCTACGGCGCACTGGGAGTGGCACTCGCGCTGCCTGACCTTGCTGAGAGGCTCACGCACAGCGGGAGGCGAGAGCGCCCCGAAACGCTGGCCTGCCGTGTCGTCCGCCGACAGGTCCGGGAGAGGGCGAGCGGAGGTGGGGTGCCAGGCACCCGGCACTCAGACCTCCACCCAGAAGCACTTTTAGGAGCTCTCCTCCCTGCTCTCCTGCTGATAAATGCACTGGGGGCGACGGAACTTTCCAGAACAGCACTGCGAGAGCTCGGAGCTTTGGTGAGAACATGCTGCTGACCTCTGAGCCATCGAGAGCTCTCTCAAGAACAAACGCCAGCACTGCTATTAAACCAGGAATGTTTCATGTGAGGCTGCTCGTGGTTCTGTTTAATGTTAAATCATAATTTGCTTGTAAAAACCAAAAACTTCTAATAAATAAGTACGGGGTAGAAAAGACGTGGCCAACAAAAACTCTCAAGAAATGCACTAATCACAAATATTAGCTTTGATGGCAGAATCTAAAAATATGTTGACTCAACTTCTCCCAATAGTTTCCTTTTTTTGTTACTAAACCGCAAAAACCCATAAAAACTGAACTGATCAAACCTCGATTATGGCTATACTGCTAATCATTTTGGCTACACTACTCACAGACTTCTTTTTTTCTTCCAGGGATTTTAACATTAACATAAATTTGCGGTATTTAACATGTCTGTTTTTATTAAAGACAAGAATGAAAAGCCAGGGTTTTATTTATTCACAGAATATTCTCTGCAGGGTTTTCTGCAAGACCCACCCTGCAGCCTTTCATTTACAGAAGCTTTATTTCAGCAGCCGGCAGCTGCTTTTCATTACGTTAGCGCACACAATCTCAGCTTATGACCGCCAGCTCTCCCCGTCAGGGTCAATCCATTCACACCAGATTACAGGTTAACCGGGGAAGGATCGCCGCACATTGTTTATTATGATTATGGCAACAATTATGATTATGACTATTATTCTTACTATTCTACTCCAGCCCTGTGAGTCCCCACTGCTTGCAAAAGAGCACTCAAAGGACAAAGAATGTTAGACTTCTAGATGACAACTTTATTTGTGGAACATCAGACTGGTACATTTACGGTCTCTAAAATGTACTTCTCAGCCAGCGGTATCTCTACTGGCCTATTCACATATTAATCAATTTGGGGGGGTTTTTTTCATCTGACCAAAACATTATTTAAACTATTAATATCAGAAAACTACAAGATAGAAGATGTTAAGTAAATACAGTAAGAATGATTTCCCCTTTATATTATAGGCTGAAATAACTGGATTCATCACCATTCGCTTGCACTCTGGTCTTTGCAGTGTAGCTGGTATAAAAGAATTGAGATGGGGGTTGGGGAAAGGGAAGGCGAACGGTCCTAGAAGCTCTATCAGCAGCCAGTATTACCAGCTGTGTGGAGGTTGACCTGACAGGCGAAACAGCGACTGCCAATCTGTCACAGCAACCAAGGTGAAGGCAGCGCACTGGACAGAAGAGACCAAGAATGGTGAAATGAGCTCGTGCAAATGAGTACGTGTGTGACCTGGGTCTTCTAGGAGGTTGCGGGAACCAGAGTAAAATTAGTCTGGAAGGAATATAAGAGAGGAGCAGGCTGGTAATGCTTTTACCACAGCGCTCCCATCTCAGATGTACCGAAGAGACAGGGCTCTGGGTGAGGCAGGCCACATCCACATGAAATCACCACAGAAAATGCTGCTCTTCCAATTCCTCTGGGACTGCACACATCCACAGTCAGGAGCGCAGACAGCAGTTAAGCGATGAGGAAATGAAACTACACCACTGGCTAAAAACGTAAGGTTCACACTAACAGGAAGCACTGCTGTCTTGTCGGTTTTTAGGCTGAAGCAGCAAAGTCTGCAAAGAGTACCAGAATTCATCGTCCATTCAATACGCCGACTGATCTTACAAAGTTAACGATCTGGCATCATGTATCCTCACTTGGAATCTGCATAACTGTGAAAAAATTTGTTGAGAAATCAATAAATTTGGCTCGCTACAGACACACAAGAATGTTCAGAGAGTTAGAGAGAGGCTTCAGCCTCAGAGAAAGCACAACCACAGGCTACAGGAAGTGAATCCCTCGTCACATTGCTAGGCAACCTTTCATTACAACTGTTTGAAAAAAAACCACAGGAAATGAAGGGAGATGGAGAAGTGTAGTGAAGCAGTGGATTTAACCTCTTACACATTTAATCACAGCCCATCACAAAAAACTGGATTAATAATGCTTAAAATAAATTATCTATGACACATAACATTGAGAAAGCTGAGTGTTTAATGAATGAATATATGGCTGTTACAGTGGCATGAATAGCAATGCCATCCATTTTGTGTGCGGCATCTGTACAAGTTTAGAGTGTGCTGTGATGTCACAGATGTGTGGGCACAGGTGTGGACAAGCAGAATCTGATGAAGCACCACTCAAACAAGTGCAATCTGAGATACTGGATAGTCTAGTTAGTCTAGCACAGTATAACTTATTCAGTTCATGTTTAACATGTTCACTTCACATGTACACAGAAGTAATGTGCTGTTACTGTTAGTACTGCTACTACCACTACTGCTGCAAATACTGTACTTGAAAATGCATTCGCTCCTCAACCTCAATGCTGTAACATGTTTGCAGTAAAAACAAACATACAGTTATGAAAATAATAAATACCTACAAAGTACCTGCAAGCCCAAACAACACTACTGTGTGGTTACAGGCACAAACAATATAACTGTGATGCAAGACTACTCCGAGCATGCTAAAAATGAACAAACATTTTTATGACATCACCACCCTTAGCTAGTTTTCAAACAGCTTTTATTTCCTCATTCTTTTAACACAAATTTCTAGCAACAGCTCCACAATAATTCCCCATTTTGCTCTGCTGCAGCTGTGGCCAAATTGAGCCCAGGAACATACTCTGCTTAGAACTAACAGACAGTAAAGTACAATCTGGAAAACATTTAAGGTTCCATAGAGTCCTTACAGACAATATAACTTAGGAATTTATACAACAGGTAAGATTTCAGAAGAGCAGTCTGCCCCATGACAGTCAGCCAGTTTATCATCTCTGCCTCTCATTACAGAAACAAATGAAGTTCTGCTCATTTAATTATAAGCATGGAGGTGACGAAACCTGGCATTTACACACTGGACAATACAGGGCTATAAACTTTTGAAAGAGTTAAAAATTCTGTTTTTTCCACCCTACTCTTGTGCAAGAAGAATCCATGGTTCGTTGGCCTGAACATGACAAATCTCTGCTTCCCCTCAGTGGAAGACAGGCCACCTGTATCTGCGTTAACTGCAAACCACAGAAAACGGCATCGCCCTCGCTTAGTAAGACCTGGAGAGGAACCACAATTTCCCCTGAGGTCCACACTCAAAGGCAGAGATGATGATTTGTGCAAACTCAAGAGGCAGAACTTCAGGCTGAACTTGCTTCAAGTCAGGAACCTTGAAGACCAGCTGTCCAGTCACAAGCCTGAAGGAAAAGGTCCACTCAGGGGTCTGCTCAGTTCATCTCATCACCTGTGGTAGCATTCCAGACCTATGTGTCATCATAAGCCACTGCTACAGCACCAGCCAGCCAAGTAATCAACACAATATGTCCTCTTTGGACCTCTGGAACCACAATATGGGCCTTCACCTGCATCCACTAATCAACAATTTGTTAATTAATGGAGTTGTTTATAAAGTTAAAGTCTTTACAGTAAGTTAAAGCAGTTCTGACTTAGAGAAGATGATCAAATTAAAGGAGTTAATCAGTCCCTAATGTCTGGTTTCTCCCAACCTCCCATTTGAGCCTGGGTGGGGGTCCCTGGATCAATATCTTTTTTTTTTTTAAACTGCTCTAATGAGTTGTTCATAAAGTTGAAGGAATTTGTCATCCTTTGACATTCACAACATTAAAATAGTTGGTCATGAAGTTATATTGATACATCACACAATTAAAAGAAGATGATCCTGTAAAAGCAGTTGGTCACTTATTAAAAGAAGCTGGTGAACTGATATCAAGACGTTTTTCATTGAGGTACAGTTGGAATTTCAGCGGAGTTAAAGGAGCTGGCCATTAGTTTCACAAAGCGTGCAATTCAAGTTAAAGCATTAATCATTAAGCGAAACTGACAGTGCACCATGGTTTCTATTAAGTTGCAATATCATGAATTCCATGGCCTTGCCTGGCTTCTTAAGGCCATAAATGGAGCAGATCCTTTAATAAGTCATTCACAGCAATGCTGCCCCTGATCCAGGCCCAGCACAGTTCCCTTCAGAGTGACCATCATTCAGGACGCCACAGGAATATGTAAGAAGCTGTAACGGGGCTTCAACAGAGAGGCTTTTGTCCCTGTGCACTGCCCCCTTTACACTCCACGTCCTCCAGTCCCTCTTTTCCTTTAGTTTAGCTCTTTTTTCCTCTTCTCTTTGAAGCCGACTGGCTGGCCAAATGGAGGAAGGGGGCCGCAGCTGTGCCGTAGTGCCCAGCCTGCATTCAGCAGGACAGGGGAGAGAAGCCCGCACCAGGAGGGGGCGTCTCCTAAATCAAAAAGAAGTGCCCATTAAGGACCACACCAACCAGTCAGCACCTCGGCTCACAGAATGGAAAAGCTCCAAACATGACATTGTGTTCAGTTTTCTGGGAGACGGTACGCAGGGCAGTGAGTTTTCAAGCTTCCTTCTCTGAAATGCAGCAAGGCCGGGAGGAGGAACGAAAAAGTGAGTCACTGGCAGGAAAAAGACCGAGTTCCTCCAAGTGTGTCGCAAATCACACTGGCAGGCAGCTCAGGGGAGTTTCTCTGTTAAGTTTTTGTTCTCTCCGCTGTGAAGACTGGCCTTGTCAGGGACACGTGAGCGGGCCAAAACCACAGACCTGTATCAAGGCTTCAGAGTAGGTTACACGGGATAAGTCAGCTCTTCAGGCTGCACAGGGAATCGTACAACTCAGATCTGACCCCACCTGCAGCTGGCGCTGAGACCCGTAGCACACACATTAGCCTTTTGTGTGCCGACTGGTCAGAAAAATGTCCCACTGAGATTTATGTTCACATTACAACCAGGGATTTGTGTTGTACCTGGCCCTGGATGGTCAGTTGGACAGACTAATGAAGATGGAAAAGGAAGCTTGCCAGCGAGACTGAAGGTGCTACAGCATCACAAAGCGATATCTGTAGAGAGCAGTACCGAGGTAAAGGAGCTTAGACATTGATGAAAACTAAGAATGTGAAGTGTCGGACGTGAGTGGCAGCCTGCAGGATAGGCCGTAGGCATGGAAACCAGCGACCTGACCAAGTGAAGAATGCAGACGTTCAATGACCCTGAATTAACTTTAATGTGCCGCATAGCTCCTAAACCAAAGTTTGCCTGAGACAATTCACTTTATGTATCATAATTCAGTCTTTGATGGCAGCGATTTGTGTTGTGAATCCCCATCAGAATCCTACACAAAGCAAGAAGTTTTGGATATAGTCTACGGTAGTCTATCGTTGTTCTACTGGAGAGTACATCAAAGCATCAAACCCATTCAAACGTAGAGCGTGCATGCGTGTCTGGGGGAGGGGGGCGAACGGAAAAATCTTACCTAGCTGGGTCACTGCTACAGCAAATGACAGGAAGTCAAGCAGGCAGGTAACACCGATGTGCCAACAACCGCTTACCATCAAACACATCACGCCCCCGCCCCCTTGCCACACACACACACACACACACACCTCACCTAACACAAACAATGCTTTCTACTAATGGCAAAACAGACCAGTTTGCTTCCAAAACAGCCAGAGAGGAGCTGATAAACCCCATGGCAAAAAAACACACACCCATCTAAGCTCTTTGCACTAAAACACAGGCCCAGAACCCCCAAGCAACCACGGCAACTAAACGTGCAACTGGAGGGGCTACACAGCCAGTTGCTTATGTAAACCACCATGGCGAAGAGTATGGATGACAATAACAATATTCACTGTGCTGACGGTCAAATCAAAGGAAATCCTACTGAAAGGGCCATTGTTTGGAACGGGCGGTGTATAGAATAGTTTTTCAAATCAAATCTAATGGGATTACCATCCTCATTTGTACTCCATTCATATTTTCCTCTGGGGGCATAAGGGGCTGTAAGGGCTCACTGCTGATTGTGACAGGTTAGACAGGATAGCCATTGTGTTCAGCGCAGAGCTGTGGCAGATGAATCATATGGCTCCTGCTTCTCGCTGAACCTTCACCGGCATGCAGAAATGCAGCTAGCACTAGCAGGAAGCCACCGTGTTACCAGAGCACACACCCAGCTGCAGGGATGTTCACCCAAAGGCTCTCTCTCACCTCAAAAGTAAATGACTGAACCCGCAAAATATGACCAGTGGAAATGCTAGTGTGATCCAACATGGTAAGGCACACCAGCCTTAAGGCATGTCCTTTTCAAGTAATTTGACTTAATTTCAACACCTGGAATAAATTTATCTGAATTCTGTCATGCTCACAGGAAGGAACATTATTAATAATATTAATGATCTGTGTAGCCTATTATTTTTGCCTATTTTTAATAGGCTCTCTTTCATGAATATTAATAAGAACTAACGAGAATTTAAGACAATTTCTCTTCTTTTCGGTCATTAATATTATTAGCAAGTGTCTGAACGACGATCTAACTAATCAATCAAGCTGTCATGGTTATATATGGTAAGTCGTGCCCCGCAGGGTCAGCGTTTCTCTTGGGGTGGAGAGGGTGGCGGGGGTTGGGGGGTGCTGGCCTTTAAGAGAAATAAGCTCTATTACAGGGCCGGGCTGTTTTGAGGGGAAGTTGAATCTGTCGGGGGGGAAAAGAACACAGAAGTAGAACCAGAAAGGAGGAACACGAAAGCCCAGCCACCACAAAGCGCGTCACGCCGCCCGGCGAACAGAACACATTACCCCACCGCCGATTTCACTTCAGTTCAGCGCGGGCTTGCAGGAACCGCTCCCGAACGCACTTCAGTTCTTCACTTCAGCTGATCCCCTTAACACCCGGAGGGACTTTACAGAGCACCTTCGCGTTTAAAAAACGGTACAGATGAAAGCGGCAAAACAATGTGAGGAAAATGAACCACGTCAAAATGAACCACATTCTAGGGCAGCGTTGAGATGTGTGCTGTGCAGATGTGTGTGAAAAGAAAAAAACATTCTCGCACCTGGCCAGGGTCATGCCTGAGCAACCCAACGGGAGACGAGCTGGAGAGGAAACGGCCATTGTGAAAGGGCTGGCTCAGGACGCCGCATGTGAATCAGAACAGACTATGCCTGCTGTACAGGTCTCAGCGACAAGCCTACAGCCACCGATACCAGTAGCTGTCAAACACACTGATACCAGACAGCAACAACAACCCAAGCCTATTTCAGCACCTGAGAACGTGATAAGCTGCTTTAGCAGCAAGGTCTGCTGCCAAATATCCAGGGGCTGCGAGAGCCGTTCTGCATTTTCCGAATCTAGTGTGTAGGGTGAGAATAGCTCCTCTCCCCATCCTCTCTTCCTGCTTCGTAAACAGGAAACGGCTGCAAACTGCAAGAAAACGTTCTGTGATCATCTCACCGTATGGAGCAGATTGGCCGAGATAGCACAATTAGGCTAGGCTGAGCGCATAGCTGCCGTATGCTGCAACCATGGCAACTCCAGCTATAGGTTCAGAAAAGGCCGTTACAGGGGCTACACCTCAAGGCCACTCCACCCTTCGTGGGTACTGATACTTTACCCCACCCTAGATTCAAACCCACACTTCTGGTTACAAGACCACTTTTTCCAGAACACAACTGCAAATCACCGCAACAGGGCTTAGATTGAGATGATTAAGATTACACATTTAGAGTAACTGTCAAACCATTAATACTTAATTAATATTTATGTACTGCATGCCTGAAAGGGGACTGGGATTGACTAGGGTGTATAAGCATTCAAAAATGAAATCCAGGGAAGGTTTTGGACATAGCATACCGTCGGTGCAGTGTACATATAATAATTCTTGACATCCTTATAATTTGTCTTTACTGCTCTTTCAAAGAACCATTTCAGAAGGTTTTGTCAAAACAGTTTAAAAGAATATTAAATAGAAGAAGAGGGAATTATCTGCCAGTGTCCGTTAACATACTTTAGCTTTGATGGTATAAAAATAAACATGAATCATTTCTTTTGTTAAGAAAGGCTCAGAAATAAAAGAGCACAAGAATAGGAACAGCAAAATCTGCTCTGAATGCTTGTTGACTGTAAACACAAACAGACCACAAATATCAGAGTGTTAAAAATACCCATTTCGTCATCCTCCCACATGGTGCCATTACCCATGAAGCTGTGCAGTCACCGTCCATCACTGTCCTTCAGACTGCAGCCCTCACTTCAGCGCAGATCACCGCTGTAATCGCCCGGCAAACTAAATTCAGTTGCCAGGCGATCAGGGATCCTGTGCTTCCGTCCGACACTATGTGTGACAGCAGATAGAGTGGCATATCTTATATGATTAACCTCAGATTGCTGAACCCCATAAAAAACAGAGCATAATTATGCACATATTCCCATGAGTATGACAGGCACTGCTTCACCTCTTGTACATCTTCTTAAATGAGCCCCATATTCATTTCCAGTAAGGCACCACACACACGGAAAGGGTGGGGCTGCCTCCTTTCCAGTCCCTCAGTCGGGCGTCTGGCGTCAGTTTGTTTTGGGCTGATTTTGCGCCGTAACTCAGTGCGGGTCAAACCCAGCTCACTTCCTGGCTGACAGGAAACAACCTCGGGGGCTGGGCGGGACTGAACTGCTGCCATGACGTCATCGCGCCAGAGTGGCTACGGCTAATGGTCCAGCGCTACCGCTAGTGGAGACGCTGCTTACGCCACACCATTTTACTGCTGCTTATGATAACACAAATAATGGTGACAATGATCCCAGCAAATCCTGTAAAAACAGCTTATGTGCAGAGCTGATTGGTACTGTGGAAAAACAAAACTCACTCACCACCAATGCTGGCAGGGTTAGGGCCAGGCCGCTCTCCAGCGAGAGGGAGAGTGAGAGAGAAAGAGTGTGTGTGAGAGAGAGAAAGAGTGTGAGACAGAAAGGGAGAGAGAGAGACAGAGAATGAGAGAGAGAGAAAGACCCCTCTTTTGTGGATATGTGGCGAGAGAGAGAGAAAAACAGAGAAAGTTAAATAGGAAAAAAAGGCCAGTTAAGTTTGCTCCCCTTTCTTAGCAAGCACCTCTCTGGAGAGAAGAAACCATCAATTAGGGAACAAAGAGCTATATTGGTGCTTTACTGCATTTACAAATAGAAAGTCGGTACGGTCCCCTCACATAATTAGGATCAAAAAGGGGGAGCGGGGGCTGCAGTGTAATTACACAGTGACGCTGTTAACAAAATACCTCCTCCAGAAAAGCAGCCTGCAATTGCAGGCCACTCACGCAACCAGAGGCCACACAAATTGAAGACTGGACTGGACCTTCCCCGTCACTTCCATAAATAAACACAAGTGAGCCAACCGTCCCCTTCTTTCATTATCACTGCCCAGATGCGTGCTTAAACCGAACTGGCAGGCCAGCTCACGGGCACCGAACCGGCAGTCCCGCTGCGCAGCGGTCTGAGCCGCTCCGGGTCTTACTGGAAGCGCGTCGGGTAGCAGCCTGTGGGCGGCTTCCACTTCAATACACTCACCAGCACCAGGTAAGACCCGAATGCCTCAAATGTCTACACGCTGAGAGCCGCTTACACACCCAAACACAGGTGTGCAGCGTTAAGAGAGGAACAAGACGTAATAAAGACCCGTGCTTCCGCAAGCGCAGAAGCAGCGAGCAGCGTTTCCTTCTGTAGTTAACGTGCCATTTGATGCTGCATCTACCGCATGCTTTGCACGATGCAGTCGCATTTGGCCCTTTTCTCTTGGGCCCCGGGGCCTGGAGGTGATGCCAATGTCACAGTCTCGGTTCTCATGGCGCGGGTGCAGGGCGTAAGCCAGACCGCGCCTCTCCACAGGAAGAGTCTTTGGGAAAGACAGCTCACTCCTCAGATTCCAGGAAAGCAGCTGCCTCACACAGCAAATGCAATATCCAATCAGTAAATGATACTCCCATCAAAACATGAGTGGAGTCTTTGTGGGCTTCAGGAGTGGCAGTGCTAAGTCACTGAACCCTGCATCGCACACACATGCGCATGCACACATTCATAAACGCAACTGTATGGAACAGCAGTTGCATATTAACCAGCACAATAAGACCCCTGAACTACTATAACATAAAAACAATGGACAGCAAACTTCGTACACTAATCAAGCTTCGTACACCGATTAAAATCCTCCCACATTCCCTATAACTGACAGCAACTCATTTTGCCCATTGTTAGATCTGGGCGGGGGAGATCTCAGGAGAAAAAGGGAAAAGACAGAGACAGGTGAGCCTCTGCTCACTGTAGCAGAACCGAGTGAAGAAACAGTACATCACGCTCGTAATGGTATCCATGGTTACCAGCCCCTGCTTCGCCAGCAGAACCCAAAGCATTGGTGCCTGATGCAGTGTAAAAGAGGAGAAAGGCTAAAGCCTCAATACCACTGATGTCAGGGCTCAAAAGAGCTGAGCAGAAGCACCAATCTGGAGGAGGGACCCAGAAAATGAAGTGTCACTCAAGAAGACAGACCAGAAAAATCAAGTCTGTTCGGCCACTATGTTTACTGCTTCCCCAATCTCAGTCACTTGGTCTCTGTGTCGTCACATGCTAAATTACTGAGAAAGTAATCCACAAGTCACTCAAGTCACCTTCATGCAACATCGCCTACCACACTGTCAGCGGCCAATACTGCATTTGGGAGTTTACTCAGTGTATCCCAGGGCAATCAGGGCCATGAAAACCCTTCGTTAGATAAGGCACTGCTATACGTTATATAAAAATAATAATTAATTTCAATTACAAAGTGCTATTGCGCAGCTTTCCCTCTCCCTACATCGCACGCATGCGCAAGCAGCAGGTCCGGTAAGAGCAGCAGGTTTTGACCTCCGGTAGGAGCAGCAGGTCCGGTAAGAGCAGCAGGTTTTGACCTCCGGTAGGAGCAGCAGGTCTGGTAAGAGCAGCAGGTCCGGTAGGAGCAGCAGGTTCGGTAGGAGCAGCAGGTCCGGTAGGAGCAGCAGGTCGGGACCCCTGCTAAGAGCTGCAGGTCCTGACCCAAGCGAATGAAACGAAGGCCCAGAGCACAGGAGCACAGTGCTTTACTGCAGGGCCGGGGGACTGTGCGTCAGAGGGAGAGCGCAGTGGAACACTGCGTTAGCGGCCCCATCAGAGCGCACAGCGCTCCCAGCCCCTCCGCTCCCTCCACCCGTCCTATTGATTTCCCCCCCTTTCATTCAAACATGTTAGACACGCTCGGGTACACGGCCTGCTCGCCTGCCAGCTACTTTTCAAACTGCGTTTCTTTTGCATACGAGACGAAACGCTCGAGGCAGCAGGAGGGGGTGGGGACAAAGGGCGGCTAACGATAAGCACCTGGGGAGGCCGCAAACTCGGGGACCGGCACAGCCTTAACGCCGATAGGGCGACGAGGGAAAGGGGACCGCCCACAGCGGCGAAGAGACGAACGAGAGAGAGAGCGAGCAGTTTAAGAGCCGTAAACACACAGCGCGCAGTGTGCGCTCCCATCCAAACGCCCGGCAGCACGCAGACGAGCTTAAAGAAACAAGCGCACCGTAAGTAATGAACTCATCCATCACCTCTGAGTGACAGCGGTAAATAAATTCCCGCCGCCGCTGCGCTCCGCGCCCCTCCCCGGCACCCCTCCCCGGGTTAAAGCGCCCTCTTTCAGGGCCCGTACACCGTCAGCCCTCGCACATCACTGCTCGCTGCTCAATAGAGCCATTCTCCAGGGGGCCATAATTATGAATCATGATGACGGAGGACTTTAGGCCATTCAGTCCAATAAAGAACATTGCTCACGGTTAATACATTCTTATTCATAAATGAATACAGTCATAAATGCATATTTATTTTGATCATTTTAAAGGGGCTATTAATCGCCTACATAAATTCTGGGGTGTTTAACTGTCACAACACAGTCCAATGAATGCCCTCCAAAGTTAGTAAACTGGAAAATTCTGCAGCTAGACAGGAGCTGGTAAACAGCACTCTATGTACATAGACACAAATCAATGTGCTTACATTTATTTTTATATTTGAAAATGTGATTCAGATAAGCAAAGCACTCTCTTTCCCTCACTATCTTTCTGTGGTACCTGTATCCCTCTCTCTCTTTCCATGCACTAGGAGCATCTCAGTTTAAATGACAGGCCATAAGAGAAGGTTAAGAGAAGAGAAGGTTAAGAGAAGAGAAGGTTAAGAGAAGAGGAAAATTTTTCGGTGGCAGCATGGAGGACAGTCCTATCCTCCTTGGCACGGTGCCGCTCATCCTCTGCTGCCAAGGCTCTTAACAAGCCCAAGATTAATGGAGGGGTCACTGTTCTTGATCTCAGTGTTTAATCAAAGCTTGAGATCCACTATAATCACCTCCTCACTAACTGTCTCATAAGGGTGACAGATCCACCTAACGAATATGCAATTACAATAGAACGTGCAACACACGCACGCACACACACACACGCACACAAACCTGCATGTGCACACATACACACACACGCACGCGCACACACACACGCACACAAACGTGCATGTGCACACACACACACAAACGTGCGTGTGCGCACACACACACACGTGCACACACATACACACGCAGGCACACACACACAGACAAAGGCACACGCACACATGTACACGCACGCGCACAAGCACACACACACACACAAACGTGCATGTGCACATACACACACAAACGTGCATGTGCACACACACACACACGTGCACACACACACACACGTGCACACACATACACACGCAGGCACACACACACAGACAAAGGCACACGCACACATGTACACGCACACGCACAAGCACACACACATGCACGCACACACACGGACACAAACGTGATATGACGGACAGAGGAAGATCCACAGGAACAGCAAATTCATAGAGTAATGAAACTCATGAGACGACAGCAGAAAACGCATCATAAATCGGCCTGGAAGTGGGATGGGTTCAACAGGAACCAGTGGGCTGGAACTGCCTTCCACCAGCAGGGTGAGCCAGAGAAACACACTGACCCAGAGAGATGTCCTTATCGCTATCGCTATCAAACGCTTGCACATACACTTAGTGTGCAATTCATACATTACCACAACATTAGCTCAGCATTTTAGAGTCGATGCGATCTCACCTTTCTCATCTTTTCTCTCCTACAAGTTTTCACTGCAATGCTAGAGCAGGACATCACCTCCCGATAGGAACCGGGTGAGCCCAGCAGCCCACAGGACAGGGAGACGCGCCCAAGTTAACAGTCTCTCTTCGCCTTGGACTCGCTCAGCTGTAGTGAGTGAGGGTAAAATTCACATCTTTTCGCACAGACCCATCAGAACACTCTTCAGAACAGGAGAAGCAAACGCACTTCATCCAAAGACTGAGAATCAGTCTCAGTGCGACCTGATCACCTGAGGATCGCCTGGGGCACATGAGACAGAGAATGGGCTCCACCCAACTGGAAGAGAACAAATCCTGAGACCGCGAACGTGTTCCTTGTTCACAGGGTGAATTGTGAGGCAGTGGGGTGGAACAAATGGTTCTGTTCCAGGAAAACAGACCGAATGGTTCTGTTCCAGGAAAACAGAGCTAAAGGGTTTGCTCTGGTATGCAGAGTAACCAGTCCTGTTCCATAACCCAGGGACGGTTCTTTACTGCCGAATTGTAGGCTTTCCAGAACAGCAGCTTAAACTCCACAGGGTCTGAGCATCTCCACGTTGCTAACCCTGTGATTACACGCCCAACACGGAGACAAATGTGAAAGGCGCTGAACCAGTGGATAACAGGCTGCAGAGAGCGCCGTTTACACGCCAGCTGCAGCAGGTTAGCAGTCCCAGGGTATAATCACACCAGCGACCCACACTCACATCAGCACGCGTGCAGTCAGGTCTCCCAGCAGGACCCTGGCCTTGAATAAACCCGCTCTCTCACGCAAAGCACTGCAGCGCAGCGGTAATGGGCCTACGTGCCATGTGTGCGCGCGTACGTGCGTACATCTGCATGCGCAGTTCAGACGAGGGCTGCAGCGTAAAAACCCAGCAGCTGTGCTGTCCCTCCTCGTTCCTGCAACCGGGTCAGAAACATGGAAGACAATGAACCCAGGAGAGCCACAGAGAACAGAGGAGAGAGAGGGAGCGAGGGAAGGAGAGAGGGAGAGAAAAGAGAGAGGAATGATGTGGCCGTGCATATCCGGTTAAAGACTAATTTGGACAGACATAAGACAGGTGGAGGGCAGGCTGAGTGAGAGCCATGTCCAAAGGAGGGCTGGTTCACAAAGGCCAGGCCACTCAGCTCCCGTGCGGAAAACCACAGTGACCGGGCCGGAGCAGAGCCAGCCCCTCCCCAACCCCCCCAAGGCCTGGGGACGACTGCCGTTTCCTCACGTTTCATCACCCCAGCGGCCCGGGGGCGCAGAGGGGGGGAGGGCTGGCTGGCTGGGGTTCAAAAGAGCTCAGTGGAGCTCAGAAGCCCCGTCACAAAGCCTCTTCATTCCCTCGTCCTGCCCTGGACCGGGGCAAGAGGGCTAATTGCACTGGGGAGACATCTACATGCCTGAGCCACTTAAAAGACCCAGGGGCTCAGGGCTTGGGGATCGAGTGAACCCTGGAGAGGATGGCATTTACACCATGGGAACCAACAGGGGGGAGGGGCAGAGAGAGGGAGGTTGGGCAGAGGGAGGGGCCTTGGCCCTTGGATCTGACATAACGATTAAACTCCTCGCGGGGGGGGGGGGGGGAAGCATGATTGTCAGTGACAGAAGTTTTAGTGCAAAGTCAGCTTCTCACAACTTATGAGTCATGAGTGAAAAATTAAAGTGTTAAAGAATTAAGAATCATCCTACTGTGCACATATACACACGTATGTTTAAAAGGAAGTACACCCTCATTCAACTCTATGGTTTGACATATGAGGAAACAACAAACCCTCATATAATTTTCACATAACTGCAATCAGTATATAAGTCTAACCTCACGTGAGAAACAACACACAATTTAACTTTGTCATTAGGTATCTCCCTATATAAGTAAAGACATTTGGACAATTTGGTTAAAGACATCAAGCTACTGCAAAAGACCCACATATGTCCACGCACACACACAGAGTTCTACAAAAACACAAACAAACAGACAAACACACACACACATGCACACACAAACACATACACTTGATTTAGCATGTATAAAGCAGACCAGAGGAGTGCTCCTGTATGTGCTGAGGTTTATCTGTCTGTGTCAGTCATTCCTACAGCCCACTGCTTACCTGCTTAAACACAGACCAGACTACCAGTGCCACAGAACTTCAACACAGCCTGCTGTTTTAACAGCTTTTCATTTCACGGAAAAAAACTGGACAAACACACACACGCAGAGTTATGCTGTTGTTACACACGCACAAATTTGTTTCCAAAACACCTCTACCTAGAACTAAGATTTTTATCTCAACTGCAAAGAATTTCCCTCTCTTTCTGTCCCTTTCATTCTCTCTCCACCCATCTGGTCTTTCTTTCACTTTACTCCCTTTCTCTTTACCTCCCACTCTCTTTATTTTTACATTTTTGAAAGTTAAGCAATCCCACATGTCAAGTGCAAGGTTTCATTCATCAAATAGTTTGCTATTTACGTGGTAATGATACATCATATCACTTATTTCCATATTCTGGGGAAAATCTGAACTGATAAAAGAAGCTTATTTTGGAGTAGAAATTGTGAATAATTCTGAAGAAAAGCCAAAGCTAAGCGAGGGATTGGGAACAGGGAAAATCCATGCAGAAGTGGGTAATGCGGTCCAGATTGGTCAGCATGGTGTCAGAGCTCAGCAGGAGAATGAAAATGACTACGGAGTAATCAGGTGAGCAGGGGCAGGTCAGGCCTTGCACAGGGGCCTGACCTGCCACGACCCAACATGCCACTGAAATCAATACACCTCATACAGCTGATGAAATTCATAATTCAATACCATGCCATCCAGATGTACATGGAGAAACAAAGCCTTTAGCCCTGTAGGAGTATCCATACTAAAGAAAACCCATTCTTACTGACCAAATCCACAAATCCAGGGTTCGTTTCTGGCTGGCCACGTGGGCACATGCCTTGCAGTTTCATAGAGGATCACGGGACGGTAATGGGCACATACAGCCACACCAATACAGCCACACCAAGCACCACAAAGCCAGCTGTGTTTCCCTAACAACATCAAAATGTCCCTGATGTCAGCCTGCATGCAGAACAATAACTGTCCCAAACTATATCATCTCAGACTTTTCCACAGTTTAATTCTCATTCATTTAATGAATTTTTATTAGTGTGGGAGACAGTCTGTGTGTCATTACTGAAAGGAGAACAATGAACCAACAAGAGGAACATTATAATAAGAAGAAAGCTAGAAAGCCATTATCACAGGGAGAACAAACCTCTTAGGCCATTCCTGGCTCATCAGTCGGCATTTAACTGCATTAGTCATGAAACTTCATTTAGCCGGGGCCAAAAAGCAACACGCAGTGCAGAATCTCTAAGCTGTGCGAGAAATAAGAATCAGACTCAGACAATGTGGCATATAAACCCCAAGGCATTAACAGGATGGGAAAAGCCATGCAGAAGACAGAGCTAGCGAGTGGGGCTTTATGCATGTGCGGCACCCTGTTGATAAGACCTTGCATTTCAGCACAGCGCCCCCATTCTGTAAGAAACAGATAGCGCGAGAGAGAGACGGGTAGCCAGGCTTGGGGTGACCTCCAGGTTAACACTTTCGAAAAGTAAATGTCAATGAGTTTACACAGCCATGACCAATTCACTGCACTTAAACACTCTATGGGAATAACACAGCGGGAGACTCGGGTTCCGGAGTGCTTCCAGCGAACGGTGCAGGCTTCCAGGGTGCCTTTGAGGCTGGGCGCAGTGGGTGAGGGACCCGGTGGGTGAGGGACCCTGGATCAAAACCGGTTGAAAACCCCAGGTATAAATGGATCCTGTGTCAAATGTAAGCGGGATAAGGGCATCAGCAGATGAATGAGAATGAGTCCTGTCAAATGGGGTTATGGTCGTATCATCTTGAGGGGGTGATTTAATCATGGGGTGAAGCAGAGGGCGCAAACTCAGAGGGGTTCGACAGTAAGCCCTTCAGAAGTGGAACCCGCTTGAGCGGTTACGAGCGCAAAAGAGCTCCCAGGGAGGGAAATCGGTCACAAGGCCCATTAAATGTGCAGTCGCTCGCCACTGTACCGGCAGGGAGTACAGACGAGCAAAGCAAAGCAGCACAGGATGGGCGGGCTGCTGGCTTCCTGATTCAGGCATCCAAGGGGTTAATCTGCACTTCTGCAGCTAGATAAAAGAGGAAGCAAGGGGGGAGGTTGGGGTTGTTACAGGAAATTGCATCACTTCTACATCCTGTTTCAAAGCCAAGGTTAATTAAAACGGAGACAGTGAGTAGCCCAGTGTGTCTGTAGCACAGAATGACAGCCATGGCTGGCGAGTAAAGCTGAAGCACAAACATCCTAATGGCGAAAACAGCAGGGTACAGCATCACAGATAGCCCTCAGAAGTGGGCACAGTGGTTCAGACAGACTGCTGGGCTTTAGGTCTGTGTACACTATATAGCCAAAAGTATTTGGACACCTGATATCTCATCTAAGATTATTGCCAAGATTAAGACTGCTTATAATAACCTCCACTCATCTGGGAAGGTTTTATACTAGGTGTTGGAGCATTGCTGTAGAAATTTGCTTCCATTCAGGCAGAAGTGCATTAGTGAGGTCAGGGCATTGATTGGGCGATTGGGCTTGGCTCAGTTTGCTTTCCAACTGATCCCTAAGGTGTTGGATGGGGTTGAGGTCAGGGCTTTGTGCAGTTCTTCCACATCATTTGACAAAACCGTTTCTATATGAGCCTCGTTATGTGCTTTTTTTTTTGTGTGATTTTATGCTGTAGCTTTAAGATCTGCCTTCATTGGGACTAAGGGGCCTAGCCCAAACTATGAACAATAGTCCCAGACCAAGGGGTGTCCAGATGCTTTTTGTCATATTGTATATTTAAAGTCCAGAAACAAAAACAATGAAAATGTGAAGCTTTATGATATATCTTAAGAACTGTAAAGCAATTTTGAATTCAACACCGTGCATTCTAAACCCCAAATCAAAAACAAAATGTCCACCAGACCTGGATACACTCACAAGAGCTTCCTCGACAGGATTCTTGGTGTCTTTAAGTGATCATATCAGCCACCTTCGGAAAAGGAAGTTTGTTTTTTTTTTTGCTTTGTATTATTGTGCCACTGTGAAAAAAGATTAGGCAGCAGTTAGGCTGGCTGACGTCAGCCACTGCAGGAGGAAAATCAGGATCCTGCTGGCTTAAAAAGACATGGTTCAGAATGCACAATCAATCAGTCGCATATAATTAAAAATCATATCACTTTTAATTTAACAACATAGCTGACTGGAATAGTGTAACATGAAAAAATATTTTTTAATATATTTTTTAAAATAAGAATCGAAGTCCAGGCTGAGGTAACTGAAATTTTACAGAACTTAAATGTCTGCGTGGACACACACACACACACACACACTTTGACAAAAGCTGATGTATGCGCCCCACTTTGTGTGATTTATGCAAATCCAAGCGATGCTTCAGGATTGATTCCCTCTCCACACACTACCATTTCTCTATAAAGCACGATGCAGCAAAGCAGTATGGGAAAACAGATCCAATTTCATGGTGTGAGGAACAGTGTTAATTTTAGTTTTTTCCCAGTTGTTTTCCCTCCGTTGAGATACTTTGACAACACGCAAAACTTTTCCCAAGTAGCAAAAAAAAATTAACCTTAAATATTCTGAGACACCACCTTAGCTGTGTGAACCAAAGCGGTGAGATGACTTGTTCCCATTGAACCAGCTTCATAATTCCACCTCTCTAGAGCGCACCTTCCACTGAAAACACCACCGACTCTCATGGCACCAGAGACTGCAGGAAACCAACTCAGCAGCAAGGCTCAGCAGGCAAGAGACACTGGACCCCCCTGGGGTGTAGCAGAGTTCCAGGTTCAGATGGTCTGGAAGGCTGGGAGGGACGTGGTGTCGCTACTGGTTATAAGCAACTTAAACAATCAGTTATATGACTGGGTTACAATAAAACGACAACTCATTACCAGGGACTTTGAAGAAACATCAAGTACGTTTGTGAAACTGAAACAAAAATGTACACGTTATATAAACGTTCTCCTGAAGGGACCACAGGAAAATCCTTCCCTGTAGCTGAATGAATTACCCAAACAAGCAACTCTTCTCAACTGCGCCCCCAACTACAGCATTCCAAGGATAATGGATGAATTCCCTAAAAGCCACCTGGGGTCATTCCAAGAGAAAAAGAGAAAGCTTGTGGTTGGAAATAAGCTAATACACCACAAAATGCAGCCATCTTGAATATTCCGCGTACATGTCCATGCTGTGCGCTTTGTGCACATGAGAAGGATAGCCGTGTAATTGAATGTGAGGGCTGAATTGAATCCAGGCCCTCAGGGAGTGCTGTGATGTGTGGCAGACTGAGAAAGAATAGCCATGCCGGCTCTCTAACACGATCACTGTAGAGGTCAATGTCAGTCCACACCGTCCAATCAGACCAGCTCCATAAATACCGGCCGCACCATCTAATCACACTACTTTCACAAACGCTATCTGCACTGTACAGTATACACAGCCCGCATAAAATCCATGCAATCCAGTCTGTGGGTCTGCTGGGGTGACTGTGCAATAATCAGACATGCTCTTCATGCTCTACCACCCGACCCTCTGACAGCATATGCAGCACAGAGAAAAATGTGTTACTTTCCAACCTATACATAGTGTAGGGGAACAGTCGATCACACGTGAGCAAGCTGTGCCATCTCTTTGTGGCCCAGCTCCAGTGCTGTTCCCCACCCCACACTGGCTCCACTGTGTCCCCTCCCTATTGGCCAGTGGCCAGCGCTGTCATGGACATGCCGCAGCTGTGCTCGAGTAATTGGGCGGCATTAAAATCCAGACATTCCAGGGACTGAGCTCAGAGCTGTGGAGGAGCGCGCGCGAGCGAGCGATCTCTCGCCACCACACCGCCAGCCCCTCCATGAATTATGTAAACATGGGGACCTCAGCCGAAAAGCTACACCAGTGGTGCCCGGACACCAATTAAAAGCTGTCGAGTGAGCAGAGAGAGAGAGAGAGAGAGAGAGACAGAGGCTGAGTGCCACCAGTTCTTTGTCATCCCCCATCGCCAAAATTCCGCCAGGATCATGACACCCTGCACCCCCCAACAACCCCCCACATACTGAACACAAAGTTCCCTCACATTATGCAAACACAAAGCAATTGAGGGCTTTTGAAGAACACCAAAAATATTTAAAGAAAAACATTTGTAAATCTGAACACAGTCAGTGGACTCACAGTGAGCATCTAAACAGTAGAACCTCCAAGTAGAACCAAAAAGAGTCAAGAATGAGGAAATCGCAACAACAAACCGTATAAACTCTGCAAATGGGAGCGTTTCCAAAGAGCTCAGAATTATCAGCTTGAATGAGTACGCAAACCAAAGTAACGCATATCAGATTGCAAGCGCTGTGACAGCTCAGCCAAGCTCACTCCTCTGTTGATGATTGTCATTTTTTTATTCCTAGGGGGAGCCTTGCAGACATATCATATTCTCTGCTCTGTCAGGAGTGGCAGCTTGATGTTTTGTTGCATACAGCAAGGCCTGATTTAGACTCATTCACACTGCCATTGTACACTGAAGTGTGTTTCTCCCCAGGGAACCAACCGGCAGGATAATACAGTTTCTCTGGAGAAATAAATGGAATTGATGGAGGATAACAGAATGTGTAGCAGTGAAGTGAGGTGTACTTGCTGGCCACAAAACAAACTGGGAGGGGAGGTCCCATTACACACACAGTATTCATGCATTTTAATGGACCAAGGGTGTAATTTACAGGGGGGACGGGGGACTACAAACTATTCAAACTAAAGTTATGCCCATGGAATTAAAAATGCAGGCAGCTGCTCCTCAAGAGTCAATCCTAGAGCTGACAATAATCTGATGAGGTGAACCTTCACGAAGGTTCTGCTGTGGTGCTCTGTGGTGCTCCACTATAGGCAGATACAGCAATACAGTAAGCCACAAAATTTCACAATTTATTACTCTCTCCATGAGTCGCTTCTGTGCACTACAATACTGAACTGAACCTCGCTCCCTCCCTGCAGCTCTGAAGAGGATCACTTCTATTTCAGGCTACTTCAAAGATCTAATAATGTACTCTTGGTGACACTGGCCAGCGCATTTGGTTTTCCTGAATTACTCAAAGTAGGATTGCGCTTTAATATTTACCCCCCCAGAAACAACAGAGGTTGGGAGGGGGGCCATGCTAACATTACATGGCAGAGGGGGATAGTGTTGCTTCTGACAGCCTTGGCAGGCCATGAGAGCTTTGAGGATATATGCGTTAAGAAAAAATAAAAGTAAAACAGCAGTGAAAGAATGATTTACCAGATGGAGTTAAAGACTATCAGGCCTCAGGGGGCAGGAGTGAAGGCACAGCACAGCCAGGTGTGGGGGACAGAGCTCACCTGTGAGGGGCGGGCAGAAGCACCTTGCTGGGGCCAGACATCGTTCTCTGCTCCCATTAGCACAGAAACGCCTCGGGCTACGTTTCAGCAGCCTGTTCACAAAGTGGATACTCCACCACCTGGCTTTTTGATGGCAGTTCATTTCAGCGCATTTTTCATTGGCCTACACAGTTTTTGTGAGCGATGAAGGATAACTTGTATATTTGGAGAAGTTTCTGAAGACATGTCAGCTGTACAATGACGGGTATTGGGCATTCAGGGGCAGCCTAAAGCCAGACAATACACATGAAGTAACTGTAAAGCAACGACGTCTCAGTTTTACATTTTACACCATTTTTGACATTGTGTTGTCATTACGCTGTATGATAGCATTATGCTGTTTTTAAAGGAAAATAATGCATATTTTACTTGAAGGTGACTTGTAAATGTAAACTAATGTTTTTAAATTGATGCAGTTTCTGCTCAGGCAAAGTCACATCACTGATGTGTGGCTAGAAACTGAGGGGGACTCACAAAGTAATCTCCACTGACGAAGGTGGGGAGAAAACCGCAGTTAAGAATGAAGGTTCAATCAAAGAATGTGTAAAGCTCTGTCTGTCTGAACACAGTGTCCTGTGAGAGGGACAATGGCTCAATAACACCTCCATTCATTCTGACAGGAGAGTGAGTAATAAGGGCTTTCAGTCTCTCAAACTCCTCGTCATGCCTAGTCCAGCGATAATAGATGTCAGTGAGAAATGTTTGGTAGTCGATAGGCAGACGCTTTCCCTTCCAGAGAGCGCATGCACACACACATACACACACACACACCAGTGCAGCAACCAGTGATTTGACTGAATTGTCAGGTTCCCTAATGATATGTTGTACTGGACCATCTGCAGGCCTGTGCCAAGTCACACATGAACTGTCAGGCCAGCTGCACAACAGCAGCCTCCCTCCTATAACACCCACCCCCCCACCCCCCCACCCCATTTCCTCCCCTGCACCTCACTGGCAAACCATTAATGCCCTTCAGAGCTCAAAATCGGCTGACGGAAATAATCAAAACAATCATGTCAATCATCACTGTGATTCTAGAAAAAAATCTGTATTATGAATTATTTTTTATCATTATAGATATTACATCATTGTTTTTTGTTGTTGTTGTTTTTTTAAAGATTTGCTCCATGCACTTAAATGTTTAACTTTATGTACAAATCACCTACAAGCCAAATAGGATAAAGATCATTGACGACAATAATAATTAGAAAATACATTTTTTACTGAATTAGGACAGGACTGAGCAGCTGACTGGGTGCCTGCTGTCTTTGGGATGTCAGTGCTGTGCAGAGGTTAGGGAGAAATAGTTAGATTACCAACTGGGGTGCTGCTGTCATATCCTTGAGCGAGACACTTAACCTGATTCGTCTCCATGGATACCCCTCTGTATGACTGGATGATGAGCAAAAATACAAATATGCGTCATCCCATTGGCTCTGGAGAGGAGAGCCTACTTGGCAAATAAATTAAAGTAGGCCTGATGTCCAATTCACCATGAATTAAGCCTGAGTTTTGTGAGACTGAGGTTCTGGTGGGTTAAGGGAAATGGAGCCATTTTGACACTCAGGCTGGGACAGAAAGGTCAGGCGTAATCTCTTTGGCATACTGTGTCACTGTAATCAGAACAGACCTTTAATTACCTCTGAACCACCAGACAGCTCACTGCCCACAGCCACAGCTGCTGAGGGACACGTTTCCCTCATAAACACACAGTACTTACGGAAAATTCACAAAAGATAAGTTATAGCCATATGTTCTAGACTAGCCCAGATATGCTTTATTAAAAATGGATGGTACTGGAAATGTTTAGTGAGCACAGTCTGTCCACATACTGATGGAATCCTGCCCTTGAGGGGCTTAAATTTGTGACATGATGGAAATCAAACCAAGCTGGGCAACAGCACCAGAACGGGAAAGTTGTGTCAACAATACCGGCCATAATGGACTGTACTGCCGCACAGAAAACTTTTCAAAAATCAGAGAATCACTGGTGTGGCAGGCATGTGGAACCCCTCTTCTATCAGAATACACAAAGAACTCAGCCCCTCTAGGCCACCACGTGCTTCCATTAGCTGCCTGACCAGGAAACACACAGGACAGATGACATAATGCTTATGGCTTAAGCACTGGAAGCAGACGAGCCTGTAACCAGCTGTGGAACGGCTTCCAACATCTGGAATATCATTTTTCCTCCCGCCAAGGGGAGTGTGTTATACGTTTCTAAAATTAAACCTCCCAAACGGCACTCTACAGTACACAGAAATGTACATATAATATCCAGCTACAATGCACAGATGTGATTGGCTGAAGGAAATAAACTTAGGGTCTCCAGACCAGACTAACCAGTAGGGAGAAATAATATGGAGGATTTGTAACGACGTAATCAAGAAATTGAAGAAGAATAGTGTATTCATAAAAATGGTGAATACATAAAATTGCAGTCCTTTCCCCCATCTTCAAAGACAACTACGTACATGGAGTCATACATCCACGGGCGACCCTCTCTCCATATTTAAGTCTCCATGCTGTGAGCGCCGATGGCTCTCCAGAACGCACTTAGCCGCAGCGAATAAGGGTCGATACCACCTCACAGACACGGGAAATAGCAGAGATCAATAGGAAACGTGGGGGTGGAAGGGTGGGGTGATAACTCAATTACATTCTTCAGAGAAAAAAGGGGAGCCTTTTGTTCTGCTTCTAAGGCAGGCAGAAAACACCCCGGGCAGACACGTCCAAGCCGTTACATTCTAATTGAGTTAGCTTGGTAAACATCTCCCCTGTTAAGCCCTTGAAGTGACAGACAGCCTCATAAGAGCCAGAACCTTTTCAGGAAAAAAGTTCTGACATCAACCTCTAAAAAAATAACTAATTGGTAGCTTAAGTGTAAAAAACAAATGTCCAACATCACCTGGGTCTACTCAGCCTTTTTCAGAGTTCCCTTGGGCATCTACTAGTTGGTCTTCAATTGAGTACCAGTATGGGAATAAACCTCTGATTATAGGCATCGCTGTTATGGTCACGATCAAGGACCCAGGGAGGAACCCACTGCCACTTTACCTCAGCTCCCACCCCACCAGTAACATTCCAGAATGTTGATGGGCAAAGGGTGCAAGTGTAAAAACATCTTCTGGCTCCTCACTTCCTCCGTCAAGCTAAATCACCACACCACTCCACCACATATTGCTGTGTTTTGCTTATCCATAAGCTATTATTATGAGTCCCAGGGTAATGGAGCAAGGCACAAACAGGCAGCACATGACTGCCTGACTTCAAAACTATGAAGCACCGGGTTTTTCCAGGTTTGGCATGGTGGCCAAAAGGTCTGTGCAGTTAAGTATTACGCAATTGACTTCCCATTAGACACAGAGCAGTGGTTTGCCCAGAGGCAGCAAGACTACAACCGTACCCGATGACCCCCCAAATCCGCACACTCAGTGCTCAGTTGATCGATGCACATTCCTGGAAGAGAAGACACTGGCTGGCAGGAGAGTCGTGTAAGTATATGTTGTGTATGTGACCGTGTTTGAGAAAACGACACCACAAGCACAACAGAAGGAGGCCTTAGTTTCCCGTTTTCAGGACCATGACTACTGACAAAACACATACCCCATCAGTTACAAACAAGTGGGCGAAATGGAGAGAGATCAATCTCACATTCACCAACACACCGGCACACAAATTCAGCGGAAGTCATAATACCACTACAGGTCCAGACAGTATTTTAAGTGTAAGAACGTGCATGTGCGTGTGCCTGTGCGCATGTGTGTACCTGCAGTGTGTTCACGTGGAGTGCACTCACAGGGCTCAGAGAAGAGAAAATCTCCATTGCAGGTGAACTGAAAATGTGAGGTTAGAAAAATAGAAAAAACTTAACTGAGTAAGCACTGGCATTTAGGAAGGACCAAGATGCTGAAGGATTAAACTAGGATCAAAGTCCAAGACTTAACAACCCTTCAAAAAGTGCTGTAAGATAACTGAAAACTTTAACCCACAGAATATTTTTCCTCATGTTTTTTATTCCTTGTTACACATTACTTAGTGATTAAACCGAAAAGCATTCATCTTCTGGACTGAATGTAGATCTGTGTCTGGTTCTACAAAAAGCATGAAATCCATCATTTCCACACATCTGCCAAAATGCCAAAAATAGCCAAAGCGCACATTGTTCAGTTTACACAAAGCAATGCTCCCTTGTTCCGAACAGGGTGGAGAAACGTTACCTCCTCCTCCTCCTGCACACTCTTTTTCCTGGCTTTTAAGGCCGACAGGAAAAACAGCTCTGTCCTCAGCTGTTCCCCACGTTTCCACTGCACTCTCTGCGGCTTCTCTGAGGTGGGACTGCAGCACATTTCAGAGGCTCTAACTCTTGTTTCATGTACCGCCATGCTTAACGTTAGATGGCCAAGGAGAAAGTGAGGCAGAGGAGTCCCCACTGGTCACCCCAGCTTCCAAAGATCCAATCAAACCCTCAGATGTGGATGCGCCATAGACTCAGCTCGTCCTTCAAGAGTTCCTCTGCCTTAAGGCCGTGTACAAATATGCGCATGCAGTTTTTAATAGACACACTCCTAAAAGCAGTGCGACCGCTAAACACACCCTTATGTGTCTGGTGTTGAATACACATCATTGCTGCATGGATTTGCCTGAACTCAATGATGGCAAAAGCATGAACCTGTTTTGTTGGAGCCACATCTTTAATCAGTCAGGGACTGGATACATCTTCAGCCACATCTTGTGCAATTGCATTGTGCAGTTGAAGCAGATATTTAAAAGGAAGTCATTAAGATGTTGGACAGTTTCTCCAAGCACATATCACAATACCAGAGTGAGCAGGAAGGAAATGGTGTATTAACACACAAAATAGCAAAATAAAAAAATAATCTTACAAAAATCTGACTCATATACTCCCAGTTTTGAAAGCAGCCATGTGCAAAACTCCCGTTACTTTCCCCTTCCTGATGCTGGTTACCATAATAACACGTGTGTCACCCTGGACCCTCTTTAGACCGTGACTCAAATCTCATGTCTGTTGAGCGCTCAGCTAAACCCGCACACTGGCATAGATACTCATTATAGCAAACAAAACGCACTCTGCGGGACCCAGCTAGTTTAAACGTCAGCGAGGGCTGGGGCACCCAAGTGACCTCATCTCAGACTTTGCTAAGCAAAGTATATGCTTAAGCCTACCTTAAGAGATTTCCATCAATGATTCATGTCTGAGTTTTGCTTTCACAGCTGCTTTTAAACACAGGACACAGAGGTGCTGTGTACGGGCCTGTCTGTCCCTCGGACTGGCAGAGTGGGGCTGCTCAAAAGGTCATCTTGGTCAGGGCTTCTCGTGCTGGGGTCTGGGGACCATGAAAGCCCCAGGGTACCCTCAGGAAAATGTAAAAAATAGATTCCCCTTGTAAGAATTTTTGTTTACATTTTAAAATTTCATAAATAATGTTTTTCATTTTCATATGCACTTGTATTTGCAGAATAATAATAATAATAATAATAATATATTTATTCATATTGAACAAAACAGAGTCTGATATAAAATACACAGCATGACACCCCATTTTCTATTTTAAACAAGCTTTTAAGTGCTAGGCAGACACCACGCTGCAGCCTGTAGAGGATGCTGGATAGAGGTGCCAACCATTAACCATTTCAATGCCCACATAGGCCACAAGGCGGCCATTTAGGAACGCTGAGATTGAAAGGTTCTGGTGGTGAAAGGTTCTCCCCAACTTTTCCAGAGAGACAAGCAGACATGCCTTTCACCTTCATTCCCTCCCTTTTGAGGCATCCCAGCAGTCACAGTAGGAGGCACAGTCCTCCAATCTATCCCAGAAGAAGCTGCAAAATGAGGCACCTCCTGACACAGACTGCAGTTACTTACTGCCTTCATACTAAAATAATCTTTATTGTTGATTGCCATGTAGCACAAAGACACTATTAAAATAAACAAAGATTGCTGGGCACAAAACATGCAGAATGATCCAAGATTCGCACTTCTTCCTTTGCGCACTTGGTTCAAGCAGAAGCTATTGGATGGCTTCGGGTGGTGAGCAGCAATGTCCTAAATATTTCATTGCTAAACCCCAACCTAATGCACAGTGCTCCCGTGTACAGCAGATACTGTTTACATGTACAGAAGGGGACACAGAATATGATTGCTATGTGTTAGCTAGCCCGTTGTTCTTCATATCCAATTGGCTGCTGACTACAGTCGTAAATGCAAGCGCAAGCACCCAAGCAAGCACGAATGTGCTCCCAGCTGAGTAATATGGAGTAATTTCTCACAATAAACTTTAAGCTCATCATTTTCCAGATGCAACTCTCGGGAAGCATTTTGTTTTGTCTCAAGTGAAGCGCCTTGACCTGCTGTTCGGCCTCCAATCTTTAAAAAACTCACAGAAGGAACACTGCGCTGCTGTGCTGCTGTCAAAACACTGTTGAGCAGAGGGCAAAGGGCGTGTAGAGTTGCTGTCACTAGCAGCTATGGTTAGGCAAGCAAGGTAGTCAAACCTTTTCAGAACTAGCGGCACAGTCCCGCTTTCTTACCAAAGTGTGTGTGTTTGCGTGTGTTGGGGGGGGGGGGGGGGGGGGGGGGCATTGAAGGGCAAGTCCATGTGGCAGCGTGCCATTGCATGCAAATCCACAACACGTTTTATTATGGTAAACAGGCCTTTCTACCAACACCGGTGCTGGGACTCCAGGGACACTTAAAAAAAAAAAAAAAAATTTTTACTGCCCAGCCAGGTAACCATTAAACCGTGCGGGCGTGTGTGTACGCGCGATTGCAACAGGTGCCTATGAGGCCAAAAACTGAGTTTCTGTCACGAACTGAAAAAACGCGACACCGTTGTTGTTCAGTTATCACAGGTCTTCGCCGTAGAGTATCGGACGGTTTTCACGTTTCAGAACGGCTTATACGTCGTCCGTCGCCTTTATGTAGCAGACACTAAATTGCCATTCATTAGTGAGGCACGCAAATAGACTGAGTCCGACACTTCGCCTTGAGAGCTTAGAATAACTGGCCGTAGCCGCGCTAAATCAGTTCAGTGCTGTAGCTAACTGATGGGCACAATCAGAGTAGCACGGAAGCATTTGGGAGCACAAACGAAGGACTTTGGCTCGAGAAAGGAAAGCATAAACAGTACTGTAGCTCCAGTAAATACTCTGTAAATGAATTACTGACACCGAAGTGTTCAAACTCGGTTTTTAGGCAACATATCGGACATTTCAGACGTGTAGCATTCTTACACACAGTTGCTTAAAATCTCAGATAAGTATTCTTTATTTTTACTTTGAAATAAATAAACAAAACCCCGAGTGTGTGATTTCTTAATATAACTTAGGCCTATTCGTGTAACAACATTTTGAAGGTTGAAGGTCCGTAGACTGGTAAGTAGGTTACCCTAGTGAGCTATCTTTTTCCGCTGGATCATTATACCGTTTTCACAATTATTTTGGACAGGACACAGCAAGCGGGTATATTTCCCACAATATATATACACGTTAGCGCTTGGCACCACGGATGCTTCCTTGGCTAGCCTATTGAAAGCGCCGTTTATTTTGCTATGAGGTGGCTGGTTTGTTCCGATGAGAGCAGCGCTGCAGTTTCGCTTGCCGTGGATGCTGATGACATGCACACCGAGTCTCTTTAGATCCAAATGTCATATGTCAATATGACACATGACAACAACAGGGGATATCGTTCTATTCACTAAAGTCGTCATTAGCAAAGGGTTTACTAACACGATAGCCTACGCCAGAATTCTCAATTCTTGCAACATTATATATATATATATATATATATCACGCGGTTTATTTATACAAGACTAATAATCGACGTATAGGCTACTCAAAATATCAACACAGTCGAAACAGGTTTCCGACGGAATAAGAACGTGCCAACTTTCATATCTCACCACATGCACCCTGAGCTCCTTGGAAATAATAGAAAACAAGAGATTAAATGTATCATAGGCCCTACCTAACAACAGCAGTTTCACCTCCCTCGCAGCCTTCTCTCCATCCTCTCGAAGATTTTTATCAATCATCTTGGATCTTTCGGCGGCCGCTTTGTCTTCCTGACTTACTGTACACCCCATGGTTCCAAGTGCACGCTTCAGGGCTGGTTTTTTATGGGGTTCTTCTTTAAATAATGAAAATATCAAATCGAGAGGCTGTTTCCTCAAGTCACTTGCGACTCAGAACTACTACAGCCTACTGCAACTTCCCCTTGAAAAAAACGTTTTTTTGAGAAAAAATATATCGCTAGTTAAATTGCAGCTTCATCCACTGGCACGCACATAAAATCGTGCTGGCATAAATGTTTCCCGTTCCCAATGTCCAACGTCCACTGACCGTGTTGAGTTTTCCACTTTGTAGCCAAGTTATGTAGCAAACAAATTGGTTAATACTCCCATGAACTGAGCGGTAGCCTATTAGAAATCCACTTGATCCCTCTTATGTCAAAGCTACAAAATAAATGCAAAAAAATTTGACGTCAAAGATTAAAGGAAATGACACCACTATGCTGGTCTCTTGAATTCGACAAACTAGAGTGAAAGTTTGTCTCCAAAAAATGTATGAATCCAATAAAGTTATAAAGCCGGGGTTTTCCAGACTCCTGTGCTGACGAAAAGGTAAGGAGGAAATAAACAGCTCGACAAAAGTGAGTGCTCCAGCTGTAGCACAGCACTAAATGATAAGATTTAATTAACGAGCATCAGATCTTAGGTGCCAAAGCACACAAAATCGTCAAAACCGCGGTTGTATAACTGCTTAAAAACACAAATCAATTGTTTGTTTCCTCTTTCTTCAACGTGGTCTCTGAACGTCTGATGCGATCACAGCTTTTCGGCTACAAAGTGTCGTTCCCTATATATTTTTTTCGTTTTACTACAGTTCTCACAGCATTCAGCTCACGCCACACCCGAACCCGTTAATAAGTTCCTCTGCCTGACAAGCAGGAGACGATCTGTAACCTCTCAGCAGAGAGGACGGCCTGAACGCCCACTTATTTTGCCTTGTGGGAATTGTAGTTTTGAGGTACCATTCTGCAATGCTTTATTGATTTTATTTGTACGGGGACGTGGTTTGTCTCAATTTGTTATTGTTGTTTTTTTAAATGTGAAGACATTCACATTTAGGCGTTATAACACATTAAGGCGTTGTAAAACAGCAACGATTAAACCCGTCGACAGTTTTTACAACTTTTTATCTATTTAAATAATTTCATATACGTATGCTTAGATCATAGTTGTCTTTTGTGAGCTATTTAAATAATTGCTTCTGTTATTGTCGTTATGGTATGCGCTTCTGTTTTTGTCTAATCCTGTAGCATCTGCATACGATGCAGGATATAAGAACATTTGCTGAATGCGTAAATGTAAAAAATAAGATAATATTCCTAATTCACATAGTGTTCCAAATGACAAGCTATATAAAATTGAATCTTGAATTTAATTTTAATTTAATTCAGTGACTGGGTTAGTAATCTCTGACCTCGTCTGTTTATGCATCCGCTGTCTGCTCTGGCCTAGCGGTATATGCATAGCCTAGTCAACACATAATGGACTTTATAAAATAGGCTACGTTACTTTCATTTTTGCCCCGTATGGGAACAGGCATACTTTCTGTAAACGCTAATTAAGGCATGCCAAAGTGTGTGGAATTGAACTTCACAATACAAATTGGATCAACCAGTTATTTAACATAGTTTTATTCATAAACGATGCACATATTCGCGTTAACAGAGTTGTAGGAAGCGCTTGTTAATATCAACAAAATGTATCGTAGTTATAGATGGACTGAGGTCTGACGTTTATTGTTCCATAGCGACCCCACGTGTCCTCCTTTTCGTACACACATTGTGATCAAAATGGATTAAAAGCCTCTTGAAAGGCATATTGCAAACCTTTTCCAGTGAACAGTCGGTACAATTGTGTAGTCATATTAAAAAATATGTTTTCAAAAGCTACCTCACTTAATCATGTTACCGCTATGAAATAATACTTTATTAATCTATCAGTCTGCAAAATATACTTAACCTTGCTTAACAGCCCCATGGTAGATAGTTAATGCACTTTGGAATTTATAACGAATCAGAAACGATAAAATGCGGTTTGACAGATTTTGTCGACAATGCACTTTTGTCATTAATTTAAAAAAATGTGTCTTGGAGCCACTCAGAGGAATGTGGACAGGGAAAATGAATACAAAAAGATCAGAAACACCCTCAGATGGACAGTTCAGCTGGAAATCATGCAATGGAGTTATTTAACAGCTCCAATAAACTAAACTGCTCTGAAATTTGAATATTGCTGAAGGAATGTCTAGTTTACTGAAATAAAAATAACTTTTCTAAAGACGGCACAGGGTATTTGTGCAACAAAACCTTATATTGTCTCAGACAAAATTGTAGCAAGGGCTGTAAATGGAATGTGTCCTGCATGTGAAATAAACTGCACTAGGTGTGTGAAGATGACTGTTTAAGATCTAAAATTCTTTGCATTCCATCTTGGAATGTCACTGCGGTGTCCCCATATCTGAACAGTGGATTTCATATGAAATTGAATACATAACAACTGTTTGATGTCAGGCAAAAAAAACTTGCACATCCATCACAAAAAACCCTTAATGTTTATGATAAAAATCTTGGTTATTCTGGCCATCTTGGTTCAATTTTTAGTTATACATGATTCTAGATGGTAACAGCTGGAAGGTACTATGCTATGAAAAGGCATTTGCCCCTTCCCAATTTACTCCATTATGGCATATTTGTCACACTGAATGGTTTCAGATCTTTAAACAAAAATGTAATATTAAACAAAGGGGACCCAAGTACATGGGTGATATGGGTGTTTTATACCCTTTTTCATTAAATTAATGAAATAATAATTTTTAAAATGTGTTTTATGTTTACTCAGGTTCTCTTTCAGTTGGACAAATATGCAATAACAGAGGAAATCAGGAAGGGGCAAATACTTTTCCATGGCACTGTATGTGTAAGGTACACACACACACACACACACACACACATATATATATGTGTGTATATATATATATCAGTCAGTGGAAGAGGGATATTTAAAATCATTCCATGTCCAAATGTAACAGCAGTTCCTGTTCCTGGAAGTCACTTTATACAGTCGCAAAAAAAAAGTTTGTGAGCTCTTTGGACTTACTTGGATTTCTGCATTTTACTAAATACAAGTGTTCACATACTTTTTCCAGTCTGAACTATGAATGTTTATACAATGTGCTCAATAAAGACATGAAAAGTGCAATGATTGTGTGTTATCAGTTAAAGCAGAGTATGTCTATTATTGTGACTTGGACAATCAGACCACATTTAAAAAGTAATTAATGCAAAAATCAAGGTAATTCCAAAGGGTTCACAAACTTTTGCAACTATATATATTTTTTATTTCATAATTCCCCCCCCCCCCCCCCGAGCTGGAGGATGTTGCAGTGATAAGGCAAATACAAGTGCCCATACCAAACTGAAAGAAATTAAAAATAAATTGGTGGTATTTTGTTTTTAAAATAAATGATATCCTGACTCTTTTATCATCCTAAATATGGATGGTACAGTATGACATATTCATGTGTCAAAGTTCGCACTGAACTCTCTTCAAATTATACAAATAAAATAGGATTGTTTTTTTTTCTTTTTTTTTTTTTTTCTTTATTGCAACATTGTTCACAGTACAGTAACTGCTGGTATTTCAATAAACAGGGAAAACATAAAAGTATAACTATTTTTATACTTTAAAAAATGATTACATTTGGTTTTTAATCATTTTTTTACTTAGTGTTTTTTTATTGTCAAACTAAATCTATCCCAGGCTATTTACACAGTTAGATATGCATCAAGAGAATATAAAGGGTTTACATTTATATACATTTATACATGCTGCCATGTAAGTCCAAAATTCACACAAGTTAGTTTACTTATTGTCATTTTGTTAAGTAAATCACAAAGGGAAAAAATATAAACTGAGGGCAAAGAACCAATTACCAGACAAGCATGGCAATAACAGAGAACAGTTTACGGATGCCGCCCCCTACTGCTCAGGTGTGATTTTTGGGCCAAAAGTTTCCAAAAAACAATGGTTGGAGTGGTTTAGAGTTTCACCTTCTTGGTCAGTGATGATAGGGTTGGGGTGTATTGGTGTTAGACCCAGAAAGTATCAACAGTAGATGAGCTGAATATCAAGGTTGGGCCAAGTATTCCACATGGCTAGAAAGGGAATATAAAAGTAAATGCTAATGGAACCAATGGCTACAGTATACAGCTTATGGTGACTAATGCTTAACTTCAGCACGGAGTTCAGTATGTGCTACACACTACAATATATTATAAGGTTAGCAAGTTGTCACCATTAGAGTTTAAACCAACCTTTCTTGTTTATTGCACTTTGATTCAATTTTAATTAAGTTGCTAGGTGTCAAAAATTAATCGCGGACTGAAATGGAAAAGATTGTTTACCACCCTCAAACAAGCCAAACTGGAAAGCATCCACTGGAGCAAAAATAAATTAAACACAATAGGCAGATGAAACATGTTTATTAAATGCTCCATGTTTGTGGCTAAATATGATGTTTGTGGCTAAATATGATAATTAAAAATTAAAGGCATTATTATAAAAGTGTCCATAATACTATCCTTTTTGGATATACCTTCTGCATTCAAATATTTTTTTTTCTCAGATTACTAAAATATGCAGTTTGGGACTGCACTTCTTAAATGAATGTGCAAACTTGTAATGTTTTAACATCCTATTTCCAATTTTAAAATGTAAATGCAGGTTATCAAACTATTGCATTATTAAATAGGGCATGGCATCCAAAGACAGACAGTGACTAATACACCAACAGTGTACAAGATACTGAGAGAGGAATGAGAGGAAGTACTGTTCAAGGACTTCAGTGACCATGGAGGTTGTGCTTCAAAACCATTCAGTTTGACAAAAAAGATTATGCAACACTTACATATAATATTATAGCACCCACTGTAGTTTGGGAAACAGAAATTCATCACAAATCTCCAGAGAACAAGTCTATGTAGAAAACCAAGAACGAGACTGTCACTTACACAGCTGGGGGTGTTACTTCTATGTTAGGGGTTTAAAGGGCCACAAGATGGCATGGCACATCAGTCTAAAAATAACATCAGTCCGGGTTCAGAACAAGATGGATTCACAAGGGTTTCCACCACTTTTAGGCACATGGTAGCTTATAAAAACAATGACATCCTATAAAGGAGAATCCAGTGCACTATGAACAAGAGCTTCCTCCCAATAATGATAGTAATAATAATACTGAAAATGATAACCAGGAGCGTTTCCATCAGTTATGAAATGAAAGTAGCATAGCATGCACCATTCCAGGCCTTGCCATAAACAGATCAGTGCACCCCTAACAGATGCTTTATTATTATTATTATTATTATTATTATTATTATTATAAATGTGCTTATTTAAGTCGTTGTTAAGGGTCATGGGGTTATTTTGCTTTCTAGCTTGGGTGGAAGATGGTGCGCCTTCAGAAAACCTTTGTGAATCCAGGAAAGGGACACAAAATCACATTTTCTGACAGTTCCTTCTTCATTAAAGAAAGGTTACCTACTGAATTTGATTTTAACACCCAGAATTTTACAATGAATGCGACCAAAAACAGCAAAGAATGACCAAAATATGAGACCAGGCAGAAGTACTGATACTTACTGATAAGTGCTAATTCATTTAGAAAATTCTGCTTTGAAAATCTAATCCTTACAGAGATAAAAGACATTCACCACAGTTCATTGATGGCTTCACAATATAGAAGTTCTACTATTGCAAAAACCACAGAATGCTTTCTTTAAATACAAGCACAGATACAATCCATTAAAATACACTCATCAAATGAACCACATTTATCTCCAACTGTACTCACACAAAAAAAAAGAAACAGATTTTTGAACAGATGGCAGATAAAGTATTTTGAAAATACATTTGAAAATGCATGGTACTGTTTTACACTATGACCTTAAAACCATTACATTTTAAATTAGTATACATATCACTTTGTTCAACAATTAACCATTTCATTTTTGAATGGTTCAAGATTAGTATTACAAAGACCGACAGTTTAAATGTACATCTATTTTTTAAAAAAACAAAAGAAAAACACAAAATTATTATTCATGTACAAATATAATCTGTCAATTGATTAATTAAATGTAAGCTGTGCTTTTCAGCTGAAAGTGCTCTAGCTAATCACCTACGTTGCAGGAATGTTAAAATGACACTGGTTCAGCAAAGACACGTGCACAGCATGGTGCATCTTCTGTACCAGTACGACTAAACCTCCAAGAAAGAACTTGTCTTCAACATAAACGCTTCCCAGCATCACAATATTTACACCTATCATCCCCAAATCTCCTTGTGCACGTAGTCTTTTGTGCTTATTATTATAGAATTATTTTATATGTATATATTTTGGTTATCTATAATTACTTGTGACAGCTCTGGGCTAAGGTCACCTGTAAGGTGATTCAGGACCTGCCTGTCCCATGTGCCTGTTCCCAGGAAATGAGCTCACAGACCTGGTTACAACAGGAATGTTCTGGAAGCCTCTGTGTGAAAACTACTCTGATGCAATATTTCTGTAGCAGTAACGACCAGACAGACACTCAGTGACTCTGGTACTCAATGGCAGACCGGTATGGAAAAACTGTCAAAAAAAGTTCTAATACATATATTAAAATCTGTAGTAATCTTATAATCAAAACATATAAGGTTCTTTCTTACAGACACGTGGGAGGAGGGGGCAGTGTTTACAATGAGAGCTGAGATGGAGACCAACAATTTGGGGAGTGGAATGCTCCCCTGGCAGCATGGCCATTGTGACCACTCCTGTCCAATAGCTTCCACTACCTGATTTACCTCAGCTATTGCACTGTGTATTCCCCAGTCTTAATGAGAAAATAACTTATTTTTATTTATGAAAAATACTACATAATGCTCTGCTCTTCCCCTCCACACGTAGTGTAAGCTCCCTTGTTATCATAACCAACACGGGCTCAAAAATGGCTCCTGTTGTACTGGCTGTAGTTTGTGAGGTCAAAGGTTAAGTATAAGGGGAGAAGGTAGAGGAGCAGGGAGACAGGTGGGGAGGAGGGGTTTCAACAAGCCAAGCCAAGTTTCTATGTCCGCTCGGATTTTGTTAGGATGCACTACCTCTTATTCCTGAAAGATTGACGGGCCACCATGTGTCTGCCCAGTGTCTGGAAAAGCAAAACTTTGGTACGTGTGCATCGCCACCCACAGGTCCCGTGATCCTCAAACCCACGGAGCGCGCTTCCTTTCACTGCTTACCGTGCAAAACTTTGCCATGACGACCACAGTTCCGGTGTGAAAATGGCTGGCCGCGCATCCTGGAGGACAGTGCACACTGCAGGCGGTTGAGGTGAGTTAACCAATCACTGCAAAGCGCTCTCCGATCGTTAACAAGGGATCAAAGGCGCTATACAAATCAGACTCTTAGAATTGCTTAGCAGCAAAAGAACAGTTTCAACACATGCATTAACACCATTTTTTCCTCATGAAAAAATGAATATGTAAAAAACAATTTTTCACATCACTTAATATGGCTTGACAATGCATTTGTCTGCATTCAGACAAACGTGATAAGCATTTCTAGTGATTATGCAGTTAGAAGGCCTTAGAGTGCTGAGAACTGTTGTTAAAATCTTTGTGATTTAACTCAACTCCAGCAGTCACTCAGCACTGTCTACTAACCCTGAATCTGCAAGTTAAAAACAAAAACAGAACTGCCCTTCGCAATGCTGCCCACCCCACCAATCCTGAATATCCCACTGTCCTTGGTGTGACAGACTACTATAGTATCTGCCCTTCCTCATGAATATGTTGATCCTGACAGGTGAAAACAATGCCTGTGATCTGTCAGGCAGATCGGTTTTGTGTGGCTCAGGGGCTGAAAAATTTAAATATACGGACCCTGTTGTGTCTAGCCTGGCTAGACTTTTCCCTGAATAGTCACACTTCAGTTAGAGACATTATCTGAGGGTTTGGTATACCTTAAAGTGTCTTGGCCTGTACTTTCCATCTGAAGAGATAGTGCATCCATTATAATAAAAACAAGAAAAAAGTATGATTCTAAAAGTGGAGAAAAGCCTGCAGGTGGGCGGAGCCTAATGGCCATTGCTAGATTTGCCCCCTGACATCCAATCAATGAAGATGAAGCTGAGGCTCATGATCATGAACAGGAACCCGAGGCAGGCGAAGCAGGAGGCCTGGGAGAAGGAGGAAAGAGAGGAGGATGAGCACGGCCACACACATCACAAGTTCAACTCGTTACATTCTGCATTACACGCTAACTCTCAGATTCCCAAACGTCTTCCTCTCTGGGCTCCCAAAATGCCAATCGTCCAGTTGGGGACTCCAACACAATGCAATTCAGTGGCTTTATTAATACAGTGTGTGAGAGCATGTCAAACTACTACAGCTAATGTATTTACTACAATATATGTAATTTAAAATATGATACTGTACTAATAAGGATGTAAATTATACAAGATTTACTTGCTATGAAAATAATTTTTCATTTTTTGAAATGCTATTTTGTCTCTGAGAACATCAGCATTTAATTGCAAAAAGCTTAAAAGTACAGTATGAGCTACCTAGCCATTCATTAACTTGTACATTAATAAACCGTGGTAGCGAATGGAAATTGTGACTGAAACATGTCTGCTCAGGCTAGCACAGGGCTCAGGAGGTAGTGCCTGGGGTCTGCTCACCAGGATTTTGGGCGTGGAGGACATGGGCTCCTCCTCCTTAGGTACGATGCGGATATAAAAGACCGCTGGGAAGATGAAGATGAGGCAGGGAGCCGATGTGGCGCCTGTAAGGAGAAGGGACACAGCGATGAGGGGCTGACTCTAAGCTAGGAGGATGCAGGTTTGAGTCCAAGCACTGCAATGCTGAGAGGCTTTGCCATGCCTTTGCCACCTTAAACACCTGTATCACTTCATTTTTTCACATCTCTGCCATTTTACTATAGAGATAACAATGAATAAGGTTCAAAGACATGCATGTTAGGTGCGCTCCTGCAGTTGCCCTTGACCAAGGCACTGGCCTCAGAACTGGAGTTGGTCCCCGGGCACTGCACTGTAGCTGCCCACTGCTCCTAAGTAACTAGGATGGGTCAAATGCAGAGGACAAATTACCCCACGGGGTTCAATAAAAGTATATATTTGTAGTCTGAAATTCAAGGGGTTTCAAGTTCATATTATAAAGTTTAAAGGTAATAATCTGTAAAGAAATTACGGTACATGGAATTTTTAATGAAAGTTTAGTAATGAGGCATTCTTTTAGTGACAATGATGTGTGCAAGCGATCTAGCCATGTTCTCGTTTTTTATCTGTGACGCTTCATGACTTCACTAGGTCTCCCATCTCTCAGTAAACAGGGTCTGAGGGGCTCATGCCTCCCCTGCCGTTCCATGACCCCGGTGAATCCCACAAGCTCTGCACGTGACAGCCGGAGTTTTTAAGGCCAGAAAAAATATTGACTCAGAGCGGCAGCTTTTATCTGTGTGCCAACAGCAGGTTGGTCAACCAAGACCCTGGAGCTGTTTACAGGCACGGCCTTGATGGTGCGGCACCACGGCAAGCATAGAGGCCCACTGTTCAGTAAGTACACTGCATGAAAGTGCATGAATACAGCATACCAGATTCAAAATGCGGGTAAATGTCTAATTAAATACCTCAGAGAGACCCAGAAAGTTCTCCTGCATAAACCCAATAATCACAGGGCTTTCAAAAAGTACTTATTGCACACATTCCTGAAGAGATTGTACAGATATACCCCTCCAGGGGCAAAAAGTCTCCTTACTTTTCCCAATAATTACTTTTCCCAATAAGGAAGTTTGGGCTTTCATTTAAAAGCGGATCAAAGCTTGGTACAGGAAACCAGCTAAGCCTATCAGGCCGTGAGTGACCCTAGGTCGAGGTGAAAGATTGTCCCAAATGGGGTAAAACTGCCCCCGTGAGCAGTTATACTCCCCTAAATGAGACACGGGAACCCTGGCGTGCCTCGTGTGTGACCCACCTATGATCCCGAAGATGCCCAGGATGTTTGGGGCGAAGATGACCAGCAGGTTGATGAGGGTGATGAGGAACATGGCGATGATGACGTGACGCACCCAGTTGAAGGTCTTATTGGGAAAAAGCATCTGCTGGAGCGCTCGTCGCACCTGGGGGAGGGGGGTGAGTCAAGATAACCTTTACGATGCACATGAAAGCACATTTCTAGTGTCTGAGAGGACCGCAATTGCACCAAACATCACATCTTCATTAGAAAATGCATTGGAAACGTGCATTAGAGATCCCAATGAGTTTCAATGTCAATTTTCAGGACAGTGCAAAGAGAAAGGGATAGAAGGGTAGCAGGAGTCTGGTGAGGGGGTTCGAGGAAGCGGGGCGCTCACCGGGAAGAGGACGATGGGCACGGTAAGAGTGACAGCCGTGAGCACAGCCAGACGCACACACAGGATCAGCGTGTCGTACGGGTCAATCCGGCTGTAGGTGTGCAGCAGCTCTGCCTCCACCTTACCTGTGGAGGCGGAGACACAGGGAAGGACTCAAACAAAGACCACCTGGCAATTCTCTGCTGTTTCCATGGACACACTAATCAAACCCCCCCCATCCATCCGGGCTGTTGAGGCGCTTGGTTTAGTTACAGCATGATAGTGCCATTGATGTCATTACTTAACAATTTGTTTTTGGATATGTATGCACTGTTAATTTATAAATATATCCATAATGGTTTAGTTAATTTTGGTTATTGTAAAAACACAAAATATGAATCTATGATGATTTCTTTTCCAGGAAGCACCTATGATTAAGCTGCAACCCACACTGTACATCTGCATATTATAATTATCGAGGCTATGAATGTTACTTTGATGACACAGTACTACCAAATGACCATTAGGGGGAGCTGACAGCTAATGCTTCCTCCTCTCCTGAAAAATGCAAACAACCACTCCACTTCGTATTTCAAATATATTTCAATAGTGCACTTCATGTGGATCCACTAGATGTGATCTGTCTGAGCAAGACATACTATTGAAACCTAGTGTTTTTAAAAAGGTTAGCGCTCTCCAACATATACAATGAGGTGTGGCCCTGTTCGGTTACGAAATTACAATGGAATTTATAACAATAGCAAATTCATGGCAGGGCTTTATTACCAAACCTAGTGGGACTAGAGAACTTTAGCCCCCATGGACTAAAGTTACGGAACATTTACCTGCAAAAGCTTATCACGATGCTGTTGGGGTTTTTGGAGAGTTGTGGGAGAGAGGTTTTATACCAGTGCATGAGCAGCAAATGAATTAGCCTGTAGCTTAAGCAGCATGGGTCAGCACAGCAAAGAGATGCAGACAGAGAGAGGTGAAAGGTGACTATGGGCCGACCCTGCCTCACCATAGAACGTCAGGTATCCAAACAGAGCGGCCAGGAAGTACATAGTGTACATGACTGCGATGGAGATGTTGGCGACATGCTGCATCCTCCTCTTGGTGGGGCTGAAATCAGAGAAGACTGCGCTGGGAAATGTGCTCACACACATGCACATGCGCAAACACACGTTTTCACAAACGCATACACGCACGTACACACATACGCACACGTAAGTACATGCATGCATGTAGTTTTCTTTTCACTGTGAAATTGCCGCAGGGCTTACACAAGATTATTCTTCTTTTAAATATCCTTTGTGCCTGACAGTGTTTCATCTTGATCATGGCCAGAGGAGCACTGAAGTTAATTAGGAAACATGCAACCAGTCTCAACAAAAATGTATAAATAAATCCCCAAACCGTCTTTCCAGATTTGGAGGCAGAGCTGAGAACACTGAGAACAGCAGCGATCATGAGGTAAATGAGCAGTGGAACAGAGCTGACGAAACAGCCTTTGCTTTTCACAGGAAGGGTGACAATGTGCCTGCAGGACCGCAGCAGAGCATGCTGGGAGGAGAAATGGAGGCACTTACTTTCGCAATTCAGTGTAGATAGGCAGGACTTCAGGGTGGCACACGAAGGCAAAAGCCAAGATGGGGATAGTGTACGCTGTCTGAAATGGAGAACACCGGGGTCACCATGGATACAGTACCACCAGTCCTAGACGCTTTACCACCAGCACACTGTTTTATAGCCTATTAAGACTCCAAACACATCACAGAGAACGAATTGTTCCCTGTAATTAACTTGGATTGGCCAGCAACCAGTTTTACAAAAAAGAGAAAGAATGCATCATCTGCACACATATCCATGGTGGAGGGCATTTCACTCAATAAAATACAGTATTCTTGTGAAAACATATGACTGCTGCTTTATATCTTTTCATCACCCTATACATTCAGCACCAATACACATTTTGCTCTTTTTAGGTTTGTACAATTTAGTATGTCAAACCAACCAAAAAATATCCTTGTGCCACTAGTGCTGAAGCTTCCGCCACCGGTGGTTCAGTTGGCCTATATCAGGGTTGCCCAACCCTGTTCCTGGAGATCTAGCATTCTGTAGGTTTTCATTTCAACGGTAATTTGGCACACCTACTTGTACGAATTAGCTGCTCAATGAGATCACCAGTGGTTGAATGAGGTGCACTTTGTTTGGTCTGGAGTGAAAACATACAGGACAGTATATCTGCAGAAACAGGGCTGGCCTATGTGACACCCACTTTTTTTCAGATCTAGGCACATTTTTATAAACCTCTCAACAATGGAGCTCAATCAAAACCCTGAACAGACCAAATCTTTTAAATTAACACATTTAAAAATGTTCAAATACCCATTACTGGCCTTTCCCTAGTGTTCACAAACAGAGTGAGAATGAGCTGTATACTCAGTGGAAATGATGCCAAATCATGAACTCTGGACACATGAGTACATCACTGTGCAGCTAGGCTGCTAAGTAAGAATGGAATCTGGCCTTCTTACTTTGAAGTTTTTGCCTCAACTCCGAATAACACATTCATGGAACCGGTACCTTTTTATTATTACCATTTCAATACTTGACTTTGACTTCAAGGCAACACCAACATAATATACAATGTTAAGGTCATAAAGGGAGGGATGGAGTAACCTGAACACAGCATCAGTGAGAGTGTTGGGGCACATGCGGAGCTACCCTGTGGTGGTCCAGTACCTTACCTGTGAGTTCATGGTGAACATTTTCGGGGCGCAGTCTGAGTTGTCCGCATCCTGGGAGGGGTGAGTTGCTAGGCTGGCGTTCAGACCCATCGTGGCATTGAAGGAGAAGTCTTGGAAAGGGCAGGGGACATGGAACTTCTTATAGATCACCTGCAGCGAGGGTACAGCAGCTTCCAGCTTGAGAACAGCCAGCCGGGCTCCCTTGCATAAGGGCAGCGAACACAAGGCCGCTCGTGGGCTCAGAGGGAGCAGTGCACGCAGATTATCTAGCGCAGGGGAAAGTAGGTCAGAGAGGTAGGCTGACATGGATAAACACAAACAAAATAATTGCCCAGGGGGAAAGAAAAATGTCCCTTGAAAAACAGTCTAGAGAGGAGAGAAACGGTAACGTCTTCTGAAAAAGGTTCCTCCTTTTGTTTTTTTTTTGTTTTTTTTTTCTAATGGCACCTTCAGTGCTATTTTTATGAATTATTTAAGAATGAAGAGGAATTTCACCTCTACTTCCCTTGATTGCATTGCAGAAATGTTTAATGTAGAGGCACAATAGAATTTATTCTTCTTTCTTCTAGAGTACCTTGGGGGGCTTTTGGAGTGGGAGGGAGGGGTTGACCCATCCAGCTATAAACACTTTCTTTTTGCAGCAGCGTGTCCCATGGTCTGGAGTTTCTGACTGGGTTACCCAGGTAGGAAGGGTTTGAGTCAGCAGAACTCTTCCCACCCCCTCAGCAGGTAATCTCCTAGTACAGTGGCTGTGCTGCTCAGCTGGTGGACTGCAGAGTGGAAATAAGTAGCAGCATGCTAGGCTACATGCTTCTGAACTGAGAGAGGATGGAGGATGTTTCAGCAAAGGCTGGCCTGAAAAAATGATTGAGCATTCCCCCCCAAAAAAAAAAAAAAAAAAAAAAAAAAAAAAAAAATATATATATATATATATATATATATATATATATAAAGAAAAAATAGCTGGGAGCACTGGGAATGTATTTGAAAGGTAACACGTGAAACGATTAAGCATCAGTGATTTTCACATTTGAACAACTGTACCCTGGTGCAGCTGCACGGTCATTTGCATCAGCTCTCCCTCGACATTTAGTAACAAATAAGGCCCATAAACAAAGGTGTTTAACGTACCGCAATGAGGAAGAAGACCATGCAGCTGAGGGAGAAGCCACTAGTGTAGCCCAGGTAACCTGAGATAGAAAAAACAAATCAATCACTTTTGATAGCTCTCTCTCTCACTCGCTCTCTCTTTCTCTCTCCCTCTCTCTCTCTCTTTCTCTATTCACTGTACCAGAACACAATGGCTGACATGAATGTGTTCAAAATTCCACCTGTGCTGATCCACCTCAATAAATCAACAACCAGAAAAGGATTTATGTACAAAAGAAGCTCCTGAAAGACAGTTAGGGCTTTGCTGTGAGAAAATGGCACCCTGGGAAAGTGTCCATTACAAGAGAACACTGTGTCCAAAGTTGTCACAGCAAGCCGAGTAACCACACTGAGAGCCAGAAAAAGCCATTTTGTAAATTGAAATATTCAGTGTAGATCTGTATTCCAGCATTCATATTGAGTGGAGGCAGTGCAGCCCTAGCCTAGAACTGACTGATTAAAATGTTAATCCAAGGCTCTCCACCTGTGTAAAGATAATTGGAAAGCTTGGGATGTAACAGCAGCACAATGATGATATGCACGCTCACCATAGAAAAGGAATGTCATCACGCCAGTGCGTACAGAACTGACACTGCATGTGCCATTACAATAAATGCATAAACCACACCGGGAATCTTGGTCGGATAGAGAATGAGAGGCAGGTCAGATGTCTGTGTTCAGTGTCTTAGACTCCTAATAGATGGAAGAAAGGGGGAGGGCAGGTGCAGTGCAGTCAAGGCGGAGATCGGCCAGTGTCTGTATTGAACTTCCAGTGATCACCGAGCAGGAGCCTGTGCGATCACATGACCAGAGTATCATCGCTCCCAAGGAAACCGCATGAACTCCTGTCAGCTCTTAATCACTTCTGCAGGGTCCCTGCCAGAGCTTCCTACAGAGAGCAGCCGACCTTCCACCACCCCCCAGCCCCGACCAGCTCCTTCCATTTACCCAACCCCATGGCAGATACACACGAAGTGCATTAGTGAGCCTTTAAGCAGCCCATCAGTCTGGGTTGTTTATGATGGGTGCACTGTTGCTGTGCTGACCCCTTTGAAAACACAACAGTTGAGGTGGACTTCAATATTCTTGCCCTGGTCACATATGGTATCTCAAAAAAACACATTAGAACCAGGGTTCTCTGACAGTTCAATCCAAACCATCACACAGCTGATACCAGCAGCTAAAGAAAGACTGAACCAGACAATAGGGTAACAGTAAGATGCAATACAAAGACTGACAGACTCACCCAGCTGCTTCATAAAGGCCAGGGGCAGGATGATGCAGACGGACACTATGACGACCAGGTAATTACCATTCAAGTACCAGTCACTGGGGGGGTGGGGGGAAGAGAGAGAGAGAGAGAGAGAGATGTTTATCTACACTGTCAGTTGATGACATCACATAAAGGTGACTGGCTGACTCATTTTGCAGAGGGGTGACTTGTCTGAGAGAATCAGGACATAGGACAGTGCTTCATGTTGCCAAACAGCCCCCAATATTTAGGAGCCCCTGATCACGGGGGGGCTGTGAAGATTTGTCCAGGCTGGCGAGCAGTTCTTTGACCTGTTCCCACAGGGCCGAGCTAGAGCTTGGGCAAGGACTCTCCCCTTCCTGGCAAGCAGCTGCCACTGTCTGTGGATGGGGTGGGGACAGCACTGAGCTGTGCACATTTGGTGCTATTCTTAGCCCTGCTCCTCCCTTAGCCAGCAGCAGCCTCAGCACCAGTGCCAGGCACTGCACCGCCTTCCCCCCTGAATCTGCAAGGACTTGACACCTATGACTCATTTCCATCACACCACTTGTATATCTGTGCATGTGTGCATGTTTGTGTGCGCGTATGAGTGTGAATGTGTGTGTGTGTGTGTGTGTGTGTGTGTGTGCGTGCGAGCGTGTTTGTGTGTGTGTGTGTGCCTAAGTGTGCGGGTGTACAGCCGTGCATGCACGTGTCTCATTATGTGTATGTTTGAGTCATGCTGAGAAGCTCTAATGCTTTATAAAGGCAGATTGCCTTCCCGTGCGTTGCATGTTTGATTCATAAGCTATAATCCAGACAGCTCAGAATGCCCTTGACCTTCAAGGCAGTTCTAATGAATCTAATTTGAGAATTATTTCTGTTCCTATGAACAGCTGGATCCATCTGGTATGCAATGGGATCTTTGCAGGATCGTAGACAAATCAAACAGGCTCATGGTTTGGGAGATGAGCTTTGTGATTTGTGACAGGAATTTTTCAATGTCCTGGTCTGGCCTAGATGAGCAATAGGGATGATCTATGCTTTGGTAATTAAGGTTTTTTTTAAAAATGTTTTTTATTCTTAGAGGAGACAGCAGGAGACATTTGAAAAATAGCCACCATCTGGAGCTAAGTCACGTAATATAGAAAGGAAGAGAACTTGACCCTGGTCTGGATCAAGTTCTCTTCCTTCCTGCAGTCCTTTCTACCGGTGGCGGTCCCTCGTTCCCTTGCCCAGGGAGAGCAGCCCTGAACCAGCAGAGGGATCCAGTATGCTGGCACCTGTGAAAAAAGGCTGAACCATGCCAATCAGAGGAGGGCTCATCCATACCCAATCTTTCACAAATGTGACCAACCAACAAAGAGGGGACTCTAATGCCATCACTTTCCAAAAGCTTCTGCATCACGACGCCATTGAGAGTGACTGGTTAAGCTTCTGAGCCTGTAATTCTGTACCCTATTTAAGACAGGGCAAACTAAAGCGCTTCCGGAACTACTTCAGAGCAGAAAGAGGGCAGTCACCAAAGCCTTCCGCTTTAAAAAAAAAAAAAAACACCCCAGCAAGCTTTTCTCTGAGGAGCAATTGTTAAGGTTCTGAAATGTAGGTAGTGCAATTGCCATTCACAGCATTTTAAGACAGAAGACTTTGTGATGCAATAAGCATTCAGTCACGACATAGCCAATCACACGTCACAGTACAGACAGAGAAGGCAAACACTGTAAATAACAGCTCAGTAATAAGTTCTGACATAGCCAATCACATGCCCCAAATCTGTGTTATGGCCAGTCACGCAAGGTACAGCTAATAGGTCCTGGTCTTCGTTCTTGTAGCAAACCCATGTCTCCAAGCCTGTGTTGTTTGTGGAGGTGGTTTTGTGAGACAGAGAGGGTCAATGCCATTTTCTGGGCTCTTCACCCCACCTTCCCGTAAGGTCCTATAGCCCTCCCTCTCCCTCAATATCTTCCTCCCTCACTGCACTTCCTTTATCATCTCCATCACCATGTTTCCAGTACCTTCCCCCCATTACCTTTCCAGTATCCTCTAACCCCCTGTATTTTCTGTATCTCCTCTGGCTCCTCTGTTTTCATGTTCTCCTCCTGGCTCTTTTGTTATCCCTCGTTCTCATTCCACTCACCTTTGTCTTCCCATTGCTCTCTCCCCCTCCCCCTCTCCGCTGAGGTAGAGAAAACCAGAAAGACCCAGATTTCTCAGCTCATTCAAAAAGCTTCTCCCAACTGTGCGCCTCTTAAAGCACGAATCCTTAATCCCTGCAGAAAACCTTTGATTCTGAAAGCAAGTTTCATCGATTGAAAGGAATTCAATTCAGTCCCTGCATCCCTGGGGATGACGCAGAGAAGTGTCGGGGTTTTAAAAGGCTTCAGGGAGGAGTGCAAAGGATGGAGCTCAGAATAAATGGCAGAAACAGAAGTGAGGACTACATTCCCCATGGAGCCCTGGCAGGGTCTGGCAGGAGGTCACTGTGCCCTTGGAACCTTGTGCCAGCCAGCTGGCCCAGCCCTGCTCCATGACTCCACACATCTGCCAAAGTACCCAATGGCAGAGGTCCCTGAATTTGCCCTGGATGGAATCATCCATTCACCTGTGCCCTCCACGACCAAAAACACAGGTGGCTTTTAGCAGACCCACGTCACATGGGGACGTTCGTTTGCACACGCACACAAAAAAAAACATGCACTCAAACATGCACATAAACACACATAAACACAGCACACACACCAACTCACACAGAGAGAAAGCACAAACACACACATATTGATGTTCACAGTGATCCTGACTGCTCAGGCATGCAAAGCCCACTGTGTATCGTAGCCTCACTAATGAAAGGGTCAAGTGCACAGAGTACAGCTGGGATCCTGTTTTCAGCATTCCCTTTCACCCGTCACTAAAGTGTGGGGCACAACAAGAGGACGGAGCGCAGCCCACACCAGGGTCTGACACAAAACAAAAGAAAACTCTTAGACAGGCTTAAAGGAAAAGAAAGAAAAAATTATAAGAGGGGGAGGCAATAACACTCCATCAGAGCATTAACCAGACATTGGTGTGATTTCCTGAAAGAGAAGGATGCTAATAATACTAATACTAATTACTACTAATAATAATAATAATAATAATAATAATAATAATAATCATAATTGTATTTTCATTGTGTAATTTTTTAGTCTCAATGCACTTTATGGTGAAAGGCAAAGCTCACCATAACCACCATTAGCAATGTGTAGCACCCAACTAGGTGATGCACAGAATCCAATTTACTCACTACTACTCCCTAATCCTTACACCACACCACACATCAGCTGAAGTTCAAAAGGAGTGAATACAGTGCTAGTCTGTAGTCCTAAAACCCAAAAGTGAGTCAGCATTTTTGAGCCATGGGTTCCCTCAGCAGATTTCCCATGCCTTTATCTCATAGGGATTTCCATTTCTGGAAAATCCCTATGACCTTATTTTCTGCAGTGCAAAGTGGAAAGAGGAAATGCTCACCTGGATGAGGTGTTAACCCCCAGAAAGGCCTGGATGACCAAGGGAAACTCATACTTCACAATGTACAGGTAGCTGGACATGGCTGTTGGGACAGATAACATAGTGGAACAATTACCAGCATATGCCGTAAACCTACAGTGATGTGTAGACAGTCAGAGTTGTCCTTTGGAAAAAAAAAAAAAAGAAATGTCATTTAATATGAGAAAGTAATTATCCAACAAACATGGTCACAAAAGACATTCTAGCTGAATTTGTCAAAGAGATTTAATGGCAGTAACAGAATTTTGTTTTAAAAGGCAATGACATTGCAAGACTAAATTCAGTAAAAAAAAATATTGAATGTTAAATATAATGTTTTGTTGTTGTTGTTGTCTGTTAATTTGAATGTCCTATTTTTGCCTCTCACTGAGGTCAGTGAAGCGGTCTGGATTGAGCCTGCGTCTTTAAGATGCCCACAGCCTAATCTCTGAGCAGTGGCAGGAGAGAGCGTGTGATGCTGTCTGCTGCCAACACCACCTGCTCATTGAAACACAACAGCACCAACTGCCTGCCAAATGTGCTGCTGGTCTTCACCTCCATATCACACATAATGCTTTGCTCTCCCAGAAAAACAGTGAGAAAGAGAGAGGGGGGGAGACAATGGACCGCATAGAGAAAGTAGATAGGGGGTTACAGAGGATGAGAGAGAGACAGAGAAGGGGGGAGGGGACAAAAGGGAGGAAGAGCAAGAGATTTATATACACACATAATAAATAATAAATTGCATTCTTCCCTGACCTTTGTCCCACTGCTCCAAGCCATTACATTAAACCAATTTATCTACCAAAAATACAGGAAAAATGTTTCACATTTCAAAACCAAATGTAGATATAGAGGGTGAAAACTACTCAAGAGGGAATTGTAAATGTCTGTTTGGTGGACCTATCTTTCACCTTTAGAGGCATGAGTGGTTGATGGATGCTTGGTGCCATATACATGTTGGATTTTTGGCCTAGCAAAGCTTCCTCACCTCCAATGTTTTGCAGGGTGATGGCAATCCCAGCAGCCATCTTGCCTGGCACACCAAAGGCCCTGTAACCCAACTGCTCATACGCCCGAATACCTGGAACGCAAATTCCGAGATGTACTTGGTATGAATCTCCACAACACATTCAGACCTTGTAAATATATCATTCTAGAAAAGACAAATTTCTCCTCAAATAAGAAATTTGTGGAGAAAGTAGAACAGTGTGGGTGTTCTCCATAAGAAACTGCATTTTGAGATGGAATCCCAAATAAAAACACACTACAGTTGATGAAGAGTGTGGACAATAAGGCATCTTGTCCTTATTGCTTTCTCTATTGAACTACCTATACCTAACAAATCCCCCTGGAATTCAAAAGCCACTGATTTTGCGTGGACTTCAATTCAATCCCAGTGTCCGACTTAGAAGCAAAAAGAAAAACTTAGCACAGGCATGCATTATGTTCAAGTGCACGAAAACACAGAGCTTCTAATAACAACCAGGCAGACAACTATAGCTTCTGACAAAAGGGAAGACCATAGCTGTGCATCTGATTTTGCAGTATTAAATGTGAGAGTGAGGCTTCATGTGCTGTCAATGTACCAATCAGCTTTTCTAGTGGCCACAGCACACTGAGTGCTTCTTCAGAGACCAGAGGGATGGTTTGGTGGCCATGTTTTCCCACCCAAGCAGCCTTACCCACAATTCCTGAGGACTTGAGCAGCAGATGAATAGAGTAGGATGAGAGGCCAGCCACCACAGTGAGGAGGAACCTAACGCAGAGCAGAAACAGTTATTGTGTAAATGCTTATGAAAGCTTCTACATCACCCTTATCTCACCCTCACCTCATCATCAAAACTATAGCAGCAAAATTACCGTCATCACAGTTGTCATCACCAACATCTCTGACATCATCACTACCACCACAATCATCATCATCATTATCTTTATCATCATTATCATCACAATCTTATTGCACAACTTACAAGCAATGTCTCCTGAAACAACTATTCACTCCCTTTGCCATGACAGTATTTGATGTAGGGGTGCTCTTTAACCACCATCAAAAATAAACTAGCCCCTGTGGTGGGAAACAGTTTATTATAGGTTGTATTTAACTGAGAAAAAAATAAGTACTACCCACAGAACGGAATTAATCCATCTCAATAAAGCACTATTAAAAGGAAAATATTTACTGCCCAAATTAAGCTTCTGAAAGGACCTGGGCAATCGCAAGGTTGCATTCAAGGCAGAAAAACAAACAGAACGAGAGAGGGAAAATACAAGACTTCCCAATCAGAAGGACAGGGACACGCCACAGAAATCCCAAAATACTCCCCCAACCTCCAGCTCACAACATCTGTACAAACACCAAATTCTGGAGGCCAAGGGAAAGCAGGTCTGCTGGCTTTCCCCAAGCAAGGCCTCGCTCATTCAGATTATTTTTGTTTCGTTACTCCCAGCAACAGACACCGCACTTCTGGCGCCGGCCAAGCCGGCGTTCACCTCAGCTTCAACTCTGCCTGCTTCCACGTCCCGAGTTCAGCGAGGACGGATACTGCCACGCGACATTCCGCAACGTCGCTTAATGCTACAGCAGGGAAGGAAGGACTCTTAACACTGGTAACATCGGCCCAGTATCCCACCCCAAACCACACCCCAGGGGGCGATGCCTTAGATTCCTTACATTTGATCCTCAGCAGAGCCTTGACCTGCTGTGTAGCCATTTTCATGGCAAGGGGTCTGAATCACCCATGGTGGGGGGTGAAGGGTGTGGGGGTGGGGGTGGTTGTGGGGGGGGGGGGGGTTTGTTGTGCTATGTTTGTGTTTGCTTCTCCAATTGGCTGGCTTCCTCTTGCGTGCTTGTGTGTGTGTGTGTGCGGTGCAAGTGTGTGTGTGTGTGTGTGTGTGTGTGTGTGTGTGCGTGCGTGTGCGTGCGTGTGTGTGCATGTGTGTGTGTGTGTGTGTGCGTGTGTGTGGGTGTGCGTGCGTGCGTGTGTGTGTGCGTGTGTGTGTGCTTTTTAATGGCAGTCTGAAAATGTGTGGTGTTCAAATATAGGTCTGCTGTCCCCCTAGGGAAGCCATTGCAAAGATTTGGAATGACACGTTGAGCTTGGGGAAAACAAAGACAGAAAAAAATGGAAGTGCTGGGCTGTTAATACCTCACAGCACTGCCTAACTGCCCCTGACTGCCCCTTTCTCCGTTATATGTCTGTATTACCCCCTCCCACATCTCCATCCCTCTTCCTCTGGCTGTTAATTCCTCTGTCTTCCATCTCTATCTTTTTCTTTCCCTATCCCTCATTTTCACATATCTCTTTCCTTTTCTTTTTTTCTATGCCTCCATTTCTCTCATTTACAGCCATCTCTTTCTCTCTCTCCTTCCTCTTTCCCTCACTCTGTCAGCTTTCCCTCCTTGGATCGTGGTCACACTGGATCAGACAGCAAACTTGTAAAAACTATCACTCAAAGTTCAATGTATCAGCTGCCCACCTTCACAGAAGGCTGAACACCAGCACACAGCACACTGTCCCCTGGGTGACTGAGCTATATGTTGCATATGCAGTGTGGCACAGTGATATTAGAGAGCTGGTTTAGTGACCAGAAGGTTGCAGGCTCCATTCCCTTGAGGGGCATACCTGCATAACAGGAACGGCAACAGCCGTTGTGCGGCCATATTTAATGCATGGTTCACTGGTCAGCGAGGTAAATGTGTGCAGAGCAGTTAGCCACGGAAAGTCAGCTGTTTCACACAGCCTGAGAAACCACAGATGTCACCATGCTCAAAATAAAGACTCATTTTCCCTCTGGATAAACCGTGATGAAATTATTCCAGGCACAGGGTTTGGACGTGAATGCGCACTCAGGGTGATCTAATTTTAGTTATGACAGACAAGAACAAATATTGAGTTTTAGCACTAAAGGTGCAATTCAACAAGGCTATAATTCGATACCTTTGGAGGCAAGTGCAATATATTTCTGCATTACACAATCTTTCATTAAATCTGGTTCAACACTGTGAGTACAGGACTTTGAAACCATAAGATTGCCAATTCAATACTGCTGCTGTACAATTGAACATGGTACCTAACCTGAACAGCATCAATAAAATATCAAGCTGCACAAATGGCCAATATGTAAAATATGAGCTGTGGAAATTAACCTGCAAGATATCTACCATGAAATAACAAATGAATCCAATTCTAATACCTTCTGCTTTGAAAGCAGCAGGATCAAACTGCCACTACAAATTCTGGCCCAGAAAAAGCTACTGAAGTATTATTCAGGGTAATTTCGTACACAAATGTCTTCTGATTGCCTTTCCTCTATGAGTTTTTCTGGCAGAAATGTGAAAGGCAGTATTATTGTCTCTCACAGAAAACAGCGACCTTTCCATCTGACTGGATTGCATGATTAAATCCTGCTTTTAATTAGTACTCATTTTCAGGACCAGAATCTAGGCCAACAATCCAAAGCAAGTAAGTTGTTTTTTTTTTGTTTGTTTCTCAATAAATGAACAGAAAGTTTCAAAGAGAACTGCAGAAGCAATGACACTGGCCTGGGCTGGTATGTAGGGGGTTCTTAAATTTGTTAGGTTGGTCTTTAGCTTTGGAGGTGACATGCAACAAAGACAGCATGTAAAAAGTAGTAGGGTGACAAGATGTGCAATTCTCCCTGGGGTTTATGCTGGCACTATACTACATGGGACCCTCCCAATCGCCTGAACACTGCAGTGCTATATCCTCGGGGCTTTTCTAGGGTGGGTTGTGGCAGAGATTAGCGTCTACTGTTACTGCAGGTGGTTAAGAGTCTTTCCCATCAGTCACCAGACAAAACTCCACCCCCTCACTAATGACACACCCAGCATCCACCTTCAGAGCCCTGCCAAAGCTCCTCCCCCTCATTGATGGCACATCCACCCTCAGGGCTCATTCCAGTGGCTTATTTTATCCATCCTTGCTTCCTCTCCTTACATCCTTTCCTAGTATGGAAAGCCAAACGGGTCAAAAATATATGACAATGATGCCTGGAATCATGGGTAGTCAATGTGTTGTCAACATGTCGTTTGCGCGTTCTAAAAGCATTGACAACGCATAATTCCACGCTTAAATAATCTTGCTCACAAAATGAGGACAGAGAAAAAAATGTCTGGGATTGAGACATACATCCAGCTGTTGCTTACAGGGAATAAAGTCACAGCTAAAGGAGAGAGCTCCAGATCTTCAGAGACAGAAATTCAATCGAGGGAACCGTTATGTAATAGAATTATTTGACTAATCTGACATACTAAAAAAAGCTGCAATTCCTTTAAGTGTAAAGCAAACATAGCAGCAAAGATGATTTACCCTTTCTGCGCCTGTGAGCAAACCACAATACTACTTCTGGGCATTTTGTACACAATAATCAATGACTTCACAATGTGCTAGTACAATAATACAAAAAAAAAAAAGTGCAACAGTACTATAATATAAGAAATTTATAATCTAATTTTCTTACATTATAAATCAAAACTTTTCATAAGCCTGTTTTATGGTCAAAACTGATCTTTCAATTTGGCAGTGGAAATACAGTTCCCATCAAGCATTTTACCAACATCTCATAGACATCACAGACAACGACTTTGCAATTCACTATGGGAGCTTGAAGCAGGGGAAACTCAGTAAAGGCTCCGTACACAATCTTAGAAGATAAAGATTACAAGACAGGAATCTTCTACTGCCACAACCAATTGCTCTATTGACAGGGGACCAGCAGAGATATCGATGATTGATTTTGAAATGGTAGTAGCAAGTAGCCAAGAGCATGGCTGCTGATGCATGTACATTTTTCATATACCACAGGATTGGGGCTCTTCTTGCTTCATCATCATGTGATTTGTCTAAATCGCTGTTCAAATGTAATATTACACTTGTCATGTAAGGGGTGTTGTATTATTGTATGCACATAGTAAAAATATTTTTCAGATTTTTAGGTGAACTTTTAAAATGGAGATAGTTATAATCATTTGAACCAGCAGAACTTCAAGGGAAAATTACTACTTATTACTACCCTCTTTCCAGTACTGTACATAAGAAGGACATTACCAACATTTGTGTGTAACAATAGATACATACTGGAAATTGAACACATTATGTAAATTAATTTAAACGTGTCATTTGCATTTGTAATGACTCACAGGAAGAGGATGATGCCAGTGTTGGCCATGGCATATGCCAATCCCAGAATTCCACTGCCCATGATGGCATTTCCCAGGTTGAACACTGACATTCCAAAGGATGTCTTTCCCTCAAACTGACAAATGAAACAAGCAAAAAACAAATTTCACCTCCTTGTGGACTGGGACACTTAACAACCACAAAATGAACTTAGTGAGTAAACAAGATCATAAATGCTCTGTTCACAAAACAACAACTTTAAAAATGTCACATTTTAGGAACCGGTGAAGAGAAATTTCAGATCTAATTCAGATGGCTTAAACAGACTCACATCAGTAAAGCCCACGGGATTCTTGTTGTCCATGGTAGACAGAAACTCCTGACTTTCCACCAAATTTTGCTCTGCACCCTCCAATCTGCTAGGACTCAAAAAGAAAATTCAGTCACAACTAGGCACAAACATGTAATGAACCACCCATTTCCAACAAGCTAATCCAAGAAACCAGATTGCGTTTGTATTGACAACACAATACATAGCAGTCGGGAGAAGGTTGATAGTTTTTATTCATCTTGACAACATTGAATTAATCAAGGATTATCTATGTCAAAGGCAGGGTGTATGTACCACACTAAAGCAATAGTCCCATTATCCATTTTACATACCTGACATTTTGGGTACAATTTCTAGGTGGTGGAAACAAAGAAGATCCATTGTCCAATGGAAGCACAAAAACAACACAATGACATGCTCAGTAATGCTTATATCAGTGGAGGAACCATATGCACAATGTCGCTACTTTGTGAGACCAACAGTGAACAAATAAAAGTCTTTCACCACAAATGTGACATTTAAGATGATTTTTTAAGCTATGCACGCAAACCAAAACATGCAAACCAAATTCATTCCGCAGAAAGCAGTGTTTGAATGCAAGAAATAAGATATCTCTTCGATCATTAATCTAGAGATGGTAGATGGTACAGTAATTAGGGGTGAATCAGAAAGGCAGGAGTGAGAATCCCAGTTCACAGATGTGTGTGAAGGCGCATTCACCGTTGCTTTCCTGCAGAGGTGGAATGTGTCCATGTGACTGCTTAGTGCCTATTCCTGCCTTATTGGCTGAATTTAATCTGAACCCCCTACAGCCCACAGCACCGGGAGGATCATGTGCGGGGTTGCAGCTTCCAAGTGGAACTGTGAGCTTTTAGGTTTCTATCCCAAAATGTTAAGAACCTGAGCACCTACTGTTACATGCCCCTTAAAACATGCCTGGATAACTATGACCGGTTGAGAACAATGACAGAGGTCTCCAGGTCAGAGCTCACCGTGTGGAGATGAAACTGCTTTAAAGTGGAATCACGTTAGACAGCAACAGAGAAAGACCAAGGCTAGTTGTAGGGAAAGTTGATGAGCAACTGTGGGACATCATGAGACAAAAGACAAACAGCGACAACACCAAGGTAGTTAGCAAGAGGGTTAATGGCTTGATGAAGAACATTAAAGACACATATTAGAAGAGATGAGGAGGGTAAATACCACAGTCAGCGGTACTAGTGGTACTATGTATGAGTCAAAAGAGTACACTTACTGGTCTGCGTCTTCTGGCAGCGTTTTCATGGACACGGCGTTGTCCTCCACGTCGTGCCCCTTCCCATTAGGAATGATACTCATCTCGGACTGCACAGGCTCCATGCTTTCAGCAGCAATTATCCAAATACAGTGTGTGTGTGCGTGTGTGTGTGTGTGTGTGTGTGTTTGTGTGTGTGTGTGTGCGTGTGTATGTGTGGGTGTGTGTGTGTGTGCGAGCGCTTTGCGCAAGATCCTCTCAGCGGTCCTTCAAAGATCTGCAACAATGAAAGACACAGCAATGAGAAACACATCCAGACCAAAGCGCATGCTCAGGCAAGAGCCAGGACAGCCTTTGGGGCTGGACCAATGTGTGTGTGTGTGTGTCTGTGTGTGTGTGTATGCGTGTGTATGTATACGTGCGCATGTGTGTGTGTGTGTGTGTGTGTGTGTGTATGCACACGCATGTGTGCATGTTTTGTGTGTATTTATACATGACACTTTAGATGTGTATTTGTGAATGTTCATGTTTGTACATATTCCGTACAGGTGAGTGTGCACGTGTGTTTTAGTTTCTTTAACAATAGGGATTTCTCCACTCCATGAGCATGACCCAAGCACTGAGCAGCCTACACATTTTTTTTACACAGATACCAGAACAAAAAATAATGACATCCTAATCCTAATTAAAGATACTGGCACAAGCTACTGAATGAGTGTAGTTTCATTTACAGGCTTGTATGTTTTATCATTTCAGTCTATTCATTGTAAACATGTGGTCCATGCCGGAAGTACTTATAGTCAACGTCTGATAGATTTTTATTGGAACTCACTTGTGCAATGACTGACAGAGGTTAGTGAAACCTGTCAGCCCATCACAAGAGTTAGAGATCAAGGTCTGGTTGGCTGAAATGCCATTACTGTTTGTTTTAGGTTTTCAGGTCAATGTCACATTCAAAAGCAAGGATCGATTCGCTTTAACACTGCCACAAAAGGCCGCGATGGACACCTGAACAAGAGGATTAAAGTAAACTGACGTAGATGGCATCAGGAGAGATATAATAAATATCCACTATTCAGAACAGTGCTTGGGAAATGTGCCCCAGTTAAACAAACCTTTTTTGAAAACTTTCTTCTTTGGTTTTGTTCTGTGGAAGAATTAAAGTAACAAAAGCAGGGAAATACAGAATCCAGATTCATTTTACCCATAAGGGGAAAAAAGCTGCAGGTTAGCCCCTTTGGGAAGAAGGGGCATAGCTGAGGTCTGAAAGTTAGGCAGTGCACAGCAGGCATTTCCATGATTCCCTGTGGCTTATTGAGTCGTCTTTCCCTTTCCCTAGAGCCTTGCTGACAGGTATTTTCCTCCCGCCGGCTAGCCGGAGAATACAAATGGCGGCCATGACACTGGGGGGCTTTGTGAGCTTCCTCAGCGTCTCGCCCATCTGATCGAGGGGTTCAGCCGGTCTCCGGACCCCCGCCGCCGCGCCCGGGGTGCGGGTCCAACAATGTGCCGAGCGCTCACAAGAGCGCCGGTGTGTGCTGAGAGAAAGCGGCGGTGCCATGTGCTCCTGGGGACCTCTGCTGACGGAGTACCCCCCCTCCCCCCCCTCCGCTCTTGGCTGAATGTGATGTCCCTAATTTCCCATTAGCTATGCACTGAAAGGGTGGGTGCTCTGGGAAGGGGGAGAGTTTGGGGGGGACCAGTGGGGCCCTGCTAAGGAGCTGAAAAGCAGCAGAACCAGCTCTGACCAGCTCAGAACCAGTTCTGGCCCTCATCAGGGACGCTTTGTGCCTCTACTTCTGGTTTCTGCTTTTCTTTCTTTCTGTCTCTTTTAATTAGGAAGGGCTTAACACAAGGACAGAGCTTTTTAAACCCTCTCCTGGCACACCCTCAGAACCCCCCCCCCCCCGACTTTTTAAGCATAATATTTGTGAAATTATTCATATACATCACGCACTCCGGGAGATGAATAACTGCTGAGTTTTCGGGTCCCCTCCCCAACCGATGCCCTATATTGCTGGTCCCACTAACCACGTTACGCGCCTAACTGCACAGCTAGGGTCTTCTGTTTGCCCAGCTAAAGCTGGGCAACGTGGTTGGGCAGCAAAACATGGCACACAATGGCACATGTTGTGCGGTTTCCTGGGAACAGGCCTGGGAACAGTGGTGCTATTGTGGCGGCATCATTATACCGACGGGGCCCTTTGGCTATGGCTCGCCGGGGCACTCCATGGCTGAAAAGGTAATTCATCGCTCCTTAATTGAAAAGACGGCAACCTTAAATTCAGCAGCTGCCAAGGTCCCAGGCTCACGCAAGGAGACACAGTACCGCCCTCCCACCCCCTCCCCCCAGCGCCAAGCTGTCATCCTTGCGTCCAATCACAGGGAAGCACACAAGCATGCTCAAATGAGAATTCCTTCAGCCTGAGGAGAAAACGTGACTGCCTGGCACCACCATGGGGGGCATCTATGACGAGAGAGTTCTGGCAAGATGGCACCTAAGAGTGGGGGGGGAGGGGGTGGGGGGTAAAGGAAACCGCAGCCCCACAGGGAGGGTCTTCGGCTCTCATTGAAGGGTAGGCCCCAGAAAACCAGCTCAGCAATTATGACTGAACACATGAACATGCAATTTACACCCCACAGCCATGTGCCACAGCCGGCAGTGAAAGCACTAACAAAGACTTTACAAACACTATTTATCTGAGCAGAGCAACTGGGCGGGAATAGGGTAGGAGGGCCATACTAATTAAGTATCACCAGAAAACCAAGCATTTGCCCAAAATGAATAAAAATATGAAGCTTTAAGATCGATGCTGGGTGAGGAATAGATGTGGGTGCTCAAGATGTGGATATGTCTTCTATTTACGTTCTAAAAACGGAATCACACACCTGTTGTTTTCACTCTACCTCTATCGTGTACTATAGGCTGCAATCCTGAAAATTCAGTCAAGTCTATTTAATTGCTGAGCTGAACTTTTGCCATGTTTGTTTTCAGCAATTAGTGCACAGAATCACTCTTTTCCCTCATCAAATAAATATTTTTAATGCATTTTGACAGGGCATGGATAATTAAGATTCTAATTGAGAAGAGGCCCGTTTGGGTAGTGCACAGAAGGTTATGCATAGCTACATATGCTTAAGCTCCTTACATTTTTCAAGGTTTCTACATTAAATCATGAAATGCATTTTAAAATAAATATAATACATAAATGTTTGCTGTCTGCTCGCTCTAGTTCTGAACAAACAGGGACACAGAGAAAGTATTAGTCTTTTGCTTTCAATGATTATTCATGTTAAATATTACTAAATGAGTTATTCAATGACTGCTCGCTCATGGTTATCCCCAAGGTTACTTGGGCACAGTTACATAAGAACTAAATGCCACTGTTTTCCACTATGTGTGCGTGTAGGTAAATCAATCTTCATCCACTCAGGATTTGCTGAGCCCTGACCCCTCCCAAAAGATAATCTAAATCCAAATTTGAATGAATGCACTAATTTTAATGCATGCTTGATTCTGTTTGTTTTGCATGCTTTTGAGGCTGGAAAGTTGCAGTGACCTTGTGGCAGGGAGTGTGGCTGTGATGTGAGGTCACATGGGGAGGGCCCCTGTGCATGCATTCCCTTTAGCATGACGTGTTCATCAAAGTCAGGCTCAAGGCCTTCTGATTACTTCCACTGTGTCCGTGCGACCACCAGAGGAGCAATCAGCTTGGAATGTAAGGAAATCTGAGGTCAGGGGATTCAACCCCTCTCTCTGCCCTGGCCTGTCACATAAGCTTTCATAAGTTCCCGCCACAATTACTGGAGTGCTTGCTGAGCCAAGGGAATGTGGATCTTCATTTACTGATCGGGGACACATAGATACCCTGATGCCCTGATAATGTTTTCATTAATTGGAAGAAATAGAGTATCAGTCATTCAGGCAGATGGCTGGGTGGTCTGAAGGAGCAGTAGCTAGTGAGGGAACAGTAGCTAGGAGGCCAGAGTACGGAACAGCCACAACAAAAGGACTTCCCAGGACACGTGTAAAAGGGCTGGGCTGCATTTGAAAGCTATTTGGCCGGTGTTATCAACACAAAATTTGCAAGATAAGAAGATTGGCTGATAGACAGGTTCCTTCCCAGGTTATATTTTATGCATAAATAAATAAATAAATAAATAACCAAATCTGGGATTTCTAACATCTTCTCAGCAGCGTGACCGGGATTATGCACACCAGGGAGAGGGGGCGGAAATCAGGATTAAACAGTACAGAGTGCCACAACAGCATCCCATCTGCTTGCAAAAATAGCTCCGTCAGATCACTCTTTCATGTCACAACAAAAGCCAGCGTGCGGACACGCAGGGACTTAAGGGAGGCAAAAGCTGGGAATTGATGAGAGCTCCTGAACTGTGGACGTTTAAAAATACGCTGGCAGGCAGACACAAGGAGCCAGAGCACTTCCGTTCAGGCCCTCTGACACTAAACCAGAAAAAACAAGCGTCTTTCAAGCACCACTTTCAAGCCTCACACCAGGGATTAGGCTGATCCGCCCGGACTTGTCACGCGGTGCCAGAAAAGGAGCGGGAGGGTGTCGGTCCTTTCCAATCGACAGTGTGACACTGTTTGTCATGAACGCAGGGAGTGGGCGAGAATTTCGACTTCCGTAGTCTGGCCCTCTGGTGGGTGGCTCAGGCCTTGGCTCTGTGCAAGGCCTCGCTTTGTGAGTCCAGGGGCTTGCTTTGTCAGGGATCAGCTGAGGACAAGCAGCACCGGGCTGAGGAAGGTCCACTCTATCAGAGCCACACCAGGCTCCAGAACAAGCCTGTCGGACCTCCAAGACACAAACACACACACAGGCAGGTGCACTGCTGGGGACCTGTGCAGACAGATAGCAGCTTCAGCTCTTTTCTGTTCACTTACCATCCACATCTACAGTATAATATCAGAAAAAAGAACAGTCAGAGTTGGGCAAAGACAGAGGCTGAGATAAAACCAACATTTCTCAAAGCCGAAAGTAGTTTTGATTAATTTTGAATCAAGATAGTGTTATTTTTCCCTCACTGCCTTTTTCTCATCTCCTCCCAGGACTTTTAGGGTTAACCCTGTTGTGGGTAGGGGATTAATTTCAAACTCTGTTGTAGGCTCTGCAGCAATCTTTGAAACAACATTTTTTCTTCACTTAATTCCTTGCAGTGCAGAGAGATGAAGTATGAGAGCAAGGGTGGATTTCTACACAGACGTCATAGAGAAATAAAATCAAAGGGAACCTGGCATAATGTATATCCAAACATGTGATACAATGTTTCATCCTTTTATTAAATGAATAAATAATTTCAAATATGACAAAAAATGTAACTAAAACACCAATTTCTTAGACAGGAAAAAAAAAAGTATTTTCTGTGCAGGGTGTTTCATTCCGAAATTAAATTTTCTAAATTTTAATTTTTAAAACACTTGAGCAGTATATCAATAAGGCAATATAAAAATGGTCTCAATATCTCTGAAATGATTTTTGGCCCTCAATACAAACTCCAACACATATCAATGAAGAATGCAGGTGTTGTATCGACAGATCTAGAAATGGAATTGATCAGTGCATTAAATCATAGCTACAGTAAAGTGAAATCCACCAACGGTCCTAATAATGCACTCAATGTGTCTGCGACTTCATATCTCTTGCTGAAGCTCAGAAGAGAATAAAAACAAGAACATTGAGGTCAGCACGAAAACTATCATGGCAGATGACAGCAAATTAAATTTTCCATTTTTGTAACGAAGAACATGCTGCTTGTGAGAAATCTGTTTGTTAAAGTGTTTGGAAATGTCCCCAATGGCACGAAAAGTGGGCAAGAAAAAGTCCTTATCTGTTCTGTCGCAGAAAAATACCCATTGGCTTCTCTTCTGACTGGGTTGGTCTAGGGGTCCATTTTAATAAGCATCCAGCCTGCCTACGTTTTTTAGCTGACGGAAGTGGGCTCAAATGTCCCGTGGCAGGGTGGTGCACAAGCTCACGATGAGTCACAGAAAATGAGTCAGAAGCACGGCCGCTAATACTCAGTTTTGCACACTGCACGCCAGATGCGCCTTGCACAGGTAGGGGAGGCCTTCAGCTCAAGCAGGGGCAATGTACAAGGTGGGAAAGACCTGCAGCTCAGGTACTGGGGACTCAGTGGATCTCTTTTAGGTCTGTTCATAAGCTACGCTGGCGGCATTTACGGTTGCAACCATCTACAGACACCACTGCCATACACTCTGGTATCTGGGTTTAGCCTATGCTAAAAGGGGCTTGTGGAAGGCGGGGAGGCAGGCTGAAGGTTAGTACTTTTCCATTAATATGCTAAAGTAAACACTGTTAATCAGTTCTGCTGACCAACTCTGGTGACATATGGAACTGTAGAGGAATTTCACAAATATTCCATCAGTGTAGCCTATTGCACGAGAAAGGAGGGGGCAGTAATCACAAATTGCCAACTGCTCCGGAGAAGTACAGCTGGGGTCATGCCATCAGCAAAGTTTAAGTCTGCAATTGAGGATTACAACCCTGGGACAGATTGAAGATTCTACTACTATCAGTGACATGGGTTCTTAATCAGCCTGTCAGATGTCAAAAATAAAATAAGAAAGAAAGAAAAAGCAGCCATGCCAAGCTGTCGCATTAATCCTGACACTGAATGTTAGAGCTGAAGGCAGTGGCTACATATGAAACATTTATCCTTTCTAACAACAAGATTCCACAGCCAAGAACAGCAGTGACACTATGGAAGTATAAAGTAACAGATGGAAAGCCTAGAGAACATCATGACCAGTCCTGACTGGTTCTGTCCTGTCCGTGCAGGTTAACAACCTCAACTCCGCTTCACGTTACACTCGCACCACTCGAGATTGACCAATACAATGCATCTCAGGATCCTGATCAGCCCATTCTGTGCCATTCTGTGACAGGGTAGGTGCTCCAAAGGCACCAGTCACTTCCCCTCTGTAGAGGCTTTGTGCCCACGGGACTACTGCTCCAGTGCAGCTTCCACTGTCCCGTGTCCATGGGCAGGGATTGGCTGAGATGGCAGTGGCAGGACGGGCAGGGACTGGCGAGTTTAAGGGATCTGCCATATGAATGTATTTGCAGGAGTGGTGAAGAAGGGATATGGAAGAACAGAGTTAAGCAGAGTTCAAAGGGTCTTGGAAGAAATAGGGAGCCATGTGGAACAGAGTGCTCTGAAACTTAGTCAGGTTTCTAATCTGTGCCAATGAGCTCAAATGCTCTAAATCATACTTTTCCTCCAAACTCCAGTGAAATCCATATGTGAAAAATACATGGCACAAGAAAATCACTAAACTAAACCTGTCTGTGAGGAGCCCTGTGTCAGTAACATCCTAAAGTACTGCACCTACAGTTGCACCACAATGGAAATAAGACAGCCAGACCTGTATTTTCTGAGCCAACCGTTATATAGGGCATGACTTAAATATAACAAATAAAGACAGCATTAGAGAGCAAAAATATGAGCATCTGCTATGCATGACACAAAGCATACACAGACTGCTAGCCATGTTTACAAAACATGCTGCAAATAACAGGTTTCCCACACTTGTTAATGCCACCAATTAAATGGTGTTTCTTTCAAGGTCACAAGCTTCAAAAATACAAGGATCCCTGAAAACAGCATAGTAAGACATATCACGACTGTTCCAGAACATCAATAAAGGGATATAAAAATGGGCTAAATACCCCTTATTATCTATCAACCAAACACCAACCATTTTGAGAAGAATGATGCTTCTGATCCAGCACCAGCATCTAAGGGAGCAACTGACATAAGACATGATAAAGATTTTCAATATCATCAGCAAAAAATTATTTTTAAATGTATCTTTAATTCAATTTTCACTGTTAAAAATAGTATTTTTAAATGTGAGCATTTTCTGAGATCATTATGGTTGCTCAATCCAAACTCTATACTACTAGCAGCTGTCTGTAGCACAAATACTACAAGGAAAAACACTGATCATATCATTTATTTATTTATTTTTTAGTCAGACACTGAGAGACATCACTGAGAGTGATGTACAGGGCTGCCATGGAAAGATACACAGTTCAGGCCATGGAAGTCAGAAGGACAGAAATATAATGATACAAAACGCATCCAATTAAAATCAGACTACTGTGCTTCTTGCTGTTGCTTACATGCTTACTGTGTGTAACTTGACTGTGTTAGGACCAGACACGGAATCTCATAGCCACATATGAGATTTAGAACCAATCAATGGAAGCAAATTGATTGCTTGGAAACAATACATGAAAGAAAAACAACTGACTGCTTTTACGATACAAAATGAAAAGAAATAACTCATAACTCAGAAATGTATTATTTGGGGCTACAGTAACTTAGTTAGCATACTTCCTCATTATCTCAAGCAAGTGAGCTCATTTAAGACAACTACAGATACATCATGAATGTAGAAATTATTAATGGCGGAAGTTCTTTAAAAATGAATTACAACAGATGACTGCTTGTAAATAAGTGGGTATAAACTTTGGATCTAATGCTTAAATTATGAATATTCATACTCCATGCATTTCAATCTGAAGGAAGGAATTATGCATATTTGTGAGGGTCAAAACTAAATTCTAGACCAGTGGTAACCAACCTTGTTCATGGAGATCTACCGTCCTGTAGGTTTTCACTCCAACACAAACAAAACACACCCCATTCAAAACAGACAGCTAGAGATCTTGTTGAGCTGCTAATTAGTAGAGTCAGGTGTGCCAAATTAGGGTTGGAATGAAAACCTACAAGATGGTATCCCTCCAGGAACAGGGTTGGTTACCACTAGTCTAGACAATGCTGAAAGTTATATACCACCATGGATTCAATTGAAAAGCTTTACATGTTATATGACTAGGCTTTGTACAACATTTAATTGAGGTCATGTTTATTTTTTCTCCACAAACAGCAGCATGTCCAGGAGAAAATATTTCCAGGAGGAGGTGTGTAATCCCTTCAGATGAAGACACGTTCTGGCGGAAGCGGCTGATGCAGGATGAAAAAAACCCTGATGAGGAAACCTCCACGTGTTGGCGTGTCACAGGCCAGAATAGGGAGAGTGGGCTGGAAACAAGGCCCCCTCTGCTGCTGCAGGCCATGCAGTGCCAGGTCCTCGTTATCTCTGTCACATGTCCCAAGACAAAGGCTCACCCTGTCCCCCGGCCACCAACCTTCACCTCCAGGAGGGGGGCCACAGTCAGGTGCCCAGCACATGCGGGCACCAAGCTAGGACTACGTCACTTCAACCATGCTCCAACCCCCACCAAACACACTCACACACACATACTCTCACACACTCTCTCTCTCTCTCTCTCTCGCACACACACACCCTACTCTACCTCCACCACCACTACCACTGTGCTACATTCCAGAGATCAAGACATACATAGCTGACAGGCATTGGGCTTCTGAGATTAATTAGCAGAAGGCTGTGTATAAGAGGGTTTTTCCTTAATAAAAATCCTGTCTGGAACATCCTTTCCTGTTAGGCTTTAGGCCTACTTCATTCTGACCCCCCTGGAGCTACAGTAATTAAAGAGAAGCATGTATAAATGCCTAAAGATTATGTGAGAAACCAAAAAACAGGGCTTACTTTTCTAAAGAGACACATCTCTGCTGACAAAGAAAGTGAAACTCAGCAAATGAAATGTCGTCATTGAGCAAAAAGCTGCTCTTCTATACCAAACCAGTCATCATATCCATTTCATCTTACTTTTGCAAAACCAGCATCCAAAAATTAGGTTTACATTGTTGTCTGGTAACTTCTCCCAAATGATAGTTTGTATCTAATCCCTCACACAATCTGAAACAACGATTGTCCTGCCGTTTTCTCAAATGCCCCTTCCTTTGGCATATTCATAATATATTATAAAGGTGAATGTCTCCACACAACCTTCTTCTTGTAGTAACCAGAAAGATGTTGTTCTGTGAGACTGTGTTTCCATGCAGGTTAGCGTTTGTTTATACTATCGAGGCTGCCAATAAAGTCCAATGTGGGCCCCCAGGTTAGCCAGGCAAACAAGAAATGACCCATTCCCCCAGCCTTAACAATGTGCCTGTCGACCACCGTATGCCTTGCTCAGATAAATGTGCACTGAACACCCCAAATAGCAAGGAGGAGCATAAATTTCCCACAACAAAAAGTCTATTTACTGATATAGGTAATGGACGCAAGGTCGCAGGTGACTGGATTCACACAGAGAACTTCAAGGCCATGCTATTGCAGGGCTTTCATTGTTGAGACAGAATGCAGGCTGCATACAGCCCACACGACAGCCTTAAAAATGACTCAAAGCTTCAGACCTCTGCTGCATGTGTTGGTGACCCTGACCATAAGAACAGACAAAACAACAGGCAAACTAAGAAAGAGCTTAATTGCTCGGAGGTGCAACTTCCGGCAAAGCAGTTGGACCTCAAATTTTAATGAGAAAAGCTTATTGTGTGCAAACTGAGCAGGTGAGTCACCCACAGCTTAACCTTTCTGTATAATTAGCACAGGAATCTCTGTGGGCCCCCCTCTCATTAAAAATATAAAATCTTAAGACGGATCAACTGTCAATATCAAACACGCACAAACAAAACAAATGCACAGCTGTGTTTTAAGCACACAGTATCACTGCCAAATTTAACCAGGAATGAAATAGGTGTACATGCTAAAGCGGGTTATAGCGTCATTGAACAGAATGTGATGGTGGCATTACTGTATAATAACACCAACCCGGAGTATCATGGCATGTTCAGACTCGCAATCACAAGTAATCTCAAACAATTTTTGCCAACATCATAGCAGTGACCTTCTTTCACTTTGTTTTATTCTTCATTATTAAATGAATAAATACAACTGTTCCATGCCAAACTACCCTGTGCCTTCCAAAGATAGCCACAGGCTTTTTGCCCACTTCACCTGGTGTGCGTGCTTCTGTCACAGTGCCAGTCAAAGCAGTACTGGCTATCTTTAGCACTCTGGCCCAAAAGAGTTAACACAATGCTAGTTAGCGAGTCTAAATATATTTGGATTAGCTTGCCACTTGTGACAAATACAGAAAAGAGGGGCAGTGCCTTTCCAGAGAACAGGCTCACCCCTATACCATACATATTGATCATAAAAGTGTGTTTAATATCATTCTCCCAATTTGGAAAGGCATATACACACGTGTGTGTGTGTGTGTATGTGGTCTTGTGTAAGTCGCTCTGGATAAGAGCGTCTGCTAAATGCCTGTAATGGTCTGTAATATGGAATAGTCCTTCACTCAGGAGAGCATTTAGGCAGGGCATACACTGCTCCTTATGTAGTTGAAATTGGTAGAGGTGGAGGTAAGAATTGGGAGTAACTGCAGCTAAAAAAAACTGAAAAATGTTGAATAATGAGAAAAATAAAGAAAAAATGAGTACAATGAAAACCTTAAAAACTACACTCAGATCATGAAACATAAGCCGTTTATTAACAAAAGACGAGTATGGCTGTGTTATGTGTGAATACTTGGTTCCCTTCAGAATGACATTGTTGTGTTGTTAACAGCAGCTGAACTAAATATCGTTGCATGCTGAATATAAATAATTAAATAATAAATAACACTGCTGCGTACTGGAGCTCAAGGTATTATATACGTACGACAGTGTGGGTTTGTGCATGTTTGTGAGCATGTGTGAAAGCATGCGTGCATGCATGTGCATGTGGGCATGTGGATAAAAACTCTCTGTTGTGCAATGAAGCATTCGGGAAAAACAACCACATAACACGCATTTCCCCTCAATCACCTGACATCTCATATTTGACTTTCAGAGCTTTTTATTTACAAAGGCATTTGACAGAATAATCGTAATGAAGTTACAAAAAATTAACATGCCAGTGTCAACAGCACACTTCCGACATTCATGAAACCAGAGGATAAACCGAAGAATGCTAGGATATGTGTAGCAGGACACGTTTCCTTAGCACCATGAGAATCATGCGCTAAATTGTTGACCCAGAGCAGAGAAGAGTTTTAAAGGCACCCACCTGGATGATTAACAGCCGCCATTCTCATCAAATATGACACTAAAGGGAGTTCTGAAGAAGTGTAAGCCATCTGCAGCATTGCAGCTTGCATCACAGGTGGTCACCTGTAATTACAGCTTGTATATATGTGTGGTCACCTGAGTAATTATAGCTTGTATAAGCACCTACAGTACAACACTACATTACCAAGTCAATGTACTATGTTAGTATGCACAGGTTAATTTAGACAATAATTGCATCAAACTTTTTGTGGTTATTATCAGGCCCAAAATAAGGATTAAATTGTACTGTTTGAAGGCTTAACTGATGCACAGGATGATAAGCATAGTGTAGTGTAGATAAACACCAGCTCTGATCACGAGCTTCTGTGAACTGCAATCAATCACTTTTTTTAACTCCTGTTTTTACAGACTACATTGTTTCTTAACTGTTGAGAAAATATTTGTTTCTTGTATTTTCTAACATAGTGTATGGGTTTATTAAATACCCTATATCAAACCACAGAACTCTGTTTCAACTCTGTATTTTACAACCCAAAAGGTTTATTAGGTATATGAATTGGAGAACATCACTGAAACCTGGGAAACTGTTTACTAATACAGGTGCAGACAAATAATAAAGTTATAACTCCAGTAAGACAATAATCACTGCATTCCGTTGAATGTCCAGACACTGGCTAATATCCTGACTGAATCTAGGTCTCTAAAGGATGAGGCTGCTGTCGGGGGGGGGGGGATTCAAAACATGTTTGTCTCTCCTGCACTGTACGCCAGAGCACATCACTGTGTTTACTTTTCATTTCTGTACAGGGACACTGCTACCTAACGGCTAAATGGGATACATTCAGCAAATAACTAGTACAATTTGATTAAATGAAACTAATATAAATGGAGCCCCTTTGCCCATGGAGCACTGCCTCATCTCACTTAATTACCACACATATATGACAGAGATGAAGGGGATGTAAAAAGAAGAACTCTGTACACTACACTTCAGTGCTTCCCTTTATTGAACTATGAATGTTATAAACACAATGTTTCGACCCTAACTTGACCCATGAAGACCTGAAGGTCGAAACCATGTGTTTGTAACATAGTCCAATAAATGGGAGCAATGAAGATCAGTGTGCAGGTTTTCCCTGATGTTTGTATTTGAATTCCCCTATAACTCCAGAACCAACACAAAGACTGGGACGTTTGTATGTTTTTGTACCTTGATAGATGAATGCAATAACACTTGCACTTGTAGCAAAGACAAGATACTTCAAACAAATGAATGGAAAGTACTTTGTCTAGATTAATCTCGATCAGCCTTTATTACCATGAGACAGGAGAGTGAAGCCAGCATACTATATTTTAGTAACATATGCTCATTATTGGGATTTATCTATATGTGCTCACAGCTGGGATAAAGCACCTTCTTTGACAAAAATATTATTCATATTAGCAACAGTACAATATTCTTTTTAATCTTCCCATAGTGTAGTACTTCACAAAGGCAATGCAAAGAGCGTCCGTTTGAAGCACTGGTTAAAGACCTTCCAGTTTCCCTGGGAGCAGTTTCAACAAAAAAACCTGATGTCAAAATATGTGACTACCAGTCCCGCACAATAAGCTTCTCTGGATAATAGTATACACTAGCAAATTAAATCATGTAAAGTTAAGTGGATATGGTTTGTTTTTGCTGTAGATAACTTCTGTCAAAATATTGGCATGATACAGTGTAAAACCTACGGCATAAATTCCACACTACCACAGAAAAATATTTCTATAGTCTAGTACAACAAATCCACATTGTCAGCAAGATGCACTGCAGTCAGTAGGGCAGCCGACTTCTGAGCTACACTCAAGTCCCCCTTCAATCCCCTGCCATTTCACCTTCTGAACTGTGATCCCCACAAGTATGTTACCTTCTGCTTTCTTCCAATCCGAATGAAGCAAAAAAAAGAAGGCATACTATCTGCTCGCCTTAACAAATTCCATATTTGTCAACAATCATTCATTGCATGCATACTAAGTGTAGACCTGTGTATAAATATATAGCCTAAGTTAAGCGACCCATGTAATTGATCTGTCATACAGTAAAGTCTCTGGTACATTGTTACCTACTAATACAATAGCACTACTACAGCACAGTCAGTGCTCATAGAACAAGCTCAGCAGGTCATACTTATTTGCACTGCAGTTGCAGTCACATTGCAACCGTAGAATTATGGAATATACTAAAATAATAAATCAAAATTAAGGTTATAAGATATATACTGTATACATATGCAGCACATTGGTAAGGTTTGCTCGTTGCATGTCTAGTTTGCATGATTGGGCAGTTCATTAAACTGTACATATTAAATACAAATGATAGAACAGTTAACAGTTCTCTTCACATCCAGTCATTTAAGCATGCTTAATGCTAATTAACTACTCACACTCAGATCTGGACTATAGTTGCCAGGTTTGTCTTGTTAAACAACCTGTCTGAGGGTTTAGCTTCATCTGTTTGTGTTTGTTGCCCAGAACAGAGTAATGTCTGTGTCAATTTCTGCGTCCCGAGCGAAAGAGTGACCTTCAGCACACAGAAAAATGTCCTATTTTCCTGAAACAGGGAGTGACACAAACTCACACGTGCACACACCCACATGCAAATCACTTTAACACGCCAGGTCTAACCTTTGCACATCCAGGAAAATTGCTGTTTTTGTACATTTGAATAAAAATGTATTTACCTTTATTATATCTCATGTACTTTCTAATAGGTTAAAAAAAAATGTTAGATATGCATACTTTTTATTTTTCTGTAATAGTTATGTGCTTTTGGTAATAGGAACGTATTTTTCCATGCCAGTAGGTCTTATTTAAATTGAAACTTTGAAACAACAGAAAGGAAAACAGATCAATTTCCCCTGAGGCTAAAACAAATTTTCAGGCATGAACTCTGGATACTCACCGAACACACGATGAGCTAACTTATCTATCAAGAGACCATGAGAGAACATTTAAAATCACAGTTATTCGCGGTTGGTTTACTTTTCCAACTGGAAACAAAAACACACACGCACGCTTCAATCCCCGGTAGGCAGCAAAATCACCGGTCCGGACCGCAAAGCTCCGGCTGAGCCATGAGCATGGATGTTCCTGTTCAAAAAAAAAAAAAAACACACCGCAACATCCCTGTCGAGAACTCAAACACAAGGGTAGCCTATTGACACAAGGCTACCAAAACCGCCCGACACACACGTTGCACATGGACTCCGAAAGCCAGTGGCATTCTGAACAACAGCGGCACGTGACTGGACAGGCATCCATAATGCTCAAAATATTAAAATAATAAGCCTACACATTTTGGGTCTCTAGTAGGCTACTGTAGGCTTATATACATTGGCGACGGCGTGGTATCATTTATGCTGGACAACATTAATGAATTATTTTAGTCCTGCAAAGTTATGCAATAAACTGCAAGCAAATGTATCCCGTTCAGCTAGGCCAGATGCTTTGATGGGTCGCATATGCTAATACAGGCTGGGTTGCAAGCGCTGCAGTTCGACACATTCTCCTTCGGTGTACGTTGTAGTAAAGTAAGTAATTAAGTTTAATTCAAAAGGAGTTCAGACATAGTTCAGTAATATGTCATTGTCATAGGCCTATCGTCAATGTGGTCTATGATTTTTAAGGGATTTAAAATTGATGGTTTCTCACCTGTAGTCTAATTTTAAGAGCGTAAAATACTGACTCCCAGGCCATGTTGTCCTTTCTAATGTTTCCGACCGATTGTGAAGGCTATTTGATTAAGCAATATGAAACTCACTCATTTAGGCAACTCGGCGCTTTCACCACTATAAACTTGCCCCTTTCTCCTTCATTTCTCCTTTCTCCTTTAGTGAAGATGTCTGTCAGGTTTGGTATACTTGTTCGTTGGCTTCGGGCTGGATTGGTTTATTTTGTACGATTGGGTGCAAAAAGCTAGAGACGACATCAGCTAGGGTACTATTCGACCACGCCACCGGACAAGTTTTCCCGCGGGCCGGTTTTATTTGACTGTAAGTCGCACAGTGGAGACAACATTAGATATTACAGCCGCACAATGTTTGATATTGGAAGTGAATAACTTGACATTGCAATTCCGAATGCATATGTTGTAATATATATTTCCAACATAATTTAAATGAATCTTCATATACTTCCCGTTGTACTGTATCATTCGATTCAGCAGTAAGCTAAACTCAAAAGTAAAATGTATCAATCAATGACAATTAGGACGCAATGCCGGACACTGAGGTGAACACTGAGCACGTGGTACCGTAGCGGACAATCATTTGAGCTTCAGTGTATCTTGATTGACGTTAGTGACAATAGCCAACACACCAGCTAACAGCTCTTAACGTCAAGTAACCGGATAGGATGAATCGCTTTCTAGTCTGAAAAACTTATATTGTCCACGAGGATGCACCGAGCTGCTCAAATAAATCTGGTTAATGCAGCAGGTAATGCAATAAGCTAATGGTTTGTTCTATAATGACATAAACGAGCATTCATTAAGATTGCTTTGTTGTTGTTGTTTTACAGTATATTGCAGACGTCACAGATTTACATAGGCTATCTAAACACTCAGGTTGGGGGGAAATGGTTCACATTAGGCTACTAGCTAGCCAGCAGAACCAAGAATGATAGCCCAAGGTTGAAAACTTTGCTTTTGGGCTGCATGTTGGTGAGCTATCTTTCAAGTTAGATATTTTTTTCTTGCAAGCATCATGGTGAGAATCTTATTCTAACGTAGACCAAGACCAGTTTGGTTGATACAAAGCTGAGCTTTGTTCGCGACTGATGGAAAAATATTTACCAGTAATGCGATTCACTTAATCGCATAACAAGTAAGCTAACAACGATAATAAAATGTTGCTAGGAAGAAAATGATACGTGACGATTTAGAATTATGATATTGGCAATGCAGGCTGCTGGCCAGCTACCAAAAAGCAACCAATTAAATATTCTTACCAGTCACGAGAAATTGTGCCACACTGCCACGGTGGACCCGTATTAATTCCTTCAGTAGCGAGTACATGCAGAGTTCAAGCTACCTTCTTTTCTTCTTTCCTTCTCTCCCAGTTTCTTTCCTCTTGGGTACCACTTGCCTGCACTGCAGAAAACGAGCACTTCTCTTTTAGTTCTGCCTCGATTTCTCGCTAATTGTCTTTCGACAGATACAAGTAATATGTTTGCTACCAGGATTTGAAAGTGGGCTGTAGCATCGGGTAGCAGAGATCCGCCTACCACGCACAGCCTCCAATCGTTAAATAAGCGACACAGTTTTCACCCAGCCTCCCAGCGCTCGTAGAGATGTTCCTAGCGCACATCATGATGAATTGAATTGACATTTCTGAACATTACACGGTTTCCTTTGTTTGTGCCTCGACGAAGCGCGATTCACAGAAATTTCAGAATCTGATGATTCAACTGTTTTTCATTTTTATTTTTTATTTAAAAAACAAATAAAACTAAGCCTACATCAACCTTTTCGGGGGAAAAAAGACGATTGGCTGCCTTCAACCAGCTGAACCTAGCCTTTCTGTCATGATAGTTAATATTGTAATTATATATTCTACATAGGCCTATCATAAGGTTATGAATGGCATGCATGGGTTGTATTGTTTCTGATTTTCCTTTTATAAGACGTGGTTTATACTGAAGGCATGATTTAGCGAAATAGATGTGAACAGAAAACGGAAGAAAATATTCGCGCTTGGACTACTATGACGAATAAATCTATCTATCTATCTATCTATCTATCTATCTATCTATCTATCTATCTATCCATCTATCTATTAAAGCTTTGGAGTGTCCAGTGCAGAATGCGCTGAATGTTGCCGTGGGGTGTATTGAAAGCAGCGTCGGAGAGATGTCATATAGGGACATTTCCAGCACTATACAGTGGCTACTGTTTACGCACATTTCTGGGTCATTTGTGCCTGCTACAGTATATTAAAGAGAGCTGACGTCACATTACTGCTAGATGTGTCGCCACTCTTCCACCTGTGTGTTTACCACACACACCACATGACTGCTGTAGGTCTATGTGCCTCAGTGTAATCACAGCAATCCCCAGTTTCCTCCCATTTTATGTAATTTCAAGTATTAGAAGATGTGCAACAGCCTAAGCTTGTAAAGACTTACCAAACAGTATAGGCCTATGATGTCTCATGATTGAACTGTAGCAGTCCAGATTTTAAGTGGTACTGCACGCTGTTTGTGCCAATCAGGCATCCTATTGCTGCATTTTAAACATAACAAGTGAAGTGAAGCAATTAGAGAAGCCTGCGAGATTTATTCACATTTACGCTGAAGAAGTATAGTCGACCACATAAGTCAGATTGTCTTCTATGCGTGTTCCATTTTGTCCTCCATTTTTTCCGTAGTATGGACACTGATTTGCAGAATAGGCTAACATAATGAAAGCCTTCCGCAACATAAGTCGCTACGATTAGTTTATAACTTGACCTGCTAACAGGCAGTTAGGATGCCTTTTCAGGAACCAATACATTCTGCATAATTAAATTTTCAGTTGTGCAATGTTTCCAAATCTGAAGAAAGCAATATAAGTTTCCTCTTGATTAAAAGGCAATGCCTTCAGAAATGGATCTTAACTAACAGTGTACCCAAAATATCATAGCTCTCATTAAATAACATAAAAGTTTGATAATGTGCATACTATGCAACTGATTCTTAAGGGCAGTGCTGTCTGTTCAGTCCAGCATTAATTAAGTAGAGTGGTCTGACATTTGTGTCTACCCTACATTTGTGGTCACAGGTGTCTTCCATCCCTGGGTATGACATTGTTGTCCAGCATGACTCATCACTGTGGTGGCAGAAAAAAAACAAGTTACCAAGTCCCATTTGTCCGCTGAATCATGTATATTATGTGATGAAGGCTGGCAGGTGCTCTCGAAACAAGTACTCTTTGATTGAGCTCTGCAAAAGATTGAGTGCACCACAATAATATTGTGACCAAAAGTGAATGTAGGACCCTCAAAACACTGGGCCAGGTTAAAAGCAGGAATTAATCTCAAGATTTCAGCAATGAGAGTGCAATTCAGTTTAAATGTTTACATAGCAGCTCAGTTCAGTAAATCACAAGACATGCTTATGGAAAAGACAGTAAGAACAAAATGTGCATTTACCTACAAATGGTTATCAGCCCAATATATCTGTACAAAGAATCCATTATAAAATGTCACAAACCATTTAAAAATCCTCCCGTATCAATTCGATTTTGTCACTGAATCATCTAAAGTACAACAATTTGGAGTGTAAGCCTTCTCCTATATAAATTCAATTTTGTCACTGAATCATCTAAAGTACAACCATTTGGAGTGTAAGCCTTCTGTCAATCGCAGAGTTTAGATATTGGACAGAAGGTTTGCATGCGTCTGCTAAATGAGAAAGATGAGCAGTCCTACATGAAAGAGATTTGCTGTTCTGCCACTGCCGATGTGAAAAAAATAAAGCTCTTAAATGCAAACAGTGCAGTCATGTGCAATGGATGTGGAGCCTCCTGTAGGTAGAGCACTGAGGGAAAGGCACTGCCCTTTTCTCTTGAAAAAGGTTAATTTTGTGTTGTACTGTAGCTCACATTAAAGTGTATGCTTGTAACACTCTACTAACATATCACAAGACAAAATTCTTATTACCTACATTTAGCTGTTGTGACTTTCAGTTGCAGTGCTTAAACCCTTCCATTTGGAGCTACAGAAGACAAATAAATGTATGTTACAAGAGCAGGACTCTCTTCCTTTTCTTTTCTAAGGGTAAATTATAATTAAGTGATCATCTTTAAGAGCCAGGAGCACAGAAACATGACCACACCTGAATGTAAAAATGATGTCTGATAACAGTTCTTTAATTACATTACTTTGCACTTATTTCTGTATATACTGTAAACATTTTCACAGCATATTCCAGCTGACACCACTCATTATGATGATTACTGCAAACATCATTTAAAGAGAATTAGACACGCTGTGCAAAACCCTTGATTCATTGGTATTTATATAATGATGGCTGGCTCAAGTAACAGAGTTCACTTTGAAGTATAACATTTGAATTAGAAACTGAGGTTAGAAAACACATTAAAATAATAAACAATAATAGGTTCATTCTAAATATAAATTCCACTATTATGTACAAACTGCTCCATGTTGTTCTTTGTCAGATTGTTATCAGAGCATGCCTTTGAGCTATCTCATAAATGGTCACTCATTTTCACTGAGGTGTTGTACATATAGGTCAGGTCCCACTCAGGCTTTGGTCTCCCTTTGTAATGTACCTTTACACCACCACTGGCATGCTGATCTAACCACATTAGAAGTACAAGTAGTCCAGTTAGCATGGGGCATGCAGAGAAGAACCTTCTGCCTAGCCTTTCATTTATCACCTGTTTCTGAAAAAGGAAACTTTGTGAACAGGTCACTGGGGACAAACAAAGGTTTCCATCCTGGCTTCAGTGTATCTTGTTGACTTTTCAGAATTTAGACACAGCTTCAAACGTTTTTGTGAAAGCATTTCTGTAGTTAACGTCTGTTTACTTGGGTTCTGAAAATGCTGTTTTTGGCTGGAGGGCTCACATTTGAATTTAAAGATGTAATCATCCGACATCCTTAAAGTCAACAGAGATAGATTCTGACCAATTTGCCTCTTCAACCTTAATCATTTAACAACACTGGAAGGTGCAGAGGCCCAAATGTCATATAGGTGTGTCTCAAGTATGGCTTTAAATTGTAGAAACTGATTTACAGTATATGTATGGACCTATATGGTGATCACACAAACCAAATACATAAGACTTCACTCAAACTGAAACGAAGTAAAATGTTTATTTTACAGGGTATAGTGCTAACCGGACACACGGTCTCAGGCACTATTATTAAGCATAGTGTCTAGCAGTCAGTTTGAATCATGAGTGAGTTGCCATTATTAAGGCCGGAGAAGGCAGGAGTAGTTCCACATAGAGGCAGCGTGGCTTCTGGTCTTACAGTTTATTTACCCACACCCATCCTACTGGTGCAGGTTAAACTTGGGATATTGGGAATACACAGTGTCCATCCTTGTAGGCCACGTCCCCAGTTGTCACTTCAGAAAACTGATGTAGAGCGGTCAGGTTTCTGGTCCAAATTGAAGGCAACATACATTTGTTTGCCAGCTGCATATGAATTAATTTTAGGATAAATTCAAACATACATACAATTTTTGTGCAACAAATATATTTCTAGCATAAGGTTTTGTAATAGTGGATGGGGTATTCTTTATTTTGTAGGAGAAAAAAAAACATTTGTCAAGATGGAAAACACTTCATTTGCAGCCTTGGGCTTTTGCCCAGTGCATTTAAAATGGCTTTGTGGTTATAATAATCATCTAGGATATTTTGCTTTTAGAAATTGCTGTGTTGTCATTTTCCCTCGGAATGGAGATGAGAGGGAATGAATAGAGATTACGATCTCCCACTACTTGCAGACTCTCTGAATTGACCAAGTTTGAGACATCAAATTGATGTCTTAAAAGCAAGTAACAACATTTCTCCAAAGTCATCAAGAAGAAGTAAGATTAGCTCAGCTGTAAGCTGTTTTTAATTAAAAGAAACCCAGAAAACTGTTGTAATCTAAGGCTGGGGTTGGCTTGGTTTTCAGAGAAAATGTCCTGTTGATAATGTTAAATACACTTTGGACCAAGTCTAGCCCAGAGAGTAACAAAATCAAATGGAGGTCTTACATGATTTGACCATTGGAAATTAATACCACCTGTGTTATTGTTTGTGTATACCTTTAGAGGTCATATTCAACGTGGAAATTAGTCCTTTTCATACTGAAAGAGAACTTGGTCTGGTTTTATTCATAGTCCTCACTGCAGACCAGAAAAAGGGATACAATTATCTTGCTGACAAAAGACCAATGTCCCAAGACAAAGGGACATGTGACACATTAATTCCGGTTTCAGGAGCTAACATGGTCACAAGAACAGTTATGTAATTTGTTTAATTGTAAAACTCAACCAAATATACCAACATGTAAGGTCCTTTAACTTGAACATTAAATGTCTGCCACATTTTCAACCACACATGGAAGGAACTCTCTTGAAAATTCTATTCTTACATGTCAACCGTCACCAAAACTCATCGCCAGGTTTACAACTGATATTAGTTCTATAGCCACTCCAGGATAGACAATCTAACTGCACTCTACACCTAAATTGCACTCTCCAGCTGATATTTCAAAGATGTCAACATGCACTCAAAATGCAGGAAGATTTTGTTCTGAGCGATCAACTTCAGTGATTATTTTGAACCACTGAGGCATCTGACTTTCTGACCTTGCCTAAATAAACACACAAGCATGCACATGCACACAATTCTGACCATGACCCAGTTTGTGAAAACCCATTATGCATTCCCAGCTAACTATATTTGGATACTGGAACATAGTGAGAAAGTTACAAGTAAATGTCCTCAGCATGTAAATGTGTAAATCTTGAATTGGTTTTGCAATTTATCAAGACAGTAATGTTCAATGTATCTGCCATTTCAGCTGTTACAGTTGGAGCAGTCCTCACACTTGTTAAAAATGGCTGGTGTATAACTGGAGTAGTTTCTGAAAGCTGCCCCACTTGCACAAGACACCAGGTATGTCCAGGGTTTTTCAAACAAGAATTCTTTGTAAGGGAATTTAGTGCTTTGAAGGGGCAAATTGTGTTGGAACCATATATTTTAACTGACAAGGCTACAGTTTCTGTCATTGGTGTCCAACCCTCCTACTTGTTTGAAAAATGTGATTGGACAAGTGTTATCAATCTGCTGACCTTGAGCCCTCTACACAAAATAGATTCTATATTTACTATAGCTTAGGGTTGTAACTAGGTAGCTGTTTCGTAGTTGACTTAGTTAATGCACTCGTGTCTTAACTACTGCTTGTATTTTTGCATAGACTGTGTTGTTGCTGTTCTTGTTTGTGTTAGTGTTAATCAGTTTAACCTACAGGGTCCAAGTTAAACTATGCAGTTGTTCGCTGCACTTGGAACGGTACTTCTATCTAGGGTTTTCGACACACTTGTTCCTGGTTATGGTTATACACTTTGTTGCACGTCGCTCTGGATAAGAGCGTCTGCCAAATGCCTGTAATGTAATGTAATGTTACTACACTACATGTGTCAGGAGCTGTAAGATTAGGATATTAGTCTGCAATTACAATTTTCTTAGCACCTTTTTTGTTAATCATTGCAAGGCATGAAGAATCTATCATTTATAACACAAATATTATATGTTATAGTTTTTTTTTTCCTTAGAAATACGCAACTTTTCTCAGAACATTTTCCCAAACATTATCATCTATCGACAGTAGAAAAACCATACTTACTGTTTGTTATATTCTTCTTAGATGACTGACTGGTTCTCCTTTTTTTTTTAATGTGTTCCTGATTATCTGTACTCACCGCAAGGATTTTCCACAATGACAAATGTTGTATCAATGTAATGGAGGATGTTATATTTATCTCATTGTCTACATCTAGGAGTGGAGACCTCAGTACATTGTGCCCAGTATTTATGAACTACAAAATGTGTTGCCAGTTCAGATTTCTGGCAGAGGGCTAGAGGACAAAGGCCTCTGATTCGCACTTGAATCCCCTCACACACACACCAAACAGTTTAAGTATCCGAGTGGCAAAGGAATAGGTGCAGTCTTACCTGGTGCTACTAGAACAGGATTCATTTAATGTTATCTTGGTTATCTGGCTCCAAAATAATGTTTTAACCTTTCCCCTGTGCTGACATTTATACACAGAGGGAGACTGCAAATGAGGAGCTAAAGCCTCTGCCTGTGCTATGGCTCTATACGGATTGTTATCTATCTTGGTAGATGCAGACATGCCTCTGGTTTGTGTAGACTACAAAGATACAATTGGTGCAGATATACTGAGTTCTATGTGTATGTTAGGGCCTTGAAACCACTAGGTGTGTTGCAGTTTAGATTCAAAGAGGAATACCAGGTTAAAGTGAATGCAATTTATTATATAGTGTGTTCAATAATAGCAATATACAATGGCTATATGCGAATGGCGCACGGGAAGTCATATTGACAAGACTCCTCAAACCATCTCACTTTTCCCCGTATATAGCCTACACAAGAATCAAAGAAAAAACCTAAATCATCAAAGAAAGACAGCAAAACAGCAGTATCATCACTGACCCTACTTACATTATCTCTGTAAGCCTATCAAACCAGGTTAACCTTTGTAATACAGCTGGCTGCAGACTCATAGGAAACTTACAGTACCTACTGTTCACTTTTGAATGGCGTTCCAAGATTTTTATTCAGTGCCCAGCCACCCACTGTATCACACCATCAATGACACCAACTTGTAGTTGGAATCCCCATGATGTCGGGGGTTCCAACTACACCAGTGTGATTACATTGTATATGGAAAACCTACGTGCTATTTCAACTAGGAGCCAGCAGAAAAACTGTGTAGTACTGGGGCAATATCAGTGTCTCTTTATCAGACCTTACTGACTCCCTGTCAGCACCACCAACACAGTCTGTTCTCCTTTGGGAGTCTTACACTTCTGTAAACCACCCTACACTCTGAACCATGTATTTACAATGTGCATAGATGAAGGCACATTCAAATGCAGTGGCTCTAAAGCAAATTGAGTGGTATAGTACTTGTATAGTAATTGTTGTTTCATGACACAAAGCTGGTCAGTGCAGGCAGTTGGCCTCCGATGCATTTATCAGCTCGGTGCATCTGCCATTCCAGAGGAACTTTGTTTATTATCATCCCCAGATATCAAAGATCAGAGTTCATTTGCACAGACTGAGTTCACAGAGCCCCCCTCGACCCCCACCCCCCGCCTCTTTCACTGCATCAGAGAACCTGCGCTGCAGTGCTCAAACGCCCCGCTTTGGCAGATATAGCCCCACGCATTGTTCATCGCGGCAGGAGGGATTCCCCAAAAACAAGCCAGACCAACCAGGTGTTACTCTGTCTGCGAGACTGTAAACATGGGGACAACGTCGAGGGAAGGTGGGCCGAAATGAAAGCAGATGAAAACAAAAAAATGATGAAAGCTCGGAATGGAAAATTACAGAAGCATTGTCTTAGTCCCCACAGAAATGGTCACCAGAACCATTTTGCAATTTTTCTTCCACATCAAGAGCTGTGCATTATTGTGGACTAGTCAAGGGACAAATCACTTAAAATGAATAACAAACAAATGGTTCATGATCATTTCATTGGCAAGAGTGCATCTCCTATTTAATAGGAAAAAAATATGTGCATCACTTATGTTGCCAGACTCGTCATTATCGTTGCAATTTCAAAATCATTCGTACATACATATCCAGGTCCTCTGTCAATTTAGCACACCAGCATGTGATATGATGATGCTGTTTCTTAAACATCATCACTGTGCGTAGGCATATTGTTTGTTTCCCTTGCCTCAATCCCCAACATTTCATTGCAAAGTCATTTACTATGGTGATATTGCTCATACACTTGATGAGAATTGTATTACACCACCAAATTGGGAGATGTGATTTGCCCAGCATGACAGAACTGTAAAAATGTTAGATTTGAAGTTCATGAAATAATCAGGTTGCATTTGGTATTATTAACACAATATAAAACATAAGAAATAGTATAATGTATTTGAGAAATTTGATTGAATTTGGACTTGAAAGTGAACAACAGCCGTGGTTCTCAAACCCGGTCCAGGGGGAGCCCTGTATTTCCTGGATTTCATTTCATCCAATCTCTTGCTCAGTTACAGTTGTTTTTTCATATTTCCTCAAGCTTGTTAGCACAATGCAGGTTTGGTTTGTTATCATTTGTTTTGTATTTCAATTCATTATGTATCAAGTGATTAGATTTAATGGCCATGTGTCCACACTTCCACCAGTTAGGAGCCTATTGAGTCAATGATAAGTCTTTAATTTGATCTATTATTATTATTATTATTATTATTATTATTATTATTATTAGTAATAATAATAATATTAATCTCTCTTTATGTAATCATTTAGAATATTACATGCTGTGAATATGGTATTTTTATTCTTCATGGAATGCAAAGCTATTTCTGACATTATGTGGTTTATTAGGTTAAATCATCCCTCAACGCACAGAAAGTGTAATTAGGGAAAATTAACACTCTGGGATTGTTAAAACTTGAGATTGCAGCTGTGGTTAGAACAAAAACCAGCATACACCGAGCTCCCCCAGGACCAAATTTGATCTATGGAACCTGTTGTTACAATCCAAGGGATGCTCCCTTCTATATTTTACTGTCACTCGTGCAATACTTGGAGGCGTATCCAGAACAATGGCAGGTTATGCTCTGACAGAAATGATTGCATGTAATTTGTGGGGTAGAAGCCATGCCTCTGATACTCTCATTCTAAAAAAAATACTCAGGGACCTCAAAATAGGATTCTTTTTGTGTAGTGTTGGTAAATCTAAAAAATAACATGACATATGGAAAAAAAATGCCTCTTTTTGTTCCTTATTCAATCCCTCAGTCCCACTCTGGAACTGTTGTTGGTGTTGTTTTATTTGACATTGTTATTTAATACTGTATCTATTAAGTATCTGTATCTGTAATACTGTATCTAAAAAGTGCTATCCAAATAAAACTGAATTGAATTGAATTGGACTGTATCAAGGTCACAATTACACATTGAAAGAGAGAGCATGAAATTGGGGGTGTGGGTTTGCAAATGGAGAGCTGCTATAGCTGCTTATCACCTTTGCTCCAGAAAGAGAATGAAGCTGTGTTCAAGAAGACGTGCTCTGGGAGAGATTATAATTAAAATGGTGTACTTCATCATGAAAACAGCCTGCACTTATATGTGAACACACATGGCCAACAGCAACCGACCATTTGAAGGGACACATTGAGATAAACGTCTGTCTCTGAGTATCAGTGAGAGAGCCATTCTCTTTCTCTTGAAGAAAGACACATTGTGCTCTGCACTGACTGCATGACTGCAGTTCTTTAAGACTGGATATTAGCTTTTATACTGCCAACGATTGGGGGTGCATTGGGATGTTTTGGGAGACTACAGGATGCAGAGGGGCAGCAGACCAGTTCAGGAAGAGCATCTGTTCCTCTCAAAAGATGTTCGCTCTGCATGCATTTATACACTGAATCAATGGTTTCCCAAGTGTGTTAGAACCTATCACTTCAGCTGCATCTGCTGAGATGTATGCTGCTCTGCACATCTCCACTAAACTGTAGTCAATGAGCAGAATGAAAGGACAACTATTTCAGTTCATTCAGTAATTCTACAAAACACATTACTTGCAGTGACATGTTGCAGTTGCTAAAAGAAAAAGAAAACAATTTCCAGAAACTATACAAAAATACCTACCTAGGGTTTGTAAATGAGACACTACATAATGACTGCACAATTATAGAGGGCCTCCAAGACCTCCCAAGTACACAAAGAGCTGTCCTTACCAGCCCAGCCCGCTAATTCACAGTGCTTTCACAACATGGCCATAACAATACAGTAACGTAGCTGTTGTCACGGGAACCTTGTGAGAATTCACCATGCATTAAATCTGAGCCAGAACAAGTGATAGATGTTAACTTCTTCATTAGGAAATAATTACAATCCGTAAATAAAGTGTTTTAGTTATGTAAGAAATGTGGGATGCAACCTTTAAAATAAAGTGTGATCTCCTTAATTTATATCCCTAGATATATTCTCTTTAGAAAGGCATTTAAAATGACTGCATTGAAGGAATGCTTTTTATTCTCAATAAGCTCCAAAAATACTTTCAGGCCAAAATACCAATGCTAAACTCAAAAACATTCTAAATTCTTTATGAATGAATGTAGCAGTTGTGTATTTATTCAGTGGTTATTGACCTCAGATGTCTTCTGTTTGCACAGCTGGCTGGACCCTAAGAGATGGTTCGCCTACATGTAATACATATTGTGGTGTTACTCAAAAAATAATATTTGTTTTTACAAAGTTCTTCCGTATTTGTTTGATTTATCAATGTTCTGATTTCTACCATGGCAATGTACTCACAGACAAATATGTTTAATATATTTCATTTCAATGAGGAAACATAAAAAACTGAAAATGGAACCTCCACCTTACATATAGTTAGAATATGTCCAACAGGAAATACTAAAATCCTATATGAATTAGTTTTTTTTTTCTTTTTTTTTTCTGCTCAATCAAAATGCAACCATGTAGAACAGTCAAATTCAATGCTCAGAGTCAAGGGCCATGCCTGGGTTATTTCTCTTATTTCTAAGAAGATTCTGTTACATAAGTGAAAGTATATGGTGTCTAGCATTGATGACCCTTGACTAGATGTTGGATTGAAGACCATGTTGTGTCCATCATTCTGTTCACAAGCACTCTGTATATGATATGCTTGTGCATAGTGCTTTAAAGATGCAGAGGTTGATTGATACACATAATCGGAGCCCTTAAAAAGAGAGAACAAACTGTACATTGCCTCCTGTTGCATTGCATTCTATGTATGTATGGCACCAAGGCATGTTTTACTCTCTGTATTACAATAATATTTTAGGAGGGTGAATAAGGATCAAGTCCTTGTGGACAGTATAGACATGTGACTCATCCCTGTCCACCACAATCTCTATACTTTTTTAGTGGAAGGGTACAGAAAGTCCACATAAAGTATTCATGTCTGTACTGTGTTCCTTATATTGCATGTTACAGTATTATTTCACTATTTGTTCCAAAGACCAAACAATTTAAGTGCTTTGCAGATGTGTTATATGATATGCTGAAAGGCAAAATGGTAAATATGTAAAATTATAATGATTCCCAGTGAATACTTTTGCAAAACAAAAATATTTACCATGTTTTACACTCCATCTGCAAAAACACAAACTTTAAAATTCCCCAAACCTTGTAAAAAATATTCAGGGTAGAAACAACATTTTATCTGAGTGCAACTTTGTAATAATGTGTGATGTGATGTCTTATATACAGAAGAAACATTGCAGTGCATATGTCATCTCAAAATCTGCTAAATCCTGAAAAATGATCAAGGTCGACAGATGCCTCAACCATGACAATCAGACCCTGTTAAAATGTACCCATTTTCTGACCTTTTTACTCCACCACTGAGAACAGAGTGCTCAAAAAATAGCATTCTGTTCTTGAAAAGTAACAAAAAGCAAAAAAAAAAAACAAAACATTATATTATTATATTTCTGTGTCATATTCTTGGGGAGTACAGAGGCTCCTCAGTTTGTCCATGACATTAATCAAAGATGGCATCAAAGCCTACCATCAATGTGTCACTTTAATATAAGATAATCTTCCTCAGTCAGCAGTCAATGGGAAAAAGAGACTTCAGCCAGCTTGTGCTCACCACCAATCCGATCTCATGGCACCTGATATGATTGTGCAAATCCGAAGGGGGATTTGTTTGCTGTTTTCTAAATAAAATGCATATGGATTAACCCCTACTGCTGGCCTGCCACACAAAGCTTGTCAAAGAAAAGAACTTGTGATGTCACAAACTACCACGAACACCACTAATCCACAGAAGCCTACTCGAGTCTTGTTCACATAGAATTGAAGGGACAGAGCGCAGAATGGATCCAGGACATTGACCAGGAAAAGCAGTCATCAAAGGGACAAGGAGAACTGACTCTTTACACTGCCAAAAAAATTTTTCAAGTACTTATACACCCTAATATGACAAAGATGTGCAGCTCCTCAGTCTGCATCTCAGTGAGTTTACACAACAGTGGACTTCACTGTCTTCCCCACCTCTACTTCCCTCCCCTCGGTTTGGGTGCCTGGACTTATGAAAGGGCTTAGAGAGTACTGGAACGGGCTAATACACATAAACGCAAACCCAAAGACAGGGCGTGGTTGGAACTGTCAAGTTATTTGCAAATAGAATATGTTTTCAATGGAGATTAACAGTTTTTACATGCATTTTACATGTGATAAGCACTGCTCACATAGTTCCTCGTATGGTTTATATCTCTCTGCCACCTTCAAAGCTGTAGTTTACCTGTAGTTTATAATTGAAATGTTGTAGATTAAGACATATTTTAGAGTAATGCCCACCCATAGATACTTGTGTTCTTTCATTTCAGTGTTTCTTCTTGTCTTCTGTAGCCTATTAGAATAAGTGTGTATGTTTACAAAAGAGCACACTCCCATTCAGGCTGCTGAAATGCTGCTTTGCCAACACTGTATATTCTCCATGGTGTTGTAGTCCCCTCAGGTTATGTATAGTGCTCATCATGTCACAGTGACCTGGCACGCCTGACTGTGACCTCTGTGAAATTATTATTAAAAGATGAAACTTATAAAGAAATCACCCACCTTTAAATTTGGATCTGCATATCTATTACCCCCACTCAAAAACAGTGCTAATTATTTTTTCAACCAAGTCCAATGTCAATACGTATTTGCATAAGCATTTCTAAACAACAGTCAAATGATATTCCCTAACCAAATTATGTTTATGAATTCAGCTTCAACAAAAAAAAAAAATTAAATATAATTAGAAAATGATCATTGCGGTCACAGTAAGAGAAAAGGAACGGAAATAGACGCCTTCTACTCTCAACCCATTAAATCAGTACAGCCAAGGGAAATTCAAGCTATGGGCCGGAAATGTAATGCCCACAACTGTGGAAAATAGAATTATGTGAGCACTGAGCAGGAATATATGCTGTCTTTACAAAGTAATGAAACCAATGTGAGTAAACAATCTATTCTTGAATAATCCATCATGTTCCAATTAACCTTTCTGTTGAGATTAACATCAGTGAAAACCCTCTAAATTAAATTTGGGAAGTGTAAAATATGATTATGAAATATTATTTCCTGAAGTGCCCCTGCCATGAAAAAAGTTAACATTGCCCTTATTTATATTTTTATAAAAGTTGTACACTATCAGGATGCAAAGATTGTCTTAGGAGTCTTATTTAACCCTGCAGTTATGAAATCAGAAATCATAATCAAAGTTAAGTGCCTCGCATCTATTACAACAACAACTACAAAATATCAATTATGACGCCTATTTTGTAGTGAAAATGGATGCATACATAATATGAAAACACAAGGGTTGAAAGTGAGAAAGTGGCACCAGAGGTAGAACATAAGAACTATAATGTAAATATTGCCCGTTTATACAGTGTAACATGCAGCTTCAAATACAATATTAAATGTGAAAGAAGAGAATAATTTCACAAGATTTTCCTTTTTTAATTCAGGTGCTATATTTACATTAAGCTATGTATGTAAATGTTGTGATTACACTGTAAACATGAATTTCTTAAGTCTTGTGCCACACTTACTCAGGGCCCATAGAACACAGGTTCACAATCATAGTCATAGGGCTAGGGTTACATGAACACTAGTCGATGCAAAAGAAATTGACTATATAATGCAACAGAACAGTGTCATTGCATGCAGTATATTGTATCTGTGAGAAAGATACTTCACCTGAATGGTTTCAGTCATAGATCATTTCTAAAATTCACCTTAAAAAAGGTATGTAATACACAAATGATTCAATGTTAGACTTGGACTCTTCTGAAAACATTTACAAAAAGACAATATTTTTGTGTGAGGCAATAATGAAAGCAATCAGTTTGTTTCACGCATCAGTTCACTTGTCTTGAAATTGAATACATACAACAGATCTATACATAATCTATACAAAGTGTTCCGTCTGCTGATCCCATGTGTTGCAAGGGATCAGCAGACAGTATCTTACAATACTGTGTTGTAAGAGTCATTATGTCAGCTGTATGGACTCCATATGATAATACTGCTCCCTGCTGGTAATTAGAATACCCCTGCCCATATGTATGTTTATTGCAATCATATGATTTAGGTTGAGCATGTAAAATGTCGTAACCTAGTAGTTTTTTCATCAAGTGATGAAATTCCTTTCTCTATTAAGCAACTAATGGCTTAAATGCAACAAATGGGGTGACTCATTAAAACCAAGGTTGCCTTGTTGTAAGAGTATTGATTGAATATTGAGTGGAGTAGTATGAAATGATGAAGCCATTCCATGAATGAATAAATCTATAATAAAGCAATTAATTCATTTTTGAGAAACTGTTGATTTGTGGATACTGAAAATTATTGTTTCAGCTTGGATCATCAGATACCACAAGACTGATAATACAAAGAAATTGAAAACTTGTAATTCAATATATCTTCAGTATAGTAGATACTGTAAATTATTGCTTCAGCTTGAATTATCAAATACTACAAGACTGACAATACAAAGAAATTTAAAACTGGTAATTCACTAAATCTATAGTCATTAACTCTGTGTGACATCACTCATTACAGCGTTATATCCCATTACCTTTCTTTTAATTAGTTGAATTGATATGTATCATCATCATCCCCAGGGTACATCTCTCATTTCATGGATGCAGCCCATACAGATCGAAAAGCGACATAGCTGTTGTGTGCTCCATCTCTGATCCCATGCATCTCAGCGGTTGGTGTTGGTCGCATTGTAACCAAAGTCGGGCATTATGAGCAAGGACTGGGCCTGGGCTCCTGGAGTGCCACTCCTTTTGTGGGCGAACACTGAGGTTGATTGGTCAAGAAGAGGTACAGGAAGAGAGGTGTTCCATCCCCCAACCTTCCACCACCACCTCTCTCTGTGGAAGGCCAGGCGGCCGCCTTTAGCCCTGGCTGCCAGGTGCCTCCTGAGCAGATAAGCATTCCACAGCAGGAAGTAGAAGAAGGGCAGGCAGATGAGACAGAATCCCAGCACACACAGACTTGCCAGTACAGGGTACCCTCCGATGTCCAGCACTTTATAGACATAGGGGTTACCATCAAGGTTGGTAAAACCCCCCAACCAGTAGCCAACACAAAATAGGACGTAGAGACAGCTGACGAGGAGCAGGTACAGGTAGTGGGCCTGGTGGATGGGCGTGGTCGACAGGCCCAGGTCCAGCATTAATCACATGCATGTCAATGTTGAAGGAGTCTGTGACAGGCCCAGGTCCAGCATTAATCACATGCATGTCAATGTTGAGAGTCTGTGATGCGCTATTGGGTATTCAATGGTCCAGTAGATGAAGGAAACGATGACCGAGAAGGTACTCATGACAGTGTAAAGGAACCATTGCATGCAGAGAGAGACAGCAAGCACATTTGAAAGAGGAAATGGCCCTGAAGGCTCACTGTTGTGTCCAATTGTACTGTCCCCTGGTGAAGAGGAGGACTTGAGTCAAAATCAATTAATCATTTCTGGACAAAAGGCTTACAATTACAAGTGTCATCCTGTGCATGCTTGTGTTTATTTGATATAATCCATTGTTCAGTTAAGCTTACTCAAAACATGTATTTAATTGTCTCCATGCTCTCCCTTTAAACTGATTTAATCTACTAAATCTAATCTATAAATATAAAACTTTCTAAAGGTAGTCACAGATGTGTTGTAAAATTTGGAAGACAAGTTAGCTGTTCAGATCTGGTTAGTCACTTATTAAAGAAATAATAGACATTTTTTTAGATAAGAGGTCCATCAACAGCATGAGTATCTCACCTGTGTGGCTGACCTCTTTTTTGAAGAAGAGCCTCACTGCAGCAATGGCACCAGCCAGGTTACAGACTGCCACCAGGTAGTAATCCCCATCAGGCAATAGCTCAGGTGACTCATAAGTATGAGCCACTTGGTTGTAGAGAATATGAGACCAGAATACACACACCAGCCCAAGGTGTATATCCGCATAAAAAACCGATAGAACAGCCATGTCCATGGTTCAATATTACACTGCAAAAAAGAAAGAACAGAGCCAGACACATAAATTAACAGAGAAAGAGAAACAGAGATAATAAGAGATATAATGAGAGAGAGAGAGAGAGAGAGAGTGAGATTGGGCTGATGCTCATTTTGTGTAATAATTATTTCACCATGTACCATAGCATAACTTCCATGAAAACATTGATATTAATTTCTATAGTGCATTATAAAAACAGACAGACAGGCAGGGATGGACATAGGAGATAGGCATTGGCATAGACATTGGCTAAATCCAAGGTGATCTTCAGAAGAGACATTTCAACATACAGTATTTAATGCTTCAGCCTCAAGCTGTCAATTCAGATTATGAGCAGTGGAAAATATCACCATGGCCAGTACAGTACCACCTTCAGTGCCTGGCAGAGCAAGGTGGCCAGGATTGGAGCTAAAGCCACTTTAGCTAATGAATGTGCAGCTGAGTTCCAGGTGAAGTACCTGAGGCTGTAATAGGAGCTCAGGACTGGGCAGGGACAGGTAGATCTTCCCTACGGTCAGCTCCTCTTTCCAGCTTCGTGTCCAGTCAGACCCCATGTCTTAGTGGTACAGGGACAGCCTAGCTGTGAGAAAATATCTAATACCATCTCCCTTACACCTTTTAATTCTCCCAAAACATACATTATATAACCAAGAGTGTGTGGACACCCCTTGTTCTGGGGCTGTTTTTCAGGGTTTGGGCAAGGCCCCTTCGTTCCAGTGAAGGTAGATCTTAATGTGATGACATTCTTGACAACTCTGTGCTTTCAGCATTGTGGCAACAGTTTGGGGAAAGCCCTTTCTTGTTTCAGCATGACAATGCCCTGGGGGACACAGTGAGGTCCATATAGAGATGGTTTTGTCAAGATTGGTGCAGAAGAACCTGACTGGCCTGCACATAGCCCTGATCTCAACCCCATTCAACACCCTTGGGATCAATTGGAAAGCCAACTGCGAGCCAGCCTAAATTGCCCAATCAGTGCTCATCCTCACCAATGCTATTCTGGCTGAATGGAAGCAAATCCCTGCAGCAATGCTCCAACATCTAGTATAAAGTCATCTCAGAAGAGTGGAGGTTGTTATAGCAGCAAAGAGTGGACCAACTCTATATTAATGACTATAATTTTGAATGAGATGTTGGATGTCAGGTGTCCACATACTTTTGGCCATGCAGTGTACAACGTGTCAAAGAATGATATAGACTTGGCACACTCACACTTCTACCTTATTTTTAAGAAATATTTCGATAGTGTATTTTGGAAAATGCATAGCTGATTGGACACATCCAGCTTACAGCATCGATCTGGAAGGACATTTAGTATCTACACCGTTTTATCATGTACATTTAATGCAATACTCATGACCAGGATGCGATAATGCAGTACTCGTGATAGACCAGCCTTTTAGGGCACTTCACATTCCCAAAGACACATGCAGATCTGGTTATTTCTATACCACCTAATGAGATAAATTTGTTAAACTAAACCAACCATGCTAGAATTCAACATACCATCCAGCCATGTAAACAAAATGTATGCACAGCCAACTGTATATACAGTATTCTGTATGCAGCAAAGTTAATGTTGAGGCATCACATTTTTATTTTATTTTCAAACATTTTGTTCACTTGGATTAGTCACTCAGAGGTGTTAAATCATTCAATCCCAGTCACAATGCTTTGTTTCCTCTGACAGAGTGCTTCTGCAAACAATGGGAGACACTGTTCATCCCTGGCAGCCATATTGCTGTCCGATTGCTCTTTTTTCTGAACAATTTCCCTTTTCTCTGTTCTCAAACAACTGTGCACAGAATGTGATATCTATGCACTACAGTGCCTGAATCAGAAACCTTGACAGCTTGGCTGAAAAGAATGGCCAATGAAAAAAGAACAAAGAACAATCCCCCAAAACCCCCCACCAGAGAGTGTGAGGGACTCCCTTAAGTTATAGTACCGCTGAGTCTTCAGGCTGAGTCCAGAGCAGAGGTTCTCATCCCTGATCCTAGAGGGATGCAGGGTCTACTAGTTTTTGTTGTTACCTTAAAATCAGCAACTAATTTAACCCCCCCACCTCCACAAAATAATTAAGAAAAAAAAAAAAAGATACAGCAAGTTAACAATGTAATACATTACTTAAACTGATAAGTACAACAAACACTAGCAGACCCCATGGCCCGCCAGGATCAAGTTTGAGAACAGCTGATCTAGGTAATGTAGGCTCTCTCACCGGTAAGAGAAGGTTCAACAGGAATCGAGCAGCCCCAAACAGACGTTGAGGGGTGAAAGATCATTTTACCTGGCCCAGTGAGTATGGGGTGTCCAGCACACCTTCACTCTGCAGGCTGAGATGAAAAAGACCAAGTAGTAGTCCTGCTTGACTCCAACCCATCCTACCCCCAGAAAGAAGAGTCGCTGCAGAGGAGGGGCATACCAAGGCCCTGCCCTTTCAGAATACATCCTGATTCAGACTCTAAATTGAAATCATCCTCCAAGTCCACCCAGAATGGAGCCAGTGGAAAAAGAAACAGTAACCCTTTTCATGCTATAAGAAAGAAGTAAACGTATCCCCATGTTTAAATAAATGAGCAGTAGTCCAAAACATATTTCTATCAATCATTTTTTTAAATAATCCTAACACACAATGTTTTGTATAAACTGTCACTAACGGCTGAATTATGAGAGGATTTTTAATTTTTTCATAAGCACAGGTCACCTTTGAAGTGGAGCATGCTGGACACACATGTACACAAACAAACATGTGAACACACAGAAATAATTCACACCCCACAGATAATTCTGAAGTACAGAAAAACAGTGTAACTGGATGTGAAAGAATGTTCATGTTGCACATTCTGATTAAAAAAGTCATTTTAAAAATATAATTCCAAAGACATCCACATAAATGAAAAATTTCTTCAAAGGATGTTTTATTTTTATATATTTTAATTGGTAATCCAATTGGACTTTGCAACACAGCAAAATGAGAAATAACCAAATAAGAGGTGAAAACTTTCTTATGGATGTATGCATATGTTGGGTTATTCTAACAGACTAAGTCATCAGAACTGGTTGCACACTGTGAAACTCCAAAATGATTGTACAAAGTATTATATTAGTGACATTTATACACAGTAGGCCTAAATGCACTACCCAAAAAACTGAAAGATTTATGTTCAACGGCAAGCATTTATTTCTTTCAGACAGCCAAGAGGGATCAAATATTGTCATTTATTTGATCTGTACAAAATGAAACGATTGATTCATACAAACTGTACAAGTGAACAGAAATAGCTACTGACTGAATTTGAGAAATACTTTTAAACATGGAAAATATATACAAACATTAACTTAGATAAAATATTGTTTTAGTTAAACCTGTAACAAGTACAACAGCCTGTGTATTTCACCTATTAGTTACTCTGATATTACAAAGCCACAGATGGGCACGCAAGGTTCTGAGATTATTTCCATGTTTTCAGTTTGCACTCTGCAAATATATAATTCAGAAATAAATAATAATTATAAAATGATAATTATAACAGTGTACAGTTTCTCCACTTTCTGAGCCACTTTGCTCAAATGCTGTGCACCTCCCTCTGCGTCTGACCTTCTGAAACTTGGCTCAGGTCACATTTCTGTGGGCGGGACTAGAGATAGGATGTGATTAACGGATGAGTGGACAATCACTGTCGGCAACCAGAAGGCTCCGCTTGTACTGAGGTGGCCTGGTCCAGAGGCGCTCAGGCGCTGGGTGCGAGCGGGGCAGTCTCTGTATCTCATGAGCAAGGTCCTGGGTGGGGGGGTGGACAGACGGGGCGGGGTGGGGGGATGGAAGGGTTTGTTTGACAGGCGCGCTGTTCACTCCAGCTCGGTGAAGCGTGCAAACAAGGCCTTGCGCACAATGTCCTTGTAGGTGTCGGTGGCCGACAGCTCGTAAGAGCTGCCTTTGGTTCCCAGGCCCGCCCCCTTCGTCCTTAACGAGGCCTGTGGGAGACGGAGAGAGCAGACTGGAGTCAGTGGCAGCGCAGACGGCTCGGCTAATTGGAAGGAAATGCTCAGGCTAAGCCCGGCCGGCTGGAGAAGGCCCCCGGGGCGGGGCACAGATGTGTCTGCTCAGGGGAGAGCAGCTGGGCTGCTCCTCGCTCACCTCGATGGGGGCTGTGATGCCCTGCTGGTTGCGGCCCAGGCCCTTGCCCTCCTGCCAGCCCATGGCCTGCAGCATCTTGTTCCCGATGTTGTCGCTGTTCAGCCCATCCTTGGTGGGTTGCTCATAATTGCTGCCATGTGGGAAAACCAGGGGGGGTGTTCAGATTTAGGGGGTAGCGGTTGTGGGAGCATTAAAGCCATCTCTCTCATGTACAAGGGTGAGCACTTACACAGGTTTGGGCGGCTCAACAAATTTCTTTTTCTTCGGCACGGGAGGCTCAGGAATGCCGTATTTCTCCCTTCTCTCAGCTGCCCGGTCTCTGTACTTCATCTGAGGAGAAAGAGAGGGACAAATTCAGTCTTTTTACAGTAAACATACTATACCCAGCTAACGTGCTTTACTCTTGCTGATATAAAATGAAACACCCGTGCAGACAGTTTATCACCTCAGTCTCCTTTCTCTCCAATTCCTCCAGCTCCGATTCTGACATTTTGGATCTTCTTTGGACTTCCAAGTTTTGCTGATGAGAAATAACACTAGTTTAAGTCATGCTTTCTATTCCAAAACAAAAAAATAAGTTAAAAAAAGATGATGTGGTGTCAGGTGCACATGCAAACCCGGCCAGTACCATGTGCAGGTCAGACCCGGCATACATGCACGGTACCTTGTGCAGCTCGGAGAGCTGCTGGTGGCGCAGCAGAGCCTCCTTGTTGGGGAACTGCCGTCTGCACAGGAGGCAGGCCATCTTCTTCCAGTCCATCAGCTTGTCCCCGCCCTCCTCGCTCTTCTCTGACTCCGCCTCCTCTGGGTCACTGTCCCCGCTGTACGCCGCCACCAGCCCGCCCTGATCCTTCACCAAGGTCTCCTCCTCCCTGCTCCTCACCAGCTCCGTCATCAGCTGCTGCTTCTCCAGCCCGCCGCCCTGCTGCAACATCAAACCGCAGAACATGAACTTCCTCTGCAGAGCGCTTAATGTAACACATCACAGTGTTACATAATGTCCTGGGGTGGTCACAAGAACAGCCTTACACAAGGGCTTATTGTATTACTGTACCAATGGCCAGCCTGGATTTTCATTCATTATTACGTAAGTCACTTCAATCTGCTTTCAATCTCTATTAACTGAAGAGGAAACGCTGGTGCTGCATAACTTATTTCAATTAGATTACTTTAGCAGGCCCGAGTAACATAATGTATGTAATGAAGGGGGAACATAGTTCTTTCAACTATACTTGAATTTTTCCCACCGGAAAGCCATCATTAAATGACCTCTCCATAGTTACCCCCTAATGTGTCCTCCAACACCTATCAGGTTCTGTTGATTGGCAGTCTGTACCTTTTTTTCAAAGAGCGTGAACCCTGCGTCCGCGGCGGCCGACTCCCTCCTCTCCTCGTCTCTGAACTGGCTCAGGGTCTGGAAGCTGGTCTTGAAGCTCTCCTTCTGCTTGTTCAGGCTCTTCGCCCAGCGCTCCATGTCTTTGGCGATCTGCAAGACACAGGAAGGGAAGACATGGCTTTTATGGGACGAGTAAAACATCTAAGAACAACTCCACAAAAACCCAGGGAAAGCACTTGGTGTTTTTACCCACAGTTCCCTTTTACTTTTTCTGGAATTTCTGCTCTCCTTGGGAGACGCTGCGGACAATCACGCGCTGCCCTGCCAGTCAGCGCTGGCACAGACACACATGGCAACACAAGAGCGAACTGCCAAGTAAAACAGGTTGGCCTTTCCAGAAAGCGGGGAATTCCTGCCCTGAAACCTAGAGGATGCTATGAGCTACCTGCTGGGCGGTCTTGCTCTTGGGCTTCTCCTTCTTCTCCTTGGGGTCCTTGGGGCCCGTGGCAGCGGGGCTGCTGGACGTCTGGGCTGGGTTGGCGTTGGTAGCGGGCACGTACGCCTGCTTCTCCCCGTCCCAGTACAGGTACTGCTGCGTCTGTGAGTTGTAGAAGTACTGCAGAGGAAGACAGAGAGGCACTGATTCTACAGGCCAATCACTTCACTACCTCATGAATATTCATGAACTAATACAGCATATAACTATGCTACCATCTAGAACCTCTTAGAACAGAGGTATGCAAGTCTGCTCCAGGAGTGCCAAAGTAATCCTGTTTTTTGTTCCAACCAGGCTTGACTGCCATTTTTATCTTAAGCATCTGAGCCCAAAGATTCAGTCTGAATGGTCAAAAACCAATTATTTCCAGCACATGGTCGACTGCGTTTAAATCTGTAATGAATCCAAATGGGTAGATGGGGATTTGGATGGAGCAAAAACCAGAAACATCTGTGGCAATCCAGGACCAAGCTTTCCTGTTCTAGAGTAAAGAAGTAAAGATGACAGAAGAGTAGAAGATGACCATAGTGACTGGTGCAGGAGGTAGTAACTGTGAAATCTGGTACCTGAGAGTTTGGATCATAGTAGAGCCCTGACTGTGAGTCATAGTAATACCCAGACGACTCGTCGTACTGGTAGGTGGAAGTGTCAGGAGCAGCTGGGTTAGGGCACAGGAAATATCACATCAACGACCAAGAAAACAACTTTCAACACGACATGTTATCATTTTCAGAGATTGCCTCAGACAAATTGCCAAAGGCTCTCTTCTGCGGTTACCGTGTGTGGTGCTCTCAGAAGCGGGCGTTGTGGTGGCGTCTGTGGCGGTTACAGCTGCGGTCACAGTTGCGGTTGTGGCTGTGGCTTGCGGTTCTACCACTTCAGCAGCTGGGGCGGCTGGTTGTGACTGTAAAGGCGTGCACACAGTCATGATGAATACCCGGTTAACTGAAGAGACCCTTATCCATTTACATTACATTACAGGCATTTAGCAGACGCTCTTATCCAGAGCGACGTACAACAAGTGCATCAGTTCAAGGTGCAGAGGTGCAGAAAAAACACACTAGAGTGAAGTAAAGATCGTAGTGCCAGAAGTGACCACATAGATCAGGACTCCAACCCTATCCACAGCATTGCCCCATTTCATCACTGAATGATATAATGTAACAGACAAAACTGCATGGAATAAGCCACTGTGTTTAGTGCTTGTGTCATGGCTGAGCTGATGAACCAGGGCGGAGCACAGAACCGTCGCAGGCTGATGATGTCAGACCTACCAGTGTGGCAGGCTGGCCGATTATGTGCGGCTGGTAGACCTGAGCGCTCTGAGACACAACGACCGCCGTGGCGACCGGGAGCGTCTTCATCCCAGGAGCAGCTGAAACACAGCGGACACACGTTTGTGTACACACCAGCCGCCACACATCCCCATGTGCCGTTTCTCAGATACAGCCCTGGGGTGTGACGGGATTCTTACCTCCCAGTATGCCAGCTCCCAGAGCCGGGTCCACTGCGCCTGGCTGCTGATAGTACGACTGGTACTCCTGGCCAGACGGAAAACACGAGCATACTTTCACATCCCAGGAGTTTTTACAATGAAAAACATTAGTGATTTGTTACTGTGTGGTAAGATATACATCCTATGGTCTCTGACTGATCTCTGCTTGATATTGAGATCGACGGGTCCTCTACTGATTTGATTTACTTTAATTGCACAATAACAAAATAAAAGACGTACCAACATCATACATCAAATACCAGACAATTGTGCGGGAGAGGAAAGAAACCCTAAGCGGCTTATAAGAGTCCCCTAAATGATAATACATTCAACACTGCACAAGAAGTAAATCAATTCAGCGGGTGCGCTATACTTCCCTGTTACATGCAAACAGCAATATTACAAAAGTGCAACCTATCACGGTCAGTTTGTACCAGAACAATTAGTATTAATGCAGACGCAGGCGGGACACTTAAGGACCAAATGTCCTGGAACTTCCCATGCTCACCTGTGCATACTGCGTATAGCCCTCCTGCAGGTAAGCAAACTCTGAAGCTCCGCCCACACCCTGCTGAGGCTGAGGAAAGATGCACAGCTGTTAGGAAACTCAGGTCACGAAGAGCTGTGCCAATTTTCTGAGACTGACCAGAAGTGCATGTTTGGCAATATTGTAAATTTGGCATTATGAACAGTTAAAACTGAACTGCTGAAGATGCTTAGGCATCTGAGAAGGCCTGGTACCTGGCTGGAGGACCACTGGGCAGCAGCGATGGCGGTGCTGGCCACTGAGAAGGCACTGATGCGACTCCCGTCTGGCAGGAGCACGTCCCTGAGAATGAGCCAAGGCTTGTTAGCACAGTGCATTCTGGGCCCGGACCGCTACGCTACACCGCTTCCTTTTTAAAAATATTCCAAATAAATCAGCCCGACCCGCCGTTGTGTGATGGGGGCTAAGGTAACGCGGGATGCGGATGACTCACTTCCTGCCGCTCTTGGCGTAGTCCACGCCGATGGTCTTTCCGTCCAGCTTCAGTGGTGGCTGCAGCCCTTGGAGGATAGTGAGAAGCTGGGAGGCCTCCTACACACAGAATAAAAGCCAGTGCACCCACATGCTTCATCAGCAGTTACACAACACAAGAAAGGAAATCACTCAAGTTATATTTAAGCGCTTTATCCAATCTCCATTGATTTGTAGGAGAAAGTGGAAAAATAACTTGGAGGAAAGATGAGAAGATGCAGTCTGTGGTAAAGAGGAGGATTTCTACTGTTCGACATTACAGCAGCACACCACTTAACTATGTGCTTCTACATGATTGTCTCAAAGTCTACATTAAGTCTGACATTTTGCAACTTTCCATGTCCTATTTCCACTGGTTTAACCAGATGAGCTAAGGAGGCATATTCATGCCTGTACCTGGCATAAGTATGTCAGTGATGGCACACACGTACCAGCGGGGACGGAAGCTGCACGAAGGCGAAGCCCCTGTTCTGCCCGGTCTGCTTGTGCTTGATGAGGCGGATGTTGCGCGCTGCCAGGTTGGCGTACGGTGCCAGTGCAGCCATAATGGCCTCTACGGTGGTGTACGGCGCGATGTTCCTCAGGATGATGGCTGTCAGGGAGAGAAACATCATCAGCCTGTACTTCAGGCACTGCATTGTTAGATCACACGTCGCCTTTCATTTCAGGGCTGGCTTTCCACAGGTATGGTTACCTACTGTAGTAGGACACAGTGTCTTTACGCATTTATGCTGCCATTGTATTCAGAAATGCTTTACCTCTCATGGACACTTTTAAAACTATTGCTTGTTTTATTTGCATAGACTGCTTTGTTGCTGTTTTTGTTGTGTTAATCAGATTAACCTACAGGGTCCAAGTTAAACTACGTGGTCTTGGAACTGTACTTCCCTCTTGTTCCTGGTTTTGGTTATACACTTTGTTGTATGTCACTCTGGATAAGAGTGTCTGCCAAATGCCTGTAATGTAATGTTAAAATTTCTACCTTTTTCTAGGATGCCCAATTGTCTGTGCTCATCGCTGCAACCTCCTTTGTCAATTCGGAATAGCAAAGGCAGGTACACGTTCTCCCCCAAAACACCCTTTGCTTGTTTTCATTCCACAGTCCACCAGTTAGACACTGAGTCAGAGGAGGAAACTTTCTGTGTAGCTTGTGCAGGTAAACAGTAAATACTGACCAGAAACCCCCCCTGCCTGGGCAATGCTACATCCAATTACGTGCCACCCTGAAGGAGTACCTTCCACATTCAACTCTGGCACAGCACGGATTCGACACCAGGCCATGTGGCCCCACCCACACTGAAACAGTGACCTGTAAAAACTCTGTCAGTTTTACGACAATGGGAGAGTCCTTACTATCGCCATAGTCCTCCCCACTCTGCTGCGGCTCTGGAGTTACTCCACTGGAGCTGCTGGGCTCGCCTTCTGTTAGAAATGCAAAAAACAGGAAGCAGGAAGCATCATTAACATCAGTTCCAAAACTCTGAGAGCTGGCCAGAGTCCAGAGCCAACCGGATTTTGCCAGGAGGAGGTGGGAGTACCTAGCGTGGATGCCGGTTACTGAGGCCAACTCTGCACAAACATGTGACCAACATCCTTGAGGTAAAGGTGCCACCCCTTGCCCCACCCCTCCTGTCACATTTGAATAATTATGCGGGATGACTACAGAGGGGAATGGCTAAGTAAGTAACACCAATATAAGGCACCCTCAGATATGAGCTCTGACAGGTTGGAAAGTGTTAGGCCAACCACCAGTCATTGCCCACTGTGTATGCAATGCGTGCAGTCTGATTGGCTGGGGCATCCGCACAGGGGGTGCAGTGGCATCTTGGGTACAGTCTACTTACCGACTTTGGCTGCTCCACACCTGAAGCACTTCAGCCTCCTCCGGAAATTGTACAGGCCGCACTGCAAGCAACCGGTCACATCATTTTTATTCTAAACAAAGCAGGGCACTGAGAACAGCAACCTGAGCTTGCTGTCTTGGTCACAAGCCAACTAAGGAAGCTGCTGTCGCTGCACTCACTCCAGACGGCGACAGTCCAACAGCCCATTAAGAGAAAAACATGGCTAGGCACGACCCGCTAACGGAGCCAACGCTAGTGAGCCAAAGTAAGACAGCGGGTTCTACCAGGATTTCATAAAGCACAGAAAATGAGGCATGGGGTCACCGCAGCGGAAGGTCGGGGGGGTAGGGAGGAACAGGGCTCACTTACAGTGTTGCACAGCCAGTCTTCAAACTTGTGGCGCGGATTGCTGTAGTGCACGCCCACGCTCTTCCCCTGGATCACCAGCAGTTTCTGCAGACAGACAGACAGAACGCTGTCACACGGGGTGGGGCGATTGTGCTGATTCTATAACACCCCAAGAACAAGTGACCACGAGCAGAGATGGGGGAGTGTACGCTCCAAAACTCCCCAGAGGGGGTAGACGTCAGCTGATCTTTATCAGAAAGAGAAAGAGAGAGAGAGAAGCGAGTAGTGTGTATGCCAGTGTGTGTGTGTGTGTGCGCTTGTTTGTGTGAAGGTGCCTGTGTGTGCACGCACTAAGGGCAATTTTATCCATGTGTATCGGACCCGAGTGCTGCCAGCTTGGTCTTGGCCCATTCTCATCTTCGGAGCAAAGGGGCCAAAATGGGCCAAGACTCAGAGCTGGAGCAGAGTGTGCTGTTGCAGCCAAGGGAACAGTCTTCATACACGTGCACATTAGACGATCCCAAAACAGAACGTCCCAGTCCCTGAAAATAAAAATGTCCCTCTTCGGGCCCCATACCCCTACAGTTCTTTCTTCTGTTCTTTTAGGTCCCCAGATCAAAATAAAAGAACACTAGCAACACACATAACACTAAGTACCTTGCTCAAGGGTACAAGGGCAGTGCCCTACCTGGAAATCGATCCTGCATTTGGGTTACAAACCCAGTTCCCTAACCACTACATTACACTGCTGCCCCCAGAAGTGACACATTGGGTGACTGCCTCCTGTTGCACCCCAGAAGTGCTCAAATCCAGTTTTTCTTTACTAATATATAATGCATACATTTATAATTTGGCCAAAGATTCAGAGGGTCCAATGCTTATCATTCAGAAACCTGATGAACTGTGCAGGGATTTTACCATTATGGTCCTTTGACATTACCCCCTACCCCTCAATCTCTGTATATCTTATGAGATTCTAACATTTCTATATACAGCTGTACAAACTATTTTGGCAGGATTATGTAAATACCAGGGTAGGCCTTCCACACCCTCTCTCTTTCAAAGAGTAACACCCTCCCCCAATAAAAACAGAAATGTGGTTGAGTTTCAATACAGGACCATCTTGGCAGCTCCCAGCAAGCAGTCCATCATGTTATGATTTACAGCCAAACTGGCGTCATCATCCTCTCCTTCCTATCGCATCTCTGTTTGATTTACTGTTCTGATCTCCAGGATAAAAATCTAGACTTGGCGATTGTGAGGCAACCTGATTGGTCTCCATCCATCGGGTAGCATCTTGCAAGTGATAAAACTCCACGAAGGCGAACCCTCGGCTTATACCTAGAGACAGCATTCAAATATAGACGGGAGTCGTGTTAGTCAAAGTCCTTTGGCATAACAATAAAACTCAAACTGCTTCAGAAACCCATAAAGTGAAACAGCAGGTGTTTTTGGGAAGGGCAGAGGAGGCAATTGTACCAAACTTTGCCATAGCAAGAAATCTCTTAAAATAAAGATGCCAGAGTGGCACTCCATAACGGCGGTCCACAAACAAAACAAACAAATAAAAAAATAAACATGTGACTGTACCGTACATATGACTGCTACCCGACAAGGAATTTACAAATACTACCTAGTCATATTTACCTGACCTCTTACCTGGTCATCTTTTCATTACTTTATTAATCAAAGAGAAAAAATGGGCTTTCCCAAAAATAAAACAAAAAAAGAAGAAATGGGTGAGACAGTGTTTGATCCAGGATTCAATTATAGGGGGCCAATTTGGCCCCCTACTATTTTTAGGGGGTCATTGTCAAACGTCAGGGGGTCAATAAAAATAAAAAGAAACATCCAGGAATTTGAACCCACTTGTATGGTAAAAACACAATATCTTTTATTGTAAAAATACACAGTAAGGTATATATTTACAAAACAAAATCATTATCAATATCGATCAGTATAGTGGAATTTGTTTTAAAAATCTGAAAATGATCCTTTAAAAAACAGACCCCGCTAACTTAACATTGGCATACAGAATACCAGTCCGGCAGTTGAACAAACAAGTGCCCTTTATTGCTTGGAGAATTATAGCAGTGTCCTAGGCTAACCTGAATGCAATGTTAGTGAAATACATTTACAGACTTTGACTAACTTTAATCATTGCAAGATTGGGTAAATGTAAGAATGAAGTTACCGAACCTACGTTTTTTTATTTATTTACTTTTTTGAAAGTTTGCTGCAACAAATTTACTACGATAGCAAATCTACCAGCTAGGTAGTTTAGCCAATTAATAAGCTAGCTTGCTAATATTACAGATATAACATTAGCTAAACTGACTCACATCTAATGGCTAACTACCTACTTAGCTAACAAGGCAATACTAAGAGTACTGCTTAAGTGAAGCTGTAGTAGCTAGGTAGCTAGCCAGCACATTGCACCAATTAGCAAAGTTACATTAATACAAGACATAACTCAACCTTATTAAATATTAAAATTAATCCATAACATCAGTTAAATAGATAACTTTGCCATTATTGACTAATGTCAGCGAAATAGATAACATTAGCCATTATTGACTAACTTGCAATATTTTGAGACGTACTACTGTGATAAGCTCTAAAATTAAATGACTTGCATTGCAAACGCCATTACACTTCATTTTATTTGCCCCCGTTCAAACTGGGAGGAGGTCAATTGGCCCCATACATCGATTTCTGGGGGGTCACTTAGGATTTTTAGCGGGCCAATGGCACAGCCTAGATCAAACACTGGTGAGAGGAGTAATGAAAATTCCATTGCTATGGCAAAATGTTCTCACAGGAAGCACTATGGCTCCGTGAGGAGTGTGGCTGGGCAAGGCCTGATCCTCAGAGCATCCATTTCTCACCTGTCCTGTTCTTCATCAGCCGAACGTCAGCGGGCTGGGGTCCCTGCAGCTGGTCCAGGGCTGCCTGGATCTGAATCACAGTATGGCAGTGTGAGAGGACACTTCCTGCGTCACTCATATTACGCGCACTGCAGTGTGTAAGTATTTCACAGCTGGTTTTGACACACCATGTTATGGCTGTGTCTCCAATCAATTTATTCAATGTTTCAGCCTCGTTCAACCAATTTTACTGGCATTGACAGTGGTTCTCATGTTGAGACAACAGCAACAGTCTCCAAATGTAAATTCCACACCTAAAATCAACTCCAGACCTTTTGTTAGCTTTTTTGTGCATGAACTAATGATGCAAAGACACACTGGCCAAGTAACAGCAGAGCAGCCAATAGTCCAATTTTTTATCTCCTAAAAATTGAGGGAATATGTGTTTAAAGGTTTAATTCCTACATGAATCACCTGATTTGGATGTAATCACCCTCAAATTATAGCTGACAGTCTGCATTTTAACATCATATTCATTGCTTCATTTCAAATCCAATGTGCTGAAGTACAGAGCCAAAACAACAAAAAGTGTGTAACTGTTCAAATATGCACCACACTGTAAATATATATATGTGTGTGTGTGTGTGTGTGTTCTGCAGCCATGTCAGGACTCAGGACTCACATCCTCCTCAGTGATATGGACCGACAGGCCCCTCAGCATGATGGTCTTGCTCTCCTTCTCCTCTCCCAGCTCTCCCCTGAAGTCCTGCTCCTGGTACTCTCCATCTGAGTGGTATTCATCAGACCTATCGCTGTTGTGTCGTTTCCGGTCCACTCTCTGCAGAGACAGACAGTGAATTCTGAACACATCCTTCTTCGTGAGTCTTGACACAGAGCAATACATCAAGCAATTTTTTGGACAAGATCTTATATAAATCCCATAAGGACATGAATCCCAAAAGACGGTGAATGCAGGTACAACAACTAATGATATTCCATCAGGAAAAACAGAACATGACCTAAACCAGGGATAGACATCCCTAGTCCTAGAGACCCATCTTCTGTTTCCTCACTTGAATTGAACAAAAATCCAGAACATTCTCAGGCTCTTCAGGACCAGGGATGCTTACCCCTGATTTCAGCTCATATCTTCAATACTATTGTGATTATAGTGTGAAGATATTAATAGCACTAACTAGTTCAGCCATTCCAGATCTTACTAGAAACACTATTTTCAATCAGTACTGGTATACTGATTGGAAACTAAGAATTCCAGCGATGGAAATCGGATCAGAACATTAATGTTTCCCGAAAAAGGGACTCAAAGATCTGCACTCTCCATCCTTACACACTTCATTCGAATGGATGGCGGTCGTGTCCCGCGATCCGGCGCGCCTCACCTCAGGGCTGTCGCGGCTCCGGTGCTCATCGTAGCGGTCGCCACGCCTCTCATCGCTCCAGCGACGCTCATACTCGCGCTCTGGGTCCCTGTCCCGACGCTCACGCCACTTGGAGTCCTCCCGACTCTGGTCTGGCCCATACCTCCCAGTGCGCTCAGTGCGACTGACCCTATACATGCGCACACCATTAATCTACCAGCAACAGTTCTACCGCAGATCACCAAACACTGGACAGAGAGCTCATTTTCTCATAAATTAGTATTTGTCTTAAAAGTAAATATTGCAATGATTAAACTGAAAGTATGATAAAAGTAAAATGATAAATAAACCAACACAACAGTCTTACTTACACAGTCTCAAGTCTATATAGTTTGAAAAGCCTCACCTTTTATCTGCTCCCATTGTCTAATGGTTCAACAGTGGGCCCTTCTTCCCAACTTTCAAAACACTGCAGGGGAAAAAGCTATATTTACAGTCACCACTAAAGGACAGCTATAATAAAAAGACAGGCCACATTTATTTTTCCAATCTGGACATTCAACTACACACGTAAGTCCACAAACACCAAATATTTCACTGATTTGGCCTCAGGGCAGCAGTACAACTGTCACTGAACAAAAACATATCATGCACTGTAGAGGCCAAAAACCTAGACATAGATTTTCTCATCCTAATGTTGGCTTATTTAATTTTTCATGTGGGATATCATTTTGCATATATTCTAAAGCACAGTGGGTCCATTTATTGGACTGAAAATAAACTAAAATTCTCAAATTCTTGAATTGGATGCTCCCCTCTAAATTTTCTCTGGCATCTTATACTTTTCAACAAGCCCTGAAATGACCTCAGGGGTCTGCTATACAGATATGAGGCTAGTTGCTCCAAATAGTAGGGCTCAAGGGCACCATACCCAATTCTGGCTGTGTTTGGTGCATAGGAAGCCCTGTGGTCCCGACCAAATTGAGTATTTGCAAATGGCAGAGAATCCAGTGAAATTGTCCATAACAACAAGTGAGTCATTGGTCAATATCAACTCCTCTGGTTGGTTTAGCTTGTGCCAAATCCCTGGTCTACAGTACTCTGGAGCAGTAACTGCCATACTCAGCTGGTGGATGTACCAGTGAAATCAAGCTACAGCAAGCTGCATGCGTTTCAAATCAGAGAGTGTATGTGCAAAAGTGTATGCCCTGCTGAATTGACAGAAAAGGTATACAATTATGGCTGGCCATTAAAAATATGGGGAAAGATAGATATCGAGCAAAAATATTTTGTAATATGCAGTCACCGTTACTTTCCCCATAGAACAAAATGGCTACCATAATCCATACAAAATCAAGTGTTGAAATTTATTTAAAAGCTACAATAATGAAAATCTTCTATTTTGTACAGGCCTAATAGCACAGGCAGATTTGTGTGGCTAACGCGACCATGGGTCAAAGAAAGTGCTGCTGTGAAATTCAGTGAGCCAAGAACCATAATCGACTCGTTTATTATGATCAAATTATTGTTTGGTTTGTTGGTCCCCGTACCGATCATTCTCATAACGTTAGTCGTTTTTTTTTTTTTTTTTTTTTTGAAGTAGGCCTCCGCAATAATGTACCCTTATATTCACAAAGGTTCCGCGATTAAATATAACGTTCAGTTCTGCATGAGACGTTCGCTGCATGAGACGTTAATGCAGAGATAATAAGAATGTCATCAAAAAACAAAATACAATACACACTACTTCTAACGTACTAAACCAAGCCGTTTCTTAGCCAGCTGGCTAATTTCAATGTCGGAAACGTTAGCTAGGTAGCTAGCTAGGATGATCTGCTCATGATCTGAAGTTAAAACTAGACGTATCTTTATATCAAAGATCAATATACTTTTTTTTAGAGCTATTGCATAACTTACCACGCTTGAGTGTTTTAAATGCAAAAGTAACCTCTTAGTGGACCGAGAAAAACCCAAATACTTATTTTCTATAGGTGCCAATGTTTTCCCATTTCACTAGCTACGATCAATGTTTCCTTCTCCCAGACAGCCAAATGCATCATGGGAGGTAAAATGTACGCATGTCATTGCGATGAAGAACCCGTCCATTCGAGAAACATTTCAATTTCGAAAGGGCGATTTTTTCTGCGTGGTAGACACCCTAAATACGTGCCAATAACGAATAATATCAAGTATACTTGTCTACTTTAAAAAAAAATGGAATCACGTGATTAAATGGCAAGACAGCAGAGAAGACCTCACAATTTTGAGGCTTGTGGAATGAAACGTATATAAACCATTAAATCACTTATTTAAAAAACAATCAAAGGACTAACTGTGAGGAATGGGTGAAAACAACTGTGCATGACCATAAGGACTGTCTATTGGTATGTTTACAAATACATAACGAAATTAAGTCTGGCTAAGTTCACTTTTTATTTTCCTTTACCAAACTCTCCTCTCAACCTGGAGAAAGGAAACTTACAATGAGATATGTGTCCTTGCAAATAAACTACATTTACAGAGGTATGAAGTCATCATGTTATGGTTTGCTCAAGGTGAATAATGTCAAAGAAAAAGCTTAATCATACTACATTGAATGTGGTTTCCTTTGCAGCATTTAGTCCACGTTCCTGAAATTTGAGGGTAAACTTGAGAAGTACCTCATGAGAGAATGGGACATCTAATGCCTTATGGCACAGGTATCAAACTCTAGTCTTGGAGGGCGGCAGTGTCCGGTGGTTTTTGGGGTGGTCTCAGTACACATTTAAGTTATTGATTGGCAAAGGAATCCACACACCTTGTTCTCAAGGCCTTGATTGAAAGGAAACCACAAAAACTGCAGCCCCCTTGGGATTCAGTTTTACACCCCTGCCTTATGGTAATGGTAGCCACATAAAGTTCACTAGAAATAAATCACGTGATATTTTTAAAGCATGATGAAGCAATCAACTACACAATACCTTTTTAAATATACTTTACTATATTTATTGAATTTTTAAAACAAAGCAATTGTTACATACAATTGTACATACAGGAACATAAAATATTTCTGAGAAAAATAAAACCATCACAGCAAGAGAGAGGATTTGGCACTTTGCAACACCGTTCTCTGTCCTGTAAACTTGCATTGCACAAAATAGTCAGCACGCACACCACCATAAGACACCACTGGAAAAAAGAAAAATAGATATTGCCTGTCCTATACAGATTATTTTAATTCATGATCCCATAGAAGCATTTTCTTCTTTGGTACACACATGCTCAAAAAGATGGGGACAAAACATATTCCCTTTACAGACAGTGGAACAGAGGAATGCAGGGAAAGGAGACACAGCCTTTGAATTTTTTTGGCAGCAATGTCAAGCATTATTTTGCAATCAGTCAAACTAATGGCCAAGTAACATGAATTAGCCTTCAACAAGGGATAGAATGTGCAATTGCCTAGTAAAATCTTTTGCAAACAATGTATACATACAAATATTTTTCAGTGATTTAAGAATTTATCAAGAACTGTGTGTCTTTGAAATGCAACATCTATGAGACCTGTGTAGGCCACAGCTCTGCACGAGACGACCTGGGGTCTTAAAACAGTCAAACACCAAAACAGTTAATAGGGACAGACTCCAGTGGTCCCATATAAACACATAATATAACAATGTAAAATCTTAAATCAGTTTTTAAAAGGTTAACTCGGAAACGTAAAGCGGAGTCTGGTGGTCATTTTGTGAAGAGCTGTGACATCACGCCCGACAATCCACAGAGGTTTAAGTCAACGTCTCCCCTTTCGTCACCTTGATACAAAGAAAAAGAAAAAAGATCAATTAAAAGTCAATATATTTTTCAAATTCTGGAATTTAACAAAAAATACGAAGTGACTTACCCTTGCCTCTATGTACTCGATTCTCCTTTCTAACGCAGTCAATTTCTCATTTAGAGTCGCCAGGCGTGAACGGCAGGACATATCTGCGGCAAATCAGTGTTAAATCATTTTGTGTTTGCTAAATAGGCCAAGTTAATAACAAAATCAACCAGTTCACCACATTGGTGCTCACCAGTTTGTTAGAGATGCAATATAGACTAGCGTTCTTTAAAACTAGCTAGACTGTAGTAATTCATCAGAAAATAAGGCAATGAACGATGATTCAGGCCTTAAAATGTTTAAGCATTAAGCTATGCATGTAGCCGATTATTAAAGCTTGGCCAAAGCGTAGTCAGTAGTTCTGCCGACTAGGCTACAACAATGGCTATGCTAATGTTAGTTATTAGTATGTTTGTTTACTAGCTGTCAAGCACGAGAAACCAATATATAATGTTCATTTAAATTAATTACACATAGTTATTACTTCTTCCACAATCTCAACAATGTTGCACCTCCCTGTTGATCTAAAAAGAGACAGTAATTAAGCAAACTGGGAGTGGTTGGAAAGGAACAGGCCAAGCTAGGCTACGTGGTTCCCATTGAAACGCATTTGACGTTCACCAAACGTTTGGATGTAATGTTCTTACCAAAAGAATTTAGAAAATCAGCAATTTTCTTGATACTGCTCGTGATAACTTCGATATATTCTCGATTGGCCCAGTCTTGGTGAATCTCCCTCTGCACTGGGTCTTCCTGGCCGGCCATTTTCTCGCGAGTTTAGGGACAGCAGAGCCAGATATGTTTTCGCAATAATTTCAACCGCATCTCTATCCCGAACTTCACCGCCAGGGGACAACAAAGTCATAATAAAAGAAAATGGCCGTTTTGTGGATAGCGTTCACATTTTACATTATCGTTACATTAAACCAGAATTCGTTTATTTAGTTTACTGATTTATTTGTTTGACCAACATTCAAAGTAACCTTTCGATATGACATAAATTGAACAATTTTCATTTTAACCAGAGCACCACAAGATAGCAAGATAGCTCGCCACACTAACTGTTGTCGCCTTTGGGGGGCAGTACGCTTTGCAACGATTGTTTCTTTCTTTTGTTGCTGCTATCTTCCTGTGTCTTTGCTACCTGTCATTAGCACACAGCGCAGTTCCTGGTTACAAGCATTGGGGATATTGCATGGCTGCTGATGCAGCGATAGCTGGCTAACTGTCTCCGTTTCCGAGGGCGGCTGTCGGAGGAGCCGAAACGGAGGAGCTAAGCGTATTGCTATCCGGAAATTCAACGGCTCGAGAAAAAAACGTCTCATTCCAACGCTGACGGTCGGTAAGTCATTTTTACAAAATTCACTAAAACATTTGCCGTTTACCTACATGACCCTTTCAAATATATAGGCTGTTTCATCCTTATGTTTGGCCACCATAAGCTAGCAAATGCTAGCGAGGTTACACAGACACGCCAGTACGATGCCTTTCGCTTGGTATAATTTGAATTGCAATTTGCAATGTGTTGTTATAGCTTTTCACGTCGCCTACGTTTTATCTTTAAAGACCACTCGTCAGAGAATAGGTTCGTACGTTTCACGTAGAAGTCAGAAGCCAAATGAAATTCGTTTTCTGTCCGGTTAGCTTGTAAGCTAACATTAGCTGCCTATGTAGGATTTGCAATGCGTGGCATCACCACTATGCTCATTACGCTTCGATATTGTAATGTGCACTTTTCTGTTCGCTTAGCTGTCATGGCTGAGCCAGAGTTACTGTTGGACTCCAACATCCGTCTGTGGGTGGTGTTGCCAATCGTTTTTATCACCTTCCTGGTTGGGGTGATTCGCCACTACGTTTCCATTCTGTTACAAAGTGACAAGAAACTCACACTGGAGCAGGTGTCGGACAGGTAAAAATCGGACTTACAGACCTTTGGTACTGAACCCCGATTTGGTGCATTGAATTGTTCTGTCTGTAATTTTTTTTCCTCCGAATATCCAGCCAGGTTCTCATCAGGAGCAGGATTTTGCGAGAAAATGGAAAGTACATTCCTAAACAGGTGTGTTTATTAGATTAAATGGAAACAGCAATATTACAATCCTTGTATGAAATATGTAGCCAGCTAACATAGCCACTCTTCTTCTCTGTAGTCCTTCTTGATGAGGAAATTTTACTTCAATAATCAGGAGGATGGCTTCTTTAAAAAAACTAAAAGAAAGGTTGTTCCACCATCACCAATGACAGGTAAGCTCTATATGTGTCTATCAGAATTCATTTCCTGCTTACTTCCTGAGTAATAATCTATTTTATATCAAACATGCGGTAATGTTATCATTTTGCGATAAAGAACACGCATTCCTTTTACAAACGTAAGCTATGCGGGTTGTATTGTCTCATAAATCATTAGATAAATAATAAGAACCTTACACAAATGAAATATGTGATTCACAAATATTTTTTGTATCTTAGAAACTTGAAAGAGAATAGGTTTGCACACCTGGCACAAGTTTTTTTTTTTTTTTTAACAGATCCTTGGAGGAAAGGATGCACTTATTTTAAAAATTAAACTAATTAAAGGACAGATGGTTCAGAAACAGTTTCTCCTTTTTGAGTAAAACAATGTCAAACCCATCAATTTAATATAGCCATCTCCAACATATCAGGTGTATCTAATAATTAATGAATCAGGTGACATCGGTTACGTAAAATCATATCGCTGTCACCCTACTTTTTATATCTTTTTTATCTTACAAACAAAACAATTGGTTCACAAATAATAGGCCTAATTGGTTCACAAATATGCTTTTGCACTCACTAAGCCATTACAGCCATATTCCTGGATGAGCAGTTGTCTCTTTGCCACATAACTCTGACCTTGCAGTGCTTGTAAAACCTAGGAGAGCTGATTGGTTGAAGCAAGCACATATGTGCTGTGATTGGTCAGAATAATGTGGGTGTTAGCAAAGAATGTCTTAAAATCTGACTGGCTGGAGAAAATTCCATGGGGGGCAAAAAATGTGGATAAATTTGGAGATATTGCAGTGAGGATCATCTAAAAAATCCACAAATGAATTCAAGTTATTGTCAAATGAATGCCATGCATTGGTAAATCTTTTCAGAAAAAATAACGTCTGTCAGTAAGTTAAAATGTATTATTACGTTTATCTGTTTGACAGATATTTGTGAGTGCTAAAGCATATTTGTGAACCAATTATTTTGTTTGTAAAATACAAAAAATATTTGTGAATCTCATTTTATTTGTGCAAGGTTCATATTACATTACATTACAGGCATTTAGCAGACGCTCTTATCCAGAGCGACTTACACAACTTTTTTTTTTACATAGCATTTTACATTGTATCCATCTATACAGCTGGATATATACTGAAGCAATTTCGGTTAAGTACCTTGCTCAAGGGTACAACGGCAGTGTCCTACCCAGGAATCGAACCTGTGACCTTTCGGTTACAAGTCCAGTTCCTTACCCACTGTGCTACACTCCGTCCTATAATAACTACTAGTACTGAACATGAGAAAAGCACAACAGTGCAATAGATTTCACGCGTTACTTAACCCTCCACTTTAACATATTCTTTATCTAATGATTTATGAGACAATAATATCTCCACAGGAAGCAAGCTGTCTGTGTCATATCACTATTTTCAATAGGCATTTAAACCTTATACTTCAAGTGTTTGGTCTTGTTAAACATTACAAATAAGAAGTGGCTATGTTGTGGTAATGTAGTACTTGATTGTGTATATGTTTACTGCTGCACTTGTAATGGTATTTGTCATACAGATCCCAGCATGCTGACAGACATGATGAAGGGAAATGTGACCAATGTTCTACCCATGATCCTTATTGGCGGTTGGATCAATTGGACCTTCTCAGGTTTTGTCACAAGTGAGTATGGCACCCTGATTTATTGTGCACAGCACCTTTATTGCTGCCCTGCCCCAATCGGTAATCAGTAAATTCTCTGAACTGGAATTGAATGGATTGAATTATTTTAATTTAACTCTGAAATTAATTCACTTTGCAATATATATTCAAAACTATCAGTGGTTAGGCTTATACCCTTGGTGTTAATTTCTAATATTGTGCACAAATTGTTATTAAACATGTTTCATGCATGCTGTTGTTGCTGAGATTTATAAACCTTGAAATTGTCGCAAAAATGTGCATATTTACGCAAGCTCCAAACCATGCTTACAAACTGTTCTTCCACCATATAAGGATAGTTGTGGGCGTTCACTGCATGGCGTCTTAAAGCTTGTTCATGTGCACACACTTTGAGATATTAGTGATTTATAAATCAAACGTGTGTGTATGTGATTTACAAAACTTTTTTCATTTGTACGCACATTTTATGAATCATGCACAATTTAGTAACTGGTTGTACAATAAAATTAACGCAAAGTCTATGCTGGAGAACCCTGGTGTTTGATGGAAACTAAGCCCCAACAGCTGAACAGTTGGATTTTTGGTCTGCATCAGAAGATGGTGAGGTTACCACACTGTGCGGTTACCTCACTGTATGTAAATGTGTTTAAATGATCCTAGCATTTGGTTTATTTTACTCTTTGTCCTGGCAGCCAAGGTACCTTTTCCCCTCACACTGCGCTTCAAGCCCATGCTGCAGCAAGGAATCGAGCTGCTCTCTCTTGATGCCTCCTGGTCAGTGTCATCTTTTGAATAATTGTAACTACTTTCTCAGTTTTCTCATATCATTCTTTGGTTTTCCAGCTGGTTTTAAAATGGTCTGTTAAATCAATGACTAAACAAATCACATTTTACTTAGTGTAGTGCAATGGAATTTTCACATTTGTAGTATTTAAGACAAAGAAGTCACTGTAGTAAAATTCAATTGCAGGTTAATTACATGTAGGCTATGTTTCTGAAGATGGTTAGCTAGTGCATCAGTGCAGTACATGATGTTAGAATCTGTGCCTGCATTCTGCCATTGTATTGCCATGTTATTACAATGGGCTCCAGAATTATTGGCACCCTTGATAAATATGCACAAAAAATGCTTTAAAAAAAAAAAAAAAAAAAAAGGCTAAACTTAAAAATAATACAGTTATTGACATAAGCTTTATTTTCCAACGTGTGTAAACTAGTGTGCTTGATTAATGATTCATTGGAATCAACCAAAGTCTTAAATTTTGTAATAAAAAAAAATATTTCCCCAAAAAACAGGTTCCACAATTATTGGCACCCCTGGCTTAATACTTGTGAAAACACCCCTGGAAAATGACAGCCATGAGTTTATTATTATAACCTTATTTGTGATAAGGTTAGAGAACACATTTAGAGGGATTTTTGACCATTGCTCCATGTAGAACTTTTCAGAATCATTGATATATTTGGGTTTGCGCTTATGGACCCCCCCTCTTCAGTTCAGACCACAGGTTTTTGATGAAATTTAAGTCTGGAGGCTGAGATGGCCATTGGAAAACATGGATGTTGATTTCACTTAAGCATTTATGTTTAGATTTTGATGTATGCTTGGAGTCATTGTCTTGCTGGACAATCTACCTATGACCAAGTCTTAGCTTCTTAGCAGAGACAACCAAATTTTCTGCCAGAAGTTCCTGGTACTTTGTTGAATTCATTGTCCCATTGATCTAAAATAGTGCCCCGGGACCACTTCCAGCAAAACATCTCCAAAATATCAAAACCCACCTCCATATTTGACAGTAGGTATGAGGTGCTTGTCCTGTATGCATTCCTCTTTTGCCGCCAAACATGTTGATGGTGTGTATGGCCAAAACGTTCAATTTTGGTCTCATCTGACAATAGCACTCTCTTCCAGTCATAATTCCAATGAGGTTTGGCAAGCTCTAGATTCTTGGTTTTGTTTATTGTGCTCAGTAAGGGCTGTCTTTGTGCCACCCTTCCAAAGAATTAGTTGGTATGGAGGTGCCATTTTATGTTTTTTTTTAGACTTGTTGACCACAAGAAACAAACCAATCTCTGCTATTCTTAAACGGTGATCCTTGGGTTATTAATGGCCTCTCTCACCATCTTCCTCACCGTCCGTGGGGACACCATGCACTTGCTTCCTCTTCCTGGCAAATTTGCGACCATTCCATATGTTTTACACCTTTTTATTATTGCCCTTACAGTGCTAAGTGGTATGTTTAACCGTTTATGTCTTTTTTTGTACCCATTACCAGACTTGTGACAGTAAATTACCATCGGTCACTTCTGAATTGACAGTTATTTGGCTTTTCCCATGCTGATGAATGACAAATGGTTTTTGTTTGCTTGTTACCTCATTTTTATTCTCTAGTGAAACTGGAAGTGATGGAATGACACTATAGTTCCTTTAGACTGAGATGAACTAAATTAAGTACAGTTGTATTGCCAATTTCATTTTGTTTGATTTTACTTTCAATAATTGTTAGGGGTGTCAATAATTATGGCATCTATGGTTTTCAGAAAAAATTAGATTACTTAATAAAAAAACATTGAAGCATGACAGTAAATGTATTGAAAAAAGTATATAGTTTTCCCATATGTTTGAACATGACATATAGATTATTATCTGTGTCATTTTATGCAGCCTTTTTTCTTCATTTTTATTAAGGGTGCCAATAATTCTGGAGCCCACTGTGTCCCCCCAGTGGTCCAGAAATCTGTCTTTCTGTAAAATTTCAATATTACTGCTCAGTGCTGGTTAAGCAGGGTATTTCTCTAGCCATTTTAGCCCCCTCCAAATCGGCTAATGTGACAGTCTTAGGAGAAGACTAATCAAAAGTGAAGGTGTGAAGTATTAAATCCTGGAAGGGGTTTAAATATCTGTGTATGAGTTGCCACTTATGACCCTGTGCTCTTCTTTATGTGTTCAGGGTGAGCTCAGCATCCTGGTACTTCCTGAATGTGTTTGGCCTTCGCAGCATGTATTCCCTGATTCTCGGACAGGACAATGGTAACACACGCTCCCCTGCAATGCATGACCTTATGACCTTGTGTTCCTCAGCACAGCTCCTCCTCCTCTGGGCTTGTGGACAGAAATGACTGTTTATACAAAGTATAGGACTCTACTAAATAATGCATTGACTGGTATCCAGATTAATAAAAACAGATCTCTTGAAAATTTTAGTTGATATCTTTGCTATGCAGACTGTATAAGTTTTAGAGTAATGCTGGTTTCAGAAGGAGTGTTTGTAGTAGAAATATTTAAATCATTTGATACCCACTAGAAGGACAGATAGCTGGAGGCATTCTTTGCCTCATAAAAAGATAACAGCTCTACCTTCCAATACTTCAGTGTCAGTTTAACAGCAAAAACATCTGCTATAAATAGTAGCTGGCCAATGGCATTGTGTCAGCAATGTTCTTCACAGTGCGGATCTGTTGTTCTAGTATGTAAATAAAAACTGCCACCTGGCCTTACTGCTGTTTCACAGTGATATTGCCAGTGTCATGCCAGCGCCACAGAAGATTGTATTTACGTTTTCAAATCCCCACCCCTTTTAAGTGTGAATGGAATTTCGCAACCAAAAAATAATCTTTGGGCCTTCTGCTCCCCATGCAAAACATTTTTTTTTGTAGCAATAACACTGTTAGATGTCCTTTGAGTCAACTATATTTGATTCAGTCTTGGGAGTGGTGTTTGTGTTTAATGAGAAGGAATTAAGTTTTAATTGAGCATGCCCTTTAGTCAGCTTTAGTAATTCTCCTGCGATGTGGTTTTACTGTAGGGTTTTTAGATGCTTTGTAGTGGATATGGCTTTTATTGTTGGTATAATGTGACTTCACAGGAGCTGATCAGTCCCGAATCATGCAGGAACAGATGAGTGGGGCTGCCATGGCCATGCCAGCCGACACCAACAAGGCTTTTAAGGTAAATCTAGAAATGGTTAGCTAGAGTACAGATTAAAATGGTTCTTATTTCATTAAAGTATGGTGCGGTCCATTCATGTAGCCAGTGTGTGCTTTTGATAATAACTGTATTCTATGTTCTATGACAAGTCTGTGCTCTCCATCCTCCCAAGGCTGAATGGGAAGCCCTGGAGCTGACTGACCACCAGTGGGCACTAGAGAGTGTGGAGGAGGAACTGATGAGCAAGGAGCTGGACCTGGATGGAATGTTCAGCAGCGAGTTGCCCACTGGCATCTTCTGATTGCATGTGCACTACTAGAGATTGCTAATGGGTTCAGTCTTTTGCTAAAATTAGTTAGGGAGGACATCTTATGTTGAGCTGCTTGAAATAATCCAGTGATGATCAACAATGAACAATTGGTGCGACTGATGTTTTGATTAATTTCTAAATCAGTTCTACAACATGATTTATTTTAAAGTGAGCATTATTGCTACTACATAAACTGAATCAAGGCCCTTCCCTATTAAGAAACTTGTCTAACAAAAATAAAAAAATAAGTAGTTTTACTAAGTAAATGTGGGGAGTTTCCTTGAATCATGAACTCTAGATCATCACTGAAGGATACCATCAGCAATGGAAAAGCCATTTTCAAACAGCTCCTAGTGTAATGATGTTACTGTAGGGGGCTTTCAAGGAAAATTGCAGCCTGTCTCTTTCATCCAACCCCTTTGTTTTGCTGCTGCCTCCTTTTAATGTCTAGTGTTCTGTTTCTTCTGTCCATTCCCTCTTTGGTTGCTATAATTCCTGAGTTGAGGACACTGGTGATGGCATGTGGCCATTGATGTGGCCCACTAACTCTGATACCTTGTTTGTGTGTGGAAATGTTTGTGTTTTCTTTTTATTATGGACCCCACTCAGTTTTTTGTAACATTATCCTCTGTTTTGTAAAGAGACTGTTTTGACAAGACCTATATGAGTGCAGTGTGTTAATTTCTTGGCTACACCATGCATTATTATAGAATTTTCATATTACTCAGACAAGTGTATTCTCAATTATTGGAGAATGTTAATGCCATACTTAAGACGACCCAGTTTTAGTTTCCACAGAATGACAATAAAGTCAGGCACACATTGTCAGAAAGCGACTCCTATGAACAACAAGAGTAACTGGCAGATGACAAGTAGCCTGCTTATTATGTATGGTACTTTATCTAAAGCTAAAAAGAAATGACTCGTTTAGAATCGGTAGGAATTACAATTATTTTATTTCTATTATTTGATAGGCAGCTACTGAAATGATTGGATTGTTACTGTAACGAGGTAAACACTCACGACTTAACTAGCTGTAAGAAGTTATGAACGGCAACTGTATCTGTTTATTATGTTATTTCAAACATAACAAGGGCTAGTGACATCAAAGCTCGAGCGCGCCGCTGCCGTTTGAAGTTCCAGTAACTGGCAGGGAAAGGAACTTGGAGTGTGTGTGGCTCGTGGGCCCGTGACTCATATTTCCGTTGCATCCGCGCACCGCAGGTCCAACTCAGTAACGGCACGATGGCTGAGGGAGGCGGATCCGAATCGGGTAGCGGGGCTGAGCCTGATGCGGAGCCGGTATCTGGTCAGACACGCGTACCTTTAACGGACAGCCAAAAGCAGGGTATTGAGCGACTTCTAAAGACACCATTGCGAAACGGAGATGAATGGTGAGAGATGGTCCTAATTTTACGCTACGGAGCCCTAGCCAGTTAGCTAGCAAACGTTATTCCGTTTCTTGTGTAAAAGGGGCCCTGCGTCAGGAATCGTAGCTGGGAAACCCATGGGTACGAGGCAGGGTTTATGCCACAGGGCATCTGGGAACGGTCACTGGGTATTATTTACTAATGTGTACCGTTATGTCTTAGAGCCGTGTTAGCTACTAGCTGTGTCTAAACAAACTGTTTGGTTGCAGTCGTGGCTAACTGGCTAGAAATACAGGTGCCCTCGTCCAACACCCTTGGATGCGGTGGTTAACTAAATATCCCACTGGCACGGTGTACACGGACCAGGAAAGTGCGTGGACATACAGGCCGCTGGCTAGTTCGTTGTCCCATTAACTGTGGTTAAGTTTGCTAACGTTAGCTACTGCTTTGTCATTTTCACTGGATGACACCCAGCTACTACCTTGTTTGGTAGCTACTTCTTCCCATGGTTTGGTAGTTTCAATCGCAAACGCAGATAGTTTGCTACCTCGATGTCCAGTTATTATTGCATGCACAGCAGTACGAGCAGAAGACCACTAATGTTGGTCAGTCATTTATATTTCACGTTGTAGGTAGGCTATACTCGGGTTTCAGAATTCTACATTGTCTTTCTGACTGTCGAAGCAACATTGATAGCTTATTGCTTGATGCCTGCTAGCTTCTTTGACTGTGCTTTTATTATATAACTTCATAGAAACTTTTGTTAAATTCTTACTTTTGCTCTTAACAGTTCCTACGAAAAAACAAAACACGTTTCATGAAACCTGGGTGAACCTTCGAATTTTTTATTACAGGTGTATTAGCGGACGAATGCCAATTGTTCTTACCTTACATCGAAAATGCGCGTGCTCGTTCTTGTTGATTTGCATAAGGAAACACCCTAGCAATCCCATAAATGGCATGCCTCCTTCTGGATCGTGTGCAAACATCGGCCATAGTTCTCTGCAACTGTATCTGCGTCCTATATGCGCAGTCCCCGAAGACGTGCGCTCTTCCAAAGCAAGATTCGCTAAGTAATCCAAAATGCAGCAATACGCCATTGCTAAATGTCGGCTGCGCGCGTGTGGGTCTTTATATATATATCATTATCAATAAAATACGTCATAAATCACTTTCATCAATAAACGAAATGAACTACACAAAACAAGGTTATTATCGTGAAAACTAAGACGAAGTGCGATAAAAAGTAAACTGAAATAAAAATGAAAACGAGTTTTTGAGCAAACTAAACTGAAACTACTGAATCTCCATTTAAATCTAAATAAAAATGAACTTAAATTTGAGGTTTTGTTAACGTGTTAATGTAGTTAAAATCAATAGCATATTTAGTATTAACGTATTGTTATAGGCTATGACCTACTTAAAGTTACTTTGAATAATAAATATTTTGTAGATTTAGATCTTACCAAAGGAAGAAAAAAAGAATACTGAAATGTTTGTGGAAACATTTGTAAGCACAGTTAACGATTAAATGTGATCGTACGCATGTTTTGCACATTATCCGTATTGGACTATGAAGTGTATACAATCTGTATGAGGTTATCCAGAGCAGCACTTTTAGTACTGTTAAAATTATGATATCCTTACTGTTACTATGTTGGTAAGAGTGACTAGAGTGACCTATGTTTGAGGGTTAATTTGCTTCTTGTTGTCATGTTACCTTTCAGGTTCTTCTTAACTTGGTAACAAAATGTTACCATTTTTATATTTTTACCATATGGAGAAACGTTGGAGATGTCATAGTGGTGGTCTTGAGATTTTGTTTTTTTCCCCTAGAAATTTTACTACATACAATACAAATATTATGCAAATCACATATTTCACTCTCTCAACTCTCCAACATCTTCAGTATTGTTACATTACATTACATTATAGGCATTTAGCAGACGCTCTTATCCAGAGCGACGTACAACAAGTTTAGTATTGTAGTGTGATTTATCTTCTTTCCTAGGTTTCTGGTTGACTGTCGGTGGTTTAAACAGTGGAAGAAGTATGTGGGTTTTGACAGTTGGGATCTGTATAATGTTGGACATCAGAGTCTTTATCCAGGACCTATTGACAACTCCGGGCTGTTCTTGGGTAAGCTGGAGCCAAATACTTTACACATAAAGCTGTGTTTCTGGGCATCATCTCTCATCACACAGTTACTTAATTTCTAAATGTAAGCTTCAGGATCTTTGGCAGTCTGTGGTCATTTCATGGAAAATTTATTTTTGGTTATAGCGCAGAGGAATGTAAATTTGAGCATGCAGTTCAAGATCAGGATGGAAAATTCTAACCTATACATTCTTGCTCTTTGGCTTTAGTTATTTTTCATAATTGTTTGCTTATTACAGAAATGTCAGCCTATGCTGTACATGTGGTATACAAACTTTGTGTTTTTGAAATGTTTTGAAATGGATACTGACGCCCTCTATGCTGTTGTGCCACAGACAATGAAACTCAGACCCTGAAGGAAAACCTTATAGATGAGCTGGACTATGTTCTTTTGCCCACTGAAGCCTGGAACATTCTTGTTGGGTGGTACGGGTGCTTGGAGGGCCAGCGCCCCATCGTCAGAAAGGTGTGGTGGCCTTTTCGCTCTTTCAGAAGTCCAGTCCAATCATAATGGTGGTGTTGGGGGTTGCTTTGCAGAGTGACACAAACATGTGAATCAGAAATAGGCAAGCACCCCTGTGATAGGAGAAAGAAGTATATTGTCTATTTAGTATGGGCCGTGGCTACGGTTGACAAAAAATTGAACAATAAGCTGTATACAGACAGTTACTGAACAAACAAAACAATGGCTATAGATGCGTGTACTCTTTGCGCTTTGGACCAATGCCTTTCAATCGATATGGTCATCTTCAGGCAGGGATGAATATCTGAGTTGTGTTGGCTTTTCTGGCCTCTGGTTTATGGACAAGGTGAGCTACTGTATTTTTGTGTCCTCCTCCCCATCAAAGAAGTAAGCTCAGTAAGGAATTTAGTAATCTAGACCATCATGTAGGATTGAGTGGCCACGAAACTACCATTCAGATGTGTTCAGCAGACATTTTAATTAAGTGGAATAATGTAGTTTTTTTATTTAATGTGAAGTCTCTTTATAAAATGTATATTGTTTTAGGAGTGAGCCTTATTAAAGCCGCACTGCTTGCAACAGAATCTCAGTTTGCACATTTTTGGCTCTTGCAGCAAACTCAGTTCATTTTGTATGAAGGTTGTGGACTGTAGCTAACTCGTGTGTTTGGGGTGATTTTTTGACTCTCCTCTCTATAGGTGGTGGAATACGGCATGTTTGTGAAGCACTGTAAAGTTGAGGTCTACCTACTGGAGCTCAATTTATGTGAGAACAATGACATGGAGAATGTGGTGACGAGACATTTCAGCAAGGCTGACACCATAGGTGAGAAAAATACCCATCCACTGAAGCACTGCTAGGACCCTTGTTGGGGAAGGCAAAACCTGAGAGATGTTTACGCTCAGTGTTTCAACTCCCAATGTCGTTGTCTTGAAATATGACCCGTCCACCTCTCCACAGACACGATCGAGAAGGAGATGAGGTCACTGTTCAATATCCCAAGAGAAAAGGAGACCCGTCTGTGGAACAAATACATGAGCAACACGTACGAGCAGCTGAACAAACCGGACAGCACCGTGCAGGATGCTGGCCTCTTCCAGGGCCAGGTAACAGACAAGACCCTACACGCCCCAGAGGCCTGCTGCTATGCATATGGCCTTGTTGGTCTGAAATGTCCCTAGCTGGGACTAATTATTTTTGCGCCACTGAGGTATTGAAATGAAAGGCCTTTTGGTTAGCAGCCATAGATAGCGGTAGATTTTCGTGTCTGTTTTCCCCTCCCTTTTGACATTGCTGACTGTGAGTGCTCTGTGTCAAACAGCTGATCAGGCAGCAAATGGTCAGCACTGTGCATCTAACTGGTTTGTGGCTCACAGGTGCTTGTGATTGAACGGAAGAATCAGGATGGCACATGGCCCAGGCAAGCCAAACACTCAAAGTAAGTAAATACCGTTTGTGGGGTTCAAATACGTATCCATTTAACACCCACTGAAAAAACCAGCTGGATTGATTGTTTCTGTTATGAATTTATCTGCTACATTGGCCTGGAATATGTGACTGAGGTTGCAGATGTCTTTCATCCCAGTAGATGTCACCCTTCCACGTATCCCATCGTTCATATCACCCAATATGAGCAAGTATAGGTCAGGCTTGAATTAATTGATATGTGATTAAAAATGGGATAAATAAGTCATTTGGACTACAATGGAGATTTATTGTTTTCTTAGGTCTAGTACCACCACATCTCGGAACTTCTCTACCTCTCCAAAGCTTTCCTCCAGCTCCTCGGCCACCATCACTTCGACGGTGACCAACGGGAACAGCGGCATTAACTCCGATTACACGCTGAACAACAGCACCTCCTCTGACAGCAGGCAAGTCCACAGCACAGCGCTTGTTATTTCAGGTACACCACAGTTTCACACTGTGGGAAGTCTGGCTAGAGCCATCCCAATTAAAGGTTCTCTGCCCTCACAGTTTGGGAGGCTACAGTTCCTACAGTTCATCCTACAACTACAAAGAATCCCAGTCCCAGCCAGGCCTGTGTGGCCTCAGTAACCTGGGCAACACCTGCTTCATGAACTCTGCCCTGCAGGTACGCACACGTACACGTAGATTTATGAAATTGTGAAAAAAGCAGGGTAGGGTTAAAATCTTGAATTTAGTAAAATGTTTATGAGTAGTTAAATGGGTTAATTCCTTGCATGTGAATATTTGATAAACAGTGAACAGCCTTTGCGATTGTAAAATGGCTCTAAATTATACTAATGCAGCGCCCTCTCCTCCCTGCCTCATAGTGCCTGAGCAACACATCCCCTCTGACAGAATACTTCCTGAATGACCAGCATGAAGCCGAGCTGAACCGGGAGAATCCGCTGGGAATGAGGGGGGAGATTGCTGAGGCTTACGCCGACCTGGTCAAGCAGATCTGGCTCAGCCGGAGCTGCTTTGTAGCTCCCCGCACATTTAAGGTGAGCAGTCGCTTGCTTCTGCTGGACAATAGAGCTGGACAGACTAGTAAATGCCTCGTTGTCTTACTGTATGTCTATCCCTTTTCCTACCTGCGCCCTCCTCACCCCCCCTCCCCCCAGACCCAGGTGGGGCGCTTTGCACCCCAGTTCTCAGGGTACCAGCAGCAGGACTCTCAGGAGCTGCTGGCCTTCCTGCTGGACGGGCTTCACGAGGACCTCAACCGAGTGAAGAAGAAGCCTTATCTGGCTCTGAGGGATGCAGAGGGCCGACCAGACGAGGTACCACAGGCAAACCGCCCCGACTGCGTCTCAGTGGGGCTCTGAAATGAGAGGGCTTAAACAACGGACTCAAAATAATGAATAAAGTAGAACTTCATTTCTAAAACTGTTTTTATTCCAACGCCTTCCTGCGTGGATCCTCTTTGTTGTCTTCAGATGTACTGCTATAAATAATGTGGAAACATTTTTTTGCAAGTTTCTTTGGAAAAGTGACGACAGCTAATTTAACCCTTAGAAGCCTTTAATCTCTATCGCATGACTGAACGTGGGATTGTTTTTTTTTTTTTTTTTTTGTTAGGCAGTGGAGACTTGCGACTCTCAAATATGTTGAATAGGCCAATAATAAAAACGGGTGTCTACATTTCACCTAGATTACTGCGTCCTCACCAACAGTAGTACCTGCTGAACACACACACACATAGCACCACCATGTCATCTATGCCTTAGCTTGTCATTTCTTTATGGATAATATGGGTTATCTATTACATAGACCTGCTTCTGTATAAAGCTGAAGAATGGGGAAATTTCAGAATCACCTTGGGTCTCTAAAGCCCCTTTTACACATGGAACCCATAACATTGCCGGTGTCAAGGCTGTTTGCACATGACATGACCATTCTGGATAGGATGTCTACCCTTTAAAGCAATGCAGGGCAAATGTTACGTTAGTTCGCCTAAAACATCTAGGTATTTCACAGAAAAATAGTTTGGCAGGGATGTAAGTCTTACCAACATGACACGTTTGAAGAATGATAGTTTAAAGCTAACTAATGGTAACAGCTTTAGCCTATATAGCTGAGTTATTTGATCCCAAATAGCTAAAGTTATACAAATAGTGGAAGCATGGCTTATCAGCTAAAAATCATTGCTTATATGCAGTTGTTTTTGGCAAAGTGCAATATGGCATTAGCCAGCTTTCTGCATTTGGGTAAAAAAGCAACTTAAAACTGGAACAGCCTGACACAGATGTTTACCAGAGAGAAACATTGCATAACGCACAAACAATTCGTTAGGCAATGATGACAATATTATATTAGTGTTCTTGATAGACAAAGCCATGTAAAGCAAGGACAGTGGCATTGTTTATTCGTAAAATAAATGTTCAAATTTCCCTTACAAAATTACACAATGCAGCTCCAATGTCTTCTATGTGCAGTGTCTCATATTTGTGCAAGAACTGTTGAGAGGGCATATTCAGTGAAGTATTTATTGAAGAAATTGTACAACAAAAACCTTTTGTGAAAAGCGCATTAAAATGTCGAAACCCTTTGCTTGCTTTATCCGGGAATGTTGCTGCTTTTGTTCAAATTAGGGCTGTGGCGGAAGATTTCCATAAATCTTACCAGACCCAGCAAATTGGAGGAACTTCTTTTACGGAAAATAAGCTCCAGCTCCTATTCACACGATACCGACATGGAAAATTGCCATAACATGTATGGGTTAAGATGCATGTGTGAAAGGGGCTTAAGGGTTAATGTAATGTAATACACTGATTAAGGATATATTTGTATCAAATATTACTATATTGGTGTGCAATTCTACATTTTCAATGTTTTCTTCATTGTTTGAATGGGGTTGCAGTTCCATTTATAAATAACCTTATTTGGCAAATTCGGGTATTTATTTATTTATTTATTTGTTTTTGTGCATTCAGATCGTAGCAAGAGAAGCCTGGACAAACCACCGTCTGCGCAACAGCTCTGTCATAGTGGACATCTTCCACGGCCTCTTCAAGTCTACTCTGGTTTGCCCTGAGTGTTCTAAGGTCTCTGTGACCTTTGACCCTTTCTGCTACCTCACTCTGCCCCTTCCCATGAAGAAGCACCGCAGCATTGAGGTTCTCCTGGTCCGCGCCGACCCCCAGGCCAGACCCATGCAGGTGAGACCTCGGGAGCGGCCATGCTCTTTCTGAATGTGTGTCGGTGTGATTGGTGTAATCGCCTTGCTTTCGTAATCTCCAGTTCTGGCACTGTGACTGAGGAGTCAGATTCGTTGAACTTTAACCCGGGTTAGTGTGCTGATAAACAGTCTGCATGTGCAGAAAAGCCAGGCGCCATGCACGGGTCTCTCTGTTTTCCAGTACAGGGTGGTGGTTCCCAAGCTGGGCAATGTGGCTGACCTCTGCGCTGCCTTGTCTGCTCTCTCTGGACTCCCTGCAGGGAATGTGAGTCCTTCTATTTCACCATCTGTCTCAACCTCTACCTGTATTTCACCAGATCACACATTGCACATTGACAACATGCTGGGATGCATTCAACTATTTCAAAAGAGCTTGAAGTTTTGAAAGAGCTGTCTTGTTTGGTTAGTATCTAAACAAAGGTTATGCTGCCCTTTATTTAATTAGGGAATATCAAAAGCCAAGAAAAGTGTGGTTCTTTTCAGCCTCTGGGAATCACACTCATTCTTTGTGACAGAAGGACTGAATCGTTAGTGCAGATTATGTAAATGATATAGAACCTCACCAATATCTTTCTAGATGGTGGTGGCTGACGTTTACAGTCATCGGTTTCACAAAATCTACAGACGGGACGATGGCCTCAGTAACATCCTGGAGAAAGATGACATCTTTGTGTAAGTGGTTCATTTGCACTCATTCGCGTTTTGCTTCCAAGGCTGCAATAAAAGGATGGGCGTGTTAGCCTAGCGTACACCGTCACACTTTTACAATCACAACAACAAGGGAAGGTCTCCAGTTGGGCATATTGAATCCGAATTGCAGCCCTTATGCTGCGTCTTACCTCCTGCCTGTTTTGCGATCATGATGGTTTTTTTCTGTACAAAGCACTTTGCAAAAACCCAAAGGTGTGCATGCATGCGGAGAAGCTCTGATTGGCTCTCGCTCCCCGTTGCAGGTACGAGGTGGAGGAGGAGGACACAGAGAAGCTCAACCTGCCACTGTACTTCCGGGAACGGCACGTGAAGCACACGGGCGGCTCCATGGGCACCATGCTCTTCGGCCAGCCGCTCATCATCACCATCCCCCGCCAGAACCTCACCGTCGACCTGCTGTATCACAAAGTGCTGGAGCGGATAGGGTGAGTGGGCATCGCGCGTCTGCCATATTCTGTATACGGCTGGGGAGAGCAAAAACCCTAAATCCCGTATGAACTTAGGCTTATGAATGCCCGATCCCTATACTGTTGTTTTCATGGAGATGATGAATAAGATAGAGGGGAAGGGTGATGAGAGCAGAGTCAGAGTCAGATTTTTGCAGGAGCCTGTGTAGAACAGAGGCAGTGCTGGTACAGCATGCAGTGCTGTGCTATGCTTGTGTATAGGGTGAGGCCGGTTGCATCATTGTTTCCCTTTTTCAGGCGCTATGTAAAGCAGCCCCAGCGCTCCGCTTCTGAGACCAAGATCTCTGCCTCCCGGAGCAGCAGCAGCAGCAGCAGCAGCCAAGCAGCAGAGTCCGCAACGGCAACCAATCACAACGCAAACCTGGCGAGGTGTGAAAGCCCTCATTCAGTTGAGGCTTCATGCAGCTCAGGGTTTACCAATGGCACTGACCGACCACAGGGGGGACATTCTGGGACCTGCAATGGCCCCAATGGCATGTGTGGAGGTAAGACTCTGTTCAGAGAAGTAACTCAACCTCTCTTACATTCCTGATGAATGTGGATAGTCTGAGTAGCCACAAAATCTCTGGTGTCGTACTGTGAACTGAACATACACATGAGTTTATCAAGTTGCATCTAAATTGTTCTTAATTTGCATCTGCAAACAAGTTGCATCTGTTCTAAAATGCATTTAGAAGCTTGCAGATTTGAGTCCATGAGCTGGGAGATCTAACACTGAGAGGTGATGATGGGAAAGCCCTGTGTGTGTCCTGCAGAGGAGGAGGAAGCTATGGATCAGCAGGTTAGCCCGGTGCCACAGAGCAGCCAATCGGAGTCCTCGGTGGGGGAGGACGAGGACTCGCAGGCCCTGGAGAATGGCACCATTGGCGGCACTTCCAAGCTGAGCAGAAAGCGTGGCTCCATTCGGCGCAAGCTTTTCTCTTTCAACATGGTGAACTCGTATGGAACAGCCAACATCAGCCCACTGCCTTGCGAGGGAAACATCCTCAAACTCAACAGCAAGTATCTTACCGGCCCCTTTTAACATGTTTGGCTCTGCTCAAATTTCTCTTGCTCTGCAAGTGTAAGGTTTGTTCTGTGAGTTTTGGTAAGCGTATTAAAAAAAACTAGATTTTTCACTAAGTGAAAATTTCGATTGTGTGATATATATTTACTGAGCAATGACCAGATGTTCTTTGTCTGTGTGTGTACAGTGCATTCCACAGTGGCAATGGACTGGAACTGGGAAATTAAGAAGCTGTGCTTCGATGACAGAGAGGCCGAGGTAAGTATAGTCAGTCCCTCCCAAGTCAAGTGCTGGGCCTAGTAGACCACCTTGTGTGCGCATTCGTTTGCTTGTTTGCTTGTTTTGTTTGTTTATTCTGACATAAACCAACCCCTGGTCCCCCAGGCATTTGAGAGACACGAGAGCATGCTTCAGCAGCAGAAGAAGAAGTCCACCGTGGCCCTCAGGGAGTGCATCGAGCTCTTCACCACCATGGAGACGCTGGGAGAGCACGACCCCTGGTAGGCCTCTTCCCACAATTCCCTGACACTCAATGTTTGTCTTACAAGGAAACTTTGATTTCTGATTGTATGCTGGCCTGTTCATATTGCCATACTAAGGAAGCTCAGTTTCTGGAAGAATTTGTTTTCTTACTTTTTTGGTCAGCTTTAACAGTATAGATTGATTGTGTTGATTTCAGAGCTGAATGTTATGTTGAGGTTGCTGCTAATCTGCTTTCTGACCCTATAGGTACTGCCCCACCTGTAAGAAGCACCAGCAGGCCACTAAGAAGTTTGACCTGTGGTCTCTGCCGCACGTCCTAGTGGTGCACCTGAAACGTTTCTCCTATAACCGCTGCTGGAGGGATAAACTGGACACAGTGGTAGACTTCCCTGTTAGGTACACTGCAGCCCTGAGATAAATGCCTCGCTCCATTCCATGATTCTCTAATAATTTAAGATATTAATAAGGCTTTTTGAAAACGGTCGTTTTCTCCCGCACTTCATTAGTTAATAGTGAAAGCTGCATACCTGTCTGGATGGCTTGTGAGGTCAATGGTTATCCAATTTGTTTACAAGAAACTGCTTGATTAAGTATGGATTAACGGGATGGGACATAGTCAGTATTTGTATCCTCTGTGTCTGTTTGAAGTGTTTTGGTGTATCAGTCACAAGGAACACAGTTCTTGGATAAATATGCAGATCATCACTGTAATAGTGAGCAATCCAGAGTTAATGATGGAGTCTGCATCCAACCTTTAATATTCAATTAGAAATCTTACAATGCTGGTCACAGGATTAAATGTTACCACTGGCTGACCCGTTTTAGCTGGATGAGCTTTTTGCAAAGTTTGCACACTAGATGGCACTGATTCAGGAAGGCTTGTTTGGAAAGCAGCCAGAAATAGGAGGAAGTTGGACTCTTCCTCCTATTTCTGTTGTAAATATTTACAGTGCAGACCTTTTGTGTTTTTACTCTTGAAAAGGAAGGACAACTAAAATTGTATACAATACCCACACTGCTGTGCATGTTGAAACATATTGTTTTCTTCCTTCTTTGTCAACATTTTAATGATCTTGTAAAAAAATAGAAAACATTTACACATTAAATGCAGTTTTGGTTTTATACCTTAAAACCAAAGCATTTTGTACATTTAGATTTTTGCCCTAATAGTCCATAACACTAGATGACCCCTAAATGTATCTTATCATTTGGCCAAAAGTAAAATGTAATATAATATTATGTGTATTATATTAACCTTTTTAACAACACTACACAATGATTCAAATGATTCCATGCATGGTATCCAAGCTGCTTGTGTACAGATGGGCAATGGATGCTTCACAATGCCAAGAGTTTATAAGCCATGTGGTCGGCTAAAACACAGAAAAAAGCTCTGGAGGAAGGCAGATACAATCACTCACAATATTCTGTTCCAGCTCACAGAATATTCAGTTGCTGTTGCTCAGCTTTAGCATCTGTTCTGTGTGTGGGGATATGTGCCAGGGGAGATGAGAGAATTAGGGCACCTTTGTGTGAGGCTGCAGTCTTCTTTCACAGTATCCCTGTTGGTTCAGTAACACACCTGACACCTTCCTGGCAACAGTGCCTGCTTCCAACAAGCTGACTCATGCTTACTTGCATGAGACTGGAGTTCGGTACAGGAAGCGTTGGTCAGTTATGCCTTCATCACCAGTGTTTTCAGTATTTCAGATAAAGACTATTATTTTGGCTACCTGAAGGCAGGTGAAGGCAGTTGAAGTGACACACATTGTGTACACATTGCATGAATAATCATTAACAGGATAAATGTTTCGTAAGTAGCTAATGGTGTGCTTTCTTCTCCAGGGACTTGAACATGTCAGAGTTTGTGTGCGATCCTATGGCAGGGCCCTACGTATATGACCTCATCGCCGTGTCCAACCACTATGGTGGAATGGGTGGAGGGCACTGTAAGTAATTATTATTCACCCTCTTCTTCCGGGTTTACATGTGCCTGTACAAAGTCTACATTCGTAGGAAATTCAGTTAAAAGGATATTTGTGCTATTTTTTGTATTGAAGTGAATACTAACCAGCCTTCTGCTCATAATTCTGTTCTTGTGATAACTGCTGCATTTCTGCTGACTGATCATGTTAAATTTGTAAAAAGCTTTTGTCCAACTTACAAATATCTGCAGATAAATGTGTCAAACCTTTTATTTACAGATAAATGTCTTAGTTGTCCACAATTACTCTAGAAATTTGTCACAGTTTTATTATGCCTGGAATGGATATATTATACATCGTTTAATCATTACACCTTGTCCTGCCACACCTTCTGTGAACAGGGCTTGCATTGTGCTGCAAAAGGGTGAGGTTGCTGAAGGTGCCTGCCATCTCTTTATACAGAAATATAATCTGCTTTTAGTTTACTGTGTTCACTGGAACATTCTATCTTTCCATTTTGAAAATGAAATGTGGTGAAATTTGATACAGTAATTTGCTTCCTTGTGAAAGTCCTGTTTGTCTCGGTTTTGGACAATCGGCAGTTTCTGTAGCCTCTTCATGGTGACAGAGCTGAGATTTATAAAACACACACTGACCTAAAGTATGTCTCGAAATAAGACAGTAAAACAGATTATGGTCTCAAAAGATAGGAATGTTGTCTGCCTGGCACAGCTGTACTCTTATGTAATTAGGTGCTCATCATCACTTGAGGAATTTTTATAATTCAACAGAAATTTCCCACATCCTTCCAACAGACACAGCCTATTGCAAAAACAAATCTGACGGAAAGTGGCATTACTTTGACGACAGCAGCGTCTTCCCTGCTACGGAAGACCAGATTGTGGTAAGTTTGGTCAGCTTCCCATAGGTTTAATGACTTGTATGATGAAATTTTGTTTTTAGTAAAGGGTTTACAATAATAATTATGGTGAGCTCGTCTTGACTGTTTCTTTTTCCATTGCCAGTTAGTATTCAGTGTGGGGTGTTGTAATATTACAGTGGTGGAATGAATAGTGATGATAGCTCCATACTAACTGCCTGTTCTCTGCTTCAGTGGTTGTTTGGTGTCCTGTGGCAGCTGTGTAACCAGATCTCCTCCTCTGCTCCTCAGACAAAAGCAGCCTATGTCCTGTTTTATCAACGCCGAGACGGAGACGGGCGCACCAGCCGCCCCCCCTCGGCCTCCATGGGGGAGGCGTCTGAGACGGGAGACGATCACATGGACACTAACTGAGAGGCCAGGCGTTCAGGGACATGCACTGAAACGAACTGAGACACGTTAACGCACACACCAAGCCACTTCGGATATTTAAGACTCCGCTGTTTTTCTCTCTCCTGCATATTTTATTTTCATCCACAGTCAGCAAGAGCCAAAAAAGTAAAAAAACAACACACCCTTGTTAGTTTTTACGTTTGTCCTGAGAGAGACGGTCCTTGGGGCCTGTGGCCTGAAGACAGTTGGCGAAAAGGAGGGGAAAATGACAGTGAAACCACTGGCTGGACAACCGGAATGTTAGACTTTGCCTAAAATAGATGCAATCAAATGTTTCTCTCATCCTCTAGAAGATTCTCAAAATAGTAAAAGCCAAATGCACATGTTGTTTCAACCAAAGTGCTTCAGGTAATACACATTTGTCAAATCTGCCAACTGTATTGAGCATGGGGGTGGGGGAAATATTTACCTATCACATCTGTCATTTTGGTTTCTACCTATAAATGGGTTGGAGCTCCTCAATTTAGAGATTGAAATATATGCAACTATATGAAAAGTATTTAACATTGTAGTAAGGCAGTAAGTACCCAGAACCCTGCTCCCCATCAGAATATCTTGATTTATTTTCCCTGCAGTAATTGGGTCTCAAGCAGCAGTGTTCTCTCCCCTTTCTCACAATGTTTTGCCTGCTCCTCAGTATTTGCAGTGCAAGGAGCAGCCATGTTTGGTGATCGAAGATGGTAGACATAGTCCACATCTACCAGAAACTGTTCTTTGGGGCTCCATCTTGCATTCTCACTGGAAACTAGAAAGGGAACAATACAAACATTGACAACTAAGTGCTGCTCTAACAGAAGCACCAGCTGCCTTTTAACAATGGGGTATGTCACTAGTGGGAATTATTTGAGATTTAAGAGTATATTTTCTGTATGAGTTCTGAAGTTGTTTCTTGTTTGGCTTGTATGAAATAAATACATGTACAATCTGTAAATTCCCAGGAGAGGTAAAATATAAATTTCTTTTTATTGAGAGAATTGTTTCACATAGTTCTTATTTAAGCTTTTTGTTCTTTTTGTGCAGGGAAGCCAGTTTTGGAAGAATAATAAAGTTTCTTAAATGTAATGCTTGCAAACCTACTGAATGAAGTGAAATTCAATATTTTTTTGGAGTAGTGTCAAATTTGATGAAACTTGAAACTGCTGCTGTTCAAAATAACATAAATGGATGATCCTGGAGATGGTTGACAGCACATTCACTACATGGTGTGATGCTTTAATCTCTGCAGCATATTGACAAAGTTATGAGATCTATAGTCTCACGACAGGCAGCTAGTTGGTTGTAAAGGTAATGAAACAATGGAAAATGCTTTTTTCCGTCTTGTTTTCTGAGGTGGAATTTGGACTTACTACAGTATACTTACGTTGTATGTATATTGCTGTCTGCACTGAGCAAAATGAGGTGTATTTTCTTGGACAGATATAGTGTCACTATTTTATTTCAAGGCCAAGGACATGAATACGTTACAGCTTCTGAGTTGGTTTAAAAACCTGTTTGGGAAACAACACAGTTATGAATGGTGACACTTATATTCAAACAAATTGTTACAGTGCCCTTAAGTACCCTTCATAATTCACCTCAAGGTTCAAAGTACGTCCCAGTAATAATGCGTCATTAAGGCAGTATTCCACTTGTTTCAAAAGCACTTCCTGTGTACTGCCACATCTCCCATGTCTCTTAATAGCTTGATCTTAAAAGAATTAGTAACACTTATTGATAATACTAGTTATTTATAATCTGGTTTTGCAAGATGCAGGGATCCTATCTTGGACTGAACAAAAGTTTAAGATTTTAATTACAGACACTAGCCTATTTAAACTTCATTTAAATTTCAGAGAATTACTCAAACAAATAGGAAGTAATATGATTAACAAACCCATCAAGGATTTACCTCTTCATATCAAAATAAAATCCCAACAAAGCAGCAAAATCATTCAGGCCAACCACAGCTTTGAAAAATGAAATCCACAAACAGGTGCCAAGTAAAGTGTATTTATTAGTCTGCCAAAAACAAAAAGCACAGCTATGCGTTGCATGAACCAAATGTTGCTGACAGGTTTATGCCATTTACATGTTCATCAGTCACCCCTCTCACACTGGTTTCAAGGGATGCCATCATAAAGTAGAGGCTAAACTCAGTAACATCTTGCACAAGAAAGCACAGCTGGTTTAAGATAAAGCATTGTCTTACAGAGGAAATGGTATGCAGGAAATATGAGATTGCGACTGGTATGAAGTGCATCTTGTGACTCTTTGGAACACAAAATGAGTTTGATGATATTCGCAGCCATTACAAAGCAAGTCATCTCCCTGCCACCATCGCTTCTGCGGAGACAATGCAAGGGACGTTTTACTTCGCCAGACTGAGAAGCTTCTTGATGTCCCCATCGATGTCGCTGGTGAGGAATCTCCTGCTGTACCGCTTGAACGGCTCCCCATCAGGGCCAATGAGAAACTTCTCGAAATTCCAAGCGACGTCATTCCTGCAGACTGGGCTCCAGATGATGCACTTGGGGTCGGTCATCAAGGATGTGGTGTCGTCGCTAGGGAACGGAAGTTTACTCTTGAGGAAAAGGAACAAGGGGTCTGCATCCTTGCCGTTCACATCCACCTTCTCCAGCAGCTGGAATTTGGGCTCAAAGCCCTTGCCTGGACGGACGTGCTTTAGGGACTGGATAATCTCGTCATTCTTACAATTCTCCTGTATAAAAGTGGTAAAGAAAACTTGTCAAATCGAAAAAGATCATTTAAAAATAAATAAATAAATGAATAAATAAACGATCGATTTTCTTTATTATCATTTTAAAATAGATGCATGTCAAACTGGATTCAGTTACGCTCTCCAAGGAGAATTCTTATTTTTATGAAGATAAAACAGTGCGTTTTCAGCAGCCTAAATGAAAACATGATTTGCGTGCACGTTCACATGGTGTCTATCCTACATAAAGAAAAAGCTTGGTATAACTAGCTTGAAATCAGTTACCCCTTGCAACATGGAGTCATAAATAGACTGGGCAGGTAAGCTACATCTGCCATATATTAACCATTGCGCAAGTTCCACTTAACTAGTTAGCTATTTGAATGAACAGGTGCCACACAATGTTCACTTATTAATGACGTACCTAAGTAACTATAATATTGTAACTGTGTTATTGATTCTTGAACCAAAACAATTACCACCCATCTTACCTGATGTCCGAATTGATTACAGGGAACTCCCAGAACCACAAGCCCCTTTGCGCTGTAGCGCTCGTGGAGCTCGTTCATCTGGGTGTAATCCCTGGTGGTCGTGCCTCAGAGAGATGCCACATTCTCAATCAGCACTACTTTGCCTTTAAGCGAGGAGAAATGTAGCATATCTCCATTCAGTAGTTTCGCAGCGATGTCGTAGAATGTCTTAGGAACAGCCATTTTGAGCACTAAGCATGCACCTGCAACTGAGCTCCTGGAATTGTCGTCGGCGTCTTTTATGACTCGAACTGAGGGGTTGAACAAGTGGGTGGTGTCCAGGGGTTGGACATGAACTGTCCTGTACAGGAACTGAGGGAGTAACGTCAGCCCCAACTTGTAAGTGAACACTGAGTTCATGTATCTACACGTAATAATTACCTGAATCAGTAGGCTGCTATAAACCTGTAAACATACGTGTGCGACTGCAGTAGCCTACTGCTGACAATCTAAATTATGAGTAATAAGGAAAGTGTTTCTCCCACTTCTTACAGTTGCTTCAATATCACAACTCACATTGACCTACTATTTAAGAACATCATAATCATAGGCTATTCCATTGCAATTAACTGTTATATGTTGATGCAATAAAATTACTGAACACCCCACAGTAATTTCATATAATATTTATCCGTATAGGAGTGATACAATTAAATTTGTGACAGTTCCTTTCAATAACCGCAACAGATACAGCATTAGAATTTGTCCAGAACACAGTTATGTCTTCCAGAAATATCAGCTTTCCCCAATTCATAAATAATATCTAATGATGCATTATACGGTGATACTATCAAACACTATATTAATTCCCGTAGACATACTTATAATTTTTATGACGCAACGTATTAGTTAAAACAAAAACCTTCGCTTATATACAAATAGTGAATTTGAGGATGATCCCTTGACTCTTACAAAAACTGGCGCGGGAACCGGCTGGAAAAGTGTTACTCATTTTCAAGTAGCCCTAACGTTGGAAATACAAAAGCAAGTTGTTACATGTAAATTGTATTATATTACGTTTATTTTATAGTATTTAATGATAAAATCACAACACGTCGAGACAAGTAACGTCGGGTCAGACTAACTTCATCGTGTTTAGGTAAGTTAGTACAGCAGCTATCTTACTCTTAGGCTATGATATTAGGTAGATAGCTACATTAATTTTGTAGTAAGCAAGACTATCAACTAGTTTTAAAGAACTTGCACCACTAACTCGATGAATATGAAAACCTATCTAGCTATGTTATGTGTCTGTCATGACATTGCATAAGGTGTCATGTTAACAAAAATGTGTTGGCCCAGGACGCTCGCAACACAGCCTGTTTCGGTCAACGAGTAAGGATAACGTTAGCAAGCCAGCCTAATACACAGCCGGCGAACGAGGATCGTATTCAGTTGGATCAGTCGGCTAACTATCTAGAGTCTTTACCGAACCTTCGTCGCTGGGCTGTTTTGTTAGCTAGATATGTCATGGGTGTTCTTGTGGTTATTCTTTTGTAGAGTAGGTAATCACTAGTTAATAGTATGTGACGTTTGGTGATCTATTGCAGCACAAGCCAATTATCTGACCACGTCTCCTGGTAAACATGATGCGCAAAAAGAGACGTTCTTCTGTGGACAAAGCATGTGAAAGCGCGCCACCATCAGACGTGCCCAGTAAGTACTGATGACTAACATGCATATTCGCCAATTATATTCATTTGGGCTAATTACTGTAGACATTTACCTGCGATTAAAAAATATATATATTTTTGTTGTAAATGTCACCTGTTCTCACAGAATCGAAGAAGAGTCGATCCACAGCACGCATCAGCAAACCCACAGTGCAGGAAGCCGCTGCAGATAACGTGTTCGCTCAGCTCCTGAAAGAGGCTGGAGTCACCTTGAGGCGGGGTAGTACACCCAACGAGATAAGTAAGCACTCCAAAGAAAGTCATGAGTGAGTCGTTTATCACAAAATACACTATAAAATAAAACGGGCACTTTAGTTCATAGATAGATGTTCTTTATTTCCCAAAGGGAAATTCATTTTGTTCAGGTCATAAGTGGTACCTGGCCACTGTCCTGTTTACTTGTTACACTCTCTCACTCACACACACACCCACCCACACACACACACACACACACACACACACACACACACACAGTTACACTTAAGTTACTACATAAAGTTAATCCCATTGTTGTTGGTAGTTTTAGTGCTCCTTTGTGTGTTTTTTTTTTTTTTTAAATCAGCTGTCGACCAAGTGGTGTTTCAGAGAAGACTACAACAGAGCCTAAAAAAGGATCCCCGATACCCTCATGTGAGTATCCTCTAAAGAGTTGTCTGAAACAGAAAGTGGTGATTGTATCTGCTACAGTCTGCAATGCTTTTCAACAGATAATCCAGGAGTTCATCACAGGGCTGGAGTCTCACATTGAAGACCAGGAGAACTTTAGGAACTGTCTGCTGCCCTGTGTACCACCATTGTTGGATCAGGACTCCAAGTATTGTAGCATTCATTTTTGATCGTATCAGGACTTTGGGTCATGCGGCTTAGGGAAAAGAACACGTGTGTGTGTGTGCGTGTGTGTGTGTGTCTGTCTGTCTGTCTGTCAAACATACAGATGAAAAAAAGTCAATAAGAGTAAATTCCCTCCTGTGACCCTTGTCGTATATGAATGTTCACACATTTCTGAATGAGCAGGATAAAAAATAAATAAAAAACTTGTGCACATCATCCATTCTGCAGTTGCCATCATCTAGTTAGTGCAGTGTGTTGCTCAGATGCAGATTTCACAGTAACAAGGCTGCCAGAGACATGCTGAGACAAGTTTTTCACCACCACTTCTTTCTCCCCCCCACCCCACACCCGTGGTCCCAGCACCACTGGCTCATATCAGGAGAGCCTTATGCGCCTTCTGCTGGGAGTTGAGATGCTTCAGGTAAGAAGCACAAATTCACTGCATGGTGTTTCCACAGCTGAACTGTGAATATGTTTGGAGTTTCTCTGTGTTTAGTCGCTTGACTTAATGTATTTGTATTTGACCAGCTCTATGAATGGTCTGGTTGTTGTAGTTCTGGTTTTTGTTCTTTCAGGCACCCGTCATTAACACCTTGTTTGAGAAGCTGCCTGAGTTCATGTTTGATGGGTAAGCAACTCAAGTAAGATTTTTTGAGGTCACTGATTTGCTGAATAAATTTTCCAGTGTAGTGACACTAGCACTCAGAGCCACTAGCGTATGATGGAATGCATTACATTACACTACATTACAGGCATTTAGCAGATGCTCTTATCCAGAGCTACTTACACAACTTTTTTACATGTAACATTTACATTGCATCCATTTATACAGCAGGATATATAAGCAATGCAGGTTAAGTGCCTTGCTCAAGGGTACCACAGTAGTGTCCTACCCGGGAATCGAACCTTCATATATTTGGAAGGACACAGGCTGGCATGTGGGTCAGTACGCTGGCTGAGCTACTGCAGCTGGAGGGGCTGGCACAGGCAGTATTAGGTGCCTGATAATCTCCCTGAATTGCTTGTGAGCAGTGAGGCAGGGAATATTCTGCAGACCAAAACCTCCCTCATTATTATTATTATTATTCTTGATTGTTTTATTACAAAATGGCCAGCATTGGGTGCGTATCCATTGTGGCAGCAAAGACCAAAAAAGGAGGAGTACAGATCGCTCATATAATCATCACAAGGTCGATGACAGTGTTCCTTCTTTTGTTTCTCTTGTCCCTGCAGTGTTGCAAATGATGGGCTGAATGTTCCTCGTATAATAATGAACCAGCTGAAGTGGTTGGATAGAGTCATCAATAGCAAGGTGCCCAGAATGCTATACAATTTCACAGTCTGTTCAATCTGTTGTTTTCCCCCAAAATAATTCAGACAGTATTATGATTGCCTCCTAGGGGAAGAGGAGATTTATTTATTTATATATATATATATATTTTTTTTACCTCCTCCCTTCCTCCTTTCTGTCCTCCCCTAAAATGCTGGTATTCTAGGATTTGGCGGATAAGCTGATGCAGCTGGTTGCCGTGGCACCAGTGGAGGTCCAGCGTGACATCATCACCAGCCTGCCTGAGATCCTGGAGGACTCTCAGCACAGCGACATTGCCAAAGAGCTGAAGTGAGTCCCGTTTTTTTCACCAAGGACATTAGTGAGAGGATGCGCTGTTCATAGGGAGGGGTCAGCTTTAAGTGTCCGTGTCACCCACAGTTCCCTGCTGCAGCAGAACACCCAGCTGACTGTGCCCATCCTGGATGCCCTCTCCAGCCTCAGCCTCGGCTCCGACTTGCTGGCTGAGGTACCCACCCTTTTCTGGTTTTTGGTGCACGTTGCTGCCCCTAGAGGCAGAGCGCAGATAGTGCAGTGCAGTGACCGCTCTGTTGCTGTCCCTCAGGTCCGGGGTGCCATCATGTCCACTCTCTCCGCTGTGCAGTTGGAGGATCTCCCTGTCATGGTCAAGTTCATCCTGCATACCATCTCTACCTCAGATGCCAGCGAGGTCACAGTGTTCATGCTATTTTTACTCTTGTGAATATAGGGTAGCTGCACCTAATCTTGCCACTTTTTTATTTAGTACTTTAAAAACACAAAAAGGAAAAACATTCATTGTGCGTCCTGTTTGAAATGTTTCTCACTGGCCATCAAAATCATTTTGCTTCTGTATTGATTTCGTCTGTGGTGGTCCCAGTCTCACCATTCCATGAGCCCAAACTATTTAGTTTAATTAACTAATTACTTTAACAAGAATGCAAGGTTTTACACTGCCAAAAAAGTTTGAACTCTTACCTGTTCACAATGACCAGAGTTCTACATTATATTCTGGTATTTTAATGTGGAACTATTATGGTTGGGGAAGAAGGTAAATTTCTGATTAGCATTAAGATTAATGTGGTTATAACATGAAAGTTAAACCAGTCATCATGACATTCACAAATGTTACAGTTACATGTTTGAGTTTTAAAAAGAGCTTACAATTGTATGGTGTCCAGTGTAGAATAAGCAGAAGGGTGCAGAAATGGCGCCTCCAACGGAATGGCGAGTTTGGGATCAGGCGGTGAGATTAGGCGCATTTACGCTAACTGTATTCAGCATGTCATTTGGGGTAATGCTTCTTTTGCTGTTATGTTGCTAATTTGCAATTTGCCATTGCAGGTCTACACTGTCTGTTTCTTCATCCAAAAAAGATAAAATGATAAGAGGGTTAGCACGCCTGTCATTGATTCTAAGAACTGAGGATTGGTAGAATGAGTGTCAGATGACTTTTCCTTATTGTCGGATTGGTCGGCTGACGGTCAGGTGTTGTTAACTGGCAGGTGGTGAGTGATCTGCGTAAGAAGTTGGAGCTGGAGCTGTGTGTGCTCCCCCCTGTGCTGCAAGCATCCCAGTGCCGCCTGAAGAGCAAGGGGGCGACGGGGTGAGGCAGGCCGGCCGCACCTTTTCATTTTACAAACCTGCGTGATTTACCTGCCAGAGAGGATATTTACCCGCACTTGGCGCTTGGCGGGTCTTAATTTCGGACCCAGCTTTCACATCCGCATTGGTGCGCGGCAGCCGAAGGGGTTTGCCGGACTAGCTTGGCAGTCTTGTTTTTACTTCACTTTTCAGTATTGCTTCTTTGCTGTTGTGTTCTTATTGTGAAGCGTTTTGAACACATTGCTTGACAAGGACTGTGTTTTATATATATCATGCTCTCATTCCACATTTGGTACCAGGTCCTCCACTGTCCCATCAGCCACCACTGGCCAGGACTGCATCACTCTGGTCATGGACGTGATCAAGTCTGCGGTGCGGTTCCAGAAGACTGTATCTGAGGCTTGGCTGAAGGTGGGCAGAAGTCTGTGTTGCTGCCTGTGCACTTTGCTTCATTTTTCATGTGCATTGTTTTACTGATAGTGTCCTTGTTTCTGTACAGGCCATTGAGAGCCTCGATGAACCAGAAAACCACAAGGTGACAAATTTTTTCATTTCTCTGCTAAAATCGTATGGTGTAAGGATGATATTATTTGAGACACTGGTCCAGGACTACACCTTTCTGATCATTATTAAACATTCATGTTTGTCATGTTAAATCTCATATGAATCTTCAGTGCATCCCCATTACCTTTATGCCATTAAAAGACATGTCTATGTGTATAGGGGTCATAGTATGTTTGCAGTACAACCAAAGCATAATTTACTGTGCATGTGCAGTATTCGTCCCGTTATGTTGTCTGATCCCCCTCACAATGTCGCATCATGGCGCCCTTAGGTTATCGATCTTCTGGTGCTGTTCATCCTGCACTCCACTAACACCAACCACAGCCGCCGTGCGGCGGAGAGGGTGCTGCGGGTGAAGGTTCGAGGAGGCCTGATACGGGAGGCTCTGCTGCAGAAAACCTTCCGGAGCCACGCCCAGGTGACCGCACCAGGCATGGGGAACGTCATCAGTTGCTGACTCGTTAAAAACTGAATAAGGCCTGAGTTTGTGTGTCTGTAGTTGTGAATCATAGTCTGTGTGTACCAGTGATTAGCAGCATGTGTGTTTGTATAGTTGTGAATAGCAGTCTGTGTGTGTGTGGTATAGTTGTGGATAGCAGTGTGTGTGGTATAGTTGTGGATAGCAGTGTGTGTGGTATAGTTGTGAATAGCAGTCTGTGTGTGTGGTGCAGGAGATGCGGAGCTACTTTCCCTCCATCCTGGCCCTCGCACAGAGCCTCCTGCGGTCCCTGGACCCCTGTGTGGTGCCTTTTGGAGGACACATGTACAAGCAGGCCTTCACTGCCTTCGACTCCTACTGCCAGCAGGTGGGCGTGTGTGTGCGTGTGTACGTGTGGTGGGGATGTTCATCTGTGTGGGGCAGTATTTGAGTACAGTGTGTAGTATGTGTAGAGTATCCATGTGTTTCTGTGCTGGTATTGATTTGTGGATGAGTGCCTGTGTGGATGTGTGCATCTCTGTGCCTGTGTTTGAGTGCAGTGTGTAGTGGTGTGTAGCACATGTATGCGTTACTGTGCTGGTATTGTTATGTGTATGTGTGCGTCTCTGTGCCTGTTTGAGTACAGTGTGCAGTATGTGTAGAGCGTGCATGCGTTCCTGTATTGGGGTGATTATGTGGATGAGTTCCAGTGTGGATGTGCGTCTCTGTGCCTGCAGGAGGTGGTGGGCTCCCTGGTCACCCACGTGTGCAGTGGGGTCAGTGGGGAGGTGGACGTGGCCCTGGAGCTGCTGTGTGAGCTGGTAACCCAGAGACCGGCTGAGATGGCACGCTACGCTATCTTCGTTAAGGTAGGCGGAGCCTCGAGCCGTTAGCCGCCTTTCCATCGTGGTATGAGACGGAGCCGGGCTGACTCTGGGGTTTCACAGGGCATCCTGGACTACATGGACAACCTGGCGCCCCAGCAGATCCGCCGGCTCTTCCACCTGCTCAGCTCGCTGGCCTTCGGGCAGGACCAGCACAGCAGCCACATCCAGGTGAGGAGCAGCGGGGCACGTATCGCACGCGGCGGCTCTGGGGCACTGCAGCTCTGGCGCCCCGCGGCCGGGGCAAAGGCCAGACTGTGCCTGTGCCGTCTGTGCCAGGTGTCCAGGGGAGGAGTGCTTTAGTTGGCATGGTAACGCCTGGCCCCCTGCACAGTCCTCTGGCAGTGTCGGTTTGCAGAGTGGACAGAAGCAGCTGGTTGATTGTGAGTGTTCCGGAGGGCGTGTAATCCCAGTGCAGTCCTCCCTTACTGACGCAGGATGTTACTCAATTAGGTTGGGCTGGCAGTTATGACTGTGGTTTGAAATGGGGGGATGACCTAGCTGTCTCTCTCGCTCTCTCTCTCTCTCTCTCTCTCTCTCTTTCTCTGTCACTCTCAATCTCTCTCTCTCTCTCTCTCTCTCTCTTTCTCCAGGATGACATACACATGGTGCTGCGGAAGCAGCTGTCCAGCTCCGTGCCCAAGTACAAGCGCATTGGCATCATCGGCGCTGTCATGGTGGTGGGGAGCATGGGCTCCAGCAGGTACCACAGAGCAGCGTTACCTCAGAGTCAGCTCTGCACACACACACATGCACACTATATATACACACACACGCACACACTCTACACACATATACACACACGCACTCTATGCACACATACACACACACACTCTATACACACACGCACACACTCTACACACATATACACACACGCACACACTCTACACACATATACACACACACACTCTATACACACACGCACACACTCTACACACATATACACACTCTATATATACACACACTACACACATGTACAGACTCTCTACATACACACACTCAACACACACTTGCACACACACTACACACACTCTTGTATTCCTGGCTGGCTGTATGAATAGTTGTTTTCTCCAGGGCCCAGTGTGATGACTGTGGGAGTTCCCAGAGTGGGAGCCTGTCCAAGGAGTCGTACAGACAGGTGAGCGCACAGCTCTGCGGCTCTTCCAGCTGGTCTCAGAGAGCCTGTATCTGCTGAGTTAGCGTACCTGTGTGAGGCCCACTGTGTCATTATGGCCGTGGGTTCAGGGCTCAGGCAGTGTGTATGACCTGTCATTGTGAGCGTATGTGTGGATGATGACACGGTTTGGTCTGTGGTTTTCTACGTGTGCAGACGCAGTGTACGTCTGCATATGTGGCTGTGGTTTGTGCACGTCTGAGGCAGTGTCTGTGCAGATAGTGATATGCCTGTGCTTGTGTACTGACGGGTCAGGTGACATGCCTGTGCTTGTGTACTGACGGGTCAGGTGACATGCCTGTGCTTGTGTACTGACGGGTCAGGTGACGTCCCTGTTGGAGCTGGTGCGGTCCTGCAGTGAGGTGTCCCCAGAAGCCGCTGCTCTGTACTACGATGAGCTGGCCAACCTGCTCCAGACCTGCAGGCTTGACCCTCTGGTTCAGGTCAGTCTCTCTGGAGAACTCCCATGATTCCCAGCGTGTGACACTGGAGTTTGGAAAATGCTCCTGAACTGACATTCATCTGAATCATCTTAAATAAATTAGATAGTTGAAAATACAGAAAGAAAAACAACAAATTCCTCACACTGTATGCATGGTGTGTTTCCGTGTATGTGTGTGCGTGTACATATGCGTGTGCATGTGCGCGTGTGCATGAGCTGTCCTCACTGTGTATGTGTGTTGCAGGAGTGGATAGGAAAGAGCGTACTTGAGAACTTCCAGGACGACTTTGTGGTGGACCTGGGGCCAGAGATATCAGGGTGAGGTTCAGCTCCATCTGTTTGTTTGTGTGGGACAGGCACGCTCTCTGATTGGATGAGAGCAGCTACAGTTCACTAGCAGTCTGTTCAGACTGAATGGCTTGAAAGCCTCCCCAGATCCAGCTCATTAGTGATGTGTTTTTAACACGTGTAAACCGCAGTGTTACCCTGCTCCCTCTCGTGTGCTGCAGCTCCTTCCCCTTCCCTGCCACGGTCATGTACAACCTGGACGAGGAGGAGAGTCAAGGAGGGATCGCCATCAACCTCCTGCCTCTTCTGGCTGAGGACACTCGCCTCAAGGGGGAGCCGTGGAGTCAGGCCGAGAGCAAGGACAAAAAGTCAGTCCTGCTGCCGGACCAGTAGTCCTTCTTTAAAACACACATTTCTGGTTTAGGCCAGGATCACCCTGTTGGGCATGGAAACCCTGTGCCTCACTTTACTTTCCCCTCTCCTCCCCCTCCTCCTCCTCCTCCTCCTGCAGGCGTGTGTCTCCGCTGTGTTTGGCCTCCTTCTTTCGGCTGCTGCGTCTGTGTGAGGAGCAGCAGCACCAGGGGGATCTGGAGGAGATCGATGCCCTGCTGGGTGAGGAGGTCCATGATGGTCCTGCTGATCGTGAACACTGAGTTTGGTAGAGCTTTCGAGTGGCTCAGTGAGTGAGACACTCCGCACCAGGTCAGGCTGGGCCCTATACTTGCTGCTCTCCTCCCCAGGGGTGGATTATGTTTGTTTTACCTGGATTTCTTGGCTCATTCTGCCAGTCAGTAGACTACATTCTGAAGGAGAATGCAGTGTCTCATTTGACTGCAACAGTGTCTCATTTGACTCTGAGCCCTCTGTGTTGGGTGTTGTGTTGAGTTGAGTCCCCAGTGTTCTGGTTCTGGTTCTGGTCCTGGTCTTTGTTTTGAGGGACCTGTTGTGTGTGTTGAAGGCTGTCCCGTGATTCTGATGGACATGGATGTGGTGGAGAAAGCTGAGAGTCTGTCCAGGTCTGAGAGGGAGTTCCTGTGTTCTCTGCTCTTCTACACCATCAACTGGTTCAGAGAAGTAATTACACCTCACTGTTCCACAACCCCTTTCTCTCTTCCCTGTGGTCCACTGTGTGTGTGTGTTAGGGCTGTTATTGAGCTAGTGACTCACAAATGCTACTTTTATCTTAAATTCAGATTCATTATTGATTGTTTAAGACTTTGCCTGGTTGTTTACCTGAAATAGTAGCTCATGTGTGTCACCTGTTTGTTTGTGTGTGTGTGCGCGCGTGTGTGTATGTGTGTGTGTATGCGTGTGTTTCTGTGTGTGTGTAGGTTGTGAATGCGTTCTGTCAGCAGAAGGACCCAGAGATGAAGATGAAGGTGATTACTCGACTGCAGAACATCACTTACCTGCAGACTGTACTGGAAAGAAGCCTGGCAGGTAGGACCACAGGAGAACTGCAGGAAATAATCAGAACACACCTGCGATTATTCAGGAAACATTTAAAAGACTGTACAGAAATGGCTTTTTGAATCCTGTACTGTAGCTGGAGGAGGGAGCGCTTAGCTGTGTAACAGTTTACTGGCCATTTTAAATGCTTCAGCCTGGTCTCCTGTGAAGAAGGGCCCTGTCTATTTTACTGTTAAGTACTTGATGGGGTTTGCATTGTGTTTTTGCATCTAATCTTTATTTGACTGACGTCTTTTACTTTTTTAGCAACACCCAATTTTGTGCCTCCTCTCGCCAACTTTGACTGTGAGAGTGCAGAGGGGTTGGTCCCGCCTACTTCCATGGCTCCTCCCAAGAAGGGAAAGAAAGGTAAACGGGACGATGTAGACTTCCTGTTTCCTGTGGCGCAGTGGCCTTTCATCTGCTGTCAGCAGCGTTAGCCTGATGTTTGTGCGCTGCTCCGTAAGAGTGGCTGATGGGGGAAGCTCAGCTCAGTGTGCGCTCAGGCCGCATGGGTCAGTGCTGTAAGATGACCTGGCAGACCGGGAACAGGTCTGAGTCATGTGACCCTTGTGTTTGGTGCAGAGTCGGCAGGACGGAAGAGGAAAGCGCAGGCCAGTAAGAACTCATCTGGGGACAGCTCCCTGCTGGAGGAGGGGGGGGAGGCAGAGGAGTCCCAGCAGGTACTGACCCCCTCAGCACTCAAACGCGTACACACACACAGACACACATGCACGGACACATGCACGCACAGAGGCGCACGTGCGCACCCGCACATACACACCCACACACACACCTATATACACGCACACCTGCTGATACACAGACTAACACCTGAAGTGTAAATTAATAATATGTAAAAATGTAGTCTGTATATGTTGAAGTGGTTAAGAGATTTGTTGTAGATATCCAGTATGCTTAGAATAGCTCACATTTTCTCACAAACACTCTCCTCCCAGGACCTCCCAGGGAAGGAGAAGGAGAAGGAGAAGGAGAAAGAGAAGGAGACTAAGCCAGCTGTCAGTCTGGCCTCTTACCGGCCATTTTTTCGGGAGCTGGACCTGGAGGTGCTGAACGTGCTGCAGTGTGGCCTGCTCTCCCGGTCACTGCTGGACAGCGAGCTCAACAGCAAGGTACGGCCCAATCACGGGGGACCTCCCCGTGCCGTGCACCAATCGCAGGGGAGCCCACCACACCGGGCACCAATCACAGGGCGGGTGTGTAATGAGAGGCGGTGTTTGGCTGGTTGTAGGTTCGGGAGGAAGTGCAGCTTGGCCCTGCGGAGCTGGTCTTCCTGCTGGAGGACCTGTGGAAGAAGCTGGAGTTCGGCTTGGCTGCTTCACCGGCTAAGAGAAGCCCACTTCTCAAGGTAAGATGCACACAGACACTTGCATTTATACATACACAAACAGGCACACACTCAAGCACACTTGCATCTACACACGCACACTACATGTATGTACTCGCACACGCATAAACGTGCATACGCAGGTCTGCACACACGCACACGCCGTGCGCACACACTGCATGAATACACACACCTACTTTAGGCCGCAGCTTTCCGTCTCATACGTTGACTGGATGTGATGGTGGCTGTTGGCTTTCGGTCAGTGAGAACGCTTCCTCTTGCCTCTCCAGGGAAAGACGGACCGGAGCGTTGGCTTCTCTCACCTGCAGCAGAAGAGCGCCCTGGAGCTGGCCACCTGCTGCATCCAGCTGCTGCCCACCCTCTGCACCCACCTGGAGAACTGCCACAACCACTTCCAGGTCCCGACGTACCCCCCTTCCCTGCTTGTACAGGACACACCCTCTTTACACACTCCTCCTCACACGCTCACACTCACCGCTCACTGCCTCACTTGTGTAAGTGTGTTGAGCAGCACTGTGTCATTATGTATGTCAGGGCCACCCAGCCCTGTTCCTGGAGATCTACCGTCCCGTGGATTTTCACTCCAACCGTAACAAAGATAAATAAGGTATATATAAGGCAGTGGTTCCCAAGGACTGTAGATTTCCAGAAGCAGGGTTGGGCAGTCCTGACGTTAGTGAATTGAGAGATGTGTGTGTGTGTGTGTGTGCAGGCTCTGCTCTCTGAGAACCATGGGGTGGTGGATGCCACAGGCCTGGATGTTAACGAGCACCAGCTCATGTCCTCCGCCTACCAGCGGCTGCTGCAGGTCCTGCTCTCCTCCTTCAGCTGGTGAGCGTCTGCAGTACTGCACCATCTCCATGTCCATCTTACAGCTGCAGCAGCTGAGCCTTTAGTGATTACAGGAGGCTTGTGAAACACCCAAAAATGGCTAGAGCAGTTTGTGAAGCCAGGTTCTGTTCTGTCCCGTGTGGTGTCCCAGGTCGGGCTTCTCTCAGCCCGAGCACCGTGCCCTGCTGAAGAGGGCCCTGGGCGTGCTGGCCAAGCGTCTGAAGGAAGAAGAGGCCGACCTGGCCTTGGATCAGCTCGTGAGGTCAGTGACCCCACAGGGCCTTGGAAGGGCCTTTCACATTGTGAAATTGTTTTGATTTTGCACTGAGAAATTCAGCGACTGGTTTGGTGACTTTGGGTGACTTTTTCTCACCTGTAACTAATTGCATTAAATGAACTACTGTATTATTAATATCATTGGGAATTAGCGTACATGCATGTGTTTGTCTTGGCCTTTGTCCTCTGTGCAGGCACAGCTGTGATTACCTGCTGAACTTTCGGAGCACCCTGCCTAGCCTCGGCTCGGCCCTGTCCCTCACGCACCTCCTCATAGCCGTGTCGTCACGGGACGGCTCCAACCACACGGCCTACAGGGAGGAGATAGGTGAGCTCCAGTCTCCCATTAGAGAAAATATGAGATGCTGCAGAGAATAGACAGGCGGGTTTCCTCATTCCATCCGCTTTTGATCTGGACAGTCATTTCTCATGCCCTCACAGGTTCCCTCTGCCGGCACTTCCTGTGTCAGGAGTGGGTCACAGCCAGCGGAGAGAGAGAGAGGGGGGCCAAGTACAACGACACCCTGCAGTCCCTCCTCAGGTACACCCCTGCTTTTACACAGATGGAGTAGAAAATAATGAAATTTTCATTTGTGGGTGGAATACAGTCTCATCTGTATTGACATATTCCTCTACCCTCCTTCAGCATATACCTGGCCCACACTGAAGATGTCCTGAAGGCAATAGAGGAGATCGCTGGGGAGGGGGTTCCAGAGCTCATGAACGCTTCCAAGGATGGCTGGTCCAAAACCTTCCCCACCCTCACTAGGTAGATATGCTCAGGGCTACAGAGTTTCACGTTTGTATAATGGGTGAAATCAATAGTCACCATTGAGTGTGGACCTTTTTTGACTGTTGTAATGGAATACTTTCGATCTACTCAGCTCAAGAAAGCAGTCCATTTCTGTTTAAAAGATCATGGGTGAACCAGTGATTAGAGGGGAGCACTGATGGAAAAGAGATGTTGCTCTCTTTGAACAGTTTCCAGAGCTTTACTAATGTCCGGGTTTAATAATGCTGAGTCCCTGTCCTCTGAGCTGAAGCCAGTGCTCCTCTCCCCTTTCAGACAGAGCTTCTTGGTTTTCTTCCGGGGGGTGATGGCTGAGCTGGAGAAGTCTATACGGAGGATTCCCCCGGCCAGACAGAGCGAAAGCAGCGAGGTGATTGGGTCAGAGCTCAGGGTGACAGGGGGCTCTCACACACACATGCAACCACACGCGCACACACACACACACACTCACACACAGTTGTAGCCTACAGCAGCAAATAAAGCCAGGCCCAAATGTCCTGTGTAATTTCTGTGGCATGAAGCAGCTGGTGTAGAGGCAAAGCCCCCTGCTGCTGACACCAGTCTGCCACAGGGACATTACCCTCAGCCCATCTCTCTCAGCACCACATGACCAGCAGAGGTGCATTTCTAAAGCCGTTGACTCAGCTGGGACTGAATACAGTTATATGAGGTTACGGTGGACACTTTTACCACATGTTGGCTTCATTGGTCCAGAAAATTTCTCCAAAAAGAAGTGGGGGGGGGGGGCGCAGCTGGCCTGGCTTTCTGTTTTTACTGCTGTGTGTGTGTGTGTGTGTGTGCGTGCGCGCGTGGCACGCTGTGTACGTAACCCCCGTGTTGTGTCCAGGACCATGGTGAGAAGCTGCTGACCTGGAACCTGGCGGTGAGAGACTTCCACATCCTGGTCAATTTGGTCAAGGTAAGGGGTCAGGGAAGAGCAACAGTTATTTTCTACTAGCACTCTTCTTTTCTCCGTGAAAAGTCTAATGCAGTTGTTAAAAACAGTTAACACAAAAGATTATCCTGCTTTCTTGTAAATTCTGAATGAAATGGAAAAGGGCTTGTCTGAGCTGGGTAAATGTGAAACGTGCCAAAACTGTTAGCATAAAACCTTTTACTCTTCCCTCTCTGTCTGAGTGCTGCCATGCACGCACTTTATTGTGTGAGTGTGGGCATTTGTGTATGAATGCGTGTGCACCCTTGGTGAGTTTGTGTAGAATTGTGTGTGTGCGTGCATGCCCGCATGCATGGATGTATGTGTGTGTGTGTGTGTGTACATGTGCGCGTGCGTGTGTGTGCACCCTTGGTGAGTTTGTGTAAGACTGTGTGTGTGCGCATGAGTGTGTATGTGCGTATGTGTGTGCGTGCTCTCCTTCACTCTGCGGCCCGTATGTATCTGGAGGGCATGGTGAGCAGAGCTGTGTGGCTGAAGCAGTCCTGATGTCTCCTGAGGTCAGTGCCTCACGGCGTAGCGTCTTTCTCCCACAGGTGTTTGACAGCAGACCTGTGCTCACAGCATGCCTGAAGGTCAGTATCGCACAGCATGCACCTTGTGATTGACACACCCATAAAATACATAAAAAAAGAGGAACCATGATAATGTGTGATTGAATTACATAACAAGTCACCCCAGGTAAAAGCATAATGTGCCTGCTACTGCAGCTAATTACAGAGGTAATAATGTTGTTGTATCTATTAATCCTACTAGTAGTACAACTACTGTTAGTTGTGCTCATATTAGAACTATTTAGAATTGTACCACAAAGAACAATTTGAACACATGCATTTGTAAGCATCACATGGACAGTGGATGCTCTTCTTACTATAGGAGTAACTGCTTAGAAAGAGGTATCCCTCCCTTGTAACTTTGGTGTTTGTTTGGCAGTATGGTCGTCTCTTCCTGGAGGCCTTCCTTAAACTGGGAATGCCACTGCTGGACTTCAGTTTTAAGAAGCACAAGGTAATGCAGTGTTGGGGAAGGGGAGGGGCTGTGGGGATGCTGCGTATGAGGCTGTACCCACAGAGCATGTGCAGGACGGGGGAGGGGCCTCAATGGATTTCCTCCTCAGTACAGCACCTGGGCTGTAATCACCTGGAGAAAGGACATGGCCCCCTGCATCACAGCAAGCAGAAACTATGACATGCGTCAGGCACCTAGTGTCACCTACACCTCAGGCTCCTAGCTAGCTGCAAGTTGGCATCATTACTCAGTTGGCCTTGTTGTCAACCGTATGGCATGCACAGTGCGTCGCGTGCCAAACAGATGGGAGGAGCATAGGGGCTTTACCATCCCAGGGATTAGCAGGCAAGCTTTAAATTATACATGCTTGTGTTTGCCTATCTTTCCAGGAGGATGTCCAGAGCTTGCTGAAAACCTTCCAACTTAGTACCCGGCAGCTGCATCACCTGTGTGGCCACTCAAAGGTAACCCCCCCCCTTATCTAAATTCCACATTAGATTTATGATTTATGAGGTGTTAAATAGTACCCTTCTCATGCCCAAGCTGTCCTTGTAAATGGCTGTTCCTATGCCCTCCCTCCTGCCTATAGCCAGTAGTAATTGCTCACTGTGTGTGGTGTACAGCCGCCTGACCACAGTGTTGCTGTTGTAGATCCGGCAGGACACAGGCCTGACGAACCACGTTCCTGCGCTGAAGAAGAGCCTGGAGCAGTTTGTGTACCGGGTGAAAGCCATGCTCACGCTCAACCACTGCCAGGAGGCTTTCTGGCTGGGCAACCTGAAGAACCGCAATCTGAAGGTACACATAACACCTCACAGGTCTTCCTAGCTGCTGGTGCTCTCACAAAACTTGGGGTCTCCTGCTCTGTTTTCCTGCCTGTCCTCTGTACTTCCTCATTAAGGAGCACTTCTGATTGGTAACTATAGGAGGCCCCATCACTGTTCTTGTATAAGGGAGCTTGCTATGGATCCTACGTCTTGGGATGTGCCCCCATCATTAATACTCAGAAAACCACAAATCAGTGTGACTTTCACCTTCAACGGTGTCAAAGAGCAGCACACAGAGCAGAATATCTGTGCAGTAAATAGAATATCTGTGGTGTCTTGCAGGGAGAGGAGATCCTTTCCCAGAGGTCACAAGAAAGTGATGAAGATGGTGAGGGTGAGGGTGAGGAAGAGGCCTCACAACTTCCTCAGGAGCAGTCTGAAGATGAGGTACTTGTGATTGTCATTGACAGTTTGGGGCTAGCCAGAAGGGGTCACTAGAGAGCAACGAGCACGCTTCCCACTGACTAAATCCTCTATGACCCTTTCCAAAGCTGCAACACCCTGGGTGGTTCACTTTGTCCAATGTTGTAACCTGCCCCAGATTACTGTCTTCTAATCTAAAACTATTGATTTTCATGTCTGCTTTACCACTTTATGTTGAATTGTGGGTGTAGACAAGTTGCAGCATGTCCCTAAAGCATAAAAGATGGATTAACTTTTACAGACAAAACTTATCTGCCCACACCGCCTAGGGAAGGGAAGAGGGGAGGTGTTCCTTGACACAGGAAATGCTAATCACTAAACATGTCTCACACTGTCAGTGCTACTATAGAAAGCCATCCAAACTGAACGTCTGTGTGTTGCTCCTGATTAGAGATGGTCTGTGTGGCAGATCCGCTCAGTAGTTTGGGGAACTGAGGCGGTAACTCAGGTGTTTTGGCTTTGGTTCTTGAGTGCGGCACTGCTGTTGTGCGCCAGGTACTTAACCTTAATTGCATCAGTAAAATATCCAGCTGTATTGATGGATTATATGCAAAAAATGCATCTGTTTAACTATGGAAAAGAGCACCTTCTAAATCCTGAAATGTACATGGAATTCTAGATTGTGTCCTTATCTAACATTCACAACGGCATTGCAGTCCTCAGACTAAGGCAAAAACAGACATTACATAACCCTGTCTGGCATTCGGTTCTCTCTTGAATGGACAGCTGATAAGATAAGTTCTGCATTTTCCGCTGGCTAATCATCACGTGGAAGATGACAACACAACAGCCAGAACAATGAGGCACATCTGTTAGTGTGGATTTTGAGAACTTTCAGCATGGCACATTCCACTTTCTACCCCAGTGATATTGCAGGGACATTAACCTCACCTCTAGCATACCAATGGTCAGGAAGGGGCTTCTGATTTAAGAAGCTGAGCATATTGCTGCCTGTCGTGGCTATGCAGCAAACTATGATATATGTATAAAGAAGAATATGTTCATTTGATGCATAGCCTGTGTACGTGTGTGTGCATTAATTGTGTAGGTTTTTCCTGTCAGTGATATTGCATTTTCTCATACAGGAGCAGAGAAGTGACTCTGATGCTAGGAAAAATGGCCCAGAGGAAGAAGAGGAGATTACGGATGACTCTGATTAAAATGGAGACCCCCCCCCCCTTAAAAATTCCCTCACTTCTGGCCTTGACCATAAAATAAATGTTTATGATGGTCTCTGCTGCTCCCCAAGTTTGATAGCACTACCTTAAGAGAGGCAGTCCCAGTCACATTAGTGCCATTTAGACACACAGGTAGGAGGTTCCTTTCCTGTATTTGCAGATGGCCTGGCTCTCTGGGAATTAATTGCACATGAAAATATTGAGACAGGAACAGAAAACTGCTTGGCTCCCATCAAACAAGGGATACTGTCAATAATGAGAATCTAATGAGACAGGAGCTTCCTCATTCACTTGCTGCATGCCTCAAAATTTTGACAGGGAAAAAGGAAATCAACGTTAAAACAAACATATTTGCTTTGTTTGGATAACCTAAATAATCGGTTTCTACGCGTTTCTTATATTTTGTATGTTTACTTTCTGAATTAAGTTTGTGCACCTTTAAGCAGTTCATTTTGTTTTGAATGTAACGTTTTAATTGTACGCTACTTTCTAATAATTATAAATGTCATATTCTACTACAATCAAATTGTCTTTTGTAAATCCCGTTTTACTAAAAAAAAAAAAGTATATATATTTGTTAAAAAGTCAAAATGGTGATTATTAAAATGGAATTAATGGTGCTAGAAGCAGGTTAAATTGTGCCGGGTTGCCAGAGCCGCCTTAGCATCTGGAAACTGCTGGCCACCTTTCAGTGTTTCCCCACTGACGTCGTGTCTCTGGAAAGAACCATCCCTGGCTTGCTTTGAACTTGTAGTTCACCCCATGCATCCTTTCCTTCGAGCACACAGGTGTCGAACTCCAGTCCTGGAGGGCCGCAGTGCCTGCTGGTTTTCAGGGTGTTCTCTGCTCCAGTGGTTCATTTAAATCATCATAATTGAAAAGTAACTACAAAAACCTGTAGACACTGGCCCCCTGGGAATGTAGTTTGACGCACCTGTTCTGGCGCATGGATACAGTAATGTGGCCCTGAAATCCAAATCTAGTCCTAGGTTTTTTTTTTCTTCCCCCACCCAGGTAAATGACAATTAGTGCTACTGACTGGAAAGACTGTCTTCACACCAGACTCTTAGCAAAAGGGAGGGTGGGAAACTGGCAGTTATCGGCCCCTGGGGACCATAATTTGAGTAACTTGGATCTAGCGACTCCTTGATCCTGGAGACAATCCTGTAGGTTTTCATTTCAACCCTCATTTGCCACACCAGCTCAACGATGTTGGATGAGATATGCTTTGTTAGGGTTGGAGTGGTACTGTAAATCTCCGTCCTGTTTTCGGGTAATAGGCTAGAAACTAGCATTTTCTTTTGTTTACACAGTTTCCAGAGACTGGTCATTTAGTTGGCTGAGCAGATATTATTGAGTTTTCTGTTTTGCTTTTGTTATTGCAGTAATAATCTTAGAATAAGACAAATAAAACGTGGCACGTCACGTTCCCGCCCCCATCTTTCGTGTTTCCAGTGGCCTGTACCAATTCATATATTGGAGGGAATCGAATGTACGGCAGGATTTAATCGTATTTGAATATAATATCTCCTTTATGTTTGGTGTCTTTAGATCAGATCTATTTGATTTTCACCAAGTGTATGATAAGGATGGGGTCAGTCAGGACACATCTCGGTTTTGTAGCAGCTTACTTGAACGAAACCCCCCCTAGATAAAAACGGAAATCCTTGACGTCCAGGAAGCTGTATACCATGTTTCTGTATTTAGGGAAGTGGTAATGTAACCTGCCTGATGATAACCTTCTGTTGTACTTACGAATTCTCCAACGTTGACGAATGGTATTTAGATGCCTAGCAAGCTATCCAACGTTATATAAGGATATTTATTGTATCGCCAATTTAGTTCGCTAAATCAGTTTAATTCCGGGGGATTTTCCGTTGAATTTGTTGCCGCTATTTAGCAAGATAGTGGCACTAGTTGCTAGTCACGCATAATAGCACTGCCAGAGCTAATTCCTGAGTCAGTTCGTGTTTAGCTTGCCAGGTAGCTATGTCTGATATTGTGATATTGGCTTTGATAGTCTTGCTGCTCTTGATTCTTCTTGTGACCATTGTTGGGTTGGTATTATACTCGGGACTGCTGTCCAACGTCGACATCCGGACGGGCTCCCCTCCAATCAAGAATATAACAATTGCCTACAAATTCAGAGAGGGATCCTACAAAGAGTGCGGGTCAACCTTCACCGAAAGTTGCAGTATTGGACCAAAGCTTTGCTGCATTGGAGTGTATTATGATGACCCGAAAGAGGTGAGACTTTTAGCTCGCGCGCTACGTAGAATAACATTTTATGCAAGATGGTTAAATAATAAGCTCATTGCACGCGTGGTAACTTCACCTTATTCTGACATATGTGATGGACATGATCAATTTGACCATTGCGCTCATCACTGCAATGTAGTCTATTGGGGTAGAGGGTGGAGGGTTATGAATTACTCTTGATTATACTTGCTTTGAAACTGGCTCCGGGTTCTGACTTCCAACTTGGCAGAATAGGTTTGGATACATTTTGAAGAGAGTCCAAGGAATTTTAACGATTTATTTTACCCATTCACCTTCTAAATCCAGGTATTGCACTTGCCGTGTTTATAATTTCTGTGCAATCGGTTATTTCCTCCTAAAATTAATGGTTGCGAGAATGTTGTATTCAAAATAGAAGGCGCATTGACCCGGTTTTTAAAGTGGCATATAGGCTATGACTGCATATAGCAGTGCTTACACTCAGTCATTGGAGTGTGTACGTGTATTCAGGTATGTTTTGTCTAAGTTTGGCATTGCAATAGGTGCTGTCATTTTAAACAAACCACTTGTAGCGTGGAGTCACATGGTACAGTGGTAAAGTAGGCTGGGAGTTTCACACAAGGAAGTCATAAGACCCTGTGCCCTGAAGCTTGTTTATTCAACAGGCCTGGCCTTCAAAAGAGTAGCCTGTGAGAAGGTAGCATCTACAGGGTACTTTCCTCCTCTGAGGAATTAGGACATGTTTGATTCCTGATCTTTTAAGACATTGCATTTTTTTTTTTTTACAATAAGTAGCTTTGCATAAGAGTGCTAAATGCAAGAAATTTTTTTTTTTTTTTTTTTTGTTGAAAACAAGGCAATATTACACCTATAGTCTTTACTCAATATCCACAATATCCAACTGCTGTGATTCTTGTGGTTATTTTCAGATTATCTTCATACATTCAAACACCTGCAGTGAAAAAGTTCAGGAATCTAAGCGCTGTAAATCCCCCGAGGAGGAAAGTATAGTCCTGAAAGAAACAGCAAGAAGCGCAGACTGAAATGACATGTCAATGTCCACGCTGAACATTAAACAAGAACAACACTGACGTAATGAGCATTAAGCTACATTAAAGGAACAACAGCAAGGACCCGCAGACTCTGAAAACGACAGAAAAGTTACACACATTCAGATGACAGTTGTAATCAGGCCTCTCCTCATGGATCCTCATGATGCGTTTTGTATTGAAGCACTGTGCACTGGAGAATGGGCGCAGACACCCAGGGGCTGCAACGAAATTGGCTTCATAAGAGGACAAGATGGGAGATGCTGTGCTTTGAGTTTGGCCCCTTTTTAGCTGAGGGCTGCCTCATTTTTTCCTTTGCTATGTGTGATTCATGATGGAGGAAATCTTTGGTAAGACCGGGCGGAGACTTGGAGCATTCTGTATGCTTTTAATGGAAGCCTCTGTCTGCTGAGCTGCCGGAGGTTCCAGTACAGATCATGTCTGAAGGGGGAAAGAATGCTGCTCACCAGAGGGAAGCCGAATCCCTAATTTTACTGCCACGTGGACTGGTTCTGCATGCTTCCAGGACAAAGTCAGGCGATGAGTCAATCACTGTGAGAGCCGTGAGCTTAAATGTTAAATCCAGAAGCACTTTTACTGAATTCCTGCGTTATTGTGTATTGACTGTGTCTGGCTTTGTGCTGTAAGCCCTTGGTTGGTTTGTCAGCATTTGGGTGCTGAATGTTTCTCCCTTGGTTACAGTGGTAGTGAGTGGAGCGCTTATGTCAGAAGCTCTTGGTACACTGGGCTTAAGAACATGCTGCGGTTTGAAACTGGTTATTTGTTATCGATCTATACTCCCAGCGTAGTTTGCTGTGCTTAACACTCTGAGCCAAAGCATAATCAATGGCTGTCTAATAAGCTGGACTGGGTCTGGTCTCTAGGTTGCCAGTTCAATGTAGTTACCGGAATTGTGTATGAGCATGGGATTGGTATTTATTTATTTGTTTTTATTTTGGACTTCAACCAAACAACTTCAGACATATCTGGCCTAGCTTAACTCAGTCAGGCTCCCCCCTGCCATTGGTTAAGACCCATTTCAGAGTTGCTTTCCTGCCACAGAACATTCTTTTAAGAAGTGTGTTATGATACATGCATCACTTTACTGTGAGAAAATGTAGACATTTGTAGTAGTTATCTCTAAAAGCAATCATTAATATTTTAGTGTTATAAAATAAAATAATAAAGGGCAATAAAAGTGACAGGTGCTGGGCACTATTTGTCCTTAGATTCTGGAATCAGTGCCAGGATCTTAATGTTCACCGTGTGCTACATATGAGAACGTAAGGAGACCTATGTTTGATTTAATTGCATTCAGTTTGATGCCTGTGGCACTCCCCTTTGTCTGGGAGCACACAGGGACTACAGTTCCCACTCTTTTTTGCACATAGAACTCCACAGAACTACTGAATTTTGATAGCATGTGTTCATAATTGCATATTTCAGAAAGGAACTGGTACAATGCAAAGCAAGGGCCTTTCAGTCACCTGTTTTTTTTTTTCTTTTTTTACTAAAGTACTTCCAGATGTAAACTTTGGTCTGTGGAACATTGGCAGTGTCCTACTTGTTAACTGAACTTCACAAACTGGTCACAAGCTCACTGCCTTTGTGCTTAGTCAGACAGTAACAGTGAGTCCGGTCATGTACTTACAAGGTCCACGTGAGAATGATGTGGCATATGATTCGAGAAGTAGGGACTCTTGTCAAGCAGGGTTAGGTTTTTTGGGAGAGCACTGACTTATGCAGTGCTAGGATATGTGACAGGCTCTGATATGCATCATACACGTCACACTTTCCTGCGTCCTCTGTCTTTCATGCCTGCATCTCCCCACCACCACACACAGATCATCTGTGCGTTTGTTCCATTCATCGGTAGCCGCCTTTCGCCAAATATAGCTAATTGTGCATGCAGCTGTGAATTGACCCTAGAGAGAGGTTTTGGCTCATTCATAAATCACTGGTAGTGATGGAAAAGTGAGGCTGCCTGAACTGCATAATGAGTGGAGCAACAGTGCACTGTCAGTCACTGACTCATGAACTTGCCAAAGGACTTAAATTAGTGACATGTAGTAACTCCACCCGTTTTGTGTTGTAGTGTTATGGATAGCTGTAAGGCTGTGTTATGGTGCCTGTTCTGTGGCAGCCATTTTTTCTGAGACATTTTTCACCCTATCCATTCACAGAGGCATTGGTAAAGTTTGTCTAGAAGAGCAAGAGATAATTTACTTATGAGAAGAGAGACTGCTTGGGTGTCCGTCCTTTATACAGTTTACCACAATGGACTGAATGTTGAACAGGGCTCTAGAGAATTTCTTTTGTCTCCTCCCATGACAGTTTTTTATGTATTTTTTGTGTATTGCTGCACAAAAGCAATAGTAAATAAACCCTTCTAGAATTGTTTTCACTACTGTTTAATAACATTTACAGACCTCAGCATGTAAAAATTCACCTGACTATAAGATTTATAAAATCTTCAATATATAGGCAAATTTGGGAAAGCGGGAAAGGTTTGTGGAGTTTTAGAAAACGTAGCATGGCACACCAGTCTGGTTTCCCTCCTCTGGTGTCCTCACTCTCTGGGGAAGATGCGCTGAGGAGATACAGGTCTGCTCAGAACTTTATTAAACACACAATAGTGAGACACAATCTCTGAGGAACACTGGACCTTTGTTTTCAATAGGGGCGCTGGAATCGCTCTTAAATTTTCCCAACTGCGCAATAAATAAAACATTTCTGTGAGGGCACATCTGGTCAGGGACATTGTAAAAGACAAAGAATACAGTGTTATAGCTATTATTTACTTTCTTAGCAGCCAATCTTATCCAGTGCCACTTTCCAAGCAGGCATTGTGTAGCCTACATTTTCTATTTACAAGGTATGATGATTACCTTAGTGATTTGGGTCAAGTACCTGACTCAAAGGTTACATACGCAATACCCAATGTGGAATTCAGACATACAACCTTCTGGCCCCTTTTCTTAAACCCAGGCAGTTAATTAGTTAATTTCAGGCTCTTGTGTCCTTACGCTGTGTTTAAATACATCTGCATTGCGCAGATACTTGTTGTGGATATCTTTGCGTCATCACTCTTGTGATGTCAGTGTGTTTATTCATTTATTTATTTTTTGATTGGGGTTTCCCTATAGGTTTTCTTGACTGTCCCTTTGGTTATGTGGATCCCTGGTGAAGTGACATTTTCAGCTGTGTCCATGCCTGAAAGTGATTGCCTTGTTGGATCACTGACAGTAATTGCACATGTGTAAATGTATATGTACATGCGTGCTACTATTCAATGTCACAATCTAAATTAAAGTAAGATTTATGTGTCCAAAAGTTGCATAAATATGCAAAACATCACAATAGATTGCAGCTTAAGAAGAAAATGTATATCACATTTAATTGGCTGAATATTCATATCAGGATAGTGTGGAAACGCCTCCACTGCATAAACTACATGAAAGATGGTGGCTGAGCCACAGGATATTGTTATGCTGAAATTGCTGACAGCCAGAGCTAAAAGTAATACACTGGAGAAATGGAGAAATGCAGGACCAGACATGGCTCATTTTCTATGTGCAGTTTGAGTAATGGGTTGACTGTCCTATTTTTAAATTGTATGGAATGGTCTTTGGGTGGTTTGGAAAGAATATGGGGAGGAAGAGGAGAGGGTGACATGTTATTTTTCTGATTGCATTGTTTCTGGAATATAGCCTACATAACCTCAGACCTCATAACAAAAAATCAGGTGTGGCATAGAAGCATTCACTTTACTGAAGTTATTTGACAAGGTGCAAAATTAAAACCTACAATATGATTGCTGTATGAAATAATTTTATTTGGTAGTGAAATGTTGTCTACGCTGCGTTTAATTGCAGGTGTTTGGCAGGTGCTTGATTAAATGAACTGTTAGCGCTCACGGCACAGCATTGTTGCAGCCGCAGCCTGCTAGCTCAGCCATTCGTCAGCAGTTCACCGCGTCCTGCCCCTGTCCCACAGGTAGTGTTTCAGGATGACATGCTGCACAGAATTATGCCAATTATTAACTAGCATATTTTGGATGGCTGGAGTGGGAGTTGGTGACATGATGAAAAAAATGAATTGTGGCTTTTGAGCAGCATGCTCTGAAACCGATTGGTCTACCTTTGTCATTTCCATATCGCCTCACTAGTTTACTATTGTATACTACAATACACTTTTAAGTGCATTTGACACACCTTATTACGAAGTAATACAGTCCAGTTTAACTGCATAGGGCACACCTTATTACTGCATAATACTATTTAGTAATATTTCAGTGGTTGTGCCAATCTAGAGAGGGTTACATATGTTATATATACATAACGTAAATAATAATAAAAAAAGATGTTTTAATGCACTAATGATTTTGCTCACAAATAAAAATGATTTTTATCTCAATACTACTATCTAGTGGTGAGGCTATGGCATGCCACAGCTCTCATGGACACATATTACATGGATCTATATCCCCATTTACTTTAATCATAAAATTAAATGATATGAATTGGTGGACCTGCACCTATCAACTCAGTGGTTTTTCTGTTTTTATTTTATGAGACTGTGGTGGACACCCATAATCAGTTTGAAGATTTAGCCTACTGTTTCACATGTACAGTACGAATCACTAAAATATTTGCAGGAATTTTGTTCACCGCTAGATGGCACTGATAAACTGCGGATTCTATAGCCGCTATGTTTCATGGGAAGAAGGACTTACCCGCGAATGAGTTACTCGATAAACAGTAGGCTGCCTTCACCAGTCTCATGTTCTGTAGTCTTCCATATTTTGCCTATGATGTAGTCAGAAATAATCAGTAAGCATTTACATTTTAATTATGGAAGCTGGAGGTTTTTATCAGACCAATGACTTGTGAAAAGGTATGCAGTTAATTTTCTCTGATTCTGCTTTTAGTGATTCTCTGATTAGTGGTGTGACTGTATGTTGTGCAGTAAGACCCCTGTTAAAGTAATAGTTTTTATTAGGGAGGGTCCTGTTTGGAGTTTCTGGGTGTCTCCGGGGAAGATGTGTGGACTGTAGCCTCGGAAGGCGAAGAGAGCATCGATAGGGGGTGATGTCCAAAGGTTGGCCTTTCATAATAGTGGACATCTGCTTGCGTGGATTGTACTCAGAATGATCTAGGTTGCCCAGCCCTTGCCTGTCTCTGAAATACGATCACAGTTTATATTTCCTCAGAGCTGGCTCTGGAAGACTCTTTGATTGTTGGGGATTGTCAGAGGGTAACGTCCATAAACAGCCACACTCAGCGTGTCCCTCACGGTAGGGCGTGTGAATGGAATGTCTCTGTAAGCCCCACAGCCCATCCCCAACTCCTCCATGAACCCGCACAACATAACCTTTCCACTCTGAAAATCAGGGACATTCAGGTGTGTCCTTTAGTTGTCTTCCTTCTGCCTGTCTAATAATCCTAGATCAGGGCAGCCCAACCCTGTTCTTGCAGTTCTACTGTCCTGTAAGTGTTCACTCTAACCCTAACAATGCACACCCCACTCAACAGCTAGAGATCTCGCTGAGCAGCTAATTAGTAGAAACTGTTGTGGCAAATTAGGGTTGAAATGAAAGCCTACCGAGTGGTAGATCTCCAGGAACAGGGTTGGGCAGCCCTGTACTAAGTAGATTGGAGAAGTCAGGGTTGAAATATCAGATTCCTTACTTGACTCTCACTCAGTGATACAACTAGAGCATGTACACACACACACACACACACACACACACACATATGCATTTGTGTATGTATATAAAGATTGCCAATCCTTATTTTAGAATTCAATAAATCTTTGTTCCCTGGTGGATAATTTGTTTTGCATCCCAGTGACAGAATATACCACAGCATTTCTAAAGGCAAAGTATGAATCCTGGCTCATGCTCTGCTTTCTGTAGTCCTGTCTCCGTCTTAAAATGGAACTGGGGAAAAACGGAATGTTCCATGACGGGTGTGGAGACAGGAAAGCGGGAGAGTTCCAATGACTGCTCGCTGCCGCGCCGTCCGTCAGTGCTTCTGAGGAGCAGTTCCGCAGACACGCAGGCCTACACAATGAGTGTGCTGCCCATTACCGCTGAAAGCAGAGTGGGATGTTTCAGTGCTATGGCATTTACTCTTTCCTCACTGTGCTGTCCACCAGCTGAGCTGCACTGTCACCTGTGCAGCCGGCTCAGGCAAGATGTAGAAGTAGAGCTAACCTAAGGTGTCACCCATTTAGATATGAGGTGGGGGCAATCCTGGCAGATGAACACCTCCTTCATTGGGTTATGAGCTAATTGCTTGTTGCCCCGCTGCACTACCTGCCACAGTTAGCACTGACACACCACTGCACTCAGGGCCAGAGCTGCAGAGTGTGTGCCCCACCCAGGATCCCAAACAAACATGCATTCTGCTGATTTATTCACCGTCCAAATCGGCTTCCGGCTGTCCCCAGTCGTGGGGGGCAGGCTGGACTTACTCCGCCCCACGTCTGGGACTGAACAGCTTCCTGAGTGATTGGCGTCCACCATTCATATGCCAGCCTCGAGGTGCCAAATCGCTCTCTTTTCCCAGGCTCCCAATTAGCCGAGGCCCTGGCTCTCACAGGCCTAACAATGATGGCTCGTTCCGTATCCTGCTCTGCCATCTTAATTGGCCTGATGCGTTCAGCTCATTACCGTCCAGTCCTGAGGGGCTGATATGGGTGGGTTGTGAAGGTCAGAAACTCCAGCAGAGAGCTGTTTAGGTTGCTATCAGGGACAGGAGTCCTGAAGAAATGCTTACTTCCCCAACTTAATCCTCTTTGACTCTGAATGGAATTAGCCAGGATGAACTCCCTGTAGGCCAGGGATTTCCACATGGTGTGGATGGCGGAGTAGTATTTGGATTTGTCAGCCTTTGTGCTCTTGATTGCTTTCTCTTGTGAACTCTTCAGGAGAAAAAAAGACTGCGGGCCTGGGTCCAGCAATGGCTAATGTAGATAAGGGGGGTCACAGTGACTTTCCCTGGTCCTGGGACAGTCAGTACTGTCCTGTGAAATGTCAGGAGGAGGTTTCGTCATGTTCTCTCTTTTTGCCCTGCCCCTGGGGAGGCTCTGAGTTCAAAGTTCAACTATTCTTATTTTTCTCCTGTGTTTCCTGTATGGCTGAAGGTATGCAGGAGGAACTTTATTTGCTCTAAGGGTTGAGGCAATGAGCCTTCTCTCTCTCTCTTTCTCTCTCTCTCTGCTCTGTTGTTCTCTTGTTTTCTCTGTGATTTGTTGATGGAGGAGATGACAGGCATTAATAGATAGAGGTTGTGAGCCAGGGATCTAAAAGGAGGGCAGTCTGGAGGTGTGTGAAGGCACTAATTCTGCAGTGTTTGAGAGGTCCGTCTACAGTTTCTCCATTTATCCATGGCAGAACCTGTAATGCTACCAGTGCATGGTCAGAATGAACAGGCTAGGATGGAAATGAATGGATGTATTATTTTTTCCCCCTCAGTCAGAGCCCATAGAATTGGGCTATACAGTTTTAAACAAGCTACGTGCCCATTCTGTAGAAATCCACCTGTTCTTTAAAGCTTTGCAGTTCTATGATTCATAGATTCGGAGCATAGACTATTTCATTGAGCTTGGCTCTCCAGATAAAATTCCTAAACAATTAGCAGCCAGTAGTGGTCCATTAGACCACTGCAGGTATGCCTCTCTGCCCAGCATGACCTTGGTAGGGTTTACAAATATATTTGAAAGGCACATCCTGGATCTACATGGCACACAGAACTACATTTAGCTGAGTGCCACACATTTTTGTTCACACATTTTGTTTACACGTGCCTACGCATGTATAATGCATTTGTGCTGCTATACTGCCATGTATAAACTCAAAGGAGCCCCACAGAATTCAAAATTTGTTTGAATTTGTCTGAGGTATAATATAGGACTTTTTAGGTAGTCCGTGAAGGACAGCATAGGACAATGGTGGAAAATATCCAAATGTGAAAAAACAAGCACCTCAGTCGTGTGCTTTCATCGGAGCTTTTCATGATTTTCTCATTTGCATTTGGTCATATGCTGCTCTTATGTAAATTGACAACAGGGCCTACAAGAGTGCAGGATGTGATACAGTATGACTTAGACAAGAGGGGTCACAGGTTCAAATCCCAAATTAGACACCCCAGGTGTACACTGAGACCATCAGTACAGTGCTGGTCCAGGTGAAAAAATGATTTACAGAATGTGAAAGATTGTTGTTTCCCTGTTTAATCCTACCTTCCGCCCTTAATAACTGGGACTGCTTAACAAAGAAAAAATGTATCCGACTCCAGTTAGATTTGTTTCCGTTCTTGGTCTTCTGAACTCAGTCTGTACAGAAATGCCGGCGTCTGAGATTGGGAGTGTGATGCGTGTCATTATTCCCTGGCATGCTGGGATGTGACCTTTAAGAAAAGCAGAGTGCTCTTGGTTGCGAGCCCTTACCTGCTCTCTGCGAGCAGCGTGTCTCTGAGCGCTATCTCTCACAGTGGCCAATCCCCCCCTCCCTTCTTCTCACCCCAACCCACTCTCCTCTCATCCCTCTCCTCTCCCTTTCTCACTCTCTCTCCTCTTGCCTCACTCTCCCTTTTATGTACAGAGCTCCGGCCTCACATTCTTCTCCTGTGAAAGCTCCTTCCTTCTCCCTCCCTGCTGCCTAGCCTGCTGGTTCTGCCATTTCACTCGAAATCAGAAATAAAAGAAGAGTAAATAAGGAAGTTTGAAAAAAGAGAGGGTGGCCATAAGCATATGAGACTAACAGCAGCCGAGTCCCTGCCTGGAGCCAGAAAGCTCGTCTTCTCCGGTAATTACACATGCCAATACTCCCCAGCTGTCCTGTTTAATTATGTGGGAAGTGCCGCTGTGCTACCCGCAGGGATAGCGCTCCCCTCCAACCAAAGAGGGCCAAGTCCCAACAACGTCTCAAACAGTGTCACCAGCGGTCCCGCTCCACACCCCCTTCCCATGGCCCTCTGCAGCCCTCTGCAGCCCCTAAAGTCTTAGTTTTCTGTAGTCTGCTGGCCTACAAAGCTGACTAGGCGTGCTGGGACTTCCCACTGTTTTGTATAACCTATCCCTTCTGCCTGTGCTAGAACCTACTGTACAACACAGAAGTGATAAAGAGACAAATTTATCTCTGGCCATGGAATTTTTCATGGAAGTTAACAGGAGTATTGTCAATATTCCAGGAAGCAGAAACCAACCTCGCTGATGACTGCAGGGAATGTGGAGCAACGGGGAATAACTACTATTTACCCAATTCAAAGTTTTAGCCTCATTAATTTTTTGTTAACAAGTCAAAGCTACTGGAAGTCACTCACCAGTGTAATACGTCTATTAAGATTCTGTTTTATACAAATGCGATTGTATTTGCCATGTTGCTGGGCTATTGGAAAGGAAAGACTCCCAATCAGTTAGATCAACAGCAGCAGAAGGCAGATTGTGTTCTGCCTTATTTTTTTCTTGGTAGCATGCTGTCTGAGGGAACCAGATCGCAGCCTTCCCTTTAGCTAGCCTTGTCCTTATTGATGATTCTCTCCTCCCTCTTTCCCTCCCTCTCTCTCTTACTTGCCTCACTGTCCCCATGCTCCCTTTCCTGCCACACTAACCACTCATGTGCTCTGGTTGCTCTCTGAGTTCCCCCGTCCGCCCGGCCTTGTTTATGACTCCCCGCGCAGTAGCCATGCGATGGATCGTCCGCGTGCAGCAGCCGTAATCCCTTTATCTCTCTGGCCCTGGAGCACGCTCTTTGTGAGTGGCTGTTGGAGTGGATAGTGACTTCTAGCCCAGCAGTGAAGCGATTGCTTCGGAATGGAAATACCTGTGTATCAGTGGCACTCAGGCAATAGGAGTCCATTTCCAGGAGTTTCAGGAATCCAACGTGGAAATCTTCCGACGTGCACTTTTTATGAACTGGCTCTGATTCGCTCTGATTCTCTACATATGCATTTCCAGACTTTTCTGTGCGTATAGTACATATTTGGCGCCACTCCCATTACAGTAAGTTATGAGGCAAGGGTCTTGCATGTCATGGTGGCAAACTAGAGTTTGTGCTTAATTCCATTGTACTTTATGAGGAGTTGCCTAATTATATAAGCAGTATTGCTGAGTAAGATATGGAGCCCACACACTGTTTTAATGCTGAGGAACCAATTTTGTAGAGGAGTAATCGTTATCTGTTTATCTTTTATTTATCCTGCACTTCACATATAATAGATAGTAAATTGGGGGGGTCTCTGTATTAGAAGTGCTGTAATTGCTACACAAATCATTCAAAATGGATGTAAATACCCTCAAATAAAACTGACACTCTGCACTTTAACCTCATATTCATTGTTTCATTTAAAATCCAATATGCTGTACTAAGCCAAAACTAAAAGTCTGTCACTATCCAAATACACTGCACTATGTTTGAATCAATCTCTTTGCATCAAAAAAGAAAACAAATTAAGATGTGTGCTTGGAATAACTGTTCTGGTTTGTTTGCTTGGCAGGCACTACTGAGGGACATAAATGCACAGGTTTAAATAGCATCCATCAATATGGCCTAATATTTATTAAAGTACTTCTATACTGCTTTGCCCCTGAGCAAGGTACCAATGGGAGTCAGACCTGCAGACTTCAAGTTGCTGGGCTAGACCTAAATCTACTGTACAATACTACTACTACTGAATGATCCCTCCCCCCCACACATGTTACACTGGATTGAAGATTTGATGGGGGTACAGTCTCTAGTATTCTGGGTATAAATCAGTTGACCTACTTCCAAGGTGACCTCCTTGGAGAGGGTGCAGAAGAGTAACGCATCATGCCCATGTGTGCCAAAAAGAGAAATATGAAGACGGGGGTAGTTTTTCATATCCAGCAGTACTTCATCATTCCAGCTAATGGGGCACCCCCCTTTACAGGAAGTTCCCGTGATCCCCAGCCCCATGTCATCAGGCTTGCAGCAGGTGCAGGGGTGTTCAGCACCAGCCTCCCCCGAGCCCCAACAGATACCCATCATGGCTATTCCACCCTATTAATCTCTCCCATACAGACAGGGAGCCATCGCTCAGTGTCTGTTTATCTATTCCTAGTGAAAGAGTCTAACCTCGACGACGTGTCCAATTTCACATTAAAAAAAAGAGTCCTATTTTTTAATAAAACACTTAAATATAATTTCCATTTGAGTTCACATCATCCTCAAGCTTTCGAAATCTGAATATTTACTAAATTTCCTGGTGTCTAATAGTAAACTAAAAAGATCAGTATGTTGCCATGCATTTGTCATTAACTGCACCCGAATTTCCAAGAAATTAATATATTTTCATCAAAATTTTAACAAATAATTTCAATAATGCTCACAATGCAATGGACAAGTATCATTTTTCTGCACAGCAGAAAGACAGAAGACATCAGTGGGCTAAAACCTCACCCAGGTAGCATTTCTATCAGAGTTTATCAAGGGCAAAGGTCCTCACTGCTTTTTATTGTTAATTTTAACGGCCATAATAGCTGACTGGCCGACTCACCCTGATGAAATTTCATGAGTCAGGTCCCACGGCCCGCAGTTTGATTGAGTATGCAGATTTTCTTTGGCTTTTGTTACTCCTTTAAACGGAGGTTGTTTTGTTTTTATCAACACTACACGCACGCCGCTGCTGAAAAATAAATCCTGCCAGAGGTGTGTCTCGCACCGCCTCACGTCAGCGATGAGCCATGAGACGTGCGCTTTGGCGTGAGGGGGCACAGAGTCCCCGGGGGTGACAGTACTGAGGGGCAGGGCAAGAGGAAGATGAGAAAAGTAAATCCTTGTTATGTGTCCTCTAATAAAGAATTACATCTTCAGGATGCTCGCTTTCTCTTTCTTTCTTTTTTTTTCCTTCAGCAAAAATAAAACCCCCTCACATGTCCATTTGGAAAATTGCTGTGGAAATTACCCTTGCCTTCAACAGGTCTCTGGAGATTTAACCAGAGGAGCCAGAAGGAGAGGAAATGGATGACTCCTGTTCTTCAGAGATTCTGCAAGCCCAGGCCCAGATTCAATATAACTGCTATTCTTTATAGTTTACCCAGAGTAACCAATTTAATCAAATGTTAAATTTTTTATGACACGTAAAATATTTTTCTTTACATGTAGTCCCTTCTGACATCATGAGGGTTAAGGGGAGTCATTGGTTAGATTGAAACTGGTCCTGTGTGTCAGCCTTATGAAAAATCTGAGCACATTGCTTGTAAAAAGAAATAAACAAACCAACCTTCATGTAAAGCTTAGTGTGAAAAGAATGATGTGTGTATTTTAAATGGTGGATTTTTTGTTATTTGTGTAAAATGTTGCTGCGTGTCCTATGGAGACTTCTCACTTTCTTTTCACCGCTTTGGAAGGTAGTTTGTCTAATTTAAATTCTTTAGACTCCATTGTATTCTGTCTGCATTGTCTGTCAGCACTATAATTTGAAGTACTCTCCTGTGCTGATGTTCCTGGTTAAGGTTTCATTAGGTCCTACTTCTTTAGTGGTCCTTCCTTGGTGGCAGCAGCCTGGTAGCTGCTGAAACGGGGAAGGAAAGGGTAGCCTGTTCAGCAAATTTTTGGATGTAAATGAAAAGATCCAAAAGGAAACCGATATCTTATCTTGAGCAGTGACGAATGTCAGTGTTATTTACTTGTTAGTGATTGCACGGGCTGTGAATGAATTGTCTGTGGACTGCAAGTCAGCCTAATAAGCTCGTTACTGAGATGAGAAAGGGGGTGGGGGGATCATGCCAAATATTTTATATGTTTAATAATAATTCCTACGTCAGCATTTCTTCATTGAACCTGCTGAGGGAGAGTTAGATTGGTGTTGAAGGTTGGAATAGAATGTGAATAGACCTGCTGACAGCTCCCCCTCCGTGGGGAATGATAGTGCCACTTGTGTGGCCAGTATCCAGTGGAAGTGCTCAGTATCATGACCACAGTCCACACTGGAACAGTCAGGGTTTAGGAGCATCCACGCTTAAGCTAATTATCCAATATAAAAAGATCCAACGTTTAATCTAATTATGCCACCCAAAAGCCTGAGTAAAATATTGGTAATTCAAATCAAATTTCTGAGTTGCCCTTGTGAGCATAAGCAACAATATAAATAAAAATGTCAGCACAGCAATGACACAAGCCACACCAAGCCGGCTGAGTTATAGGTGTGTCTTACTGATGTGGATTGTTGTTTTGGCTCGCCTCCACTTACCTCCTGTCGGAATATAAAAGTGCTTTTCTTTCGTTTAATTTTTTTATTTATGTGTCTGATTCACAGTGTCTGTACAAGGACAGCTGTGCCTGTGCTCTCCCTGCCGGGGAGGTTAGGTTGACGAGCGAGCGAGGGAAAGGCGGCAGACTCTGGTGACAGATTGCCGAATGTCATTGCATCGGTGGCGTCAGCTATCACCCATATGGTGGCTTTGCCAATGGGGAATTTTTTTGTTCTTTTTTTTTTTTAGTTTTGATTTGTTTTCTCTTAAGAGTTTAACAGACGTTTTTGTGCCACCAGCCGTACCACCACGTTTCACTGTCTTGCCAAGCTTTGCAAGCTGAAGTTAAGCTGAAAGATTGACTAGTTGGTGGTGCTTGGAAAACTTATTTCATTTAAAATTCCTGAAAGATTTCACCCCAAAAACACCCTTGCTCTGCTAAAAATGTACTGGTACCAATTTTGCCAGATTGAGCTGTCAGTGCATAATAATTGATCAATCATTATGTTGCATGATGGTCTGTCCATTATTGGGGGTCTGTGAAAGAGAGTGTTGGGTCTCTGTTCATGTCCTTAGTGCTCAACAATGGATGGGCCAGAGCAATATAATGACAGGGCAGGCATCACTTTAATTATGTTTTGGTTCTTCAAGACATTTTGAGTTCTCAGTTGATATCCCTTGTTAGAAGGTGAGCTCAATAGCAGGCTTGAAAGTGAAGCTGGCCTGTCTGCACAAAAATCTGAAGGAAGCCTCTGACAACTGAGCAGGCATCAGATGGTGTTTCAGACCCTGTCAACAAGCAGGAAGAGTATCTGTCAGACTTGGATGAAAGCAAAAGGGAGTGACAGATACGTATTGGTAATGCAATAATATGTTATTAATTATTGGAGTTCATTTTATTAGCACACCGAGAGAGCGAGAAGAAGAAAGAGATCACAGGAGAGAGATGAATAGTAAAGAGATGAGTATTTGGGAAGAGAAGTTGTCTTGCCTCATGGTGAGGTTGTCGGAGATGTGTCGCTCGGCATGGAGCACCATCTGCTGATATGTACACTGCTCCCAAATGCCAGGCTTCACAGATGGAGCAAATCAAATGGCGAGAAAGGGATGGTTCCTTTTCCACTGACCCCCCCCACCCCCCCACCCTCTCCCCCCATGTGCCACTCAAACCAGCCTCCTCTGACAGCCAGACAGAATGTGGCTTTATGTCTGATTCACAGCCTGGTATTTGATGCAGTTTTTTTTCTTCCTCTGCAGCTCTGCAATACTCCTTTTACTTGAATGCTCTTCTTAAGTCCTGCAGCGATAATGACATAATCCATTTGAAATAATGGTTTATGGGAAAGATAAAACTGAAAGCCTTGGCAATTCTGTCATTACTCTGAGGCTGAGAAATGAGCTGTGTAGAACTAGTGTCACTCTCAGATTGACTGTTCCCTGATTAGTTGAAAGAGACCGGTTTGTCCTTCCATGGTCTTGGTCCTTAGAGGTAGTCTATGTGGGTTCCATCAACCAGAAGAGGTTGAATGTAAAAATAACAATGTAGGTCCAAGGGAAGAGTTTGTGGCATACTTAATAGGTTAAGGCGCAGCTATGAAGGATGCTTATCTAGGTCTAATTGAAGCTCTGAATAAATATTACAATGCCAGCAAGCATTTCATAATCAAAATATTGTTGCTTAAGAGCTATAAATCAAATTTATAGGTAAATTAATCTTATATTGGAAATTTATGAATGATTAGTTTGTCCAGTGAAGTTCATTCACAGGGTTTAAGTTTAGGAAAATGAAACTATGTCATATTCTTTTTATAATGTGAGGATGCAAAGAATACAGTTTGTGTATTGAATGTAAAACATACCTCACACTGACAACCTTGCTTTTCCTTTTTTGGCGATTTGTGTCTACACTGGGGAAAAATATGTTTCATTGGATAAACCTGAATGATTTACATAAATTTGTTACTCTTACGTAGGCCTATATTTTTTAGGTTAGCATTTTTTCCCACCTTTTTCAACTACATGGGTGTGGCCAGTGAATGTGCTCTTGGTCAGCATTTCTGTCTGTTTTATATCTGGGATAAATGCTCCTGGTCTGAAAACATCAAAGGTTTATTTGGCTTATTTTAATGGCAAATTTCACGTGCAGTGGCTGTGAGTGGTACTCATGTCTCCCTTGCATACTACGTAATTTGATGGATAGCGCAATGAAATAGTTTGGACCAGGTTGCAATTGGTGTATTTACTTTGAAGCATATTTTTTACTGTATAGAGTGCTCTGAAGGCATTTATCTTAATGCATTGCCTGACATGCTGAAGCTGGCTGATGTACTGCATGTTTTACCAAGATGCTTATAATTCAGGGTGTGATACTGCATTTTAGCAAATTGACTTAACCTTGATAACATCATATTACGAGGATACATTGCATTTTATACATGTGTTTTTGTGCATGCAGTCCATTGCTAGGACTGTCAGTGCTAAGCTTCAACCCCCTGATGTCTTCTCTCTTTCTTTCTCTCTCTCTCTCTCTCTCTCTCTCTCTTTCTCTCTCTCTCTCTCTGACAGGTGCCTGCTGAGAAATGTCGCTGTGCAGTGGGTAATATCCTGAGTGAAGGAGAGGAGAAGCCTGATGAGGAACTTGTGCGTCTGTACAAGAAGTTTGGCTTCAAGATCTTCTCTTTCCCTGAGGTGGCACATGTGGTCACCACCACTTTCCCCAACAGGACCCCTTTGTCCTGCTTAATGGGGATCTACAAGGTCTACCCCCAGATGGATAACTACATCAAGGTATGGGTTCTGCACAAACTCAGCGTTCCTTATTTTTTTCAGAAAATTAACCTGTAACAGTCAGGTGACTGACAGGTTGTCTCACTCAGGTGGAACAAAATAAAAAAATAAAAAAATGGTTTAGATTGCAGGTTGTCAACAACACTGTATACATTTACCCTGAAATACATCTGGAAGTTTGATATGAGGTGGGAAATGCTGTTTCTGATTGCTGATCTGATCTGGTTGTAGGAGTTGTGTGGTCAGGATATGGGAGGGGCACTCCTGTCCTTCCCGGTCAGGTAACCAATCAAGACTGAGCAGGTGAAAAAACATGCAACACCCTCCAAAAAAGGGCCTGTTCAGCTTTGAGAGAGACTCACTGGATATGTTTTGTGGAAAAATATAATATTGCCGGAAATAGAATAATTGGGTCCTTTAAGTAGTTTTTGAGATTGTTAAGCTCCACTTTGGGGTAAAAGCTGCACTCAAAGGTCATGGTAATGGTTTTTAATTAAATGAAAACTCAAAGTAAAGAAGACAACAGGAACAACAAATTCTCTGACTTTCATCTTGTCAAAATGTCAGCAGGGGCTTCGTTTCTTTTTGTTTCGTTATCTGTGTATTGTCGCTTCTGCGTTATGTCCCAAAGGAATTTCAGCAACATGTCTTCGAATCTGAAGAGGCTCTTGTTTGTCCAGTGTGATTTTTTTGTTGTCGTTATTTTCGGCCTCCTTGATGAAACAGCCATGAATTTCCAATAATTTAGTCTGGCAAGTTGGTTTGTTCTAGGATCAGCTCCTTCTGCTGTGGGTAGAAAAGCAGACCCAAGCCATCCACTGTCAAATGGGCACCAGCTACCGGTAGTCTCTTGTCTCACGATTGCCCCACGCGTCAATGGCAGTTGATTTCTTGTGTGTGATGTGGGCGAAGGCTCTCTCCCCATTGGCAGGGAAGCAGTGCCCTGCTTGAAAAGATATGGAGGTGCTCATAGATGGGCACAGTCGCAAGCGTCACCCTCAACTCACAATCCTGGGGCTGACACCATGTCTCACTGCTGCACCTCCCATAACAGAAGTATGAGGAGTTGCGGTGAAAAGGGAAGTGGGAGGGAGGGGGAGATTTGAGTGGGATTTAGGTAAAGCGGGTAACATTTTTAGGTGCAGTACAAGGGATGGAGGCAGGGTAGAAATGGACAAGAGTTTTGTTTAAGCAGAAGGGTGGGTATTGTAATACAGTCATATCATGGCCTGGCCATGCAATGGCTCTCAGCATGCATGAGATTCTTCAAGGGAAAAAATGGGTGCTGATAAAGAAGTACCTGATCTTCTAAGAACGAAAGCTGGCATTGTGTTATTGATCCAGGCTTAAATGTTCGGGGCTCTGAAACGTGTAATACTGACACAGGCCCTGAAGATTCTTTGATTGCAGGCTGTTGGCCGTAACGAGTCGAGAGACATGTGGTCTCACTCTGCTAGCTCTGTCCAGCGCTAGCTCACACATTTGAGCTGGCAGATCTGTGTCCACGTGCAGTGCATGCACACTCTACTCTGGGGTGCATGCTCTTTCCTGCTATATGCGTGTGTTCTCTGGAACATAGCCCGTCTCTTGATTGTGTCCCCCCGTATAATTCAGAGAGGAATTTGGGTGTGATTCAGTGTATAGCCACGCCCCTGCAGAAATGTGCTCTGTTCTGCGCTCTTGCCCTGGCCTGAAGAGTGATGGTGTAACGCAGTTATGGGATGAGCATGCGGTCAAAAGGTAAGTGGTGCACGCCTTTATGAGGCCTGCGGCTGTTAAAGGGTACAAGTGGGAATTCTGCAGCTGAGTTACAGAGGAACTGTTCCTTTAAAAAATCCAGTACTGCACACTGTCATCCCCAACAGGAGCTTCTGCAAAGCAGATATGTGTTGACTGATGCAAAGGTGAGGTGTGTCTATCTTCCTTTGAGCCACTGAAGTCCTCTTTCCTCCATTCATTTTCTTGAGCAGCTATATAAAACCCAGTGAGTGCATATCCATCAGTGTAGACCACACCTCCTGCACCTGACTTCTATGCTGATCAGATGATTTATGTGACTGCTTTTGGTTGCAGAGTATTTTCCCATTTTTTAGAAGTACACTTTTTATTACCTAGAAGGCTAACCAGCCGACAGAAAACACGCAGACTTGCATGTAGCAGTCATGCCACATTTTCTTCCTTTTTTGGACCATGAAAGCCCCCCTTTCAAACAAATCCAAATCAGTTTGTAAGGCCATCCATTTTTCAGAGTGAGGTAGCTTCCTTTCCTTACTGCCAAAAATCAACAGCACAACAGGGCAGTGCTCTTTCACCACTGCAGGCCCGCAGCAGGCCCAGAATTCCTTTTTCAGACCTCAGAGAAGAGGATTCAAAAACAGAACACAAAATCTGTTCTTTCAGGCCCTGGTGCCGGCCCCCCTGACCTGCCCTCTTATCATTTGGAGAAGAAAGGCACTTTTAGACTGGCATAATGATGGAAAGCGAGTGTGGCAGTGGCCAGAGCCTGTGATTACAGTAAATGCAGTGCAGACGATGGTGATGCAGCTTTAATCACAGCTCTGCGAGAACAGGAGATGCCTGCTTAGGCCGGAGCTGGGACAGCTGGGTACATTATCTAATGAACAGGGCGTGGCTGGCACTCGGATGGCATTTAATTACCCCTGCTCGTCTTGTGCAGGTGGCAGCGTCGTGAGGGGCCTGGGGGTGTTTCTCTTCCTCTAAGAAAGTTTGCCTGTTCTCACCCCCTGTGCTGCCATCTGGAATGATGTCACTGGACTGATTCACTGGTACTCTGTACTTCATAATGACAGTCTGTGCCCCCCATCTTCATCATTATCATCATCATCATCATAATCCCATCCAGATGCTGTTGAGAACAGTGAAGCGGTTGCCCCGGATGAATGTCCACAAACAAGGAAAACTTATTCTCTGCCAGAGATTAGATCAGAGCTGGACTGCCCTACCTTCTATGCATAAATAACACCCCCACCTCCTCCCTGAGTACCATCACTGTTATGATCCCCACTACCTGCTGAGATCCAACATCTCCCATCATCTTTCATAAACACCAATGATCACCCCCCATCTCTGTTCCTCATAAACACCTCCCTGTCAGCCCAACGGCCCTGACCCAGGGGAGGGAGGGGGTGGAGACCGCAGAGGTGGGATGAGCTGGGAGCAGAGATGAATCTTCATCGGGCCCAGCGGGGTGGCAGGAAAACAGAGGGAGTCTTGGGGAGAGTTGTCAACATGGCCCATCTGTGACCAGTGCATTCCAGATGAATAAGCATAGTGATTCTGTGTCGTTGTGTTTGTGTGTGTGTGTGTGTGTGTGTGTGTGTCTGTAGAACTGGTGAAAGTGTACGTGGATGTGTTTCTGCACATGGTTATGTAGGAGATGGCGGAGCTCTCAGTGAGATATATAGAGAGATAACACAAAGACAGCGAGTATATTAAATGGATTTAAGTGAGCAATAAATGACGTGCTGATTTCTTTTTTGGAACTAAACGAAAACAAGTTTACTTTAGGAAGGAGAGGCGGACGATCGTAGGCGTTTGAGTTATTCTTGAAGCATCTCAGGATTGAGTCATGCTTTACCTGCCACAGTTTTGAGAACGGAAGGAGGGGGTGGAGGACGGAGATGCTCTTTGCCTCTCAGTGAAGCCCCTTGTGGTGTGTCAGCTCCCAGGGCTCATGGTACTTGCTGTTTTTCTTAAATCACACTTTGGACTACAACTCGCACCACATGTCCCTTTCACTTCACCTTGTGAGTGAAAGTTTAAGACAATTGATTGATTTCAGTGAGGGTATTCCTCACCATCTGGTGTTTTCTCTTCTTTAGAGACCCTTCTGTTGCCATTGTTTGCGTGCGATGGATCGGCCACCCCTCCGCTCATCACAGATTCCCCCACCACCCCCAGCCTTGCCATAAATAATTCCACGGCCCCCTCTCCTGTCTTCTATGCTGTATTTGTTGGATGAACAGGGGAAATTGGTCTACCCCATTCATATTTGATGTGTTTGTCTGATGAAAAGGTGACAGTGAGCTGGGCTTTAGATGTCCTTTGAGAAATGGACCACCACTGGAGAGGTGATGGACAATTTCAGTCCAGGGTTTAATGCGAAGACTCTCTTCTCCTCACTGATTTTGGGTTCCTCAGATGTCTGAAACATTCACTCTGGTTACAGTTTGCTTTCTATGCTTCTGGCACTCACCATTGCCGATTGCCGTAAGACAAAACAGGCATGAAGCTGTATTTCTGTGATAGAGGGCTTGTCATATGAACTTCTTTGAGGCACTTGTGTAATATGTGGGAAGTGCAGTAATAAGCTTCCTATAGTCTGTTTTTATTGTTGTTAAACACACTTCTGGCTTTAGCGTCGTATCAGGCGTGAGCAGACCCATTCCTCTGTAATTAGTATTGATGGGGTTATGTAGTAAGGTGCTATCGCTGTTTTCCCTCCGACGCACCACCTTCCTTGTGTATTGTCTCTCGCCCCATTGACACAAGCCCCGTTTGACTGACAGCATGTGCTGACCCGTCTCTCAAAACAGCTTTTGGCCTTTACGGTCTCCGTTGTTACAAAAATAAGGCTACAGAACCTCCTGTTCTTTAGCTTTGTGCTATTTCATGTGCTTTAAATACAGCTCGGAGTCATAGCGTGCGTGTGGCTTCTCGCTCCCCCCCTCCTCCACAACCCCCCTCATCCCCGTCACCTTCACATCTGCCAGCATCAGAATGAACGCAGCCTCTTGAATAATCTAGTGAGATCAGTTCTTGTGAGATTGGTCCCTTGCCCTGTTTACCCATCGTTATTTTGTTGGACTGAAGATGGGAAACGGTTACTGGTTGTTTGCGGTATTTATATTTAGCTTGTTTGTCTGGAGAGAGGGATGAGATGTGTATAGCACATCCTCCTATAGAGACACATGGAGAGAATGTGTCCATGGTTACGCTCTCATCTGTGCGCCCTTTTGCATGCGAACCCCACCCCCATCCCTTCTGTTTCCTGCTGCTCATGCCTAGATTCATGATATGTATACAAACTGTTTGAATTTGCAGCTTCTCATTCTTCTCAGATATTTTTTCTGTATTTTTGCTCTCTTTAGTCTGATAATAGTTCATTTCAAAACAGTTCCCCCCGCTCTCTTTCCTTTGTTTGAGGAGGAGGGTTGGGTTGCTTCATTGAAGAGTTTGTGGAACTTGGCTGCAGGCTCTATTAGATGAACATTATGTTAGGCCCCAATACTGCAGGGACCTTGCCTGCTAAATAAAAAATATGTTGGGAGCTGAACTTCTTTGTGTGAAGTGGTCCTTGCATTGTACCGAATGACAATCATCTGTCCTACACTTAGACATACTCATAATCCCCGGTGTAGGTGTGGCCATAAGTACTGGCCTTGTTTTTGAGGTAGCCAGACAAATAAATGAGCCTTTGCTTTTCCAGTGATTCGTTTGCTTTGGTGTACTTCTGACTGAACAAATGATGTTTATATTCCTCATATTCTGTGTTGTATAATCTTAAGATGCTCTCCCATTTAGTATGTGGATGGCTGTTTTACAGAAGCAGCTAACTCCAAATTGTATTTGTTTGAAGTACATTTGTATGTTATTTAATTTTTTGTTTATATTTATAAATCGTTATATTATTGAATGTTTTATATATTTATACTATGTGTGCTGCACATAAAATCCTTGTAGCCACCAGTACCTGCCATGCTGTTTCCTTTGTCATAAGATACATTTGCATATGCATGGTATATACACAATGTTGGAGTATTGGTTTGAATTTGATTAATTGCTTAACCTTTCTGTTTTTGTCTGGCACTCCCTTCCCGTGCACCTTATCCTCAACCCCACCCCTAAGGACCTCCCCTCCCCCCACCATCCCAAAATTAGACTGTCTTTCAGGAAATTCTGTTGGGGGGTGCACTAAACAAATTCACACTCATGATACCCTGGCATGTCATTTATTGTGCAACACGCGCCAGTGTGAAATATGTAGGCTAGTGTCCTTAAGCAAGAGTAAGAAACCACAGGAATGACAGATATCATAATGAAATGCAGTGGCTTAATATGGATAGATATTGCTCTATTTGCCTAGTTTTCTGATTGATGAAGTGGGCAGCTGTGCTCAGCCTGGATGTCTTTATGCATCCAGCAGTTGGGGTTTCCATTGATTTGTTCATCTTTCATGTACTTTAAAGGAGATAAATGAATTGCAAAAAGATACATCAGTTTAAAATGGTTAAAATATAAAACAGAAGTTAATTTGCACATTGGTGAAAATGCTTTATATTTATTTATTATATTAGAAAATTATACAGTTTGTTCAAGTCTGAAGTATATTTGTTTTCAGGTCTTGAGTAAAATTTGTAAATAAATTGCATATTTTTTATAAAGAATTATCCACGATTAGCTTCTTGCATAGTATCATTTTCTTATATTTGCAAATTGCAAGAACTATTTTATTATAATTGCATTATGTATTTACTTGTATTGCATATGTTCTAGGATAAATATATTTATGTTATATACAAACATATGTTCTCAGTGGCCATTTTCCACATTTCCCATGACATTATGAAATTATTATATATTTTTTTCAAATGAGGACCAGAGGGCCGCACACACAAACACATTCTGCACCACAGTGTGTGCTGGGATTTATTCATGTCTACTAACCTCCACGGGGAGCAATAAACATTGAGGAAGTGTTGTTTTATCAGTGCTACAGTCCGTTAAATAAATAACCAGCCGAAGCCATTCCCCAACACCCCCCATCCCCGCCCTCACGCTTGCAGTCTGCTATGGCAATGTTTGCTGGTGGCACTCAAACACCCCAAGAGCTGTGGCACAAGGCTCTTAAAAATATTTCACCTCCCATGACATGGGACCAGGGTGGGGGTGGGTTTGGGGATGATAAATCTGGCCCCTCGGCCTCTATGACACATGTTTTTATGGCATATGAGACTTGGGGTGGGATGGCGGGGGGAGGTGTCCAGGGCCTTAATCCTCTCCAGCGCTCATTCATTATTGAGGATCTCTGTGCTTCCTCATTGTGGGTCAGCTGTCAGCCATCTTGAGGTAGATGTGGTAGACAAGGGCTGGGGGGCGGGGGCATTTGGGGCATGACACTATCAATGTAGCAAGAGCATCATGGGATGAGTTTGGGAGGTTTGCACTGGCCTGAGTGTTGCCCCATGCGCTGCTGGGTAAGTTAAATTGTCCCTCCATAATTAATGATGTCATCGCACCATACTGTTCCCTCTATTACGCTTTTATTGTCTGACACCAGGTCTCTATCCCCGGGGCACAGTTACAGTGGAGCTTATGGCCTCTTAAAACCCAAGGCATGAAAGTCCTCTATAGAAGCTGGCCTGTATTGAGCATGATGTTTTATAGATGTGTGTGGTCTTATGTTTATCTTTTGCTTTATGTAAGCTCCAGTATATTTCTCTTTGTTCTGTCCCCTGGCACACGTCATTTTTTTAGAAAATCATTTCAAATAATAAATTTGGGGGGAAAAAAAAAACTCTTGTCTTCTGGGCTTCTTTGAAAGCTTATTTTCCTGACAGATTGAAATTGGTTCCATCTTATATTTGTTAAAAGTGGAACCTAAAGGGGCAGATGTTTTATAACGTGTACCACACAGAGGCAATTCTTTGTTTTCAACAAAACCTGTATATTTCTTTCTGTTTGGCACGTGGATGCGCAATCCACCGCATGTGATCATCACCTGACTGCTGTCAATCGGGTTTCATTACAAATAATAATAATATAACTATTTTGTATGATTTGCTCCATTGTGACATAGCATAATCAGTCCCTCTGCAGCCATTTTATTGGAAGTGGGGGTTGGGGGTGATGAAACGAAAGGCAGAGAGTGAAACGAAAGGCAGAGAGTGTAATTCGTTGGAAGGAGAGGCTGCTGCATAGGAGACTTCCTTGTGAGCTGGGATGGAGGGGACCTGTCTATATTTAGAATCTATTACGAGTTTTTATTGAATGTGATGGTGTGAATCTCTTCTTGCAATGCTTCTTTTAAAGAGATGGCTTGCCCACAACCTGTTTACCATGCCTCATTGCTGTATTGTTGCTATTTGCTGTGTTTCTGCTTCTTTTCTGTTCAGTTGTACACTGTGCACTTTGGTTGCTCGTTTAAATTATGCATTGGGTAAAGCACCTGCATTGCATCACCAATGACCAATTAGTTAAGACTGGTTTCAGAATTTAAATTGGGTACATCCTTCCTGATCCCTTTCTCATTCTGAATGAATAACCCCCTGCTCCCAATCTTGGGTAAAGGGCTATTGTCCAAATGCTGCATTAGCTCCTGCACTCGGCCAACCTATTTTCCCATGATTAAAAAATGTACACTGATCCAGCTGGGATTCGTACCAGTTGTAATTTTAATATGAACTACAACTCCATCAGAGGCTCTTAAGGCGCCCTAGCAAAGCAAAGAGCACGGTTTTACAACATAGACTTGATAGATTGATATGCTCTTTACTTTGAATCCTATAGCTCACGGTTGATCCCTTTCCCCACCCACCCTGTACATGCTGATCTCGTACAGCTAAAATAGAGGACTCCCCCATGTGATGAGATGTGAATTGATCTGTAGTCTGAATTGGTCATTTATTATGCTTTGCCTTCTAATACCACATTGTGACAGTAATGGATTATGCAACACAAAACGTAATATTCTATTTATTCAATTACGTTATAATCCTTTGGATAATTTCGTACACCACTAATGAATTAATTTTCCCTATTGTGCCTCATTGCGTGACAGTTCTTTTAGACAGTGGATTATCATTGCATGAAGTGTTCTTTGATTCATCGATCGATCTGGCTGTTGAAACTGCCTCCAGAAATAACCAGTCAGCCAATAGCAGTGGCAGCCTGCATTCTGTTAAAATCAGCTTGAAGATAATAGAGAAAAAGTGCTCGAGTGCATGTGCTCTGTAAACTCCATTGATCCAAGGGCTTGGTGGGAACAAAAGTGAGCACCCAGGGTGGCCTTGGGGTAGAGTTTGGGAAGTCCACCTTTAAAGGTCTGAAATTCTGAATTCAAGTTGTTTGTTTTAGCAATATTGATTTATTGTTCCTGATCCCTCCCTCTCTCTCTGCCCCTTAACGGTCTGATATCTGCGCTGAGAATCAGGGGTCTGCTGGCAGGCTGATTTGTTTCCGACGGTCTGACGGTCTCTAGGTGTCAGGGTGTCTGAGAGGAAGATGGATTTGGGAGGAGGGTGGGGGATGACGGCTTACCATGGAAGATGTTTTTCCACCTGAATGGTAGTCCAAATTTGTTTTTCATGTCCTCGTTGACCCAAGGTAAACTTTTCGCTCTCTTGTTTAAAGCACGATCAACATAAACAATGTTGTCTTTTAAGCATCGTGCGGATCCATGTTGTCTGGCATGATTTGTTGTTATTGGCATAGGAGCGGGAGTCCAGCGTGCGGAAGTGGGTAATAATTTAATTGCTGTCGGAGGCCTTGGAATGGTGATGCTATCTATGTGCTGGGATCTCTGCTTCCCCTGCATGGATGTGGTGGACCAGCCTCACATCTGATCTCCGAATGGCTTGTGCACATCTCTCCAAGAAACCCTATCATGTTCTGCTGGATTATGTGTTACAAAAAAATGACAATAAAAGCCAGATAACTGACACATCCAGTGGGAGGGACAAAAAAATTCTGTAAATGCCAGTGTGACATTTAGTTGAATAACCATTTTCCAGTTTTTTGCTATGAGAGAGCACCTGCAAAATGACTGTGTCCCAGGTACCACATGCTGGATAAGAGCCCCTCTGTGGGGTCTGGGATTGGCAGTTTCATGTGAAAGAGGTTTTAATCTCAGTGTGACTTCCTAGCAAAATAAAGGTTGGTGGTGGTGGTGGTGGTGGTGGAGGAGGTGGTGATAGTGACCACTGAACAATGGGCACTGGTGTGAGCATGTTTACGGGGGGTGCCCATTCAAAGAAAGGGCAGCAGACCCCAACCTGGGGCACCTCTGTTACCCTTTTCCAGTACACTGTGTGGCTGGGACTATTCCAGTCATGATCTTCCTTAGACAGAAAGAAAGAAGATGTGTCACATGACCATGGTGGGACTTTATACATATTAAGGTCTTTGAGACATCCTGCTAGTTATGCTACACCAACCCCATAACCCATAATTCATATTAAATAGTACACTTGTCTTTCATATGCACTAGGCGAGGGAAGTTGATAAAATGATTATATCTTATATTTCAATTTTGTCTTTTGTCTTTGTGTGAGCGTTGTGGGCATCTTCCAGTCTCTCAGAGCACAAAACGACTGTGCCCTTTTTCTTGGAAGAAAAAAGCATTTTCCATGGACATTTTACTTTCCCCTGTTCTCAAGTGTAATATGGAATCGTGATGGTGCTAATTTGTTCTTTCTTTATAGAGCCCTTGTTGCTAGTACAAGAACGAGTTGTTCGTATCCTCTCTCCTACCCACCACTTATGGCTGAATTATTTAAACATACAGAGTCTCTTAAGGTTGTCACGTCCCCTTTTTCCCTGTTAATGGCATTAAACTCAGCTTTAAAAATAATGGATGTGCTTGCTTTATTTTTAAGTCTGCAGTACTAGTCTGCTTTCGGCTTTTGTCTTCATGGAGTGCAAATGATTTGACTCTTCTCTGCGTTCCTGGGCTGTGGGTTGCTTGTGCATTTTAACTTCCTGTGAATAGTGTCCCCTAAATCACGGATGTGTCCCCTAAACGCATCGCCCCGTTCCCGGCCTGCTTCCACTCTGACGTGCGCGGTTGGGTTCCTCTGCGGGGGGTGCTGCGTGGCATTGTAAATTCGGGTGTATGAATATGCAGGTGGAAGATGAAGGCTTCTGGAGTAGCCCCCCTCCCCCAGCTTGAGGAAGGACAGACAGTGGATGGCCTGACCTTTCAGTCCCCCGGCACCGCGGCGATGGGGAGAGAGAGTGATCAGAGAAAGAGCTAAAACCTCTGTCTGTCTTTGACCTTTTTGGGATGCGGATTTTTACATACTCTTGAGCTCCCAGGTTCTGGTGTACAGAAGGGTTCATTGGGTTTGATAAACATGCCCGGCTATGAAAATGTCTTTGGTGTGACATTAAAAAGTGTCATGTTTGACAAGTGTAGACAAGTGTAGCACATCTCCTCCGGCTTGTTAATGAGGATGAGAGAGCCCTCGAGCTCCGCGTCTCTGCGGTGAGGAGCTTGTCCAGATTAGCTCTGGCAGCTCCTGTTACTGAAGGAGCTGGAGCACTATGCAGTGACAGGGTACAAGTGAAGACTGGCTGAGTTCAGAGCAGCACTGACTCTTGGAATAGTAGTAATACGTGTTGTCCTTTGCATAAGGACTGGCCGGGCTCACAAAGCAGCACTGCATTTTCAAGTGGTAGTTATAGGTGCATTGCAGGAAATGTAAATCTTCCTACAAAGGACAGCAGTGCATGGTGAGCAGAACCTTGGATTTTTGTGGTTCCTTGAAGTGCTGCTGGGTTCTTTTTAACTTGTAAATTTATGATGAGATAATATAGCGTAGATAGACTGTATGATTATCACATACAAACTGAAATAACAGTTTGAGCTGTACATTCATTTAATGAGTTTGCTCATTAAAATTGGTTGATTAGCTGTGGCACCATAGAATAGGTTACTTAACTCTGTTAGAGCAATAACAGGACAACAATACGTTCTAGAATCAACTTTCTAGCATAGTATTTCTAAGGGAGTTGAAAAATTCAGTTGGAAAAAAGGGACATTTCAGGTTTTATTCCCTGGTAGCCCACTGTTTTTGTAACTTTTGAACACAAATATCTAATCCTGAATTTTCCCATCTCTACTTCATATACAGGTATTATGAAATATATGATAAATTCGCTTTAAATTATATATGTCTCCGCTAGGCAAGCACTTTGGCAACAAATGTGAATAATGTGTTGAGTGAGGGCTGGGGCTATGGGTTTTAGTGGCTGGCCTTCAGTAGGGTCTGCAGCAGCGTTCACGCTGGATTTATGGGAGATTTCAGTTCAGTAGGACTCAGACATCAGGAAACGTGGTGGCTGCACAGTAAAATGTCCAGTGTTCATTTAAATCTAACAGAGTACATATGGTCCTACTCTGGACCAGAGCTGGACCATATGTACACTGTAAGAGTTGACATTTTACTGCGTGGGTGGAGTACAGTCAATACAGGCTCTTGACGTTTGGAGGTGGGGGTCAGAAAAGTGTGACGCTGGCGTGAGGAGCATATCTTAGCTCTGTGCTTCTGTTCCTCTGCTGAGGACCTCTCCACCATGGGCTTTAAAATGGACTTTCATTTCTTCTAAGGAAGAGTGGATATTGGCAGCCACCGAACAATGGCAGACGAAACGATCTCAGATGAACCCTTTTGAACAGGTCCATAACACTTGTCCATAATAGCATAGTTCTGTCCACAGTCCCTCCTCCCATTTTGCTTTGTACATTAAATGACTTCCACAGAAAAATGTTTTGGATTTTGTTCTGAGGGTTCTGCTGAAGTTATCCACAGAGGTTATATTGCGATATTTAATGAAAACACAGCTGTACCAGAACTGTGTAACATATACTGGAATGAAATGCATCTGTGATGTTTCAGTTGCTTCTTGAAAATGGCTTACAATATCACACTTGTTCATTGGTCAAAATCACTTCAAATTTTTTTTTTTTTTTTTTTTTAATCTCCAGACTCTTTATCTTCTGCCTATACCAAGCCCTTATTTATGTGATTTCACTTCTAATATTGGAGGCTTTGTTACTGGGCTTGGTCCAGCCAGTGTTACTGCCAAAAATAAAACTATTTTCTTCCTCCTCTATTTCACAAAGTATTGGATTGTCTTATTATTTAACTATTAGAAAGAACCCAATACTTTGTGATCCTGTGTTTAGCATTCCTGTTATAGTTGGCAATCGGCTCCCCAGTTGTAATAATGATAATGTCAATAGTAGAACTCATTATCTCAATCCGCTTCCTTCTATTCAAACAAAAGGGACACCCTGTGAGTTTGGTTTGCTCAACATAAAGTCTCTGTCAAACAAGTATTTTTTTCTGTCTTGATTTTATTACTGATAACTTGCTTGACTTTTTTATGGCAACTGAAAGCTGGCTTCTGGCGATTCCATCCCATTGATAGATGCAATGCCATCAGGTTTTACTCATTTACATCTACCCTGCCTGTCCGGTTGTGGTCATGGTAAGGCATATTTTAAATATTCACCTATTTCTGTTGGCTCTTTAAATTAATTTGAAGTCATGTGCTGTCATATTACTGGCAAAGCTCCATTTCTCTTTACTTTAGTTTATAGATCCCCTAAAAGTAATGGTGATTTTATTCAGGTATTTTATAAACTTCTGTCTGTCATTAAGCCTCAACATGAAAAAGTGCTAATTTGTGGTGATTTCAGTATCCATGTGTGATGTCCTCCAAATGATTTTTCTTTTTTTACTGATTAATCTGGTTAACTCATTTCATCTCAGCCAGGTTGTGAAAGGACAGGCACATCCAAAGGGCACACACTTGATCTGGTTTATTCTCATGACTGTATTTTTATCTGAAATGTCGCTAAAGGATTTAAGTGTGTCTGACCCATAAGGCCATTTTTTCAGTGTTGAACTGTCCTCTCCCTCCCCTGATCTGAGTCTCCCCTCTCTCCACGTCTTCAGTGCCTACTCAGTAAACATTCAGAGCCGTTCAAGTTTTTAGCCCTCCCTGCCCCAGATACCCATCTGCAGAGGACTTGGTTAACCTTTTTTTAAAGTACCTGCACAACCATTCTTGATTGTATTGCTCTGTACAAAATCAAAAAAGCTATGTGTGATTTGCCTCCCTGGGTTAATGAGCACATCCAGGCTCTTAGGTGAGAACGCAGGAAACCTGAACAGAGATGGAAGACAAATAGGCTACATGTCGTCCATGACATTTTCAAATATCTCATGGCACAATATCTGAAAGCTGTTAAAGATGCGAGAACTAATTTTTTATCTGGCCTAATTGCCAAACACTGCCACAATACAAGAGTCCTTTTCAAAGTTATCAGTTCCTTAATCGTTCGTCTGGACCACCTTCACAGCCACCTCAAAAATGTGAGGCATTCTTTTAAGCTATTTTTTTAAGCACTTTGTGAACTTTGTTTTAGATATCTTGTCACTGAGTTTGACACAGCAAAAACAAAGAGGGAGTGGCATTGAACAATTAGGCCATTTTTGTCAGCCATGTGTAGATGGTAAAGGACAATGTGCACCTGATTGGTATTCCACCAGCTCCCTGTTTTCCGTAAAATGCCACTGCTGTGCACCTTCAGCTGAAGAGTACGGTCAAGAGGTGAAACCCAGCTTTAGAGCTCCGTGGCATCAAGGGTCACAGGAGCCAGGGGCCACGGTAAACGGACAGAGAGACAGCAGCACAGCGGAGAGTCCTTTGGCCTCTGCTCTGGCCTCTGCACTGCCAAGATTATGACCTGTCTGCTAGCCAGCAGGCTGCTCAATGCTGCCTCCTCTGAAACTGACGGAGGTGCATGCTGGGATAGACAGCTGTGAGTGACTGCCCAGTCTCTCATCATGTGGGAAGGATTTGAGGTGACACCCCCCCCCTCCCATGTGAGGGGGTAAGGGCTAAGACCCTCCTTGCACTTAATAAATTATCAAGTGCAGAGAAACTACTCTCCCTTAAAGCTATGAAAGAAACTCCTTGCCATTCCCAGTTAGGAGGATAAAGAGACATTCACGTTTCAAGTTTAATTTGACTTATTCAGCTTATTAACTAGCCTACACTGGTTGCCATCCCAATAATAATAAGTTTCCCTCAGTATGAATTTTGGAAGAACATCTTGACACATTTTCATTTGTTTTGTAGTACTTTGGCGCTTCAGTGAAATATTACATCATATCTATCTAAAAAACGTTCATGTATTTCTGAAATCCTTGTAACATCCTTTAATGTGCTGCTGTCTTTGTTGATCGGGATAGCTGACAACACAACTGAGCCTCTCAACCTTTATTAGACTGTAAACATGTCAATTATTGTTTCTGTAGTACTGCACCTGGTATCCTACCGTATACAGTAGTGCTCATGTTCAGTACTTCATTTCGCAAGTCACTTAGGATAAAGGCAGCTGCTGAATTATTGACTGTTTTTAATTGTTTTCTTTAGTGCTGCCCCTTCACACACATATAATGGTGTTATGCAGCTATGAGCCACAGTGAGTGGTTTTTAAATAGGATAAATGATATTTCTGTGATAATACAGCACCGCATTCTCAGTTAATGCAGCTAATAATGATTGCTTGTGTGACCCATGGTCATTATCTTTGGCACAGCCACATTGCTGTTCTGCTTAATGGACCTTGACTGCGTAGTTTTCTTATATTAGTGTTGATTCAACACTTTCTTGCCATTTTTTGATGTATCAAGTATAACTGCCACCCAAACAAATCTTAACACTTTATTTATTTATTTATTTATTTTTAGGACATTATGTTTATTAATTACTTATTTCTATGTAGATGTTGGAAATTGGACATCTGGTATATTGTACCTGAGTTAATTCAAAGGCTAAGTCACATCTGCAGTCACAGTTAATGTTTATGTGGTAGAGGTCTCCCTATTTAAAAAGTCACCTGAATCCTACCTGTTAAGTACACATCTCCGTGCTGATATAGAGAATGGTCCTTATTTGAAACGGTAGTGAGGCTGTTTTATGCAGAAAATAATCAATGTGAAAACAGATGCTTCTGTTAATAAAAAATAAATGTTCTTTTCCTTGTGAATGTGTTAAGGGGAACTTTGGTGTGTGCAGTTGGCCTATTTGTATCACACTCACTCTGTCATGTGCAAGGTTGCACCAGGAGCATTTTGTAACACGTGATTGAATTATGGGTTGCAAATTGATTATGTACATGCAGTCAGAAACACGTTGTTGATTGTGGAGGGTGGGTGAATGTAATGAAGCCTAATTGAATCATTCCCTGGCTAATGCAATCTGCATTATGGCAGACAAAGAATATTGGGATTAATAGGGACATGTGTGGGGAAGAAGTGGAATTGGAGAATGTTATTTTCAATTGTCACCCGTGTCAGCCTGCCAGTCCCCATGGAGATGGACCGCTGCGAGTGTACTTCAACTGTGTTTTAATTACTCAGATATTTTAATTTCCTGTGGCTCTCTAGGCAAGACAGAAAAAAAGAAATTATCTTTGTGTTCTACGTGTGAAATGTGTGTGTGTGTGTGTGTGTGCGTGCGTGTATGTTTATATATTTATTTTTTGCCTTAGCTTGAGCTTTTCTTAGACTCATATTCACTCTTGATTAAATATGAATGTTCAGCAGGTTTTCCCTGACTAAATTTAAGCCTAGCTCAAAAGGAAGCACAAAAAATAGCAGCAACAATGGAGTAAGCTGATCGCCTTTTTACATCCTTTTCAGATTTTTTATTTTTTCACTGCAATGGCTAATTTACAAATCACAACATTCTCAAAGAGAAGTAAACTTGTGGTTTAGGATTAGTATATGGATTCCATTGGATTCAATATTTTTGCTGACAGTCTGTCTTTTTAATGTGCTGTGCAATATGTTCTGTATAAATAAAATTTCATGTGAAAATTTGTTTTGATGCTTTGTCATAGCGTACTGTGGCAGGTACTTTTGAGAACTGGAATTGTTGCCAGACAAGTTTCAGATTAAAATCCCAAGTGATGTGCTGTTGCTTCTGTACCCTGGTGAAACAGGTGGAATTGCATCAGTAAATATACTGTTAAGCTGTGTAAATGTACACTCACTGTATGAGGGAGTCTGTATCGGAAATACATCATAATGCCATTTCATCTTTGCACATATAGTCTTGACACCATCAAGGTCTGTAGGCACTGTATGTAATTACAGCAATGTACCACATAATCACTATTGATGGTTTATTAATATTCTGTAACGTCATTTACTGAGCCCTGATAATTCATGTATCAAAAACATGATTTTGTCAGTCATGTGAGTTTGGCGAGTTAGTTTTAATGATTGCTGAATGTGCCAAATTGTGTTCGTTTAGAAAAAAGAAATAATTTTAGCTTTTAATTATAAGTCAGTCTTGAGACCAAATATTGATTGAATCCCAGCCAGTAAGTTTAGATACATTGATACCTAGTGTTTAAATTACTACAAAGAAAGCAAACCATTTGTTTAGCCAACTATTAATCTATCCAGCAGTCATTATAAATTTATTCAAGAATAAATGGAACTGTTATTTCATGAAAAATTTTGAAACAATTCACGCATTAGCTTCATTAGCTAACTCTTTTTGTCAAACTTAATTAACTTTACAAAACAAATATAGCAAGCTAGCTAATGTTATTTTAAACTGTGGTTATTTGTGTTATTCTTTTTGTCTAATTTCTTAACAGTACTATATTTAATAGCGTACTGTAGCATCTTGTAACACAGTTAGACCTCTTGCTACCAAATGGAGTAGTGCAATTCTGAAGAAAATTTAAAGTAGCATTTATTATTCCAAAAAGCATAATTTATTTATTTATGTCTTTTCATCCAATGCACACCGCCCACTGAAACGCTATTCATGTCTAATAAAACTAGAAAGCATTGGCAGCCACAGAATGGTGACGCACAGTAAAATCAAAGAGGTGTGTTTTGGATGTAGGATGCAGCAAGTACACCCACGACTGACAAAATTAAATTCTTTTGTAAAAAACTTTCTGCAGTGGTGGGATATAGAATGAAAATAGAATAACGTTGAATAACAGTGAAGATTCCCTTCAAAACTTTAATTAATTTTATGAATATTGTACTCTGGATATATATTGAATATTGAAACACTGGATACAAATAAATACATTTTGTAAATGGCCCTTCAGGTCCTGTGTAAAGGAGTGAGTGCTTGCATGTGGATGCAGGAAAAACACATACTGAAGAACTGATCATTGCTTACTTGATGTCTGCAGTAATGGGGCTGCTTGCCAGAGGGTGTAAAGGCCAGAAGCATGGTTGCACCCACTGAACTCTGGTGCTCAGTTCCCCTTCCCCGTCCTTCTTCCTTCTCAAACAGTGAAAATGTCATTTCTGTGTACTTGTCGCCTGAAATCAGACGTAAGGCTCAGCGGCCTTAGCCACTTGGGGGTTGGGGATGGGTGGAAATGGCGGGAAAAGCAGAGATCATTGTTGGCGGACTCACTTCCTCACGTCTCAGGGGCCCGTGTGAAGGATGCCTCCCTGATACTCGACTGCCAATGTTCAAATATGGCTTTTACTTTCCTACTCAGGGAATTCTGAGGGGTAAATGTTACATTTGAATATGATTTATCAGATTGTAATATAATGGCAGAGACCTTTTAAAGGCTCACGTTGGCTTTGGGAGAGTGGGGAATTACGGCTGTGATGTGGAAACCATTGTACTGTGACATGAAGTCCTCAAGCGCAAAGGCAGGGTTTTGTTCCATCATCTTAAAAAAAGACCCCTCAAATCTATTCTGTACCTTTCTGAAAGTGTGCTGGGAATCAAAACCAGAATGTTTTCTTATTTTATTCTTTTGCTTGACAAATAATGAGCCATTTCCCTGCAGATTGCAAGGACTGAATACTGTGCATTCTTACTCTACAACCACGTCACATGCAAAATATTTCTTGGTCTCAAAAATATTTTTGCATTTTACCAGTTTACCAGTTTTAAATATCTCCTTAAGTCTCCTTTCCAGAGTGTCATACATTGGAGTATGATTTGGTTCATCTCCACCCCATGGAGCCCACAAGGGAAACTGATTTGATTGCAGAGAATGTGTGTACAGCCTGACACCCTTCTCCAGCATCCTGTGTATGAGCTATAGGCTGCTTTCAGGAGTTCTAAAAATTCTCACGCAAAGAGAGGACTCACAATTAATACATGCTTTAGTGAATTAGGTGGAATACTTAACTGGCCTAATTTGCATATTTCCCACCCTGTTTTACCACATTTACTCCTGGTATACATATGCGTGAACACATTTAACTATGCGTCAAAATGAGAATCGATGAGTGACGTAATCCCCACAAAATACATCCCAATAGTGACTTGGGCCATTGCAACCGTGTACTAAATCTGACATGCAGTGGATGTTGCGACCATGCTGCTTTTGTCAGAAAAGAAGTTGCAATCCTTTAGTAAAACTGGCCCCTCAACAGACTGGTCTCCAGTAGCAGAGCCCCCTGTTGGCTGGAAGTATGACTCACCAGCAGGAGAGACTGTCTACGCACACCCCAGCAGGGGAAGGTAAAACTGGGTAAGGAACGTGTGGAAAAAGCAGTTGGGGGCCTGAGAATAAAATCCCTCCTGGCTGTGCAGTGGTGGTGACCATTGCTCTGCATTCAGCTTTAGCCCACTGTACTCACAGAACATGCCCCTCTTTTGGAGTCGCAGGGAGAAAGCTTGGGATCGGGGGTAGAGGAGGTGCTCTGAGCCTCTCAGACATGTGTGGGTGTTTGGGGGTGTGTGTGTAATCATGTGCACATTTGATTTCTGCAATTACAGTTACAGCTCAGAGAAGGAGACCCTTCATTGCATATGCTGTATACAATGTTAACAAAGAGAAGCCTTTTGTGTTTGTTTTGCGTATTGACATATATGTAAGCCTACAAATAATTGGTGGTTTTGAAAGTTATTCATTGTTAAATGTAAGAGTATTAGAAGATAAATTTCAGACACAAATGGAACCCTAGCACCATTTTATTATTTTAAATATCATGTGAAGAGTAGCCAAAGATAAAGGTTAGATTCAAGATTGATACATAAACAAAGATGGCTGCTCTCATAACGGTGACAACAGTAGATTTATAGAAGAGAGAGCGATAGCGAGAGCCGTAGTAAGAGATGGAGTCGGTGATGGGGGCGAGAGTGACGGGGTGGCAGGTGGCTGGGGAGGGAGAAGAGCGGGGAGGTGGCGCAGGAGCAGGTGTGGGGACATAGCTGAGCACGGAGGTGTAAATTGTGTCAGAGTGGAAACTCAGGAAGGTGAAAATGAATGGGATTTGCTCAGGCAGCGCCGTCCCTCCCCACCATTCTCTCTGCTTCTTGCCAGACTTTTACACTGCGGGGTCAGTTCCGTGACACGTACCCACCTGCTTCAGACGGGGGCACAGCGCGCCATAAACAAAGGCGAGGGGATCAGAGGTTACTCGCCTCCCTTCTGCCTGGAAAACAACGGACCCGTCTCTCAAGGCAAATGAATCCTCTCTCTTTAAGACAGCGTTTGATGAGAGCGTCCACTGAAGTCCCCCACTGGAGTTCCTGCCTGACTCCTCCTCGCAGTGCGTAACATAGCTTCCTAAGGCACTCAGTGACAGATATATGAGAGCTCTAAGCCAATGCAATGCTGTGGAATAACGGAAAACGAGGAGCTGCTTAATTATTGTCATTGGCACTGTAAAGGGCAGTGACTCAGACGATGCTGGTGTGTCCAGTGTCTATTTTGAATCTCCTTTATTGTTCCTAATGGGCAGTTGTCTTTGCCATGTGCAGAGAGGAAGAAAGAAAAAGAAAGAAAAGCAGTGGGTCTGATGGCAGGAGAGACATCTGTCCATTTTCCTCCTCTCCTGGTGGGACTGCAGCGGAGGTTTGCTCTTATTCTGCAGGGCTTTTGTTTTGTATTCAGTGATCAGTTCACCTCTGAAAAAGTCATTTCCACATGATACTAGGCCCTTTGCAGCCAACTGCCATATTCAAATTGCCCTTGTTAACTAAATTTGTGTTCTAACAGGAAAATCCCAGTTGCTTGTGATGTTTTAATAGTGTTCAGGAGCATTGCTTATTAAACTATTACAAAGCATTTATGCAGTGTTTTATAAAGCATTACACATCATTGCTCGGAGGTGTGTTCATATTTAATGTAAAAAAATGGGGTAGAAAACACAGTGGAAACATAGATTATTAAATATTGTGGTTGAAATTGCACAATTCTTGAATTTGCAATACAGGTTGTTTATAAGACCTATTTTAGTTAATTGTCCCTTCAAAAGAGTGGTCTCTCTGGAAATCTGAGGTGGAGTAATTCTTTATATGGGATAGATTTCAGATTAAGCTGTAGGCTTCTGGTTGTGTTTAGTTTCATATTTTTCTCACTTCTGTGCCAAGGGTTTTCTAGTCATCTGCTGCTTTGATGTAAAATAAAACAAGCAGACAGGGTGGGTTTGATTCTGTGCTTCTACTGAATTTTTAAAACTTCTTTGCTGAATGATATGGATAATGCAGGAAATGAGTGAATGAATGACTGAATAAATTAATTCATTTATAGATTTCATTGGCAGCATATATAATATGCTTGGTATGATGTGAACATACACATTTACAAAGCACTATCCAGCTCTGATGCTCAGTTAACAAGGTCTTCATTAGGCTAAAGAATGTCTCTCACATTCAGTCTATGTGAAACATACAGTAATTGAGAGGGGTGAGGCTTGTTATAATCTTCATTCTGGAGCCTGTCACTCAGTGTTCAGAGACGAAGGCGACAGTGGTAGCATTTGGAGTTGAGGCTCTTGGTAGAATACACCGGTGTCACGGCGACGCAGAGTTATGGGAGGATTACAGGGCAGGGCCCTCAGAGAGTGCTCGTAAATTAAGCCGTGTCACTCCCCTCGGAACATGAATCCTAATGCGCGAGCGCACGCACGCACGCACGCACGCTCGCACGCACGCACGCACACACCCACCCATTCAGATTATAGACGCTTATAGACACCCGTCCTTACAGAGACAAATACACACAGACACATACTACGTACAGATACATGGAAAGATACATACACATGCACATGCGCTCGCATGCACGTACACACAATGCATTTAAGCCCAATGGAACATCAGAATCACACATTGCATGAGGGAGCGTGGTTGTCGGGCGGAGAAAGTAAAAGAGAAAAAAACAGAGGGAGAGAGGAAGGGAGAAGAATGAGAAAATGAGCCAGAGAAAGATACACAGACGGAGTTAAATCCGTCTACCTTTCCCATGAGCCCAGAATAGCCATGCTACTCTGCTGTGAGATCTCGGCTGGAGCCCCTCTTGCTTTTTCAGTACTGAAGACTGATTACTGAAAGACACTGTGAACCAATGTACTGCACAGTGCAAGCGTTACCTCACTATTCATCACAAAATGTTTGTACATTTATTTAGTAATGCAGTCAGAAATGGCATGTACTGTTTTACACAGTGCAGCCATTGCTCTGTTACATTACTGCTCCTCACTAAATGAGTGCGAATTTGCATTCAGCAATGGCAAAAGCACACTTAACTGCACATCTTTTACCTGGAACGTGGAGGCAGTATGTTGGGGTATGTAAGGGTTGAAATATTGACGAGAGTGAGGCTTCCTGAACCTCAAATCTGGTGGAACTTATTCATGTGGTGTCAGCAGCTCAATGATTCAAACTAGTTGTAGTGAAAAGCAGCCATTGGCAGGTTCAGGCAGTTGACAGCGGATGGTAGCTCCAATAAATACCTGGGTACATTTCTGGGTGGAAAACTGTACAAGCAAGCCAGACAACAGCTCTTTTTTCTCAAGCGACTCTAGAATTTGAATTGTATTGCCCCCATATTGGCCTCTGTGTGTAGATCTCTCATTGAGAGCATAATGATTTTCAGTATTGTGACCTGGTATGAAAATCTGTACAATAGATCAAAACTCAACAAACAATAAACCAGGCCAGTAAAATAATTGCCATTCAGCACAGGCCACTGCATCAGCAGGACAGCCTTTCCATGAAGAGGAAAGCCCTCCAAACAATGGAGGATGCTTCCCAGCCTCTTCACTCATTGTTCCTAAAGCATTTCTAGCCTCCGTGTGTCACTGCCTTCAGCTGCTGGGGTAGTGTGGTTCTTATGCCTCAGCACTTGGGACAGCCAGAGGGTTGAAGGATTTCATAGTTCTGCTCCTCCATAGAAAACAAAACTTGTCTTTGAGCCCATGATTACATTTTACACAGCTGCAGTTAGGTGATCACATTTTCTTGGTAAGATCATTGATGTTCGTTCCTGTTATCTGTATAATGAAGCCGGTTAAATGTCTGTAATCTTTGCGGTATGCAGTTAAACAGTGGTTTATATCCGCTCATTCACACAGCATGTGTCCATGCAATGCTCTTGCTGTCAGCTGCAGCTGCAGCTGTGGGTCCCTGACTTTCTTGCCTGCTACCAGGGAGCACTCTTCCACTCTACCTGCACAGTTGACTCCTGATGCACTGAAAGCTCAGACCCATCTGTCCACTGATCATTGCCACACACCTCAGTGACACAAGGGGATATGGCCTGTCACCAGCCAGATGCATCAATCACTTCTCCCTTTCAGTCAACCTCCCACCCACCCCCAAAGGCTCTGGAGAGACTTAATCATGATATGCACATGTTGGGGGGTACTGTGGAGAAAGAAGAGGTCGAATCCAGGGGCCCACTTAAGTCTTCCTTTTTTAGTACATCGCTTTAAGTCATTAAAAGATTGTGGAACAGATTCAATTCCAGGCCTGTTTTGGAGGAAGGTGGCTTTGGGTATCCCGTTGTAATGTCCAAGCAGAAGTTAGAATGGAAATCATTTCTCCAGTGCTGAGGCTGAGGTTGCTGTGGGTCTCCCGATGCTCTGGCATGTGGCAGCTTTAACGAGGTGGTGGAAGGAATACTCCGGTGCTCATTGTCTTGTGCACATTAATAATTGGATGCTGCTAAGAATGGTGCACACTTACAGTTTCTTAGGAAAGAAGCAGTGTACTGTTCTCCCCTTTTATACTTTACATTGCTGCCGTGCTTAAAAATAATAATAATAATAATAATAAGAACAACAACAACAACAAATTAAAATACTGTATAATCTTTTGCCCCTCAAAATGTAGAAGACCTGGAAGGGATTGAAGTATCTTTATATTTAAAGTGACATTGGTGTAAGATTAATTTGAAACATGCTTGACATACATTCTTTTGCAGTGTGTTTAGATTTAATTTAACCACTGAGTGTTCTTTGAAACAAGGGTCATCGTATGCAGTAGATAGGCGGGAGTCCTGTTATATTGTATTTCCATAGCTCTCCTATTGCTGCAGCTTTGTCAGTGCAGGAGACTGCAGACAATGTAAGGGTAATCCCTCACCCAGCAATTCACAAATGACTCTGACTTGGCATGCAAGCAATGTTTCCTTGATTGCTGTGGCAATTTAATCATAATTTAGAATAATTATTCATTGCCCCACTCTGTCCCTTCTTGACCAGGAGGTCATGTTTTGGGTGCTGTGTTAGCGGGGGAGGACAGTCCAACCCATTGGTCACCCAGGCATGGTGAGACTAATGAAACAGGAATTAGTTTGGCTGTTGGGGAGAAAGAGAAAGAGGAATCATTAGACTGCTGATCTTACACCTCTCAGATGAATCTTGATTTAGCCAAAATTAGTAGGCTAATAGGATTGGGAAGGGGATGGGGAGGGGCTTGGTGTGCATGTTTCTGTGATGCTCTATCTGACGCAGTCATTAACTCTTTCCTTGCTTACTGTGACTGGCTTTTTCAGAGCATGTCAGAAGGTGAGAGATCTTGCTTGTGCTGGACATGTCCTGGACCGGACATGTTATCTTGATGTTGTGGTTTGCTCTCTTGCCTCCTAGTTTGAATTAACATTACTCTCTGACCTAGCCTATGCTTACTGTGTGAACTGGACTTAACACGTTCATGGCTATGAATAACTGTTACATTATGAGTATGGTACCTTATCGGACCTGTTGTTCCAATGACCTTCGGTATGCACTTATTGTATGTCGCTTTGGAAAAAAGCATCTGCCAAATAAATGTAACATTCCCGTCAATGTAGGGATAAAGGGCATAAATTCCTCAGCTCAACATTTAACAACATACTGGGCTGTGATGAGTATGTAATGAGGCTGTGACATGTAATGCATGGGCTCGGTCATTTCCTTGAGTAATGCACTGATGGGCTGTGGTGTCATTTTACACAAATGCTTTCTGCTTCAAAGGCGACTAAATCTCTGAGAGAGGGAGAGAGAAAGAGAGAGAGAGAGAGAGAGACCCTGTTTCTTTTTCAAAACAGATGCAGTGTGATTCTTCCTATGACTCACAGCAAAGAGCTGTCTGTCAGGATTGTTTGTCTCCGGTTGAGAGGAGCGGAGTGAGGCACTCTTCTCCGTACACGCCCACTGCCTCTCCTTCAATCCCTGGATTATCAAAGTATCCCGTCTCTGTGGAGAAGGAGGATGCTTAGGGGAGACGGTTTCCTTGGTAACAGGCTCACTTCAGCCTCTTGCCTGGTGAGGGAAAAAATAAAATGAGCTTTGCAAATAAGAATGGTACTAGCTATTACATACCTCAGTACAGTTATTTTTGCTCGGAAATGTGTACACATTGAATGGGGCCTATGGTTTATCTAACATTGGCCGGAACTGATATTATCAAGGACATACCAAAGGTATGCCTGGAAATTCTCTAAGCCAACCCTAAGGCTATGCAGTAACATGCATAATGGCAGGTTTAAAAATAAATGATTAAATATATAAAATTTAAAAAACACTTGTTTGTTTTGTTGTGTTTTTTTCTACAATCTGAAATATCTGATTTCCTCTCTAGCAGTTGAAGGCTCACTTCTCCTTGCATGCAGAAGTACTGTCAGGTTACATAGGATTTGCGTCAGTTTTCAGAGGGTAAATGCATTCATCCAGGATTCCTTGCACTGCAACCTGTCCTTTGGCTGGTACTTAGTCTACATAAGCCTTAAGGTCAGCCCACACTAGCTGGAATCCATTCTTGTCTTCTAGTATGACAGGAAAGTCCATGCTTAATGGCAGGGTGTAAATGTTTAAATAGTGTTTGGTTGTGTTTAGTTTTAGTTTTATTACTTTTAAATTCCCATTTCAAAGTGTGTTGCTTGATAGGCCCTGACCCTGCCATTGTTGTGAGAAACCATTTGTGCTAGTGCTGTTAGACCCATTCAGTGGTTTTACACTCTCAAGCTTATCTTCCATGGATGTCCAGCTGCATCATCTTTTGCTGTATTCTGCCCTTGTGGCTGGGCTCTCACTCTTTGGACTTCCCCCTCCCCGGCACAGTTTCCCAGATTCCAGTTTCACATAACACAGATTCCAGAAAACTGAAGGGGAACAGGGAGCGAGGCACTGGAGACTTATTTTCATCTTTACCTGAAGGGTTATGTTTGCTGACATAGCTGTCCCAACATTCCTCTGGGGCTGTATGAGCCAATTAGCGATTTGTTAGCTGATGCAAAAAAATAAACAGTACTGGAAAGGTTTCTGTTACACAGCACTTTCAAAATAAATATAAAAATGTACCAAAATCTCATTGTGCCCAACTTTTACTCCATTTGGAGTGCATGCTCAGGAGTTTCTGATGCCCTGGTGTCCTCTCACAATAGAAGATCATGGAAGAAACTTATAAAGGGAAACCCTGCCTTGGACAGGTGCTCCTGTAAATACTCTCTCTTTAGCTCCTCAGAATGATGAGCGCTTCCATCATTAGAGACTGAGAAACCCACAGAGAATCCCCAGGGTGCTGTGAAGTTTGTACTATTGCCTGAAACATTTTTGTAATGAATAAACTTTTTTCCCTGTGCCAGCTTATTTTTTGAAAAGTCAGAAATAAACTTTAGGACAATTGTACTGTACCAAGAAGTTGGCCATTAGTTCTGTTGGAGGGTGGAGGGGAAAAATGTGGTCAATAAACATTTCTGTGTTTAAAGAGTTTAGGAAAAGATCAGCCTCTATTGAGAGGAGAGAGGATGTGTTTCGGCTGTAGGTTAAGGTCAGGTAATAATACCACCCTTCAGCATCTGAGACACGCTACGTGAGCTATTAGGGAGACACCTTGCACTGATTTCTTAGCATGGCAAGGAATAACCATGGCCTTTTGAGCTGGGAGCTGAGATAGAGATGCAAATGAGCAGGATTTCTTAACATCCCGGAGGAGGATTTTCAGAAGCAATTCAAAATGCAATTTGGAATCAGTGAGGTATGAGCAAAATGGAACGGAACTTATTCACAAAAGTGGACCTGTCAAATTTGTAAGTTTTTTTTTCTTCTCCCCCTTGCATTGCATTGCAATATGTCTTTAAAAAATGGGAGCCAGTAAGTCTAAAATGTTCTTCAAATCCACCTTGGTCAAAAGTATTATATCAGCATGCAAATTGAGAAGCCTGAATAAAACATGGCAGGTGTGATGATAAATTGCAAACTAAATTTACAAACATCTTAAAATGATGTTCTCATACTCGACATGGCAGTCGGGCATTATTTCAACCTTGACCTGTCCTCATACTCTGCCTTATAGACATAAACAAAGATGGTTCTTGACAGGCCCTCTTCCATTTTAATGGTGTATACTTATTGACTCCGATTTGTGGCATAGTTGCCTTAACTCTAACTCACCCACTCATTGTTAACCAATGACCAGATAAGCTAACAACAGAAGTAGCATTTGCTCTGGCTGTTTGCATAGCAACCAAGCTGGTGACCGACTGTGTTTTCTGAATTATCCCTTCCACATTAACACTTGGGCTGGAAGCATATTCAAACAGTGAAACTTTCAACCTGGGTGCACACATGCCTGTTGAAGACCAGGATCGAGAATTCTCACCCCGTCCAAAAAAAGCGTGAATGTTAATTGTCAGAAACAACAGGGAAAACTCACCCTGGGCTTAAAATGGGTACAGTATGTCAGACTCAATGTGTGCTAGCAGCATGGATCTGAATGTCTGCCAAGAATGACTCTATCTAATGGCGAACATGTTGTGATCACAGAGTGGGGTATGCAAAATGATCAGCATTTGCAAAGAAGACATTTCAGCCTTATTTTGACAAACACAAATGTGAACATGTGCAAGATGGAGCTCTGGGGTGGATCCATCCTGGGGCCACCCTGAGGGTTGGATGGTATTTGTCAAAAGGCCACATGAGATTATCATTCCCTCGCAATGCCCAAAAAAAGCCTACAGCAATTGTTCATGGCACAGACAATGCATGCAGACCATGAAGATAGAATAGTAGCTAGAAAATGCCTGTTCTATCTGGGTACAACATATGCAAAATGTAGAGAATCAAAATGACGGTGCATGGAATGTCTGCGTTGTTTGTGTGGTGGTATATATGGAATATATGTCATAAAGGGGGTCAGTTATTTTTTGTGGATTTGTGGGTAAAATCTATTGGTAAGTGTTTTCTTAAAACTGTAACTTCGTATCTGAGTACATTAAAGTTTTACTCAGAAGGACAACAATCCTATGTACTATAGCTTTGAATCGCTCCCATTTTTAAAGAGGGACTCTTTCTTAGGGTTTTCAGCACAGTATTTTCATTGCAGTGACCCAGCTATTGAACAAATGCACAAATTATTCAAAATTAGACTTGGGGGAATGCGGCAGTATTCAAAGTGTGATGGTCTTCCAGTACCACGCTGTGGGCCTAATTAACCAATCTCCCTGAGACCAAACCTTGGTATCCGAGTGATAATTCTTAATTACTGTGACTCTTTTTGCGCAGGTAACTAACCACACCTTATCCTAATGGGTGTTCACATTGACAGCTTTGGAGATTTGGCAGGTGAGATAAATGTGGCCTTTTCTCCCAACATGCTACCTCACTATACACCAATCAGCTTAAAGTGATTTGCCCACTGCATCATGGTCTGCCAGGTTTCTTGGATCATTATCCTTAAGGAGGACAGGACTGTCAGGAGCTGCACATGGCCTTGGCTTATTAAAGCCACCCATTCTTCCTTATTTTTAACTCTCCATAATTCAGTGTCCAGTGTTTAGTCACTTGTGATAAGTATTTTGTTTGTCCCACTTTTGTTTAACTCTTTTAAAACCACATTTGCTCTGTTGCAGCAGATGGCACCATCTGTAAGTTAGACAGGGTAGAAGAGAATCGCACAGTGAGGTCACTGTTAGGCACAGAACCAACCCACACCCCACACTCACAGCCCCACCCTAAATAAAAGTGAGTGACTCTGCCCCCTCAGTTCCTCATTACGAGGCCCACTTACTGCTGTCAGAGCTGGTCTTAAGTGCCTCCTCTATCCCTGTCACCCGGGGCAGCTGGGTTCATTACCAAAGGTAATTGCTGTCTTTCACGCCAATACCAGTTCCTAAGTAACTAGATATTTAATTTGTTCCTCATTGAGTGTTCCTTCTCCTTAAGTCTTCACACTGATGGTAATCGAACTCCCTCACTCTAGGTTGTTTTTCACCCCCTGCTTGATTGCTGCTCTCTCATGTGCTCCTAGACCAGCAAGTGTTCAATCGATTAGGAACATTTTCACAAACACTGTTTGATCCTGTCACACTTTTATTTATTTTTTTAAATCTGAAATATTTGCGCTCTCTTTGTATTCATAAGACCAGCATACGCATGTTGCTCAATGCAGCCTAACTATCTGTTGTCACTTGCTCCTCATTGACCCTCAGAGGGATGTGTCGTTCTGATTGTTTGCACGTTGGCCACAGAGAGATTCTGGAATCTTTTGCCATTCTTTGTGCTACTGACTCTGTGAATATTTCTTCAGGTCAAGAAAAGTGTTTGCAAGTGGACTCATCTTAGTTCTGCTGGGCACAGATTAAGCAAGAGTTAGAACGCCTCAGAACAAATGAGGAACGTGGAAATATGGCCAAGTGTTCCCTTCTGAAGGCCTGCCTCTTTTTCCTTGGCTAGTTGTGATGACACTTTTCCGTATGTGAAATAAGGACAATGGCTCTATCCTTTCATTGTTTTTCTGCTTGACTGTGCTTCTGGATTAAGCTGAAGAATGTCTCGGATTTGATAGTTGGCATTTTCATCACTGTTCAGCCACCCTTTCTGGCTGGGGGAGGTTGTGAGTGATCGTGGGTATTAGAGGTCAGAAGGGAAAGATCAGATGAACAGAAAGAGTGAAAACACTGGCACATGAAATATCAAAAGGTTCTAAAGGTGAATTTTTATTTCATTTCATCAATGTCACATCGCACAGGGGAAACCTCAACTTGTATTATACAAGGTACATTAAAGGTCATTCAAGTGAACGCAGCATAAACTCATTGGACACAGGGAATGGATTCTTTTATCAAATATTCAGTATTAAGAAAAAATGGAGGGCTGTCATCTCAAAAATGGTATTGGCACTGCAAATCAAGTTTACTGCAAGCAAATAAACTGGTAATCTCATCAGAGGTTGAACTCTCGGAGTGGCAACAACATCTTCCTTCTGTTCCAGTCCTGCAGTCACTGTTCCCGTCTGCCCTCTGCAAAGTAGCCGTGCTTGATCCCGAGTGGGGTTCTCTGATGTCAGAGAGGGCTGTTTCACACGTTCAGGGGTAGATATAGCCCTAATTTGCTGCCTCTCAAAGCCAGGGAGACTCGCAGGACTACAAACATTGGCAAGACACACAGCTGAGACTGATCAATATCCGGCCTCCAGTATTGGTCCATGTCTTCGTCAGGCCTGTGTGGAAGCGGAAGTTGTAGTGTCTATAGGAGTGGCTGAAGCGAAGACTTTGCCAAATGCTGCCTTTGTTTTAGTTGAGCTGTAGCGGTTTTTCTATTTTTATGTCTTTTTCTGGTTTTCTGTTTTTGGTGTCAGTTCTGAGGGAAATAAAACTGGCCTCTATTTTAACAATTGCATGCGTCCTCTTGCTCATTGCAAGCTCTACCTGACACCTAGCCACTGTAACATCATGAATCTCAACCTTAATAATAGTGGAGCGTGTTTCACTGGTGCAGTATGTTAAGGAGGGCTGTATCTCTGCAGTAAAAATTAATCTGGTGCTGACAGCTTCCATTTATGGCACACTCTTTGATCTTAATGCCATAATGCCCTGCATGAACATGGGCTGTGCTTCTTCTGCCATGCATTTGCACATTTGCCCCATGGACCTGCGCTGCAAAGTTCATCCGTGCCGCTGGGCCTTCGGTGATGTCATTGGCCTTCAGGTCCCTCAGAGGGGGAATGAGGCTCAGCACTCTAGAGGAGAGGAAAAAGAGAAGAAATGGAGGGGAAGCTGTCAACCACAATAAAAGCCCCTGTTAGTCGCAATTACAAAATTAAAGAAATCAGACAAAAAAAGAAAAGAAATTGAAAGTTTGAGGCCCTGGTGTTCAGGGCATTAAGAGACATTTTAATTATTTGACAGCCCCAGGGAGAGGGCCAGAGTGTCCTCGTACGGTGAGAAATGAGGGTTGGGGATCGTCGGTGACTGGCTGCAGTCCTTCCCAAGAGCTTGTGCTTAATTTAACTGGATTAAGGGCCACCCGCTGGCCGTGTGCAGGGCGAAAATTGGGTTTTAATTGCTTTTTGGTGGTCTTCCTGTCAAAGGGGTATATGTGCAAATTGAAAGGTGGTGAGGAGAGTACACTGCCACGGGCAGAGTGGGGTGGGGGTGGGGGTTGGGGGCGGGGAGGGGGGCGGATTTGCGCTGGCAATGAATTATTCATAGAAAGGTCATTTGCTGAATAGGTAATGCCTCGTTACCAGGGGTGCTTGGGCAGACCGGTAGTGCACCAACAAGAGAGCATGTGAGGCGTGGACGCCAAACCTGAATCTGAATTTTATCACAGCCCCACATCACCTTCTCGTGCACTTCAGACGCTTTCAGTGTGAAAATGGCCATATCAAGCACATTTCTGTCTTCCCTGCCATCATATTCAGAGAACAGTCCATAGCGAGTGCTGTCTCTGTAAGTGATGAGTTTCAGATGGTTGGTTTAGTCTTTATTTTTGTTCAGAATTGAGAGCTGTATGTGTTGGACCTCAAATAAATTCAGATAAATGAGGCCGCACACACCCCGTGCAAGCACACATTCATATACCCAAGAAAACAAATACACAAGGAATACAAGTTTATATATGCATGGATGTACTTTCCTTTTTGCATGGCATACTCTGCCTATTTGTATTGGGCAATACTGTGTGAAGAGGCAGGTATAACGGTCATTACAGAATGGTGTGTAGTGATGTGCAGTAAAGGTTCTGGCAACTGTTAAAACAGCCAATGCTTCACACTGTTTATTTAAAAATGTATTTACCCTTTATTGGTTTCTCTCCAGCCCAGGAACCTGAGAAATTGAGGAAATGGTATCCTTTTTCTCATCTGCTTGTGCGTGGGCTT